>NC_050480.2:9632760-10832760 GCF_012460135.2 Molothrus ater | reverse complement strand
AATCTCCTCCGTAATGTGTGTGTCTGCCACTGTTTTATTTTGTATTTGGAGGTTATGGAATTCTAGCACCATCAGAAGTCTTCTTCCTTTTTCACTCATTTGACAGAATTAAAACATTATAGTCAGTGACAGCATCTTTATTCCATTCAGGCAGAATGCATTTTATGAAGGTAACACCTAATTTTAGCATAAACAAGCACCCATCATCATTCATAAAACCGGAAAAAAAAGGTTCTTCAGCTGTTTGTTTTTCATGTTCCCAGCCTGTCATTTAGTGATGATAGAACTAAACAGAGGCAAGCAAGGAAAATGAATTTAGCTGCGAAGCCCTGTCAGTGAACTTTCAATTTTTTTCATCAGAATAATATATGTTCTGTCATGCATCTGCAGCTGCAATGTTAATTCAACCTTTTTTGCCTGCCTGATTTCACTGCATCATAAAAAAAAGATGGACAGGTCATATAGGTGAAACAACATTCATGGTTCATATACAGACTGTTATACATAAAGCATAAATTACAATATTGGTAAACAACCTTACAAATTATTTTAACCTTTCCAAATAAGATCACACTGTGGAACTCTTGTGCACATTCAGTAAATCAGAGAGGTCAATATTTGGAAGATATCAGTCAGCATCTACTATTTTTCTTCAGATTTTCAAAATATTCCTTACTTAAAAGTCATCTATGGTAGCTCCACAAACAATTTGCTTTTAGAGAAGTTCCTAGTATTTTGCAATCTTTGTTTTATTGTTGTTGCATGTTGCATTCTAGGAAATGCAGTCTTTTGATGCATGAATTCTTTAAAGATGTGAGGATATTTCAGGACCACACCATTCACTCTTAAGGGATATAAAATTTTGGTGATACAGAAACAGAGAAAATTAATGCAACTCTTTTTTTTTTTTCCCACAACTATAGTGATTAACAAAGAAAACAGCTATATCCTATTTGCCTGAGAAAAGCCATCTGTTCTTTGAGTTGGGTGGGTTGCCTCACTGGCCTCTTCTTTGACAACCTGCTAAATGATCTGAAAAAAGGTAAAATTTTGGGTAAAGTCCACCAGGATTATTTGAGAATAATATTTCTAAAAAAAAAATTTAAAGCATGCCTGCAAACACCTAATCACAGAAGACCCAGATGAAGTACTAGGAATACCAGGTCAGAGACAATATCTTAGCTCCATGTGCAGAACTATATGTGTCAATGAATTCACTTCTGTGTTTCTTTTCATATTGGCCTCTTAGTCTGTGTTTGCATTATAACTTCACCAGGAATATTCCTTTCTCCTCAGTAACATATATTAAACCACTACTTATGTCTTCCTTGATTTTTCATTCTTCTGCCTCACACTGTCAACCACCATTCTTAGATGGTCATGAAGCAAGAAAAAATAGCAAAATGCCCTCCCAGTATTGTGTTATTCCTGCACTCTCTTGTTTAATAATGTCTTAATTTGTATTTTTACCTTACGAGTGTTTATTTCCCAGAAATCTTAAGAGGTTTTTTTTTTTTCCTAAACTGTTTGGGTGAAGAATTTTGAATGAAAAAGTTGTTTGCTTGAATGACTCAGATTCATGAAAAAAGCTGTTCTTCCTCTGCTCCTGCTTCTGCAAATACAAACACACACACATAATATTTTTAGTGTACTCTTTTGGCCACAGTGCTTACTAAAACTATAACATGTACATCTATCACCAGGCTGAGCTCATGCAGAAGCAAAGTCTCCTCTCCATCCCCTCTGACCAGAGACAATGTCACAGCATGGTGATGACAGAAACAAATTTGTCAGCTTCTGGACAAAGAAGAAATCTTGCTCTTGGCAACTTGTCATCTCTGCAGATTCTCTGTTACATTTCAACAAATCTTGGCTGAGTCTGGAAGTTCCATGGTATTGAAATGCTGCCCGAATTAGTCTGGCAGGTACCACAGATGTGTTCATCAGAAGTTCTTTCTTTCCTGGAGTAAATTAAGACATGGCATGTCTTAATGAGATGTTAAAGAGAAATGTGCCTCTTTGATGACTAAACCAATTCAAATTTACAGATGATGGATTAAACCTTTGATTCTACCAACAAGTTAACAAATATAGTTAACAGTTCTGCAAGTCTTTTTCTTCAACTGCCTAACTTGTTCTGAGTATTTAACCTTGTTTGGTGCTCACATTGTGTACTTTTGCTGACACTTATACCTTTCATAACACTTGCACCTGAAACTCATACAACTGGCTGTTTTATCTGCTGTTCACCATGATGTAGTGTGCAAAACATCTGCTAAAACCTTGTAAAAATATTCATAAGAGTAACAATTTCTGGCTAACTGCAAAAATCCCCTTGATCTCAGCTGCAGAATATATGGGGTCAACATGCTTTTCAATAGTAAATAGGTACTTGCCTAGCCTAAAGTTGTTTAAATAATAATAAGTAAACTGAACTTCAATATCTAGGGTGGCATTCTCTTGCTTTTGAATATTTACCTATATTTTTTATGATTATTAATATTGATATGAATGTTTAAACCAGAATTTCATTTAAGCATTTTCACATTTGAGGGAAAAAATAATCCAGACAGTGAAGATACATATTATTATGTGGAAGCCATAATTTTGATACAAAAGAAAATAATTTCTGGATTTTTAATTGGTCTTTTAAAAGACATCTGGGTGATTGGGGCCTAACCCATTTTGCAACAATGCAGATGATCCTTTCTGATTTCACATCATCTCCCAGAGTACAGTATAACCTTCTTAACTGACACTTTGCTAATCCTCATTTTTTATGAATCTGCACAAAAAAAAATTGGCAGTGTTTTCACTTCCACTGAGCAAAGATTAAAGATTAGGAAAAAGTGCTGAGAGAATGATTCATGTATTTCTGGGATGTCACTATCTTTAGAATATGCACTTAGTAGGATAAAGTACATTATTAAATAGCTGACATGTGTGACACATGTCCTTATTTTCTGTTCTGCTTTCATGCCTGATAAATTTCTAAGGCTGGTAAAATATATGGACAACTTGGTAGGTACTGAAATTGTAAAACTTTACCACACAGAATTCTTCATTCCTCATTGCAGAATCCAGGCATGAACTGGGCTTCAAGTTTTTTGGAGGTTATAGTTTGTGTGCAGTTGTGGTGCATGAGCTGCTGAATCATAAATTATACTTGAAATTATTAATGAGATTCCTCTCTTTTAGTCTTACAGTAAAAACAATTTCTGGACAATTGTGGGTGATTTGATTAGAAATCTCTGCTTGCAGTGATTTTTACTGAGAGGGATTTCATGAATAATTTCTTTCACTTGCATACTTTTTTGGATATTAAAACTGGTTGGTTTTAGGACTTCTAAATTCCATTTCAGGATGAGATTGTCTGGAATTCTGATAATTTGTTGGGGCTTTTAGTTAAAATTAAAAGGCACAGCTGAGTAGTGTGTAGATTTAAATTACTATTCCATTTCAACTTGGAGAACAGTCCCTTACTATAGAGAAAAATTTCCTACAAAGTGATGTCAGATCATAACTTTCCTGGTTTCCTGAACTTTGTCTGGTCACTTCCCTCATAGATCCTCTCATCCCCCTACTGCTTCATGCATGTTTTTCCTGTACAAAAGCTCTCAGGAATGGTATTCTGGATTTCAAACACTAAATAGAATTTGATGTTTAAAACACCCAAAGTAGCATGTTTTGGAGAGAGGAGAGCAAGGTGCTATGAAGGGAGAGTTGTCTAAATGTCAGGAAAAATGAGCATTTCTATTTGTCACAGTCAAAAGCAATTAATATTGTTTTTTAAATTCTCAAGAAATCATTCAGGCTTACTTGTTAACTATGGTCAGGGATCTGTGATCTGCTTGCCTGCAAAATGTTCTTTAAAAAGGGTGCTCTGGGAGTAAAGACTGCTATAATTTATGTCAAAATAAAAAATGCATATATATCCTTCAGAAATTATATGTGTAGTTAATAATGACCATGTGATCACCCTTAAAAGAAATAGAGTTCATCATAATTCCTTTTTCTTCAAGAACAATTGAAAGACATGCAAACTACACTTGGATTCAAACTTGTCTCATGTTAGGAAATTGCTTACATAGATATTCTTACATCAAGTTCATAACCTTCATAAGATTTGCCTTACCAGCTCTCCAAGATAACTACAGCACAATCATGAATGGCTGATCAAATCAAAATCCACATAACATTCACCCAGACTAATTCTAAAATTGTTTCTGAATGAATCATGTTATTGAGAGGATGTGTTTCAATTCTTAGATTTTGCTTAAAATGTTACCTCATTAAATGATGAATTACTCATTCTTTTAAGAACAAGACATATCTTCCCCTTTCATTTAGAATCTTATAGCAAGGTACATGTAACAACAATCTCATGTGTGAATGCTCACATAAAATTTGTTTGATATTTATATTCTTTTCTAAGTCTGGGTAGATGTTTGACCTTTTTACAATAATGTCTAGCACTATGCTAACTTTTTGGCATTTGAGAATTGCCTTCCCTAATGTTTAAACAGAATATTTGTGTTGCAATTTAAGTTAAGCACATTTTATTTTCTTCTTGTCCTCTCTCAGAAGTCAGAATAATTGAAGCCTGTCTTTTTATGACATCCTTATTTTTATTTCCTGAGAATTTATTCTTCCCTGAGTTACCTTTTCTTGACTCTAAGCATGCCTTTTATCAGTTTCCCTTCCCTTTTAATCACTCTCTTCCATTAAAGATTGTGAACTCTCAACATTTTTGTTCTCTTTTTGAAACTGAGACAGAACAGCTGAGGCTGGGCCCTTAACAGTATAATAAAGGGAAGTATACTAATTGCTGATTTTATACATAATGCTCCTAATAATGTAATTTAAATCTCCATTTGCTTTCTTGTTGCCTGTTTTGAAGTATAATCTGTTATCCAAGATATTGGCATTGAGATAGTTATCCTCTATTTTCTACCATCTCTACAGAACTCATTATTTGTCTCTATTTAAGTGTCTGTATATATCTTTATTCAACTACATAATTGATGCCAGTCTAATTTTTTCAATTTGCTAAGCTCTTATTATTATTCTTTTCCTGAAATATATTTAATGTTTCATTTCCCAGGCTTTAAATAGCTCATAAATTTGATTAGCTGACTGCTTTCTTTTCAATTCTCCAGTCTAAGCCTTTATTTGAATCCCAAGAATCCCTAACTAGGGTTTTCAAGGCCCAGTTCGAAATTCAATAGCCCAACATGGCTTCAGACACTAATAATGTTCCACTTGGACTGATATTTTTACTGGTTTCAGTTTTCTATGAGGCAGCTTAACTAATCCCTGATGTTTATGTGCCTCCAAAGGGTGTTTCAGATAATTACCAAAACCTCCTGTGGTTATAATCTTCTGTCAGATCAGCTGAAGGGAATTAGCTGAATAGCAGGATATAGTTGGAGGAACAATATTGTCATATATCTCTGCTGTGCCTCCTTTGTCTCCATTCCTGCTCAAAGACCTGGAGAAGGACCATTATTACCACTGTGATGGTAAATCTGTCCTCTCTAGTTCCCCAGTCCCTACACCACTGGGGCACTGGGCTGTAAGAGTTCCTTGCTAGCTGGGATTCAAAGGGCACCAGGAATCCAGGATGTCTCCCCTGTCAGCAGCAGTCACTCTTCCCTATATAGAAATGCCATTCCCCAAAACTGGTTTAGGCATTTCAAGGTGCAGACTCAGAGATTTGTGCTCCATACAAGACTTGTTTCAGCTGATCACTGTGGTTCTGCACCCTTTCTCACAAGGCCCCTGCTTTATAGGACAGCATTTTTAGAGAGTGGTGCATGCAGAGAGTGCTGGCTCTTTGCTTTCAGCTGGGAATCAAGCCCATGTTTTCCATGGAAGATGAAAAGAAGGGGAATCCTCTGCATCCCCTTTTTGGCCTCTATCAGACAACACAGGAATAAAGCACTGTGTGGGGTTTGGAGGTTAATCTTGGTGTGTGTTTCCAGTGCTTATTGAGCATATCTCTGTAATCTTCCTGACAGTGAGAACATCTCCAAGCAACCTTGATTCCCAGAGTGGCCACTCCTTACAGCTAGAGCTGCCAGGAGGGGAGCAGAGCTATTTCTGCTCTGGTTTCTGCCAAAGCTTGGCTGACAGTGGAAAGAGCTGCAGATATTACAAGGAGGGGTAATAATACCAATGGGTTTACTCTGCATTGTGAGGGTTTTCTTTCATGTCCAAATCCTGAAGAAGACCAGATAAGACCAGAATGTCTTATTGGACCAGGTATAGATATTTTGTGCTGGTGCTCTTTTAGTTTTGGGGAGCAGTTTGTGGCACTTTGACACTTTCTTCAACAGAGTTTTCCCCTCCACCCTCCATTCACAATGGCAGGGGAGACTTTACTGGTTCCTCTTCATAAAGCCTCAGTCTTCCCCTCTTTATGCTGTCACTTATTAATAAGTCTCTTACTAAAGTTACAGAAGTTGATTTTTAAGCAAAACACTCTGCTTTGTCATCTACTCCTTCCCCCAAGAAATTATTTATTTTAGTTTCTTTAAAGTTTTTTCTTGTTAAGTGTCAACATCGTATTTTCTAGAAAAATCTCTTTGCCCAGGATTTTCTCCTGGGAAGCTGAGAAGCCTCAGAGAAAAATGAAAACAATAATTATCTGATTTGCTTCTCATGTATTTTGCTGCTTTGGAATGTGTTTGGACATTGTTTATCCAACAGGTGATTGTTTCATTGGTTTCATGGGAATTGTTTTTGACTTAATGACCAGTCACTGTCAGGCTGTGTCGGGACTCTGGAAGCAGTCATGAGATTTCTTTTTAGCCTTTAGTATAGCTTAGTATAGTATTCTTTTATATAATATAGTATCATAAAATAATAAATTAGCCTTCTGAGAACATGGAGTCAGATGCATCATTCCTTCCTGCCACGGAGCACCCCACAACTACAACAGTTAAGACCACATTAAATACATTAGGATGACTCTATCCTGCAATATGAAACAAAAAAAAAAGGAGCAGATATTGCCTTGGATGGTATTTCAGGTATATTGGTTGTTAAACTGAAGTGACAACTTGTTGGGCTAGCATGTGAACAGGGTAGGCAGAAAGGAGGAAAAAAAAAAGGCTAGGCTAGCTGCAAGTCATTCTAAATTTCTACCTCTTTGAAGTAAAATAACAACCAAAAGAATCAGAAAATTTAAAAATGGTGTGTTTGTGTGGTGTTTTAATTTTGCTTGTTTGTTGGGTTTTTGTTAGTCATCAGACATTCTACCAAGAAAATTTGAATATATTTGGCAAAATTATTTTTGTATTAAACAGACGAATCAAAGAATCTATGAGAAATTCCAAATAGCTGCAAAGAAGTAAAGAAATTTTGCCAGAAAATTTGGCAAGCAGATAATAGAAAGATTTGAGCATAATACAGTAGAAAACTTTACACATGAAATCTGGGCTGGTCATTTCTGCAGTATCATTGTGATGGGTCCCAAAGTTTGACAACACTACTAAGGAAAGATAGAAAAATCAATAAAGGTATTGCAAACCACTCTTTTGATCTTACAGTAGCACAAAGCTGAATTTTGATTTGCTGTATTCCCATAGTTCTTCTTGGCTATTTCCATGTTAGTGCCATACTTCCATCAGATTTTTGGAAGCTAACTAAGTTATTTGCTATACTGCAACTTAGAAAAGCAACAATTTGAGCATCAGCTAGTTATAGACTAAACTTCATTTCAGTGAGATTTTAGGGACCCATCTCAGTAGAAAACTCAACCTAAACTGTTTTTAAATATATTCTTTTTCCCTGTTAACTTAACAATCACCTCTAACCACAACTTAGCTTTTGTGAGCAGTTCTGCTCTTTCCCCAGTAAGAAGGTGTATCAATAACTACTTTGTAGTGGTTGCAAATATTATTCTTGGTATAACAGCTAGAAGTGTTGCCAAAGTACTGGCTCCACTGGAACATTTTGAAAATTATATAACTCCCAGATAGCAGGGAGTGTCCTTACATATATTTCTGAGGGTGTGCACAAAAAGACCGTCAACATTATTTCAGATTTTGAGCTCAAATAACAACTGGGAAAAGGAATATCTTTGCAGATCTCCTTTCTGCCAACAGGTCTGGAAGATTAATACTTTCCTTCACTCGTTTAAGTTTTCTATTAATTTTATTGGAAGAAGTCACCTGGTTTTTCCATCAATAATGTAAGAAGTCCTGACATAAGTAAAGAATTAAGTGAGCATTTTCTGACATTTTTGTACATCCCATAGGAATGCCCATGGATCAAACTGAGTGAAAGTTAAATGATGAAAGTAAAATTCATCAGTTAAATGTTGGTAGGATAATTAAGAAACATTCTTACTTATATCTCTGACTAGTTATGGACCAACTCAGACCTTTCTGCAAAAATAGCAGTGAAATTTGGGGTCTTTTTATATATATCTAGTTAGCAGCTTAAGCAGAATGCTTTCTTGCTCTATTTCATTTTTCTTTAAAATATTTTTTCCAGCTTTTTGGGTACCACAATGGAATATTCTTACTGGAAATTTTCCTGAGGGGAAAAAACTTTCACCCTCCTAATATTTGTAAGAAGCAAACATATAAAATGAATATAACTTAGCTGGAACAAACTTATTACCAGAAGCTGTTTTATGTTCACCATATTTTGTGGTAGGATCACTTTCTTTTAGGTGATATAGGAACAGTGAGAATGAAGTTAATGAGATTATTCTTTTAACCTGCTAAACTGGTTTGAGCCCATTGGGGTGATTATTGTGTAGTTGAATCCAGGAAAGAAAAACACCATCAGAAGACAGCTTGGCCTTTATGGCCCTGACTGGCTTCACCTGGCACTTTCCACCCACACTTCCTGCCCCAGGGCTCCAGTTAAGCCCAGGTTTGGGACTTGTTCCCTTCCTCAGCTGTGTTACTGGAGTGTTAGTGCTTGTTTTTCCCTCTAGCTGCAGGCTCTACGTAGTTTCTCACCTGTACAGAGCTTTTAAATATCTGCTTTAGCCTTGTCTCCAGCCTAGCAAACTTTTATTTTGGTCAGTTTTTGTCTCTGGCCTAACAGCCTTTCTTTGTTGTCTAGACCTTGGCCACAGCTCCTTTTGAAGTGTGTGGGGCTGTCAGTGCCACTTGCTGCCTGTGTCTATCCCAGCCCACCTGGCTCAGGTTTTGAGGTCTGCACTCTGTTAGGAGGGTTTTGCCATAGCTGGAGTCATCTTCCACTCAGGAGAAGTCTGTCCTTGCCTCTCCCCCAGAGACAGAAAGTATCTGACTGGTGCTCCAGGAAAAAATGATCTTTTTTTCATTCAGAAAAAGAGTTTTTGAGAGTAGGTGCTTGGCAAATAAACTCGTTAAACAGGTCTGTGCCCCCGTAAATCTTCTGGGCTTCTTAACTCAAGAGGAATAGTTGGCTATCCATGCTTATATGTTTATAAATCAGAAGACCATTTTAGCATTTAACTAACAAATTGCATGTTTTAAAACTGTATTTATGATTTAAAAGACAAAGACATTTACATTTTTTCAGTTACCATTGGTTTTGTCCTCATCATCCAGTCTGGGTCAGGTTAATAAAGTAAATTCTGTGAGTAGAATCTGATGCAGAGTGTTTGTTTAATTAAAAACAGTATGCTTTTAAGATTTGTGACCAGCAGATTTAACTTGTGGGCACAGATTTGTAATTTGTAACAGAAATTTTACATGAGCACAAGAAAATTGAATTCTCTATCTCTATATGATGCACCTCAGTGGGAGGCCCTTGTCTGAGGCATTTGTCTGGAGCAGATTTTGTCTATAAAACCATTCCAAGACATTTCCCAGCAACTACATTGCCACATTCTTTGACTGTGTTGTAGTTCCTCACTCTACAGAGCATGAGAAACAGAACAACAGCAGGAATATGGGAGCACTGAATCCTTGGTGACTGATTTTACTTGTGTTTTGTTCCTGTTCAGTGGCTGGTGGACTTGCACTGGAGATACAACATCAGTCATAAATTTGCAGTCTTGTAAAAACAGTTTCAATGACAAAACATGCTTGTTTGAGTTTGACTAATTGAGAAATCTGTCAACCCTATTGAACCACATCCCATGGCACTCTAATCTACCCAGTCAAGTCTGAAACAGACTATTTAAGAATTATTGAATAGAACAAAACTGGGAAAGGATAAGAGATTAATAAGGTCACAAAGAAGCTATTTATTTTGAGACAAATTTACAAAGGCTTACCTGTAGATTCAACTTTGGCCCAGTGAATAATGTTACTGAATTGAACTAAATGTCCCAAAACATGGAGAGCTAAGCATGCAATGTACATTTGCAGGATCAGGATTTACTTCAGGCTACAATTCAAAATAGCATATGAACTCCCTTTTAAAAACTTGCAGTAATAGTAAAATGTTGAGTTTCAAGAGAAAGTTATAAAACCCTCATTTCTCATTTCTCATCCCCCTTGGTCTTGACATTAAGGGACCCCAACGTTACACTTCAGTCTGAAAAACAAAAAAAGTATTTTTAAAGTGGAGGTGATACATGAGACCTGGTCTGAGGCCTCCAAAGAAAATAACAATTTTAGATAGCTCAAATTTTGTGCATTAAAATTTTCATCTCAGCTGAACTTTCACAGCTAGCAGTCACCTGCAGGTCTGACAAAGAAAGAAAAATAAATAATGATTGTAAGAAATTGAGCCACAAAAATTAAATTATTTTACTGAAAGAAGGCACTAAGGAAAGGGCAGAACTGGATGAGAAATGAGGTTAGTTTCTCAGTACAACAGATTGTGCTTCAATTTGAATTGAAAATAGTTTGTGTCTTCAGTTGATACTTTCTTATTTGATTCATGAATCTTGCTGAGAATTTTATTGCTTTAGAAATGTATATATTTTTATTTACTGGGTCTCTAATATCAGTAATTTCATATTAATATGTGTATTAGACAAGAAATACCCCTTAAATGTAGTAGAGGTCAACCAACTGGTATGCCCTATTAGACATGAAACTTCCTGTTAGCACTAGGATATTTCAGTAAATTGAGCTTTTTTGAATAACATGTTTTGGGCAACAGTAGACTAAATTAATTATTCCCTTCTTCTAAGACCTTTAAGGATGCACTCAGGATGCACTCATGTATCCTGAAACAATGTGTTTCTTCCATGAAGAGTTGGTTTCTCTCTAACAACATGATTCCACCAATTTCAAATGAGTTCCTCTGTTTTCAGAATGTAAATTATAGTAAATTGTAGCACATATTTCTAAATTACATTCCATTTCAGAATGGAATTATACTTAAGATTTTGGGAGGGATAGTCATTGAAAAACAAGTCTGTTTAATATCCTTTTGCCACTGTTAATGAAATATGATGCTTTTATTAAACATTTAACCATTTATAAAGTGTATTCAAAGAGCAATGTAAAACCAAAAAATCTGCAGTAATACACTTCAGATCATGTGGTCATTAATCAGAAATATCATATTTATTATTGTTTCCAAGTGTGCTGAAAATATTGTAGTTTAATGGTTAGAACTTGTTCAAAGCTGGCCTAAGCACATCCTGAAACAGAAATGAGGAGCCTAAATTACCTTCTGTGATGTATTTCTGCTGGAAATAACAAAGATGCTTTTGTCTGCCCTGCAGGCACTTAAATGTATGAGAAGCTGAATCAAAATATTCTTAGTACACACCAGCATTGTCTAAAATAAATCATATTATCAGTGGTATGTCTAGGGAAAGTGTGGTTTTAAACAGCTAAAGAGAAAAATGATTTTACTTCAAATACTGAGGTACAGTATTACAGAACTTTGTTGCTCAAGAGCTCTTCCTACTAACCTTACTTATGATTAAAGCTGACAGTTGATTTTTTTTTTCTTCAAATCCTATTAAATCTTTTTTGTCCCTGAAAGAGCAAATTTTCCAGGAAGCTTAGAAAAGAGTCTATTTCTGCATTGCTCTTCTATTATTTAGAAATTTTACAAAGTCCATTTTGAAGAAAACTCAAAATGAAGCCTTTCTCTTACGAAAAGTTATGACTAAACAGAAACTATGACTCTGTTCCTCACCATCCATCTCCTTCATTAAATAATCTGGCCTCCTTCAAAAATTACATGTGAAAATTATGAAAATTACAGTTCCATCCCATTAGAAAGCCTTCCCTGAAACATGAGATTATTTATCATTTTACTTTTAAAATGCCCTTTTCCCGCCACAGTGCCAAAGGGACACGCAGTGCAACTCAAATGTGTTCTCACTATTTATGGTTTAGCTCATGAGGCATTTTGGAGGACTTCTGTCACCAAAGAAAGCCAAAAGAAGGGAAAGTTCAGCAGTACAATGGTGTTCTCCAATGTATAGCAGAAATACTGGGGGGAAAATGTCACTAAGCATTCACAGGAACGTAGACCTTAATAAAAGGTCTCCTGCCATAGCCTGCTATTCCTCTAAAGGCTTAGCAATGTCCCTTCTTGATGGACTGATGAAAAATATATATTTTTAAAAAATCCAGACTTATTGGACAAGCAATTCAATAGATATGATTACATTTCAGTAAGGCACAAGGGTGCCATTTTCAGTGATTTGATATTTTGCCCATTTCTATTCCCTTGACCCCCTAAACACAAGTTATTTTGATGCCTTAAGTTTTAGCTCTCATATTTTTCAGATTCTGTACTGCATTAGTACACAACTCTGAACTTCATATGAAGTGTTAGCAAGTTCTCTTCGCAGTTTAGTTTGACAAAACAATCCTTTTCCAGCCTGTGAAACAAGGAAACCATCGCAGCTTCAGGCCCAAAAAGTATAAACAAAATCAAACTGGGGGGAGCAAACCGGGAGGATGGGACTTCATCCTCTGAAGCTGTAATTGGACAATTGACGCCAATATGCAAATGGACCAAAACCGCTAAAAATGTGAAAAATTCATGACCCATCTTCCATCTTGGGTGCAGCCTCAGCCAGGCTCCTGTACTGCCCAAGGTGTATCCTTTGAAGGCCTTTTGAATAAATACCCACTTTATTTTTTTACTCTGTCTAGCCTCTGTTCTACGCAGCCTCTCTAGGCATCAGTTTTTTTCTGGTCAAGTGTGGTCACTGTGAGTCAATGACACTTGATCTGGAAATCTTACCTGACAATTTGTAGCAGAATCTGTATTCTGTTCCAGGGCCAGCACTCTGTAGATTGGTGACTGAAGAAGAAAATGTACATGAGTTTTTTGGTTTTTTTTATTGAGGTTAATGGAAATGTAAAATGGAAGCATCTTTGGACTAGAACTGAAAGAAAAGTACAAAAGCAAATGCATTTGAAGAGTAATATGCTGTAATTACTAAATTAACACTTGAAGGATTAAGTCAAAAGACTTTACTGTACTTGCTTGGGATTTCTCACTGGGTTAACTATCAAATAAAAAAAAAAAAAGCTGTCTCTTTAAGATATTAAGCCATCTCTTAAAGATAGAGGCTATCTTTTCTGATGTTTTATCTCCATTTTCTGTGCTTTTCCAGCTACCACTGATGGGCTGGCTGGTTGATGATTACAGATCCATTACTCATTGTTGATCATGTTTTCCTGTGGAACCACTCTTTACCAGACTACTGTCACTTCAGCTAAGGCATTATCTGCATTTGCTTTTCCAAAGAAGACAGAAAAAAGCATGGCTGAGATTAATCTTACATGTTTATGAACCTTCCTGGTCTTAGTGTGTACCAAAATATTAGAAAAAATTCTCAACAGGGGATAAGAAGTATTAAAGAAGGACAAATGAAGAACAAAGGCACAAACAATCATGAAGCAATATGTATTTGTCAGGCTTTCCTGCTAAGTTATTCTAAATAAATGTCCCATGTTACATCTCAGAGGATGCCGTTATATTTTGTACTTTATCACTACTCCCAATTGCATCTTGAATGAAACAGTTTTTCTGCAGGTTCTTGGGGATCAGCAGTTAATAACTAATCTCCATCTCTCCATCTCTGCATTCCCCAACCACCCACCCCCCCCTTTTTTTTTTTTTTTATGAAACCAAAAGCAAAATAAAGCCTTGTGCTCAGCAGAAATAGACATGAATGGAAACACCCCATTATTGTAAAGTCAAGCACCCAGGAGGAAGGTCAAGACTGATGATAGGAGGCACTCTGACATGAGAGAGGATTATTCTGCCCCTTCACAAACACTTTGATACCAGAAGATGGCCATAAGTAAAATGCAAATTTGTGACTGTGGATATTAATGTGAATTCGAATTTCTACTGACACAAGCAAGAAAATTGAATTTTGAACATCCACTGCATTTATTTTCATGCTCAGGTTAGATTTTTGCGGCCAAGTTGCAGAGTTAACTGTTGAAATTAATGATTGGAATTTTTCAAGTGATAAATATGCTAGAGAAAGTGCAGAAAGTTTCAAGATTGGAATAGTTTCAAGTGATAAATATGCTAGAGATTGCAGAAAGTCCCCAAAGAAGGACTTCTTTGGGGACTTTCTGCAATCAGAGAAAAAGACAGTAATTTGTCCAATTATGCCCAATTATTATATATTTATCCATTATGTCCAATTACTTCAATATTGGCTGTTGGTATAGCCTGAGTCAGGGGCAAGGAATTTTGGTTCTTTCAACCTAGTTGAAAGTGTCTGCATCAAGGATACTTGTGCTTCACTTGATCCCAACCTCACCAGACAAAATCTTATGGACCTGATAATCATTTCCTACCTGGTGGTGGCCCCCATGAAAAAACAACATGGCATGAAGGAATAGAAGCAGCAGGATTAAATTTGCTTCCCAGAAGATCTTGTAAGAAAAATTAGGAAACCACATATAAATCCTATGTGATAACACAGGAGTCACCATAATGATTCATTGGAAAATCACTTGCCTTCATCTCTCTTATACCTCTTTATGCCTTCCCCTGGGAGGCCACACCAGGAGGAGACCACACTTCTGAAATCTAGACTGTATTTAATGTAAGTTAAATTATGGCTTACATGCCATCTTTATCTGGCTGTCCATAAGATTATTATTGTAAAACAAAATTCTCCCACTGTTTCATACAGCATATCCTGTCCTTGATTGTTTTACTGGTATCAGCAACAGTTGCTGAACTCTGTCTAGATCACCACAGTCAGAGGCTGGGTCTCCACAAAGCCTCTAAAAGCTGTCATGGGCACCTTTTAAATTTACAATAATAGGAGAAAAATCTTGACAAATCTGAATGAGGCTGTTATCTTCTCTTCTTCCTTATTTTGTACAAGAAGGTCTTAACACTTCACAAGAGCTCATGTGGAGGTAATGGTAATAAAAATAAATAAGGGTCAGGCTGGTCATCAGAGCTGAAAGAATTTGCAAGGATTCTAACTGGTTGACATGTACAACATATCAAAGTATAGATAAATTGAGGTGGTCTTTATCATACATAATTTGCATGACTTCTTTTTTTCCACATTGAGGAAAGATAGAAGACAGAAAATACTAACAGTTTCTCCCATTACAAAAATCACAGGCAGCCCTCTGGTGATGTAAGCCTCTAAAATAATTATAATTATTGATAATTAAAATAATTTGCTAGTAATCTGCCTGTCAATTTCTAACAGTCAGGAATTGATTACTTCCTAAAAAAAAAGTCATAGCTGCTTTATTTTTTTTTCCTTTTTGTGTGACATTCTGAAATATTTAGAAAGTATAAATTAAAACAAAATATCTTCATAAATATTAAAATAAAATAATTTCAAAGATCAACAATGTCATGCCACCAACCTGAGTGGAAAAAACTATTTCTTTAGTGAAAACTTCCCCCAGAAATCTGGTAATATCCTAATCTTAATTTTTACTCATCTCTGGCTGTCCAAGATTAATTTCCATTAATTTTTTTTTTTTGTATTTGCTTTTGTGCTTGAATGGTGGTGCTTAATTTGATTAAATTTTAACCCTATCCTATGTTTTTAAAAATGCATTTAAGAATGAATAAGAATAAGAATAAGAATAAGAATAAGAATAAGAATAAGAATAAGAATAAGAATAAGAATGTGGTGGCATTACAGTATTTCTGTAAACATAATTTTTCAAAATGACTTTTAACTTCACTAAATTTCGATGATTAAATCGAACTATAAAAGCATTGTTTTTTAGTAACACCTCAACCCATGAAAAATACCGTGTAAAGTGAGATAAGTCTCAGAGATAGTCAACTTAATGAGTTGTCACGTACTAAGTGGAGTAATAAAGGTGAAGTGACCTCCCAAAGAAACTACAGACTGTTGATATTAACAACTTCTTTGGGAATTAATATTCTGAAATCAGAATATCTGTCACTTTCAGGATGCTGTAGTCCAGGATGGATGGAGCTCTGAGCAACCTGTTCTAGTGGATGGTGTCCCTGGCCATGGCAGGGTTGCTGGAACTCGATGGCCTTTAAGGTCACTTCCAACCCAAACCATTCTGTGATTCAATGGTCCAATGATACTGATTCTTTTTGATTTTGCTGTCCTGTCAAGCCTTGGTCCTTGGCAATGTGCAGCTTATAAATGATGTGTTAAATTTCAAACACTGCCTAAATTTAAACCAAAATGATGGTAAACAATCTCCAAGAAAAATGCAAGCCCCCATTACTTGAGTTTTTAATTGAATTCTACAGAATGGATTTTGATACACTTATGAATGTTGTCAATGATCAAAGAATTGAGGAGGCACTGCTTAAAGCTGCCATAGCAGATACCACCTGTGGCAACTTGTGTTTTAATTGACAAAGGTTTATTTAGCATTTACTGAAATAAAGAACACTGAGATATCCTACTGTCCTCTGACACTGCAGAAGTTCTCCAGGAAACATTTTTTGCTCTGATTTTGAATACCTGTGTCAAAGTACAATCATCCAAATGCAAATGACATTGCAATAGCTGGATTTCAATGATATTTCTGACAGGAAAAACAGGGTAAGAATGTGTATCTATATACTCATTCATTACTCTTTCGCAGAATATTCTCCAACATCAAGCAGCCCTTGGTAAAGAACTTCCTGAGAAAGAAGTGGCATTTTTTTAATAACTATGTAAAGGTGGTTTTACAAATGTCTATATGAATATGAAGACACATAAAATGTAAAGTGAGATTTAAAGCTTGCATCATTTCTAGTTTTATAAACACTTTGAAGTTACAGCTGTGTGCGTCTAAATCTGAGACAACATCTTTAATGGTCTAATTAATGACAGAGAAGAGTGGGACAATTACAAAAATAGAACTCTAATTTAGGCAGAGTCACAGCCTCTTTGCCAGGTTCTCTATCAAAGGTAGTTTTTTCCCCCTTTTTCAGTGAAACAGAACCAATCCTCAACCCAAGAGGTTCTTCTGAGGCAGGTGCCTGCACATTTATACCACCTGTCCCCATAATTTCTCTGAAGTGTGCACCACCTGGGGAGCTCTTTCAAAATTTGTTCAATCTTTATATTGTTATTTGCCCTAATGAGATATAACGCATTTTCCAAATTACCCTACTGTTTGGTTTGGGATTTTTCCCACAGAAACACAGCTGGCTTTGGAGATGTGAAACAGTTCTTTTGGCAGTAGGTAACAGGAATTGAACAGGAAGTAAGAACTGTGTCCAGTCTACAAGAAGAAGAATAAGCCCTAAGATGTAAATTTGGTCAAGGTATTTGGACTAAGGTACTACTAATAAGCAAAATGCTTTGAATTTTTGGAGGACCAAGCAGATAGAAGCACTTATTTAGAAATACCTTCCAGATATGCTTCTGCAGAAAAGACTAACTGGCTTTCTTGCCGGCCAAGTTTTAGTACAGAGGGAGATATTAAAGTCATCCTTGGATCATCTTTGCTGGGTTAAATAAAATTCAGAGAAGAGATGAAGTTTGATTTGACTTCAAATAAAAAAAAATCAACCAAACTATACTTCAAAATTAATTATTCAGCCTAACATTTATAAAGGAAAATTTGTATATATGAGAAAAACATACTTATTATTCTGTTTTTTCTTGACATCAGGTGAGACTGTTTGAGAACTGTTGGTTACAGTAATAAAATGTGGAATCTAGACTAAACTGATAGACTACTTCATTGAAAACATACTAGGAGAGAAAAAAATGTAATTCTATAGACTTTAAACTGGTCGAGGGATACTTTTAAGGCTTTTATCTAAAGTAAAAATGTTTGAAGTTCAATATCTGAATCTAAAATTCCTGTGAGGACTCAGAATAAAAAAAAATATTTGGAAATCACTATAGTTTCTTAATCCATCAACTACATTTATTATAATGTTAATATATAATATTATATACAGATTATATTATACATAAATATATATATAATATCACCAACTTAAATATCCTGATTAAACTATTTAAATGTACTTAATCAAAAGGTTTTTTGTGATACTTTGTTTACATTACCATCTTTTGAGGACAAATTCATGCAAAATCATTTGAAAATGAGCATTTTTTTTGGCAGAATAGAAAGGTGCACATTTGTTGTGTCCTGTTGCATATCTTTCTGCTGACAGACTGTGGCTTGATGGAGGATCTAAACGAAGCAGGTGGGATTTCTTTAAAGCAGACTTAGGTTTCCACCCCTTTCCACTGAACTTTGACTGCATTCTGGGTACTTGCTCTGCATCTACCATACCAGTTTCCTGCTCATGCCACACTTCTGCAGGCAGGTACCAGAGGCACTACAGAGCTTTTGCCAACCACTGGATTTCCATGGTGAAAACTCCAGAATGGATCATTTTTTACATAACAGATCCATTTACAGTGGACTGGTGACTCTCCATTTTTCTTGTTCCTGTGAGAGAAAGAAAGAAAGCTGTTTAAGGGGGTGGACTGGCAAATTTGACTTTGGGGTTCAGTTCGAGTCAAGGTGTTGGGAACTCTGTCCAAAAAACCCAACCATGCAGGTTTGTACCACTTGAGTGCCCCTGAATACACTTTGATTGAAGGAAAACTAATAAACACATTAAAAAATAAGAATTTTATGCATAAAAATCTTGGGAATCAATTTCCATATACCATCCCACTGAGCAATGTGTCATTACTGAATTCTCATAAAGATACATGCTGAGCTATTTACAGGATGAACCACAGTAATTAGCTCTATCTGTTGTAATTAGGAGTCAGTCAGTATGTCATCTGAGATAATTATGTTTCAATACAGATAATTTTCCTAAACAGTAGATACTGCATGGAATTATTTGTCTACTAGTATGGTGATACCTCTCCAGATAAAAATTTCAATGATTGCTGGAAGAATAAGATGTTACAATGACTGATAAGAACTTCATTAAATTGATTTAATTTCGACATTGTTTCTATTATTCATATGATTACAATAATTCTACCTTGGTTTTATGTTTTTATGGTTTTGTTAAAGAAACACAGTTGTGGTATTTAAGCAATAAGAAGACTGAAAATTATGTCTTTGTAGAACTTCACTGAAGTCAGCACAAATAGAACAAGCTTGACATTTTTCAATTTTCTTATTTCAGATAACAAACTTTGTTGCAGTTTTAGGAAACACTACCAACGAAAAATCAATTTGAAAATACAAATTGTTTGCATGGCCATAACACTTAATAGTTTTCATAGGTTCTTATTGAAGGACTAATGAAGATTTTGCTTGTAATATGACTTATTAGATCTCTCATACACTAAAACATTTATTTTCATGAAAATCAGATAAATTATTGTAGTGGGTTGAGCCTGACTGGACACCAGACATGCACCAAAGCCTCTCCATCACTCCCCTCCACAGCCAGAGGAGAGAAGAAAATATAACAAAGGCTTTATGGGCTGAGATAAGGACAGAGAGAGATCACTCACCAGATACCATCACAGGTAAAACATCTCAAAGTAGAGATTTTAATTGAATTTAATGCTAAAAAATCAGAGCAGAATAATGAGAAGTAAAAACAGGCCTTTAAAACCCCTTTCTTCCACCCCTTTCTCCTGCCCAGCTCTACCTCCTACCCCAGTGGTGCAGGGGGATGGGATGGGGGCATTGGTCACTTCATCACTCCTGGTTTCTCTCTCTGCTCAGGGAGAGAAGTCCATCCCCTGATCCAGCACAGGGTCCCTCCCAGGGGAGACAGTTCTCCAGGAACTTCTCCAATGTGAGTCCCACGAGTAACAGTTCTCTGCAAACCTGCTGCCATATGATTTCATCCTCAGGGCAACAATTCTCTGCCAGCTGCTGCAATGTGGGTCACTCTTCCACAGGCTACAGTCCTTCAGGGACAGGCTGCTCCAGTGTGGGTCCCCCATGGGGTCACAAGTCCCACCAGGAATCCCACTCCAGTGTGAGCTCCTCTCCCCATGGGTCTGCAGGCTCTGTCAGGAGCCTGTTCCACCACAGGCCTCCCGCTAGATCACAGCCTCCTCCCAGACATCCCCCTGCTCCAGTGGGGTCTCCTCCTTGGGCTCCAGGTCGATCTCTGCATTCCCATGGTCCTTCGTGGGCTGCAGGGGCTCAGCTGCCCCACCATGGTCTGCACCACGAGCTGCAGAGGAATCTCAGCTCTGGCACCCAAAGCACCTCCTCCCCTGCCTTCTCCATTGACCTGGGTGTCTCCAGAGCTGTTCCTTCTCCAAGGTTCTCACCTTGCTTTTCTTTGGTCACAGTTACAATTGTACAAAACCATTGTTTTTCTTCTTAAATCTGTTATTACAGAGGTCTTACCACCATTTCTAGTCTGTCCAGCCTTGACCAGCTGCACATTTATCTTGGAGCCACCAGAGATTGATCCTGCTGGACATGGACATCATGAGGACACTGTGAGCTGGAAGAAGGATTGTCTCGTGAGAAAATTCTCATCTGTGGGCTCCCTTGTGGGCTTTGGCTTAGGCTCAGCCTACTAACAGAGTTAATGCAGAAATAGTTCTGCTTTTATTCATCTGGGCTGTCAAGTCCCTGGCTGATGGTGGCAGCCTTGTTTGGAACATGCTCTATTTTCATTGAGACTCTCCCTGACTACTCTGAATTAGGAGTTCCTGGTTCCAAAGCCAAAAGGCTTTTCCTCCTGCCAGCAGTCAGCACTTTAAATTAAACATTTCTAGTTTGATTTCCAGCTGGTGAAGACAGACACCTGTGGCAGAATTCAGCACTTAAAAATAAGACAATTATTGCAGCAGCAGGTTGTCACAGCCAAGCTGAATTAGATGCCTGCATCTGTGGCAAAAATGAGGCCCTTCTTACAGGGGGATCAAGGAAACTTGAGGTCTGGACAAGAAAATGCCATGGTCTCCCACGAATTCATGAAGAACCAAGCTAGAAGTTATGCACCTTGTGTACTTCTGGATGTTCAGTGATGGTGTCTGCAACCAATTGCTTAGCAAGAAAGAAAGCAGCAATTGGCACCTCTCTTTTTAATAACGAAGCAATGGCCAATGTATGATGACAAGTAACAAAAGGTTCTGTTTCTGAAGTGGCCTCTGGCTAGGAAAGCATGAGTCTTCATCCCAGCTTCATCCCAGCATGAGCCTTATCCCAAATATTAGGCCTGGCCCAAACAAGCAAGATTTTTTTTTTTATTTAAAGACAATTATACAGAGAAGAGATTCCAGTCTGAGCTACCTCCCTTCCGTTTTAACCACTCTTTCACCAATAAGGAGACACAACTGGGAAAAGACCTAAGTGAAAAAAAGAGTTTGCTAAGGAACAAAAAGGCAACAACCAAGATAACAGTAATGATACAAAAGTGTTGAATCCCATGGAATCCTTGGGAATGAAGAAAACGAGATGTTGGCCTCTGTAGAAGCCAAACACAAGATGGTAGAGAAGCCTTCTACAAACTATCTGGTGGAGAGAAAAGAAATAGGAAAAACAACACAGCAACTGAGCCTCCATAATTACAGGACCCCCTCTTGACCTAGAAAACAACAAGGATAAAACTGAAAACCCAGAATAACTACTTTTTTTGTCCCTAACCAAGAGTCAATGCTGCTGGGCTGCCTCCTCCACGCCACCTGACAGGGGATCTCCTGGTGGTGGCAGTCCCACATTGGCAATAGTGGCTGGAACTGGGGCAACAGCTAAAAAACTTGTGTAGAGAAGAGTCTGACATCCCAGCATAGCTGTCCTGAGTGGCAGTAGTGAAAAGGTCCAAAGAAAATATCTTCCTCTAGTCCAGGAACAGAGTTGCCATGGCAACAGTGGCCAAAAAGGTGTTATGAAATTCTCCAAAGCCCAAAAGAGACCCTCTGCCTCTCACTGCCTGGGCTCGAAGAACCTGCCCCAAGCAACTTTTTGGCAGCCCAGAGAGAATCCAAAGAGGATTTGCCTCCACTTTGAAGCCAGGAGGGAGCAAAAAGAGGGCTCTGTGTGAGTGTTCCCAGTCTCCCAAACAGACTCCAGACCACTCAGTGTGAAAAATCCCAGATCTGCTTCCAGACCCTGGGTCTCAGTGGGACAGTGATGGTCTTGAGCAGGTTGGCACACAGATGTGGAAAATAATAAATATTTTTTCTTGGTTATCCAGGACAAAGATTCAAAAGTTTACAAGAAGGCAGACAAGAAAATGTATATCTCTCCCTTTTGGGTAGGGCTTTGAACAGGAAATATGAGCTTCTCTTCTCACTCCATTTGTCTCTATGCATTTTCATCCAGTTTCAGTATCATTTTAAATGTGCTTCCCCTATAGCTTGGACATTGTGACGCTGCTCTATGGTAAGAGAGGTTCAGATCCAGATCCAAAACTAATATGCTTTGGATACTGAAGACTTCTCCATAAGTCTATTGTGAAATAAGGTGAGAAACTTTCTGTGCTTAGTTAGTCATGGCTTGAGAAAAAATTATTATTCTCTGCATCTTATGGGAAATTTGCATTTAGGTGTGTCTCTGCACAAGATTGAATTGCCACAAAGCTTAAAACCAGTCAAACTTGAAAAATTCTCTGCAACAGAGCCAAACTCTAATAAACAATCTTAATGTTGATGAACTCAGCCAGGAGTAGTAGAGCATGAAAGGGGATGTTGAGTACCCAGCAGAAAGGTAACACTGCCTCTAAGTAAAATTATTTCTGTAGCAGGAAAAAGTTTCAAAAAAATCTATTCCATTAACAAAAAGGCACATACACTGGGGAATTTTATCTGTGTCTTCTAGAACAGGATTTTTGCAATGTGATATTATTGGACACAGAGGCATATATCCCATAGGCCTGCTTTTAGCTTTTAAAAGTACTTTTGTAAGAAAAGTGGAGAAACAAATTATTTTTTAAACTACATACAATAGGCTACAAATCACATAGTATCCTTATTACACTGTTTAGCTGATCGACTTTATGGATAAACTGCTCTCAGTTTGGCCTAAAATAAAAACTGATAACTATTTTGTAAGAAAAAAAATATGGGGAGATTATATGTAAGATTGTTAGGTCTGACAGATGGTTCCCAGTTATTCAGCTGTATCCTGTCACCCTGACAAGAATGTATTTTGTGTTAGCCTTGAATTTTCCTCTATGAACCCAGTGAGAATTTCCAGTGAAATCACAGCCTACTAGAGAGCAGAGTAACGTTTATCACATCCCCTGTGCTTAAGTGGCCTTTGAGGAAATTTACTGACCTTCTCTGTATTTCTTTTGGGTTCAATGTGTGGCAAAATAAACTCAAATTTCTTTAAGATTCTCATGAAGAGCTGCACCTCATACTGTTATTGTTTTCTTTCCATCACCTTCGAATGTTGTTCTTGATACTGATTAATTGCCTCTCTTTTCTTTTTACCAGGTGCATTTTCCAGGTCTCATCACTGATAGCAGATGCCACTATCTGTGTTTTTATAAGTTTTTGTGATGCTGAATTAACTGTTTCTGCCCTAAACCCCTCATAGGCTAAATCTTAACTCAGAATTTAACAGAGACTGTCCTGCACACATGACTGAGGCCATAAAGGCTCATTTAGGTCATTCCCTCTATAGAATATCACCTTTTCATCCCACAGGAGTGGGATTAATTTTGTAAGAAAAAAATGTTGTATTGATGCAGGCAGTGTATGGATCAAACTTATAAAATGCAGTGAAATTGTAGCTGCATTGGCATGATTCCAATCCTTATATATTCACACCACAAACATTACAGTACATGCATGGTATTTTTGCTTCCACCTGTTTCCTTCAGTGTTATACTCAGAGTGGGTCTGAAATTGATTCCTGCCAACTTACAGTGTTTCTGGGGAAGAAAAAAATCCAAATATTTATTAAATATTTACTATTTCTTTTCATTTACTGAATAGTGTTCATTAATCTGAGTCTACAAACTATGCATAAAATTGAAAATTAATCTTCAGATATATTATCATAATGTCAAGATTTCTTTTAGCACAGAAACATGAACAGGATAATGATGTACCTTTATTAAAAGAATTAATTAATCTGAGATAGAGATTGCAATAGACACACAGGGAAAATAATCTGCATTCTCCAAATCCTATCTGTAACATGTCCTGATGGGCTTTTTGCCTCCTATTTTCTCATTTTCTTTGCTTAAATTAATGCAATGCACTATATTATTGAAAACAATCATTGTAAAAGATGCTAATTTTTCCCCTACCTAGTGTGGTTTCATTTACTGTGTCACTGGCACCAACTTCTCTATTAATGATTCTCAATTTGTTGACCTTGATGAAGTTATTGATTGGCAAAGTTATTTTCAGGTGTCTAATTTTGTGGCACTAACAGACTGAAACTTGGTAAACATGTTTTTCCCTTTCCTTTTGTGAAACGTTATGTAGTTTAAAAAGAAAAGTACTGATCCCCCAAATAATTATATTTCATACATATTCTGTCCTGAAAAGTGGAATTAGAAATACCCTGTCTATCCTTTTAACAACTTCTAGGCAAATCTACCCCGTTTACAGAGAAGGAGGTTTCAGTTATTATTTGTAAATGTGATGCCTGGAAATTGGCCTGCAGTCTGAATCCAGGCTCAGGAACGAAAGACATTTTGCCATGGAGGCTTAAAACAGCATCTCAGTCCTTTGATATCCACCCCTCCAAACTTCTGCAAGACTTGTATGTCCAATTCATTTTGGTTATTTGAAAACCACCAGGCTGTAATGATAGAACTAATGATATGAATGATATGAGTACTAAAGCAGCTTTCTCCCAGAGATGCTTTGTCTATCAGTGCTAACAGAAATTATATTTAGTATATTTGGTTAGGTCAGCTGGGCCATGATAAAAAAAATATTTACAAAGATGTCATTTGATGAGCAGGATGTTTAGGTTCTTTTGGGGTTTAGGTTTTGTGTGAGTTTTTATTGGGGTGAGTGTGCTGTTGGTTTCTTGCTTGTGTTGTGTTTTGTTTTGTTTTATGTCATTTTGTTTTGTTGTTTTCTTCTTTTCTTTTTTAAGAGGCTCCTATCACTGGAATTATTAATTGAAAATAGTGCCAGAGGTGTCTCTGTGGTATTTCCCCTGAGTGAGGAATCAAGATAAATTTATCAAGCTTTGTGAGAACAGGATTTGGGAATAGTGGCTGCTTCAAATATGAGTTACTCTCTTGTTTCTTCTGGGAGAATGGGGAGAGCTTTTGAAATCCTACCTGGTAAAACCCATATTTTTTATTATATTATCTCAAACAATGAATGTATTTTCTGAGAAGATAACAGAGTGTCATCACTGTCTCACTTGTGGTTAAAGTATTTACCCCTGTGTGTCCCCAAGACTTATTTTAAAACTTTTTTCACTTCCCACATTTCATTCTGTGGTGTGAGGCTACAAAAATTAAGAATGGAATTTACCTCTTTCTGATGTTGATAAAAAACAAACACCTTTTCTTTTTTTACACCTCTTTCCAACTGTATGTGTGTTTCTGTTCACATATAATAAATTATTTAAACTCTGTAGATGCTCTGGGAACAGTTGGATGCAGGAGAAGACGATGGAGGGGATGGAGATATTTGTATTGCATGTCAGGAAATGCCAGCTTTTCTGCAAAAAATGGAAGTATGGGAGGAGGGTAGAATAGCCCATCCCAGCAGTCACTTGTAACCTTACCTAAATTTTATGGTTAGATTTGTTGAAAACTCATCAGAAAGTAAACACCAAAAATTGCTACTTTAGCCAAGACACCACAAAGATTCAGAAATATCAAACTTTTGGAAGATATGTCAGGGATCCAGTATTCAAAGTTCAAATACAAATTCAAATGCAGCATAGACTGGGAGCCCCATGTGGCTCTGTCAAGAGGGGAACTTGTGATTTTTTGGCCTCTAAAGAGAGTTATGACATTAGTTGCCTGAATGGATGCCCATGTGAGTCTTGGCTAAACTGTTTCTTAACAAGTTCATGACTGTACAGTTCATGACTGAACATTTGGAGATCTGGTTTGGGATTTTTCCTCAAAAGGTGAAGAATTCTGGCAAGTCTTAAAAGAGTGTTTTCCTGCCCTCAAAAGTGAAATTACCTGCTAGCTCATTAGGAGTTAGGTGTCTCTGGAAGTTATGCAAACGTATTCCTCATCTACAACAAGGAACTTATGGTATAAAACCAGACCTTGCAACTGCTTTCTTTCAAGAGTCTGAATCAAAAGTCTGGGCACCAAAATTTGCATTTAATCTCTGCAAATCAGAATCACATCTGTCTCCAACCTTTGCTAGTTGCCAGCAGGGTAACTTACTTGAGGTCTGACAGGGTAAAATTTTAATTAACTCAGCTTCTGAATCTTCTTGATGTCTCTCCATTGCAGTTTGTCATTCCTGCACAGTTCTGATATCCCCTGAGGAATGTCAAAATCCAGTGGACCTTAGACAGAGACAGTCATGAATCCACATATAACATTTTTCTCAACACAGTTTTTAAGTTCTGAATAAGAATTCCAACCCAACAGTTTCTGACCAGAGAGAATAGAAACATTAGAATTAATTAACATATTGGTTTTGTTTAAATCAAAGCTTTTTTAAAGAAAAATAAAATTGTAGAAAATTCTTCTCTCCAATATTATTAACAAATATGACAAATATAGTAAAATTGAGGCTGTTATGGGAACAGAAATCAAGCAGCAGAAGGAGAAACATACAGATTGAGGTGAAAGAATGAAGAAATAAACTCCTAGGCACATTTTGAAGTACTCATATTTGTAACAGATACGTCCCAGCTGTACTGCATGTTATATGACTGAACACCTTTAATTTTGACTGCTGATTAGTGCAGTGGCATGTTCAGTTTTATACAACAATCAGGTAATCCTAAGTCAGATGCACTAGCATGAACAATGGCATATAAAGCCTGTTAATATATCAATTATTATAGTGCCTCAGACTGTGAAACTTTACACAGAGTTAATTATCACCATGTTAATGAGTGGTGTAATGATAAATACAGAGTGGGTAATTTCATTTGTTCAGTACATTTGAGGAGTTAGGTATTCATTATAGTGTTAAAATTAGGAGTGAATAACCTCAATTCTCCCACAGTTTTACATTCACACTATTAATGCTAGCGCCTGCACTGCACTGTGGATGCAAACAAGCTGCTCATTAGCAGAAATTAGCTGTGTCTCTGTTCCATTTTGTCTTAAGGTGTCTGAGAATACTGCCATTGTTTTCTGCCATTTCTGTATGGAGGAAGAAATTTTTCATTGTCTAAATATTTGAGAAAAACATTCAGAGTGGAATCTTCACAGTTTCTTGACCCCCTTCCATCTTTGATGCCATATCTACAATAACTTACAAACCAGGAAAAAAATAGCAACCTGACTCTAGAAATGCCTTATACTCAGTAGCATGGGCCTGCTGCTCTAATTATTATTTTCAGTACCCAAGATCCAGATTACAAAGTCAGCTCCAGCAGATTACAGGCAGTGGAGCCTCAGTATTGAGAAGGTAAAGCAACATTTCATGGCAACCCAAAGACAGATCTGACTTCATACACTGATATTCATACGCTGACTTTTGAACACCATGCTTGGTATTTAGCAAGGCCAGACCAAGAAAATAAAGGCTAGAACTGCTGGGGGTGGGAGATGAGAGCCCATTGGGAATGAGCACCTCGGGTGTCACAAAGGAAGGGATAATCTGGAAAATACTTGTTCTTTGAAAACAAAGTGAGCTGGTTGTTCAGCCCTTGCCCAGGTTCTCTGCTCCATCTTGAGTCTCCTTGTTTTCTCAAATTGTTTGATTCCCATGCTTTGTACCTTGTTTCACAGCCAGTTCTGTATGTGTGTTCTATGTTTACTACATACCTAATTTTGGTGACTGAATGCAAAAATAAATGCACGGATGAACATGCTGCATAAGCTTCTCCTCAGAAAAGACTTTTTCAGCATTTCAACTGCTTCCTCTCAATACAAACTTTTATTGTTTGTTATTATACATTTTATAAACTCTCACGCTTTTCCACTTTGGCTTACATATCAGTATTCCACTCTGGGGAGCCCTTTGTAGAACTTTTTATGAATAACACTAACTTAGCTGTTGTGTCTACTTGTACAAATAACTCTGATTTGTTTATTATTAGTAGGCAGACTCCAGCCCTTTGTGTATTTTGTTGCTTAATTTTGTTTCACACCTGAGACATTTTGACAGTCTTTAAATCACGACTGTTCTGCATGATCCCTTCCCAGGATGACTTATTACAATGAAACTTCTCAGTCATAACCATCAGTTTAAAAGGCAGATTTTGCTATAATTTCACTGCAGCCTTTTAAATGATTATGCAACTGATAATCTGTTAGTGTCAACAGGTCATGTCCCTAAATAAATTTGAGTTTATAACATATAAAATCAAACACCATGTTTCATTTGTTTTCTGCCTGATTGATGTTCCCCCCTGCAGCTTGAATATGTGCACCTGGATGGTGGTGCTTAAACCTGTTCTTGATAGCAATTGAAATATTTTATATATCTGACTTTCAAGGACTTTATTAAGAATACCTCAGCATTACTTTAAGAATGAGGAAAAAAGGAACTCTAGAAATGGTAGGGCCAGTGAGTACAACTTTAGTGTTTAAATGGCCTGAGATTAATACGAACTTCCAGTAGCAGGAGGAAAATCCTGTGTGACAATACTGAATTGGGAAGAGCTGTTGACTCCCTGGAAGGCAGAAAGACCCCACAGAGACCCCACAGAGACCCAGACAGAGAGCCAGACATATCAGAGGACTTGGCAATCACCAGTCATATTAAGTTTAACTAAGACGAGTCCTGGATTCTGCATCTGGGATGGGGCAACCCTGGATATTCAGACTGGAGAATGAGAGGCTGGAAAGCTGTGCTCTGGAGTGGGACCTGAGGGTCCTGGTTGATGGCAAGTTGGATATGAATCAGAAGTGTCCTGGCAGCTGGGAAGGCCAACCCTGTCCTGGGGGGCATCAGGCACAGCATCAGCTGGGCAAAGGAGGAGGTTGGCCCCTCTGCTCTGCACTGGGGATGCCTTACCTTAAATGTTGTGTGCAGTGTTGGGCACCAAATTAAAAAAAAGATATTATGCCGTTAGAACACTGAAGGTGAAGGGTCTAGAGGGGACGTATGAGTAGAGGCTGTGGTCACATGGCATGTCCAGCCAGGAGAAGAGGAGATTGAGGGGAGACCTTATAGCAATCTGCAGCTTCCTCAGGAGGGGAAGTGGAAGATCACATCTTCTTTTGGTGACCAGTGAGAGCAGAACAACATGAAACTGTGTCAGGGGAGGTTTAAGTTGGATATTAGGAATGAAAGGATTCTTCATCCAGAGGGTGGTTGGGCACTGAAACAGGCTCCCGAGGGCAGTGTCATAGCACCAATCTCTTTAAGTTCAAGTTTGGACAACACTCTCAGGTACATGGTGTGACTCTTGGGATATCCTGTGATGGGCCATGAGCTGGAGTCCAATGATCCTGGTGGGTGCCTTCCAGCTCAGGATATTCTATGATTCCATGGTTACAAGGGATAGTTTCATCTGAACTGACAATCATAAAAGAAAGAAATCAATGGCTCCACTTAAATATTCTCAACTGAAGTCTCTTTAGTTTCTCAAAATTAGCGAGTTTTATATGCCTCTACCTTCAAAGAAGCAGAGAAAAACAGAGTGAGGAGCACTGAAGCTGACAGTGGTTTTGTCAGATGACTTCTTGCTGGGGAGCATTATCACCTTCTCCATGTCCCACTCAAACCACTTTTCAGTTCAGCTGTACTCAGTTTAATTATTTGGGAACATGCTGTAGCGTTACATGAAAAAGGGTACAAAACTATTTCCTCAAGGGTTATGAGAAGTAAACACAAGGCTGATTGTCTCAACTCAAGGATGGTTGATATTAATACAATATTAATGAAATGAGCAATTTGTACTCTTTGAGAAACATTTTTACAACTTCACCTATCTGTACATCTTGTTATATCTATCTATTGAGATATATATATTAAAATACACATCCAATGAAGGTTTTCATATATCATATAAATATATACCATAACTTTTTTAAAAACTGGGTTGAGGCAGAGGAGCTTAATGCTTAATGAGAAATTATCCTCTTTTTATGGCTCATCTCCAGCACTGTGCTCAGCTTGCTATGTTCAGCCCTCTTTTGGGGGTCTGGATGAATAAAACTTTCCCTGTTTTTTTGCAATAGAATGATGAGTTTTATTACTGAACTAGCTTGAAACAGAGTCAGTCACTCTTGTTTCTATAATTGGCAGCATGGCAGAACTCTGATGAAAGGCAAAAAAGTGGCTGAAAAATATGAAAAAGAACAAAAAAAGTCCACACATGGTCTAAGCACATGAAAACACTTGCACATATTTTTGAGATGCATATAACAAGGACATTAATAGAAACTATTTGGAAAAATGGACTGTAGAACCAAACATCTGAGAAAGTAACTTTTTTTTTAGAAATCACTGATGTAACACAGTTCACCTGGTGGGAGAGGAGAGATACTATGCGTATGTGAGTTGAACAATGGATACTTTTCTGAAGCCTTCAGAGCAGGCTCCATATTATTCAAAACTCCAAATACTGATCCATGTTACCTGTGTTGTTAACAGTGAATAGGTGGGGCAATTTGAAATCACATCAGGCCCAACCACAGCTACCCTGCATTTTACAAGATTTTAAGGCATAATGCAGATTCCTTTATTCAAATCTGGCACTTTTCTGACTTTTTGCTTCCAAATTTCAATCACTGTAACGTTGTAGAGAAAGAGGAGGCTAAGACAATTCATTAAAAACCAAAAGAACGGTTTGTTTCAGACAGAAATGAGAAAAAAACCCAAACCTGTTCTGATAATGTAAAGGAGGCCCTGAACATTTGTTTCTTTGCAGTGCAGTATCATTTTGTGGTAGGCAGAGGATGATAGTTTAAACAGCTGTTAAAGAACAATGGCATTGCTAATGACTCAAGATATTACACACCAGTGTCACTATCATATTTTCCAAAAAATCCACTTGCCCAGGATTCTTCTCCTGGGAAGCTGAGAAGCCTCAGAGAAAAATGAAAGCAATATTATCTCATTTGTTTCTCCTGTGTTTTGCTGCTTTGGAATGTGGTTTGGAGATTGTTTATCCAATAGGTGGTTGGTTGATTGGTTTCATGGGACTTGTTTTAATTTGATAACCAATCACGGTCAAGCTGTGTCGGGACTCTAGAAGGAGTCAGACACGAGTTTTTAATTAGTATCTTTTAGCCTTCTGTTTGTATCCTTTCTGTATTCTTTAGTACAGCTTAGTTTAGAGTTTTTTATATAATATAGTAACACAAAATAATAAATTAGCTTTCTAAGAACATGGAGTCAGATTCATTAATTCCTCCCATCAACAGGGGACCCCAAAAACACCACACACCAGGAATTAAGTTCAGACAGGATCAGGTGCAGAAATGAACCACAAGAAATATTCAAAGAATGGAGATGATTTTCTTAGAGTCCAGAGAGCCAGGCTGGGGCAGCTGAGCCCAGAGCTGGCAGAGGAGATAAGTCAGCCCTCCAAGGATGCCTGTGGAAGAACAGAGAAGAAAAAAAACTGGTTCTGAACCACTGTGCAATGTTGGCATGAAACCAAAAGTGTGCAAACTGCCCACAAATACAGCACAGCTGTAAATCAGAGAGGCTGTGAATTACTCAACCACTTTTGCTCCTTAGAGTTTCAATCACAAAGCAAGAGCAAGGAACGAGTCTAATCCTCCAAGCCAGTTCCTTCCTTCTGTGCATGTTTGCTAGCATTTAGAAACTAAAATCCTGTCCCCTACCCTGCTTTTTTTTTAGTATATTGACACCACTACATGGGTCAATGTAGTGGTTCTGCTGTAATACCATCATTAAGTCATTGCAATCCTGAAAGATCCAAGGAGAAACTACACTCCATTGCATATATCATGAGTCAGGGTGTTTTAGTCCAGACTAGACTGAAGTTACAGGCATAATTCTAAAAGCTGTCCCACAGTTTAAAAAACACAGAGTAGATATAACATACACATCAGACTGGCCCACTGCCTACACTACCAAAGCACTAAGAAAGATAATTCAGTGGTTTTTTACACCATTAGTCTCAACAATAAATCTGCAGGATATCTTTTTATTAGAAGTAATATATTTCAGATAGATATTCAGAAAACATTTAAGGCTTTCATTATGTGTGTACAAGAAGCTGGATGCTTTTGTCAACAGTGATAAGTCAAACAGCTTACAGTGAAGCAGCGTGGCAGCAACGCAGAGCTGTACAAAACATTTTGCTGCATGGAAATTGTAACACTTCATAAGCAAAAAATAATGGGACTATTTACAAGAAAAGCACTCAAATCCTCGATTGACATGGCAGCACAAAGGGAAAATAAAATACCATTGAAGCAGCAGATAGTGTGGAAAAAGAAGCTGTGTTCTCTGAACAAAGACTCCGTGCGTGGGGGGGGTGTGTGTGTGTGTGTGTGTATCAATTTCTGAGTGATAGAATTTTCGTATGTCCATCACTGTCTTTGAAACTAAGCTAAATATGTTACTTTGTTCTGAATTTCTGGGCTTAATGGTCTTAGTACAGGAGAAAACCTACTATGCTTGGGTGTCCATTCTCTTACCAAAAAAACCCAAAAAATCCATATATCACTTCCTGCATGATGAATAGAATCTTACATGAAGACATCCTTGAGCAAGATATGTTTATCAGAATATAGTGTTGATGTTATTATTTATAGATGAAACATTCATTGTTATCTCCCTTCATCTCTTTCATTAATGTGTTCATCTCCTCCACAACCACTTGGACTGAAAGATCTTTGGGACAGAAACTTGAGTTTCTTTATTAGACTGCTGCCAAATCCAGCAAGACTCCAGCTCTGAAAATGTCACATTGCACAAAACATGCTGGTATCATTAAGGTTCTCCTAAATTTTAGGTAACTTATGTCTCCATCAAGCCCTTGGCTTTCATATAAAATGTATTCTCTTAAATATTACTGTCTTTCCAGCATCTCAGAACAACCATGAATTATTTTAACTTAGCTCTTCCCACATTTTTCCCCACAACTGATAACCTCACCAACCAGCATTAGCATCTCACGTGGAGTAAAGCCAGTAACCTACATGTTTGGTAAAAGGAAAATTTGTTCTTCAGCTCATTAAAGTAATTTAGTTTGGATCTGCACCAGAAGTAGCATGATCAGAATTTAGCCTGATATACTTAGTTGTCAAGGGTATTGTACATTTGGGGACAGGCTATTACAATGCAAAAATAACACAGCCAATACCATTTGGTTTACTTGGCATTTTCCCAGTTTGCATTGATTTTCATGCAGCAGTGGCCAGTTGAAATTGCTGATGCAAGAAGTGATAATTTTCTTGATGTGGGATGAATAGAACATGTTAAATTTAGCACTAAAGTAGAAAATGATTTAGTATCTGTTATAGAAGAAAATGTTAAAATAAAGTGAAAAAAACCCCAGTTAATGAAGAATTAACTTGTCAGAGCTGTAACTGCCTATGAATCACAAAAAGGGAATATGATCAATTAATATCAATTAATATCATATGTCATGAGTAGATGAAGCAATTGAAAAATAACATTTTTGCAATGACCTGTGGCAAGCTTAAAAAATAATCCTCTTCCTCTTCTGATGTCTTTGCCCAGGTGTGTTTTGCAGTTTTCTTCTTAATTTGACAGTGCTTTTCCTGAGTTTAAAATCACAATTCAAACACACCCATTGCCTGAGTAGTTTGTTGGTTTATCTCTAAGTTTGTTTATATAAAGCTGTGAAGAATTGAGGACAAAATGATAATTTCTGCATGGAGATGTTGCTTTGCTCCCATCTCACCCAACCATCATCTTGTCTTGCCCTGGCAGCACAGCCCTACTTGGCACATGTTTCATTGCACCCTTTAAACCATTCATCTCTAACCCTACACAGTACGTCCTCTTAATTTAATTTTGTTTCTAATGCATGAGAGAGATCATTTGAGTTTCTATTTCCTACACTGGTATTTCTGGTCCTGCTGAGTGCTTTCATATTAATGGCAACCTATGGTCCAGAGTGACAGCAAGATCCCTGGCAAACACAACAGAAATCAGATGTGTGCTTTAGTCTGTCTGCATCTTCTTCTGATTGCAGGTGATCTGCAAAACTCAGCCATGCTGTGGGACTTGCCTTCTCACTGCCAAGAACCTGCACTCTTTTCCCTAACTCTCAGTGCCCAAAGCTTCTTATAAAAGTAATACCTTTTCCTCCCTGAATACTGAATATAACCATCCTTGTTCAAACTACAGTGTAAGCCTAGGGGTGCAATGATTATAACCTTCATAATTTTTAATCCTATATATGCTAATTTGTCCATGTTAATCCAAATGCAGCTTACAGAGCTGTACATACCCAAACTGCACACAGAGCAGGAAAAAAAAATTCCATGCAAATAATCTGTAAATAAGAAGTCTGCAGTTATTCTCTAGTTCTTCTGTGGCAAGATGGCGTTACTGTCTTCATTTTGAGAGACTTCTGTAATGTCTTCAAACTCAGTCAGAGAACTCCCTGACTTAGGAAAATTCAGGGTATAAACCAGGCAAGGCAGTTTGACATCAGATGGCAATGTATATTTTTCATTAATTAACAGTTGAAGTTGCAGATGCTTCCCCAGGGCGGTGGTCACAGCACCAATCCTGACAGAGTTGTAGAAGGTTTTGGACAATGCTCTCTGGCACAGGGAGTGACTCCTGGGGTGTCCTGTGCAAGGCCAGGAGCTGAACTCTGTGATCCTGATGGGTCCTTTCCAACTCAGCATATTCTGTGATTCTGTGGAGGGATGTGAAACAGCCTTTTAGGACAGTCCCTTCCTCAAGCTCTTCCTGCTCAAAATAAAAGCAAATAGAAACCATATGACAGAATATTTCAAGCTGCTATGTAATGACGGGGAAAGGTTCCTCCAGTGATCTACTGTTTAAAACTGAATTCTCCAGCTAATTTTCATAGATCAGATAAATGTTCTGTTCCTTGGCTTCCCCATCTGGAATAGCAGTGCATACCTTTCTCACTGGGGAACTATGCACTTTAATTAATCAACAATTGTAGATTGCTATATAGAGCGGAGCAAACAATCTGGAGTGAACAGTTTATTCAATGAATTCAGCCTGCTTGCAGAAAATCCTCGAGCAGATGGTGTTGCCATCAACTGCAGAGGAAAAGAGTGAAATATCACCCCAGTCTGACTATTTCTGATTTGTTTTATTTCACTTACATAATCTTTAGCCCCAGGGAAATATTTCTCAAGGATGAGGAACCTTTTCTTTACAACAGTTTAAGAGCTGCCTCTAAAAACCCAGTGCCCATGGGACCACTGGAGCTCCCTCTGCACAATTCCCAAGGAGCTCCTTGGGAGGGGCCTTCCACATGCAGTTTGAATGATGGAAGACCACAGGGAACTGTTCTCACTTCAGGGAAGATTTTAACCATATCTGGAAAGACTTTTTAACCATCTTGTCTTGGCTGAAGTCTTCTGATAATTGGATAGCCTTGTCTTGACCTCAGGAACTAAAATGTATATTTTCATAACAGAAAGATAGCAATCCAGAATGATTTTTGCTTTGAAATATTAAAAAAAAAAATCATCCAGTTTGACAGTGATGTACCACAAAAGTTTAGTTACTCAAGAGAACACAATTGTTTTTTAATCTTAAGATTCAACTCTTTTCAAAGGGTGGTACCTCAATTTATTTTTGCTTTATTTTTTTATATGTATTCCCATGGAAACTAAACTAGGGTTTACATGAATTTTTTGATAGATATTTTATAGAAGACAATGTTGTGCTATCCACTGCGTAACAGCCAAGATATCAAAATTATGACTGTGTATTAGGTTATATAGATTGCAGCATGAGCTGCAATTAATAGCTTTAAGGGCCCACTCACACAGTATTTGACAGCCAATGGTCAGTCTGATGATGTGGACTGTTACTCAATCTCCAGTCACACACAGAAAGTATACAAAATTTTAGCTTAAAACTAGTTGTTATAAAGGACTTTGCTGCTGAATCAGAACTTAGATGGCTTTAATTTTATAAGTCCCAAGCTCAATTGCCTGTCTTTATCTTTTTTCTTTTTTACTTTTTCCTGTTTACAGCTTTGGAAGTACCTAAAATCCACAGAAGTCCTTATGCTTGATATATGAAACCTGGGAAACCTACTTTTGGGTCTTGGTTTCTCTTCAGCAGCAAAGAACTCCCCAAATCTTTTTTTTTAAGTAAATCTTGACCCTTTTTGCATGTCAGATCCTGATAATAAAGTAGAAACATCCTTTATCCCTACTTGACTGGAAGTTACATTAGAGATCATTACATGCTTAGTGCCTATGGTGACACATGTTACATTGAGATATAATTGAGATTAAGAGTGAATATTCTAAGCAAATGGCAAGGCAAACACACTTATTTGGGTTGCAGATGGGAGAAGGAGTTAGTTAAGGACAGGTCAGTGGAAAATAAGACTTGGAAATGTGTTTGGACCTGAAGTTCTTCCTCACAAGCCATCTGTAAAGGAAAGGTTTATTAGTAATAAACATAATTAGCAATTATGAGTGAAAGTAAACAGATGTTTTGCTTCACAGATTGCTTGAAAATAAAGGCCTCACAGCCAAACACCACCTTGTTTATTTAAAGAAAGATAGAAAGGAATTTAATGAAGGTATGTATGCTATCTTTCCTGGTAATTGGCGCATATCTTACCAGAGCTTTGTGTAGAACAAGTATAAAATACAGTCTGAGGAAAATTTAACTTATAAGACTAAGATGCCATGGAGGTGAGTATTTTTTAGAGTTACTTATATTTTTCTGTTGAAAATTGTACTTCAGTAGGTCACAGCTTTCCAAACTGAGGCCCTTTTCTACAGAAATTCCCTGAATTCTGACGGACTGTGAATCCATTAGGACCATAAAGGCTTTAAAATGTGTCTTGATTTACCCCCTTAAGACTCCTGATGAAGTGCATTTGGTTAGTCTAAATGAAGCAAAAGGAAACCTTTGTTCTTTATTGATTTTTGAAAGATTTAGCCTAACACCACTGTCTCTAGAAAAAAAAAAATCCAATACAAGAAATTAGGACATCTTTGGTTTTCTGCATAGTCGCATTATACCATACAAAAATTAATTCCTTGCAACCACAGTCTACCACCTTATCCTCATTTTGGCCAGGACAGGGTTAATTTTTTTTGCAGTAGCTGGGAAGGGTTTCAGCATTTTCCCTCTCACACTGCTGGCAATGGTGGCAAATACCCCAGACACAGAGGTGAAAGCTGATTTAACAGAAAACCCTGCACAATATCCAATTGTTCGTTCCTGTCCATGAGAAGCAGAGAAAACAATCTTTAATTGAGCCTTCTAGCATGACCCATAGGAGATGAAGCCCTGCTCTCCTGAAGGAAAAGTCATGACTTTATCCTGCAGCTGACAGCAGACATCAAGGAGATTTTTCACTGAGGTGTCTTTTATTTTCTTTTCTTCTCCTTAAGCCTCTTTTTTGTCCCTGTTTTTCACCACAGAATTTGACAAGGTATGTCTTTCATCCTAATTTAATTGCAGACCATTTTTTCTGCACTTTAAAAGATGCTAAGAAAAAAATGTTCTGTATAACAATGTGAAAAGCTAAAAATAAAGGTAATTGAGGTATGCACCTTCTAATGAAGTGGTCACTTCTCTAATTGCTAAATATACATATACTAAATGTCTCTTCATACACCTTAATTAAGATAATTATTCCTTGGATTCCAGATGTTAAAAGAAAGGCTTAAAGCAAATTTCTGGGTTTAAAAAAGTTAATAACATTAAAATTTTGTTTAAATCTGTGATTTAGTCATATTTGCATAACTAAATTCAAGGCCAGAAACCCAGCTGTCAGTCTTTGACGTTTTTAAAGTTACTTTTATTTTATATAATAGGCCACCACTTTCCAAACTGAGGCCCTTTTCTGCAGAAACCCCCTAGATTCTGACTGACTGTGAATCCATTGAAAAGGTTTCCTCTTGTGAACATAAATCAGTTGCAAAAGCAAAGTATTATTTTCTACGAAATTGCAGGGATATTTTAAAATATCAACTCTTATAAATTTAAACTCTGCTAGATTTCAGACCATGGATAGAAAAGGCCTTCAAACACATTTGGAGGAGCTGGATATGGAACTTAGCATCAAACTTGGCAACTGAACTTTGCAAAATATGTGCTTGAAGCATACAAGTTATCTTTTGCTTTCATTTTGAATTTTACCTTTTGAAATAATAGGGAATATTCTTCTTTCAAGTAAGAATTAATAAGGCTATATAAAACATCTATCTGTATGTTCCTTCTGCATGCCTCTAACATTTCATGGATAGATAAATAAGAATGAAGAAAGCACATTTTCCAAGCTTTTTCTATGATGAGATTGTATGTCAAATGAGAAGACATTTAGTGCTTTGATGTTGAATGAGTTTTGTCTGGATTTTATGAATCATGGTTTGGTTTTTGAATGACAGTTAAAAAGGCTGTGAAGGGAGAAGGGAAACAGCAGACAGAGAATAATTTTCTCATTACTAGATTTTCAAACATGAGCACAAAAGCCCATAGTGATCCATGAAGGGTTATTGTTGTGGGAATCTATTTACCCTGGAAGTTTTGCAGTTTTAGGCATTCAGCAAGAAACAAGCTAAGAAAAAAACCTTCAATGCATGAATAAAATTGGTAGGGAAAAAGTGTTTATCAGCAATCTACTTTGTCCTGAGATTTGAAGGAAAAGTAGCTATTGTTCAAACAATGCCCAGAAATTTTGTTGGAATTTCAGTTCTGTTCACTTTGACAAACATTTCCTAGTCCTCGCTGTGACAATAGCTCAGTTTCTCAGGCTCAGTTTCACCAACATAAAGTGCTAGAACTTTAATAAAGGAGATGACAGAATATATTCTGACAGATTTCAGTGTGTTTATCAGGAGGAGACAAAAGTATATCTACATTGTTAACAGGCAGCTGGTGTGTGGCACTGGTACTGCCAAGGAGTTCCTGCTGGCATCATGCTATCTATAAGTAAGTTTATTATCTAAATATGTATCAGAGAAGAAAAACCTATTCCTAAAGGGAATTAGGATTTTGCCTTCTGTCCCACCAGGGCTGTTTGAGGAGGATGCCAGCCTGTTTTGTTCCACATCAAAGAGGGATAACTCCTTAACAGCCTAAAAAACTGCATAAAACAATTAAGTTTATGCTTTTCTTAGATGTGTTTGTCTTACTCAGGAAGACTAACACACTGCAAATATGTTCTTTCTTCATAAATAGTGTCTTTCAAGTACCCAGTCCAATTTAAACTTTGATTGTTTCTTTTTTGTTTCTTCTGCTTGCAACTCAAAAGATAAATTCAGTCATGCAGTACCCATACAAGTGTCAAGCCTATATTGAAGAGCGCATGGAGTGAACTCTACTCTCAGAATATCATTAAAAACTCCCTTCTTTACAAATTGCCTCAGTTTATTTTCTGAGAACAGTAATAGCTGTAATAAAGGAAGTGGTAAGGAAACCAACATTAGCAGAACCATAATTCCATTATTATCTGATATATGGACACTTTCACAATAACAGCAGTTCACCTCCATATTTAGCCCCTTCCATTCTATGTTGACAGAGTTTGCACAGATTTTATTTGCAAATAGGAATGCATGCAAGTTTTATTTCCCTTTCCAGCCATGCCCATACACCTAAACATAATGTGTGTGGAAAGACAGTGATTATTTAGATTCATGGCTGTTCTACAAAAATGCATGAATCTCAAAGTCTCCCAAAATCCCCATCTGCTGAGACCTTGCAGCAAATACTCACCAAGGGATTTTCAGGCATTTATGTAAAAAAGGTATTTAGAAAGGCAATGTTACATTGCAAGGATCAGTAGGGTGCAAAAAAAATCAGTAGCATATATAAAGAATGGAAAGCACCCATAAGTAACAGAAATCATAAATGTAGATGAAGGAGAGTTCAGTTAATTTTTAGTTGGGCAGGACTAAGTGTATATTAGAGAAATTATGTTAAAAACAAGAAAATCAACACCAAAGTCATGTATCAAATAGCTTCCATTTGCAAGCTGTTTTTTTTGTTGCTCTTTTCTAATATTTCTTACTAAATAGTAATTTATATCCCACAGATAAATTACCCATTTCTCTCTCTGGACTGCATACACTTAAAACTATTTCTATTTTTCTATTGTTCTATTGTATTATTTCTCATGTAAGTGTTAACAAATTCTGTATTATCTGCATCTTCTGTGCCAGTTCCCAGGGGTCAGTTAAGCCAACACAAACTACTCTGCCACACTTTAGTGGTAAGGAGGTGCAGTAGAAGCATGATCTCTATTAGCACCATCCTTCCCACACTCCTCCTCACAAAGAATTCCCCTTTGCTCCCACCTATGGGCTAACCTGGAAATTCAGTGCAAGACCTTTAGAAGAAAAGCAAATAAAATTATTCCTTTGGCAGATTAGGATTGTGCCTGCCATGGATCTGATGTGGGTAACAGGTAAAATAAATTTCATGCTAGCACAGGCAATTGGTGGCCTTGTGGTGAAACACAAAGAACACTCAGAGAGAAGGAATCTGAAGACTCTTTCCAAGACTTTCTTTGCAGAAGACCATGTGTAGCATCTCATCCAGCTCTAATAAGCTCAGTTTAAAACAAAAATATACAGATTGGAATGTGTCTGTCACTTGCCAGGTGTAATGCTGGAAGTCTTGTGTTCCTGATTCTGCCATTTTCATTTCAGCCTTAAAAAAAAAACTTACACTCCCCAAGGAAATCAATAAACTGAAATCCCCCAAGAGGTCTTGTAGAAATTGAGAGACAGATGCATTAATGTTTTGGTAAGAAGTAGATGAAACTAATGTATACCTGATTGCTAAAAGCACCCTGGGAAATTGAAATGAGTGATCTGCACAGAGGTGAGAGGCTGATGATACAAACAGCTAAATTGCAGGGAGATTAAACAGTTTGTGTATCAGTGAGCACTGAATATCTGAAAGACTGCACAGAATAGGAACACATGGTGAAGTGGCATAAGGGAGGCATCACTAAGGCCAACAAATGCACCTCAGGGATGAACTCTTGCCCTGTCGCCAGTTCCACTTAGTAAATGAGATGCTGGCTTCCCCTCCAGTGCAAGGATGGTGTCTCTGTGAGGACCAATAAATGTATTTATGAGTAATATTTAAAGCTTGCTCATTGGATTGGTTACAAACAGGATTCTGTCTCTTACTGGCGTCGGTGTTCATGTGAGCCGCACAAATTAATGAGCTTAATGGCTAGGGATGCCAATTAACTTTTGGATCAAACCCCAATGAAGTCAACACCACATCCACTGAAGTAAAAGCCAAAATTGCCATTGATTTCAGTGGTGACAGGTGCTTCTCCTAGCAGGCATCTCTGTGCTGCACTGGGGTCATGCTGAACTGCCTGCACCAAGGAAAACATCTCCTCATGTCCTCCACTCCCTTTGCATGGAAGGGAACAATGTGGGACAATATCCATTCACTTGATTCATAAAGGAGCTTGTTCAGTAGACTCCAAAAACGAAAGCCAGATAACAAAAGATGTGACATGGGGGAGTGAAAAGACTGCAGAGATCAGCAGGACCCATGTCCTGTATTCAACAGAAACTGTGGCCAAATAATTGACACCAAACATTTATTCTTGTGGAGACTGTGGAGTCATGGGCTGGGGAAAACAGAGGAAACACTTGAATTCTTTCAAGCTTGTAAAATGTTTGGAAGAGACACCAACAAATCCAACAAAACCTCTTTTAACTTATGTGCAATTTCAACCTCATTGGAAAGAGCAGAGGAAAGAATTATTCTGTGGCATAGTAGCAGAATTGTTGCCAAAATAAGAAATGGAATTTAAAAAAGGAAACTTTAATTTAAAAAACTCAACAACCTAATTTTGAAAGTTATGTAACATAATTCTTTGATTCAATTTTGTTCTGGTTTGAATACTAAAAGCTTCTTCAAAATGTACCCTTTTCTTAAAATAGCTTCCAATACTTTGATTTTTTTCCTATGAAATGAAATTTTATTGGGGAAAAAAAAGCAGATATTATTCTAGAGAGAGATAAAGAACTTGTAGCATTTGGAAAAACAGGCAAAATAAAGAGAATATAATGGTACTGACTTGTGCAGCCCATGTGGCTAAAATAAGGAACAGGCAATAGAAAAATCAAGGCAATATGAAAATCTGTTAATTAAGCATTTTCATATCACATTATGAAAATAAAATAATTTTTGTTTATGTTAACCACTGTAGTAAAGAGAAAGAAAGTTTAAAAAATTCTGAAGATGAAACATATGAAATTGGCCTTTCAAAGAATCCCAGGAAGACCCATACAAAACACCCTATCCCCTGTGGCATTAAAGTTGTGTAATTCCTAAAATTTAATTCACATTTTGTCTGACTTTTATTTTCCAATACATCTTAATCAGATGAAGCTGTTCTGCTCTGCATGAGAGCTGAGGAGAGGCCTGGGTGCCCCTGGTGGATGCTCAGACTAGAGAATAGTTCTCATGTCTGTCTGACTCTCTAAATATTTGAACAGCTTGAGCAAAAATAACAGAGGGATGCACCCCAGAATAGTAATTATCTTTGAGCAGTCATTGCAGCTGGGCTGTTCCTTGGGCATTTGTTTAGGATGTAGAAGACCCAGGTACTTCTGTTATCAGCCATGAGGCAAGGGGAGAAAGGAAGTTGCCTTCCCCATCAGTGAACTTTATCACACTCTGAAGACCCAGAGCAGTACCTAAATACTGAATTTAGTGAATTTAACCCAACAAAGCATTCAGGAATATCCAAACTGCATGACAGGATACCCTGGTCGATATTTTAAAAAAATAAATAATCTGTGGCAGCTGTTATTTAACCTATGGTCCAGATATTCTCTCTCTCACACACACATACATGTAATATGAAAATATGTCCTTTTGAAACTAGCAGAATGTAGTAGTAGAGAGCTTTTCCATAGTTATACTACTTAAGCACACACTTATTCACAAAATTATAGGCACATATATAACTTTAAAGACTAAATTTCATAAAGGATAAAAAAAAAAAGCTGTAATGATTTCAGGGGAATGAGGAGGGAATTTTAAGGTGATGAATTAGTGAAAGTAAAAATTTTTCATAATTCTGGACTCCTTTTATGTGGATTCAAAGAATCTTTTTGAACATGCAGGAGTTGCTCTTTTCATATTCTGACCCATTCAAAAATTGTGTTAAGTTTTCATAATTTTATTATTCATCTCTGGAAATTACAGGTTTTCTTAATGCTCCAGCTGCTGAAGCCATTATAAGAAAATATGGCTTTCATAAAGCAGTAAGTTTTGTGCTTTGTGACTTTGCTGGAAAGAATTGATTTTTCTTTTTTTACTCTTTTCAGCTGTATTTTTAGTGGCTTCAAGAAAAGGCTTTTGAATTCCAGGTAGTAGGTGCCATAAGCAAGAGAAGCATCATGTAGAGGTTTCATGATATGACAATCCAAAACACACTGAGGCAGATGATACAGGCCAGAGTCAATTCAAATTCAAATTAAATTCTTATAAGGCCAAGCAATCATGCAGCTGTTTATGGTTCATCACGTGACTGTTTCTGTTGACTTCAGACTCCTTTTCCTTGATCTCAGCCCTTCTAATCTGGGTCAGTTTAACCACTGAAATGTTTCACATCCCTGGTTCTTCTCAAAAAAATATTTGATGTAAAACCGCAGAAGATGGTGTTAACTCAGTCCTAACAAGCTAAAAGCCATGTTTAAAGACCTGTGCTGGTTACACAGGAATTCAGAGGTCTTCTCTGTGCTCCCAGAGTGCAGACTTTCTGCTGATAGAGCTTTAGGCAGCTGATGCAGGTACTTCACCTACTGAGCACAAAGAGATTTGAAGACCTGGTGGGTTCCAGTGCACCAGTCAAAATCCCCTGCAGCAAAGAGTCAAAAATCTCCTGCTTTTGTCAGAGGCTTGGAGGCCTTGCCAGCAACCAGATTTCCTCAGCTCTGCTTCCATCAGCCACAGGACTTCCCTGCTGGAATCTACTGCACTTCCAAGCAGTAACAGAAGGACAGCAGGATATCACTTCATCAGCTACTGAACAGATTTCGGGATGATCCTTCACACATTCTGGGCTCTCCAGTTAAATATAAACTCAGTGTAAGAAAACCTTAACCACACAAGACACCTGATGGGAACTGCAGTCTTCTCTATGAGCTTTTAGGATATAACAATATCTATTCCATTTTACACTACATGTGTATAAAAACTATTGTCCTTTAAAAATGTATTCCTATTGCAGCCAAGATCTTCATCTTGCATCTTCCTCTTCGTGAGAAAAGAATTAAAAGGGATCACCCACAGCTGCAGAGGATTTTCTGCTGAATATGTTGTATATTGCTGTCATGAATATTGTGGCTACATATTGCAGTCAAATCAATGGTGTGAAACAATGGTGTTCAGGATGATGCTACTTGGAACTGTAGAAAGCAGTCATGTAGTTTTAATGAGAGATCCTAGCTTGGCATGTTTAAAACTTACACAGCAGAGTAGCTGAAAAGAATAAGCAGGACTATAGTTTGCTATCTCAAATGCAAGATGTTAAGACATTAAAAAGATGTCCTGGGTGGGAAGGGTGGACTCAGAGTAGTGAGTTATCCTAGTGCATTACAAGACTTTTCCTTGTTTTATAAAAGCTGTCACCCCTGTCACTACTGGGGCATTATTAGCAGAATTCTCATTAACAGCTGGATTGGCATTAAATCCATTATTTCATTTAGGCTACTGTAGTATGACCTGCTCACAAATGCAAAGATCTGCATGATCACTTCATTGATCTGTCTGCCTATTTGTTTTTCATTCAGCTTTGACTGAAATCTGTTAAACCCTCATTGATTGCAAGGGCAGCTGATGCTGCAGAGTTTTATAAAAAGAAAGGAGACAGATATAAAACCAAAACAGCTGAACCCCATAATTTCTTACACCCACGTAGCCTTCCCAAGCTTCATTCCAGAGGCTTCAAGACTTACATGCATTCTCACACAGGCTTGCAGTAACTCTGGAAATCATGCCATTATCCTACCTGGGAAATTTAAACCACCTAATGCACATAACAGAAGGGAACTGTTGTTCATGTACCCATTGCTTCACATGTAGAAAGAAATTAATGTGCCATGACAATCCCCCACTGGAATGAGATTTTGTAAATATTTTTAAATTTGGGGTAAATTGAAGGATGAGAAATATCAAAGGGCCTAAATCACAAATGAAAGTGAAATTAATGCACTTATAACATTAGTAACTACCAAAGCAAAATGGCTACTTGTACATCTCTAGAACCAAATGATAACTTCCACAGAGTTATGTCATCCAGAGCAGGCATCAAAAAAGTGGAGAAGGAGCCAGTTGAGTGTGCAGTGAAAGCTGAGAAAGATCCCTCAGATACATCAGCAAATAGAGTTCCAGGTAAAGAGATTATTCCTTTGTTTAATGAAGGGAAGTTAGAATAATGTCTAGTTCTAGTGGAGTAACATTTAGTTCTAGTATTCTATTTTACAGAATTAAAAAAAAAAAACAAAAAAAACAAAAAAAAAACCCATGGGCTGCTTTAGCTGTCAGTTAGTCACAGACTTTAGCTACCCTAGATTTATTCCCTCCTATTAAATCCTGGTTTTCATTCATCTATTCCTCTGTAACACCTGCAGAGGTATTATGCCATGCCTGCAGCAAAGTAGCACGCCTGCTTTGGCACCAGGCTGTGCTGGATGTGGGCAGGAGACTTGTTCAAGCTGTACATTCTTTTTTTGGTGGAAAAAGACTTGCCTAAATGTTTCCTATTTACATCTACTTTCCACAGACAAGTTTCAAACACCACTAGGTGAGGAGCCAGGATCATCACTCTGAACCCCTCTCCTGCACACTAGCATATCACTGTGCAGGCACTGAGCACTGCCATCTGGGAGGATCAGACTCTTCTCAAAGCAGACTTCCCCTTAACATATTTATACAAGATATACACAACAAGTGGGAATGCAAATCATTGCTTTTAGCTTGCTTTATTTCAGTCTTATCAAGTGCCCAAGAGTTGTCAGTCTCATAACTGAAATATTTTTAGTGTTAGTTATACAAGACATATTTTGTGTTTTGGCTCTCCAGAGTTGCATGAAGTACCATCAACTTGATGGGGTATTATTCAGCCAGAATGCAGTTATAATGGTTGCTTTTAACTTGCATGCCCACATTTTTTGTGGGGAAGAGACAAATAAAATGAGTATAAATCAAGACATGGGGAGAGAAAATTAATTTATTGGAATTTCACCAGAACTCCCACCATGGATATGAATTTTGGGGAGAAAAAGCCACTTACTTTGGAATATATATTTTAAAGATCAAAGGATTTCACTAAATAATATTGCAACATGACTTGGAAATCATCTTTAAGTTTTATGATACAATACTTACAAGTACTTAAAATGCTTTCTAAGAGATTAATAATAATGATATAAGGCTTGTCACAAAAGTTTGAGTGGTATTTCTTCCAGCAAAATATGCCTGGTCAGATGAGCTATTGTTTTAACAGCACACAAATCTCAGAAGATTTTACCAGCTCTGGTTTCACTGTCAGCTTTGCTCAGCTCCAATACTCTTCCCTGGCTAAGTACCCATAAACTGGCCCTTTGTAACAGGCCTATTCAACATGCAAGGATTATGACAGTTTTCTACACATGGCATCTCTAATGGAACTTCAAAAGTTTTTCACACCTGTTATGTTAAATCAGAAGGTCACACACTTCTCTCTGTTTTTCGGGGTATGGGATTATCATAAAAAATAATTTTGACAGTAGTTGTTAGAGACTTCAGAAGATTTTGTACAGCCTTTGTTAGATACCATTTTACTCAGGCAGATACTCAGGTTATATACTCAGGTTAGATACTGCTCTTAACCTGAGCAGTTCATCTGCTGTTGATTCTCAGATATGATAAACAGGATTCTCTTCAGAAAACACACATTCAAATCCCTGGTTTAGGTTGCAACACATATGAGTTGTTGTACATGCCTGGGTGTTTCCTGACTTGTTGCCTATTTCATGCCAAAAGGGTGTTATAGATGCACTTGTCCAAACTCAGTTATTACCTGAGAGCTTTAAGGTTGGATTTTTTTTGCTTCATTATGTTGGTTTTGGTTTTGTTTTGTTAAATTAGGACAGATGATGAGTTCATTTGGTTTTGTCTGTGTAATCCTCTAAAAGCTCTGCCACCTGAGCATTGGAAAATGCAATTTGGTCTCTCTTTCTCTCTCTCCCACTGTCTAACCCATTTGCACATGCATACACACACACTTTAAACTATTTTATTAAAGCTTATAAGCACTTGCATTGACAGTTTTGGCAGAAGTGCACTGCTGGCAATCAGTCTGATAAGCAATGACTTGTGATTGTGGTAACAGCAGTGACATGTGAAGGTAGTGACAGCTCTGGAGTCCAAAGTCTTGATTGAAAATATGCACTTAAAAGATGCAAATTTCCAAAGCAAGTGACAGTTGCTGCCTTGGAAGCAATTGATACAGCACTGCTTACTATTAGAGCTGGTTAAACAGCAGGATTGTCAGTTTATTGGGAAATTTTTTTTTTTTCTAAGCTCCCCAGTAAATGACCCCTTCTTTCAGTTGATGACAAGCAGTGTTTGTCCATTTTATTGCTAACAGCAACAGTAGAGTGCATTTTAAAAATTTACTGAAGCTTATCAGGGACAGACAGGGTGCTTTGAGATACACAGCCTCTTTTGGAGCCCAGCTGGCCAAACCCTCCCCTGAAAATTGTGCTTCTTATTAGTGCCCAGCAGGATGATGGCCACAAACCCCTGTTTCCTGTTCCTCACTTAAATCTCTTCTGCCTTATGTCTCTTCCTGGCTCTCCCTTTGCATTTTTCCATCAGAGTTGCTCAAAGTAGAAATTGCAGATTATTGGAGTTACACACTCTTGCAAGCATCTATGGACTATTTTGTGTCTATCTCCACTTTGACAGCTTAAAAGTCCTTCAGATTCTCAGTGAACTAAACGTGTCTCACTCCGCCATTCTGGCCCATGTAGACAGCCAAGGTACCAAATTTCCCAGGTGTCATGCTGCCTGGCTTGTTTCTTTGCTCCAGGTCATCCTTTCCATCAGAGTTTCTGTCATGTGAAGGCTGTGGAGACAGAACTGCCGCTCCTAAGACTCTTGTGACACCAGAGATCCTCCTGGATGGCACCTCATACCAAAGTATCAGTGATTTTTACACTCTGCTCTCCTCAGAAATGGGGTTTGTTCCTTTTTACTCAAGTATCTGTCTTACCAATGTTCTTCCTGCAGGAATGTTGAAAACAAGTGACACTGACAATAATTTCTGGCCATTGTATGAGGTATGAAATCATTTCTGGAACTGGAGATACCTGAAAGGGCAACTTTTAACCCAACTGGAAGGCTCTCAAAGCATCTGCTACACCCTACACATAAGCTATGCTGTTTTGCATTTCACTGTGCAATTATAGGCAGTAAAGTGCTGGTTTTTGGAAGGGCAGCCACTCCCATTTGTCTTTCACTTAAAACCCTTCAAGTTCTGGTGATACTGGGATTCCATAGCCCCAGCAGAGTGCAGAGCCTCTCATCCAGCTAAGGTAGCTGTCAGTGCTGGAATCAGCACAGGTGTAGCTGTGGAAATGGAAGTTATAAGATGCCCTTTCCTTCCATCAAAACCCCCAATCAATGTGTCTCTGACATACTGTAGCTGGTTTCTCATGGCCTGGGGAAGGCAGTGTCACAGCCATCGTTAGTGTGTTGATGAACAAGAGTGGCTCCTCCTGCAAATGCCAGTCAATCACTTTCCCTGATTTATTTCAGGTGCCTTCAGCCTTGGCAGCTTTTCTAGCACACAGGGAGCACAAATAGTTGGAGATGATTTAGTGTGATGAAGAGAAATAGTTGGTGCAATTGGTATAGGAAGCATTCCCAGGCACTTTCTGCAGCCATATCAGAAGAAGTAACTGCACAGGTGGAAATGTTCCCTTCTGTCCTGCACATGAGTTAAAGTAGAATGAAACACTGAAGTTGAATGTGTGTCTGAGGTGTCTGTCAATTTACCTTAGCAAAAGGGAGATGTTGGTAATATTTCAACATTGAGACCAGAATATCAAGAAACATCATAGTTAAGTTACATTCCTGGTATTCTACAGCCAGTTATTATATATATATCTATATATATATATCTATATCTATATCTATATATATATATATATATATATATATATATATATATATATATATATATATATATATAATATTAATATAATAATTAATTTAATATAATTATTTAATATAATATTATTTAATAATATTATTTATATATAAAATTCTATCTTATATGCAGTATATATATATTTATATATTTATAAAGAATATGTAACTTTATATATATATATATAACAGGTATATGTATTTATATATATACATACATGTTATATATGTATTAAAATTAATTTTTTTTACAATATTCTCATTTTTAGTAATTACTGATTTTATTAATGTTCCAGTAGTTCTCCTTCTATGGTCGAGGTTGATTTCCTGGGTGAAACCATGACAATGAGAGAGTTTAAGCAGAGCCAGACAGCATAGCTATTTATCTATTAGGATTTAAGTTTGCTGAGCAGAATAAACTATAAAGAGGACAAAATTAAATAACATGTTCTGAGACTATTCAGGTGTTCCACAGTTGAATTGAACATGTATAATGAGCACAAAATATGACCCCTGTGTAGTGTACATATATTAAGAGAGGTTTGCCTCCTTTATCCTAGATTATTACTGCCACCACATATTCTTTATAAAGGACATTAATGTGAACAAACTGAATCCAATAACCTTTTAATATAGTTCAAAAATATCAACTTCAGACAGATAGAATTGTATAAACATCCATATACCACCTGTATAGATCTCTAGCTGGTCCCTTGGGAGATGTAGCAATGCAAGCCACTTCATTCATCAGTCAAATGAGGTTTGAATTTGGTCACTAAATGAAGTATTAGAGATTACACAATACACAATGGTTCCCTGAACTGAGGAGGCTTTGAATTACTATATTCAGATGCCAAAAGCATAGAGTTCACTTTCAGTCACAGAGAAGAATCTCAGGATACTCTGCAGCTGTTCTTCGAAAAGCAGGGTAACACAGAGTGGACTGTGTCTGTCCCTTCCAGGACAAATTCTGCTCTCATTTATATGCACATGTGCACTTGCAAAGAAAAACAGGTCAGTATTTTCACAAGTGAATTTGAGCATCAAATTGTCTTCAAAAGGGTAAAGTGCTCTGCAGTGTCCCTGAAGGCTGCATATTGCATGTGAACTGCAGGAAGAAGTCACCCTATGAAAATACCTTGTCTTTTTTTTTATTTTTGAAACTACTTATTTACTAAGTAGCTTCAGTATGTAATCACACCTTTATGTTAGTTACCACACAAATAATTCCAGCTGTGTAATCCTGCCTCTTAATTTTGTCAGTCTGTTCAAATATGATAATACACACTTCTTGTACTCTACCAAACACAAGGCAATGCACTGAAAGCTGCAACACACCCTTGGAAATGAAGCTGTCCTCAGATGTTCTTCTTCAGTATGAGTGTATAAATAATCTACACAACTACAACTACAACTTTAGAGGTCTTGCATAGCATTCTCCCTCCATGGAGACACAGAGGAGAAATGGGCTCATACAGACAAACCTTGTGGAAGCTGTGGTTTGCAGTCAAGTTTTCAAGGAGTGTTTTGTACCTTCACAACAGGCCTTGATGGAGATTATTATCCATGCACAGATATCCCTTCTAAGATTTATGTACACACACAGGTGTGTGGACCTCAAAGATCCATGGGTATGCCAAAGTCCCAAGAATGTACCTGCCCAAATGTGTGCACACCAATACCTGCTGTTAAGGAAGCTTTCCTGAAGAATGTGTATGAATTCTCAGATTAATATCTCGTCTTCTTTTCTGGTGCTACTTAGAAAGAAAATCAGAAATGAGATCCACTGGGCTGTTGAACAAATTCAATTGAAAATGCCTGTACTTGCTTTATGTGCTTAGCATTATAAAGAGTGGGCAATTGCAAAATAAAGCAGTAGGTTTATGAATGAGAGAACAAGTGGAAAATTTTCTGATAAAACACCTTTCTTCTAAAAATGCGTATTTGACTAAATTATATTTTGCAGAAACACATTGTTTTTGGTGCAATCCAATAAAATCGTCAAGACTTAATTTTAATTGAGTTGAAAATATACAATTTTTTTCCTCAGAGAGATATCAAACTTCTCAAGTCAGTTAGCATGGATTCCTACATGCACCAGTGCAAGCCTAATGTCTCAGGAGAAGGCAGTTTTCTCACAGTTTGGATTCCTATTCTTATTCTTCTTTTCACATGGGAGGCACACCCTGCAGCAGTAACCAGCCTCCACGAGTGTTCTGAAGCACATCCCAAAGGATAGGATTTCTGGAAGGCTGGCTGAAGTGGGAATGCTGTAGGGACTTTATTCATAAAGCTTTACAAGATATGTCAGTGTCTCAGAAGTCTGAATGTCATTGTTTACCTTAATCAATATTAAATACTTTATTTCCCATTGTCATCCATGGGTGAAGCCTTTCAAATGACAACCCATGAAGCATCAGGAGCATCCCAACATGTCAGAAATAGCTTCCTAAAAAAAAAAAAAAAGCCAGGTGAAAGGAAGGGGAGGGTTCCCAAATATTGCAGCAGTTGTTTGTGAATCATCTTTAACCCTTAATATAAGTCCAGGTCATATTGAGGTAAAATTAACTTGACAGACATTGTGTTCTCTTACAGTGGTGAGCTCCTCAAGGTGATGAGTGAAATTTTTCTAGGTATTGTGGTAGGATTTCTCACAGACATGATCATTGTTACACTTTTACTGAAGTTCCTAACTTCAAGTATGAAGTTTAAAACCTATGAGAGTGTTATTTTTATATGCAAAGCCACACTTTATGAACTAAGGCATAATTTGTTATATGGTGTGCCCAGACTGCCCAAAATTTACCAGTGTAGAATTCCAGAAATGTTAGTGGAAATTTTCTACTCTTTTTAAGCAAGTCACAATTTTTTCTAAACTCTTCACCCAGAAGTGGTTGATGCAATGCAATGAAGCTATTTCTACTGGTATAAGTAGATTTGCCTGAATGCTTTCAAGTCTATAATGTCCATAATAGGATAAATAGGAACAAGAACAAATATAATGCACAGATTTAAAATTATTTGCCTTCTATATAGAGGCAATATCTTTTTTTCCCTTTAGCAGCTATTGAGAATTATGCATACATCAGTCAGTCTGTGTCTAGCCTCTGTTCATCATCATTAAAGTAAATGTTCTACCTTCTATATATTATTGGTAATGGAGGCTGTAATAAATGCATCAGTATTTAAGAAGTTCTGCAGTGTTGACTTTGTATCCCAATGCATGTTATAAGTGGATTTATGTATAATAAATCTATGAAACAAATGCATGCAGAAACACATTTCTGAATTTATTACTTCATTAAGTTAAGCTTCAGTAAGGTTGCTGAGGTAAAGTTACTATCAGGGCATGCTGTACTGTACAGGCTTTCTAGATTTTTCCAAGCAATAGAAATAAATCATTGAAACATTTCTTGCTGTGTTGTGGAGGCTTATGGGTAATTACCAATGTGGCCATTCTCCCACTGTTTTAGGATTACTCCTATATTTCATTTTCAGCACTAAAAATCTTTCTAGTAGTGATAAAAATGTTGAATTCAAAGAAAAATGTAACAGTCCATAAAAAGAAACTGATAGGGTTGGGTTTTTTAAAGCAGTCACATTTACTTACCATTTTGCATCTCTAAATATGTCTTTTTCTTTATTAAAACTTATGGAGATGGGTCCAGTCTGAAAGGTCTATAATCTGCAGGGACTTTCTCACAGGACAGTAATTTAGGGCCAAAATACACAGAGAAAGTCATAAGTCTTAGTGAGAAACCTAACTTGTATTACAATCCCACAAAAAAAAAAAGAAAAAGAGAAAAGACACTGCTTTGTCATGGTTCTAAGTTCTTGATTTTTAAAAACAGAGAGTGCCTTGAGGAGAAAACTTTCTCTATTTGAATTTAGTATCAACACCATCTGCAGAAGCTGATGACCGTGTTGCCGTGGCTGTCACTGCACACCTGGCCTTGCAGGCAGGGTTATCAGCATAGACCACCGCTACTGGCACATTTTTGTCCAGCTCAGAGAAGAGGCAAAGCTCTCTGGGAGCTCTACCCCTATCGACATACACTATATAGAATATCTCCTCATGGCCAGTAGAATGGAAAGATCCTGCTTTGACCTGCTGGCAGTGCCCTGTCTAATGGAAGCTCTTGGACTTCTTTGCCATAAGGGCATATTTCTGACTTCTCTCCAGCCTGATGTCAACCAGGACCCCTGTGTCATTTTCTGCAAAGCTGACTGTCCAACCAGTCTGCCACCAGCCTGGCCAGGTGCATGGGATCATTCATCCACAGCAGCAGGATTTTTTTATTTCCCTCTGTTGAAGTTCTGAACCTTTGTTGAAGGTACTGATCAGCCCATTTCTCCAGACTGCCCACATTCCTCTGCAAGGCAGTGAATCCATCTGGTGTACTGACCATTCCTCCTGATTTTATACCAGCTGCAAACTTATTGAGAGTGTGCTCTGCCCAAGGCATTTATGATGATGTTAAATAGTAACTGGCCTTTATGGGGTACACCTGGTAACTGACATCCACCTGGACTTCATGCCACTCATCCCCATCCTGTGACCCTGACAGTTCAGCTGTTTTTAGCCCACCCCACTGACCACTCATATAGACTGTACTTCATCAGTGACCCTAGAAGGGTGCATTAAAATCTGGTTGGATCTCTTGATTTTACAGGATAGCATACTCTGTGAAATTAATCTTTATTTTATGAGTTCATTGGGAAAGAAAGCAAACACACCAAACAAGGGCTGTATCCCACCTGTAAAGATTAGTCTAATGTGGATTAACTAGTTCATCTCCTTGTTAATTCATTCACAAACTTTCTAATTTGCAAGTTCTCTAATCCATAACTTGTAACTTGCAATTCATGACTTGTGCACCTAAGAGCAAGATAATTACCCAGCCAATGGTGAGAGTGCCCATCCTTCCTCCTCCATTGCCTCGGTCTCTCTGCGAGCCTCTCAGGAACCCTGGGCCAGTCCCGAGTCGGCAGACACCGGGGGGCAGCCCCGACATGGCCGACAGCGGGGAGACACTCTCTGTGTGTGCCCCGAGGGTACTGAGGGCACCTGGGCTGGCAGGGAGACACTCTCTGTGCCCCGAGGGTGCTGAGGACACCTGGGCTGGCAGCAGGGAGACACTCTCTGTGTGTGCCCCGAGGGTGCTGAGGGCACCTGGGCTGGCAGGGAGACACTCTCTGTGTGTGCCCCGAGGGTGCTGAGGGCACCTGGGCTGGCAGGAGACACTCTCTGTGCCCCGAGGGTGCTGAGGGCACCTGGGCTGGGGGGAGACACTCTCTGTGCCCCAAGGGTACTGAGGGCACCTGGGCTGGCAGGGAGACACTCTGTGTGTGCCCCGAGGGTGCTGAGGGCACCTGGGCTGGGGGGAGACACTCTCTGTGTGTGCCCCGAGGGTGCTGAGGGCACCTGGGCTGACAGCAGGGAGACACTCTCTGTGTGTGCCCCGAGGGTGCTGAGGGCACCTGGGCTGGCAGCAGGGAGACACTCTCTGTGTGTGCCCCGAGGGTGCTGAGGGCACCTGGGCTGGCAGGGAGACACTCTCTGTGTGTGCCCCGAGGGTGCTGAGGGCACCTGGGCTGGCAGCAGGGAGACACTCTCTGTGCCCCGAGGGTGCTGAGGGCACCTGGGCTGGGGGGAGACACTCTCTGTGTGTGCCCCGAGGGTGCTGAGGGCACCTGGGCTGGGGGGAGACACTCTCTGTGTGTGCCCCGAGGGTGCTGAGGGCACCTGGGCTGGGGGGAGACACTCTCTGTGTGTGCCCCGAGGGTACTGAGGGCACCTGGGCTGGGGGGAGACACTCTCTGTGCCCCGAGGGTGCTGAGGGCACCTGGGCTGGGCCCCTGTGCAGCACAAGAGACACCAGAGACATCAGTAGAGGAGAAAGGGCTGACTCTTAGCAGGGGTTAATCCAAGGTTTTATTAGGATCCCAAAGGAGCTGCTGCACCTCAGGGGCCTCCTGCCAAGAGCCCCGGGAGATGTGCCAAGGTCACATTTAAAGGGAGGTGGAAACCAAAACAGATAACATTTTACCAACCAATAAGTGACCCTAAGGGATGGGTACTGGGGGATGGACATTTAGGACAGCGTATTGGGCAAGGCTTGGGGGGCTGACCCCTGGCCTCTGGCTAATCACTCGACAACTTGGACAGAAACTTCTGGATGGAGGGATGGGATGCTGAGTGACTGACAGAGAGCCAGGGTGGGGATTTGGGGATGATCTCATCCCGGGAGAGGGATAACACAGGTAAAGGGAGGGGAGTACAGTCTGGGATAAACCATTTGGGAAAAATATGGGGATACAAAACAAAACTACTTCAAAGTATTACAAAATATAAAAACACACTACAACACTCCATCACACTGTAGGGTGAAGAAGGACCAGAAGGACACTGCAGATATCCAGATGTGGTGATAACCTTGTGCTTGTTTCCCATGTGCCACATGGACTGTTAGGCTGTGGGGCAGAGTGGATCTCCTACCACATTAGTTAGGAGGATGATCCCCCAATCTTACTCATGTTGTTCTTTGGAGTTCACAGTTTGAATACTTATTGATGTTGGTTTTTACTCTTTTGTGGCATTCACATTCTCTGAAAAAATTCCTTTGCCCTGGGTTTTTCTCCTGGGAAGCTGAAAGGCAGCAAGAGAGACCTCAGAGAAAAGGAAAACAATTATTATCTCATTTTCTTTTCCTGTGTTTTGCACCTGTGAAATATGTTTGGAGAGATTGTTTACCCACAGGTGATTAGCTGCTTGGACTCCAGTGTGAGTTGTTTTGACTCTTTGGCCAATTGGGGCCAAGCTGTGTTGGGACTCTGGAAAGAGCCACGAGTTTTCATTATTATCTTTTTAGCATTTGAGTAAGTATCTTTTCTGTATTCTTTAGTATAGTATAGTATTCTTTAATATAATATAGTATAATAAAGTAATAAATTAGTCTTCTCAGAACATGGAGTCAGATGCATCATTCTCTCCCCTCATCGGTGGACCTGCTTTTACAATACCCTTTCTCCCCTTTTTCAGATAAAACATGAAGTAGTTTTTACAGCTTTTGTTTATGTGGTCTTACAACACAACATGATTCAAGTTTTAAATATTGTGTGCAAACATGCTTGACAACTACTTGAAGATTTTAGCTCACTATTAGATATTATCTGCATTTCTAATGCTAGATCTGTTTAAAGAGCAATTAATCAGCTTTTTTTCCCTGTTTGTATGCTTCTAAACACCCATCATAATATATAGTTGTATTTTCAAGATCAAGAAGATTACAACTATTTAAGGATACCCTATTTATCTTTCTGTCCTTGGAGACAAAGTTATCAGAAGTTATGGATGTTTGTGAGTTATCAAAAGAAAAATGCCTATAATGAAAGTTAAAGAAAAGACATGTAATGAGTAAGGAGTAATTTAAATTCAAAAGAATGAAATTAGATTCCATAATGAAAGATTCTGTCAAATCATATGGCAATACTTTAAGTCACATAATGACAATATATGCTTATTGCAACAGAGTGATCTGAATTGTGAAGAAATGGAAAATATTTGAAGAAAAGAACTGTGCAAATGTGATGATTCATCACGTTTCTTTTTAGATAAAGACAACTTAGAGCTTTGAGAAAGAACTTATGGTTCTCAGCTTATCTTTCAATTGGGTTTTTCTGACAGTTACAAATTTGACAACTTTTAAATTCAGCTTTTAGAAAAATCAGGAGATTCTTCCAAAAAACTGCTTATTAACCTGCAAGAGGTTTCTGCAGTAAAAAATGTTTTTTTGCTTGCTTGTGTGTTTTTAACCCTATGCTATTACTTGTCTACTTTTAGTGGGATATGACATTAGGAGGATTGATTACATGCAGGGTTTGCACAGCATCTCCATACAGTGTTGCATTTGGGGGTGTCATGTATATTTAAGCACAGAATTGCATCTGAATGTGTCCCTCGTATGAAACTGTGCACCCACTGAAGCCCTAAAAGCTGAAGAAAGATGGAAACAGAAAATCAGAGCCTTACTTTTCAACTGGGGCCACTCTTTCCCAGGGCAAATTCACTGCCAATAAAAAATCAGTGATTTGCGTAAAAGACATTAGATTTCTGATAATTCAAAATACTCATGTTTAAAGAGGTTTTTGTTTAAAATTAATTCGGTTTGATATATAGAATTGTGCATTTTTAAAAGCAACATTAACATTCTTCAGCAAGAAACCCATGGTGAGAAGCCATCACCACACCTTGGAGCCCAGGTAATGCTGATTATATTAAAATACCTCACCTAGCACAAAGGTGAGGCAACTCAAAGACATACACTTATTTGCATGAGGAGAAAGTAGCACTTTTAGCTGCAAAGCTGTGTGTTTAATATCTATTTTGCCAGCACCACTGAAACTGGAGTACTGAAGCTAATTGAGTTGGAAAACAGTGCAGGAAAACCAGGAAGCTGAGACCTCACACACTCCACAATCCTGATGGAGCTCCAGATGACAACCCAGCATGATTTGGAGTTGAAATGGGGGAAGAAGAACCTGATAAAAAATATAAAATCAGTTCCCCCCAAGGACATTTTAATTAGGGTTTATTCAGTGCCATGTGATTTGGTGAGAAAGCAGCTCCTTCAGAATATGGTTGTGTTTGCCTGTATTTCTTTCCCTCTCCATCCTCTCTTTCAAGGCAGAAGATAAAACAGTCCTAAAGTAGAAAATGAAGGATCAAGAGGAGGACGAGGATTTGATTCCATCATTATTGTAATTATGTTTCAAGTCTTCATCACATTAGCTGTTCTAAAACATTAATAATGCTGACAGAAAAATAGCAATACACTGCAGTGTTCCTAAGGCCATTGGGGGTGCTACAAGCATTGCAGTGTGAAATGTTATGGACTCTGTCATGCAAGAGCTGGTCTGACTTGAAGATCAACTTCATCCCAGAAAACAGCCTCAGAAAGCAGGATTTTCACGAATAAACAGACTATTTTGATGCTAATCACTTGTCTCACTCATCTGCAAAGGAAAACTGCAGTTTGCTCCCAGATGTAGCCAGCAAAGTTGAAGCGAAGTGCTGAGTTGCTGAGTTTACAGAAACAATTTAAAATATTTTTGTTTGCTTGGCAAAATAGTCAGCAAATAAATAATTTGATCTCTAGCTCTAAATAGAAGTGTGAGAGGCTGAGTTCTGTTGCCTGATGTATTTTTACTCAGGTAAGGAACTAGTAGTGAAATTTGCCTCAATAATCAATTCTTTCACTTATTGCTTTTTCTTATTTTAGTGAATAACTATGAAACTAAGATATTTATTTACTAATTCGACGTGGAAGAAACATCACTGGGCTGTGACAATTTGTACTAAGGTGCATATAGCACCAGAACATGTGCCCCAGTATAGAGGTCAGCTGATATATAAAACCAAATTCCTGCATTAATAAAGGAAACTTATATTAATGAAAACTTTAAGAATTTCTTTGCCAAATGGGACCTTATACTGATTTTTTTAACAGAGTTTATTTCTTTATTTAGTACAGCAGTTTTATTTACTTACAAACATTGTTGCTATCCATACCAATAACTCTTCTAAACATCCCTTAGGATTTAACAAACCCTAATTACATACATAGACATTTTGTAAGTTTTTACTGTAATCTAATCAGCTGATCTAAACCACTAGGCTAACCTGCAAAAACATGCTTGACTTCATATGTTACTTATCAGTGCTATGTGACTAAAGATTTTGCTTTCCATCCCACAGTACAAGGTCTTAGACTTGCTGAATATAATTTACTAAGGGTAAGATGAAGCGTCTTTTAAATTTCACCACATGATCTAGAGCTGGTGATGAGAAAGAAATATGGAGGCTCCACAATTCTTGGGAATCTATAAAACACTGTGCTGGCTTTAGCATTTATCAATTTTTAACTACTGCTACAAGGCTTCGAGCAATCAATTATTTCCAAGCTCAGTGAGAGACTCAGAGTTATACCAGATAAACCAGAAATCAATTTTACTGCCTTGTGGCTGGTTTCTAAATATGTTTCTCCGTACCACACTTAAAAACAAACAAAGCTAGACTTTTATTTTTTTTTTTTTTTTTTAATTACAGACATGTCTGAATTTCCTTCCTACTTCACTTGATGTTTCAAATTCAGATAGGGATAAACCTTATCTCTTTTGGGATATAGATACATTGTCCTTTTATTATTGCTTTCTAAAGAAACAGAGGAACAAATCTATTATTTTTCACTTTTGAGTCTGGAAGTGTATCTGGGAACTATTTTTCATTATGAAGGGTCTCTTGGCTGTTCTTGGATATCACCCTTCTGGAGCTGTCTGCCATAAGGGAAAAACTGGATTGCCATAAAGGATGCAGTATTCTGCTGAGGAACCATGGGAGGTATGATGGAAATTACCAGCATGTTTATAAAAAGCACAGTCTCCCCCAAAAAGTGAGAAAAAACTTTCATGATATCTATCCAAAGAAAATATTTAATGGATGCTTTTAAAGGTAGAACAAACAACTCTTCATTTAGGGGAAGTCTAGAACACACAAAGGCCCCATTCCTCCTCTGCTGTATTTATAGTTCATCCATACCATGTACCTTAGCCTTAATATGCCCTGTAGCTCCATGGTTCTGTATTAAAAAAACAAAAAAACAAAAAAAAATTAAAAAAAAAAAAAAAAAAAAAACAAAAAAAAAAAAACCAAAACCAACTATTTCTACTTTTGAAATATTTGAAACATAGACAACTTCTAAGGAGTGTTCATTCTATTACTCTCCTGTTATGTGAAATGGAAAACACTTCTGTATGTGGCTGTGCTCAGGTTCTGGTGGGTTTTTTTCACTCCTGCATCACAGAAAAATATTGAATGGTTGAGGTTGGCAGTAACCTGTGGAACAGCTCCCTACAAAACCTGTTGTTCAGGACCATGTCAAGACAGGTTTTGAGTAAATCCACAGATGGAGACTCCACAACCTCTGTGGGTAACCTGTGCAGGTGTTCAGCAACCCCCACAGTAAAAAGTGTTTCCTGATATTCACATGAAACTTCCTGTGGTCCTGGTTTTGTCCATTGCCCATGGTCCTTGTCCTAGGCACCACGAGACAGCCTGGGTTCATCCTCCTTGCATATTTTCCTGTAGTATTTATGTATGTTAATAAGATTCCCACTCAGATTTCCACAGGGTTTTAACTTCTGTGTGAGGATCTTATGGGACACAGCATTGAAAGCTTTTCTAAACTCCACGTAGCCAATATCTGTTACTCTCCCTCTCATCTACTAGGCCTAACATTTTATTATTGCTGGTAACATGGGAACAGACCCTCTGCACGTAAAGGCTAGATAGAAACTTGGAAAAGTAGAACACATTCTAATTTTCCAGTCTTTTGCAGCATTTTACAACTGCTTTTTGTCAATATCCAAATAAAAATGTTTTAAATATCACTTACTAGATGTCAATGTGTACAACAGGTCTCCTTTGCCTAAAAAATACTCCTAATTTATTTTAAATTATGCAAATATGAAGGCTGGAAAAAAAGTTCAATATCAAATGGCTTGATATACTTATTTTCCTATTGAATCCTTTTCTGTTCTGAGCAGCTCAACCTGGGCAATGTCCAGAGGCCATTGAAATTTTGACCATCAGTGAAAGCACAGGTGAACGGTAGTGAAGACTTGTGCACATGTTGGAAATATTTTCACTGGGAATGAGTCAAAGGTTCAAAGCAAAAGTGCCCTGAACCCATTTCAAATATAAACTAGGCATGTTCAGCTGTTTAAGCCTGTCTTATCAGGAGATTCATGGCCACTACAGGGTCATTATCTACCTCAGGAATGGCATCAAGCACATGTTGATTGCCTGCAAGTGTTCCTACAGCACTTTGCATTAAAAACAATTCTGCTTTTACCTTTTTACAAGCTGAGCCATTTGCCTAACAGCAATAACTCATTTGTATGTTCTTTTCACTCAGCAGACACATAAACAATCCCCCTCTGGTATGACTTGTAAAGATATTTTTTGAGGCTTTGCCATCTTATTCCAAAATAAGTTTATTTTCCTGCATAAATTTTTCCCTATGAAAACTTTATTAAATAACTAAAATACAGAGTCAGAGTAAAGACCTATCTATTTATACTTTTCCAAATGTACAGAGAAATGGTTTAAAATGTTTTATGCAGTCTGTACCCTATTGGATTTCATTAAAATTTAAAGTAAATAGTGGTGATTTACAATTTCATAGACAAAGCCTTTTTTTTTTCTCTGAGAGAAATGTACATACTCTTTTATCAGATTTTACACTATATGAAAAATAAAATCTTTCTGTACATTGTAAGCCTACAGTGACAGTGACTGTTGTACTACACTGCAGGCTGAAAGGGGCCACCGAGGACAGAGGTTTTGGTTCAAGAAAAGATGACATCTCTGACAGGATTTTGCAACCTGGTTGTTCTCATAAAGTGACTGGAGCTTATACAAAAAAAAAAAAAAAAGACAGATCCATATTTTTTTATAGAATCATAGAATGGTTTGGGTTGGAAGGGGACCTAGAAGCTGATCTCGTGCCAACCACCATTGCCATAGGCAAGGACACCTTCCACTAGACGAGAGCCCCAGGGATGGAGCATCCACATCTCTGGAATCTCTGGAAAACCTGTTCTAGTGCCTCAAAATCTTCACTGTAAAGAATTTTTCCCTAATATCCAATCTAAACCTACTCTCTTTCAATTTGAACACATTTCTCCTTTTCCCATCACAACATGCTCTTGTTAAAAGTAATTCTCTACCTTGCTGTAAGTTCCCTTCAGGTGCTGGAGGGCCACAATTAGGTCAAACCAAAGCCTTCTCCTTTCCAGACTGAGCAATCCCAATTCTCTCACCCTTTCCTTGCAGGAGAAGGATCTCCAGCCTTCTGATCACCTTGGTGTCCCTCCTCTGGACTCACTCCAGCAGCTCCATGTCCTTCCTGCGATGGTGATCCAAGAGCTGAAGAACTGTAGGTGGAGTCTACAATTCAATTTTAGTTTTAATTTTTTTTTTTTTTGCCGTGCCTACATAGTACACATTTTTCTATTTTGCACAATACGTAACACAATAATAATTGCTTTTCATGCCTGTTAAGGAGAACAACCTATCACAAACTTTGCTGACTTGTTTAAATCACACTAACAGAACATAAACCAAAGATTTATTCTATTGAAATTAGTTATTTCTGTATCAGTATTACATATATATATATATATATGTATGTATATATACACAAAGATATACAAAATAGTATAATATTAGTTAATATTTATTAGATGAATATGCAAACCTACCACCTTTAATGACATTTTATACCACACATAACCTGCATAAACTAGAACCTGGGAATGTATGCTACACACAAGAACACTCCATGAAGAAGGAAGAGACTGTATAAAAAAATGCTGGTCATCCTACTCTATTTAAACTCCTTTAATGGATTGCATATATAAATAAAATCTATCTTTAAATATACATATATGCATATATATATATAATCGTTTGGGGGGGTTTTTTGTGTGTGATTTTTTTTTTCAGAATGGGCCAAAATCTGTTCTCACATCAGTGCAAACTAATTTCAGAGAACTAGTATTGTGTGGGAGTAAATGAAGGCCTAATTTTGCAATGGATCAGATCTTAGGGAGATGGAAACTTTGCTTGAGCTTTAATTCGATCCAAGCAATTTTAATTAATATGTGGTATTTATCTGAAAGTTTTACTTTGCTTCTCTTCTGAGCAGTTAGCGTGATACTCTTGTTGAGAGAAGATTTCATTAAAAGCTATTAAATTCAGGAAAAAAAGGAAAGCTTTTTTCCTTTCAGGAAACATTAAGCTTGGTAGTGATGCACAGAAAAGGTAAGAAGTTGTCCACTCAGCATTAAATCCCCTCTGGTCTGTGTGTATCCATTGCACGTGTCCATGCACACGGGACACAGGGACATTGCCTGGATTACATGGTCACCTCCTCTTTCTTGATCAGATCACCCCCTGAGGTCCCTCCAACCTGACCCATTCTGTGATTCTGTGAATCAAATCAGCTCAGGGGATGGAGCTTTTCCACCCTATGAGAAGACACCCACCTCTGGGTTTTATCTCCCTTATTAAATATGTAATCCAATGCCTTCTTCCCTTTCCATGATTAAAATCCTGTTACAGAATTATTAATTTCCTCAAGGACTTTCCACTATATTAGTAGCTATTACTAGTTCATAAACACACATTTACTTTGCAACACCAGACCATTGCACTATTTTATACAAACAGTGAAGCACAAAAATACCACATTACTTTCAAAAATGGAACTAATCCAAAATTCATAAGGCCTGAGTTTGGGAAAAAATTAAAATTTAATGTTAAAGTGTAAAATACAGTTTTTATATTTTATTGGCTTGATAAAAAGGAATTTATTTTCCATCACAAAGTCTTATCACACCTGCAATTCAGGACCATGTGTCCATCTAAGCTCACATGAAATAAACTAGACTGCTTGGGCATGGCAAAATCAAGTTGCCTCAAGATAGGACCATACAATAAAGTGATAATTCAGGTTGGAAGGACCTGTCTGATATATCCTTCAGTTCAGAACACAACAAAAAATGTTGTGAGTTGCTTAGGATCATATAGAACCATTGTAAAATGGGTATAAAAACTGATCTTGGGCAAACATCATATTATGTTAATGTCCCTATGTGAAAATCTTGTATATTCACTACATGGGACCTACAACATTGTAAAAAGTTCTTGGAAATAATACTTTGGAAATCAGCTTATATTCAATCCCAGATAAAGACCATTGTCTCCCATAATATAGATAAAGTGTAGAGGAAAATGCAGTAACATAAATTCTATTAAGACTATCATAAATTTTTATAATCTTCTTTTAACAGCTTTTCTGCATGTTTCCTTTCTGTTTCTTAGAAAGCTAAATTTCCATTATATTAATTTATGTATGGTTTATCAGCCACTTGGGACCTCAAAAAACTCTTCACAGAATTCTGCTTCCTTTTGGACAGTATTCACTGCAAAAATACTGCATCTCTGTCTTTCAGCCTTTTTCTAGAATTAGAAATATATGGAAAATGAATTAGAATTTCTAGGATTAGAATTACATCGAAAAATATGGGTCCAGTAATGAGAGGTAAAATGCTTTAGTTGTTATTGCCTACAATCTCAGCCCATCTAAACAGGGAGACTGAGACTAAAAATCTCTTTTTAGGCTCCCAGATTTGTGCTGGCTAGTATTGACATTAAAGAAAAAAACAGCTTTGTTGAGAGCAGTAGCATCCTGTATTCATTTTAGGGCACTGAAAAAACAGGACAGCTATGAGGAAGGAGAATTATTTTTCAAAGTGGGCAGTGGCCTTGGCCTAAAGCCTAAAAGGTAAGAATGGCATTGTAATTTGCATGTTTTATTTGGAAGCTCTAAATTGGGCTACTTTTTAATTAAGCAGTAAATTCTTTTGCCTGACAAGGATGAAATTGGTTCTGTACTGCAGCAACAGTGTCTGGTCTGTGGCAAAAAAAAATTGCATAAAGAGCAAATTTTTCTGTTGGGGGCAGACTCAGCCTTACCTATGTATGCAGGAGAGGAGAATGCAGAGAGTGTAAAGGAGATGAACTTTTGGTCATTTTCCCTTAAGAAGGAACAAAGGCAAGGTCGAAATATCAACTTGAAGAACTGACAGTTCCAATAAGAGAGTAAGAAATGAAATATTACCCAATTTCAGCTGGTATCCCTTAAATTAAGTTGCTGTCACACTTCTGCATCAGGAGAACTGGGGTTGGAGGCACCTCAGGGCTGTGCCCAGGAGATCTCAGGAATTTCACACACTGTCCTTGATGGGTGACAGCTCAAATGACCTTCCTCACCTGCTGGGGATCATCCTTCCAGCACAAGGTGCAGACACCAACCTAAGATACTGCCTAAAACAAGAGGTGGGCAGAAGCAGAAAGAGATGGAATAGATTCATTAGAGCTAATTAAAGGCAAAGCTCTTGCAGTTCACGGCGATGAAAAAATTTTGATTTTTATGAAATACACGTATGAATATATGTCATTCTTTTGGTAGGAGTGATCTAAAACACTCCTATTTCTTGAAAAGCACATGTAGTTGTGGATATTAATGCTAATAAACCTACACCAGTTTACTACTGCTATCATGTAACAGAGCTTGAAAAGAGAGTATTTACAGTCACCCACACACCTATTTTTGATCTTTCTGTGTGCTTTTAGCTCTTCTGACATTCTACAGCTCAAAAAGGAGAAAATGCATTCAAGAAAGGACAAGATTCTCTCCTGGTGTTTTCAGCTGCCAAATCACTTTTTTCTCTGTCAGCCACTGAAGCAATGAAGCTTCCACCATTAATTCACATGTTCTCAGGTGATAGCTGCCCAGGCCCTGTAACACAGGGACTTTTCTGGCTGAGCTCTTTCTGATCATCACCACTGCATGCCCTTGATTCATGGCAGGGATATCGTAGCGCTGACAGGAAATAAAAACGGGCAGGAATGTTGACAGTTTAAAATACCTTGTAGGGCTGAAAACCAATTTTATGAAACAAACTTCAAAGAAAGTTCCAAATTCAGAGGTATCAGTTTCATTTATAGTAGTTTTTTTGGGTTTGTGGAAGCTGATCTCTTCACCTAACAAGATTTGTATGAGACTTTTCTGCTCCATGTGTTCAAACGCACCCCCAAGTCAAGAAATATCTGTATTCTTTGATTGCTTTTAATCTCAGTTCTCCAAGAGCTGTTGAAAAGATGCTTTGCTTCAGCCTATAGCATTTATAAGAGTCAGTGGTTAAACCAAATTTTTGTCACACTGATCAGTTAAACTGTCAGTGAATTTAAGAACTTACAAGGAAAAAAGCAGGAGCAGTGTGAGAAAAAAATCCATGCTGTTTTGATAGGGAGAACAAAATGATGCCATGGCATCAACATCCCAGTAAGATAGCACTAAGAATTCCTTATCTCCAGTAGTCCATCCAGTGATATTGAAGCTTACAAAACAGTTTGAAAATGGCCAGTTCTTGGAACAGTAAGCAAGTTTGAGCAGTAAGAAGTTTAGCAATGGAATGGATAAAAAAAACCCCACAACAGTGTCATGGAAAGTGCATACTCTGAATTTAAATTTCTGAGTCTCAGAGAGAATAGAAATAGACAAAACATAGGGAATGATGTTCCTCACCCATAAAAAAATTGGTGTTGAGACAATACTTGGCACAGTAATGCCTGTGCAGTGACACCACATGGATGAAGTTCCCTGGTGTTTTTTGGCATATTCCTTGAACCCAAAACTTTATAACTAGCACCAAATTTCTCCTCAATCTCATAAGCAGTTGTCGTGAACGGTGGAGGAATTGCAGCACACAATATGCGTGGATGACAAATCTTCCAGTTTATTGAAAGCTCACACATATTTATATTGGTGTTAATGAAGCTTATACATATTGCAAAAGCTAAGCTCGTTAAAGCACACTTAGATCAACTACACTTACTTCTATTTTCTAATGATTATTTTGTTTCTATGTTTGCATTCTTCTAGCTTCTCTACTTAGGATATCTACATTTTCTGGCAAGCGATTTTCTCTCTCGTCTTCTCGTTTCAGCGAAGGTCACTATGACCTTTGTCAGTGATTGGACACTGGTTTCACAATCTCCAGCTTGTTTCTTCTATCTTTATCTATCGGTATCACATCGAAGTGGCTTTCCTCAGCTAGCTAATTATCCAAAAAGCTCTCTACAAGCAGTAACAAAACTAGAGGAAATGACATGAAGATGAGTCAGAGGAGCTTTAGTCTGGATATCAGGAAAGTTTTTCACCCAGAGGGTGCTTGGGCCCTGCAACAGGCTCCCCAGGGCAGTGCTCACAGCACCAAGCCTGACAGAGCTGAAGAAGCATTTGGACAACAGTCGCAGGCACACGCTGTGAGCCTTGGGTGGTTGTTCTGTGCAAGGCCAGGAGCTGGACTGGATGGTCCCTGAAGGGCCCCTTCCAACTCAGCACATTCTATAAGTCTATGATAATTTAAAACTTCCTGAATCTTTATGTCTCTACAGGTGTTTTCATATAAAATATAAAGAACAAAGCAAGACTAATTTATACCACTCAGTGGTCAGACAAATCCTCTGAACAATTATACCCACCCCAGAAAATCGCAGAAAAATCACTGAAGGGGTCAGTCCTACAGTGCCGGAAAGTAACACCTCTGAACTCTTTTAATAGGGACAAGATTTCTTGTCTGAAGACTGAACACCACATAAACACAGAGAAGGATGTTAAATATGGGCTGAAAATCTATGCCAAGCTACAAGAAGGTGACAAGACAGCCTTATTCTATGGAATATCACTTCCCATTTCTCTTTGTTAAAGGAAATAGGGGTTAATGTAACTAGAATAATTGATGGCTTATCTGGCTGCTGCATTAAGCCAACTCTAAGTACTTTTAAAGCTAAAGATTTTCTGGGACATTTCAGTTTCATACTAGGAAGAAAAGCAAATGAGAGAAGGACTAGACTCACAAAACAAGAGAAAAGTACAGGATAAACCCAGTGGTTAGAGAAGACATAAGAGGGGAGTATTAATCAGTTTTTCATTTTATTTAATATATTCAGAGATCCTCAACAAGACAGGAAATCTTCAATCAGTCAAGCAGAGTATTTTAATCCTTACCTTGCCAATAGATCAATCCATTCTTTAAAATGATCTAGCATTAAATAGTAAAGTAGCTACACACACTGTAGAATTATCACAGCTTAAGGGCGTCAAACAAATGGACAAAATGGTCACATTTAATTGTTTTAATTAACCAATCTTCATTATACACACTTCTGATTTGTTTCACCATTTATACATTTTAGCAAACAAAGGAACTGATGATCATTGGCTGCACAGTTCTCTTATTCTACGGGTTAAATTAAATTAAAGGAATGTCTTTGGTGGTCATAGATGAGCCGTTGCTTCTTTTACAAAGTTTGCCACAGAGGGAATTTTTTCTGGATGCATTACCCAGGATGTGATAGCCAGAACCTCACCAGGCCTGGAGGCAGATCCAGTCCTGTCATTTTGTGCCCATCCCATGGCAAAGTCCTTCAGTGGTAACTGTGTTTGAGACAGGCAAGAGTGATCTTTAAGTCCTTACAGCCTCTCAAAGTGTTTTTAATGTAGATTTAAGGCTGAGAGGGAAAGTAGCAGCCAAAAACAATGAAAACCCTTTTAGAATTTTTGGCCTGTCTGTGTTTTGGCAGAGCCACATCACAGTACAGGACTCTGCAGAAATGAAGCCACTGGTCACACTCCTCTCAGTGCTGTGAGCTGTTTGTAAGATCCCTGTCACTCACCATCTTCTTGCTCACAGCTAATACACACTCCCAAAATACAAAGAGAGCTTAAAAAATATCAAGTCTAGTTCAAATTAGGAAAGCACTTTTTACCCTGTTACTTTGATTGCAGCTGTGATAGGAATAGGAGTTTAATGACATAAAAGCTTAGCAGAAGGAAGGTTGGCAGATCTAGGACAAATGAAAATGATATTTGTGAATTGCATTCACCAGTCCTTATGAAACAGTAAACTACTGCTGTCTCAGAGGTTTCAATAGTGTCAGGATTCATCTTATTTTTTAAATTAAACATTTTAGTAAAGTCTAAGGAAAACTCCCTCAACAGCCATACTCACACTATGGCTCTGCATCCATTTTTCACAGAGGGCTATATTTTGAGCCTGACCCAGTCATTTGTGACATATAAAGGAAAGAATTTTAGCCAAAGCTGTGAGAGTTTTTTCACAATATCTGTTTGCTAAGCTGAACAAAAGAAAAGTCAAGTTAAAATCAATGATGCTTCCTGCTCTCCTGAAAGATAACATGCAGGCAATAAACTACTGTGTAAAATGGTACTGTCAACAGAATGTGGGGCTCTAATGGCTCTCAGTCTTTGTTATAGATATATCACACCCCTTTGGAGCTAACAAAGCAGAACCAAGACCCTAAAACACAGCATTAAAACCTGCCCAGTCCTGTGCAGACACCATCCCTGGAGAAGAACACAGCAGGAAGTAAATTTGAAATTGACATTAAACCAATTTTACTCAAGGCTGCATCAAATCCACAACCCACTTTTGTATTGGAGATTGCTGGTGGGGGCTGGAATGTAACAGGGTATTTAATTGAAATTCAAAAGACAGAGAGAGAGCATGGAACACTATCCTGTTACTGTATGACATGGGCACACACAAACCAAATAATTTGATGTCCATTTGACATCAGTATGCAGCTGCTGCAGGCAGGCTGCTGAGAAGCAGTGCAGGGCTACAGAAGTGGGTGTAAAAACGAGCATTTTCATAAACTAAAGATATATCACCTAGAGGTAAAAAGGCAGAGGCCATGGCATGTACAGACTTGACAGTCTCTCATATATAAGAAAAGAAGATGATAAGAGATTTTTTTGGTCTTTTTCCCCTAGAGTCAAAAAGCTTGATAGAAAGGTTTCTTGAAATAAAGACCACACCACTACTACTTCACAAGGACAAATTAATTTAGGGAGTTCTTCAACTGACAACAGCAACAGAGAGGCATTTACTTAGACTACAAAGTTTTCAGCAAGTAGCTGGCCTTTTTGTCACTTTTTTATCTGTAGGTGTTAGGTGTAACAGAGATGACATTTCTGCTTTTATTTTCTGCAAAAACTTATTGAGCAGCTCACATTGAGAGGCAACAGCCCCAACCTGAAACACAGAGGGGTCTGTCTGACCACATTGGAGTGCTGTTTTCCTTGAGAGAGTGGCTGACCATTGTCCCAGATTGGCCTAGGAGGTTGTGGAGTCTCCCTCCTTGGAGATATTCAAAAGCCATCTGGACCTGGTACTGAGTAACCACCTCTAAGGGACCCTGCTTGAGCAGGGACCATTTCCAGGGTGGGTGCAGAGTATATTCTGATTTTTCATCTGATCTGCCAAGGCAGGGTCTCCTTTATAAATGAAAGACATCACTCAAACATGGTACTCAGCCATGAACAGCCTGCATGTGTGTGTATGTTTGAGTTGAAAATGAGCAGTCTGCTGGAAATTTCAAATAAAAAGGTACTTAGAGTATATAAGATTTTATGGAATGAAAGACAAAATATGTGCAAGATAAAGAGATTTCTTACAAACACAGTTATTCCAGTGCAAAATCTTGAGATGAAACTGTCACTTTGTATATCTTACAAGAAATAAGAAAAGCTCAATAAATGCCTGATGGAACTGTTTAGCAAGTAAATTAGAGTGTCTACCACTCTTTCTTCACAACCACATTTCAAACCATTATGTAAATATCCAAAAATGCCACAATGAAATCCCCATTATTTATTGTCAAATGTACAGTGAACAGTGAAAGAAAAATTTCTTCCTTTTCAAACTGAAATAATCTCTTAGCATGTGCCTCTCCCACTGAGATTACTTATGGAAGTTTTTAAAGACAGTCAGGTCAATTCCAAAGTATTTGTCACATCTAATTATGGCTTCTCTCTGAAATTGCAACAAAGAAAAGCTGATTATTATTTCAACATCAATCATCCTGACAATTACAAATATTTGCTCCATAGGGGAAGTGGATGCATCATGTCATATTTATACATAGCTTCATGCTATTGGAAATATAAGCTGTTAGCATTCTCTCTAGGTTTCTTGTTTACTCCTCCTGTATAAAAATTTTACTAATTAAAAAAGAGAAGAATCCCAAATGTAATGCACATTCAACACAAGTTAAGTCAGGGAATGTGGCTGCTAATTTGTCAACTGTGAAATCACTGCAGTAATATTTCAATGACTTCAGTGAAAATTGCATTCTTGGAAAATTCAGAAACACTGCAGTGTCTTACTGCATGCACTAAGGTATGACAACAGAAAAATTAAGTCACACAAAAAACCTTAGCTCTACCTGGGATAAGGAACATTAAAATTTCCAGTTGAGAGAAAATTGTCCTTACCATTTGTCCTGGTTTCAGCTAGGCCAGAGTTAATTCCTTCTCAGTAGTGGTTACAGGGCTGTGGTTTGGATTAAGAATGAGAATGATAAGACACTGATGTTTTGGATGTCAAGGACTTTTCTTCTTGCCTCATGCTCTGTCACTGAGGATCCAAAAACACCTGGAAGGGAGCACAGCCAGGACAGGTGACCCAAAGTGACCAAAGGGCCTTTCCACACCATAAAATGTCATGTCCAATATATAAACTGAGGGGAGTTACCTGGAAGGGGGAAAAATTTGGGATTGGGAAGGCAAGTCTGGTATTGGTCAGCAATTGCATTGTGCATGAAATCACTTGGTTTTGCTTCTTAATGTCACCATTATTATTCAAATTTACCATTATGGCTGTATTTTATTTTCAATTATTAAACTGTTCTTGTCTCATCCTACAAGTTTTATTTTGATTCTCCTCCCCATCCCTTCTCTGGGGAGAAGTGGCTAGGGAGGATAGAAGGGTTGGCAGCATTGAGTGAGTTGTTTAATTCCCAGCAAAGTTTCAACCACAACACCATTATTATCTGAATTATTTTTTAAAATGTATTTTGTAAATAAAAAGTGCTACATTCATATCGCATAAGGTCAAATTAAATTTGTTAGGAGCTCCAAAAATGCATTTCCATCTGTTTACAACTTATTTTCCTATTTTATTTGTAGTGTTTGGTGGGGGCTAATGAAAGGGACCCATAATTTATTGACCTTATCATAATGGCACTGCACTAGAAACAAGTGTCAGTTGTACTCCTTGTTTGCCTGTATTAAAATACTCACATTACCTGAGCCATCCTTTTAATCTAATCTGTGAAAATTTCATTTTCCCACTTCTGAAATTTCTGATAGCTGAACTTTGATTTGCCCAAATTCACATTATTTATGAAGCAAAACCCAGTGTACAAACCTCAGCATGACTGCAATACTAGATTGCCCTTCTCAGCCTCTTTAGCAACCCTGCACACACAGCTTAACCAAATCTAGTACAGAGCTGAATTTTAAGTATATTTTCTCCTTTGAGAAGGGGATAAAAGTAAAACTTTTTAACTTTTCACTTTTCTATCACAGCTGTTGTGGGCTGTAACTCCAGCTCTTCCAGAACTGCAGTAGTCTGTTTTTTACCATGGATTTTCCAGACTGGTACAGACAAATCAAACCAGGTTATTTGGCACTAATTCGGACCTTCCAGACTATCTGAATAGTCTTTAGAACTTTGAAATACAGTCCATTACAGTTAGAATTTTGCTGTGATTATAATCTAAGAGACTAAAAAAAAAGTTAATATTCTCCATCCAGCTAAAACTGTCATGTAATAATTTAATATAACCAGGTAACAATTTTTTACATACCAAGCAAACAAAAAGGAAATAACATAGCATTTATGCCTTTAACTGAGAATAAAGACTTTTATTATCTCTAATAGATGCTATACATTACTTCAAATACGTAACATTTAATCCCTTCATATGCTATGCCAAAAGCAGTATTCATGATAGAATTTCTGTTCTTTCAAAAGATTCCATTGAGGTAACTTTAATGAGAAATTCTTCTTGTTATTGCTATCACATGGAAATATTCTCAAAATACATGCAATGCACAAAATCTAAAAATAAACAGGTTATTTTAAATTCTATTTGGTAGATAAATATTTTAAAAGTTTAAAAACATTTGTCTGAAACTGTTTCTCCAACCCTCCTCTCTTTCCCAGGCTGCTTCATCACACCAATGAAAACATCTGTCATCTGTGATATGAAGTGAGGACATTTAAGCACATCAAGATATTTATTGTCTTTTGAGACACTCTCCTCATAAGCAGCTGCTTATTGTCCTTAATCTGCAGGTATCTGAACTGATATTTCTAAAGCAAAAACCAAGCAAACCTAAACACAAAGCTTTTAGATGGTGTCAGAGAACTCTTGTGATGCCATAGAAACATTTTTATACCACAGCATCAGTCTCAGGATAATGAGACTGAAACTGATTCAGAGCTCCTGATTCACCTATCTTTCAGATGAAGGGAAATGTCACAGACAAATCTGTTTGGGACTTGAACTTCTGGATTTTCATGTTGACACAGGTATTACAAAACTGTATACATTTTGTTTATTTTCTTGCTACTTTTTAAAATTTGTGTTTATTTTAAACTTGGTCGAATTCAGGGGAATAGGGGGAAAACAAAGCTCAAGCTCAAACCCAGCTATTCAGCAGAAATTTGTAAAAGATGGAAAATATATTGTCCACAAGAATAAAATGGTTTGCTGAAAAATTTAAAATCAGACCAAATTGCCAGAAGAGCAAAAATCTCTTTTAAGAATGGAAAAAAAACCCAGCAGAACAAAGGCAAAGGGGTATGGGGGAAATAGGAGCAGTTCCAGGGACACACAGCATTCTGTTATCTTAATTGTTCTGCCTATTGTTCTGTAAACACTCCATCAAATGTTCTCCATGGTTATCAAGCATATGTTTTGAATGCATTATGTGAAAGAATTAGAAGCATGTGCTTCCTTTTCTATTCAGAGAAATATGCCAATATTCCTTTTATTGTCACATCCTTGCCAGAGCCCTCCTTTGGCTGGGCACACAACCACGCAGCTGCCTTGGACCCCAGTCCATTTGACCTCTTCCTACGAAATTCTCCTCTGTTTTTTGCAGGTTATAAGGCTGGAACTTCTTTAAGCCTTCCTTGCACTTTTTCTCTTCCTTCTTTCCACTTTTTCTTTTTACCTTCTTTCCCACCACTGCATTACACAGAGACAGGACCCTTGCAGCTCCAGCACCTCACTTATTTCTTCTGCATCTCCAGCAGTGATTAAGGATTGTCTGGGTTTCAGGTTCAGCTCTGGCATCAGGGACACTGAGGTCCATCCACACTCAAACTAGAACAAGAATTACCTTGGTAATTCAGGTCCTGCCTGAATTATTTCCCTCCTGCTCTAAGCAGGGATGGCAGCACCAGTTCCTCCACAGAAAATCTTGGAGTGCACATCAGACCCAAAAGCACCTCCTGCCTGCACAGAAACACTCTGAGGAAGAAGAAAGCACTTACTGCTAAAAGGCATTGGAACAGATGCTGACATGGGTTAACAAAGCAGGAAAATTAAAAAAAAAAAAAAAAACAAACATGTAGACAAAATGGAATTTGCTTTTTTTGGGGTATTCCATTTGCTTTTTCTGTGGGCACATACAGCCTGCTAGCAGCAGGATTTTTTCACAGAAAACCTCATCAAGAAAAGGATTCAGGAGAAAATCCTAAAACCCACTTACATCTGACCCAAAATTCATCCAGTCTTTTTGCTCTTTATGCTCCAACATTTGCTGTTCCAAAGTACTCTATGGAAAGGCCATCTAGAACAAATGTTCCTTTCAATACTAATCTGATGTGGAAATATAAAATGCCCATGCATAGAAAACACATCCTGGAAGAGAATTTTAAATAGCTTCTCCAGGCCACCACTTGTCCAGAATTCAAATATCTCAGTCACTCTTTTTTTGTCAAAGTTTTGAAAATCTGTTGTTTCTGATGATAGACAATGGAGAAAGAATTGTTCCTGATTTTCACAGGGGAGAAAAAGCTTTAGCTCCATCTTGCAGCATAGAAAATAACATTGTAAGGGAGAAAACATCCAAAGTAGCTTTAGAATACTCTCCTTGCTTCAGTAATAACCAGTGGTTTGCCAGACCAGTGTGCAACCACAGGAGTGTTAGGGCTCAGCTCCCACCCATGGGCAGCTGCACAAAACTGGTAAGGAAAGAGGGAAAGGAGACCCTGAGCAGGGTCAGTCTTTTACAATACATTAGCTTTTTACAAAAATGTAACTTGCATTTCTATGTTTCATGCTTCTAATTTATGACCTAATGTACAGAAATTTAGAAAAGAATATAAAAGAACTGTAGCATCTCCCAAGAATTAATTGTTTGTGTAATATATGCTTCTCAATGCTACAATCAATGACAGTAAAACAATGGGCTCTGGTGTCATTAATTTTCTTAATGTCTTAATAGCTTGGAAATTCCTTCTTTAGTGCCACCTTTCATTTTTGAGTAAAAAATTATAGCAGTCCCATTAAAAAGAAAAAAAAAAAGAAAGAAATCTTGAAAACGCAATAACTTGGGGTCTTAGTTGAAACTTTCGAATAATAAAAAAAAGAATATGTTGTCCCTAAGTCAGCAAGAAAAAACACTTTTTTCTTAGAAAAGAATGAAAGTGGTAAAAAGCACAGTCAAAAGACAAATCTGAATTAGTACCCTGATCTTTGAGGTCCTTACCTTTGTCCACAAACATGTACAATCTTTTCTCAAAACTAAGTACTGTGCTAGTATAAATATTATTTAAAGGGTAAAATTTTTGATAATATAACCTTAGAAAGTATTTATGAAATACTTATTTTAAAATTAGTTCCTCAAAATCATGGATTTTTACTGATAAATATTATGACAGGTTATGATATTTCTAGTTTCAGAATTATTGGAGGATTTATATAGTATGGTCAAGGCTATTTTATGCTTCTATCAATGAAGGATTGTTTAAAATCTCAAAGATGACGAATTTTTTTATTTTTGTAAATAATGTGTATTTTGTTGGTGATTTGATTTTCCCTTTAAATTTTATCAGTTTAACAGTAAGTTGAACAATCACTTTTCTATTTTTGGCAAACCCTTCAGTAAAATCTCTTTGACTGAGACTAGGCCTTGCAGACATCAGCAATTATGGGGAAAGAAACCTCTTGAATGATGAAATAAGTTGTTACATTGAAGCAGGACAGCAGCTTATGCCCCAGTTTCTGAGACAACAGAACATGATATAAAAAACCATCTCTTCCACACATGATAGTGGGGCATAAAAAAAAGGTTGACACAAAAAGGACATAGACAAAAATCCCTTCCACCACAGCATGAGTATCTATATAAGTCATTTATTATATTTTCGTTTTTTCTTCCTCTCCCTGAATGGGAATGTAAAATCCATGGCTAAAAGAGCCTCCCCACTCTGTGGGGGCTAAGCCAGGCCTGGGGTTTTTCGGGGCTGCTGGGTTTTTTAGGAGGCTCTGGCTGCCCTCTCCTCTCCCAGCAATGTTTGAGGTTCTCACTGTAATTCAAGGGCTGTACAAGCCACTCTAAAAACACCATAAAATCAAATATTTTTAAAAAATGAATTAGTCACAATGTTTATCCATAGGGGAAACAGTTACAGGAAGGATGATGCAATTCCTGGGCTTTTCCTAGAATCTCTCTTCATTAAGTGCCCATTCCAGCCCTGACATGGGAAACACTTTTATTGACACCTACACTGGATGATTCACATAGGTCAAAGATAGAACTTCTGTTTTCAAAGCAAACAAAACCATACACCAAAACAGACAAAAATATGGACTTTTATTTTCCTGGAAGCACCAGCTCTTACTTTACACTGAAGATAACATCACAATTATATCCAAGTCTATAGCTCAGATGGATGCAATGGAAGATAAAGTTGCTCAGTACCTGGCAAGACACCACTAAATTTTCCCTTTAATTCATATAACAATTTGCATCAATGTCAGCATCACAAAGTTGCCTGTTCTAAGATGAAAAGTTGTTCCCATGGTACACAAACTGAATAAAGTCTCTACATATACTGTTGCATCAGTCTAAGGACATTTTTCTCTTCTTTGGGTCAATCCAAAGCCATATTGAAAGTCACTGGTTTGGTGACAAGATCTTTTTCTCTGAAAAGGGCCAGAATGAGTAATGCAATTGCAGGGTACATACTCCAATGGCAAGCACTTAACTAACACTGCACAACTGAAGTGCAAATCTCATCTCAAAGGAAGAGAAGTTTGCACGCATTGGTCTGAATACTCTTGTGGGTGTTAATCTGGAGCTTCTCCTTCCAGAACTATCAAAGATTGTAATTTTTTTTTCAGTATAGTTTGTTGCACTGTAATAATGGAAAAGAAATATCAGGATATCAATTAGAGTGTTATAGTGATAAAACACCTGTAAATAACTTATTCTTCCATTAGTTTTGACCCTAAATTACCTGCTTACCAAAAAAAAAAAAAAAAAAAAGGAAAAGAAACAAAAGAAACAAATGCCCTTGCAGCTGGTGGCAGTGAACTTAACAGAAGCAGCTACATCAGCTGCCATGACCTTCTCACAGTAAGCAGTGAAAAGGGCATCCAAAAGCAGCATAAACCATCTGCTAACCCACCAGATTACTGCAGTATTAACAAAAAGGCTCACCACAGATTTCTCCATTCTTTTTTGTTGCAGGGGGAAAATAAATCCCACGATACTGAATTGTGACTATGTCATCTGTGGAGCAGAGCACTGTGAAAGACTGGGTGGCTCCTATAAAACACTGGAAACACTGCAAGAAGAGTTACCCTGACCTTACAGCACCAACTTTGTACCTGCGCAGCCCTCCAAGCATGATTCCACCTCCACCTTCAGTATGACCAGGCTGATCAGTGTCCATCTGCATATTGCAAACTACACCTGGAGCAAATAAAGAGGTGATTGAGCCAATATTTACACATACAACAGAAAGAGACCATTGTATATATGCCCCAGTGTGTTCTACAGGTAGAACTGTGAAATAAATTCAGACTGCATGTCAGATGTTATCATCACTCAGGTTAATGCTGCAGTCATAATGAGGAAAAATGTCCCATTAAGTTGATTGGAAAATTGTTTGGAATGCAGGAATTGGTGTTTTGTAAAATAATTAGAGAATATGGGGTTAGCAGAGTGGTTCTAGATCTGTGCCGTGTAAATAAGATCAAAATGCACCAGCATTCATTTTCTTGTGGTGGAAGGGGGTGGAGAGGGTAATTGTAAAATACTTACAACAAATAACAGAATATTCAAAAACATGGAAAAGGCCCAAATGTGTCAGTTGTATCAATGGCAATGACACAGTCGACAGAAAAAACAATTTGTGCCCTCATTCTGAGCCCACCTGGCTCACATGAAAGTCACAGGAACTTATTGGAGACTCATGAAAGTAAAAGTGTGTCACATTCATATTTTCTGAAAAATCCCTTCACCCAGTATTTTTCTCCTGGGAAGCTGAGAAGCCTCAGAGAAAAAAGAAAGCAACAATTATCTGCTTGCTTCTCCTGTGTTTTGCTGCTTTGGAATGTGTTTGGAGATTGTTTACCAACAGGTGGTTGTTTCATTGGTTTCATGTGAATTGTTTTGGCTTATTGGCCAATAAGTGCCAAGCTGTGTCAGGACTCTGGACAGAGTCATGAGTTTTATTATTATCTTTTTAGCCTTCTGTAAGTATCCTTTCTGTATTCTTTAGTATGGTATAGTTTAATATTCTTTAATATAATATATTAGCATAAAATAATAATTTAGCATTCTGAGAACATGGACTCAGATTCATCATTCCTTCCTGCCACAAGGGACCCTGCAAATACAATAAAAGGGCAATGTTTATATCTAAAATATTACACATTCTGAGCACCGTATTTATATATAGACTGTGTAATGTTTTCAGGAGGCCATTGTCTTTTAAAGTCCTTGCAGAGGGTGTCTATAACATTTAGCAAAGATGGCATTCATCCTCAGAAGTTCCTGTGGTTGAACAGGGATCATTTTATGCCCCTTGAAAAGTCCTGTGAAAGTGAGTATTTAAGTAAGAAAAGCAGGCAACAATTACCCACTCCCATCACATCTATATTTCCTCTTGTTCCCAGCAGCCACATCCAGGCAGACAGAACTATTTAAGAAAAACATTTAGAAAAGAGATTTCCATCCTAGGAATTAGCCATCAGCATTCTCCATTTAAAGCCCTTGTGCTCAGGGCTGAGCTCAAGCTCAGATCTGGTATCTCCTCATGGCTTTAAAGCTGCTCCTGGAAGCTGAACATGGAAGGGAACACCCAGTGCTCTTTGTAGGTTGTGATCCCAACAAGCTCATAAACATGTCCAGGACTGACTATAATTTATCTTAATTTAGCAAGTCAACGAGGGTAAAGTGTTTAAAATAACTGCTGAGTTGTCCTCCAATTTTCAAAGGTCAATTTTGGTTCCAAAAAGTTGTGGCAATTTTAGAGTAATATTAGCAGAATGGGTTTTTCACTAGAGATGATAATTTTTAGTGGCAAAAAAGTTTGTGTTGCATATGAAATTCAACACTGGCATATGTCAGACTTACATGCAGATCACAGAAAAAACCCTGTAATTTAAACACCGTTAACCTTCATTTCTATAATGCTATATCTTGCTTGTAGTAAAATTCACAAATGTAGTACTGTTTCTGCAATTCTAAACAATAAAGCATCTGAAGTCAGGCACTAAAAACAATCCTTTTATTTCTCTAGGTATTTTAAAAGTATATTTTCATTCCTTTATATTTTCTTTCTGACTTTTGAACCTGCATGACACACATTTTCTTTGGCAGCCACAAGAGGAGATTTTCAGATGTTTTCAAATAAAAATTGAAAGGCTTTCATATTCACATGCCTCCAGGAACTCATGCTTTAACAAACACATCAAATAGTCTGATGCTCATTATGGCAAGGCAAGTTTGTTATACAGATCATAAAACACCTGCAAGAGCATCTCCATAATGCTAATATCTCACTTAGATTAAAAAATACAAGTAGATCTGGCAAAATTTCTCTTCTTTGGTGTGGATCCAGATATTGTAAATCATATGCTGTATGGAGATTAGCAATATTTTGGCTCTACAGGATATCTTCTCATGACAAAGCATCTTTCCAGGTTGGTATCACTAAGATAGTAAAATCTGGCCTTGCAAGATTGTGAGAAGCAAGATGCCATTAACCATTTGTTTAATTGTGAAAATTTTAAGAGCATATTAAATGAAGCTTTTCTTTTGGAAAAGCTAAAATAATGTAATGTAAGAAGAGGAAGCATGGAACAATGAATAAGAATGGATAAACATTTCTATGTACATTGAATTCTCACAAAACCTGCTAATTGAGTGGCTGAGGATGGCCTAGACTAGTATTGTGGCAAAGCTGGCAAAATGATCTTGTTATCCATATTAACATATCATTTTTATAGGTTCAAAAGCATAAATTACTTTGGAATTTCAATTGGACCAAACAGCTCTAGGATAAAGCTTATATTAATTACCAGTATCAATTGTTGGGGAAATATGTGGAGGGCGGGGTGTGTGCAGAATTTCTCCATTTCCCAGGGTTTTAGGGCGGTCTAAATTTTAAGAACAGTGTAAAAAGAACAAAGAAGACATCCTTCTCTGTAGTTTCAAGCAAAACCTTTGTTCAAAGCTATGAAAATCTTCCAGTGGTTTCCAAAAACAGGAATTCAGCAAGGGTTTGTTATTTCCTCTGCCACATTTTCACCACAATGAACAGAAAAGACCCAGAATTACAGCAAAAGCTTTAGTGTACAAGGGATTTCATTGCACCTTTCCAGTCTCATTAGCTCAGCTAACAGCTTCTGCTTGTTAAGAGGCTCTGTGGGTAGTGGCAGCAGCAGACAGTGATCCTAAAGCAGAGGTACCTGCAGAGACCAGGGCTCAGGCTGCCTCCTGGGCTGGAGGTGACACTGCAAACACTGGCTCGGGAATGTTCCATTTGTTTCCATTTTATTCACATCTCATTGTGATTTTTGTCTCACACACAGGCCAGCTTCACACCTCTAAGGCTTGCCTTTTGTACCTCAAAGGAAACTGAAGGATTATCTGTCATCTGCTGCTTCTACTTACATCCCTTTAACCCCCATTCAGGCAGGGTCATAAAGCTTTGAGGGGAAAAAGATGCCCTTCATGTTAGCATCCCTCTGTGACAGATTTTTCATTTGCTTCTATATTTAGTTATTTTGAGCAATAATAGAAACTGAAATTTCACTTCCTGGAATACAGTGGCTGAAACATTTGAGATGTTTTTGCTGGAGGGTGCTGCTAGCATTTATGTGCTTTCCCCCACTGCCTCTTTCTCTCCCAATTCAGTACCCATTTCCTGCTATACTGCATGATGAACTTGAAATGTGGCTTTGATTTATATACAGTCAAGGAGGAAAACCTCCAAGTTGAATGATGAAAGCAACAACACATCCATAGCTGAATATACTCATGCACTGCCTTTGCTCTTGCAATGAGCACAAATTCTGTTTCACTAAAAGGGGGTGGATTTCATAAGCTCCCAGTGTGGTGTGAGGTTAAGCTGTGCAGGAAGGATTTGGGGAAGTAGCAGAGCCAGCTACACATATTCCACCACAATGGAGGCTGCCCTTAAAGAATTCACAGAATCATAGAATGGTTTGGGTTGGAAGGACCTTGAAGAGGTCTTCTATTCCCACCCCTCTTCCATGGTGACATCTCTCGCTAGACCACATTGCTCAAATGCCCCCCAAGCTTGTCCTTGACCACTTTCAGGGATAGATCACCCACAATTTCTTTTGGCTACTGGTTCCAATGCTACAACTAAATAATTAATTTCTTCCTTAGAGTTCACCTAAATCTACTTTCTTCCAGCTGGAAGCCCCTGTCACTACATGCCTTTGTAAAAAGTCTCTCACCAGAGTCCCAGTAGGAAATTAAGAGTAAGGAAATGGATCAGTTTTTCCAGAACTGGATCAGTTAGCAACTTGAGCAACCCTCTCCTTTGAGGGTGTAAGACGAGAAAATGTTTAGCTTCCCCAGGCAGTAAAAGTGACAATGCTTGGGGAATACATTTCTGTAGCAATAGTTCTTGTCCTTCCTGGGGCATCTGGGTCAGAGACAGAGACCGCAAACTTTTTGCGTTCTTCACAGAAGCCCACCCAGAAGCTACAAAGCAGATACAATATCAAACATAACAAAACCCCCCCAAATTACTTCCATACACTTTCCTCACATTCACAGGATCAGCTGGCATGGAGAAATTTAGGCTGCTCCTCCTCACAGAGGGGTCATTACAGATATCCTGCACTGCAAGTGCATGTTCTCCCCATGTAACAGCTGCCAGCTGGCAAGATGTCACTGGCAGCTGGCAAGTTCAGGGGACAGTGCCACAATTTCATGTCAGTTTGTATAATGTGAAATAGCCATGTATAACTCAGTAAGAAAGGAGAACACAAGTGCAACACTTCGACAAAAAAACTTTTTGTGTGAAAACAAGAGTTGACAAACCACAGCTGCTTTTACAATACAATAATCTCTTGCCAACTTCCTTCTGCAAAACTGAACCTCGAACCAGTGCAATTCAGCATAATCTGAATTATTGTCGATTTGTTGTCAGCCTTGCTACATGAAACACAAGTTTCATGTAGCAAGGCTGAGATGAAATACACATCACTGAATTTGATACCTATGTACCAATCTCATAATGTGTGCAACAAGAAATATGGCACTGACGACTTCCACTCTTCACACTTTTTTTAATATACTTATCTCTATGATATCTGAAAATACTGCTCAGAAATAATACTAAAACCTTCCTTTTTGCTCTCACTTTATACTTCTTGATTGGTCACAGGAAATGGTGCATCTACTTTATTTTTTTTTTTTTACTTGTTTTTGTGAGCACTTGTTTTGTATGAAAACACAACATTGAGTCAAAACCTGCAAGATCCATGTGCTGTTTTCAGATTGAACAGGCACATGGCCAGTCTGATCTCCCAGTGCTCTGAATTTTACAGTAATAAATTTTGCCTCTCTGAGGTATTTGCTACTCACTTCCATGACATCTGCTCTTGGTGGACAGTTTCAATTTTAAAGCTGAAAATTCACCTCAGGAAAAATTTCCCTGGAGATTTTAACTATCAAGATAAAGACCTTCAATCAATCAGTATTTTTAAAATTTGGAGTAGTGTACAGATCAGAACAATCTGTGTTTCTTTTCCTTTTTATTTTTTGTTGTAAGAATAAATGGGTTTCTGTCCTTAAAACTACTTAGAATATTTTCAGTATGTAAACGTTCACTCCTAGGTGTAAGGAGTTCATCTAATCAGTTCCTAAGGTTATGAAAATATGTGTCAGTGTACCCTACACTGTGCTCCAAAGAATAACAGACAGAATGATGTTTTGTCACCTTTTTTATTACTGTTTGGGAGATGGGTTCCTGAGTCATTTAGGTTGGAAAAGACCTTTAGAATCAGTGAATTTGTTAACCAAGCACTGCCAGGTCCATCATTAAACTGTGCCATACCAAATGTTCACTTGTCATTTGAAGAAAAAAAGATATGGTTGATGTTTTGTTGCAGCCAACTTTCTACCAACTGGAGATGTTCCATGAAAACAAAGACTGATTTTAACCACAAATAAATAACATTATTAGCTAAATTATTTTAAAATGGGAGGAAAATAGGAACTCTCTTTTCTGGAAATTTTTGCCATTATAACCGCTTCTTTTGGAAAGAAACAATTCCAAAACTGGATTTGTCTGAAAGGCAACTCATTCCTTCACTTTATCATGTGCTTTCATTCTGACACATGGGCAGGGTCTTTGATAGTGACCACAATTCCTTACACTGCACTGCTATTAAGATTTACATCTGCATGAGATCAGTTTCAAGATGAAATAATGAACTAACAGGCTTAATTAACTATTTAATTTTCTGTTGTAAAACTGCCATTTTTTACTTCATAAAGCTACTACCCATCTCAGGAAACAGAGCAGACTGAATTTGCTGTATAAATCCTAATGCTTGTAGTTATTATCTTGAACTCATGCAATCTTGCTAAGTTATTTACAGTGGGACACAGTGCCTACAAATGTGTTTTTTTTATTCCTGAAGTTTTTAAGTTAAAGAATTATGACAACCTCATTTCTGCTTTGATAGAATTGTAACAGTAAGTGGGGTCAAAGCTGCCTGAGCCAAAATCTCCTTACTAATCTCTATGTGCTCTGCTTCTCTTTATGTGGTAGGTGGGCAATGATCTTGCCTTTCAGTATGAACAAAAACCTCTTGTATTTATCACCTTGAATTTTTTTAAAAATCACTGGTGATCTTCATGAATAAACAGGGGGAAGAAAAAGAAAATTTAAAAAAAAGGAACCAAAGTCATTCAAACTCTACCTTAGAAAAAAAAGCAAGCCCAAATCAAAATGCTGATGAAATGACCACTTTTACAATGCAAAGCTGTAAATAAATATAGTCTCACTGAGGAAACCTTTTCCTACACTGATTTAAGAAAGTCCCAAATTTGAACTGCAGGGTTTATGTGCTCTGTGGCAATAAAGGGATGAGGAAGTATCAGTACACTTGGGCAGAACAGGATTGAGCCTTCTAGACCAAGGATGCCAAGGAGGGAAGTCTCTCATGTGTCACAAAAGACCTCCTATGAAAACTTAGTGTGACCCTTTTGGAGTTTGGTGAGCTGGAACTGTCATTCTCAGAGGATTTTCCCATGGACTTTGTTCAGGAAGGAAAATTAGGACACCACCAACTGCAGAAATTGTCTGAAAGATCAATGAAAATACAAACTGACCTGGTTTTTCAGATTGTAAGAATGAAGGGTGTGAACTACTGGAACAAAATTCAAGGGAAAGCTCTGGTTTTTATCAGTTGATGTCTCCAGACAGAAAAATGGGTACTTTTCCCAGAATAGCTTTTAATCTGACAAAATTTAGTGGTAAAATAAACAAAATATAATCTTTTATTTCAGATAATAGACTAGATATTTGATCCAGTTTTCACTGTTTTGCTATTATACAAAGACTTATAAAGGCAGAATAACCCATGATGCCTTCTGAGATTCATCAGCTCCCATCACCAAGGCAGAGCTTAGGAGCAAGTATCACATTAGCACTGAAGCACAGCCTCACAGTACATCCAGAAAAAATTGATCATTAAGTAACTACTCACAAGTCTGTAGACAAATGACTGACAACCAGAATTCAGCAGCTGAAGTGCTCAGATACCTTAGAAATCTGGCTTAAGAATAAGAAGATGACTTTGGGAAGGTGCTGACTAAGAGTGAGTGGCAGCACCTGATTCTAAAGTTGAGTCCTTTCCCTTTCTGGCAAACTGATGAAATTCCATTCAAAGCAAGAGATTCAGAAGGGGCTTTGTTGTCGTGTTGTGGGGTTTTTTTCTTCTTTCTTTTAACAGTCATAAAATTGTCAAAGTGATAATTTTCCTCTTATTGTGCTTTATTTTTTATCTGACAGCATAGCAGCAGCAACTCAGGGAATCAGTGTGTTACTTTTCTTTTTAGGTGTTACTTTCTAAAGTGCAAGTTCCCTGGGATCTGATGGTATTAAAATACAGAAAGGGAAAAGAGTCAATGGGAAAAGTGACAGAGGTCTTTACTGAAGGTGGCAATTTTATCTTGTACATAAAAAAATTTGAAAGTTCTCAGTTATGGGGAATCAGCATTTACTGGCTGCAATCCCAACAGACCTACACTTTTAAATTTTGGGAGCAGCAAGAATATTAGTCCTCAACACTGAATAAAGCAAATTCTTAAGCTGTTTTTAGGGTGGCACTGAATTAGTTGAAAGGCAAGTCTTCATCTACCAGTTTTAACTCTTACATGTGATGAAGGATAAAATTTCTTACCATGTTATTTTACTGGGCAATTCTGTTATCATCTGCCCCTTTTCCATACCCAGCCCCAACTTACTTGGACTGCTCAGAAAACTCCTTGGTTTACAGAAAAACATCTATAAAAATAAGATACTGGAGCATTGATTAGTAATAGCACAGTGTAAAACCAGTTCATCAGGTGCAGAAACATTTTCAAACCTGATGAATCTGTCAGCTTACAGTAGAGTAGGCAAATAGATTATTTGCTACTCCTACAGCACTAAGAAAACTCAACATGAGCAGACTTGTTTTACCTTGATAGGTTTAGGCTATCCACAGTCTGAGTGTTAAATGTCATTCTTTTTTTCCTAGATAGTATGTGAGAAAAATGTTCACATTTTAGTACAGTAAAAACATTGTGTAGAGAGTATAGAGTGGGCTGGAAATGATGACTTCTTTAATTAAGCCAACACCAGTTACACAGGCACAGGGAAATCCTTCCCTTCCCTGACTGTGCTAGTGGATATGGATACAATGGATTCAAAATTGGCTTTTACAGGCAAGCATTAAGTTTTTGTTTTGCAGGATGATGCACTGGATGTATGGCTAGTTCTTGCTTTGAAGGCAAGTTCAAAATTCTTTTTTATGGGATAAGATTAAAGTGGTTTTGATTAAATTGCCATTTCAAAATTAAACTTTCTGAAAGCCCCTTATTTTATTCAGTACAAATTTAGATCTCACACAGTCATAGTAAACTCCTTCTAGGACTTAAATTTAGCCATATTCCATGCTGATATTATGAATTATTATATTTTAAAAGACTACCACTGTCAAGGCTTTCTAAAATCTGAGGTCTGGAAGGGAGAAAATGGATCTTAATTAATCTATATCCTAACATTTCAGGTGTCTTGTTGTGTATACTACTGATTGGAAATCTAGATATAACTATGCCAGCAGTATAGAGGTATAATCTTACTGACACTATTTTGAGAAATATCATCATATTTTATACTGATTATTGATTTAAATGATGTGTCCTTCCTGTGGCCATTTGCAGTTTCTGAAGGGCTCAGACCTAACACAGAGCTCTGGGAAATCTAAGGTCCTGAGCATATTTTTTTTTTTGCTCAGAGTTTCCTTCTTTCCTTCTATAACTTTATGGTTCATTGGGGAATGAGTGGCATGGCAAGTTGTTCAAATGTCCTAGCACTTGAACTAAGCAGATTAGTAAATGCTTGAACTGCCACACACACATGACAACTATTCTTCATAAATAAAATATCTCAGCCTGTTGGAAAGGATTGCTGTCCAGGACTCCCAAGTTGCTCCCTCCCCTTGGCTTGTGAGCATTTATGTCCTGGAGGATGAGTCCTCCAACGTTCAGTTGTCTTCAGCATTTTTGCTAAAAACGATATTTTCAAGCTTGCCTGAGCAGCGAGGGGGCTGCACAGTGTTTCACAGTGGGATTGAGACTGCTACTGTGGTAGGCAACACTGACAAAAAATGGGACAAGCTATCTTGCTTTTAGTGGGATGCATATTCATGCCAGGGGTTAGTTAGGGTCAGGTTCCGTGCTGGAAATTCACACTCCACCATTCTGCCTGCCAGACACAGGAACTCTGGAACCCACAGGCATTGAGCAAAGGCAGATTTCAACTCCTCATACATTGGTCTAGATACAGGGAACATTTCTCTTACAAGCACAACCCCTTTAAATGAAGGGTTGGCTCTTAAAGAGCTGCAACCACAGGTGGCAGACAGCCTGGGGACAGTCAAAGGGACGCAGAAGAAAGAGCGTGCAGGGATAAGCATAATGTGAAATCCTAAATGAAGGAGGAAACCAAAAAGCTCAAAGGATGACAGAAGCTCCAGCTGTGTAGGGAACAGGAACTGCTGAAACATCTATTTGGAGAAAGCATTCCTCACATGGAAGACGCCTAACATTTCAGGCTAACATAGCACTTGCAACATTATCCCAAAGCACACAGAAAGAATGATTATTTTTCTTTGTCTTGAAATGTTCACGGGTATTTATGTAGCAAGAACTACTATCAACACAAAAAATACCTCCCACATACCATAATACACAGACTTTTTGAAGACTCCTGATGGTAGGAGCCTGTCATTCACACCCACATATTTGTGTGTAGTGAAAGAATGTACCTTATCATCTTTAGAGAGCTGAAACATTTGGTTGTTTGCCCTGTACAATGTAATTCCTGATTAGATAGAAGGAATCCAAAATTTGCCATGTACTCCATCATTCAGGTAATCATGTGTGATTTTGCTATAGTTGGGATATCTATAAAAAGAGTATGGCACAGATTTAACTTCTGTGTGGTGCCATGAATTGTATATCCAATACTTAAGACTCAATATTCAAGATGATTAAGCATTATTTAAGTCAAAGACTCAGTCTCTAAAATTTAATTTAAAATATAATTTAAAATATCTAAATTAAATTTGAAAGAATCTTTTTGGTTAAACAACTACCCTCTCTATTTTATTAAATTCTGTATTACCTTAAAAGCACTGATCTATAAGTTTCATTTCTGCACACTCCATGTGAACATTATTGTACCTATATTAAAATAAATATTTATATATGTGCTTAAATTAAATGTAGTCACTGCTGATTTCTTAGCAGAGCACTTACATGACAAATGGAATCCAAGCAGAACATTGTAATCCCACATTAGGAGACTGCCTGGAACTTTGTTCTTAGCAAGGAACAGCAGATGCCCTTTTCTCCAAGGATCTCTATCTGACTGCCAGGATCTCACAAAAACATGGACATGAAGAAGAAAGAAAAGTAAGTTCCAAATAAAGCCTAGCAATGTCTACTTTCCATTCACTTGCTATTTCTTATATCTCAGAGGATGCAGGTCATTGATTTCAGGACAGGTTTCCGTACTCCCAATTATTTTTTAAAAATGCCTAACTAGATGGAAACCCTTCATAGTCTTAATTTCAGTTTAGCTTTACTAGTGAACCCATTTATTGAGTCATATAATAAACTGAAAAGAGAGGGACAGCTATTCTTCCATGCAATCCCCAAACATGGTAACTGCATGATATTTTTATAGCACGAAGTTTAGACACTGGCAATACTAAGCCTGAGCCTATATCATCATAAAACCGTAATTCCTTGAAAAACCAGTATGTTTTTACAAATATAAAGATTATATAACCACACATCATGCCTCTTCTTGCTACTTTCTCAGTGTTAAGCATCTGTGAGCGGAATTTTGTCTTGAAATTTCATCTCTACTGTAGGAGGAACATCTTCAAGCAACCCTGAGGACCCTTGAGCTGGCGCTCTGCAGTGAGGCTCTCCACAGCACAAAGGCAGCACCCTCTCCACCAGCCACCCAAGCTCTGGAGGGTGTGTAAAGGAGAGCAGAGTCATGGATCCTTACAAATCACTGGGACCTCCAATAATCCCAGTGATACAGAACTGCCTTCAGGCTCTCCCTGCTTATTCCAGGGATCAAAGGAGCACAGTATTGCTCAAGGCTATATTTTAAATAGTATTTAGATGCTATAAGATTCAAGAGGGTGCTTAGTGGGACTGATAAATGTGCCTGAGCATCTGAAGTCCATTAGTCTCCTGCTTTTCATCTGTAAACCTGTGCACTTTTGTAAATTCACCCTATAAAGCTATTTGCTCTAAGTGGGTGCATGTATTTATTATTGCTCATGCACCCACCCTTTTGAAGCTTTGCTTTTGCCTGCTCAGCCCCTGCTGAAAACCCAAATGTTTCTATCTTTCAAACCAGTAAAATGGTGAGCAGCTATGAAAACTGATGCCCATTATGTTCAGCTGAACAATCAAAAAGTTAACAAGCTAGGAAAGACTTGTCAACAAAAAACTATTAAATTTGTTTGCTCAAGCTGGCAGCTAGAACAGACATTTCTGAATCTAATGCTGAAGGCAACCATCTCACTGAAATGTGATGTCATTTATGACAGAAGCAGTGTGACAGACTTTCAGGGGGAATATTAACCTGCCAGTTTTACCACTGGTAGCAAATTTAAGAGAGAGAGGGAAAATATTAATATTGAATATTTATAAAGGATTTACTTGCTTAACGGTTTCTTCTTTTGACTGGCAATCCAGAACTAAAGCAGAGTTTTAGAATGCTTTCAATCTGTCACCAAAAAGAAAAAAAAAAAAACCCACAAAAAACTGGGAAAGTGTCAGATCTCATTGTTAAGGACCTGAGCCACCTGGTCCCTTGAGAGGAGATTAAGTGAAATGAGTAGGAGACAAAGAACACTGTACAATTTCATCTGAACTTCAGAACCCAGCAGCTCTATTTTGCAATTTCAGATAAGTACACACAGTACTGTATTTAGTTATAAATTGCTTTTCCACTTTGTTTAAACTACATGGAGAGCAGATCTACACTACTCGCCTACATTCCAATCAAAGTCAGCTTTAGCTCTTTCTTGCTCATTTTGTGCTTCACTTCTGCAAGCAGTGCACAACATCTTCCTGAGTATCTGATTGTGTTATATTTCATATGTTATAAACATTTCTAGGCCAGTCACAAACAGCTATATAAAATGGTGCAGTAACACTTGGTGGAAACAATGTGTGTTTGAATGTAACAGCTACAACAATATCATAAATTATGTGCTCTATACACAACACTAGGTATTTGTCAAGACTTTGGTACTTAGGTGCCTCTATTAGGATTAATATGTTTCAAGAAAGCTGAAATACTGCAGCAATTAATCAAGTTTCCATAATTAAGGTAACCTTGATTTAAGCAAATTATCCTTAAAGCTCTCAAGAATCAATGGTTTAGATAAAACTGCTAAGTCAGTAACTCTGTGGTCTGTAACAGGATTCTAGAGTTGATTTATGGAATAATTCCCCTGCCTTAGTCCTCCCCCTGACACCTTTAAAATTCAAATGTTCTCACCAGTGCATACAGCAGCTCTGCAGGGGACAGCCCTGGGAGCCACCCACCCACCTGTAAGGGCTCCTCCAGACCTGGGCTGCAGCACCAGGGGCTGTACAACGTGTTCAATGAAGTACCATTCCCTCCTCCTCCTCCTCCTCCTTCTCCTCCTCATTCTTCTCATGTGCTTTTTGAAAAAACACTTCTATGTCTGAACTCATCAGCAAAGTCCTATAGATTTCAAAAGGAAAGAAATTGGGTCATACAAAACCATCCTAGGTGTTGAATCAGCAAAAATGTTGCCCATCTCTGGGGCATCTTAGACATGCAAGGGAGACAGAAATATTTAAACTTTCTAACATTTAATTTTAAAAATTAGGCATATAGTCTAGGTTATTTAATTAATGATGGCAAATGAGATGAATTAGGAAACCAGCCATCATGTCCTTCCAATGGAAAAACAACTGAAAGAAGGGAGAACTAGGGAACTATTGATGCTAGATTGTACTGCATTTGTTTGGTAAATCTCCAAAAAGAAATGCAAATCAGGGGCAGGAGAAACAAACAATAACTGCCTTGAAGAGATGTGGTGGAAAAAGAAGGAAGCACCTGTTCAAATATTTTTACAGAGAGCAGGAAAAAAATATTGCCTGGAAGACAACGTGCAAATTTATTCTATGGAGAACCTAGACAGTGTTCTGGAGACTGTTACAAATCTGGTTTTAAAATGTTTGCCTTGGTGGTGAAACACAGGACACACATACACATCTAGAAAGGGAAGCACTCTACAGGAAAAGTAGAATGTCAGTAGGATCTGTGGAATAATTTTGTCCAGGAATTTCCCTCTTGAGGCTTATAAATGTGTATTTACTTTCAAAGTAAAGTTTGACCTTGCTGGACAAATTGTCAGAAGCTGGCCTCTAGTGCCACAATGGCTGGCACCACTTCTCCACTTCACCTACAAGAACTCACCTATCTCCAAGCAAGTCATGAGTACCAGATTCCTTATTCACACCCACAGAACTCCAATGAGTAAGAAGAAAACAAAATGCAATATAGCAGCAGAAGCTGTGGAAAGCAGGATAAAGTGTGAAGCATGTCTTTTAATAAAAACATCAGTATTGAAAATTATCTCTTTTTTCTTTCGTTATAGAGATTAAACAAAATGAAAACAGAGACAATACAGTTTTAGGGCAACTAGGACCTAATGCAAAGTCCATTGAAATAAACACTTTATCTCCTATTGATGCCCATGACCATTGCATGAAAAGTGAGTTTCTTGTGAGGAATATCAGCAGGCCATGTGCACTAGAAATATAGCTAATAATGCTGTCTGTCCCAAGAAGGAGAAAGTAATAAGGAAGCTTGCACAAACAGGTTTTGATTCAGTAACACTCTTGCTTGTGCATGGAAATCGAGGATAATGGCAAAGAAGATAGCTCACCTTTCTTCAAGCCACACTGGAATGCCTGGCTAATGTTAGTGTAACAGTTAATGAGTTGATGACAGCAAATACAAATGTGAAGCAAAACTTCCAAGACTTAATCAGAACCCATTACTTAACCTTTCCTTGGAATCTACCACCAGCTCCTTTTTTTTCTTTTTTTCTTTTTCTTTTCCTTTGGTATCTAAAAGTAATGTTCGTGCCAAAAAAGCAAAAAGCAGATGCCTCTTGAATTCAAGTCTGTTGGAAATGGCTTTGCCACATTTGGTGTCTAATGCTGCAGAATGCATAAAAATAATGTGTTTGCATTTTGACAGTAGATTCTAAAATGTATCATGAAGTACTTTCCAGGAATATCCAAATACAGCATAACAAATTTAATCCTGAAATAGGATTCACAAGAACAGATCTCAATGAAAAAAGTCTTGGTTTGTCAGAGAACGTGAGAAAAAGCAACCACAAAGTAACAAGCTTAGCTTTGTGATCATAAAGTGCCCCCATTCTTCTAATGAGCTCATCAATGATTTACAAGAGGCAGAGAATACAAAGGCACATATTTCTTTATATGTGAAAAACACCCCAAAACCTCAGAAAGGAAATAAGTAAATTACTGGGCATTGGCAAAGAAGAAAGCACTTCTTTTCAGCTGAGCTTTGCTGAGAGTGGAGTATCAATAAAGCAAAAAATATCCCCCTAGGTAAGAAGAATTCTAATTAGCAAATAGTGAAATGGCAAAGTGAAAACAAGACCATCAATTAAAGGTATGAGACCAAAGCAGCGCAGAAGTGGGCAGGAACATATTCTACAAGGTAAAGCCCAGCTACAGACTTAAAGTTCAACTTATGACAGATATTGTAGCTGAATTGAAAAGCCTGCTGAGGGTAAGATGAAATAGTGATGCTAAAATGAATGAGAGCATTCTACAGCAGGGGCTGCCTTTCCCTAACCACATCGGACCAAACTCGTCAGTTTAAAAGCAGGTTCCATTTTCCCATGTGGCAAACCTACTTTCTGCATTTAAAATTTCACTCCTTCTAAGATATTGCATACTGGGATTAGGCAAAGCATTTAGCATTAACGTGTTTGGAATCAGATTTATTATTTTTAAAAGCAGAAGAGATGCACATATGAAATGCTATTTCTTGTCATAAATTTTGCAGAATCTGGTTTGATGGAAAGGACGTCTTTTTTTATGCATCAACAATAAACCAATGATTTTCACATGCAGGGAGGCATGAAAAAATCAAGGATTTCAATCAAAGGTGGGTTTAAATTAGTTTCAATATTGGAAGTAACTGGTAATCTAAGAAGTAGTCACGAGCTAAGGTGTTCCAGATGTTAGAAAGCCTCTTTGCTAGACATGTGCAATTCATTTCCAATATGGATTTCTAATGTTTGGGTCATGATCATCTGCTGTGAGACACATTTCTTAAGATTTATGTGGGAAAGAAATATATAGATTACAGTGTTCAGGCCTGCAATGAAAGGAACTATGTCTTTGAACTTTGATGATACTTCCCCTTTCCTTTGACATCAATGAGGGGAAAACTTTAACACATATTTCTTACTTATTTCACATTCAGAGAGAGGATCACACTGACTGCTCTGTTCTTGCTCACATATATAAGAGTTTGATTCACTGTCTCAGTCTTAACTCTGGGATGCAAGCACATGTTCTATTGCTACTGCCACTATTTTGCACAATTTCACAGCACCAAATTATTCCATTGATTTGTAAACTGAATTTATTGAAATTTCAGGCCATAGGAAACAAAGAACTCCAACACCACAGAGACCAGAATTCATCAATGGCCAGAGCCATAAGGGCCTGGTTTGGAGCAGCTTATGGACACTGTTCACTTGAGCAAGAAGTGAGCACAGGAGTCAGGGTATCAGTTCCTTCCTGGAGAGAGAATAAGAATGCCATTTTGACTTAATTATGACCTGCTGCAGTAATGGAGAATTTTCCAGTGGGAAGAAAATCTTAATCCCCTGTCAGTTACTCTACCAGAATTAAAAAAAAAAAAAACAGTGTGATACAGCCCAGATGTTCTGTAAAAAAATTTTCTGATGGGCATGTGGCAGAAAAACCCAACTGCTGAGATTTTAGAATAGTCCATCCAGCCCTTCATCATTCTGCAACCTTTGTATTTACAGCCCATTAGTCCTGTCTTATCTGGAGGACTCAACATGAACCTGAATTTCCTCACTGATATCAATGGAGTGCTAACCTTGGTAACTTTGATCTAAATTAGTTCTTAAAGTTCTATATACTTAAATTAATATATAAAGATAATTATCAGTATCTTTATGATACTGATATAAACAGTATCATAAAGAGATGAACAGTTTTCAGCATCCTCTTAAGAAATGGCCTTGGTTTTCAAGAGATGCTTTGTTTTCAGATACAGTGTAGAATTAACACCTGCTACTATAGTACAGAGGTAAATCCCCAAAATACTTACTGTTTTAATATTTTTGCTAAAATAACCTCTGCCACATGGCTTGCATGATGTCTCTGAGGGCTGTCCTTTTTCTACAAAGATATGACCTTCAGGTTTCAGATGCTATTTGGCCTGTAAATTGTTATTACTATTATTAGTGGTAGTAGTAGTAGTAGTAGTAGTAATAGTAATAATAATTTGAAACCTAGCCATTTTGTTTTCTGACCTTTGATTATAAAAAAAAGAGAGAAAACAAATAAATTATATCCTACAAAGATTTTCAACATTTTCTGTCTAGAATTAATGAAAAAACGTCTTTATCTGCAAGATATGACTTCTAAGGAAAATTGAGCTAATAATTAATAAAATATGGAAAATTATACTTAGAATTCTCCTGATTTCAGAGTAAGTTGTGTGTAACTACTGGACAAGCACTTGTCCTTCCCCCAGTCAAAGTCATTCTAGTTTTTATTCCTACATCTTTGTGTTGTTTTTATTATTTTATTGACCAAAAAAAACCATGAAAATAACCAAGAATCCCAATTAAAATTAAAAATAATTTTTTAAAAAGAGGTCATATATTTAAACATTAATCTAAGATTAGTAACTGCTTAACACTGTAAATTCCTACCCAATTAGCAAAATGGTCAGCTAATAAATTATAATTTAAAATATCATTTGTAAAGCTTTACTCCTACAAGTGAAAAAATTAGTTAATATTTTCCACATACCTTGAAGTTAGATCTGTTTAAAGGTAAAAGGGAACAATCCTCATTACAATGTGGGGGAAAAAAACCCTTTTTAGCCTAGTTCTAGGCCTCAGCAGTGTCCCTTGTTTATCTGCACATAGTTTAAACTATGAAGAACAAAATACACAGAGCAAGGCTGAGCTGTGGCAGAGACTCCCAGAGCAGCACAAAGAGAAGAGCTGCAGCAGGGGAAGGAGAAAAAGATGTTGAGGAGGGAACTTCAGTGTGCCAATAATTGGTGCTCAGCAAATTTTTCTAGCTTTTTCTTAGTAGTAAAAATATGGGAAAAAAACTTCTGGAAAAAACCCTGATGTGGTTGTAATTTTAACATTTCTGCTGGTATTTGCAGGCAAGCAGGCCTCCAAATATGTAATGGCTATCAAGCCACAGGAAACAAAGGCAACTAAATGTCTTCCAAGCTGAAGCAGCAGGTTTCCACATTGCCTTTAGATATCCCCCAAAACAGCCACCAAGTCTGCACCTGCCATATTTCCTGACATGACAAACCTGTGCCTAAAGCAGCACAGCTGTCTGTCCCCTGGAAAGGAAAGGCACACAAGTCGTTTTGGGCAGCAGGAGAGCTGCAGCCTAAAATCCTGCAGCTCTGTGTACAGCAAGGAGACAGGACTGGCACAGGAACCCTGTGGATAGCTCTGATTCTGCTGAAATACCCTTGAAAACCAGATCCAGTGCCAAGCCTGTGCCAGCAAAGTCCTCACAGATGATCTGGTGTGTAATATATTGTTTGACTGGCTTATGAATCAGCAGATGACTGACAAGGAGAGCTGCCAAATGGGTAATTACATCAGGCTTTGTAATATTAACTAAAAAGCAGGGGAAAATGAAGCCTGATAGAAGTAATTCATAACTTTTATCACTTGTCATGCAGAATCTATAAAGTGCAGTGCCTGAATGTATATTATTTTGCTATAAAGATGCTATAAAGGTGCTATAAAGATCAGTGTTAACTGCTGCTGGAGACCAGTGGTAATTTGTCCTCCACTTAACCTTCTCCTAAGCCACTGTCAAACTGATTCCAGCCTGGTACAAAACATTACCTGTGCAGCATCTCCCAGATCATCAGTATGGGAACCACAATCCTGCTTTGCCACATGACTTGATAGGATTAATGGGTGGCAGAGCATGGGTGCAACAAGATCCGAGTACCAGAAAAATCTGGGCTGTGCATGGTAACTCCTGACTCCTTCCAGCATTCTAACAGCCTGAATTTTGTTAAAGATAGCCCTGCCTGAGACACTATCAGCATAGGCACTGAAGATTTATCAGAGCCTTGGTCTAGCAGACAATGGCCTCCCTTTGAAAAATAATCATGGATGCATTTGTATAAAAAAAATGTCACTCTCCAACCCAAGGTTTATTCAAGGATCACAATCCCTCTTACCAAACTGAAATGATTTTTTTCCCTCAGCCTATGCATGTGACCTTCTAAACATGTCTCAAGTGGTAAAGTCTAGTAACAAAAAAATCTCCATTGCATGTTAGTAAATCAAATCCAATTGTTCTACTTTTTCATGCCAAAATTGTAATTCCCACATCCCACCCTAACATTTGACTTTGAAATAGGAGCACCTTAATTCAGCTCTAGTCCACAGTAAACATTTAAGGAATATAATATTTTAGAAAAGACCTTTTATTCAGTATAGCTTTCTATTATAGTTACAAATTTTGGAGTAGAAACATGATTGAAGACTACTTTTCTTTAAGTTTTACTAGTAAGAAATATGCCTTTACAGGGGAAATAAAAGTAGAATAAAACCAAAACTATGACAAGGAGAAACAGTGAGGGCAAGAAAATATGACAAATACTCAGTGATGTCTACAAAAAGCAACTGTTTCTGCTTATAGTGGAATAAAGAGATGTAGCACAGAGTGCTGGGATTGGACTGGTTAATGCATTTCCACGTCTGTGTGCACTTGTATTTCATGATCTGCTAAAAATACTCTAATTAAAGCTGTTGACCTAGAATGAAGTAAACTGAGCAATAAATAGAGCCTATCTAAATCATAAATTAGAATGCAGAGCTGCTACAAAGGGTTTCTTAATTCAGTGAGCATGGCAAAAAGCATAATATAAAGATAAAACCCTTTGTAAATTAACAGTGTGGTCAGATCCTCACAAGTGAAGTACCTCCAGAACAACAAAAAAAAAACCCAAAACCCCCACAAAAAACAAAAATATCCCCACCACCAAAAAACCCTGGATCTGATTCTGCAGAAGTTTTCTCCCAAACTCTTATACTGAAGTCATCAAGATTATTCATTAAAATAAAATTTTTGTTTTAAATCTTGGTCCTTTGGAAGAAAATCTAACTTTGCCTTCATATCATCTACCTTGTAGCAAGCTTACAGAGAAGCAAATGCTGAACCTATGACTATGCCCAAAAAACACAAGCTGAATGAACTGAAAAATTACTGCTGTACAGGGAAAAGAAGGTGGGAGTAGATCAGTGGTTCACTCCACATGCACAGCCCAGTTTAGATAACTAGAAATAAAATAAGCTGTGTTTTGTAGGAAAAAATGATACCTAACTTAGCCAGAGCAGAAGAACATGATCAGTAGGATTTGTGGCAAACATTCTCAGGGTTTTAGTTCTCAAACAGAAGATGTCAATAGCAGGAGTAAAAAAAAAATGAAAAGAAAAAACTATGTATGGCATCCTTGCCAGCTTCCTCACATGCATTTCTTCCTTTTTGCACCAGGATTGTTTTCTGCCCTGGGCAAAACTGAATGTACAATCCACTTGATCTGCCTGACCACACAAGAGTCTGGAGCATTGATAAAATTCTCTGAAACACAGGCTCAGTGTGCTGTGTGATGTGGTGCTCTGTGACTCTAAGTCACAAGGATGGCTTTATTATTCTTTTGGAATAATAAAAAATATCCTTGTCATGAAAAAAGAAGATATTTCCATCTTTAAGAATTACTTCTTATACATAGTTTGCTTATATATATATATGTATATATACACATACAGATACATGTACTCTTCATCTGTTCATGTGCATCAATGAATGAACAGCACCATTTTCTTCCTAATATATTAGAAGGAAAATTTTGTAAAATTTAGATGGATTGACAAAATTAGTTCATTTTCAACAGCCTCAGTTTTTGTAAGATAAGCCTTGATCTTCTTCAGAAAGAGCATCCTAGGGATTTCTTTTTCTTTGTTTTAGTGTCTACAATGCTACCTCTGGAAAGGAAATAACAGAACAAGATGAGAAGATTCCTTGCTCAGATCCTTTCCATAAAATGGAGGTTAGCAATCTGTAGTTGTAAAAAGCAATAGTCAAAAAAAAAAAACCCAAAACCTAGAGTCTTTCAGAAAACATTTTTTTTTTGTTTTATGTTACTAAATTAAAAAAAAAAAAAAGAGGATTTTTAGGATTTTTATAAGTCAAAATCCACGAAAAAACAAAACACAATACTACCTGTTCTGGACAGTCTTTATAGATAAGACAACTGATTTCAGTATCATGTGTCCATTTGGCATAGATGGGAAATGTGTGTTTGGAAATGTTCTGTCTTGTCTTGAACCAAGGCAACCACTTGAAAAATACTCAGAGCATGTGATCTGTTTCTGAGTACACTTGAATTCCTTTGGTGAATACACATGCAACTATCCAGTCATACTCCACCAGAGGTTGGAGTGGAATGCTTTTCACCTGCCCAGACAATAATCTTTTTTCCTATTTTTAAATGGAATTTTCTGTTTTTCAGTTGTCACTCTGCTTCTTGTCCTTCACAACTGGTGTATCTCACATTTAAAAACTTTTTACAACTTCAATCCTAAATATGCTTATAGCCAGCTTTATAAAAATTTTCTGTGTGCAAACACAGTCTCAGATTAAATAGCTCCCAGCCTGGTATTTCCCTTGACATATTTATCAAGTACAATCATATCCCTCCTTCCATCTGTGTTTTGCTAAACCAAACAAGCCAAGCCTGTTTACTCTCTTGCATGATATTCTTTCCTTTCTCTGATCATTCTGCTGTTCTTTGTCTGCTTCACTGTGTATTAATAGCTCTCTCACACAAACAACCAAAATTCCACATAATGCTAAATGAATCTGCAGGGCAGGATGGTACTAACACTTCCCCTTTTCTGAGAGGATATTGTTTGTAACTTGAAAAAATTTAATATTATTAAAATTAATAATATCCATATTCTCCATCCTAAATGCTACATTCACTTTCAATCAGATTGGATGATCAGCAAGTTCTGTTGTGCAAAACAAAACACAAAAAGCAGGGTCACTAATCCTGCTTTTTTAGACTGCAGAATTGTATTCTATTCTATATTTATCCTTACATCTTTTATTTTACCCACTGTTTCAAAATAAAAATATTGGCACAATATTAACAGATCTTTGATTTTTTTCTAGATATCACTCTTTTCCCCTGTTATTTTCTTAATCATACTTGGTCTCTTGCAGATTCCAAAATGGAAAAATTTGAAGAAGTCTTGTACCTCTATCCAGCACGACTGTAACTTTCCAGTGACTGATTCTGACACTGCAGAATAAGCTTCTCACTTCATTATTTTGTTGAATGACATGTTCAGCATTCTAGAACCATCTGTGTAAATCCCAATGAAAATTAAACATAAGGCAGCTTATCCTTTTTCCTCCAACTCTTTGAAGAGCCCTGCAGCACCAGCAGAGGGTTGAATGACACGGACAATTTTCAAGGAATGACAAGGACAATTTTCAAGGAATGACAAGGACAATTTTCATGGTGGGGGAACCTCCCATGTGCCCCCAGTCCCTCCTGCCCACAGCCCTCCTGTGTCACCCCACTCTTCCCAATGTGTGAATTCCAGCAGAATATTGTGAAAGCCACATTTCCTTCCCTGCTGGGGATGCCTGCTGTGAAACATCATTTTGAATCATGGTTAATCACCACCTGCTTGACCACCACAACTGTGTTTTATAGCTACCAGATGGCAGCTGCACAAAGTACACCCTGGCAGCTTTTCTCTACCTGCTTATTAGTGCTGTATTCTCCAGAAAATCAATCAAAAAAGTATTTGGATCCTGCCATTTGTCTGCATTTCATTTTACTTCTACTAGATTGTTAACATACAGCAGACAGACTTGGGACTGGGCACTTTAATTCCTTGTTAAAATACTGGGCATTTTCTTGAGTTTAACTAGTTGGGCACTTTTTTGCAGAGAATATAATACATTATAAAAGCAGGTGAGGAGGGAACCACCAATAGTCACATGCAACATATGGGTTTTTACACACCAAGGCTGAGAATTTCCTTTCTGTGTAGACAAGTCAAGGTGCTAAATGACGCTCAAATATATTGTGAGACTTTGCGTAACGCAAATCTTGAAAATAAGACTCTAGAATTTCTTTCAGAACAGAAGGCAGTGATGGCCTCAGAAAAGTGCAATGAATATACTAACAGCAAAGACCAGGGTCATCTCTTCTCAATTTGCCTTTAGAAGAGACTACTTACCATCCACAGGAGCTTTTGAATATTACGGAGCTGTGATGTTTGATTGGGCCTTTTCTTCTCCATGATTGGGTAGGACACCGTGGCATTCTCCCACCAAAACAAAATACAGCAGACTTATGTTGTCTTACTTACAGGCTACTACATTGCTTTCCACTTGAGAAAATACTTGAAAACTATAAAAATCTAAGAATAAGGACAATTTTGGTTGCCCTGATTTAAAGCTGAGCACCTTTGACTTCCTGTGAAAACACAGAATGAATGTAAACCAGTTTCTGGAGAAACTCAAGAAAAATATTTGTCACAGTCTTCAAAATCATCCTAATGGCAATGAAATACTTGGAAGAGTTTTCTGAATAATGCATGTGTACCCAGGTACACACTGGAGCTTTAACTGATGAAATGTAGAAATAGGTGATCATTAATCCTGCATTTTTCATAATCTCTCTTCCTCATTGAGCACAATGTTCCTTAGATCAGGCTGCATCATACCAGTTTCTCAGATCTTTCAAACAGCCCTGACATAAGCATTCATTTTTAATTCCAACCCCATCAGACAGAGAACTTTCAGAAACAAAGTTACCTTTGTTAAGAAATATGAATTATACCAAAAGGGCTGTAAAGAAATATTTATTTACTGCATTCAGTACTTTGAAAATAAACCAAAAAGTTAACCATGAACAGAGAAGACTATCCAGGCTTTCCTTCAGTATCAAGAAAGGGTTCAATGCTATAAGCAGTAATGAATTCATGAAAGATTTTATTTTTTTGCTTATTCAACGTGAAGATGACCTGTGTGAACAATAAGCATGAATTCATAGTTCTGGAAGTATTTAATTAATGGGAATATTGATAGATAAAAATGTGAAAGTGAACTGAAATTAACACAGACAGAAAAGACAGAGAAAAATTTTGGAGGATTTTTTTTCTGCCTGTCAGTGACAGTATTTTACAATATTTTACTAATGATTTCACAGTAATGGTAATAATAATTTTACGTAAAGAGAATTTCTAAAATGCAACTGTTGCATATATATATTATTTACATATATGTCTTTACATTACATATTTATATATATGAAAATAGATTTCCAAACACAGAATAAGCTTCCATCTAGTATAAGGGTGATTTCTTGCCCATGAATATTTCAGTGCAAAAGAAATCTTAAAGTCTGTATCTGTGACCCTGGCACAAGGTGTGTACTAATGGAATGTGTTGATTCCACAGCTATTGGGAGGCATGACGGCTACAGAAAAAGGACAAAGGTTGGCAACAGAAATAGCAAGAGTGGGAAGAAGTTCCACTGTAGAAAAAATTCCCTTTGGTCAAACACTGGTAACAAATTTCTTCCAAAAGTTTGAATTAATAAATTTGAAATAACAGGCAAACTGAGTGACATCTTCTGAACAAATACCAAGATAATCTAACACCTAAAATTTTTCTATCAGTCAATCCTATGTTGTCATTTTATATTAACACAATGAAAAATAGGTACTCAGACTCATTAAAAAAAATAGTTACTATTATTTTGATTTTTCATACCTCTTACTTTCAGTGACTACAGTAGCAATAAAACATCATCCCAGCACAATCAGCCTTCCTGTATCAAAACATCAGCTGCATGTTCCAGAATGAAACAGAAGTATAACCAGGTCCTTGAGACTTCAAAAAATTATGTGTTTTATCTCCAAACTTTGTAAGCAGAATTGGTGTGTACTTTTTCTTGATTTTTTAAAAGAATATTCTGTATCTCTTTCAAATTGTTCTTGATTAAATGAAAACATTTGACTACCCATTTACCCTGTTTTCTGATCGGAAGGCATTGGAAGTTACCTTAGCTCACATCATAGCTTCTGACTGGAAAATCTGGGGCACTGCATAAAAAAAAAATAAAAAAAATCCCCATTTTATATGTAACAGGTGTGGACCAGAGGCCACATCTAGACCAAACATTTCATCTTTTGTGTTTCTCACTATTCTCAGAAGGAGGTCTTCATTACAAGCTGAAATGAAGGGCAAAACTCCGGCCCGAGTTCCATGGTGCCCAGACAAACCTCTGCAATAGAATGGCTAAAACAAAGCCACACCCACTGAGAACAGATTGAATCAAAGGGCTTTGAAACAGCACTCTCTGCTTTGCCCCTTTTGCAGGCTTGGTGAATGGTGCTTATTTTCACAATAATGAAAAATAGTAATTTTGTTGCAGCTCTGCATAGTTCGTTCACAGCTACGCAGCGAATGAAGTAGTTCCCGTCTTTTCAGTTGCCTGAACTTCCATTAGAAATGCTCATAAGTAGAAACATTCAGAGTTGAAATCTGCTTTTCCTTGACTGCAAAGCTTCTACAGTACCCCTCCATATAGTAAACATTAGCTGACGTATCATGAGTTAAAAGCAATTTAAGAGTTAAATACCACAGCTTTGTGAATTCCCATGCAGCCACAAGGACTCTGCAATCTTTTTCTTAAATTGAAGGTTTTATATTTTCAAACAAAAATAACTCTTCTCAATACTCTTAGGGCTGCAATGAGGAATAGGCTGCATCAATTTGATTAGAAGAATATTTTCCCTTCCCTTGAGATTGATTTCCTACACATCTCTTGAAAGATGATTCATAGGAGTCAGTCATTTGGAATTGCAAATGTGGTATGGGACTCCTTGTCATCTGAAAAATGGGTGAAGTCACATTTAAACAAAGAAAGAAAAGACAGAAGTCATAACCATCATGACTCCTGTTCCCCACACTCATTCATTGCTGTGATTACTCTAATTAAGGAACTTCCCTGCCTTACTGGGTCTCTTAGTTCACACATGTGTTATCAAAAGTACATCTTGCCTAACCATGGTAGCAGAAAACAGCACAGGAGCCACTCTGGCCCACAAAATACAATATAGTAGCTGTTCTGCATTGCTTCTGCCTGAAATGTTGTTGTACAACATATTTAGCCTGCTTGAGGAGCAAACTTGGAACAGCAGTGTGGGAATGTCATTCACCTGTCATGTAAGCTGAACTTAATTACCCAATAATTGCATATCCGACACACCGAGAGTGGAAGGAAGCAGCATTTCCTTGTACTTCCCATGACACAAACATGTTTTATTCATTCACTTTGTTACTATACTGAGGTTCTGTTGCAGGCATTACCATTTTGCTTTAAGGTGCAATGAGTAATTAATTAAGTAGTGATGCAGATGTTTAAAAAAATGCTACACTGGAGTCTGAAGTGAATCATCGCAGAGAGCTCATGGGACTGACAGACTAATTCATGGCCAGAAAAAAACAGAGTTATTAAGGTTGGGTAGGACTGCTCCAAGGAAATTTTTGCAATTTTTTTCACAACTCAAAGTAGAAATACTTATGAAGTATCTGTTTAAAAAAAAAAATAAAAAAAAAAAACCTAAAAAACAAAAACCAAAAAAACGCAAAATTCTCCTAAAATTTTGAAGAAAGAAATGAGTCAAGGTTCCCCAATACCCCAATAAATGGTACTGTGCTGACCACCCCTCACAGCTGGATCTTACTCTGAAGTCATTGAATAGACTGTTATGCAATAGGAGGGACATCATGGCAATCACATCAGAGGTAAAAACTAACAGAAACAGGGAGGAACAATATGCAATTGAAAAGCAAAAAGATGCACAGCTTCTTGGAGAATTTAAAGGATTTTAAATTTTGGTTTCATTTGTACTATAAAAATCCACAGATGGTTCATTATACACTTCTCTATCTCAAAAAATAAGGATTACATTATTCAGTTGTCTCAGATTAATCTAGTCCATCCTGAAACAATAATTGAAGAATATGTAAGATAGACATATTAGTGAAAATCAGTATCCTGAATAGTATTAAAAACCTCCCAAAATAGTTGCTAATATACTTACTTTCAGCTTACAAGATTTTATTCTTCCTGATTGACTGAAACAGAAATGAGCAGCTGTACTCTGTCTAAAAGACATGAGATATTCTGTTGTTTAAATTAATGATAATAAGTCTTGCATAAAAACATAAATATCCTTTTTTAAAAGATGACACAGCCCTAAGTGCCATAGCTAGTGGAAAGAAACTGCTCTTTAAAGAAAACTATGCAGGGAGTAAAGTGAGAAAATAAGAGCTTTTTCTCTACCTTTTTATTCAAGAAACCTGGTCATATAAGAAAAAGGAGCCTTGCCTGTTGGCTGACTCCTCTACTTAAATCTTACCTCTATTGGTACAGTCAAAAGGTCTCTTTCAGTCCAATTTGAGAGCAGTTTCCAGTCAAACTGTAATAAGATTGTCAGACTGAAGTAATTATAGAGAGAAATCACAGATTCAGCATACAGAGGGAAAAAATGAATACGGACAGTCCCTTAATTCTTAATCAGTCACCAGAAAATAATTTCCTTTTAAACTGAAGGGAAAACATGAGCAGCTTTTTCAGTTTGCATGACAGAGCAAAATGCCTGAGCAAACTGTGACAATGGACACTGCTATGCAATTTAAACACTAAATATTGCAGGCAATTAAATGCTTCTCCACAGCTTTCTCACATCTCTTTTCAGACACATCTATAGAAATACACTTAAATATTACAGAAATATTATTTCTCTATTTACAAAAGAACATGAGTAAATATAAATTGTGTCCAACTTCAAATGTCTGAGCAGGATATTCACATATCCAGCTTTATTCAGTTTAGAAACATGACTGAAATAGATCCTTGTCTGCCATACAGTCAGTGACAGCAAAATGACACTTGAGTGGATTGACTCATCCTCTGGAAATTCCACTGACTCATAACTCCATAGGTCACTAACTCAAGCATCCACTTTTCTTCAAGTGCACTAAAATAATAAGGTTTTTTTTTCCCACGTTCCACATCAAATACTTGGATTTTGTGTCCTTTTCTAAAGCTCTGCAGGTTTTACACAGAAAATTTTGCCAAACTTCTAATCAGTCTTCAGGAAGATTCACCCAAAAATTTGCATTCAGCAAAGTATAAATAGTAATATCTCTTTTAATTAGATATGGCTTGCTCAGCCAGTACCCTTCACAAACAATGTCTGATTATACTACAGATGGTTAGATTTTGGAAATTTACAGTACTAGTCTTGAGCTAGAAGAAATTCATAGGAATCCTTCAGAATTCACATGGTATTTCTAAGGCCATGACAATTATTTTCAGGGTATATGAAGTGAATATTTTATAAGTTGCCTTATTTGCATCATTGAATTTTATTTTAATGTCTAAAGGAAATAACTCATTCAGCATAATAATAAGAATTTAACAGCTTTCTTGTACCAAACTAAGCAGAGCAAGCAATTGATTGTGGGTTTTGTGTGCTTTTTTTCTTCTTTTTTTTTTTTTTTCCTACTGGAATGGTTTATACACAAGGGTTTTCAGTGCTCTGCATTGACTAATGAGTGAAGCACCAATTCAAGCATACAGAACAGCTTAATGCATTCAACAGCAGCTCACTCAGAGGCATCAATTTTAGAATTTCTTCTGTTCTGAAGGACTAAAACCATTATCCTTGTATATATGACAAGATACACATATAACCAAGCACAAGTGAGAGTGAGTAGCAGAATGCTGGGCCAGGAAAATGCCTTTAGATTTTTCAAAAGTAAGGAGGAATATTTTATAACCACTTCTACACGAGCTAAAAATTAAGAAAATGCAATGCCAGTTTATCTTCTTATTATTAATTCATCATAATGTGCATATCTCAGGGCCCAGTTAGTTTGCATCAGCAATGGTGTAGGGCAGAAATTCCCTTACCACATTTCTTTAAAGCTGCAAAAATTCCAGGAAAGCAAATATGATCATGTTTTCTTACAGCTGCTAAATTGTCACAGCTGATGTTTTCTTTAATCGTATGAATACGATGAACTAGAGCTACTGGCACTCCCTGGTGCTCACTGGTTTCCTGGCCTTCAAGGGCAGACTTGAAAGCATCAGACAGTGAAGGTGTCAGCTGGGAATAGTGTTATATTCAGAATGTTGACCTCTTGCCATTTTATCACAGAATTTTTAATTATTCCTATGTTTCCCAGCAGTGCCAATGCCTGTAGCATCATACAGGTATACAATCATGTAACTTACTTAGTTTTGGAGATTTCATTAAGAGAAAATGGCCTGTTGGTAACCCTAGATCAGCAGCACTAGTAATAGAAAAGGACTAATGAGATAAATGAGGAAAGTATTAAAAATTATAGTTGCATTTGGCCTGTCTCTCTATTTCACAAGAGTTTCAGCAGGATGCTAACCCATGGATTCATAGTTTTGATGAACAGCACAAAAATTTCTTATCATAGACAAGAAACTCTATGGCACAGGTTACTACTCTGACTCTACCCAAGGGACTGATGCAGCTGAGAACATTCTGCATCAAGTGATGGGTTTTTACATAATCACTTTTAAACTGTATCTTGGAAAGATGGAGCAGCAATGGCTTAGCAATGTGAATCAGAACTCCTCCAAAACAGGTTTAAAGCTAGATATCATTAGTGCATATCTGGCAAAATTCACCTTTATTAGCATGGAAGTACTGAGAAAAAACAATTTCTCTCACAAGAGCGTGCAATACTGAACACCTTCTCAAGACACTGATTTTACCCATTTGCAGAGGTATGTCAGGAATGTGTGTCTGGATGAGTTGCAAAAGAGCCTTTTGTCTCAAACCTGCACCTTCAGCTGAGCCAGCTAAAACATTGTGACCTTGATCCTCCTTACCCAGTTAGCAACCTTGCCTCACAGAGATGTCTTCTCACTACTGATTCTTCACATCTGAAAGGCCACAGAGAGCACACAATCTCTCCACAAACCCCTTGCTTTCTCTCGTGGTATTTCAAAATTCCTTTGTTTCTTTAGTTTACTATATTTTATCATCACTGCAGCAAAAATCCCACAGAAGGCCATAGCAGTAGGCTGATTTGACATGGAGAGTGATCAGTCATCCATGGCTGCAAGGAACAGTGAATCCCAATTTCATTTCAAAATCTAATGAAGTTGGCCTCTCAAATCCTCTTGATGTATCTAGTAATATTAGGCTTAGATTGAAATATAAGATTTCTTCCTCAAGACCTGTCATGATCATTCGATTCAGGGTTGTTTAGAATAGAGGAAAGGAGGGGAAAAGGGGGAACATGGTAACACTTTCAATGACACAGAAATCTACTAGAATGAAGAAGGAAATAGTCTTTACATCCACAGCAGACAGGGGCAAGGAATGAGTGTTGATTAGATGAAAGGCATAAGATACAGGATACAGAAAACAGGACACAGGAAGGGTTTTATGATTAAAAAATAAATCAGCCCTCAATGGCAGAGATAATGAACTAGTGTCAGAGACTGCCTGTGGAAGTCCCAAGTTGCTGTCTTTGGCAGTTTCTGAGGAAAGGATAGCCATTAATAGCAATAAGAATGGAAAATCCATCAGGGATGATATAGGGGAACTATTAACATACTGGACTAGGTGACCCCATGAAGTTCTTCATAGTTCTATGCCTCTACCAGTCTGTCTATCTGCACTCATATAGCACATATTACACCATCAATTTAGTCATGTATTTCTCACAAAAATAATTATGGGAAGATACATCAATAAACTACTATAGATTGGAAGCAAAAAAAAGAAGATCAATTTGGTCTTATAGTGATATCTGAAAGATAAACTCTATTAAGTGTAATCCTCTCCCCAAAAAGTATTGGAGCATTTGGGGTGATTTATTATTAAAGCCAACTCTGGGGATTGAATGGCTGTGGTAGGAGCACGTGTTTATTTTCCTTTGCAGCATGCATTATTTATTTCCATTAAGTTTACTTTACTTTCACAGGACTAAGCACTTCTGCTTTCTGAGATGTATTGTCTTGTTACTACTGGGACATCTTACCCACTGCTTTCATTGACTATTTTATCAAGCATCAGATAGAGTCTGATTGTATAGTCTGCAATCAGTTTTGTAGCCAAGGATCCCAGGACTTTTGTCAAGCCCAAGTGTCATTACAGCTGCTAAAATACTGCTGCAGCCTGCACAGCATAGAACAAAGGCAGAATAAGACTTGGTATTACTCACCAAGCTTTGCTGATGTCTTTTTGCATTTTCTCTTTTGACTATCCCTTGGCTTGTTTCTGATATCTGAACAGAGTAAGGAGACGATGCAGTGCTACTCTGACAGCCTGTGCTAGCTGGAAGCATAAAGCATGTTCTCTGGAGGTCATTTCCATCCCTTTCTGTAGGCATAACTACAGCTGGATGTTCCAGGTGATTTGAAAATAATTATTTTAATGAAATGAGTACTGCTGGTGCCTTTGCTCACTGTTCACATTTTATGGGTTGAGAAAGTATTGCATCATTTAGCAAATACAGCAACTAAAGTGAAAAGCAGCTGGTTATGATAAGGAAACAAACCAACACGAAGAGCAATAATAATTTAGCCTGTGATTGGGAAAAGAAATAAGTAATTGGAGACAATGATTGTGAATAAGCCTGTCATTTGAAGTGGAATATTCAATTGTCTGCTAAAGCTAATTATTGGCACGTTTCAGCACATGCTTTTCCCACTGTTATGGCCATATGGCAGCCTTACATGCACTCTGAGCACCTATGAGAGATCTAATTCAAATTACCTCAAGCACTTATATAATGTTTTCTATATTCAGAAATCTGCAAGATTTTTGGCTGGATATGATCCTGTCTTTTCAACACCATGATGGAGAGAGCACTGGGAGCCAAGCAGAACCTCTCTCTGAGCAGATCACAGTCAGACCTTGCCCTTACAAAAGGTGCAGGTGCAGAAGCTCCTTTCCCCAGCTCTGCTGTTCTGTGCCAGGCTCCAGCAACTGCTTCACATCAGATATTTCTCCTTACCAGGAGTCTGACTTTGGATTCTGAACACTATTTCTGAGTCCATCTAGTGGATAGTATAAGATAGCATATTTCTACACACATATATAAGTACACATGCATGGATTTTTAAAATGTTTTCCCTCTATTATAATCATAAAGATTTTAAACAATATTAAACCTATGAAATTTTGGTATAGATTTGAAAAATTTCCCGCAGATTAAAACCTACCAAAAATACTCAAGTCCTAATCTTGCTGAACATTGAAGTTTGCTGCAAATCTCTCTGACAATTGTGGTTTGTTAACTACAACACCATTTTGCTGCTAATACAATATCAAGGCCATCAGTTCAGAAAAAGGGAATACATGGTTTTAGATTGATGCAAACAGCTTTAAACTTTCCATAAAAGAAAAAAAAATCAGACGCAAAACAAGCAAAAACTCAAAGCCAGGTCACATGATACATTACATTTGCACAAAACTTCCTTTCGCCTTTGGGTAGTAAAATTCTACTGTTAATATCCATTAATTTTTCTGTGAACACATTTTTATTCTCTTTACTTTTTTTCAGGCTATTCTTCTCCATTGCTTTTCTTGTCCCATGAGTTCTTATTACCAGAAGCTAAAGCCTAATTACAGTGGCTGAAATACAAATATTAGTCATTCACAGGATAGAAAAGTCGGTTAAAAGCTCCACCAGGTGAAAAAGGCACTTTGCATCCCTTTTATACTTTGTTGATCCTTGGCTGAGCTTTCCATAGAGGTGAGTACAGTGTGCTTTGGAGTTTCTGGAAGAAATGGCCTTTCTATTTCTGTCCTGGAAAAAGCTGAAGAGGAATGAATCTGTTCCTTCTCCACTCGTGCTCCAGCCCTGTCTCTGAACTGCAAACGTTTCCCACAGCACCACCTGCAGGACTGTCCAGCTGGAGGTTAGAATTTTAACATGTCAGGAGAAAGATGAAGCATCAAACATGGTATGCTGCTGGAGGATGGCAGCAATGTTATCTCTGCAGATAAACTAAAAGTCCAACTTAATTCACAGAGCAATTAATTTATCAGATTGTGTCCAGACATACAGACACTTTAGGAACCATATGGTGGAAGCAAGACTTATTGCTCTTACAGATGTTTGGCAAGAGGTAAGTTTGGGTAAAGCTGAAAGCTCTTTGCATATATCTTCAGATACTGGGGTTTTTTTGTTTGGTTTGGTTTAGTTTTGTTTTTTTTTAAGAAGAAGAAAATTAACTTGCACTTTAGTCTTTGTCTGTTAAAAAGAAAAAAACCTCAAAAAGTATGAAAAATTATGAATAAAATTCATTGGTATTTCTAGAATTTCAAGGGAAGAGAGGTATCAGATGCCTCTAGAAGAGGGAACACAAATTATTCACCATGTTACAAGCCATTTTCCATGGGTCTCCCACCTAGCTTCCAGCAGCTCCTGCAAAAGTACATCCTACCAGACACCTCCTTCTTCATTTGAGATCATCATTATTCCTTGCTGCAGGTGGCAGCCATTTTAAAATATATTCTCCAGCTAAAAGACACTCTTAACTTTGTAGCTGCATATCAGCAAGAGCAGATTACACCCACAGGTCCCACATTACAGTAAAAATTACTTTTCCATTTCTCCTTTCTCATGCTTACCATTCTCACTTTAGTACTGAGTTCAATTCATTTCAAATCCTACCAAAATTGCTTCACTTTAAGAAACTAAATTAAACTACTACCCAAAGTAGCTCACTGACCCATTTAATTGTACTTTAATACTACACTTACCACTCTATCTCAGTGGTTTTTAACATAAGCCCAATGCTAATTTGTTTATGTGCAATATTGCAAATTAGTGTTGATGACAGCTACATGACAATTTCAGTAGCTGCTGAAAGAACTTTGTTCTTAATGTTGGGTTTTTTTCAACATTTCTTTTTTTTTATTGTAAGGAAGAAAGCAAAATTATGTTATCTGACTAATCCGCTGTTTATTATTGTTTACCTTGAATTAAAACCTTGACTTTTTAAAATTGTGATGAATTATTGCTGTAATTTTTATCCCATGGTGCCTTTTGGTGCATGATTTCTATTTCTGTTTCTAATTAAAAATGCCTCACACAGTTTTCAGTGAGGTTTGGAAACATTGTTTGGAGAATTATTTTCAGGCTTCTTTTATTTACTTCTTCAGTGCTATGACTGTGAAATCCGTAGCAAAGCTGGGCAAAGTCAGAAATGATGAATGGAAAGGGGAACAGAGACAGATGAGGAAAAATGGCCATAATTCTGATCTCTGAAGCGGTTCCACCGTGCCTTGGTCCCTCTCATCTGTGGAGCACCTCCTTAGCAGTGCCTGCTGAGAGCCCTTGCCAAGAAGAGCCTGATTTCAGCTCTTCTGCTGTCTGTGCTTCTCTGGATTCTAAAGGTACAGGAGCTAGAAATCAGAAAATAATCCTCAGCAACACCAGCCCTGAGCCCTCCTTTGCCTATGGAAAAAGGTGTGCCACCAAAGTAGTGATCTTCTGCTCCTGTGGGACTGATACTACAGAAAAAGAGTTTTTCAGGGTCACAGCTGCAAACTACACCCTTCTGTAGGAATCAGGTGTTGGGATCCCTTGGGAAAAGGAGATAGACTAATGATATGGACTAATGATATGAACTAATGATATGAACTAATGATATGGACTAATACAGACTAAACAGACAATGAAAAGGACCAAGAATAATAGAAGCGAACAGGGGTTAGGAATGTACTGGGAAATCATTGAACAGCCACTGGTTGCAGAAACCTTCAATTATTTTCACATTCAAAAATATCATCCACAATGAGTGAAGGATGAGAGAATTTAGGTCGTTCAAGGTTCACGTTGCAATGTACAGATTTGCAAAAATTTTATTCTTTATCAAACCACCAGAAACCTTGGTTTAAGTGGACTAATTCTAGAAAAATCTTACTATTGAAGTTGATTAAGGGTTTCAATTTTTTCCACACACATGAGGCAGCCATGAATATTTATTGGTTACTTGAGAATATAAATATTTATATTTGAGGATTATGTTTACAAAACAAGGAAAAGACAAAGAATAGAATGTGACAGGCAGCTCTATCATCCTCACTTAATAAAACAGTTTTCTTTTAACTATGAAGTGCTACAGAGGCTTAAGGACTAGAAATTAACTACACAAAACAACAGCAGAGCTAATGCATGGCCTCACCTAGCAAAATATTATTGATTTCTAATAAATATGCTTGTCATCTGGTAGATTGCTTTTTGGTAGATCTTTCATTGCAATTTTCTTATGGTTTTGAATGCTTGTGGAGTTCATAACTGCTTTTATCATGTTCCAGAACAGATAATACATACTAAGATACACAAAAAAATTGAGAAGTCAACTTTCTTTACATGTCCCCCCTTCTAATGAATCCAGAACAGGTTCTCTAGTACACATTCTTATTTCTATTTCGTGCTATAAATACAATGTTATCAACACAGTGAATCTACATTTGACATTGGTATTATATTTTTCAATTAACTCTCCTCAGGAAAACAAAAAGGAGACTTTTATATTAAAAAAAAAAGGACAAAGGCATTCATAGATATTTCACATGGAAGAGTTCAAACAGGCCAGAATTTTCTTCCATATTCAACAAAATTTACTCAATTTAGACTGTAAGGTGTTTTGTACTAAACTCTGTGTGGGGTTGTGTGAAAGAATGGTTAGAACCAAGAGTTCACATGGCTGGCTGGGTGATTTATCAGACAACCAGTAGAGTTCTTCTGAATGTCTGCCACAGGCAATTTAGCTGCAAATGACTATTTCATTTTCTTGGAAGTGTGTGCATTTCTCTGGAAAAGGAGCTGGGCATCGATTTTGGGCCTCTGTATGGGTACAGGCATTGGAGCAGGAGGAACACTGCTAGTTTTGCTAAAGTAAATGCTAAAATTCATACTAAAATAAATTGGGGGCAAAGGGGAAAGGTATGACATGTCACTTCACACAATTTAAAAAGTCATTTTGCTGACATCCATAAATGTGAAAAAATATCTGAACTTTCCTTTAAACTATTCTTTGGAGCACAGGATGGTTTAAACAGCTTCTCTCTGAACTTTTGTTCTCACATGTTTGCATGTTTTTGCATGCAGAGAAAAAGACTTTTGGTAGAAGTGCCACGTCTCTGATTTCTTGTGTCTCTGTTTTTTCATGGAAATTATTTCAATATGAGGTCAAAGAGTACTTGTGAAAAATGTTATTCTAGTTAGTTCAAATTGCATTAGAAAAGGATGGGGCAGGGGGACAATGGTGTTCTTTCTTTGGACAACAGTATCCTTTTAATTACCTATTCTTTTAAGAGTATATTAAGTAACCTCTCACCTGTGCCAAGCTGAGCAGTGCTTATTTCCAATAAAGGAAAAAACCTGTCAAGTACTAAGATACTTTGAGTAAAAGAGTAAGGAAAAATTGAAGTAAAGATTAGACCTATAATTTCAATGAAGTGTTTCTACCTCTTTTAAAATTTTAAGAGAAATGACAAAACATAGGAAAAATGACTGATCTGACACACTCACATTTACTGAGACCCCTCTATTCCTTTATCTTTATAAATTATACTCCATTAGAAATATGCTTTGTTCACGCCAAGAGATGTTGATTTGATAGGGAAAGCAGGTTTCACACACAGATCCATGTGATGAGACCACCACAGCCAACTCATGTTGGGCACTGAAAGCTTTTTGAAGTCCCTTAACAATCAATAGACAGCTCATCACACTAGCACAATGCACATTGAGATCATTATTATCCCTGCTTTACTCTCACCCCGACTCATTGTACTTCAGATCCTTGATCCCAAATATGAAACCTTACTGCTCCCTCCACTCTACTCCCATCAAGCCAGAGGATGCATGACTCATGAAATTTTCAGTTTTTCACAAATGATCAGCAAAGCTTAGACATGTGAGTAGGATGCCAGGGGAAAACAGGGAAAGAATTAAATCCCATATATACATTCATACACATCCTATAACTTCAGCCCACAGATCTCAGTTTCACTTACAAATAATTGCCACAGCTCCCAAACACTACTACAGCTTTATCAGTGCTGGCAGCCCTGGTGTAGATGGCACCCCAGCAGCTGTCAGCAGCATCATGTCTATGAAACCAGCTCAGTGCCAATCTAATTAGCACAGTGCTGAAACAGCTGCTGGTGCTGGAGAGCTGTGAAAGTTGCAGCTCGTCCTACCACTAATGTCAGTGGAGCTGCAATAGTGGGAATGTTCTGTAAATGTTCCCCAGTGCAGAACAAGCCTATGCTGGCACTGACCTGGATTTCTCTCCTTGTTGGACATAATACTAAAATAAGGCATCAAACTCAACTCTGTGCTTAAAATCTAATTAAGGAGGACTCCCCATCCTACATGTTTCCTTAAAATGTTGATGTCCTGTGTTTCTGATGACAGTCTCCTTCCTGCCTCTGACTTTAGCACTGCCTATGATGCCCCTGGTTCAAAGTGAGCTGTACCTACAGTGCAATGCATGCAATTCCTGCTCAGCACTAAAGAAAACCTTGCAAAAAGCCCAGAAGTATTTTGGTAACAGGTTCCAAAAGGGCACTACCTGGTTTTATCATTTCTTAATGAGACGAGGACAACTCACTATTCCTAAACTACTGCAATGAAGTAAGTTGTGTATACCTCAAAAGAGGACACAGATAAGCTTCAATATCTGATGCCTCCCCTCTGTCATTCAGATTAATAAAATATCTCTATCTTCAGAGAGGCTTTCAGGACTTGTCTGAGGAAATTACTAAAATCACTTTTGCCTTTTAAAAATGACAATTATGTAACAAAGACTCAGGATGAGAAAAACAATTAAGAAAAAGTCAATTAAGTATAATCAATCAGACTGGAGTCTGTCAAAACAAAAATAATATTTAAAAATACTTTCTTCCTGGGGAATGGTCTCCACCAATCTGCAGCTCAGCTGTTGCACAGAGGGTAGGAGGAGAAGACAGGTCAATGATCTCCCTGGAAGAGGTAGAACTTCTAACTGATAATTCTCTCCTTGAACAGAAGGGATATGGGAAGATAACCTCCTCTCTGTTTCATGGGGAATACCCCAACAGTCTTTCCAAAAACAGGGCTTGCAATAAGAACATAAGAGAAATTCAGGAGGGGAACAGGGAGATGTGTGTCCAGAAAACATTTAGGAGAGTTCATATTTTGAAGGAGTGAATAAATAGAACAAAACTCTGCCTGGTCTCTAGATTAATCAAAACAACCTTTTCTCTTGGCATACAGCAGAGATATAACTCAGGATGGAGTATAATTATTGCAGTGGAAACACATTCCAGACAAGAATTGTCTCTTTTCCATCCTTGCATAGCATAACAGGATCCTCTTGAGTGCTGCCACTGTATAAACAACTGGTGACCCTTGGCTGCAGCTGAGAGCTCCACGTTGTCTGCAGTGAACCGCGGAACATCAGCGATCCCCTAAAGCACTTCTGTGAAAATCTTCCTCCAAATCTACCTCAAAAGCTCCCATTTATGTGGCAGTACTTACACAAAATGGTAATAGACCTTGCATTTACCTTTGGGCGGGCGTGTGCTGCACCCAGCTCTGCAGTTCAGGGAGTAAATGGCCATTTCTCACTCAGCCCCATTACCAGCGTCCATGAAATCTTTGCCCCTGTCCCATCCCCTAAAGCTGGATGGCCAGAAATCCCCTTCTGGACACAGAGCCCTTCCAGTACATCAGGAATTAAGAGACTCTGTCCCTTAATGTAGCAGACAGTGCAGATGGCCTTCTTCTAAAGCTCCTGCTGGCACAGAGCAGTGGCAGATTGTTCAAAGAGGGATAGATTTGGGGAGCAACAAAGAAGCCAAGGATAAAAGTACCATCCAGCTTTGTTCCACGTGCAAAAGGAAGTCTATTATGTGTCCCTTTAGTTTCCCCTGTTGCAGGAAGCAAGGGATTTTTAAAGGAGTGAAGTTTAAAGACAGGTGATATAAAAAAGTAAATATTTTGCTTCTCTTGGCTCCACAGAAATTAGGAGCTGTCATTCCACTGAGATTTCTCTGAGAGAATTTTTAATGTAAGGCTCTGGTGGTTATGCTGCTTCACAGATAAGAATACCTGTAAGGTTTGAACTCTCATTTCACTTTTAATCACTTAACAGATCCGTTGTTCCTGAGAAAACCAAAGATTCTATAAGCTCTCCTCTATGGGAATATTTGAGCTCTTGCCTTTATATACCTAGAAGTGATATGTTCTTTTCTGCCAACTGTGTACTTTAATCCCAGTTATGTCTGTGGGGGGAATGTACAAATCTACATACAAAAATATATTTTGCCTGTTTATGTCCACACTCACTGAACCTCCTGTTAATATGCCCATAGGAGAAACAGGGAGATGGTGCTTTCAAAGTACATCCACAGGTTACTCTGACCAAAGAAAACTGCTCTTTATTAAGAAAAAGACCATAGAAAATTTAAAACCCAAATCAGCATTAAATGGTGAAATCTTGCTGATCAGGAAAACAGCCATGAAAATTCCTTATTTCAGTATCAGTCTCAAGGCTCAGCCAACCCTTTCAGTTTCACATTTTTGTCACTTCACCAGTTAATAATTCTTCACTGTTACTTGCAAGTTAACCCAGTTTTATTTTAAAATACCCTTTAAATGCATGTTATATAACTTTCATTATTAAGTTGATGTGTTGAGGTATAACTGTATTTACTGTTTGTGTGATATTAAATAATTACATGTAAAATAAATTTACTCATGATATAATTAATAAAACTTAATGAGGATTTTTTGATATTTGCATTACAACTAGCTTCCAGTTAGGACAGAAATGTCAAAGCAATGGAGGGCCTGAAACTAAATTTTGTTTTTGTTATTGACAGACCTCAATAGAAATACCCTCCAGTAATGCCAAGAGTTAATAGACAATCTGCCAGCTAAATGTTATGGTCAGTCAAAATATGGGAAAAAAACCCTACCTTCAAAAGTTTTCCTTGCCACCAGCTTGTATTTTGAATTAATATGCTGATTCTAAATGCCACGATTCACCAATAAAGTACAAATGGAGGAAGACAACGATGGAATGGAGTGACACAATGCCACTCCTTTTGGCAGAGAAAGAAAACAATATTTTAACAATCTGGTCATTTGTGCTGTCACCATGAGTGAAGATAACACAGCTTATTTATTCATTTCACCTTATGAAAATAAGAGAAAATGTTCTACATTCCTCAGGAGAAATGAAAAAAAAAGGAAACAAGCTAAAAGAGCATTCACCACAACAAAGAGGATTCTTGCAATTTTTTTCTTTAAGCAGACCACCCAGAAATATTGTCTGATTGTGAGTGGGGGGTTTATTTATTTATTTATTTACTTGCCATCTCTCTCCTCGTGATCTCCATTTACCTGGATTGAATAATTCTGACACAGTTAAGTGGGAGGGAAGATAAAAATGACATAGAGCAACAAAAGGAAAACCAAGTACCCCCTGACTGTGCTTGATGCAGGCAGTGAATCCAACATTCAGAGCCTCTCTGGACAGCAGAACTTGCACTGGGAGCAAAGGGGCAGAAGTGCAAGTGATGGGAACAGCTGACACAAAATAAACACAATCTACAGAGCTCGTGTGAGAGATTATACACCTGTCCCACCATACTTCACTTTCTATTTTTCCATACACTCTGGAGCATAAGGACTGGTGAACAGGAGCATTTACTCCTGGTAAACAGTGGGATTTTTTTGTTTATGTCCATGCATTTCCTACTCACTCTGCAGCTTCTTCCTCACAAAAGCTCATTCTTGTACTTTACACTCAGGCTGCAAAATGCCTCATTTCTCCCTAGTATAACTTGTTTTGTTTGGTTTGGTGTTTTGTTTTTTTTTTTACAAGCTGCACTATTGAAGTTATTATATTAATAACACCAATATAATAATAATAATAATAGTAATAGTAATAGTAATGGTAATAGTAATAATAATAATAATAAAAAATATACTATACTATACTATACTATACTATAATATACTATAATATAATATAATATAATATAATATAATATAATATTATATTATATTATATTATATTATATTATATTATATTATATTATATTATATTATATTATATTATATTATATTATATTATATTATATATATTTATAAATATAAAATAATAATTAAGATATTATCTGAATAACAATAATATATTCTACTGGGCCATTTTTTGAATGGAATATTAGCTAAAAAGTTATTTTTTTCATCCTGCTCATAGAAGGGTGATAGAAGTTCCCTTTAATATACTTCTACAGAATAAACTTATATAAATTGCTATAAATTACCTAGTATCCTTATAATTTCCCATTTAAAAAGACAGAGAACATCTTGTTTAAATACTTCCCTCATGCTTCAAAAATGTGACAGGATGGAAAGAATACTTTTTGTCTAACTCTTCTGAATATTGATCAAGGGAACTGCTCTAATTTTGTGACCTTATTATATGTCTGGCACTAATAAAACATGTACAGAGGAATTTTTTACCCATTAAGGCATATTTTTTTGGTATAGAATGTTCTGTTCTGGCAAAATAGTAAAAGGTCACTCAGAACAAGGTTTTTAGTTCTGAAGTGGCCCTGTGCAGGCTCACTCAAGCTACCTCTGCCTTTCCCAACCCAAGAAAACTCAGTGAGGTTTCTGGGGATGAAGGTTCCTGGACATGAGTTGCCTAAGATTTGATGGCTGAGGCATCTTTAGCCCTCATCTCAGCCCAAGGCAGACAAATTGGTGTGGGCCAGACCACTCCCCTCTTAAAAAGTGCTGTAATCAAAGCTAAAGGGCTACAACAGTGTGTTCAAGGACTTTAGGAGAAAATTATTTAATGAAATGTGGACAAAGGACTGAGATTTGAAGGTGCTGGGTTTGAACTTGTAAATTCTTTCATTCCGTGCTCTGGTTTTAAATGATTCTTTATTATGCAGATGTAAATTTGAGAATTGGGCCATAAGTCTAAACTTATTTGGCCATAAAAATAAGTGGCACATCTAAGTCAAGAAGATTGTACTGGTGGAAAAAGGAAATATATTAAACCTCTTTGTACATAGTTTAAAGGCTAAACTTTAGTTTGTTCTCCTGACCTAAAAACTGTCCCTGCTCCCTGTCATCTCATCAGTGTTATTAAATGAGTCATCCCTTTATGAAATGAACTACTTATCTACTAAAGTCCAGTTTCAGGCTAGTTCTAGATTTTGAACCAAAACTAATTAAGCATTATTTCTGCAGGACTCCCAAAGAGACAATGATGGGCTGAGTGATGAGATTCTGTGCTTTGTTTGGCTGCACACACACCCCCACAAACACACACACACATACACAATCCCAGGAACAAGTGAGTAGAGGAAAGGAAAGGGAGGAAAGATTTGCTTATCCCAACAGAGGAGAAGGCATACCACCCTTGGTTAACAGAAAAAAATCAAGTAAATTACTTTTCCTTGGGAAAATGGCTGTGACAGGCATTGAGTCACAGGTGCAGGTGGCAGAGCTGCACGTTGCTGGCTCCTCAGGGATGAGCAGACAGGCACAATCCTGCACTCCCTTGGCAAACTGAAGAGGAAGACGAGACAAAGAACTCCAGTCTCTTTCAATATTAACCTTCATCTTAGATGTCTGTTATCTTGTAGCTCATTAGGTGGTATTATTTTGTCAGAAAGTTCCTTAATGTCACAGAACATTGCTCCCAAAGGTGAAGAAGGTTTCAGTAACAAGCAGGGGCTTCTGTGCTTTGGCTGATGATTAAAATAACCTGCCAGCCTGTAAGAACAAGGCTCTGCTTATAAACTTCTTTCTCTTCTGTGATTTCACCTTTTCATTAGAAGAGAGAGCTTTGTCCTAGGCCTGTGGTGGCGAGCTGGGAAAATAGGGCTTCAGCAAAATACTGAACATTCAATAACACATAACAGAAATTGCAATGAAATATTTCTCTGAAACGTGTTCTAAAAGCCTGGCTGTAAATTGTGTCCTCACATCCAGCATCATACTTACAGAAGGAGTAAAAATATAAACTGTGCATATAAACTGTATGCAATAAAGATCAGGGCAAAACCCCCAGCAAATTGACTTTTCAACTCTTTTACTGATGACTTTATAATTTTAATTCTCTTTACATAGAACTAGAACTCACAGGAGGTAAATTATTTTGCCTTACTTTGTTTCAAACTGCTGAAACATCCAGGCAGATTGATTTTTAAATGTAGGATCAGGGAGAAAAAATTGTCTCCAAACACAGAAGTCCTAATTTGAGTGATGTGGCATCGTAGTGGCTGAGAGCACCAAGCTATCATCACCTCATGTCAAACCTCCTGCACTGCTGACAATAACTATCAATGTAAAAATTTCATCACTATACTCACAACAAAACAGGCAAAGATGGGTAATTTAACCAAATCCCCATAACAACAGATGTCTGAAATACTGAAGGAGTTATAAGCAAGATAAAGTTCCAAAGAACTTTTTCAACCTGGCAATTATTTATAAGGATGTAAGTCAAGCCTACAAAGACACGTGTTGGAAAAGATACAAAGGCTTCCACTTCAGCTAAAATGCATCATTTTTCTTATATCCACATTCCAAACTAAAACCTACATTGAAATAAAAAGTAGTTAGATCACTGATTAGTAGAAATAAATTTCCCCAGCATAATTTGATAAGAATTCAGAACTAGAACAATTTAAAAGTGCAAAATCTACAAAGAAGCACTAATACAATTTACATGACCCAAACCTCAGGGGGAAAAAAAGTAAAAAGATATTTTGATTTTCATTTTAAGGGGTTTTGCCTAGTTTAATCTGCATTCCTTTGGTACTAAATTAGTTGAGTATGTCTTCTTAAAGTACAATTGTTTTCTTTCTTTGAAAAGGGAATACTGTGTATTTCCTATGTTTATTGTTGTAGTTAGTTCTGCTACATCATCAAATTTTTCTTCTAAAGTTCTGCATAATATTAAGGTCATGTTAACAGAGCTACAGCTGCCTGCAACCTCCATCCCTTCCAAACTTCCTTAAAAATTGTATTTGCTACATTTGCCATTTTTTAGTCAAATGGAATCTCTGCTACTAATGAACTATTTAGAATAAAACTTACCATTACAAATGCATAGCTGTTCATGTGGTTCTATTTAGCACAAAGAAAATTTCTTGTCCTTTGCCTCAACTCTAGCAATAAATCCACCTAGGCACTATTTCCACCATCTTCACCATCTGTATGTCACCATCTCTACTAAATCTTAAGGCAAAATTAGACTTTAGTGTGCTTAGTTCAATGCAACAAGTTTAGCATGTAAGCCACATTTTAAAAGCCTGAAGCTGCAATTTTGCCTCAGCTAATAGTAAATAAGAGTGTACTTTGGTTAATTGTGTTGGCAATGAAAGAGCTGGTGATACAGATACAGAAAAGGATTCTGTATAATTCATTTCTCTTTAGCTTATAAATAAATGATTATTCTCTTTTCCTTTTTTTTTTTTTCTAAATGAACTGACCTAAGACATTAGCTCTGTTTGTGAACCTTCATAATTCAAAGACAACAAAATAGCACACTATCAAAAGCTTAAACCAGCATCACTTATATAACACAGATCTTGGGAAAAATAGCCAAAAAGAGAGCCGGCATAGCTGCTTAAGATGAAACCAAGACACCATCAAGATACACTGGTATTTATTCTGTTCTCCTGGATGTATCATTCCCACAAAGCCATAACTCCATATAACACATATTTCTACTGCTCTATTGAAGTGTGATGTCTAACTTGATCAAAGCATTTGAGGTCAATAATTGCAATGTTATTGAATAAAACCCTCTGTTTCACTTGCTCTGCTACCAATACTTTGTGTATTGACTTTAACTGTTCATTCTATTGATGCACAAACTCATCCAGGTAGTAAGCAGTAACATTTACTAGGTTGCAAGCTGAAACTGTTTGAAACACATAAAACAGGTTTATGTCCCTTAATTCAATTGAAATAGAGATATGCTGTGGTAATATAACATCTCTTTATAATGCCTTGAGTATCACTTTTATGCAGCATTTACTGTGTAACAGACATTAAATCTTTGGAGAGCTCATGGATATTACCAGAGTGCCCTTCTGGCCTCCCTAAAATATTAAAACTCAGACTTGAGGAGTTGTTTGTTTTGTTTCTGAACAACCCTTCCTTGGAAATAAACTGCTTGATCACTGGCTGTGATCTGCTCTGTGTTCCTTGATGGACCTGGTGCACCCAAAATGAATATTGATTGTTTGGTTAGAGCACCAGCCTGGAACAGAAGGGTTGTCTATCTGCACTGATGTCCTTGCTTTAATCACTTCATGAGTCTTACTGTTACACAGAGCTGAGATTAATTTCCCAAGGCAATTTTTATTTCCAGATAAAAAATAGCATATGAGAACTTTACGTTATTATTAATAGCACTAAAACTGAACATACTGACAGAGAAGCCATTATTTTCTAGACAGACACAAGTATTTCTCAGTTATTCTCACTTTGTAAAAGATACATGAACTCTGAAGCTTTTACAAATTTTATTCTCAAAAATATTTAATCAGGTTTAGCATCATGTGTGCAACGCTACCTTAAAGCTGTTAGTTTTGTCACAACGAAGAAAGAACACAGATTAAATTCTTTCATCTCTCTCAAGACATCCTTCTCAAGTAGAACAAAACACTGGTGATTGCATTGCAAGCAGATCTTGTCAATACTATGCTATGACTCCTCTGTTCTGTTAATGTCTTTTTTCACTGAATATAATTCAATTAATATTTTTGCAGTATTCATAGTCATGCAATTATTCAGATAATAATGACAATATTTAGAAATAATTACTCCTTTCTAGATTTTAACGAGTCCTAGCTGCAGATAAAGTAGGCAGAATGTCTATAACACCAGCTATCATTACAATTAATAAAATGTGGACATCTTTATGTATCTTATTTCTTATGACTCTGTGACCCTGCTCTTGCCATGACTATAATGTAGCTTCCTCCAAAGTTTCTGGCATATTCCAGATATATCCACTGATTTCCATGGCCTTAGGATGAGTTCCTGGTACTTCTGACAGCACACAGAGAGTCATGTTCAGCTTCAGGAAAGAATCCCAACGCCTGAAAAACATGAAACAGGGACTTAGTTTTAAGCAGCCACTTAAGTAATTTCCTAGGAAGAAAAGACATGTGATTTAAGCTCCTTCTAACCTAATAAATACACACTTCATTACCTGTGTCTCTGTCAAAAAAAAATTTTAAACGTGATCAAGTGCAAACTGCTGCTTGACCAGTGAGAAAAGCAACAACTTCCAAGGCTAACTACACTTGTGTTATAGAACAAAACTGGGTAATCCAGGTCACTTGATAGCAATGATCTGCATTGTTATTCCCATCTGAATTAAGCATGACAAAACAAGTCACTTATTCAGGGTCTGTACTCCAACTAATTCAACATCAATACAGAAGAACAGTGCACTTGAAAAGTTTTGCTGCCACACTTTTTCTATCATACATAAAAATGCAGGCTCTTTGATGAGAAGTAAACTTCCATTGGATACCCTTTACACTGAGGAAAATATTCACCCCAAGCCCCTCCAACTCAGAGGCAGATTCCAGTCTCCCAACCTCATTCTGCAGCAGTGTTGAACTCTCACACAAATTCACTTGGAATAGCAAAGCTTCGCCAACACTCCTGTCTAGGATACCCCCACACAAACACATTTCAGACTTTGTATTTTGGTAATTGTTCCCAGCATCCCACAGGACTGAAAGCATTTGTTCTCTGCAGTGTGTGAACTCCTGCCCAAGAAACCAGCTGATTCTTTATTCTTCAGTCAGGGTCCTTCTGCACTCAGCATGGAAGACCTGGTGAGGTGTTTTCCTGCCACTAAGAAACCCAAACTCCATGAAATGTAAAGCAGACTCATACCCCCAGTCCCACACAGAAGGAGGTGAGATGTTATAATAGCTGCTATATTTTCAGCCTATATCTCAAGATACAGCTTTTTCAGACTTTAATACAAAAAGCAGAACTAAAACACCCTACCAAACACCACAAGATCCAACATAAAAGCAACAGGGGTTTTGCTGGGTATCATCAAAACCTTGATGATATATCATCACCTTCTTTTTTATTTTCTTAAAAATCATCAAAATATATCAAAATATATCATCAAAACCTTGATGATATATCATCACAAAATATATCATCAAAACCTTGATGATATATCATCACCTTCTTTTTTATTTTCTTAAAGGATTTCCATTTTTCTACCAATTTCATTATTTTCCAATGGAACAGAATTGTTCTAGATGATTGTCTTCAAAAAAAGCTTTAGTGAGTAATTCTAGCTTTAAAGATTACAGACAAATTATCTTTTTCTTCTTTCCTACTGAGATTCCTGACTTTTCTAAGTCTCTAGATTTCATCTCCCACTACAAGAAATAAAAAATAAAACCTTCTTGCTTATGAATTTTTAAAACATGAAATGCAAGTGGAAGATGAACAGAATTTTGAACACACTATTACACTATGAGTGATTGCCCAAAAAAATGTAGGGGACACATACAAATACTTACATATTTAACATGGTTATTAACCCTGTGTCTCAAAGCTGTTTTGTCCTGATGCTTTATTCTGCACTCCCTTGGTGATAAGTAAGTATGATTCATCCTTCTTTTCATTGTAATTGTTTTCTTCCTTCAGAAAGAAGGGAAAACCCCCTACATTTGTTCTTTCTGTTTATGCATCACTAACATATCTATACCACCTCTGCTATTTCCTTTTAACTTTTTTTTTGCCTTGAATCCACTTACAGTGCATATTTCATATAAACCCCACTTTCCCTTTATAAACTATAAATATCTGTTCTATCAAATGTTGTCAGTTAAAGGTAGGAATTTCTGATATTTTGACTCATGAAGCAAAAGCAGAGGGCTCAAAGCTTCACAATGTAAATTTCATGTCAAACTCTCTGAGTTATTTAACTTATTATCTTATGCTGGTAATCAAGTTATTTCATGTTGGAACTTCCAAGTGAAAGGAGCCCTGTTTTTAACATTAGTTCTGCAGGACAAAACTTCAGGTGTTTCTGTATAGTTACCCTCGCTTCAGATCAGTCTTCTTCCATTACTGAGGAGCACCACGTGATATTCTGGAATAGGTAGATTGTGTTTTGGGGTGAACCCTTCTGGGGGAGCCTGGGATCATGGACTGTCAGAATCCTTTCCAGCTGGCACCAGGGCTGAGTTCAGAGGCTTCAGGACTAAAACCAAAGCACAGAACCCCAAAGAATACTTGAGGCTGGAAGTGACCTGTGGAGCCACCTGGTCCAAGCCCCCTGCTCAAGCAGGAACCACCCAGAGATTCTTGCCAATGACCATGTCCAGGTGCTTTCTGAGGGGAACTCTAGAATCTCTCTGGACACTGTAAAAATGTGCTCTCTGTTGGCCTCCTTTACCCTCCAGGGCTTTGAGCCTTTACATCATCAAAATGTTTACATATTCAAAAGAAGCCTTGAAATTGCCTGGAAATTATCTCTAACTAAAGGATAGTGTCAACAAAAAATCAAAAAGCCAGACTAGACAAGCAGAAGATGAATGGGTACAAAATGTTCTCTCTGGTCTATCTTCTTTCTCCCTGCATTAAGAACAAACATGCAAATTTAAAACCTTTCTGGCTGAGGCAATACTCCTGTTTCACGTTTTTTTAATTCAAAATCCTCACAAATTCATAAAGGATATTATATCTAAGTCAAGAAAGGTAGGGAACATGTTATTATTTCACTACTTGATGGTAATAAATATAAGACAGGAATGTAAGCTTGTTATGATTAGCAAGAAAACTAGGAAATTCAATATTTTTTTTTCTGTGATACATCCACTAATGTTCCTACATCTTTTGAAACAACCATACCAGTAGGCTACACAGGAAAACCACTGATGGGAACTGTCATCTCAGAGTGGGGATTTTTTATGCTGACAGCATCTCAGCACCCTCAGGAGACAAAGGACTGGCTCATATAATCCTGAACCAAACATGCTGCTGAAACACTGATCTGGTGACTCAAATGGGAGCACAGTGGCATATTTTGGTTATTTTTAATTTACAAGAGAGTATAATGTCTTCACACTAAATATAGCAAAGAGAGCAAACAGAATGCAATAATAATATTGCAAAACCAGTTCCTTGTCCTGCTCCTTCAGACCTCTCAGAATGTTCAAACTGGATGAAGTACAATTTACAATGACTAAGCATGGGAGATTTCTAAAGAGAAGGTTTCCAACAAAAGGAGAAGAACATGAAGCTGAAGGTCAGTCAGACCCTCTACACAAAACAGGCATATCTGATGCAATGAAAGTAAAGCCCAAGAATAAAACTATGTTTTATTCCTGCCATCAATGGGTTCAGGATTCTAACAGGAAATCACTATTTTCTCAGATTCCTGCAGCATGCAACCTCTATTTTTCTCTCTTTTGATATATATCTACCTCCAAGTAAAGCTCAAAAAGCCAGGAGTATCACTGAAGAAGGAGAATTTGTTCCACAACTGCATCTGCTGAGTTCCCCAGATGAGGAAGCAGAAAGCTGGGAAAGCCCTGCTCTTTCTTGCTTTTCCATGTGCCTGACTCTGATCCTGAGTGAGGGTGATGCTCACAAAGTTTGTGTGTGCCTCAATTTCTTAACATTTCTGCTATGACTCAGCGCTGCTCAGAGCCAAAAATAATCAGCTGCTGCTCAGTATTAAAGCACCCAAAGCACCACGAGAGCAGGACTGCACGTCAGAATATCTCTGAAACTGAAATTAGGGAAGGGCCTTAGGCAAGTCTGGCTTGCAGAGGTTCTGTGTGTTTCAATGTGCTAGTGAGATGGAATTCAGCACATAAGAATACTTTGTAGTGTGTTTGGGGGCTGGGTTGGGTTTTTTTTTTTTTTTTGAACATAAACAACCAGCAGTACCATGTTGGGAAAAATAATTCCTCAGGGGGTCTTCTGGGTGGTTTGCTATTTTTGCTGCATGAGTCTGGATTTTATCCTTCTGTGTATTCCTTTCCAGTTCAAAATAGTGTAGATTTTTTCACTGAAACAATAGATTTCAGTTAGGAAAAAAAAAAGCTAGAAACTTTCAATTACCCTTGATACCTAAAAAAGATGTTCTATCTGACTTTCGTACTAAAAATATTAATATATATTTCAAATTATTATTAATACTCCTTTCAAAATAGCCCTGTGTTGTCAAAGGAAGAAGGGCAAGTACAAATGATCAAAGATTAATGGTCAGCTGTCCTCAAAACCACCTACTCAGCCTACTGCAGTCGAGCTGTGACACTGATGATGTCTGAAGCAAAAGAAGTCTTGGATTTATTACAACCATTCAGTGCAGAGATCGTGATGCCATTGCCTAAACCAGTAATGCCTCAACTCTCAAACTACCACCTGAGCTACATTTGGTCCAAGACATCTCCTCAACCTCCAAAAAAACCCAAAAACTCACACTTTAAGCACAAGGTTACATTAAGCTTGACAACCAGAATCCATTCTCAGTATTTCCTTTGCAGTTTGGAAAGCCACTCAGTCTCCTATTTAAAGTATATATAAATGCTTTCTTGATTATGAATTTGAGCACAGGCTGAAGCCTTTCTGCCTCCCCTTGGGTTTGAATACACAATTAAAACACATGCTGAACTCCATTTTGAGCAGCACTTCTGCTCTGACTCCAGGCTGTTAGTCAGTCCTGTTTCAGGTGGGAGACATTGCTGAAATATCTGAGGGAAATCTGAGTCAAAACTCTCTGACTCTATGGGGTCTATTCTTACTGATAAGGAAATTATAAAGGCATTGTTCATTCTCCTCCCTGTAAAAGCATAATCTTTTTTGACACACAAAATACTCTGCTTCTATCACACAGAGAACTCCAAAAGCAGCTCCTAGCTAAAAATCTCAGCTATTTGCAGACCAGCTTTATTTTTATCATATCCAAAAACTATAGAGAACTGTGAGCAAGAGACATACGGTGTGTTCTATAAAGAGCAAGCAACTGCTTGCCAACAGAGTTGTTATGATTAATTGCCAGTTCAACAGAAGGTAGGAAGTTCTGAAGCAGAAGAAGGCAAAAAAGTGGACTGGGAAAATTGAGGAGGACCAAGCAATTGAACTGGCTGGAAATTATTTGGTAAGTAATTAATGCATAAAAGAGCACGATAAGGTGGGTTAATTCACAATGCTTGGTGGATGATTACAAGTAAATGATGTGCATTCCAGACTAAGTAAGGTTCCTTAAATTTCCTCTTTATGTAGGTGTAGAGGTGAATAAGCAGACCAGCTAAATGAAACTAATCTAAAAGTAACAAGAATTGCCTATACTCACTAATAAAAGTAAAGTCGAGAGACTTAATATGAAGCTAAAAACAACTTTAAGAAATCAGCTGCTCTTCTATTGCTCTGGTTCACACACACACACATACACTCATATTAAAAGCACTTATAGCCTACAAAGTCAAAATTGCAATTTTAATACATCCCACCCTTATTCATATGGGCTGTGATCGAGTTTGTCAAAGTATTTTGCATCAGTTTTTTGCTTTTATTCCCTGCACAAGGCCTATGAGAGCTTTTGAATAAACACTTAGACCTGTTCATTCTCCTCAAAGCAGCCCTGAGGATTTCAAATCGTGGAAAAATTGAGGCTGGAAGGGACCTCAAGGAATCACCTAGTCCAAACTCCTGCTCAAAGAAGGTCTAATTGGATTAAGTTACTCAGGATCATGCCCAGAGAAGTCTTCAACATCTCCAGTGATGGTGATTCCATGGTGTCCCAGAGTAACAGGAGTTATAGACAACCAGTAAGGTCTCACTGAAACGTTTTCTTTTTAAGGTTGAGCAAGTGCAGCTCATTCAGCTTTTCCTAATTCATTGTGTTTCAGACCCCTGACTAACCCTGTTGGCCTCCTAGACTCCCTTCAGCATGTCAACAATATCCTCTTGTACAGGGAATCCAAAATCAGACACAGGATTCCACTTGGTTTCACAGATGCCCGAATATAGGGGGTGGACGTGGCTTTCCTGAGCCTGGCTGAGGACTGAAGTAGTTAGCTGCCCTCAAAACAACCTACACTGGCAATTGCATTTGCAATTTACTCAGGCAAACAAAAAAATACATGCATTTCTCACTGACACACTCATGGATGCCTCTGCTGCAAGGCCAGGCTGTTGACCCTTGACTTGTTGCCCACTGGGACCTCCAGATCCATTTCTGCAGAGGTGGAATCTCCTTTCCTCAGACAGATGAGCCCCAGTCTGCTCTGCTCTCCGGGATTATTTTGTCCCAGATGCAAGACTTTATTAAACTTCAGAGGCTCCTGTGTGAAAAGCTTGTGGGGGACTGTGTCGAAGGCCTTGCCTCAGCACAGAACAGCCACTGCCCTCCCCGTCCCTACAGTCTCAACCACCTCAGCACAGAAGCAAAAGTTTGGTCATTGGCATTATCTGCCTAATTTGTCCTGGTTCATCTAAACCCTCATGTTGGCTGCTCCTCACAATCTTGCCTTTTATGTGTTTAACACGTCTCCAATCCTTCCAAGGACCAACACTAGATACCATAAAAATATCCAATTATCCTGTCATTTAACTGTGACATTCACATAATTCAGACATTTCATTTAGGATTACCAAATTTAGGAATCGTGGATGAAACCCAACTTTCTCTTTGATTCACTGAAGGGCTCCTTCCTTCTTCAAAACTACTATTAGTGATTCCAAAGAACTATAACAAGGCAAGGCAAACCAGCTGAGGTGGAGCATGAAATTGCATTTCTCAAATATCGTAAAGACTGGGTTAATTTTGTACCACTGGACATTCTTGCCTTTGGTCACAAGAGTGGATTCATTTGCTGATTTCTTGGTCAGTGGGTTAAATCTGGTCATGATGACTTTAATCATTACTTCCCTGTGAAAGGTTGTTATTACTCAAAGGTGACAGGAGGAGAAAGAATAAGTAGCTTATTGCTAATTTGTGTCAGTTATGTATGAACTCAGCTTTCCTTCGTTCTCACACATGTGAACTCAAATTACTTTCAGCAGGCATGCCCAAATTTGCTATTTAACATGGCAATTACTCTTTTGTCTGCCTTTCTCAAAACTGTGCTTCTTTGCAGCTGGTTTTTTCCCTCCCCTCCTTCTCTGCTTTGTGACACCAGAGATGTGCCTATTTTACAGACAGGAAGGTAGGTCTTTGCCAGGAATTCATAATCCTCTTCTCCTGTCAGTACTTATCTTCCATTTCAAACTCCTCTAATAACATTCTGGTTTTCTACATTTGGCTGGCTTGTACATATATGGAGAAGAAAAAAAAAAAAAGCCACCAGCCTGACTTAGTCAACTATGCAAATTAGACATTTTGCAAACTGATTCTCCAAGCTGAATAAAAATGTTATTATTAGCTTGTCTAACATATGTCATGGAAAGCACAGCTGCATTTCATGCCAAGTGCTGGCCCTGAACACCTTTCAAGGACATAACACTGACAGTAAAGGCAGGGCTTCATCACAGGCAGATTTTACCAGGTTAAGTCAAGGATTTTTTTGACTGGTTAGGAAATTTAAATCAGTGTGTGCTTTTGTTCAAACTCTAGACAGCTGAGATGAAGTGACCAGTCTGCCTGCAATTTGCAGAAGTCCAGACATGCTGCTTGCAGTCATCTTCCTGAAAATGTCCACCGCCAAACAAATGAGAGGAATGTACCTGGGTCATATAAAGCAGGGAAAGAACAATTTTTATCATGATCATACGTATTCTAGACTTATCAGTGATGACAAGAGTTTGTTGTTTTTTTTTTTTCTATTTCATTAGAAGGATAAAAAATAGCAGTTTAAAAGCTTTCCTAAGAGAATCAACATTCTGGAATAAAAGTGATTTTTTTTTCTTTGTTTTTCTCTTTTTCTTTCCCTAGCTAAACAAATCATCAGCCAGTACAGAACAATGGATATTATTTTCTTAGTAAATGTATAGCTGTGCAAAGTCTTTGAACTCCAGACCTCTTGTAACAGAGAGCTAAAACAGATTCCCACAGTGCTCTATTTTAATCTGTTCTGGATCAATATAAGTGAACACTGAATAATTCTATCCATTTCATTTTATTTAGGATGGAAAGAAGGACCTAAGATACTTTGCTTGTAAGTCAGATAAGCCTAAATTCAAAACTATTTTCAGATCTGGCAAAATTTAGCAAATATTCTCCATTTCTAATTCTGAATGGGCTTAGGTCCAGAAATACAAACCTAGGACATGACAACCAACTTTCCTACTCAACTTATTAATCTGAAACAATGGAACACTGCAATTTTTAATCAGAAGCCTAAGAACATATCATCAGATCATTTTTTTCCATTTCTTTTTAAAGAACACTTTGAAAAGTATAGTTAATTTCTGTTTCATATGTTAATATCACATTCAATTGCTTTATTGCTTTGTGATGTACAAAACTTCGACGTTGGTTTCTTTATTTTATTTCAAGAATTCTTTTTTCTTGTAAGCTTGAAAAAAGAATCTTCCACTTAAATAAGTGGATTGCAAGCAGTTTCAGTAATTGAATCCCTAGATATTTGTCTTTGTGCTGGGAGGTTTCATTTAACTTTTAATGGATTTTTAATGCTGAAACAGTTTCATTTTAAACTGTTGTCATAAAACATTTTAGAATTTTCTATTTTTGCTGCGGGATTTTTCCCCTAAAACCTTTTTTTTTTTTTAATGGAGGTTTAAGATCACATTATTATAAGAAATGCTACAAAAAACATTCTGAGAGATGAGAATGATTTCTATAAGACAGAGCTGTTAAGGCTACCATGTTGTCAATCTTTTGGAGAAAGTGGAGCAGAAATACAGGTTTTACATTTAAATAATACAGTAGATAAGTGAAGTGCAGTTCCAGTTCTTCCCTGGAGATCCTTTTCTGCTGGAAAGTGAGGCTGAAAGGGCAGGCAGCCTGCAGAGGGGAGGCAGGGTACAGGAATGGCAGCATCCTCAAGCCTGCCACATGAGTCCGAGGACAGGTGGGTTCCTCAAAGCAGCATTTGGGATACGAGAGATGCTGGTGAGGGCTCCCTGCACAGGGCTGTGCTCCACTGTGGAATGGAAAGAGGCTTGAAGACCTTGATGTTCATCAAGTTGAGTGCTTTGTAAGTTCATGTACCCAAGAACTACTACCTGGCTGTGTTTTCTGGGTGCAGAGAGCAGGAATGCAGTTGGTGGTCCCAAGCTTCAAGTTGATGCAGTTGAACACTTGTCAGCTGAGCTATGGCAGGTTCTGATCAGCCTGATTTGCAAAGCAACTTGGACAGGTGAGCATGTTCTGACAATATTTTAAGGACAGGACAAGCCTTCCATGGCTGCCTCTTCTGTTAATCATTCACACAGATTGTGTTTTTAACATACAGTGAAAAAATTTGGAAGTGTTCTCAAGATATAGTGTTCTCAAGATATAGTGTTCTCAAAGTGTTCTCAAAATTTCTCATGAAATTTTGTTCTTCACAAAGCAATCTCAGAAAGGAAAAGTTACACTTGTTTTAATATGAAAATAGTGGGTGGTTTGGCTGCTTACTGATATAATCTGGACCTTAAAAAATATCTCCTATTTTTATCATTGTTGCAGTGAAATTATTTGTTCTCTTTGTACATCTTTCAAACTTTAATACATCAATGAACAAATCAGAGTATGATAATCTTCAAGGAAATGCTGGTAACTCACTCTTATGTAAAGTTGAAAAATCAAGAATTCCTCACATATTGACAGGGATTTTTTTTTCAGGATTGTTTTTTTTTTTCCTAGTAAATAATTTCTAAAAGGATCTCAGCTCTTCCTAAGCAAGTTTCCTCTAAAAGCAATCCAAGTTAATACATTCTACATCACACAGAATGTGTTCTCAAGTATTCTGTTCATCCTTTGTCTTGCTTCTGAGTCATAGGAAAATTGTTTAACAGAAAGAAAACCTGTTTTAGCTCTCGCTTCTATCCCTCAGCTAATCCTGTGATCATCCTTAGGAAGGTCTTCCTCTGAAGTCAGAGAGCAGGTACAATGAAATCAGAATTCTGGATTTGGCTTCATTGTGCACATTCAAAGAGTGTCTGGAAGATGAATAAGCCAGACTGATCCTTACAATGCTGCATAGCCATTCCCAGACATTTTAGCATATTACATTATTCCAAAATCTTTTGAAAATAACAGTTTTGGGACACCCGTAAGATTTTTAAAAAGAGCTCTCTAAATGCATTTTAAAACATTTTTAGCCTTATATCACCAAAAAGGACACATGAAAAATTAAGTCACTGTGACTTGGCCAAGAGGGCATACCTTTATTTCTGACATTTACTGTTATTCCCATGAAACTCATAAATATTGCAAACAACTAGCTGGTTGAACAAACATTGCATAGCTTAGCTTCCACTATAATTTAGGGGATTTAAGTTAGGATTTGAAAAATAAAAACTTTTAAATATTTTGTATTTATTACTTTCTGGTCAAGTCCTGCTCCACCATGTTCTCCTCCATCCATGCAAAATTCCTCAAAAAATAATTCCTATTGCAGCTAATCTACAGTTACATAATATTACAGATTGATATCAAATATCTTTATTACCTTGGTCATATTATTTCCTTCACCTTGCTTTGGGATGCATCATTAGTAATTCAAGGCCATAAGAGACACTGTGCCTTCTGCAGCAATGAATCCCACAGTTTATTTTTACTTGTCAAATATATTTCCCTATACTTCTAAAATGTGCCTCTTCTTTTTCTTTCTCCCCATTCACGCTGCTGAGTACTACAGTAAAAGGATTTCTAAGCCTTATTTTTCCTGCTACCATTTTAGCTTGTCCCACTATCTTAAAATCACTGGCACTTAGAAAAGTGTGTCAGATGCAACAATAGCACTGAATAGTATAAAGCTGTCATACATTTGATTTTTCCTCCACTCATTTGAAAATATATATTTTTCACTTCTGCTGAGGCTGGGTAGAAATTGATACTTATTATCATTGATACTTATTTAGGTTTGCTCCCATTGAGATGTTCTGCTTGGTGAGCATAGTGCTTGTGCTCAGTAATTGATGTACGGGATTTTGTGGGTTAATATCTGTTTATTTACTTCAAGGTAAATTTTCCTGTCTGCTACTTCGGCTTCCTTGTGAAATGTTTCTTAGTCCTCAATAATTTCCACCATCTCTGCTGAATGACTCTTCCCCAGTCATGTTACTTGCTCTGTCCTGCTTTTTGTTCTTTCTGCACATCAAAAGTCTGTGTTTGATAGGTTTTATATTAGAAGTTAATTTTTGTTTAATGCTGATTTGGACCATTTTCCCTGGTACTGAGACAGAGCCATGTGGCTTTTTTGATGAGCAGTCCTGTCTCACAAGTCTGAACCTTTTAGAAGTTGAGAAGGGTATTGACATGGGCTTGACTATTGCTTTTTCAGAAGGGTTCTGGCCTTCTCCAAATGTCCTTAAGAAAATAACAACAGTGTGAGAAGACATTTGCATGGGTATATGATTGGGTAAAAGACAGGGAAAAGAAGGTAAATGGTCAGTAAATGGCCAGAAAGCTGTTCATCACCTTTAGAAGCAACTCAGGAATAGCTATCAATGAGAGGTGAGGTATCGCTATTTACAAATAATGAATAATTCAGGATGGAGCAGCTGCCAGGAATTGCAGGAGGTGCTGAATAACTGTTTAAATGTGTCTTGCACCCAGGTACTCTATATGCAGTTTTAATTGCCTCATCTCAAACAGACAGAGCTGACAGAAGTTCATAGAACAGAGATCACGGGTGTGGAGTATCTTCCATATAAAAATTAATGTGCAGACCAGGACTCTTCAGCCTGGCAAAGACCAAATATGTGACAGGGGCATTTAAAACCATAAATATCCCCAAAAACCTTTTGTTTTCTTTCTTTCCCAATGGACTAACTCCAGTTAATTAAGTGAAACTCCCAGGAAGCAAGTTCACACTGAAAAAAGAGGGTGAATCCTTATTGAATGTGCAGTTAAACTTGCTACAGGATGATATGAATGCTAACCCTTTCCTTGATCTCAAGGGATGCTGTATAAAATCATGGACAGCAATTCTGTTGGCCTTTTAAACACAGAGTTTTATCTAAATCTCTCTGGAGAGGTCCCCAAGCTGCAAATTCTTGTCAAGAGTGTAAAAGCAGGAGGTGTCTCTAGAGACTTGCAGTCCCCAGGCACCTCTGTTGGCCACCACTGGCAGCAAGACACAGGATGAGATTATATACTGGTCAGCAAAGTCACAAAAAGACCCAGCAGCTCTACAGTGAAGCTAAGAAAGTTCAGACTGACAGAGTTTTTAAGTCCATAAGGCCATTTATGCTTGGAAACCCTTAGTACAGCCACAACAGACATTTGCTCATTGGCAGCTTTCAAAGAAACGTGTTTTTTTTTCTCAAATCCCAGTCTTGTGTGCAGACACCACAGGCAAGACCCACAGAAAGGACATAGGTTGGATGTGGAATTGCCAACAGGATAGATTTGCATTCTAGCCTAGAACCTGGGCACAGCTGCAGTCTGGAGAGCCCCTGAAGAGTCGGAGCCCCTGTTCTAATGTGGCTGATGAAAGACAGCTTAAAGAACTCCCCAGACAACCCCATGAACTGCATTCAGAGAGGTGCTTCCAGTGGGAGTCAGGCCCTGCCAGTGGGGTTTTGGGGTATTTGGGTAAATATTTAAGATAATAAGTGCAACTTCACAGGCTTCTGTACTAAAAATGATGATGTAATTCTTCACCAAGAGTCAGCTTACACACAATGATCCATACTTTTAATTTCTAACCAGAGTAATTTTTCAGATGCTACTTGGTTTGAAAGTGGCATTTATTTAGACTCCTTTCCACAATGAGGATCAATATGCGGGGTCACAAGCCTACCTTTGAGGGTGTTAGTTCCAGGAAAATCAAGATGATTGTGTGTAGAACAGCAGTGGTTCATGCAAGTAAAAAAAGTAGAAATGTGCTGTGAGTATGCTTTGTTCTTCACCTCTAGAAATAAGCAGGTTCAGACTCTGAAGAGTTCAAAACATAAAATTTTTTTTAAAGTTTGAGAATTAAGAATTGCTCTTTTAGGTAAGTCATAGCAATCAACAGAAATTTTATACCATCCAGAAAGGTCACAGAGTTCTAACTTTGCAGAAACAATATTACTGGGAGAAAACTTCTAATTATACTTGTGTCATGAAGAAGCATTAATCTCTTAAATGTCATACATTTTCTTCTAAAAAATAATAAGCAAAACATAACTACAGAGAAAGAACATCCTTTTCTTTCCTTTCAAGGATTTTTAGAAATAAATTTATTGTAAAGATTTGCACTTGAAAATCTGTGTTATCCATTTGGATCTTGAAAAAGTTATGTTCTTAATGAGTTTAAAAATTTTTGCACCTCAATATAAAGACAGAATTAATTTATATTAATCCCAGTAAAGTCCAGATCACTGCCAGACTATTACTTAATTCCTTTTTCACAGTGTAGTGCATTGGCAAAATTGTGATCCCAGTGAACAAATAGAATCTGTTTTGAAATATGGCCTTGATTTTGTGAGCAGCTCCCCAGCATTGTAATCTTACAAATCAAACCCAGCCTACATTTGTCTCCCTATCTGTAACAAGAGGATAACAATTTACTTCACAGGAGGGGTATAGGGGTGGGACTGATCCAGCCAGCTCCTACATCTGTAACTTGCTCTATAGGCAGAGGAGTTCAATACCTGGAGGAGTGCTGAGCCCAGTGTTAGCAAGAGGGTTTGGAGATGAAGCACAAAGTATTGTTTTTAAAGGACACATAATTGAGCTTTCAACTGTGAAATGCCTGATGCCATGTAAAGAAAACATTAATTTTCCTTTAAAAGAGCAGTGTGTGAGTTAAGCATTTCTGATGGCAGGACTATGCACAGCAGGTGGGCTCTGAGCACAGATACACAATCCAGCCTGGAATGATGTTTCACGTGCAGTGACAATCCTCATACTCTTTGGCTGATGAACTCTGGAGCTGACATCTACAAATGTACTTTGACATCTGATTCCTGTAGTAACCAGTGGGCATTAAGCACCTGAATACCTCACAGGGGCTGGACCTTATGTCTTGGGGTTGTTGCTCAGCTGAGATGTAAATTAAGATGACCAAAGCCTCCTTCCACAGAAATTATTCAACTCCTGTCTAACCCTGGAAGTGCTTCAAGTCCTTGGTGAGTTTGATTTTTAACCATGGAGCTCCAAGGAGACATCCAAGCATGTGCAAAAATTTCTCCTTCTTAATGTTACTATTTTCCCACACACAAATTCCAGCCAAGTCCACAAAGAGTGTCCTGCTTTTATTCCCTGTACTAATCTTGCAAGCAACACCAAATGAGCCAGCTCACACTGCCTTGAACCTAGGCTTTAAAGCAAAGCCAAAGGAAGATGGTTTTGACCTCCATCCCATTGATTTAAATATCAGCTCCATTTTTAAGGTTTTTATCCAGGGACACCACAGTTCAGTCCTTCCCATCTGGTGTGGTCAAGCCCACCTCCTCAGATTTCAGTAATCAGTCAGAATATTATGGGCAATAAGGAGCACATATTCCAAATATTTCCACAGAAGCTATACTTATAGAATGCACAGCTAATTGGGACAGTCTGTGCATGGTTCTGTCATTGTTTTTCTCTCACTGGCATGAGCTAAAGTGACCCATGAGTCAGAGGAGAGTCCACATATATGCATTGTGACTAAGGAAGAGGAAACCCAACTGTAATGCTAATTTTCATCTCTTATAAGGTTGATCAACTTCCTTTCAGTTACAATGATATCACTGACATCAGCGAAATGGAAAAAAATAGCAACATAGAGCACATTTACATTTCATGAATACAATCATCCAAGAAGTTTGGTCGTGAATACACAGTAGAGAAAAATCATGCTTTGGGATACATTGCTGTCTCTACCAGGTCTACCCCATCCAAAATACTTCCCCAGGTAATCCTGTCCCTGGCTATCACATTGGTTTTTGTACACTTTCTGCAAATAAGACTTTTTTAAAGATAAACATCAAAAAGCAAAATACAATCAAATTCTCGGTAGCCTAATTTTCTGCTTCCAGTTTTAATTCTGCACAATCCATGTTATACTTGAACTAGAAAGGACCTGCCATTTTTAATGATATTAATTCTTCTTTCTGTGACTGTCTCCCATTTAGGTGCCAAAGGACTGCTGGTACTAAGTACCAAAACTCCTGTCTATTATATTAATGACTGTGTTATCTCTTCCTCTCTGGTCAAATACAGGGTTTCTCTGTCTTAGACTTTGATTCCTCTGCTATAATTTTCCCATAGGTGTCACTCATCTGATGTCACTCATCAGACAGCATGCATTCAAATTACATTTAGCTTTCGAGTGCAAAAAAAAAATCCCAAGTCACACATAAAATATTCATGTCTCAATCTCTGCAAAAGTAATTGTGTCCTTAAAGTTCAGACATCACCTCACCCCTGGGGGTTGTATATACCAGTTTAGATGGCACACTCTGTTTTCAGACACTGCTGTGGATCAAACACACTCCTGGTTTGATTTTCGAGTACTGTCACTGTGTACCATGTGAATAAATATCAGCAATGTAAATTGTATAAAAAGCTGGTATAGCTATCTCATTTCATAAAAAAAGAGGGTTTTTTATTAAGGAAATGAGAGAAAAATTAAATGTCTAGAAAGCTATCTTGAGAGCTGTCAGGCAATCACTTCATTCATGAAGAATCTGGTGCAGAGTCTTCCTTCTGTGAAAATCACTCCTTTCTGTGAAAATCACTCCTTTCAAATCTGTGTTACCTATGCAGCTCAGCATGGAAACACAGATAGCTGCCTGGAACTGCTACAGAAGTCACAAAAAACATGATCCAGCTCCACCAAATCCAGAAGAGATAGTCTCCAGACCTCACTGGGATTTCAACTAGGTTTATGACAGACCAAGTCATAAGCCACTGTTTATGACAGTGGCTTAGACTGCAGCTGACTCTCTAAGAGGGCTTGTGTGGGAGGCTGAGCACCTGTGGTCTTCTCCATCTGAATTTTCAGCTTCATTTTTAGGAACCACAGCTTGGTCTAAGCACTTGTAGGTGGCAGGGTCACCATTGCCTGCGAGAGCCAACGGAGGACAGCACGTGCCATACTCAGTGCTGCCATGACAGGATGTTTTCAGTTTGGCATCAGCACAACAGCTCCAAAAACTCCTTCCCCAAGACTGCCAGCACTGCCAGAATCTGAAAATGTTGGCCCTGCTTACACTTATAAAACTCTCTGGTGTTGCTTTAGAATCACAGAATTCTTGAGGTTTGATACGACCTTTAAGATAATTGAGTCCAACCATCAACTGCCAAGTCCACCACTAAGCCATGTGAACATGGCTTGTTCAAAATGTTCATTTTTGAACATTTCCAGGGATGGTAATTTCACTCACTATCGCTTTAGTACATTTTGGGACATTTTGCTACCCATACTTTAACCATTGTCCACGCGTGCCGGTGTTTGGCAATGCTCTGGCTGGTTAAAGTTTAAATTCTGTCCATGTGGACATTCACTTTTCAGATGCAAATAATCCTGTGTGGTCTGACCCACTGCTCTGGAACCCATTCATTGGCTCAAATCCATAAATGCTGCAGTTCACTGAGTTATTCTTCTTCAGGTAACACCCACAGATATAAAGAAAGACCATGGTACAGCTCTTTTGAAAATGTTAAATCAAGTATTAAACAGTGTTGACACAATTAGAGCCCAGTGGGGTTTCATTCTTTATCCAACCCCTATGAATAAAAGATATCTTTAATTCATGTCTCTGGTTTCTAACCATTCTTTATCCATCTTAATAATGTATTACCTCACCCATATTTAGAGAACTTTAACAATAGTCTATCAAGGGAAACTTTGTCAAATAGCTTTCTACAAACCCAGACATATTAGATCTATTAATTTAGTTTAATAGCTACTTCACATTGTAAAAGCAACCACTTCCTTTTTCTGTAATGGTGAGAGAAAAAATACTTCAAGCCATTACATTTAGCCTCAAACTGCTCAGATTATTATGGCAAATAATATTTTTTTAATAAAAGCTGTCAATTTGCACTTGCAGAAAAAATGTACTTTGGTGGCTGGTATCCTTACCTCCTACAATGCACATTCCCATTGATGCTTCAAGTCCATCGCCTTAAACAGTTCCTTGACACCCAAAAGAAAAACTGGCAAAGAAAAATACCACTATATGTACCAACTACACTGCATGCCAGAGAGCTCAGACTGAGGGAGCTTATGGATTACTCTCCTCTTTTTTATTTTTTTTCCCCAACATACAGCCCCAGAAGTAAAAATCTCATGTTGAATTACAAAAAGGAGGACATTCCAAACTCCTGCAGCTGCAGAGCAAAGGTTTACCACGTTATCCATATATTTTCACAATTCTGAATAGGAATTAATTTAATTCTAAATTCACTATATTTCTCAAACCCCAGGTATATGGATTAATAAAATTAATAAAAAGAGCTTTATAGAAGAATCTGTGTTCAGCTCATTGATTCAGCAGAAACCTGGAGCTGAACCCTGTCATAGTGGCTGGCATCTGAAATTTCCATAACATTTGGTTAACTCTGCAGAAAATATTAAGAAGTGTCACTCTAATTTCTGATAAATGAAAGCAGCTGACGTTTGAGAACCTTCTGTGGAAATGCCTGGCTGGCTGTTCACATCCAGGCTGAGAATCAGCCATCAAGCTTGAAGGCATTTTAGTGACGCTCCTGTTTGTTGAATGGTGACTCTTTCATGAAAACAAAGGTTTGATTTTGAACATGCTTCCAATGGTTTGTCTAGGACTTCTCCTTATATCTCATAAACCCATACCATCACATTAGGCCATGAAAAAACAGCCAACTTTGAGACCAAATTAATTTGTGATGTAGTAAATCCACCTGAAGACATTGGAGTAAAATGAGATAGATATAACTTTCACTGAATAACTAAATTTATTATAGTTAAGTCTAAGTTTAGAGGATTGGTTTTTTTTCTGATACGTTTCTTTTATTCTGACAGAGAATTATAGATAGGCCTTTCTACTTCTAAAATATTACTGTTATAATAAATGAATATCTAATCTTTCACTATTTTTTTTAATTAACTCTGAGAAACCATTTGTAGTTTTTCAGGATAGCACCTAATTACTTAAAATTATATTGGAGTATTTTATTAGGAGCACAAATCCCACAGAAGATTTCTCCCTCTATTTCAAGGAAGCACAGTTCCTAGGCTTTAATGCAACATTGTTGATACCAATCTTTTCCCATGAAAAGACTACAGCATTACCCATGTGTAATTTTGAATGGGTTTGTATCATCATCCCTTCCTTTCCAACAGGTTAAATGGTGCCTTTTATATCCCTATTGTTACCAACTACAAAAAAGAGGCCTGGGACTTCAACCACAGTTCATATGAACAGACTTCTCCTACAGCCTGTGGTACTTTTGGTTCAGGAATGGAAGCAAGACAGGAAACTCACATTGCAAAATGAGGAAGCATTTGAAAGAGGAAATTTTTTTGTACTGATGCTCTATGACTGATTAAATCTGCGTAGTTTTCAGACCTGATTTTACGTGAGACAAATCACTTAACAGGTTTCCCAGCTGGTGTTTTCCCTCCTATAAAACAGTAGCATTCTTCAGCTACCTTTTGTCTCTCACACCTTTAATATTTTCTTAGGATGCATCTCAGACTGTATGGCCAAAGGAAAATAAAGGTCTTGATTTAATCAGAGCCTCTACATGGTAGGTGGAGTGCAAATAATGAATACTAATTCCAGGTGAAAATCCTTGGGTTTTATCAGGTTTTTTTTTAATTTTTAAGTGTTCAGGTCAAGTTCAAGATCATTCTTCTATTATCTGAATAACTGTGGTGAGCTCACCATGGCTGAATGCCAGGTGCTGACCAAAGCTGCTCTATGAATTCTCCTTCTCAACTAGACAGGGGAGAGAAAATCCAATGAAAGGCTTGTGGGTCAAGACAAGGTCAGGGAGAGATCACTCACCAGCTATCATCATGGGAAAAACACACTCGACTCAGGGAAATTAATTGAATTTATTACCAATCAAATTAGAGTGGGCTAATGAGAAATAAACCCACATCTTAAAGAACCCTTCCTGCCACCCTTCCCTTCTCCCAAAGCTCAACTTTATTCCTGAATTCTATCCCTGCTCCTCCTCTCACAGGAACCCAGGAGGTCAGGGAAAGGGGGCTGTGGTCAGTTCAGCACATGATGCTTCTGCCACTCCTTTCTCCTCAGGGTAGAATATAATAATTCTTCACACTCTTTTCCTTCACACTCTCTTCCTTTCCACTCTTTTCCAGCACGGGGTCCCTCCCACAGAAAACTGTCCTCCATGAACTTCTCCAAAGTGAACCCTTCCCAAGGACTGCAGTTCTTCATGGATTGCTTCAGCATAGGTCTCTTCCACAGGGTGCTTGGATGCTTTTAGTTCCAGCTATGCCTAAAAAAAATTTGGCACTGTGGTCTTTAATGTTGCTATCTGGACTGTTCTAGGAGCATTATGAGGTTGAATGTGCCCTAACTTCAAGAAAATAAAACAAAGATTTTTTCTTAAAAAAAAATATTCTTCTTTCTTACAGGCTGCTGTGTTTAGAAGAGAATGTTTCTCAGCTATATTTTTCATTTGTTTCTTTCCAATTCAAGCTTAACAGGTGCAGTCTTCTTTCATTTAATTGGCCGAACTCAATGTATTGTAATTAAAACAAAGATTATCTTATTTTTGTGTAAAAGATATCTCTGAATTTTATGTTTCCATACATAACATTCATTTCATACAAAACATTCATTTGGCAGTGTGGCTGCCAAATGAAAGTTTTCAACTTGAAAGAATGAGGTGGGCTTATTCATTTTGCATTCTTACTCTTTCATTAACTGCGGAAGGAAAATAAACAAGAGGTACCTGATCCAACAAAGAGCTTATGTGTCTGAGGCAGAAAAAGGTGCTCTCCTTTTTTATCCACTTACAATTTCTGGTCCCTCAGATTTTAAAAGTGCACACAAGTCTCCATTATAAATCAAGGTTCCTGCTTTGTGATTTAGCATTATAATAAAAGCAATCTGTTTGTAAGAGCAAATTTCTCAGGCCACAGGTGACATGTGGCTCCGTATCACTTCCAGGAAATGAGAGGGTTTTTTAAAGCTATTCTTTGACACCTAAATTGAGATATTGCTCTTTGTGTTTAATGGATGGATTACTGATGAGATCTACTCAGATTCATCTTGGATCCTGCTCTGGAAAACTTCCTGCAGAAGACACTCTTTAGATACTATCTAAACAGAAGCCTTATGGTTCCCAGGTAGGTAAAACACATGACTAACTTAGGAGTTCAGTAAAATAACTTTTTCTGTAAAGTTTCCAGCCAGAGCAAAAGCTGGTGTTGCCTGAAATTGAAACCTCAGAGGAAAAAAGTGCTTCTCAGACATCCTTGCTACATCAAAGTTTAGACTTGCTAAAGAAAGTGTAATGGCTTGGTTCCAAAAGATATGTAGGGGGGTTTTGTTTGGTTTTTTTTGTTTGTTTGCTTGGTTGGTTTGGAGGTTTTTTGTTTTTCTTTTGGTTTAGGTTTTTTTTGTTTGGTTGGTTTTGGTTTTGTTTTTGTTGTTGTTGTTTTCAGAAAATAGGAAGCAAATTAGATGGGAAACAGACAGGAGCCACAACAGAGTGAACTTTCTATTACATTGTGAACCGTAGCAGAGGAGTCACCTACAAAGCATAGAGATTATTTTCCTTCAAGTCTCCCTCTAAAACAAATAATCCCCACACTCACACTTGCTGAAAGATCAATCAGTTTATTTTAAAATCAAAGATTCCAGGAAATTCTGTGCTTATTCAGCTCTTCAGATCAGGTATTCCACTCATCATATATTTTAAAGAAGGCAGTACATGATGCTTCAATGAAAGAATAAGGTAAAAGACTTGCCCAGATGGATTTTCTTCCCCTAACATTCAGCATTGTTGGGCTGGATTGTGTTTGAAGGCCTCACCTTTATGTCCTATAGAAATAGTTTCTATTTTGCACCATTCTGTTACAGCTCATACTTCTTCTGAGACCAGAATCAATACAAATAACAAAATGGTATGGGAGCCTGGAATGGGGCTGGCTGAATCAAATTTAAATTCTAATAAATTAAACGAGAACTCTTAAATTTTCCAGATTATTTCACTGACAGGAAAGCACTGGAGAAACACAAGCTGACTGATATTTGATTTCCAAAAGAAAAGTCTGCATCCTTTTTCTTGCCATATCCACCTGCTCTACTCCACATCACCAATTTAAGGCAGAAAGCAGCATTCCAACACTTCTCCTCTATTTGTAGCAATAGAATCACATTCTCCTCAAGTGATTTTAAAGTTGTATTTTTAGAAGATGCTCTTTCCCTTTAGATTAAATCTGTGAGGAGTGTATCAAGGGGACCATGTTGGGAAAGCTTTATTATTTTACTAAATGTCAGAAACTTACCAATAGCAGCTATGGCAGCAGGAGGAGAGCTCTTTGTCTGATCATGAAATCTGGGGATGGTTTAGGCAGAACAAGAGGAAAATTCAAGGGAAACTCTCTGGTTATTTTTATTTCTTTTCTTTCTCTTCTCTGCTGGAGTTAAATTATACCTTTGTATTTTGTTTTTTTATTGTTGTTATCTAATAAAAAATAACAAATGAAGGCAAAAAAAGAACTACTCAGATTTTTGGAGATGATTCTCAGATACAAGGATAGAACTGAATTACCCAGAAGACAGGGAATTTCAGCTCTTGTGTACTGATTGATGTCAGCAGGCAGATTTGCTGAACTATTTGCATACAGGAAAACTCGTTCCCAGTATAGCCAGATCACACAGCCATAACCAAAAACACAGAAATCACTTAAGGTAGAATGAAAGCCCCTGCAAAGGAGGGTACTAGGACTTGGCTTTGCATCAAACTTGACCTCCATTAAGAGGCTGTCATCCTATTTGGCTGTCATTAATTTACATTATGTTGTGACAGCAAAACCTTCTCATTTATCCATCCAATCACCCATCAGGCCATGGCTGGAAAATTTCAAGTAGCCTCTCCTTATGTCTGTCACTCCTGTAGAAATAAACTTGCAAAATGCAGTCCCACATCACCACATAAAACCCTTGCCACTAAAAAAATAATAATAATAAAAAAATTTATAAAGTGTACATGAGAAAGTCATATACAAGTAAAAATTATACAAAAGAAAAAAGAGAAGCTTCAGAATTAATTACTGCAACTCAGACTGTGGAAAGACTCACTTATCAAGTTTAAGAGGGGTAAAAAGAAAATAGGAAAAGCAGAGAAAATCAAGCAGAAGTTGTTGTTGTAAGAGTCTGTGGTTTGGGAAGGAAAAAGCTGCTAAATCCCGTCCTGAAGCTCATTTCTGTAAATGTACAAGTATTTTGTACTGCTTGCTAAAGGAAAGGTTACAGCTCATCGTGAGCCAGAACCACTGTTAAGAAAGCAGAACATAGACATAAAAAAGGGGACATTTTTACTTCACTCCAACAGGAATTAAAACCTAAGGAGAGCATTTCAGATGTAAAGGCACTTATCAAACAAATACTCTGACCTTGAATGACAGAAGATGTGTGAAGAAAAATCATCTTAAGCTCCTTGACTAAGCCAATGAATTTGCTACCTAGCTCTTCCTGTGCTATTTTTTTTTTTTTTGGAAGTGTGTTTCCTTACAAAAAAGTTGGGACTAGAAAATATAGGAAAAAAATGATTCATAGTCTTGGAATGCTTTAACTGGAGCACATGTATTTTTCTAGCACAAACACAGAACTCCACTTGACATTCTATCGTGTATGGAAGAGAGAGAACTTCTCTGTCCTTAGTCCATCCAGCTCTAGACAACAGGGACTCAGCTCTTCATGTTGGCACAAAGAGCAATTCACATTTCCCATTCAAGTCCTCCTCTAAAGAGCATTTGAAAAGAGAACAAACATATTTGTTACTAAGAAAGGTCGTACAAATATTTATGGTGCTGTTTGGACTAAGATTTTGCAACGTGAATGTAAAATTACAGGTTGTCTTCTCTTTCAGGCTGCTGAGTCCTGAGGAGCAGCGAGGGAGTGGCAGCTGACTTGGAAACTGCTTTACTGGATAAAGGGAAGATAAAGGAACAGCCAGGATTCATTCTGGCACACAGATTTTAGCACTGATGCAGCAAGAGAACTCTCTCTGGGTTTCAGGTTGGTTAATAGGAAATGATTCTTTAGATTACAGTTCCCAGAGAGATCTCAGCCCTAACTAAAGCCCTGTTGTGTTCAGGGCTGCAATCCAGGATGGAGCCCCTGCTCAGCACCCTTGCTGTGACTGTGCATGGAGGGATTGAGTGAAGCACTGCAAATCACACAGCACAGCTGGGGCGCAGCTCAGGGGCACATCCAGGGGGCCACTCAGACAATCCCAATGTGCAAACATTTGGGAATTTGGGATTGTTGGGTTTTTAGCCCTTCCAGGATTTTTCCAAAGGCTGAGCTTGTGTTTAATGAAAGTTTAAAAGGAGGGTGTTCATGTGAGCTGAACAATGAACTGCTTGGTCATTGTACCATTGCAAAATTCATTCCTAGGTGAGGATGAGTTACCCATACAGACCCAATTATGTAAAGTCATGGTTATTAAACAGCTACTGTGTTGGATATAGAAGTGTGTGGTACTGGAATAAATCCCTTCATCATTTCCTTTTCATCACCTTCAGCAACACTTGACTGTTACTGCAGCTTATAAATACTGAGGAAGTCATACCAGTTAGAAATAAATTTGCTCTTGTAGTTTCCTGATTTTGATAGGCCACCAATTTTGTGGAAAAAAATGTTCTTTACAGAGGCATCCCCTCATATTAATTCTATCATTATTCCAATATGATTTCAAGCTGGGAAAAGAATTTGTGATTCTCTATCATGTTTGTTTACATACCCTTGACTCCTGTTAAGTGCTTAATGGGTCTTTGTCTATTTGTCTCCTTCTTAACAGTCAAGTGGCACTTATTAAAGTTAAAATAGAGAATGCTGCACCCTTGTGCCACAGACATAAAACAGAATGCAAGTTCAACATTCTTTACAGAGAAAATCAATAGATATAACAAAGCAAAACTTCAGCAGCTTCTTATCCAACTCACAAACTACTTTGTTTCAGCAGGCACAAGATAAATGACAGATATCACTGAGCTAATTTCAAGAAAACATCACCTAAACAAAAACCTCAAATGGCTTGTTCTTCCTGAAACCACTGAATTTACACATTCATTTGTCATTATTTTGTGGGGCTATGTCTTATTATATGGCTAGGATTGTTATTCTACTGTTAAATATTACATCAGTAGAACCATTTAATGCACCATTACCAAAGTCTAATCTTGCAAGTGTGTTAAAATATTGGCATTAATCCAGTGTAAATCAATTAATATTTTATTTGGACAGTGGATTACAAATATATTTATTTTCTACACAATTCACACTTTTGTGTTTTGTTTCTTTCCTTTAGTTTTGTTTTATTACTCCAGTAATAGAAGGATGTGCTCTCACCCAAGCCCACACTGAATCATTGCACTGCCTTAGATTTATCTACATAAGAAAAGTTAATTAGGAGCATTGTTAAGAGTGATTGCTTTCTGCTTACATACATAGAAACCCTAGTGCTGGCAAAAGCTATAATTGGGTGGTTATGGTAGAGGGCTTAAGTGATTACAGTTTGTCAGTCTCACTTGACAGAATGTTTCAATAGTTAAAAGAATGAATCCCAGACCACAAAAACTCCTCATGAGGAGTGGCACCCAACTAATACCATAATTTCTGGTGTCTTCTGACAGCTTTCTCTTCTTCTTCATTTACATATTTCTTCTTCTCTCCTAGCAGACTGCAGAAATTCCTTACTGTAGCAGCATAGATGAGAGCTTCACTTCCATTTCTGAAGCTCATTTCTGATAACTTTTTCAATCCATGCAGTATATGTGAAGCGGGTACTGATATGCTGATTTCACTGAGGTATCTATAAATTGTTTATTAGATGAGTACTCACAACGAGATGCCACATGTGAATCCAGCCAGCTCAAATCACTGAGACTGCATTCAACAGGACCACAAGGACAGGATGCCAAGGAAGTTCTCACTTTCACTGCAGAGCAGAGAAATATGGTTAATATAGCAACAAGTCATGAAGTAAAACAGATGGAAGAAACATTCTGAGTGTTAGGGAGGAAGAGAGAGCAGTAAGCAGTAAAGGGAGATGAGCTATTTTGCATGAGCAGTCAGCATTCTGGTCAGACTTCAGGGTCAGATTTTATAAATATTAATTTTTCCAATCCTATCTGGTTTATTATTAAGCCATCAATGTGATTATTGTCTCAGAGAGATTAGCTCTGAGAATGGGTGTTTGTCATTTGTCTGGCTAAACTGAAACAAACTTTAAAAAAAAATACTGTTTGTTTGTTCTACATAGTTGCAGAAGGGATGAACCAGGTAGAGGGCTCTTACTCCTGTTAATTCCTGTGCAGAGGTGGTGGCAAGCAAGAGGCTGGGATAATCAGAGGTTTATCATTCACTGAGCTCCATCCACAGCCTTGAAGACTCCAGTGGCGTTTCAGCAATAATAGATGACTGCAATAACAGTAATTTTAGCACAATGACTGTAAGGATACTGTGCACATTAACTAAAGGATAATCACCTTTTCTAATTCTCCAACAGGTGATCAAGATTTTAGAGCTGTTTATCCATATTATAAAATCAGTGCAGCAAGGTGCAACAACATTGGAACTTGTGAAAATGAAAATTACAAGTATCTGTAATTGTTCTGTAGCAATATAGGATAGTTTAAAATTGTTCTTATAAATTTCTTTATATGCCCTAAGTTAGTCAAGAACACATCATATCTGCTGTTGTTTTACATCATCACCTAGGAATTTTCAGACATCTGACAGAATATTTTAATATTTTGAATCAATTAATATTTTTAATTTTTTTAATATATTTTATCCCTACTTAGCCTATCACTTGCACCTTTTGTGGCTACCTATCTGAATTATAGCCAAGGAAACTCAATCAAATTAGCAAAGGATGATCAATTCTTTGAATAATTCTTTTCTGAGCAAAAAATTCTTCAAAGGTCAATTGAAACTACTTATTTCTGACCACTACAAATCCCTTTCAGATAATATCTGGCATAATAATAGCATCAAGAATTCAAGTGGAGAAGTAAAGGTTTGAGACCTATTTGGCTCCTAGGACCTGATACAGCAAAACCCTTAAGGAAGTGCTTTATTTGGATGGAGAAAGTTCTTGTATTTAATGTCCTGGAAGTGATGACATACTTATCTCTCTATTTAAGAATTAAGAATCCCTGAAACTGGGTTTCTGGGACTGCCCATAAACTTTTCAGTCCTGCTGATTCAGAAACTTCAAGATTTCTTCTGTTTCCCTTCAAATATCTAAGAATTTATCCACTGATTCTGACTGATATGTGAACAGTAATGAGCAGATGACTTCACTTGAAAGGGAGCCTGTCTGGACATTCTTACAAAAGCTTTTATTATCTGTTTTGCTGTTCGTTCTAATTTCTGTGTGGTACAAACCTGCAGCAGAAATAGCAAAGACAAATGGCAGTCTTAGTGCTGCATGGGTTGGCAGAGTCACACACCAAGGACATTGCAGGTCTACAGCATCTGTGGGGTTTAGAGAGGAGGAGCACGATGAAGTGTGGGTAGGATGGGGAACTCAGGTCCATCACTGTGCTGCTGTGCTGCTAAAGGGTCTCACCAGGCCCTCCAGTGGGATTGCTAAATGTTCCAGAGGGTGGATATCACAAATCCCAACTCCCATGAGCTAGCAAGGACAGGATGCTCCCTTACCTGAAGGCTCCTTCATTCCTACCCTAATGAAAGGCAAAGAGCTGCTGCCAGTTCAGCAGGATGACTGCATGTGGACTTGAAAAAGAGCCTTCCTCTGCCTTTCCAGAATGGGTAGAAGATGTAAATCATGCCATCCTGTTTCAAAGCCTATTAGAAGGTAGCAGTGATGTATAGTTCAAGGCAGCACCTTTCACAGTGACTAATACACAGCTTCCCTGCTGCTCACCAGGATGACTGGTGATAATGGTAGTGATGAATACCCATGCAAAATATCAGAGGGTTTTGGAAAATGATTCCCTTTGACTCATTAAGTACACAGGCTTCACCAGCAAGATAATGTGTCAAAAGCTATTTCAGAAGAACACAAGCTACTACTTCATTTAAACAATCCAGGATCATTTTAAGATGACAAAATATGCCTGGGGATTGCAAATGTAAGGCAAAAGTGAACCTTCCATCCTTTAAAACTTGGCTTTAGGTTAGCCAAGAAAACATTAGAATTGCTCTCACTGCAGTCACATCTAAGAATTTTGTGATGGTAATAAATTCTTTCAAAAATTGCTCTCCCCAGTACAAAGAGCTACAGCTGATGTGCTACCTGCATACAGAGAGAACCATGGAGGTTTACTTGTAACCTTTAACCTGTAAATTTAAGAAGTAAAGTACCTCGTTCACTGCCTAATTGTCATCATCATATTTTCTGAAAAATCTCTTTGCCCAGGATTTTTTCTCCTGGGAAGCTGAGAAGCCTCAGAGAAAAATGAAAACAATATTATCTCATTTGCTTCTCCTGTGTTTTGTTGCTTGGAATGCGGTTTGGACCTTTTTTACCAACTGGTCATTGTTTTATTGGTTTCATGGGAATTGTTTCAACTTAATGACCAATCACAGCCAGCTCTGTGGAGGCTCTGGAAAGAGTCATAAGCTTTTCATTATTATCTTTTAGCCTTCTGTAAGCATCCTTTCTCTTATAGTTTAGTATAGCATTCTATATTATCACATCATATCATATCACAAAATAATAAATTAGCCTTCTAAGAACATTGAGTCAGATTCATCTTTCCACCCCATGATGGGGGACCCTGAAAATACCACACCTAATCCGACATAAGCCACAAACCTCAAATATATTCAAGTTTGAAATGTATTGAAATGAGTAACTGTCATTTACCCAACTGTCTGTGTTAAATGGATGCTCAGCAGAAGTAGTGGAAAGCAGGCAGAAAAGCTACCAATGCCTATGCGATGCTCTTTTCTCCTTGGGAACTGTAAGAAGTTTGGAAAAAAATGAATAACCAGAATAAAAGCATAGAAGACCAAGTGTAGCCAATCTCAAGTAAAGTAGGTGGCTGTGAAAAGGCATGAGTGAGAAAGGAAATAAAAAAGACTAAATGCTACATTAACGATTGTGAAAAAATAATCTTTTCTCTAAAAGGAATTGATTGTATAGAGCCATTAATCTTCTGACACTGTCAACACACACTTCTGCTTCTGTCTTAGAGAAGCTTCTTTAATATTTATGAAGAGCCACTGTCATTTTCCCTCTCTGCCTTTCTGGTTGCATCCTTTATGACTGACTGCTTGTTGCTAATGCCATTGTCCTCAGGGATAGGAATCATGCCTCCCACCCCCACCAGATCTGCAGCCTGAGGTCGATGAGCGTGAAGAGAGATGGCAGTTTGAGAGATCTGCAGCATGAAAACATGTCCAGCACAGAGAGGCAAGGACTGCTCAGCAATCTCTCTGGCTTTTACTTCCAGTCTGCCAGGGAGATGTACTTGCATCTCCTCCTAAATGGGAAAATAAAGCACCATCTCACCTTATTTTAATTGTTTCAAGCAGAAAAAGGTGACCAAAGGTGTAATGATATCCTTGGAATTAAAAAAACCTGCATTTTATAGTGCATTATAAATTAAGCACATCTTAATTGCAACAGGAAGGAAAAATTATCCGAACTTCATCTGCCTTTCACTGCCCATTATAAATGCATTCATAAAAAACAGGCTTACCAAATAATCTGACAAGGCCCAGAGATTATAACATAATGTAATCTACCTTTACAGCTACATGATGTGACTGCACAGCCCTTGAAGAGGTTGCCTCTGGTTCCAGCCTGCCAGTTTAACTATGGAGAGCTTGAGAAACACAACTCTGAACAAGTGAAAAAGGAATTTCCTGCAAACACAACTCTGAACAAGTGAAATGGGAATTCCCTGCAAATACCTCTGGTAGATACCAGAAGGGATCCTCTGCAAATTCACCATCAATGCCCTCATCTGCCATCCTGCTTTCAAGCCACAAACAAATATATTTACCAATTGACCAAAATTAACTTGCTGTTCTTGGATGAAGAACTTTACCCTGCAGTGCTCTAGGCTGCTTAAAGACACTAAAAATGTACACAGACCTCATGGCTACATGCTGGACTAACAGAATTGGGGCCCTGCTGCATTATGGCTGTGGTAGTTTTGCAAACTTAACATGATGCATGATGTCAAAGCTCGAAAATCATTTTGCTTCCTAAAGTCGACAGGAGATGGGATTTAAACTGCCTTAGTTGGAGTCCTATAATCAGTCATCCAAAATAAATTGTATTATTTAAGACTTACTCAGAGGCAGACAAGCTGAAAACCTATTTTTATATAATAAAAAAGTTTATAGGCTCCCATAAACATTTAAATTGCTTCTTCATACATGTTCTGCATGGGGAATTCTTTGTTTCATTTGTAAGACTTTCTGTTGTGCTTTGTGACTGCTTGCAGCAGTTTGGATCTGCAAACACCACGCACTGGGGTTTTCCTATTTACTAACAGCACCAATCTAAAACTACTCTACACACACATGCTGTGACAAAAGAATCACTTGGCCACATAGGTTTGAATTAACACAGGATATCCTACCAAAGCTCTCCACCAGCCCCTGACTGAGTAGATAATTTGCTAATGCAAATACATTTGTGAGGTTTTTCTGTAATTTTGCTGCAGATGGGTGCAGGTGAGGTTTGGCTGTGTCACCTGTGTCCTGAGCCACGTTGGCTGGCTAAAATGTTAATGCAGCTTTGAGACAGGAGTGCAGGAGATGCCACGTGCTCAGACCTGAGAGCAGCTCCCAAACCACAGCAGTTTATGGTATGAGCTCCCAGCTGCTGTGTGCTCACAGCACAGGGCTGTAACAATCTGATTTAGGTTACACAAGGTTACCAGGGCACAGAGATGCCTTGATCATTTCTCCCATGCAGACTGTTCATGTTCCTCTGCAAACTGTGGCATATGGACACAGCATGATATTCACTTCTCCAGGTTAACTTGCTTCACGTGCAGAGGAAGCCTCAAGGGACACCCCACAGCATCTCAGGGAACAGCAACGAAGCCAAAGCAGATTTATGAGCCTTTAGTGTTTCATTGGAGTTTACTGAGAAACTCAGCTGCAAACATTTCCTCTCCAAACCTACAAATACCTCCTCTCCAGACCTGTTATCCTAGAGAAGAGGAAAATAGCATTCAAGGGGATAAACTTTCCAATGAACCCGACATAAAGTGTGTTACAATATTTTCCAATTTTTTTACTAGAAGTCAAAATAATTATTTTTTCAAGACAAGATTTATTTTTAACATTTTCACAACAGCCTGTTTTCCTGAGTTTGGGGAAAAAAAACAAGAACAGCTGATAACTACTAGACATGTCTTACTGGTCAAAGGCATTTTCAGAGAAACTGGCAAACCCAACTATTTTTATCTCATTTCATGCCCTCATGGGTTATGAAAATGAGCCAAGTCTTTTAGAAAGCTGTATTGCACTTAAATTGGCTTTTGCTTCAAAATGCAAATATTCCCTGCCAACACATACAGAATGTAAAACTTGCCAACTGGATGACAAGCAGGAAGAAGAAGATTGCAAATGATGTTGCAAAGACAGGAGATAAAATACACAGCCTAGTAGGATATACATGTATATAAATACTCCTGCCATGTATATTTACTCCTGTGTAATCTGGAAATGACTGAAATAATGACAACATTACAAATTTTTATGTATTTAAACATTGCTTTCCTTTTATTTTAAAGGATTACAGGCAATCACAAGTAAATTGGTTCTTTTCATGCTATCCTAATAAAGGGAACAAAAGTAGTCCTTAACCACTGTTTTGTTTTTGGTTTCTGGTAGTAATAGGGCTCCATTTCTAAACTCATCCTGTTGCTACAAGTTTTCACTGCCCTTCCTCCCTTTGTGAAAATGTGAGGACCCTAATCCTGAAAACATCCCTATTTGTATCTCTGGACAGATTGATCCAGAGAATAGATCAGATCTTAGATGTTGCTCAAAGACCTGCTCATCTCCCTAACTGATTGTTTTAGGGTGAGCCAAATTCTGCTGAATTCTGAGTTTTCTTTAATTGATTTCATGGGATGAAAGATATTTGTGATGATACTTTCACCAGTTTCTGGCACTAGGAAAGAAAAGAAATATCTTTTTTTCCACTCAGAGAATACATTTAGTAATAAAAAATTTGCTCCTGTGTTTGAGAAGTTACTTTTTTTTTTCTCATAGCAAATTTTTGAGTTCACAAAGTTCAAGTAAATTTTTATCTACCAAAATGAATTTTGTAGTCCTTATTAAACATTAATTCTGAACAAGAATCACCACTTTTCTGTGCTTATAAAAATAGTTGTCTCTAGAATGTGTCAGACAATTGTTGGCTGGTTTTTTTCCCTATAAGATTGATTTAAATAGTTTTAAATGTGCTATCACCCTAGAAATATTTTATAGGAACAAAGATGTAGAGGTCAGGAGTGTGTCAAAATGACATTTAAATGTCAAACCAGTACTTACTTTATTGAGATATGAAGTAATGTCTGCTATTCACTGAAAAAGTGTTTAAGTCTATTTCAAGTTTTCAAAGACAGTTCTCCAGTAATGATGCCTTTGTGTGCCTCTATGGAGACAGAACAGAAACTGGAACAGAACTGGTAGTGGGGAATAAAATTAGGAATTATCTACTGGTCTGACACGAAATCGACATTGACCACATTATATCTGTATTTGCACACTAAGAATTAAAGCAGGGAAACATCAAATAAAGGACTTACTTCTGTGAACAATAGCTTAAAAATAACAGAAAAGATCAAATGCTGCAAAGCTGGGGACAGAAAGGACTGTAGCTCAAAAACAACAGGAAAGATCAAATGCTGCAAAGTTGGGGAGAGAAAAGACTTCTTTACCACAGCTGAGCCAACATTGCCTGTGTTTATTGTCCATTCATAATGAAAAGTAAATGCAGAAGAAACCAGCACTGTTGAAATGCAAGCATAAATAACATAAATAAAGACTATTACATCTTGCAGGCAGAATATTTGGAACCACAGTCTGATTTTATATCTGCAAAGTGAGGGAGTGTCTTACTGACTGTTCCCACCCCCAAGTACCAGCCTGAGGTGAATCCCCTCGTCCTGGTTCAGCCCTTCCCAGTAGAGAAGACAAGCTGGATTTCAGCCCGACCAAGCAATGCACAGGTCAGGGTGACTGTGAGTGACACTCAGGGACTCTGCTCCTCTCACCACCACTGCCATCAGCCAACCCTGCCTCCTTCTGCCTCATTTCCTAAAGCAGGGGAAGAACCTGCAGCCCTGGGAGAGGTGCAGAGCTTCTCCTCCATGCCTTCAATGACCTTGTACCAGCGTGTGTTGAGTTCTGTTTCCATGGCCAGGACGTCCTTGGGCTGCTGCAGGACCACCCAGGAGGGCACTGACCTGTTCTGGATGAGATGCTGCTACCTGTTTGCTGAGAGGAAAAAGGACCACAGCCATTAGCTAATTTCTCCCATGCAGGTCACAGAACAGCTGTCTGCTAATTGCCTTCCCTGACTGGTAACCTGAATTGATTTTGAGCTAGGAGTCCGCAGGTGAAAAAAGTTGTATACTCTATTCCAAATATCATGCTTTTTTCCCCCCTGCATTGTTTGAGTTAGAAAAGGGAAAGGATAGAAAGTTTCTACATCTGACTGATAGCTTTCACCCTAGAAATTCACACTTTGAAGTTTTTGATTATTTTATGGACAACTATCGCTGTGGTTTTTATGATGTACTTGAGAGCTCAGAAGTTGTGATCTTGCTGTGCTGTACAACACTTTTAAATTATGGGACAATCTGCATTCCTGGTGTGTTGTGAGCTGACAATATATGGGTACCTCAGCTGACAGGAGGACACTGTCCTTGCAGTCTAGTACACTTTCTGCTGCCTCTGACAAATACAGACATTATGTGAGCAGACATTAAATGCTGCAGACATTCAAAATTCCCGAAGAGCATTTTTCATCCAGTATTAGTTCACACAAATATGCTTAGGTGACAGCTTGTTTAATATACACTGAATAATATGAGTCGTGCCATTTGCCAGCAAGTGAGAGAGCTCCACCAGCAAGCATTTTATTAGGTGCATTGCTATTTAGTGTTCACACCATCGTAATATTTACATTTCCTTTTTATTTGGTGAATTACTAAGGCTGTACTGTGGCATTTAGATTAGCCCTACACAAGTGGCTGTGTGAAAAAAGAAGCACCAAGAGGGTGCCTCCTTGAAGGTCACAAAACACAGTGGGTTTTCTTCAAGTTTTTTTCTTCAAGGGGTGAGGGCTCTACCTTAATTTTGGGGCCTATATCCAAAAATTGTTATGGATACTGAGGCCACTAGCTACTCTATCAACCTGACTATTCCTCTGACTGAGAGAGGTTCCAAATTCCCTGAATTTAAGGGACAGCATGCTATGGTTTAAAGGCAGTTAGCCTCAGGTTTCCTGGATGTAGGTTTTGTGGATATAGGTCACTGGGCTAAGTCATGAGCATTTTTATGGCAAGTAGAGGACAAAGGGGTTCTTTACATCTTCTCCTCCCCAGCTGTATGGCTCATTGCCTTAGAGCCAAGCATAATTTAAGGAGCTTGCACACAAAAATTGGGCAAAGCATTTCAGCATCAGGATTCTGGAGTTCTGGTTCATCAAAGGTCGTGCATATTCCCACATACTAAGTTCATCACTTTCTTATTCAATTGAAAACAGCTCTGCAACAACCCACCCACAATACTTTAAAGCTTATAAAAAGAAGGAAAAAAACCCCAGTTTCTCAGCACCTCTGGATTGATTCTGGGTGTGTTTATGCCGCACAGAGGCTTTCTCATACCGGTACCCATGCGAGATGCTGCACCACATGGCCAAAAGCCATGCCACAGGAGATTCTCTCCCAGAGACAAAAGCAGAGCAGACACATTAGCTCTGTGCCCCACACACTTTAATAAGAGCTGTCACTTGCCAGCACAAGCTAACACAGGCTCTGCTCTGGGCTGACACAGCTCAGTTGCTCTTGAAGACACCCACAGCAGTCTGGGGATCTCTGCCAAGAGCCCTGTTCTTAATTCAGACATGACCACAGACACACAGTATCAGGGCCATCAAAAAGTTTCTGTCAGGGTGTACTCATGACCCAGAGGCAGTGAGAAAAAAAAAAAAGCTTTTTAATTTTTAAGCATGGTTCTGAATTGCACCATATTCGTATGTTCATTGTTTATCAGACAAATGATTCAGATGATCTGCCTCTTTTAAGTATTATTTTCCAATTCTGTTCTATTCCATTCATTTTTACCAATGCAATATTTGTTTCCTATTTTCCTATGCCATGACTGGTTTTAAGCATGTGTCCAACACAGGATCCCAGCTCTAAATTTTCAAATTCTGTTCTCTGGAATAGATCCAGTACTGCAATTTTGAACTGTAGCCATATACAACTTTTTGAACCCAATTTCCTTCTGCCACAACACCCTGGAGACTGTCTGAAGACAAGCAATGATTTTTTTTTTTTTTTTTCAGTGCAAATTCATACCTGGTTTACTGAGCTTTACCTACCTCCTGACACACCACTGCACCACCACCACCACTGCCAAGAAGGATGCTGCCAAATGCTGATTTTGGAACCCAGAATTCCAGAAATCAGCAGTGCTGAAAGTAACAAGCACAAAGCTCATATTTTTTTCATGAGAAAATTTCCTGTCCATTGGTGCTCAGCCGAGTCCTGCTGTTTGGACCTTGTAGAGTCTGACCCATTTAGAAAAGGCCAACTGAGATCTCGGGCATTTCTTCACAAACATAGTGGCATCTCTGACTTCATAATGCTAATAGTCACATGGCAAAGGACTTTTGTTTGGTTTTTTTTTCTAAAAAAATATAATAAATTTTTTATTAATTTTTTTTTTTTACAGTGGCCCTTAAGACTGTCCAGCACATTTGACAATCTTGGTCTAAGTAGTGTATTAACACTACATAAATGCCTGAAATTTTTTTTTTAATTATTATTTTGCTCACGGAAAATCAAACATATATTACCATTGATAACAATAACTTCTGGTAAAGGATGATGTCAGCCTACCAATGAAAATGAAAGATGGTGAGTTATGAAAAAAAAATATAACAAGGACAAGGAAGTGGGAATTAAAAGCAGACATATTAAAATGAAAGGCACACTTTTCAGCAGTAAGATTAATTACCATTATAATATATTCCTAAACAAACTCTCAAGGTCTCCAGCTCTGAGTTTGTCCAAGATTGCTGTTTGCCTGGAAGATTTGCCACTGTGTGTATTTCTGGGTGTCAGTGGGAGGGCCTGACAGAAACCATGAGGTCTGGGAGGACACTGCCCTGGGACAGGTGGGATGGGGAGAGTGGCAGGCAGGGGTTAGAGCTCAGCAGCAGGGTAGGGAGGCAGCACAGAGACCCCGAGTCCCAAGAAACACAGAATGGAAACTGCTGTGCTGACCTGTCACCATGATATTTTATGAAAAATCCCTTCTCCAGGATTTCTTCTCCTGGAAAGATGAGAGGCCTCAGCTTCTCCGTGTTGTGCTCCTCTGGAATGTGATTTGGAGAATTTTTTTACTCAGCATGTGAATTGTTTTTACTTAATGACCAATCCCAGCCCAGCTGTGTCAGACTCTCTGGTCAGTCACGGGTTTTTATTATTCATTCCTGTCTAGCCTTCTGATATCTCCTTTCTCTTTCTCTAGTATAGTTTTAGTATAACATTTCATAATATGATACTATATAATATGATATGATGTAATGTAATGTAATGTGATGTGATGTAATGTAATGTGATGTAATGTAATGTGATATAATATAATATAATATAATATAATATAATATAATATAATATAATATAATATAATATAATATAATATAATATAATATAATATAATATAATAATATCAGCCTTCAGGGAGCTTGGAGTCAATTCTCATCTCTCACCTTGTCCTGGGGACCCTCACAACACCACAACACTGACCTTTGTTTACCCCCACTTCACAGCCACCCTCATCACAGAAGGGATGAAGAACATCTGCAGTTTGCCTGGGATTCTCCTCTGCCATGTTGTCTTGGTTTAAGACAAGTTAAAAGGGATGAACACTACAAAATGAGACACCTCCCCTTTAGCTTTATCTAATCCTTTTTCACCATTGAGACAGGAATGTGAGTAGATATAAGTGAAAAAAATAGCAGTTTACAAAAAATACCCCAAAATAATATCAGGCAAGCAAAACAATAGTCACTAGTCACAAAGTAGTTGCTGAAATCTCCCAGACTCCCTGGAAGCAAAGAGAAACTCAAGATGGTGGAGAAATTATGTGTTCCTCCAAGCACATGATAAACTTACTCAAAAAATTTGGGTCCTTTGACAGATTTCTCAAACCAAATAAGTTATTACCATATATTATTTCCTTTTCCTTTTTATAGAAACTTTGATATTGAATTTCTTGATATAACTTTCAAACACTAGACTCTGTCGAACTTGTAGGTTCCTGAAAGCTGATGACTGGCATCAGCAATGAAAGATGGTACATAGTGTAATTATAATTCATAAATGTAGTGCTAAAAAAAAATTATGGTGGCTCCTAATTAACTTTCAGTAGCAAAGAATAAGATAGTTTATAAAAAAGTTGTAACAGAAATTAAATTGTCCCTTTCTTCCTTCAAAAAATAATGGTGAAAATCAATTATCTTTGCAGAAAAATGTAAAATTCATGTCTTTACCAATCAATAAAGGTCTGATTATACCAAAGAAAAAATTAAGAACAGCAGATCTAAACTAGCATTTTTTATTAGCTTTGCTAGAATAGAATAGAATGAGCAGCAGCACACTGCAGAGGAACCCAATGTCTAACCAGTCTGTTGTTCTGTCATGGAGCAGAGATTCAATTCCAAATAGAGGATATAAGTACTTTATTACCTATTACCTTAGCTAAACATCTGTTTGCATCACCCTGCCCAAGAAAGATGGAGCTTGAGAAAAGGTTATAGGGTGTTTTGCAAATAATTAAATAAAAAACCCAAACAAAACAAACAAAAAACCTGCTTCTCAGTAGAACAGTAAGCATTGTCATGAAATAATTTATCTAGTTCCAATGCCAACATTACGGGTGAGCCTGTAAATGACTGTACATAACCTATACAAGGGAAAATGAAGTATGAGAGCTGTTTTTGGGGGACCATTCAGACCCTGACTATCATCAGCACATCAGTGAAGCCTTTTCACATCCTTACCCACCTCCAGTCCATCCTATGCAAATGATGGGCTTTGTTAGGGAGCAGAAATCACAGCAAGGAACAGGCAAAAAGCACTCCCCTATGTTAAAGCCAGTTTAGAAAGTCTGTTCATTTTATAAGTCATCTCTGGGGGATATATCCAAGATAGCTTTCCTTAGATAAAACCATGATAACAGGTCATCAAAGTTACAGGCTGAAATTTCCCCATAATTTGGCAAACTTCAGCTGATATTCCTGACTGCTGGAAGGAAATGATTAAGCCAATTTTTATAGACAGACTTTTGTTTCCTCTTCAGAAAATAAACACACAGAGTTTAATTTCAGTCTACTTATTTCAATATCTCCTTGTCTTGCTTGTCTTATTTTCAAGGCTTGGCATCCAAGGGCTGTCATGCTGCTTCCTAATAATTTTGACATCTGGTCAGGTCATTTTTCAGAATGAAATGACACACAGCTTTCACATTCTCATTTTTCACCCTAGAAAAATAAATGTTGAAGCTTTCCTTACATGTATGGCAAAAACATTTCCATATCAAGCTCAGCACTCTTCCTGCTGAACTGAATTGCAATAATACTGGGATATATCACAACATGCAATCCATACCACAAAAAATACTTCTGCTCTCAAGAAAGTTAGATCTGCACTATATGAAATAAAAAAATAAATCATGTGGCTTCTGTATGAATTTTGGAGCAAAATCCTGACCTTATTTCTAGAGGATTGCCTGCTGAATGTGTGAGCTTGGTCTTTTTTCTACCAGAACCATGCAGACATTTGCAGGTAATTTGATGAACTGATTGATTTGGCCAAAAATTATCCCCATGAATCACAAATGAGGACAGAACCACCACACCTTTATAAACTGTGTCTACTACTAGTGATCAAGCCAGCTTATGGATTTAGCTTATAGACCCTGGTCATAAAATTTGATTCACTTTTGGCAGCCATATAATTACTCTGTTTGGGCTGATGGTGTCACATTTCTGTGCTAATACCATATTTTGAAAGAAACAATTAGCAATGCATTTATTTATCATCTTAAGATATTCCAAAAAGATGGGTATATATTTTAATATGAATCCCCTTAGTATTTCTGTCCAGGGAGCTGTTTGGGACCCTCCAAAGTGCTGTTATTCAAACCCATCAGTATCCTTGCAACATCTCCCTGTGTCATGAGCTCCTAAGAAGAGCAGAGCTGCTACTCATGATGAGAAAACATCTGCAATCTATTCTTGTATAATTAGCAAGCATTTGCAATGCTGTAGATACTTTTATTTCTGTGTGATTTCAATGCTTATGCTGAAGGCAGAGACCAAACTCTTTGCTGCTCACTTTCTCCCCATGTCTGAGGCTTCTCCTCCTGCTCAGCTGAGAAGAGGGAAGAGCAACAAGGGAGGCAACAACATGGCTGGACCTTTTTCAGCATGAGACAGAGACATCCGCAGGGCACAGTGGAGCCCTGACCTCCTAACCCAGGCCCACCTTGCTCCTTGACAATCAGCTCACCACTGAGACATCTGGCATCTCATGAATAAACCAGTTTCTTGCACTTCTGGAAAGTGGAAATGGAGTCTTTTTAATGGAAGAAAGAACCTTTCTTTTTCTCAGGCTTGATCTGTTTCTAAAAGAAAAAAAAAAAGTCAGCCTATTATAACACTGTGTAAATCCCAGTTTTCTTTCTTAAATAATAATTGCAATCAGTGTAATTCATACTATTATTCACACTGTGTGACATTAAGTTAAATTCTTTTTCAGTTAATTTATTGTTTGCTACTGATCTCTAGTGCCCTTCAGACACTCTTGAAAATTATTATTTAGATCTCTATTAAAATATTTTGATGAATAAAACTGCTGAAGTACTAGCTGATGACCACCAGCTATATTTTAAGCGGAAACAGGCTTGGGCCTTCGAGGTTTTTTTTATTTTTAACATGACTGAAAGAAACTGGAACAAGGCTAATGTTGAACAAGCTTTCTAATGCTCTCTAATCTTGTGAGTCAAAATAACACTGCCTACATTACTTTACACATAGGTACTGTTTTGGAAAGCTCTTGTCTGATTGCTGTATTAAATTATGGAAAAGCTAGATTAATAGAATCACACAAAGGTGTTAGTTCATATCCCTGCCAATGCAGTGTGGTTTTTAAATCCTTAATACCTTAAGTCCCACACTGATTGTTGTAAAGCAAGGTGAGGTTGTGTACATTTTACAGTGTAAAAGATACAGCTCTTGTCCTGACATCTTTTGAGGCATGGGAATTCTGGTGCCACCAAATTCTTGAGCAGACTTGCACTAATTTTGAAAAATTAGAGCCTGAGATGAGAAAAGATCATTTATTCTTATTAGGACATCTATCTAGGAGAGGGGAAGAAATAAAGAAAGAAAGAAAAAAAAGATTGCCTTATTTTGGATTCCTAATGGATGGGTTCACTTTGAGAGGAAAATATTTTAAATGGAATTAGAGTATCCACAATCCTTGTTAAGAGGCATATCTCAAATATCAGTCATGAGATATAGTTGCTTATAGTGGCCAACTTTTGAAAACAGCTCTGGAAAAAAAAATCAGTTATACAATCAAAAGTCAGAAATTGCAGATAATCAATAATACAGCAGCTAGTTTTAGCTTGGTGATTTTTCCTCATCTGTGTTCAGGCTGCTGTTGAAAACCATTCTCACCCCCTGCTCTGAATTGCAGGAGATCAGAGAGTTAATGTCATTACCAACACACATTACATTGCAGAATTTCTGTTTCACAGCATGTCAGCTGTACTCACTCAGCCATCTCCACAGCCCAGCTTAGTCTGTAACAATATACAGCTTGAAAATAATATTAAGGAGCAGATTTAATCACAGTTAAATTCCAAAACTAGAAGTTGCCCCTGCTTATCTGAGTGTTTCTGGACTGTATTCTAGATTGGTGTGTTAAAGATGAACAGGAACACTTTTTGCTATGACAGGATCAACTGAAGTAAGAGAATCAAGAGAATGGGGTTTATTTGCTCTAATTTCCCTGAAAGCACATCAAAGGGTGCTTTACGTAACAAAAATCTGCCTGTGAATGTCTATGTATTTTCATAAAGCTAACAGCTTCCTTGTTAACTGACTGTTTATATAAATGGACATGTGTACTTATGTAGGACAAAGTCAATAGTTTAATGTTATGTTTTCTTCTGCACTACAAGAAGTCTGATGAAACAGAACTATTCTTAAGGGAGCACGTCAACAGTGCCGTGTCAAATATCATCATGTTGTGACTAATGCTCCATTTTGCATCTCAAATATTTTTAACTTGTGTTTGTTTTGTGCTCTGTGAAGTTAAGTTTCTGAGTGGGCACTTCAGAGCAAATATAAGCCTGTATGCTTCAGTGCAGTTCAAGAGTGCTTTTTTCTCCACAAATCCCCTCCCACTGCCTCCTTGCCATCCCCTGAAGCCTGAGCTTCTCATGAAAGAGACTCCCTGAGTCATTTAACACCCTCCTTTGAGAAGGCTCAGCCTCTATCACCTTATACATGTGAAACAGCACCAAGAGGCCCTCCTCCAGATGCACTCTACACAGGCAGCCTCAGGAACTTAATCTCCTGCTTTTGGGAATCTCAGAAAATGAGTCACTTATTTCTTTACCCCTTCTTTTTACCTCTCTTGCTCTTCGTGTGCTTTTCACCCGGCAATGAGTTCATCGGGGTAGTGCTCACAAGTTGCACACAAGGCTGCAAAAAAGGTCCCCTGGGCTTGACAGGCCCTTCAGGTCAAGAGTCCCTCTCTGGAAAAGCAGCAGGAGACCATACATCACCACAACTCCCTTGCAGTGGCAGGCAATCAATGGAAACACAATAATATCGATGGAATATGCACAAAGCTGATGATGTTCTCTCTTCTGGGGCCACAGCATTGATGAGATGTCACTGACAAACCACCAGGAGTTGCCACAAAGCTCTGACACATTGATTTCCTGAAGCTGGGGTCTCCAGCTATATTTCTAATAAAACAAAAGGTCTAGGGATTCTTCCTGCACACCTGGGAGCCAAGCAGCTCAGAACTTGGGCTGTTTCATTTTAGCCCTGCAACTACCTAGAGCTCTTGCTCATTGGGGGCAAAATTGACAGTGCAGGTATTTTCTGCAGCCAAGCTTACAAGCCAAAATGCTTATTTCTAAAAAGATGGGGGGAAGAGCAGGGGAAAATGAGCTAAAAATATGTGGTCATGTTTCCTCCATTGCAAACAGTTGCTTAATAGAAAACTCTGCAGCATAAGATTTAATCCCTCTCTGATGTGCAGCCTCACCTAACATTTTAAGATGCAAGATTTCAGAATGCAATTTTATTTTCTTTCTGAAAGATTTCCAGATTCATTGGAGACCAACCAACTTGCCTATATATTGAAAGACTTAAAAGTTGGATTTTTAACCAGACATAGCTTCTTCAATGTTCTAGTTGTGAATGAAAGAAATGCAATTAGCATGTGAAAATTAAAACTGGAATATAGCAGCGTAGGGATTTGACACCCTTGTCTGTGCTCTGTGATGAAGTCTCTGCTGCTTTGGCAGAGTTGACTCTTGACTGCATTTCAGTGACATTCTGTTTGAAAATATCCTGTCTAACCATCTCCCTGTGTCATGAGGTTCACTCAGCTCCTAAGAAGAGCAGAGACATTCCAAGCATCTCTGACACTTGGATTGTGCCCCATGGGCAGAATAAAAAAGGACTAAAGAAATCAGACTATCACTGTGTTTCTTCACAGGCATGATTTTACACACACACACACAAACATATATATATATATACAGATTTATTTTTTTAATGCAACAACCTCCAAAAGGTAGCTAAAAATGAAAATGCAGCTGAAAAAACAGCTGCCTGAATTGGGGAGGGTCAAAAGACAGAGCAACTCTCATGCAGGCCAATGTACTTGAGACAGGCAAAAAAAAAGGAATCAACAAGTACCTTAATCTTGTTCTTTTGGGAGACAAAACAATTTGCCCTGTCAAAAAGTGGGGAAGAACTTTCTTCCATCAAAGTCATCCAGCCTCAAATTCCTCAGCCCAGGCTAGTAGCATGTCCTTGAGTCAGTATTAGCCCCGTACTCTATTTTAATAAAAGTTTACAGGCTCAAAACAATATTCCATGATCACTCCTGTGACACCAGAAAAGTCTTTACTTGCTGAGCATAAATACATCCTCAGCAGTCCTTTGATGGAAATAGATCTGAAACTCTGGAGCTGCAGGAAGATCCAGTACTTCAGGGACCCATACTCACTACTAGCAGTGCAAGATTCGTATCAGGCTCAGGGCAGAAAACCAGATATCTTCTTTTAGAGGAAAAAAAAAAAAAATAGAAGAGTTTGTATCAAATGGGTCCTTGTTTTTCAGCAGATTCTTTTTTTTCTGGTAATTTCAGTATGCCCTATTAGTAAGAAACACTGGTTGGAAGAAATGGAAACTTGAAGGAGCCAGAGAAATACTGAATGACAGTGGTAGGCTCAAAGAACTTTCTTTCAAAGGAAGCTTATAAAATATGTATCCCAGCTGTTCTTTACTTTCTAATCAGGTTTTCTGATATAATTAAACTTTATCCAGAAAGACATTTACTCATTCATGTGGTTCTGTAAAAAAAAAGGGGAAACACAAATAATGGGAAAAGATCAACTTAATCCATTTCAGCTTAACTGTGCAGGTGAACTCGGGAGGAAATGATATTAAACTGAAACCTGTGAAATTTTTGGCTCTTGAAAAATGCTCCTTTAGACAGCAAACATTTGCTGAAGATTACCCTGTATTGTTGATGCTGCTAATTAGCAAACAAAACACTCGGGTTGTGCCACCACATCTGGCCCTTCTATTTGCTGAAAACATTAATAACCATGCTGCTGTCCCCACTCCTAATGGGATTTAGTGTCATGTGCCCTGTGTTAAATGCTGCAGAGCGCAGCAGCACCTTCCCCTGCAAGCAGCAGGCAAAGCCAGCCTGTCACTCAGGGGCTGCTTGTCCTGGTGGCACTGGCTCTGCAGAGTGTGCCAGATTTAGTCATGTACACGAGCATCACCTCACTGACAGCCACGGGGAGGCATTCAGGGCAATTAGAATGGTAATCAAGAATTGACATCACCTCCTGCTCAGCCCATGTTGTTCAATATAAAAATAAGCTCAATTAGTTCTGCATTCAGGGTTTGGGTTCACATTAAGTTGTGGAAGTTGCAATTAAATCAGGCTTCTCACTTTGGTAGGTTGGATAAAAAAAAAAAGAAAAGAGAAGCATTTGGGTTGTTTTCACTTTTAATAAGAGCACAATTTACTCTTAAGGTCAGAAGTGTGACATATGTTCTGTCTTGTGTTACAAAAATAATGATGTATCAGGTCATCTGAGATATACAGGGCTGAGGGGAAATAAGCAGAAAGCAAGACAGAGAGACAGCTCCTGGCTTGCTGTTGACATGATTCTCTCTTTCTGTGCAGCTATCATTAAAATGCCAGGCTGCTAAATACCTCAGAAAATAAAACCACGCACTAAAAAGAATTATTTATTGGTTTGGATTGCAAAACAAAACCTTCTTGTAGAACAGGCATTTAAAATAACTGCTCTGATATTCAGGCAGCACCTAGCAGTGAGACAGCTTGTCAATGCTTCCTTTATAAAACACTCATTTCTTAAAAAGCGTCGCATTTCTTGTCTGCTCAAAAGAAAAATGGTTAAATCAGCTTGTCTATTTTTGAAATGAAGATCAGCAAAAATCAAATCAAAACAAAACAAGATGTTTCAACTATTTTCAAGTTCTATTTGTGCTTCTTCCAAGCAAAGAAAAACTCTATCTTCCAGAGGAAAATCCAGGAAAGGCCATATTAACAATAATTTTATTTAAAATCCAATACTGATCCTTAAGTTGTTTAGTTGGCTCAAAGGATGGACTGTGAATATGTATTAATTTTAAGAATTAGGAAGACATCAGCAGTATTATTTCCCATTGTTTTCTGGGAAGCACATTGAGGAGCACGTTTTCTCAGTCATCCTTCCACTTTCCATACAGAGCACTCATTTTTGCAGTGGTATTTTCACAGAGGCAAAGCAGCCTGCAGAGAGGTGTCTGATTGCCCCATAGCCCCCAAAGTGGGCAGATTGCTCAAGTAGCAGCCTAATTTATTCCTCTCCAAATGAAGTGCTGCAGACCAGACTCCAAGAGAAGGAGAAATTCTCAGCACCTTGCTCCATGAAATCAATCAGACTATTTACAGGGCAAGAGTATAGGCAGACAAGAGAGGTTTTGTCAGCTGAATTGCTCCATCAGCTGAAATGCTCAGAGAAGGAATCAGCATGATCTTGCTGATGTGCTCCAACCCAGTGCACTCTGAGCGAATTGCTGCACCGCCCATCCTCCATCGAAACGTTTTTGGCAGTGATACACATGTTTATTTGGGAATCTGCTCTTTAATTCATTGGCCTTGGTGTTCAAAGCAGCACTAAGTCAGCAGGGCTGCATGAGCATGAGAAGGGAGCCAGGCCAGCAGTACTTCTGAAGGAAACTGATAGCTGAGACTAAACGAATGCAGCATCCCACAGAAAATTCCTGCTCCAGAAAATATTTTTAGAAGCTGCCCATCAAGTGTCTCCCCGTGCTGAGGCAGCCCTGGAAGCCCCTGTTTTACCATAGGTCAGACCTGTCTCTAAAGGCCAGGCCTGCCAGGTTGGATGCTGGTCCTAGGCCAAGAAATGGAAATCTGTGGGGCTTTCTTTTCCCTCTTTTAGACTGATGACCTTTCTGAAGCCTGATATGAGATACACAGTATTGATGTTTGGGGTTTGCTAGCTGTGATTTTATGCTGCCTATCTGTAAAAACTTCATGGAGTAACTTCTGTTGCCTAAGAATGTTATATATTTTGGTACAAGGAGTGTAATGTGATGTAAAGTACATCATTAGGAAATAGTTGCACCCATTTAAAAACAGCTTAGGTCATGGCAAGCAAAAAAAAAAAGGAGAAAACCAGAATGTACTTCAATTTTATCACAGTCTTCCAATGAAATGTTTGATAAAGAGATTAAACAGATTCCTCAGGTTGCTAGTGTGTTTTCATAACAACCATCACTCCTGTAGCTTCCATCAGTCCTTGTCTGCCTGTGGAAAATTAAGAAGAATTATAGCTTTAATCATGGATTAGAGCATAAAGTAGAAAAGAACAGACCCTCAATAAGACCTAAACTGCAAAAATAAAAAAAAAAAAAACAAAACAATACAACCAAACCCAAAACAAACAAACAAAAAAACCCAAAAAACAAACAAGCAAAACCAAAAATACCCCAACAAAACAAAACAAAAAAAAACCCTAAAACCACTTCCAAGCAACCAAACCAAAACACATCCATCTAAAATTCCAAAGCAAAACAGGACTCTGATTAGAGTGGGTCAGCCAAATAACTGAGCTTGAGAGTAAGAGCCATAGATAAATATTTTCTAGGGTCTCAGTTAAAGTCATTTAGCAAGAAGGTGATTTTAATTCCCATCTCTTCAGGTGCCCTCAGCAGCACCAGGTAACCCCATAAACAAGAAAATGAGTTTATGCTTTTTCTCCAGCTTCATTTCCACCAAATCATTATGACGACTGCCAAGTAAAGTTCTAATATCTGTGGATCACACCATTTTTCTCCCTGGGAAATATCTGCAGTCTACTTCTCATTCCAAGTCCCAGAAAAGAAGGAGAAGCAGCAGCTCCAGGAGTATCCCTGTTGAGATTCCTGCTGCTAATCCCTACCCAACCCATGTCTTGACCTGAATTTCATCCCATAAACTTAGATCTAAATATTTAAGGACACAAAAAGCAAGAATCAACTAAGGGAATTACCTAAAAGCATGGATCTGAAAGCAGGTTAAGGAAAATCTCTAAGCTGGCAGGTAAAGATGAGGTACTTAAATCATTATTTACTGTCATGTAGGTTTTGCCTACTGACAGTAGGCACTGTCTTGATATTAAAACACTTCATAGGTAATATTTAAATTGATATGGTGTTATTATAATTACACATAGGCTATACTTGTGAAATATTAGAATTTCTAATTTGAGCTACTTCGTATACTTGAGAAATTGGGAGGAGGGGAAGATGTGTGAGAGTTTCTAATTATCTGCATCCTTTTATTATTCCATGTGAATGATTCTTTTGTACCAGAAATTTATTTGTCAGTTTGTTGTTGAATCCAAATTTCTCCTTTGCATCTTTGAGCTGATAAATCCACATGACAGCACAGTGCTGTGCACACATTTGAAAATAGCATAGCCATCCATGTGTGGGGGCACATTTATGTGAAGGTTACAAACTTTCTGATCAACCCAAAGGCTTTTAAATCAAGTGTACTGCTGGGAAACATGGCCATGCTACTTCTTGAGCTGCTCTGGCTTGTAGAGACACACTGCAGGTACTTGCAGAGTGATCCCACTATGTCAGGGATCTGGGCTGCTTTCTGTATCCTATATTCTGCTGTCCTAACACCTATTTTTCCCTGTTTCTGAATTCTGAATGGGAAAGTAGAGTCAATTGTGGTGAGCCAGAAGCACGGCTGGGGGCTGAGGAAGGGGCACTGGAGGCCGTAAGTCAGTGAAGAAAAGAGCACACTTTGGTGCTCCTGCCTGAAGCTTTGCTGTTGTCACCAATTTCTGCCAAGCAGAAGGTTCAACTCCAGAGAAGGTCCCACCTAATCACCACCACATTTCTGTCACTGCTGCCACAGCTGTGTGACACTGCACTGTGAAGTAAGGTGGCACAAAACACGACTGAGCAGAATCTCTTCTGCCCAAGGAGCACCATTTCTTGCTGTGGTTCAGTCAAATCCATTACTCCTGAAAAAAAGGATGTCCAAGAGAGGATCCCTGGTGATGTGACAGCGCTGGCAAAAATGGCTGGCAGAGAACAAGGGGGCATTGATGCTTACACAAGGGTTTTGTACACCAGTGAATGAAAATTTAATGAAAACATTAATTTTCGAAAATGCTTGGTTTTCATCTGACCTATAGAAAGAAAGCAGTTTCGACTACCAACCAAAACAGATACTTTCTTCATTATTATTTTACACCTTTTCTTGCAATTTAGTCACTTTCTGGGAGGAAAAAATGTCTGGGAGAGGACAAGTTTTGGATTATTCAGCAGAAGGGAAAAAAATTATTTTCATTCAGTGCCAGAACATTGTAAGTTTAACATACAGCAAGGAAATAATTTTTTATCTGCAGAAGTAGCCTCTACAATTAGATAATTCAGAAATTTTCCCTGATGAACTTACACAAAAGATTTTATTTAGTTGAGTTTTTTAAAAGGAACTGTTTTCCTGAATTCCCATTTCCTGGTAGCAATTTGCTAATGCTACTTTCTAACACCCACTGTACCATTGTGTATTAAAAGAGTCCATCCCAAATGCACTCCAGCAATATAAGAGTATCAACTTTTGCCTGTTTTCATCCAGCTGTCATTTTTACAGATGACATTTTGGGTCCCAGGTCTGCTTTGGTACAGAAAAACATTGTCTGGTTTTTAGGTTTTTTTTCCATTTTTTCTTTCTTTCTTTCTTGCTCCTGACAAGTAAGAAATTCAAGGAATAATTAAAGCACAGACTGGAACAAAAATAACCTCCTAGTAAACAAGTGTGCTCAAGCAAAATAAATGATAATTTATTTTACACGCAGAGATTAAAAGAGCTTGGCTTGTTCAGCTTCTCAAAACAATAACCAAGAAGGGATATGACTGTTCCCTATAAATATATCTGGGTATGTAAACATGAAGGGAGAGAAAAATTACTTAAGCAACCAGTAGAATATTGGCACAAGGACAAATGAGTATAAACGAGCCATGAATTAATTACAGTGAGAAATTAGGATAAGTACCTGGAAGGAGAAGAGCTGCTTTCAGGCTAATTTATGGGAAAATGAGCTGCCCAGTTGCTCTGGATTCAGCATGAAAAGATTGAAATTATTCCTCTCCTCAAAGCTCAGGTGTGGGAATGCGTGGCTGCTGTGTCTATGTTCTGACATGTATCCCAAAACATGAGAGAGTTATAAAGTTTTACTTCATTGGGAACATAAAAAGGAAAAAATAAGTGAAAATCCTTATGCCATCTCATTTTTAGAGAAATACTTTTAGATTCTGTGGGGTCAGACACTTACTAACTTTTCCATAATGGAAGAGAATGAATAAGGAGCCTGCCCCTGGAATCCCAAATCCCACTCTGTCCACACACTTCCCCAAAACTGAGAGCACTCCTTCCCCAAGAGGGAAAACATGCTCTAATCCAAAATACAAAACAATAAAAATTTTATCCTGGCACACCCAAGAGCTTTAGAGAGATTAGCTCCCCCAGGAAGTGCAAGTCCTTGTTTTTCCCTACCATGAAGCATGTTTGAGCTTTTTTTAAACAGCTAGGAAAATTAGGGGTTTTTTTTTAAACAAATATTTCTTGAGCTCGATTTTTTATTCCCTACCCACTTGTAAACTCTCTGTAAATGGATTTTTAAAATGACAGTGTTCATCCTAGACTTCAAATTATTCATAAACATGTCCAATAAATAATTCTTGTTCTGCAGACTATTTGTAAAATGCATATTTATCTGGAATTGAAAATTCATGCTATGCAGCTAATTAGCCTTCTCAGAGGGCTTAAGCAAGCCTGTAGGGTGCCTAGGGCTTCTCCCAGCTCTCGGCACAGGGCTTTGCATTCCCTCTAACTGAATTTACATTTCCAAATTTTTTGGACCATTTTATCTGGAAATCACACCCCTCCTCCACCCCCAGCTTTCTACTTGTATCTCAGTACAGTATTTGTTTGTTTTGATCAATCTCTCCTTGAATAATGAAATGCACTCGTGCTCCCTCACTAAATTAAAGCCCACTTAAATCTGTATCTTCAAGGCAGTTTAGAAAAACAAGTTAGGCAGCAAAAAAGGGTATAAAGAAAGTGGGTGTCTGCCATTCATCTTTCTTGTTAGATGTTCACCTCTGAATTCAATTTTCTCTGTACTTACCTCTTTAAGCTTATTTTTCTTTATTTCTGCATACACTGGGCATGTTTAGCTGTACAAAATTTACATGTCTTGAAATGCAAAGAAACTTGGCCCCTGTTTAGTATGACTATTATTCTTTCAATACCTCAATACCTTGATAATACCTCATTAGGTGACAATGAAAAAATAAGATAGATAACTTATTAAAAATGAAGAAAAATTTGTTCAGTTCCATAATCTTAGAAATCATGATCTTCAGATAAAAATTCTCAATTTTTTCTGCCAGGAGATACTAAACATCATATAGGAATGATTTTTGATTCTTTTCTCCCTCATAATTTTCATCAATATTCAGAAAATTCATAAGTCACCATCTTTTACCTCTCAAGAAAATACAAAGTCTTTCAATTGTCAAAATTTGCTACAGCAATTTTGGCTAGAGTATTTTTGAAGAATGTTTTGAAGAGTGACTTTGAGTGGAAACCTCTGGGACCAGTCAGAACTTCTGAATACATTACACTTTTGCTGTGGTAGTTGTAGTTGAATATTTGGGTGAAAATCCCTTGAACACATCTCCACTGCAGTGGAATTTGGTCAGGATTTAAAGTTACTAACTGATATTTAGAAGTATCATCATCAGCCATTCTCAGTTGTGCATACAAATCTGAACTCTTACTGCTCAGAGAAATCAGGGGTTCTGTCAAACAAGTAGCCACGTATGCATCTAACTGTTTTAACAAAAGCTATTGAAACTTTATTTCAGAGAAAATAAGCCACCTTTCAGATCACCTGGGTCTATATCAAAACATGATTGCTGTCAAATCTGAATCCTGCCTTGGTAAGGAAAGTAGGACCAGAGAAACTGAGAAAGCTCAAGGTTTAGGAACACCTTCTCAGCAGGGTGTGCTCATTGACATTCCTAGAAATGCTGGACTGCTTTTAAAGACAGGGCTGCTGACCACCAAATTTCATGTAATTTCACCTAGTGTTGAATACCTGCTTTTAAAGGTGCTAATTTAAGGAATGAGTCACAAGGTAGAGGCTTAGATCACCTGAACAATGTAATTACTGAGAAGGAGCAGATTGAGAGCGCACAGACTACACCGCGCTTTATTTCTGGAGCTGAAAAAAGCTGCAATTTGTTATTTAGTTAAACCTGGCAGATTAATGACCTATCAAATTAGGGATGCTGTACACTGCATCAAAGTCACAACCAACTTATTCAGATCCCTTACTTATTAAATCAAATCCAGAACAGAGCAAACCACACACACCACTAGGAAAATGCGTTCCCTGATCCACCACACTGAGCTGCTAATCAGTATCTTCATCCCAAGCCATAGACTGCATTGTGCTGAACCCATGCAGGACAGCTGGGGCAAGTTCCTCCCATGTAAATATGTTCTCCCTAGAAACATGTTATTCCACAGTTATGTGTCATTCCTAAACTAATCTCTGTAAATGAACTGCAACTCTCATCAATGGCTACCTGGATCATGAGAATATAGATTATGAAACCCAGCAGATCCTCACTTTGCAAATACATCATAAAATCTCTGAGGAAGCTGTAAAATATATTTTGACAGGTTAAGCTCTCTGGTCTGTATGGCACATGTATGTGGAGTTTGATGTCAAAAGATTTTAGGTGATGTGGAGAAGAATCAATATTTCCATACACAGCCAGCACAGAACCTCATAGCAGCTGTCCTTGAAAGCAGAGCTCTGCAAGAACAATTTCCAGGATTAAAAAGTTAGATGCAATATTAATACTGCAGGCTTGGTCTGATTCTTAATTTTTGATTTGGAGTCACAGACAGGCAATTAATTTAAATTAGATGGTATCAGAAGGGATGCTGTTGTAGCAGATTTCTCATCTGTTAATTTAGAACTAGCAGCAATGGTATCCAGTCAAGTTTATTTTAATTTATAGGCATTTTCAGCCTTCTGCTCAGAAGGAAGATCAAATGTGGAATTGATTGGACTTTTTCAATATGCTTTTTCTTTTCTTTTTAATTTTGCAGCCTTACTTCCAAATGCCTGACACACAAACACAAACTGGTGAAATGCATGTCAGAAGCAGTAAAATTCCAAGATTGCTAAAACTGATCACGATCTTAGTATGCTCGGTAATGGTAGAATTTCTTTCCCTTTATTAATTTTTCTATAGTCTGCATTTGGGGGTCCCTTTAGTTTGAGGATTTATTACTAGAAATATATTCTCACAGCTACAAGAATATGTTCCATTATTTGAAATGTACTTGAATTTATTTTTTTTCAGAATTACATATATGTTCAGATAACGGGTAACATTAGAGCTAAAAATTGGATAGCGATATCCTATTTATCTGCATTTGATGTAGCAGATGGTAATTTGGATTCTGTATATGAGGTACATGTCATTAGTGTTGTAGAAAGCCACATTTGTGTCCAAGGGTTTGGTCTACTACTGAACAAACTCTCCACAGCATCCTGCTCAAAAGACTGCTTGTCTTAATTTACTCCAGCACCCTCAGCAGACAATAAGAGCCTTACACAAGCAGTCTGGCACATTAGGAAACTATTTTCTGACTTTCTGTTCATCTTTCAAATGTTATCTGATTTAATCCTGCCTGTAGAGCAGGATTTATATATGTAACATTGTCAAGAACTCTTGAGTCCCCTTTTATGACCTGGGCCCTGAGTTGCTCTACACCCACCTTACATCTCCTCATATGAAGGACATGGACTCTGCTAGGACAAAGCGAGGAGAAACCTGTCTTTCAGAGAGAAACGAGGCTGAAGGAAAGAGGGTCCAACTCTCATCCCCAGTCCTGACTGCAGTTTAGGAGAACTCCAAGACCACATATCTTGCTTGCTAGGAAAAAGAGTGACAAACAGATACTCAGAGTAACCTTTTGTCCAGACTGAACCCCTTTAACAGGAAGACAGAGCCCCTTTAACAGGAAGATTGACTCATTAAAACAGAATTAAACTCTCTCTACCACTGTTATTCTGTCCCAGGCAGCAGAATACCAAAACCCAATCTGGAAATTCCTAACACTTCCTGTAAAGACAAGTTTTGGTTTTACAGGAAGGCAACAAAGGTACCAGAGCAAACTGATATTGTTTTGAGGCACTAATTTTCACTTGTAGCCTTTTGTGCTATTTTTGTCTTACTGGAGAAGAATTTGCCTTGACTGTGCCACTTAAATTGACTGAGATTTATTACATTCTCCCAGCAATTTCTTTAATGCGCCTTCAGAGCATTATGTAAAAATTGAGCAGGCAGAAGAGCCTGCTCCAGAACTGCACACAAACAGATGTCTGGCAGTATCCTTCCAAGCCCCTATCCCCTGTTGGAAATATCAGAGCTGCAATGTCCACTCCACGAGACTGTCAAAGTCACCTCTCCTCAGCAAGGACAGCAGGACACAACTTTCATGGAGCAGTTCCAGCACTAATAACATCAACCCCAGATCAGGCCCTTGGGTAGCAAGGCAAACAGCCAAGTGGATACAAATGTTAGGGAGACAAAATTTCACAGTTATGACCCTCTGCTGGTTTAGAGGAAAAGATATCACCACCCAATATTTCAATGTGAAGTTTTTTGATATGCAAAGTTAAGAGTGTGTTTTCCTGAATTCCTTAGAAATTAAGGAAACATTCTAAAAAGCACTAAATTGCCTAAAGGATCTAATATATATTAAAAAATTATCTTTACTACTTAATGATCCAACCTGCTTTAAAAAATACATATTGTACTGCAATATTACATACATACTGTGAAAATAACTCACCTATCCTCCATGTCAATGCTGGGAAAGATTCCTTCTACACAAAAGCATGCATGCAAAGAGTTATTAGATAGTTATAAGATAGTCTAATAAGATCAGACGAAAGAGAAATTATTCTTCTCTTAAATGACACCTTAGATAAGGAAATCACACGCTTAAAAGTGATCCTGGTGAAGGACTGAAATTACAAATCAGATAAGCAGGAAAGGGTTCATTACATTGTTCATTGAAGAGAAAGTTGCTATCAAAGTATCAGGTAGATGATGGAGGTACTTCATTCACCAAAAATTTGGGAATATTTCTTCTGTGACTTTTAAACTGGCTTTGGAGATAAATCCTCATGTGTGTTAGTTAGAAGCTCTTTTATACACCAGGCAATCATTCTGCAGTGGTCTTATTTTATTATGCATATGTTTACACCTGTGGGGGTTTTTTTTAATGTATTGTATATTTTCAAAAGAATCCAATGACATAAAAAGCCTACACTTGTGTAACTCCCAACTCTTTAGTGTGAGTGAGGACAGTAGGAGACAGCTCAGAACAAAAAGATAGATAAATAGTTGATATACTGAATTTCACACGAGTTTATAGATCTCAGTAGGAACAATCCCTGGATGACCCTTCTTTTCAAATTTAACCATTTCGGTGCTTTTTTATTAAAGAAATCTTCTCACAGAATGTGACCTTAAATAGTGATGCCACAAACACTTTAAAACTGTAGAGCTAAGGGAAAATTTGATCTGAAAGGCAAACCTCTTCATTATACTCTCTGAAATCAATTAAAAAGTAATAAAGAATCCTCCTAGTGCATTCTATACAAATATAAACTAAAGGAAAAAAGAAATTGCAGTGTTCTGGTGTTTTAAGACTGCAGTACTAGGTTAGCTAAAATTTAGCATGTGAATACCTAGGTACAGTTATTCAAAATAATTTTTAAGTGTTGAAAAAATTTATCAGACAGTCTTAGAACCACACTAAGCTGCTTTGGGCTATCTCTAGAGACAACTGAAAGATAAATATTCATATTTTAGCATATGTAGACATGTAAATAAATACAGTTACCCTTGTATATGAAAGAGCTCTATATTTGAACAAAAATAATTTAAAAGCAGACGACTTTTGGGTTCTGAATGTATTTTATTTAATATTGATTTGGTTTTCTAGGGAATGTACTTGTTCCACTGCTTTTTGCATTCGATTTAGCAGATGGTAATTTTCTGTATGTGAGGTGCATGGCATGGTAAGTGAAATGGCTGATAAATAGGGAATTCAACTGAATAGCAAGTACATTTCGTTTCATAATTCAATGTCTATTTAAAATATTTTTATTCAAAGGGGGAAAAAATGTGTTTCAACATAGCCTGTTGATTTCATCACCAGCTGTCTTTCAAGATACAGTCATATATAGTAAACATTTAATTACAATGTTTACTCAGTTTTTCCCTATATATTTTAATGTCTCATGCATTCAATATCATTTTAACTTGGGAGACAAGTCACTCAGGCTCCATGGGTGACTCAGGAGAAACCTGCAGTAAAATTCACAATGGAGCGTGGGGTTCTTGTTACAGAGGTGAGAAATCCACAGAGACATCCTCTCTGCTGCAGCCCAGCTTCAGGGCAGGTGACAGATGGCAGCACCTTCCCCTTTTGCTTTGCACCACCACCCCAAAGTGCAATCACACAGCTGGTGACAGAACCAAAAGGAAGAAGTTTCTCCACAGTTTGCTTGAGGGATTGTGGAGTCTCCGTCCACGGGAATACTCAAAAGCCAAAGGTCCTGGGGAACACATTCTAGATGTGCTTGCTCAAGCAGGGGAGTGGGACCAGAGGATCCACACAGATCCCTCCCAGATTCCTCCATTTTGTGTCATTCTCAGCAATTCTCAGCCATTTTGTGTGATTCTGTGCCTTGGTCTGACTCCTAAAACACCTGAACTCAGCCTCTGGTGCCTGCTGGGAAGGATTCTGGAGCAAGGGAAGACCCCAAACCCTTTCATCACCAAACAACACATTCCCAGTCGAGACCATTGTATGTCAGAAACAGCCAGAAGAAAAGAAAAAATCATTTCACTACAAACATCAACTGCAGGGCTGGGAAGGGCTGGGCCAGGAGTCCCAGGGGTTCAGCTGGTGATGGGAAATCAGCAGAGTGAGAAAGCACTGATGAACCCATGAAGGCAGGAATTGATGTGGTTTGGTTCCTCTCTTTGGGGAAAACAGCTGAAGAGGAGCTCTTTATGGCCCAGCACAGAAAGCTCTTGCTGGCTAGAACTTCAGAGAAAGAGGGATTCTTAGAGAAGAGAAAAAATGGTCAAGAATAAGAAGGAAAAAACCATCAGGGCAGAAAATAGCATTTAAGAGAGAGATCCCTGAAGAGACTTTGGGTCAGAGGCCACAAACATTCCAGGTCCAACAAAAGGACATGGACTGGGAGGGCATCCCTCCACAGGAAGCTCAAGGGGACACTAGCTGATTTATAAGCCCAGAAGCAGTGGAAAACATAACAAAATGCTTGTAAGTAAACAACAGAGAAAGGTTAAATGTTTCCTTTAACCTCCTCAAACTATTTTAATATGGTTTCTGAGTGAAATTACCCTGTTCAAAGTGAACCAGGTCACTCCAAGATATTTCATGAGGCAAATCCAAGGTTTCCCAAATTGTTTCAATAATAGAAAAGTGTTTATAGTCTGATGAAACCAGTTTTATCTCTGTCTAAAACAAAAAAGCCCACACAATGTTTGAAAAAGCAAAGGCACTGTTTGATGCATATTGCTCTGGGAAACCTGAGAGAAGCCCAGGGGGGAGTGGAAAAGCAGCAGTGATGAGAAGTGCACACGGTTATTGTAGTTCAGCACACCAAAGCTATTTGAGAAGCCGAGTAAAAGCTGTAGCAAACAAGCCTGGAGGTTATGACAGCAGCCTTGGACCTGGAAAACGTGTTTTCCATGAAGCTCCAAGAGCTCCTCCATCATGATTTGGAGGCAAAACAAAACCCATGAAAAGGAAAATAAAATGAGCTAAAAATAAAAAAAAGAAAAGAAAACCAGGGAGATTTGGTCCTTTAGTTCAAATGCTATGTTCATCATGCCTTAATTCCTTCTAAACTATCATTTCCAGGAGAGATAAAGATAAAACACTTCAGCAGGCAATATGAGTACAAATCTGAAAAACATCTCAGATCTGGTTTTTCAAAGATATCTATGGACAGAATAGCTACATTTAAAAAAAATCAGATATAAAGTGCTTTCATATCTCCCTTTTAAATTCTTCAGTGCCATGTAGGTGATTTTCAAAGTCTTGCTAAAAGCCCAGCTCTATCTTTAAGTATTGAAGTACCTTGGAGAACATGGGCCAACATCCCTTAGAATCTTTCCAAAATGAAATACAACTTCTTGTGTTACTGGGTGGGCAATTTTAATCTTTTCTGCATCAAAATAGGGGACCTAAAGCAGAGTTTAAAGTAGTAGCATATCCCAATTGGGGGATTCCATGTAAATAAACAGAACCCTGAAGAAATACTAGTTGGTTTGAAATTTCTACCAGGAAATTAAGTGGACTTAAATGATAGAAGAAATAAAAAATGTGCATTTGATCCAGTTGTGCTTCATTATGTTAAATTATGCAAGTTGATAGTGGAACTATAAAAATGTATCCCTCCCAAAGGCTTCTCCCCTAAACATCCCCAAATAAGTCCTGTGCAATCCTAAAACTGCTTTTCTCCTGCATCTCTTAATATACCCCACAGCCCAGTGATGGGTCTGGAAGCTGCTGCCTGATGTTATTTGGTCTCCCCCTCCTGCCATTGTCTCTCTGAGCTCCAGTGTGGGTTTACAGAAGAGTTTTTACCAGATAACCTAGCAGATATCTTGAATAAATGTAATGTGAAATGCAGATCTAAAGGTCCAATAAAGAACATTATGAAGTCACACCAACTTTGGCTGCAAAACTATTTAATTGTATTTCTTTATGAATACTCTAAAAATGTCTGCATGGAGAAGTATTTAAATTGTCACAAATAAAAATAGGGGTTGTGTAGGCTCACATGTGCTCTTGTATTGCTCCTGTATCCCTGGGAGGCTTTGTTATTGCCCTGATAGTCACAGCAGAGGCACCCACAAGTTTTCAGAAGTTTCCAGGAAGAATTACTCTCTCAGCACACACAGCAGTCAGGTCATCCCATTTTCAGCACAAGTACTGCTTTTCTATATTTCTAATTAATGAATTTTGCTTTATTGTTCACTCTATCAACTACCTACAATTTAAACCCGTTATCAGATCAATACAAGCCTTTCCAATGTTCATTATTCAACTCTCAGAGGCTTTTCCTTCCTTTTCTTTTTTTCTCTGTCTTCCTGAGGTATATTAACCACCTTGGAGATGCACTGTAAAGGCCCTTGCATATAACATAATTATTTTCCAAGTTTATGTTTAAACTACCTTTTTTACAGTACTTAGTGAAAATGCCTGGAGCTGTAAATGCCAGAATAACTTTGAACAACTTCTGTGTGCAAGTTAGATTACGGATTGTATGATCACAAATACACCTTCATAAGTGATAACCATATTTCTGTGGTTATCACTTACAACTCCTTGGTTTGTATGTTGGTCATGATGTTGGTCATTAAAGTTAATTAAAGTTCACCTCAGCCATATCCCACAACCAGTTTAAATAAGGTATAACATCTTGAGCCCCATAGAAACCATTTATTCTAGAATATATTGCACTGCAGTAAAACTAAAGTTGTATATTGTGTTGTATAAAGTTGTATTTATAAAAGTATATGCACAGTTATATATACAAATATAATTTTATATATATTTTTATATATATATAAACAGTATATAATGAAATGTGAAATATTTACACATATGTAAACCTCCAAACCCATCAGCAAGAGGTTACACCACATTTCTGAGATGATTAATGGCTTTGGCAAATTTGACATTGGGTTTTGTCACAAGAAAATTGTCTGAATATCTTTACTCAGGAGGCACACCACGTTTAGCCTCATTTATCATAATTACCTTAAGCTATTTCAACATTATAATGAAGGCTAGGGAATCAATTTAATTGTTTATTTATTTTAGAAAAAATATTTTCCGTGTCATGTCAGCTTTGCACTTGACCTTTTAATCAAAACACTCACAGTTGTTTCTTTTCACCCCATATTTACTTACTGATTACTTTTGCTCAGGATTTGTGTGTTGCCTGACTGCTGAACAACCAACAGCCAGAAGGGTGACTCATTAGCACAAACCACAATTATCATGCTGTTTTAGGAGGTAACTGAAACAAAGTTTCCTCCTGATGCAGGACTGATCTCTTTGCATCTTCCTGAAGCCTGTGGAGCTGCAAGTCATAATCAGAGTGAGGGGACAGTTGCCAAGGAACTGAGAGGAAGGGCCTGAGCCCATGTCAGAGATAAATAATGTTGTAATTGTGCTTCAAAACCTTTCTTCTTTTTTGTGATGGTTGCAGCTATTAAGCTATATGAAAACTCGAAATCTGATCAGAAAGATAAGCCTCTTTGGAAAAAGAAAACCAATCACATGCAGAGCAACGTATCTGTTCTGAAGCTATATTTGAAAATAATTAATTAGAATAAACACCATTTCAAAAAAAACAACCTAGAACACAGAATAAATTTTACATAAGCTGTACTTCAATACAGAGTGTAAAGAAACAACAAAAAAAAAAGTTTTCCAATAAGCATTTTGCAAAAAGAAGTAACTTGCTCCCCTGATATTGCTAATCAGTGTTGCCCTGCAATGCCTCCTTACCAAGGCAAACCTGAAAATCAGATTTTTCATTAAGTAAAGATTTTTTCCAGTTGAAGGAAAAGGAAAAAAAGAAAACAAAAAAGTATCTCTGTGAAGTTTTTTAAAAGTTCATCCAAATGAGTATTTCAAGGTCTGGATTGGAAAGAAACATGGTTCAGTATGACCACAAGTAGTTACAGAAGCACCGTAGGCAATGCAGTCTTGCTCTGACTCAATATACATGAAGAATATTGATAGTGGAACTCAATTATGAATGACAGAGAAAAATACTGAAAATTAATCTGAGCAAAATGAAGGCTATTGATCAATGTCAACGCCCATGAAAAGCCCTTCCCAAAACAAGAAAAAACAAAAAATCCAGCTCAGCATATTTGGGGAGATAATTGAAAGGCAGAACAATAAATCTGTTTTAATAACCACTTGGTTCAAATAGAATTTAGACAACAGAAGTCAGGTAGAAAAGAATCAGTGTTACAAATCCACATTCTATAAATAATGGGACTATACAGGACATCCATCACACAACATGTGGCTCAGAAAAAAAGTGCAGAGTTTGAAGAAGCCATTTCTACACTGGGTAAGAAAACAGTTTGAAAATGAAACAGAGGAATTCAATTCAAAAATTTTTAAAAGTGAAACAACATGGCTTTCCTCTAAAAGGAAACACAGATATATGGTTTCCAGCTTCTGAATAGTACAGTTCAGTAGTATTGCTGGAAGCTTGTTACTGGAAAATTAATCTATCATCCACTAACAGAGATGTTGAACAGAGGAGTTCAGATACAACTCGTCCTGATATTCAGTTGAGAGATATAGGAGAACAGAGATTTTTACCTGAAAACTCTTCTAAAGGAATTTTATCTGCACCTTAATTTAACTGGAGTGGAAAGTTAAAGTGCATTTTGTGTCTTCAGCCTAAGAATAAAGACTCCATTATTAGACACAGACAAAAAAAAAAATATATCAATACCATTTGTCATTATTCCTGAGGATATTTTATTCTTATTTTCACCATTTCCTCTCATTAATTTTTTATTGTCCTGAATTACTTATAAATGAAAATGCTGAATCAGAAAATGTGTTAACAAATGTTTAAATCAATAGGAAGCATATTCACACTATATCATCTTAAAGGTATCATTTCTAAAATATTTTTAAAGGTATTACAGTCAAGGACTGGAATTTCATTACATTTTAAAATTTTTGAAGTACTTGTAATATGGTCAACAGAGCCTTAAGAGGCAAAAATGTAACTCCTAAGTTCACAAGAATTATGTCTTAAAATATTGCATAAGGTCTTTAAGCAGTATTTAATTTTCTTTTTCCATACTCTAAAAGAAATTCAGATTTCAATGGTACTGATGTGAAGGGCAAGATTAGTCTTAAATGGATTTGATTGTAGTGATTGGAATGTATCACTTTTTTACCACTCCCCTGCAAGGCACAGGTCTGACTTTACAAGTCAAGATTCAGGTATTTGCTAAAATGCACCAGAAACCTGGCCTTTATCTAATTCCTCTGCAAAACATGTAGAACAGGTCTCTAAAAATCACCTCAGGAAAATATCATTAGCTCTCCATCTCTTTTTTATTATTTTTTGGTAGTTCGACACCTTAGCACAACTTTCTCTTCTCCCACTGCCGCCTTAAGAGTTCAGGAGGAAAGGATCATTAAGCTATGAGCATTTTCTACTTTCAAAAAATAGAAAGTCAAATTCTGCACCAACTATAAAGACAAACAAAAGGAGAACTTCTCTGAAATTACTTTTAATTCTCCTTTATGGGAGAGGGCTGTCTAAATGCAAATGGATCTGCAAATACCTTTGCAGATCTCTGGGAAATTTGGTGCTTCCAAAACTAGACCTAATAACCCAAGTTCTGTGAAGGGAATGCCATCCTGGGAGAACTGTCCTTTTAGAGGACCAATATGGAGAAAGTCTGAGGAAAAAAAGCATTGTAAAATATGTTGATATTTACAGTACAGCAGCATGTCAGTGATAAAAATGTAGGTAGCCCTATAAAATACTCACAGAAATACCCATATCAAATCTCCATACCACACCAAATTCCCAAGCATTCCACTGAAGATGTGGATTTCCTTCTCCATTCTCCAACCTCTCTTCCACAGACAGGTGTCAAACACTGCAGCACTTCAAAGGAGTGAAAAGGGAGATGAGAGTGAGCTGCCAAAGTGAATTCAAAGGATCAAAAGCAGGAAAAAAGGAGAACGACCTAGATTTGACACACTTCAATTCACTGTGACACTGCCCACTTCCAAACTGTTACAAGAATAATCTTTGTGAAAACCTGTATTGAAACTAATATTCATGTGCTTAAAAAATGACAGGAACCAAAGAAGACAATTTCTCTTTTTTTCGTCGCTTGTGAAAATTACTTTAAATCATTTTTTGTGTAAATAATATATAAATCCTGTACATCAACTTGAAGATGGTGAAAAGGAGCGTGGAGTGCAACCAGCTCATCCCAGTTTCCCCTTTCACCTGACATGAAAAGGACACATTAGCCATGAGAATTAATAAAATTCTGGTTGCAGATGTTCAAATACTGGATATTCTCCTTTCTCTATTCCAGATTAAGGAGAAATTTCAAAATATTAAATTCACTTGAAAAATGAAACTCATCTAAACTGTTTGTGTCTTTGAAGAGGGCAGCTTTCAGAGGAACAAAACATTCAAAGGCACTGTCTCCATAAATTTAGCATCTCACAGAGACAGTGAATGTATGGAGAATTCTTCATGCCAAACTATTTTTTATGGCTACTTTGTTAGATTGCAGCCAGTAGAGTTGATAAACAGCCGCCACGGAAATCTCCACACTTTTACCACTCCATTTGAGAAGCTATTTGTGCCCAAAATGCAGTCAGTCAGCCCAAACAACTGAAAAAAATGGACTCCTCAGCTCTCCTGCAGCAGCTCACCTGCTGAGCCACAGAGGCCACATCATTCTTCAGAATTATCCTGGTCCTTTTCTCCTTGTTGAAGTAACAGGATGTGCCCAAGCCACCATGACAGACAATCACTCTCTGTCATAGCTATTCTCCTACCACACTCAAACTTCCTGATAACATTGAGGGTGAGATTGCAAAGTGAATGTGCATTTTGGCATTGGAAAGAGTTTTTGACTTTTCCACTGTCCTCCAAATCTTCCCTCCTTAATTTTCATGCTGGTAATTGCCTTGGTTTTGCTTCATGGAAGGGAGGTTCTCTTACATTTAAGTCTCTTACCTTTGAGCAATGTCCCATGTAAAAGAGAGACTGACCTGGGTTATTTGCACCTTTTGTATAAACATCAGCTGAAGTCCCAGGACTTGATTCCAGCCTCACTTCTCTATGTTTTACAGCACAGCAAAGAAACAGCCTTCATTACTTCTATGGGGGGCCAATAAGATGAAAAAGTTCAAAACACATCATCCTCTGCATGAGTCTAATTTATTCCTTTGGATTACTGGGAAACTGATTTTGTCACGAGCTCATATCTATATACACAGCCTATATGGGATTTTTATTTTTTCCAGAACTAGAACATTTCCTGGCTCTACTAGCTGTCTTTCCCTCACACTTGCATACTCAAGCCTTACTTAGTTGGACTTTATGGCAGATAAAATAAACCCATTTGGCCCAACATCCAATCTCACTGTTAGTTCAGGCAGAGATTAGAGTCACACTCTTCACTTTGGGGTGGCTCACATCTCATCAGCATTTTCAGTATAAACTCTGTCCTAAAAATTCATTCCAAGTTGAAGAATGATTGGCATATAAGTTTCATACCTTAAAGTCTTTAAAAAAAAAGTTCAAAATGGTTTGATTGTTTTTAAATTGTAAGAAGAAGAAGAAAAACAAAATAAAACCAAAACTCAATTCTCAGTGTTGAGCACAAAGTATTTTTTCTCTTTGAGGCTGAAAGTCACTTCACTTAGACTCTGCTTATTAGATTCACTCCAAGTCTTATGTAGGTGGAATGAGACTTGCTGGGGAAAGAAAACCTAAAAATTAGGAAGAGGACACAAAGAGCATGACAGAGTAAAGGGAAAGCTGAACTCATTTTCCTTTACTATAAAAGCTTGATGTACTAATGGTGTGAGATAAAAGTGTGTCGGACTGATTACTCAGTCTTACTTTTGAGTCTTACTTTTCCTCTGTGCTGAATCTCTTCTGTGACAAGAATAAGGTGTTTGCATTTCAGACACCATCCTGAGTGGCACAGATTATATTAATGCCATCAGCACTTCGGCTTGAGTTGATTAGCATGCAACCCAGACAAGTGACCTGGTAGACTGTGACCATCACAGCAGGACTTCGGATTCCAGCACTGCTTCCAGAAGGGAGGCAACTTAAAACTATGCAGCCAGAAAACTTGGCAGACTCTCAGTTTCATTCAGGCAGGCTTACTGAAGAACTTTCTAGATCAATATAATCAAAGAGAACTTACATAGGAGGCTCCCTTCCAATTCCAGCCTGCAAGAAAACTACACTTAGAGATACTGGCATTTGCTTTAGAGCTTGGTTTAAGACACGTTTCCCTGTTTGCAAGAGATCAAACTGCTAAAGGCTGCTAAAGAAAGCAGCCTTTTTACACTTTTGATAGCAACCTTTGCCCAAACTGCATGGCAGAGCTATGTAAAGCCCTATTGAGAGCTATATTGACAGAGCCCAATTGACAGAGACTATATTCCCAGTGTAAGGTAAACTCTTGACATGGCTGGCTGGATCATGTTCTTCCTTGGCACTTGACATACCAAAAATACAATAAAATGAAAAAAACACTGTGCTTTTTATCAGTGATACCCAGAAAACCTTTCAAGTCAGAGGATGAGCCTCCAGCTTCAGCAAACAGCACGTTCTCTGCAATCAAGACATCCAAGCTGTTGAGAGAGAACAAATTTCCTGTAAAAGTTTTTCAGAGAGCTTAGTAGTTTAGAGGCTGCAGAGGTAATTCAGATTCAAACGCATGCAAAACCAGAAGGCTTTCAAATTGCCTGAAGTAGCACCTTTCTGGATGACAAATGTCCTGTTGGTGGGTGAGAGAGAATTCACAATCATCAGCTCAGTGACACCTGCTCCTTGGTTACTCCTGCCTGGCCCTTGGACCATTTTCTGCTACAGCAAGTGTTCTAATACCTCAGATCTCAGCTTTCCTCTTCTGGCTACCAGAAACCAGTCAGGATTCTCTTTTTTTTTCATTAGTTGTCGTGTGTTCACTCTGCATTTCTGCCAACATCAGGGATGTGCAATGGCCCTAATGAATTTTGCATGTTCACTTGAAAAAGAGCCAACTCTTTTAGCTACTTCATCTCAGTACAAGTTGCATTGATTCCCTCACGGGCCAGTGAACATACCACTAAAAAATCTGACCTAGCAATGTCTTGCAGTATGGATTAGTAGTAAGATAAATTGTGATAAAACCTTACTTTGCTAAGTTTCAAAAGAAAAATAATTAGACTATCCATAAAGCAACCTTCTATAGCTGCAGGAAAAAGAAAAACTCAGTGAAACCAACAGACCTCCAGAAAGAATTGGAAATTTGTCCTCAAAGCCTTAAACAGGGCAGGGGAGTGCTATTGACCCTGTTCCATATGCACATGGGAGTGCCTCCATCTCCAGAAAGTGGGCTGGTATTAATTGCAGGATAGCAAGGAGTTTTAGAAGTAAATAAAAATTTAACTTGAAGTTTGTAAAATTTAACTCGAAGTTTGTAAATACTCGTTGTTGGAGTACATCTTGTTTTCTTATCTCATTGCTATTTCCAGTGAATTCTTCTTATCTCTACCCATCATCTTTACCTTTTTGTGTCCCCAGTTCTCCTCTCCACAGCACCACAAGGGGAATGGGGTTGTGTGGGTGAGCAGCACATGGTCTGTTTCAGTGGGAACACTAAACTGGGGAACACCATTCCCAAACCACAATAATTTATTATACAAGAGTTGAGACATGTGACAAGATGCTGTTGATGTTCTTAAAAGATCCTGCCTGCCCTGAGCCTGGCTTGACCTCTGTGGAGTGGCTCCAGGTGTACAGACTCAGGAGAGGAGTTTGCAGAAGATTAGGAGGACAGTTACTTCTTTCCCATTCAAAATGGCTCTTATGAACACTCAAAGCAAAATTATCCCTAGTACCGGTGTCTCAGCTAGTAGAGAGGAGAATGAGTGAGAAGTTTGCCATGAGAGGAAGTTTAGGCAACAGAAATAGGGAAGAGGCTGCTACAGTCCAGCCTGTTTTGTGCTGAAATCTCTGGCAAGCATTTCACAATCAGCACATGGCAGAATAGTCATCTACAAAGAAGAACCACTGTGATTCAAATTATTGAAAAAACCCAAACCAACAAAACTGAAGTAATTTTGTGGCTGTTTTTTGCCAAAATGTCAACACAAAAACAGCTTAATCTTCTGAGATAGAACACAGAGCCTTGCACTGACAACACATATTTCACACTTAGGTTTTACATTTTGTAGGTAACAGCATGTAATCCACTGCAGTTTTATTCCACAACCTTAAAGAATTTCACACACATCAGCTAATTACTCCTGACAAGACTCCTCTGAGGTAAGTGTGAATGTATAATTTGCATTTTATAGGTGAGGGATTTTAGACAGAATAAAATATTCCTGTCTCACACTTCTGCAAGCCCACTGAAAAATAGTATTAACTAAGGGAGTTCCAGATTTGACTAAAGCAATCAATGTCAAGGTTCAGTGCTGGACATTTTGTTCTTTTCATTGATATCTGTGCTCATTCTAAAATATCAGAGAATCTTCCTCTGGTTTCTGTATGAAAACTTTCAGTAAGGATCTTCCTTTCCTGAGTAGCTGCTTGAAACCTGACACAATATGAGCCCTTGAGGGAACCAAGGCTTTGGGTTAAATATCTTTAAAAGCTGGCAAGCACTTTGCAGCTAGTCATGGTTAGAAGTTTTTTGATGGATGTTCCTTCTCTGGGAGAGGCACTGCTGAGGGATGAGACATCTCAAGTAGAACTGCTGGCAGGGAGCAGGAGGGAAACCTGGTGGTCATGGTCCTTCTGGGGTGGCACCAAGCAGCTGGGATGTCTCAATTCCCAGCTGGGGAGTCATGGAATTCCCTGACTCTAACCCTGTCTCTGACAGCTTCTCACTTAGCAAGCTGCTGGGCTCCAGAGACACATCTTTGGCCTGCTTTGCCTCCCAGGCAGCCACCACACACTTGTAGCTCCAGGGCAGATTATATAATTGATGAACTACCTGGGAACAAATATAGAGCCATTGCTCAAAGACCCACATGGGGTATTTCACTTTGCTTCTCATGTAAAACCCCTTCCACCCAAAATTTCTTTTCATAGAATTTTTTTTCTTTAAAGTAAAATATAAAGTGTTTCACTCCAATTAAATACTATATATATATATATATATATATATATATATATATATATATATATAATACTAAAGGAAAATTATTGTTTTCATCACTAAAGTTCCTAATTTAGAACATCTAGAACTGTGTTTAAGACTGCTAACACTTCAAAGAAATTGCTTACTGTTCACTGGTATCCAAAGTTTGGATCACGTTTAATTCTAATGCTGAAAGATGAAGTTGGGAAACTTAGGGAAGGAAAGGGAAAGTCTTAATTTTGCTTTCTACAGTCAGCAGTCTGTGTCCAGCTATGAGAATAATTGCTCATGCATACCTACATCAACATAGCTGAACTTGATGAGGTCTTGTGGATAGAATTTTTCCTATTTGGTCTTATTACTCAAGAGATTTCTAATCTATCACACCAAAATCATTGCAGCTTCTGTGCTTCCAGGTTCATGTTTAAAAAGAAAAACAGAAAATTCTAAAAATTATTTACAATATACTTGTCTGGAAAGTAGCAGTCAGCATGAACTTAAAGAAAAGCTGAGAGGAACAGGCAGGAAAGATGGGTCAAATAAATGGGATTTCCCTACTATGTAACAAAAGCTGAAAAATAGGTGTGGTTTTTTAACTTAGTTTATGTGCCTTAAGAGAACATAAACTAAATGTGTTTCCTTGCAACCTACAAGTCTCTGCAACTAAACAAAACTAGGCAGGGTGTCTAAAATGCCACCCTGTGATAGTACCTGAGGGCCTGTAAGTAGCTTACTTCTTTCAGCTTTCATGGAAGGTGGCATGTTTTAGGTAAGCCAAATCTCCCTGATAAATAATTTCTGCAAAATCAAGGCAGAGTGTTCACTATGTGCATTCTCTTTTCTTGCTCGTATTTTGCAAAATATGGGATGAAAGGTTTATTCACTGTGATTTTTCACCATTCTGAGGTCAAAATGCAAGTCATCTGCTGCCTGATTTCTGTTCAGAGATGCAAAGATACAAAAAGCTAGAGCAATCCTTAAATATCCTTAAATATTAAAGGCCATAAACCCACCTACCAAAATTTAATACAATGCATAGAGAAACAATAGACCATAGAGCATGTGGCACAACCATTCAATTTTAGCAGATGTTCTGTTTGCTACATTCAAGCCTTTTCCTGTGCCCTGAGATATTTATGGAAGAGTCAGTTCCACTGCAATCCTGGGTGAGAAGTGACACTCGGATGTGCAGCACCGTAAAAACAGCTCTGCAAGCTGACAAAATCCTGTGGTAAAGACCCACTGGAATAAACACTGTGTGCAGGGAGAAGAAATGTGATAGATGTCAGTGAAAACTGCAGGAAATGTACTGTCTGCACACAGCGTTCCCTGTGGCTAAACCTATCACTCCCACTGGCACATGAAATGCTTATTCTCTGGGGGGAAAGCAAAACATCAGACAGCGAGATCAGAGGAACGAAACAGAGCTTCAAAGTTCTCGAGGAAGATGAGAGCAAAGCAAGCTTTACATGGTTGGTTGGGAATGGATGGAGTAACAGATGTGTTGTGAGCACAGCCTTTATGGGAAAGCAGTGCCTGGCTCTGAGACCCTGTTATGATCCCATTACAGGAGATGGCCCTGCCCGAATTAAGGTGCAAACGAGACCATCTGCCAAAGTCAACAGCAGGAGTTTTGTTTAACAGGAAATGAATGTGAGGGACAGAGATTGAAAGAAATAGAAAAGAGGGGTGTGGAGGAGAAAGAAAGAGGAAGATTAAGCAGAAAATAGGTGAGGATCCAATGGAGTCCTGTTGGGCTTTCTTCACACCGGGCTTCTTGGTGAGGGTTCCAAGGTCATACAAAACTCTTCATTATTTATACATTTTAGCAAACAAAGGAATTAAAACTTATTAGCTACACAGTTCTCCTATTCCATTGGTTAATGAGTGATTCCCTCATTTCTAAAGCTAATTATACCCATGTGCAGTCTTTCTCTTAATATTTGAGTTGGAGGTCAGGATCTGCCCCAATGAAATTATCCTTTCTTCAGTCAGAGCTGGTTTCAGCACCATTGCTGAGTTGGCTTTCCTGGTGGCCCATAAATTCTTCATTCTTCATCATCAGTGATAAATTCTTCATTCTTCATGTCCATCATCAGATTTATTTACCTCCCCTCGGGCCAGAGACAGTCAGACAGCAGCACCACCTTTATCTTCCCTCAAGTGCTTCTTGGGCTTAAGCCCTTATCCTCTCTGGTTCTCTTAATCTGATCCAGTTTAAAGCTGTTATAGGCAGAACCAAGGCTTGTGGGGGAGCCTCAAGCACATTTCATCTCCTCATGTCTCTGTTTCCATGTGAAGCAAGGCCGGGGCCCATGGGAGCTCCTGGGTATGTTCCAAAGGCTTCCTCAGTCTCAAAAAGGTGCCTCACAGGACAACATTCATCTTCTGCAAAACTGAAAGGACAAGATCAGCACATTTTAAAAGCTGTATTAATGTCAGCACTATTAATGTTTATTGTTCTGTTATTTGGAATAGGGCAGTTAATACATAATCTTCACTGGAAAGGAATACAACATTGTCTTGCTACATTTATATGCTAATAATGATCTTGCATCCCAAAAACAAGAAGTAGAAGGGAAAAAAATAATAGAAGATTGCTTGCACCAGGAGCCATTTGGGTCTCTTGACTGTCATTGCAGTTATTGTATGCAAATAGATGTATACAGCTTAAAACCTTGCTCTGATCTGCTCTCTTATTTCCCAAAGACACACTCAACACTAATGACTACCTGCATGACACAATGGAACTCATAATTACTTTTCATTTAACAAAAAACTGCAAATGTTAATGAAGAGTTTTGAGTATTTCCCATATCTCAAGATACTACTTCAGGTGTCTTAATCAGCTTGTAAGCCTGCTTAGAGCAATAAAGATAAACCCAAAGACTGGTAGGAATTAGATACTTTTGGTGACCCCTAATTGTAAAGCTTCAAGCAAAACAGCAGGGAAATCAAAATAAAAAAAGAAATAAAACCCCATGGAACGATATACTAAATGATAGATGATTATAATGGAGCAGACAAGTGACAAATCTAAAGATTATTTATTCGATAGCTCAGAGACAAAAGTACATCAGTAAAGAAGCTTGAAATTTCATTGAGAAAACGGAGACAGAGAGGAAGAAATTATCTAAGATGAGGAAAAGCCAAGATTCATAAAAAGAGATGAAGGAGTAAATTAATTTCACTTTAAGATAAAGAATGGTGCTATGAAAAAGGCAAAAGAAATGACAGCTGGGAAAGGACATACAGGAAACTATATGCACAAATTGCAAATTATAAGTTTCAATAAGTTTTCCTGATTTCCTGACTTTAAGGAGGAAAGGGGGTGAAAAATGTAGGTGGGTTAGAAACTAGAATAAGAATAAAGACACGGTGGTTTAGATGAACTCAAAACCATTAAAGATTCTGAGAATCCAGTTGAAAATTACTGTAAATTATTACCTTGTGAAATCTCTTATCTTTGGAAAATTAGTGGTGGTTGTATACAAGCTCTTAGCAATAATCAAAATAACTTCATCTTGGCAGCCTCATAAGAAATGGCAAAAAACAAACAGCTGTGAAAAAGTCTTAACTGACTTCTTTTAGAGGATTTGTTCTCCAGGTCAGTCAAGCAAATAAATTGTGGTGATTTACCCTTCAAGCCTTACAAATTTTCTTTTTTATCCTTTTAAATTTTGTACAAACAAGTTATTTTGCAAAATGTTTTTAAGAGAATTTGATTAGTAACTCTGTTAATGCTGGAGCTGTAGTTTGTGGTACTATAAATCTTCATAATTCAATTACTGAAAAGTGAGCATCATTGGCCAATTATATTTGTACACTTAGGATTTTTCTGCTGAAAAGTCCATCATCTTAGAAGAGATTTGGAACCGCTGTATTCAATTAAAATGGCTTTTCATATCTTTATGCCTCAGTTTCCAATCAGCAAAACAGAAATATCTCCTTTCCTGTTTGTAAGAATACTGTTTTTTTAGTTGCTCAGTGACATTGCACAGGGGAATTTATAGATAAATATGTAATTTCTGCCAGGAATCACACAGGCAAATCTCTTTGAGTCTTAAAATTAAAATAAATTATTATCAAATTATAAAGGCTGTAAGACAAAGAGAAAGGAGAACTTGGTTTAATGAAAAAGAAAGTGTAAAAACATAACTAACTCTAACTGTGCAGTTGTGCTGTCCTGGTCCTGTTCTTTGTAAAACCAATCTTTAATTAGAGATTTTCTAGGAAATATAAATCCCTATGTTCAATGTATTTGGTCTTCATAAAACCTCTGAGCATAGTGTGGCAAACTGATTTTTCTTGCAAGAAAGAACTGCAAAATGGCTAAAGAACCTAAAAAACCCTTTAACATTTGTATTCATAGGAGCTGTAGCAGATTACCAGTGGAGCCACTCAGAGAGGCTCTCAAGATCAGTTCAATCTACTATTTTCATTAACAACTTTGCCACAGAACATTGGTGTGGACTCCTTAAGACCTGCTGAGGGCATGAAGCCAAATGGTACCATCAAAAGAGATGATACCATTCAAAAACCTAAATGACCTTGAAAGCAGAAATAATGAAATGGGTTGAGGCTAACCAACTGCAGGGGTCAATGCTGGCAAAGAACAATTTGGTTTGAGCTGGCTGCTCTTACATTTAGGCTGAAAATCAGAAGGATGCTTTAAGCTGTCAGAAGAGCAAGGTTCAGTAACAGCTTTCTGAAATGCTGCCAGAGTGACAGAGGAACAGATTTCTAAGTCTGCTGGTCTTGTGGACTCCTCTTCTCTTGGATTCAGCCTCAAAGCCTGGGAATATTCAAATTTCAAAGCAAAGCTGTATGCTGCTTTCCAAATTGCAGTTTAGTGATGGCATCTTGGTAAAAACAAGGAGGTGATGATTAAAAAATTGCCAGAATGAGGACCCATAGTTCATAACTCTGTTTCTTGGTCTCGATGCAAATATGTTGTTCATCCAAGCAAGACATGAATCTTCTCTGGGGTATCTTCAAAACTGCAATGAACTCACACTTGAATTTAAAACCACCCTCAGCCTTAACTAATTTCTGCTTCAGTGCCCCAAATACAAAGCAGACTTCTAGAGAAAGAGTAGAATGTATTCACTCCTTCAGTATTAAAAGTAACCCAAAATTTATTATGTACATAAATCTTCCGTGAAAGAATGAATCAAGAAAGAAAAAGAAATATCATTTTATGATATTGCAGTATTGAAGAGGCTTAGAATAACTGTGAAAAGGTGGGTAAAGAAACCATGATAGAATAGTAGCATCTGACCTACTCTTTGCACTCAAAATAAAAATGAAAATCAGAGGGGGGTAGTTTTATTGGATGATCAAAAATAAGAAGTTAAGGATATAATCAAATAATGTATCAGTAAACCTCCACACAAACTCAGGCAAGCTCTCTGTATATCTGGTATAGTCAGTGAGGGAATATTTCTTCTTTGTTTTCCCTTTGCATTGTTCCCTTACATCAAAACAAAGAAGTAATTCAGAGACGACAATGAGCACTGTGAGTTATGTATTGTCAAATATACTCTGTTGCAGAGCATCTTTCTCAATGAATGAAGAAATAAATCCCTAGCAAAGAGGAAAGGAATACAGATTACATCTGGCTACTTCATTTTAATCGAATTTACTATATTTTAGTGACTGTGTATGAAGCAAGCATAGAAAAATGGCATAGAAGGAAAAAAAAAAAAGAAAGGCAGTCTTGGATTGTGCAGACAATGGAAGGAGCAGGGATAATATCCTGCTCACAGTGACAGAAGACAGAAAAGTCTTTTAACTGAGCTTCAGCCACGTTTTCAGCAAACGATGACTAATGTTTTCTATGGCATGAAGACTTTGCTGCAAGACTGAGATGAAGCACATTCAATAAGCAGTGTGCTTCTCTTCATTTTCTTGTGGCTGAGTTTCCTCAAGTACCCTTAGAGGGTGAAGGAGTTTAATCCTTTAAATGTCCTTGGAAAAGTGCATGAACACACTAACCTCTATCCATACCTATACACAAATACACCCCTACACAAACCATCCCTTCCCTGGACACTGGGACAACTGCACAGTTTTAATTCTTATACAGTAGAATTTTGATTAAAAACCTGTGGATTTCATGTGCCTCAGTTAGGTATTCTTCAAAAGGACAGAGCCAAATGAAAATGTTTGTTTAGTCCAAACAAGGTTTTAAAAGAAAATATGAAAAATGTATTTTATTTATACCTTAAGGTTACTTGAAGAGGGGTTTAATTCACTTAAAAGATAAATATAACAATAGGGATACAGTTAAACCTAATAAAGCTGGAAGAGAATGGAAAAACCTTGAGGGAAATAACAGACTACATTAAACCTTGAAGGAAGACTGACTCTGAATTTCACATAAAGTGCAGTGCACAAATATACTTGGGGCTTTTTCTGGTCTTGCAGTTTACTCTAGATGAGATATACTGCAAGCTCTGACTTCTGTGAACATTATATTAAATCAGGGGGCTGTGATACACACTTCAAATGGGATGGGCTTCATCTCTTGCAGACAGAAATGATACCCTAGCTTAGTCATCAGCAAACCTTAGAGAACTCTTGGTTCTATAATTTTAACAGGTATGTAATTGTGTCATCTCTACAGGCATTTGAAGCCATGCTTTCATTTCAAACTATGCAAATCCCTAAAACATTGGTATAACCTTATTATCCACCCTGCCTGTTTGTTTTCCATCAGTTTAATCACTACAAGGCACCCATTATTTCAAACACAGAAGGGAGAGCTTTTGAATGGTGACAAATATCTTATGATAGTCTTCATGGAAATGGTAAAACCAGTTGTACTTTGTGTGCACATAATGAACTCCTTGATGATAATCATCTACTACTAATACAAAACTCTCCACTTGGATGAAACTTTATGAATAATAAGTGGGATAAATTCCCTACTTGGAAGAGTTGACTATTTAAAATAAGAAAGACAATATCTGTTTCTTACAACCCAAGGAAGAAATGAAGAATTACCTGAAAGAATTTCAGTTCAGCCATTTAAGAGTTATTATTGTTGTTTCCAGTATCTGTTCTGAACACCAAGAGAGAAAAACATTGTCAAATCCTGCAGTGAAACTTCTAATTAAAAAGTAGTCAAGATTTCATAGAATTTTTATTTTTACTCTGTTCCAGTACTTTCTGTTGTTTGCTGCAGGAAGAGTTCCATTAATTTCAATGAAAATTCCCAGTGGAGCAAGCTGGAGCAATTGTACTATTCACAGTAAGGATATCAGAATTTTCCTTGCAATTATTTCGGCTGAGAAGCATTTGCACACAGAACTTCAGCTGAATATAGCAAAGATTTTAAGCATTCTCTTAAAGATCACAGAAATAATTTTTTTTTTTCACTTGCAGGTGTCAGAACTATTTGTCCTTTTGACTACTTGATGCTCCAGATTTGTAGGTGGCCAGTCAACAACATGTCATCAGGATATCATACAATCACACAAGGCAGGGGAAGAGAGAGAGCAGAGGAGGTGAGAGTGATTATCTTTGTCAAGGGCAGCAGTCAAATCAAGAAGAATAAGCTAGAGGCACACACATTAAATTGATCAAGGGATGGCTCATTAGGAGCCTTGCTTCTTTCTGCTTCTGAGGTAGGGAAAGGGCAGAAGGCAGACAATAAAGGCTTGAGAAGACAGATGCAGGAGAAGCTGCTGCAGCAGAGGGGTTTGGGAGATAAACAAAAGGAAAGGAAGGAGGAAAAAAGTGATCCGAGACTGAGGTGGGAGATAGAAAAGTTTTCTTTGCAGAAGATACCACAAGGGCATGATTTTAGGCAGTGCTGAGAGAAAGGCAAGAGTCCCCAAAATGCTTGAGAGGGGAGGAAACTGAAGGAACAGGTAAAACCCCCTCGGAGTAAGATTTGAGGGGATCATCTGATTCTGACACTGTGCTGAGCAGTGGCAGATGGGAAGAGGTAGGAAGGAAAAAAGAAATGTTTAAAGATGATTCTGGGCACTTCAAAACAGAGACATCAGAAACATTCATATAAACTTCCTATGGAGACAGCAGTTTTATGATGTGGGTGGGAGGAAAGGAGAACTCTTTCTCATTATCTGTTTGTTAATGTGTTTTTCTTATTTTTATTAACCTAGTGTGTAATTGTGCTGCCTTGGAAAGGTGATGATAAGCCAGAAAAGGATTTTGAAAGGTTTCTCTGGATTCATTACCTGTTCAATGACTAGAAGTTCCCAACACCAGTTAGGGAATTATCAAAAACAAAAGCTACTCAACACCTACTAACAGGCTTTGTGCCCTTGAGATCTGCAGCAGTGCAAACACAAACTACAATTCCAGTGAAATACAGATGTGTGTTAACCTTTAAAAAAAAATTCAAGTATTAAATTAACAAGTAACTAGCTTTTTTTTTGCAACAATGATGCTTTCCAAAGCTTTTTTGGAGACAAAAACGACAATCTTCATCTATAGAAAAGAAAAAAAAGAAAAGAATTGTCTCTTTTTCTTAAAAAGAAAAAGATTAGATTTTGGTCTTTTAATCAATATCTTCATTGATTTTAATTAAAATGGAATGAAGAGATGTGGGAACTCATTCAAATAACATCTCAATTAGGCATTAAGGATTCACATGCAGTTCATACAGTAACACTTACATTGCAGGCACAGTTTTGCAGAAACAGTTGAAATAATGGAGTCCAGGGCTTTCAGCTGCTGCTGAGCAAAGCAGAGGAACCCTGGGACATGGACTCACCCCAGGACAGCAAGTGGTCACTTCTGCCAAAGGTGTGTTGGACCTAGGAAAGGTCAGGCTGCTGCTGGGAAGAAGGAAAAGGATTTCTGCCAGTGTGCTCAAGGCCACCAAAGTACCACAGCCAGCAGAGCCTGTGGTCCCAGGGGCTCTCTGCAGTTTGGGGAGCATCAGTTCCCCTTTCTGAGCCTCACAGGAAATACCTGTGAACATCCATGTGATGTATCCAGAGCTCCACCAGCACCACTACCCCAAACTCCCGTCAGGCAAACATCAGCACTCAGGAAACCTTTGGTGAAATGGAAAACAAACAACCCATTAAAACAAAACTAGATTAACACTTATTTATAGGATGTCATTACCACTTCATGCCAGATAAGAAACACAAGGAGTGTGCAGGTCAGAGGCTGCCACCTGTCAAAACCAGGTCACATGAAAACCTGTCCTTTATCATTGCTCCTTTGGGAGCATTAACAAAGCCCAAGACATTGGAGACATTGGACTTTAATTTTGGATTATTTTTTTTCTTGCTGTTTATTACACACCCACAGAGGCCAGCTGGAAATAGGTGATAGGAGATACTGAAATGTTTCAAGGGTCAGAGAAAAAACACCCTTTACAAAACTTTAACATGTGACCACAGACATATTCAATGCATTTCATTTGACAGAAGTGGTGGCAACAGTGAAATGCAGAAGTTGAAACAACTTCCAGGAAATTTGAAAATAAACTAGTACATATAAAATGTCATTTCACAAAAGTCTAGGCTACATGGTACCACAAAAACTGAGTGCTTCCTTCCAGTTTGGCTGGGTCGCAGGCAGAATGCAAAAGATGAAAAGCAATAGTGACGTGAAGGTTAACACCATGTCACAACAGAGGTACGTCAGGGCAGTGTGTCAAAATGAGAAAACAGAGTGGTTTAATTTTCTATAAATATATTTATATAATTTTTAGATGTCTTTACATATATTGATACACACAGGCATGCACAGAAATTGACTTCAAATGCATGCAGAGTGCTGAATGAACATACCACATCTGTGTGCACACCATATGACCCCAATCAAGCTCTTCAAACAGCCCCAAGGGACATGAACATCACTGGAAAGCCCAGGAGATCACGTGCTTTTCTTTAAGAGTCCTCTAGAAAACACAGACATTGGGAAATTCAAATAAAAGTGCATCTCAAAAATCTGATTTTTGGCCGACATTGCAGCTTTTCAGCAGGAGTCCTCTGAGGGGCCCTTGGTGGTGCATGTGGGTCTTTCCAGGAGCTGGCAGAGGGATGGTCCCCTCTGCAGGGCTCAGCCAGCCCGGGTGCCAGTGGGCTCCTCGCTTCCCACACCATGGCACTGTCACAGTTATTTCGTTTCTGTGTCCCCTCCAGCTCTGAACACTCTTCTCTCTGAGTTTCTGGCTCCACAAGTGCCAAGATTAGATTTAAAGGGTAGTTAACAGGATTTTTGCTTAAAGTCTTTCTATCACTTGTATTTATAGCTTAATCCATCAAAAGATTCTTGTTTCGGCCCTCTCATTTCAAAGCAAGCTTCTTTCTGGGGAAAAGAGATCGCAGCTAAAGTGATGAGGTTTGTAAGGATGTTCCAAAACAGCTTTAGAGGGAAAAGAATCAAACCATCTCTGTGTTTCCTTATGCAAGTTTCATTAGCACCAGCTCACTGAGGCTCACAAAGCATTCAGACACAGAAATAAAAGACTTTCTGACCAAAATCACTGTCACAGGTTCTTTTTAAGGCAGGGAAAGGGGAACACACGTGATGATGAGGCAAATCAATGCCCTGAAGAGCTTCAATTATGTGCTATGGGGCTACCCAGAATTGGGGTGTTTTTCTGAGCTGCAGTCTGGAAGCCAAATTTGCAAGGAATATTTAAGCTTTTAAGATGATTACAGGTGACTGTGCAGATTTATGAAAGGGTCTAATGGAGTTAAGCACCTTATTTCCCATGACGCTCAATGGGTTTTAGGCACTTCTCTCCTTATTAGATGCCACAATTTAATTTCCCCTTTAGCTATACTTTTTTCAGAATACTAAAGCAAAACACTCTCTTACAGTAATTTTTCTAATTAAATGCTATTGACTAAAATATGCTAAAAAAATCTAAAATCATTAGCATTCTTTTGTTCAGATTTACCTGTTCCTGTAAGATATTGCACCTGCCTTTGCCATTTTCAGGTTCCACACCATAAAGTAGGAATAAACAGAAAACATTCTTATATTTCCGGGGTAAAAAACCTAAACAGCTTGATCCCCTCTAAAATGGCAACCCCTGTGAAAACCAGAAGCAACACACATACTGGTATATTTTTGCAAAGTAATAGAAATCTCTGAGCCCTGCTCCTCAGTGAGCTGTTGCAAGCTGTCACTTAAATACAAATCCATCATCATCTTATGCATCCATGCTATAGACTTCTCCCCACAACCTCTGGGAATGTGCCTTCTTCCCCAATCCCTTAACCAATAAAACAGATTTCTACCAGGCAGCTGTGAAATGTTTATGCTTGCTTAAAATCTTGTCATCCTCAGGAATACAGAAAACACAGGGATTGCCATATCTGATCAGCTCAATGATCCATCTCAGCCACTCTGTCACCCCCCAGCCCTTTCCAATATCTGAAGGGAGCATAATGAAGCTGTTCTTAAAAGAGGGCTTGTTATCACTGAGCAGCGTGCCCAAGATGCCATTTCCAAGGATCAAACAGGCTCTTCATCTTGTTCAAATTACAGACAGGAGAAGATACAGCCACCATTTGGAACCTGCAGGATTCCATGAGTTCGGAAATGTGTTGGCACAAAACGTGATGAATGAAAGAATGATGTTTGCTCCACTGAGATCAATTGACTTACAGTGATCTGTGGATCTGTTTCAAATAACCCAACTTGGAAATTTCAAATGGGATTCTTCGTTTTCTTTGTTAGTTTTTAAGCACAGGCAACCATCTAATGAACTAATGATATTTTAGAGTAAGTTCTTAAGTAGCTTGTCAGCTATGATTTATTATTTTTCTCAGGAAGATCATGAAAATATTTTGGAAACAGAAAGAAACTTGCAGGAAGGTGTTCATATCAGATGGTTGCAGCAATAGATTAAGATTTATTTTTTTTTAATTAAAAAATATCCTCATATTTCCATGCATTTTACTGAACATCCATTTTGCAATACAAGTAAGGCATTGATTAGGAGCACATTCAGATTTTAGGCATGGTTTGACTATGAAAATTCTTTACTCTGTGACAATATTAAAAAAATCAAACCAACAAAACCCACCAAAACCACACATTTTCAAAAGTTTTTATAGTCTGACATGTGGCATGAATTTAGCTTTCAGAGTGACAGAATTTGCCCAGAGCGTGCATGTCTTGGTCCATAGAAATAAATATTCAATAATACAAAGATTTTTTAATAATTCCAAGAGCCCCAAAATCTTGCTGACTCTCCTTTAAGTCTCCCTGGAGGTTAGAACTTGCATTGGATAAGCAAGGATAAAGCACTGGAAGTAGAAAATCTGTCCCTTCCTTTCCTCTTCTCTGTCTCAATCCTTCCTTGAGATGCTGAACAATCTGAGATATTTCAGCTCTTTTTTTTCTTGTTATCTGTTGGCTCTCATAGGAGAATAAAACCACCATCCTGGCTGGGCTAAATCACATAAACATGAAGGATTCCATGAAGAAATAACTTATGGTCCCAGCAAAATTAGCATGAAACTGAGATCAGAACTGGGCCCAACAAGCTTGTGCTTGGGCTGTAGCTAGAGCTAGCAAATTTTAGGCAGAAATATTTAATATGGTAATTTCTAATCTGCACTATGGTTCCATGATAAACTATTTCATGAAGTGAGCTAGGTTTGTAGCTTTTCTTTTTTCCCCAAATTATATTCTGTACTGCCACTCACCTATGAGAGCGCTTAGAAGCTTTGTGCCCATGATTTAAGGTGATTTTCTGCAAAGTCAGGAAAGACTGTTGTGATTCCTTGCGAGTTATGTCTTTAGGGAATGAGCACAGTATGTGCATTTGTGTATTTGTGTATATATGTATGTAAACATAAATATATGCAAATCCTCTTTCCTGAATGGAGGAATTAGAATCAGAAATAACCTCTCATTTTCTTAATTGTTACTTGACTCGAGTTATAGAGGAAAAAACTGAATTTCTGTGTCAGATCAAGTGGTAGAAGCACAACAAATAAATTAATATTTTCAATCTAGATCATTAGAATTAACACAATTTCACACACAGTGGCATAACATTTTCTTCTCATTGTAAATTATATATTCTTTAAATTATTGAGACCAAGCATCCCCAAAAAGGAACGATTTAAGAACCTGTAGCTATTTTCTAGAATGGTCAAAATAAATTACACGAGCATTTTATTTTGCCTGGGTACGACATGTCCCTCCAGCAGATGCAGTTTTGATGCCAGTTTATTATTTTAAGGAAGTGTTAAAGGTAAACTAGCCAGCAGAAGAAATGCTGCCCACTCTGCAAATGCACTTCTTGAAGACAGAAATGGAATAACACTGGGTCAGTTCTGACAACAAAACCTAAATTTTCTTCCTCCAAAATAGTTTCATTGTCCATAGCACCCCTTTCCACGCACTGTGGACACTGTTTTCTCAAAATGGACCCCTCCCTCTGGGAGAAATGGCAGGAGGAGAATCCTGTCTTTAGGAGACACTCTGCAGGAGCTGTGTGTGTCCCCAGACCAACTCAGACCTAACAATTCAGAGATTAAAAATGCCCAGCATCTTGAACAGAAGCAAGCAGCAGATGGGAAACCATTATGAATCATAAGGGCAGCAAACCATTGCAACTGCCAGAAGGAGGTAAGCAACCACAACAACAGCCCAAGTTCTTTTCTTTATATACAGTCTTAGAGCTTAAACTTAAAACTTGAGTCAAGAAAACCAGAGAAATCCAAATGACCTGAAGTCCTGCAGGATTGTGCTTTGAAGAGAGGCTATCTCTTGTAGGAAATATCTCAGATTTTTAAGGGTGATATTAAGTTGCTCTTCATTTCTTAGCCTGCTCTTTTCAAATAGGTTGTCACAATCCACAGGAAAAGCCAAATCAATAGCACAAATAATGGAAACCCTGAAATTATATAAATATGGTATAAACAAAGAAATTGACAACAGAAAATAACCAAATCCATAGACAAATAGGTTGTAAAACTCAATTCAACATGCAGCTGATCAAAGTGAGCTTTCCTGGTATGGAATTAACATTTACCCAAATAAGGAAATGGAAACTTGCTTTTTATATGTGGCCTAACATCCACATTAAATCCACATCCATTAAAAACAAATAAACAAAGAAAACACCAATAAACAAGCCCAAACAAACAAATAAACCATCATACAAGCAAAAAAACAAACACCACAAACAAAAATACTATGTATTTGCCATCTGGTGAATTTTTTACTTGTAAGATCTTGAAGACTTCTTTGCCTAGTTTGCTTACCAAATATTTGACAGGAGCACTATTTTTTTCCATTTATTTCATGCCCTTGAGTCTAGGAAGACTTTTCTTTAAATTAATTTCTGATGTCCTGGTCATGACTGGTCATGACAAATGTCTCATAGGCATCTCCTCTTCCAACTCTCAGAAATGGCTTGAACTATTTCAAGATTACTAAATAAATATAATTTATTTCATTAAAACCCATTTAAAAGGAATTTTGCTCTGACTTACCTTCCATTATAGAATATTGAGTCACTGGAAATGCAGTGCCTAAATTGGGAAAGAATCTTAAATTTTATTATATCTCTTATTCTAAATTTAGCGTAAAGGAGAAGAAATGCAGCATCAGGCATTTGTTCTCAGAGACAACTGAAATCTGGTTTTTTGCATTGGCTTCTTCCACACACAGAGGCAGTATGGTACAAGAGACACTCTCTTCTCCTGGGAATTTAACGCAGCTTCCAGTCCTCAAGCCTGGATTATTTGTTGTGATTTAATAAGATGTATTCTGTAGCTAATTAACCATTTAATTCAAATAATTATTGCATTGTTCAAATAAAATTGGAGTGATAATAGTATGAGGATTCCTCCACTGAACTGCTTCCCTCTGTAACAGTGTCGCAGAGCAATGTCATTTGAAGTAATCACTTTAGTTTAATAGCTCAGTAACCATAAATTATTTAAAACTACACTAAATGAATTAAAGTGACATAAAACAATCTGCACTGAAAAGGGAGGGTGTTATTTTCAAGGTGGAAATGGCAAGAACACTGTCTCATCCAGCAAAGTAGTGGGATGGGATGGGATGTGGAGCACCTCTCTTTGCAAAACCTAAAATGCTACACAATATACCAAGAACTCTTCCAAGATTTAGGAATTTGCCTTTGAACCCAAATGGATGCACCTGTAATTTGAGCAAATACAACTGAAGCATGACCTGAGCTGATAAATTTCCCTTCCCATACACTTATTTTAAAAAAATCTTAAAAATATCAGTTGGGTAGAAATCACACAACCCAAAACCAACTACCAAGCACAGAAAACATGAGCTTGCTTTTGTTTCATTGCCCATGATGTGGTCCTGAAAAGTGCTTTGTTCTCTAAAATGTTAAAACCAAAAGCATCAATAATTTTTATTTCTTAAGCACCGTTCAGATAGACTTTTGCAAAGGACAGAGGAAATGTTGAATGCTAAATGGGTTCTACTGGAGTAGATGGAACCTGTTAAAGTTTTCTTCAAGAACCACTGCTTATAATTTTTCCATCTAATTCAAAGTTCCCTGAGTTTCATTATGGTTGGTGCTGCTTCCTCAACATTCTAGCTTTGTCTTCTGTTGGGCTCTTAGATTCCTCTTGGAATTTAATTCCCTTTGGCTGCCAAAATCCAGTTGTGATCTCATTGAGGAGGCAGCTCAAGGGCAGTGTAGAACCACAGCATTTCAGCTTCCTCATGGAGTTGTTGGTGGCAATCACAACCCAGAATTCTGAGGAATCACAATACTCTAAAACACCATCAGCCCTGCAGAACTAAGGAAAATAATTGCTTTAAAGTCACACAATCTGCAGTGATCAGAAAGCCAAACCCAACACAGCATTTCCTCATTTAAGCAGACTATGGCAAGCAGAAGAGTGGGAGATTTGAGCTCAGGTCTTTGTGGGAACCAGGCAAGAGAATGCAGTATTTTGAAGCAGATTACTGACTGATCTTCCAGAAACTATGTTCTTGTGAAATATATCCAGCAGTGTGACCCACATCCAACATCCACTTCCCCCAAGAAGCAAACAGAAGTATCTAGAGACAAAAAGTATCTAGAGACAGAACATCCTCAGGCAAACAGGCCTGGATTAGGAGACATCTCTGGACTTAAATCTGGCTTTTGAAAAGTTGCAAGGTTAAGGCACAGATCAAAGTCACACATATTTAAACCAGAAGAGGTCATCAGTCTGGTCTGACGTTCCACAAAACAGAGGCATAGTGTTTTCCTGACTGCTGAAAGTTTTGCCTTTGCTTGGTACTGCGACACAACAAATAATTTTTTCAGCATGGCAGAGTAGATGCTTGGCTAGTAAAGACAAAAATTGGCTTTTCTTAGGACATAGCCCTTCCTGCTATTTATAGATGTTACAAGAACAGTGGTTTGTGCAATTTCTTGACACTGCTCCAACGTTAATGTAATTATTTGACACACCAAAATCTGAAACATTATTACAGGCCTTACTAAGAGACTGCGAATATTTTTGAGCTATTCTTCATAGGTTGGTCCCGGTAAAAAAATACAGTCCAAAACCAAACAAAAGATACCCCTTAAACATTCCCCTCTATTAATCTATCCATCATAACATCAGGTTTCTTCTTCAACTTGGCACTAGAATTACTTATTAAATCTCAAGCTCCAAGTAAAAATGTCACGCTGAAAAAAGAGATTAAAAAACACTCTTAAGAAAATACAAATTAACAGCATGATGTTAAAAGAGAAGGGAAATGTCCTTATTTTTAATGTTGACCAATCCTATTGTATCAGAGACTAATTTGGTTTATTATAGCCTTGGGAAAGCATCTTGCTTCAGTTTATGTTCATAGGAAGACAAAATAAAAAAGAGCATGTAGCAAAAGCTTTCATACTTTCTCCCTCTCTGTCATCACACACTCACCCCTTACTCAATTTAATTTTTAAAGTGCCTGCTAACAAAGGTTTTGAAAAGTTCAGTTTGATTCAGGTAACCAGAAAAGGAGATTTCAGAGATTCTGGATTGTTATAACTCACTGATCTTTTGTTGTTCCTGACTCTTACAGGCAGAAAAATCTTACAGCTTTTGAATGGTAAGGCATGCAGATCACCTAATTTGTAGGTAGGTACTTGCAGCTTTCTTGGATCAAAGCACCTTTGAACTGATTAATACCAATAAAAATATCTGGTCTTATGTAAAGTGAGTATAAATTGTGTGTTGGAATGCCTGACTAGTTCTAGAAAGTGACTGAATGCTTTTATGGGTAATGACTGGGTCGAAATGCTTCACATAAAAACTCGACAGCATCAGTTTGCAAAAAGAGGTCCTTGCCTAAGAGTTTGCATAAAGAAAATAGCACATGGCAATTCAGACTGCTTCAAATCCCATCAAATAAAAGAAATGCTTAGTCCCAGAGGAAGTGATGAGGTGATAGGGAAGCATCAGACCAAGGCATCTGCTCTGGTTAGACATCATCACTCTCGTGCTGATTTGCTACCACTTTCTGTCAAACAGCTTAATAAGAGTGCCATCATTTTATTTGTCCTTGAAAAGTTATTTTGTAGATATCAAAATGACCTTTCTTAAAGATTGGAAGGATGTTTTGCCAGTTCAATTAGATAATCACCTGTAAATTAGATGATGCAGTGTCTTTGCTATGCTGGTTGTTTCCTGGGTAATCCTGAGAAAGTCACTCCAGTAGCTTTATGCCTCATTTCACCAGAAAAAAACAAGAGTAGGAATACTGGGAAGATAGAGGCACACAGTTTTTCCTATCAGAAGAAGCATCTCTGTCTGTAATCTGACAGTGCTGCAGGTGCTGTTCTCTGCTTGTGGGATGATGGCATGAGCATGATGTATTGAGAAGTCATGGAACTAATTAATTGAGCCTTTTACTCTGATGATATGGCTTATGTTGAGGAGGGAGGAGGGCCCATCTGGATTAATTTAATTGTTTCTTTATTCTTGCTGCCAAAGAGAAATAGTCTGCAGTCACCTGACTATCTGGTATCAATTTCAGCATGAATACACACGAGGCACAGCCATTAATGTGGAGGTGGTAACTCATGAACACTTGGGATGGGCAGGCTGCCTATGTTTCTCTTCAGCATTTGAATTAACAGCCCTGTCTGCAGTGTGTATCTTTTCAGGTAAAGATTTTCCTTGTTCTGCCTATGGTATTCATTTAATTTATGGAAAGTTTCCTGTTATGTCCCAGTACAAATTCATACAGCATCAATATTCATATAAATTTATAACAGCAGGTTCAAAATAACAGTACACAGAATACATTAGCATTTCTCTTCCATCTTGCAGGCAAGAGAAATACATTATGAAGCAGACCCAAAAGATTCACATAAAAGTACATCACTTTTTTGCCCCCAAAACATTTGCTATTTTGTTATTCTTAAACAGATGCAAATTTAAAATTACATTCGCTGTAATTAGAAGAAGGTAAGACTGGGGCTTTGAGAACTCTTTCTCCATTATGGGGAGACATCCTTGTAGCTCAAACCTGCTGTTGGCAAAGACAGAGGCTGACCTAAGAAGAGCTGATGCCTGCTGGGAAAACTGCATGTACCCATGGATGAGACCTGTCAATAGAGTTTACATTAATAAGGTCAGACAGATTACAGAGATGGTTTTGTCCATGTTTTTTTTGGTTTGTTTTTTTTTTGTGGGTTTGGATTTTTTAACTATCCTTTCATTTGGGAAGCTATTCTGATCAGAACAAGAGCAATTTTAGGCAACAACACATTCTAAAGAAGGATTTTGTTTCCAAGACAAATCAACTAAGCACATTCCCAGTAAGGTGGACAACAGTCCCTGTACCATCTTTATAACAAATTTAGTATAACCCCAAGGCACACATTGGGAACAATACCAATCAAAAGTCAGAGCAACACCAGGTATTTTTAAAAGCTTCTACACCTATCCAAATCACAAATTGTTTTTGAATTCACCCTTGGAATTTCATTCTGGAAAAACATTGCTCAAGCTTCTACCACCACTGCTTTATCTTACTAGTCTTAACCCAAAAATATCTGGAAGGACCTACCCTGGTGGACATCATACAGATGATTTTTTCTCTCTCCTCTTTTTCCCTTACAAAAATCTGCCTTCTGCATTCTGATGATAACAGATAGTAATGCCCCCTGAAAATACTTAATGACCAGCTCCTGTTAATCAAGAATAATCCCTCAAAATGACAGATGTTTAACTGCTATGTTTTCCAGTTGAAAACGCAGTCCTAAGAACTCAGAAAGCAACTGGGAAGCCTGGCTGTAATAGCTTGCTATTATTTTATCCTTGAGAAAGAAGGTGAGCTAAATGCAGCCTGGCATAGATCTGGTTAGGCAAGATCTGAGCATGGCATTGTGCCAGTAACCATCCCCTTCCTGTCATCACTCAGAAGTGAGAATTATTATATTGTTTTCACAGAATTAGCTTTGGTCCATATCCCTGCACTTCATTCCATCCTATGCCTTTTGATTACTTTCCCTTCAGTGAAGATCTTTTTTTATTTTATTTTAACTAGGCAGGTAATTTCATTCAATTCTTCTACAGCATTTTCTGTCTCTTGTTTGATATTTTTATCAGATATTGCAACTTCAGTGAGGTTATTTTAGGCAAGATTTGGCCCCCTTCACTGCAACTCATTTCATCCCGGTCCATTTGCTTGCTGTCACTCCTTTTCCAAATTCTCTGATTTTTTTCAATTGCACTCTGTTTGATCCTTTCTCCTTTCCAGAGTGTTTGTAATGCTTTCTTTTCTGTTTTCAAGATTTCATTTCCTTTCCCGAAAATGTAAATTAAAATGTAGAAATGTAGAGCTAAATATGTAGAAATGGAGAGTATGTGCTCTGGCAAAGCATTTGAAAGAAATGAGCACAATCACCAGCAGGGAGCCAAAAGTGCCCTAATTTGCATGCTGTGGTACTCTCTGATCTGTAAATAAGAGCAATTAAATCAGAATACTGCTACTGGCTGAATACTGTTTTATAGTGCCCCATAAGAACATGGGTTTCAGCCTCTTTGTGCAGCTGCTGAGGCCTCTGCTTACCCTGCAGAATACTTTGTTATCTAGGGGATTTCTGCTCAGGCATGAGAAATACACACAGTTGACTCTGAGGCCACCAAAAAATCAGAAATTCTGACATTTTGTATTTCAGCAGAAATGTCTCTTAGATATTCAGGCCAAGGATACATCATGTCTCCTGGGATCCAGTGGCACTCTGGAGACAACCTCACTTATCTCAAGCATAGTACACAGGTACTAAAGCAAAAGATTTGTATTTTTGACAGGAGAGAAAGAAAATAAAACCAGGATTCACAGACCTTGTCTTAAATAAAAAGACAAATCACAACACCTCCACAAAAACCTCCAAGAATATTGTGACCCGTTGATTCAAATCTTTTGCAAAACCAGTGGCTATATGTGATGCAAGCAGAAATTTCCTTTTAAAAGTGTTGTCCAGCATGACCAATGACTTTTTCTCCTGAAGTCAAAATTGCTTCTAACCCTTCCTTAGAGTTGGGTAGAAAATTGACTCCTTTTTTCGTTTCATATGCACACAGCTCCCCAGTCATTTCTCCTGTCTCCTGCCCCTTAACCAAGAAAACTGCAGTAAAACCTGTCTTATAATCCTTCTTAAGGGCTGGTGATACCTAAATAAACATATTTTTACAGGACTTCCCTTATTTTCCTAGAGGGACAGGATTCCTTTGACTCTTTCTTTAGCCATTTGTACCAACCCTGCTATTCTGCACAGATTCAGATGCTGATTTTCTACTACATTTTTGGCTATTGTGGCATCTCCCTTGTCCATGTGCATTTCTTTTCTTAGAACACTACATTCCAATTATATTTCAGTCAAATCCAGTGACAGGAGAAATAGATCAATTTCTCCTGAAAGGTTTCCATGCACTTTCAAAATGTAGATTACCATAGATCTTGGAAAGTCTGTATTTGTTTTAAGCTTCATCTGGAATAATCACACATTACATCTTTGCACTCCACTTTCATGCATATATATGAATGAAACAAATATAGATAGACACAAAAATAGTAAACTCCTTATGTTTTATTTCCTACACTCTTCCCCTAATGTGGGAAATGTTTTTCACATCAGTATTAGAAGAAGCTGTCTTTGGAATGCAAACTCTTCTACTGCACCAGAATTTGTATCATTGCCTCCACTGGAAGACACAGAGGTTCACCAAAATACACCCTGTAAAAACATGTGGGATCTTGCTTCATACTTTTTTTCCTTAGCAAATTTTTTGCTCTCCCTCGCATCAATCACAAGCAATCTTTATGTTTATTCCTTCTCAGTGTCTTCTTTCTCATGTTGTTTCCACAGATCTTTTCCTGTGATTGCATTTCTGTGCACCATACCACAGTTACGACAAATGCTCTTAATGAATCTCACTTCTTTCTTTTTCCTGGTTTCTACTTTCAGATCACTCAATTTCAGTGGAAGGCAGACAGGCCAGCTTTTCTTTTACTGTGGCTCATTTTATCATTATCAGCTACACTTTTCTCTATTTCCCTCTGTCTCCAGCACACATCGTTTGATGAGCTCTGTTACTGAATCACCATGAAACAAATTGACATGTTCCACTATAATTTTCAAGGAAAGATGGCTTACACAGAAAATAGCTGGTTTTAAAAGTCATAATTCAGTTTACATAGTGGTTATTAACAGCAGGCTCTTTTCACCCTTCCTTTTATTTTCAGGATGCTGCTCTCTATCACACGTGGTTATGCCTCTGCTGAAAACACCACAGCCAAAAACAACAATAAAGACCAGTTTTCAGAGTCTCTGGGCAGTTGAGGACTATTGATATCCATATGATTAAAGAGATTAAGTTTGCAGAAGCCTATTTATAACAGCATGAATTTTTCTTTGAAAAAGTGAACCTTTAAAAATCCATCACAACTGCCATGAGCTCATTCCTTCATATCTGGGTGCAGTAGGGCAGGGTGCATTTCTATAAGCACACAATGCAGGATTTTTTTTTTCTTTTTTCATGAAAGAGTAAAATAACTTGAAAAAGTGTCTCAGCAAGTCCTCAAAATGACATAATTTTACATCCAAGATATTCCATGCTTTGATATGCATTCTGAAGCAGATGGTAGGTCTTGGAAGAAGATGAAGAATTAGGATTCAGCCACAGCAAAATGTTCTGGAAATTAATGCATATTATAATGCAAAAAATTATAAAAGATGGAAAGATTGATGTATCAATCCTCTCTATTTTAAAATTAACTGAAGTGAGAGCTGCACAAACATAAGGCTATAGCTTCATGGTCACAAAGAAGGTGTCATATCAAAAAGCTGTACAGGCTCTTCTCATTCATCAGTGAATGGGAATCACCCCTTGTTTAAATGTTATGGTGCTGCTAATATTTACCAAGAGCTGTAATTTCTGGAGTGCAAGTTCCAAAGCAGCTTCTTCAAGTCTGAAAGGTGCTGGAGACTGAATTCCTAGAAGCTTGCTAGATGTCAGAATGAAGAAAGTAGAGCCTAAAGTTACTATGAAGCTATTAAGGAAAGTTCAGATTTCTCCACCCAGAGCAGTTTTCAATATCTTATTCCAAATTTCCTCTAGTGACCTCCAGAAAGCCTTGAGAATTCTAATTAAATTCCTGCTGATCCATAACTGAAAAGCACCATCGAACACAGAGATTCTGAGTACCTCAAAAAAAGGAAATGAGCTTGACCCTCCATCCTAAAAATGGAATGAATTATATTCAACCAGAAAAGGAATTATACTCAGCCAGTTTCTGCACAATAATCAATAAATAGGATTACCACTGCAACTTGGGAGATCATTTATTGGCCGCTACAGAGAGGAAAATGTGGTGGTGCCACAAGCTGATGACAATGAGGGTGCACCATCCATCCTGGAGGTGTGAAAGTCTCCCATTCTAATAAAAACTTCTTAAGTCATTGTACAGAATCTGCAATAGTTCTCAGCAGATGAGAAAACAATACTCAAAAAAATAATAATAATAATACCTTTGTGAGGTGTATCATAAAAAGAAGGCGGTCAAAATCTCAGAAAATGTGATTTTTTATACTGTTCATGGCAACCACTGCAGTGACCTAAAAGGTCTTATTTTCTAGAAGGTACAGAAAAGGTCATTCAGCTTTGCTCATTGTCTCATGAGAATAATATCTGCAATAAGAATATCTGCACAGGTTTCAAGGTAAAGACTATAATAAAGTTAATTAAAAAAAAGGTGGCATTTTTGAAAAATCTTCAAAGAGATTTTTACCTGCTTGAAAAATGCTTTTCTCCAAAGCATATGATGTGTTTCCTGGTTTATGATCACAGATTCCCTAATAAATATCCTTATTTTGTTAACTGGTTTAGATTATCCCAGAACAATAACATCCAGCATTACAGTATAACAAACTCTCAAAACTTTATTCCAACCACTACATTTTTAAAACTGAGGTACAAAAGTGTGGCAAGTCTGCAGCTGGAAAAGCCAACATGCTTTTTTTAGGTCAAAACTGAGAACAAAATTAAATGGACACATCTTTTATAAAATAACATCTTGGTTAAGGTTTAACTACTTGTCTTAACCATATAAAACTATTGGTACATTTTTTAAAACATTTTGGATTATGCAGGTCAGCATCATATAATTACCTCAAACAATTTCCCAATGGTACCATCAGGCAAAAAAAAAAAAAAGGGCTTTTGTTCCCAGGCAAATAAAAGGTCCATTTTTTCTTTCTTGCAATGGAAAATGTGTACTGAATCATACTGACACATTCCTGGCCCAACATGAAGCTGATGTGATACTAAACTAACCTCAATTACTAATTAGATATGATTTCATTTCATATAAGAAGCTGATTTCATTTTAAAGGCTTAGCTTGGTAGGTAAACACATATAATGCATTTTATTAAATCAAAGGGTATAAGAGTAGCAAAGCAAGTGCTCTTATTGGTCTTGAACACACATAATTGAAGCCAATGTCAGATCATCTATGTTACAGAGAAAATTAAATTAGTGATTTTCTGTTTTGTGCTACGCCAGTTAGCAACCAAGAAGGATTTATGTACTGCTTTTGAGAGGTGAGTGTTCAGTCTTTCACTACTTCTACTTGGAACACTTTAATGACTCAGCTAGACCTCCAAAACCCCTGCCTGAACCTGCTAAAAATGACTGCTGTGTTTCTCCACACATTTCTTGAAAGTGAATGTTCATTCGAAATGAAATTAATTTGTTCACTTTTTCCATTAAAATACTCCCCAGCTTCCTGCTTCCGTGTTCACCTTTCTTGAACCCTCTGTTGGGTTTCAACCCTGTTGGTTTCTGTCTCCTCAAAGATACACCCTTCAAAGTTTTTTCATTTCCAAGCTTCCGATTCCTGTCCTTATTGTCCCTCTGCTTCTTTTCTTGGTCTCTCTGTTCAGGGATCGGTTTTGTGTTCTCAATATGATTATTTCTGCAGTGCAGCACAGACATTGCCAATCTTGATTTAAACAGGATGATTCCCATAACCCAGTCTTGCCATAACAGCACAGAGTTCCACTTAGGTTATTTTCTTCCTCTCCTCCCTCCTTTTGGTTTGCATGTTTGCCATACACTGGGTTTTACACTGATTTTAAAAAATTTCTCATTAAAGCACAAACCAGCTGACACCACCAATCCTCTTATTTTTATTTTTTAAACTCTCAGTGTTCCCTTCTACAAGCTGTCCACCAACCAGGTGGTTAAGAGGAGAAGCAAAAGAAAATAAACAATATGTAAATCAGAAAGATACTGCTGGTTTGGTTTTTTCTATCAACTTATTTTTCTCTCAATTATAATTACTGCCTGTGGGAAATGATAGGCTTGCACAAGGCAGTGTTTCCATTACAGGGGGGAAGCATTTAGATCAGTGTAGCATAATTCAGGCACCAAAACAAAATTCCTGCTATGTTTTATGCACAGTTGCTTTCTGCAACATGACTGCTTCCTCCCTCCTTGCCAAAGAAAGTTAGGCACATTTTTTGCTGTCAGCTTAAACCCACATTTAAGGTAATTTGAAACAAAGCCTCAGGCTTCAGTCTTGCAGCTTGAAACCAATTCCATCTGTATTAATGAGCTCTATAATTGTCCTATATAACATAGCTTTCAATTCTGTAAACCTTTTAAAATTATTTAAATCTTGTTTTAAACTTACAGAAATACTTCATGGATTCTGCTTCCACTTCCCAGAGAAGACTTCAAGCTAAAAGTGTATAAGCTGTATTTCTTACACATAAAAATAGTTTAAAAAATCAAGTATTTGCATTCAAGAATTAACTTTTGTTTATCATGCATTTTTATCCATCACTTTCTTAAACTCACAACTAGGCTCACTGCAGGTCACTTGAGCTCAGACATGTCAGACATGTTAATCAGAATGCACATGTACAACAGGAGCAATTACACACAATGATTGCTTTAGCTGGCCCCAACATCAAAGTTCTTTATGGCTCACTCTATGCTTAAAATGCAGAAGCAAAATGGTTGATCAAGACGCTTATGTCTGAGAGATCATTTTATTTTACAAAAATATATCCTTGATTTAAAGCATTTTTACCAAATTTACAACAATCATTATCTTCAAATAAGCGTTGAGATCTCAACATCCAAATTAGAGTGACTTTAAAGAAGCTTGATCCATATTAAAGAAGCCAGTAGCTCAGATCCATATTTCCTTCTCTATTTCTGCAGACTACTTTAACAACTCTGGCTAAAACCTTACCAAAATTCACTGAAAAGAAAAAAAGTTGTCGGCAAAAAAACAAAGTTCCTACAGACTTAGACATTTTTTTGCATTGCTACTTGACATTTTATATTTCCTAGCAAAACCAGGAAAGTGCCAAGTTCTGTTCCCAGCTATACCAGTGAAAAATGGGAGAAATTCAACAGATTTCAGAAGAATATCCATGGATTTACATTGGTTATGGCATTCTTCCTTTGAAATTTTGCTACAATGTTTATTCCCAGTGGATTCTCATAATCCACAGGAGATACAAAATGGTGAAAAATTGGTGTGCAACCACCTGAGTGGTCAGCTCCTCTCTGAGATTACTCTGACACATATGCAAACATCGCAGTGTTCATCAGACACTTTGAGAAGTTAAAGGGAATCTCAGCTTATTCTTATTCTGTTGTGATGAATTCTGACACAGCACTCATGGCTTCTTGTTTTATCTGCACATCTTATCCCTTTGGTGTTGTCTGTCCTCACAGGTTCACACTGTACACAATGTTAGATTTTTATTTCTTGTCTTTTACCTTTTTATGAATCAAAAGGTATAGAAGTGGTTAATCTGTAAATACTCAATAGTAAAAAAACCCAAACAAATACCAACAAAAATCAAAAACAACACAGGCACAAGTGCAATTTAGAATTCTCAACAAGAATGTGGTATCCCCCTCAAACTCTTCCAAGTCAAATTCAGTTTTGCTTGCTGTGTGCAGCTGAAACTGTCTGGCAAGGATAAAAAGAAGGGATTGCTGTAAGAGGTTATGAACCTTTACACCTAAATGAGTTAATATCCTTCAAATTCCCTTCTCACAACTCTTTCCTAAACCTCTGAGTTCAAGAATACTGCATTGAAAGTTGAGAAATATACCAGTAAGTTTTAACTAAATCAACAGATCTAATGATATATTAGATCAAAAATAATACCCGAGATCAAAACTCTTGAAGTGAAGCCAGGTTTCCTTTCATTTCTCTAAGCTTGAGGCTTTAATTCTCCATCTACTTGCACCAACATTTTTGTGAGAAAATGTTAGCAGTACATTTGGCAGATGCAAAAGGCTTTGAGAAATGCCCCGCCCTGAGGGATCTCCTTCAGAGCAGAGATCTCAAAGAAATATTTTTGATAGACTACACTGGAAGAGCATCATTTTTTTGACCATGGAATTAAAGTTGTATATTTTTGCACTACACTTGCATGCTGCAATGCTATTCTACAGCCAATGACTCTCTACAGAGTCACCAGATTAAAACATGTTTCTTTTTTTCCTATTCAAAACTTCTTGAAATCTTTGATGGATTATATTGTATCAAAGAAGGAAAGTGAAACAAACGTCCTACTAAAAGACTATTTTTTTTAGATTATCGTTGCAGTAGGCAAAAGATTTTTCACCTTATTCATTTTATCTCTATTTTTTTTTCTTTTTTCAAGAAAGCATCAGACTGTGAGTCACAGCCCTTAGGTTTATGCCTGTGCTAAATTGAGGGAATACATAGGAAGGGCCCTGCTGTGCTGCCATCACATTTCACTCCAGTTTTCTTCCCCAAGAACATCAGCCCTGCCCCACAGAGAGGGGTGGAAAGACAAGTGTGCTGTCTGGCCCCTGGATATTGATATTGCCCTGCCAAATGTAACACAATTCATATTTCATCCACTCAGAGGTAACCAACATTCCACAGCTTTTCCTTTGGCAGCATCCTCCAAATAGGAGGGGTTGAGATTTTTAGCATCTCTTTTTCTGTTCTGTGTCTTTTCCCAGCTTTGAGATGCTGGTTTTTCTCTTGACATTCAAGATTTCCAAATAATGCAAACATCCAAATCCTGCTCAAAAAGCAAAGAAAGCATTTTCAATTCCCCCCACTGCCTGCCTTTCGCATGACACAGCCTTGCCAAACAGCCAATAAAATCCCAATCCTCTGCTGCTCTCCATGGGTGTGTGGAGACATTATTTCATCTACCCCTTGCTGTTAATGCTTTGACTACATTCACACACAAGGCACTTGTGCTGGGAGCTATTTACACTTGTTCAGCATCCACAAACCACTTCTGGCTGGGACTCACTGGCCATGGCTCAGGTCAAGGCAGGGCTGGCCTGTGGGGGACGGGGAGAAAAGTTTTCCTGCTTGTAGAAACATGGCTAAAGAAATGCCTAAATATTTGATGGAAGTAAGAGGCAGGAGTGAAAAAGAGAGAGAGAGAAAGAGAGAGAGAAAGGTTCACTGAGGACAGGTCTTCCTGGAGTAGCAAACCTAGTATTTCAGAATAGGAAAAATATCTGATGGCTGTTTCTGTTGTATTCTGAAAAAACAGGGCTCATTTAAAAAACAAACATGCTGAAATTGTACCAGAAGTGTTGCCAGTTCCTCCACCTACACAAAATGTTCTTGCAGGGTCTTTAAATTTGACTAGTTGGTCAGGTTATTGGAGTCATGGTAGCAAATTCAGCTCCTGTTGGTATTACAGCTTACTTTCAACAGGATGAGATAGCAATCTACATATAAATTAATCAGTGTCTTTTCTCAATAGCACAAAACATGAGCTTATAAAAACAAGACTGCCAATATATAAGCATTGTTTGCTAAAGTCTTTGTCAAGCCTGTTCATTGCATTTACAAATCAGCACAAGTCTGCCCAGACCCTCAGTGCCTTCCTGCAGAAAACTCAGCAGTTTGGCAGATTGCAGGTACAGATTCAATATGATACTTTAGGGAATAAAAGCTGCTATTCTTCAAAGTAAAAGTGCTGTATTAAATGTAAGCAAATCAGATATGACCTGTAGAGGGTGCCATGGCAAGCTGTGTGTGAAAAGAGAAAATAATGATCAGCTGAGTTCTTAAACACTGAGTGAAAACACACATTTCACCTCAAAGGTATGATTAAATTCACAGAGGGGTTTGGGGTGGCTTTTTTTTTTTTCTTCAACTGCTTTGGTCTCTTTCTTTACTAAGTCTAGATATACAGGCTGGAAAGGAACAGAAAAAAAAGAAGAAAAAAAAAAGGAAAAAAGAGCAAGTTATAAATAAAGAACTGACGTTAGGAGAGCTGATAAAATATGAATACCATTCCAAGGAGCTTAATGTGTCATAGCTGCATAATAGAAAAGGGAGTGAAGTGCATATGTGCCCCTGCTGCTTAACAGTAGGTTTGAAAGAGCCTGCAAAGGCAGCACAAGTGGAAAATTCCCTCATTGGCTGCTTTCCAAGGCATCTATTCAGCTTGTGAAAAATATGATGTTTTATTTGATATCAAGTGTATGGGTTGGGGGTTTTTTTGTGGTTCTTCTACACAGAAACAATCGGAGAAGAGAGTGGGACACTGGAATCCAGTATCTTCTGTCTTTGCCCCTGCCTCCTCCTACCCTGTCCTTTATTATTTTTAAACCTCTCATCAAATCTGCAAAAAGCTTTCTTCATACAACATAGCCAGTTGTATATTAGATGGGTAGCTTGAAAATGCATTTCTGTGATGATCTCCTTTGGTCTCAGAGGTGAGCAGTAGCCTGGTGACCAGGGGCTGCTAAATACTGATACCTTGATTCAGTGCAGCTCTGCTAAGCCCGCCATCTTCCATCTCCTGGGGAATCACTGTATTAAATTTACATTAAAGACGGCTGTGTGACTGACCCAAGGGTCATATTAGCATTTTTACTCCGGTAAGTTGGTCAGCAGAACATTTCTGTACCATGGAAATTATTCCGGTACTCTATTGTTAGGAATTAAACATTTATGAGAAATTTTGTACGAGCATATTAGCAAGAATGAGCTGGTAAAAAGTACAATAAGGGCAGAGCAGTGACAATATGTAGATCTGAGAGAGAAAATCAAATTGGATTCTTTTCATCTCAGAATGAAAGTGGACACCGGGAAACCAGCAGGAACGTGACTGAAAGGAATCCTCTGTTTACTGGAAGAGACTTCAAAGGTAATGGTGACAAATGTGCTTAAACCCCCCTGTTCTGCTGTACTCACTGGGCTCTGTTCTCATGCAGACCCTTTCATTAGATTCAAAGTTGGCCAGTGTAAAACAGCTAAATATTATAAGGCAGAGTCTCCATTTTCAAATGAGCACAACCGGCAGAGCTACCTGGATTTTACACCCCAGAGATTCAAGGGTCTGTCACAAAACAGACCAGAGACTAATTGACATTTATTCTGTACTTGAAAGCAAACAAACAACTGTATGTTAAAAAGTATCAGCTGGAAAAAGACAGTAGAAAATAGAAATCTAGATAACTCACAGCTGTGTAAGTGCAGGAGGAATGAAAATGATCCAGCACAACTTGGCATTCAGAGCAGAATAACAGTGACCCTCACAGCCCATTAATATCTATTTGTCTGTACCCTGGATAATTCCATATAAATGAGAATGACCAAAAAAACCTGACTTAACAATCTAATAAGCACTGATAAGCACACTTCTTTTCAGTGAACAATAAATTTAAGACCAGTCCAGCTAGAATTCTATTATATTTAAAAGAACTATGGCTAGTCTATACCTCCCCCTGCCTCTGGTTTTTGTACTTTTTTATCTCTAAAACTACCTTGTAGGGAAAAAAGCTTTTACTGGCAAGGTGACATCAACATGCTAAGGTAATTTGAAGCATCTCTCTTCTCCATTTCTTGAAAAAAAAAGATTGACTGGGTGGCTTCCAAGCTGGGAATCTGGCTCTGTAGACACTAGCTCCTTGTTCTTACTTCTGCTTCAATTGCCCATCTGTAAAATGAGAAAGGAATAGTTCTTGGATACTTCAAAGTTTTAAGAGGATACCTTATACAAAGAATGTGAGATGCTGCAATGTTTGGAAAGGGGACTATCAGACTTTTGTCAGATATTTCCTCATCGGATCTGGAAGGAAAAGGATGACTTTTAACTACAGGAGAGGCAGAAGAAAGTAAATTTTCTCAGACACAAAGTCAGGGAATTGAAATATGACTATTTCCATCAGATATGCTGTGCCAGTTCCTGGAATATCTTCTCAATTGTACAATTCCACAGACAAGAATTTATTGGTTAAATAATGTGCTAAAACAAACATACAGAAGATTATTATGTGTCTATACAAAAGAAAACATTTAGGAGGAACTTTCTAACATCTAATTAAGCCAAAAACTTCTTTAAAACACATTCCCTGATTTTAGCAGTGATGTGCTAACTTCCAAATTAAAGTGATATATTTGACATGAGTGACTGACTTGAACTGAAGCCCTGTCTTCCAGAAGGAGCTCAAAGACTGCACAATGAACCTGTACCAACTTCTTTAGTGAGCATTGAAAAAGCACTCTTTAGGTACAAAGGGGGAAAAAAAAAGAAAATCACTTTAGCTTGCCATGTATTGCTTTTCTCCTAGACTTTGGGTTATCAGGGTTTGATTTTTGTTTGCTTTTTTTTTTGGTGGTGGTATTGTGTTATTATCGGTTTTCTTTGGCCTTATCCTTTGCTGTTTTCTCTTCCAGGCTTGTCTCACAATACTCTTACCTTGTTTTTCTAGGCATGGTCATTTTCTTCTCATTTTCTCTGTTTAGCACCTCCATCAATGCCTAGTAACGAATGCTTGCTTACGTTGCACTCTTGACCATCCAAAATCTGATTCAGACTGGAATACACAAAGACTGAAAGTATTTCAAAAGTGTTTGACACACACACAGTGACTACAAATGCATACACAGTCTCTTCCAGGAGTGACAGGACACTTCAGCTGGAGCCAGGACAATGGAATGTGCAAGGTAAGGCAGCGTCAGGTTCACAGCACCGGAAAATTGCTATTGAGCACCGAAAGTGCTCTCAAACGCAGCCGTCATGATGCTGTGCCAAACTCGAGGGAATTCAGCCTGTTTGCCTTCTGGGAATGGCTGGGAACTGTCCCAAGGCCTGGCACAGAGCAGGAGGCACTGAAGAGCTGCTCCAGCTCACACCTGAGCGCTCACTGCTCCGCCAGCCTGTTCCAGCAGCGGGACTGGCAGGGCTCGCACGCGCTTTGGCTGCAGACCTTTCCTTCCCCAAACACCTCCCACAGCAAGAGCAGACAGCAGGATAAAAGCCTTGATTCTTTGCCACAGGAAGTCCCTTTCCTCTGAAGAACCCTCCTGGGACTGCATCCATGGCATTTTGATTGTTTTTGGCAACTGCAGGAGGTGGAAGGACATGGCTGAAACATGCCAACAGCAAAGCAAATTCACAGCCTTCTGCTCGGGGCTGCCATTTCACAGAAAAGCAAGATTTAAGGCAACACTCCTTAAGTCCACAAGGAAGTAATTTTAAATATTTATTTCCTACTTCATTTTGGACATAGTAGTCAAAAAGTTTTACAATCTCACGGCACAAAAGATTTGAATTTCTCTTGAAAAAGTTTGATTTGAAAATAGGGACAAATTTATTTTTTATCATTAACTATGTGATGATTTCAAAAGTATCATAAACACCACACTTATTTTGGCTATCCACAAAGTGGTTAAGTTACTAATACTATCTGAGAGACCAATTAGCACTTCAGAAATTAAGGCTAGGCTTCAAGATGGGCTGTTTCCAAATGAACCACTACAACTAACTGGTGCAGTTTCCCTTTCCTCCATGACAATTCAGGTTTTCAGAGTACAAATATTCAGTTGGGTTGCAAAGTAAACTGTAACTGAGGAACAAGTGTCTCCTCCATTCATTCACAAGATACAATCAGCAAACCTCCATCCCTCCTCTTGCTGGGAATCTGTACCTTCTACCACCAAAAGAAAGACTCAGACTACCAGGCCATGTAAAATTTCAAAAGTAGCAGTTTGACAAGCTTTACACTATCAACTGTTCCACTTTCCATGAAGAGTGAAGTTTGGAGAGAAAGAGTGGATAAACACAAGCATGAGCAACCACATCCTGGTGATCTCAGTAGTCACCTTGGAAGAAGCTGACCCAGCAAGAGCTTGTTTCAATGAATGCATAATGTTAAGAACATAGTGGAGTGCAGGCAGGAACCCACTTCATACTTCTCCCAGAGAGACCCCCAAGTCATTAGGCTGCAGTTGTATTTTTTTCCACTGCAGCCCAATAAATTATTAACTGCTTAAAGTTAAAGCAGAGTGAAAAACCTTCAGGCTGGTGTGACTCATGAACCTGGCACTGCAGAGCAATAGACAGCTAGAGCAAAATTGAAGGAAGTGCTCTAACTTTGGGGGAAATGAATAAAAGGTTTTATGATATTTCTTACTTTTGCACCAGTGTTTCATTGGGTGCTCTCCTCTACTCTCATACCAGAAGAAAGGCAGCCTGGAGACAGATGCTCTCCTGCAGTACAACTTGGTAACTTTGCCTCTGAAAGGAGCAGGGCTTCAGCCATATCCCCCAGTCCTACCCTTCTTGCTGGTGAACTTGAGCTTTTAAAGCACTGGCTCTTCATGCACCCAGCTCCCCCCCTGCATTACAGAGAGGACCTTGATGCTCAGGATAGCACATCTGAGTACCCAGGCAACAAAGCACTTCAAAGCTGTAGTGTTGGTTGAGCACTGCCTCCCACACCCACCAAGATGAACAAAGTGGATTTAAAAGCAATAAAGGACGTGACTGCTCTCTGCCTCTCTGTGTAAAAATAACAGGAATGATTCCCCTCCTCCTTTTCACCATGTGTTTCAAGGATCACATTGGGCAATCTGAAAGGCTCGTGGCAAGCCATGGAATATCACGCTGCCTTCCCGCCTTTGTTAGTCGAGCCATAAAAGCACTCGGAAAAGGAAACTGTTTATATTTTTGTGTAGGATACAGACTACAAGTCTAACTTTAATAGCATTCTCCAAGGTTGCACAAAAGATCTTTTGAACTTTCAGCAGGTGCTTTGTATAATCTCATATTGCTAATGATTTTAGGCAGCAACAAACAGCCAAGTGTGCCTGACTCAGCAGTCTCTCACTTTCTATATGTATCACCCAGATGAAAAATGCAGCATCTCCCTGCTGGCTGCTTCTTTGAAATTTGCCTCATGCCTTCAAATAAACAGGGAGATCAGGGCATTTACAAGGGACAGGGGGGAAAAAACAACATGATCTTTCACTTGGAAGCTGTCACATTGATGTCTCTCAAACATCTGCCTGGAAACAAAAAAATTAAAAGCCTAACAAAACCAAACCAGAAATGTATTGCTCACAGAAACATAGGTCACAGTTCTGCAGTCAGGTAGCTCGTGTGAACTGGAAGAGTGCTGGTAAAAGGTTTCAGTAGGACTATTTTTCTACTGGGAGAGGTTGTGTGACTAATCCTAAATGAATTCCAATCTAAATGGTCATGGCAAAATAGATCAAAAATGCAGCAACAAACCATCTAAAATGCATATGACACTGGCCTACACAAAATATGCATTTGATGAATTGAGGAGCTGGAGTTTCACTCTAAAAAACTGAGTCTTTATCTCAGAAACAAGTTTTCTGAGCTGTCTACTTTCCACCTGTATCTTCTGAGGCACGTGAAACAGATCACAGCACAATATATCATGGGACCACTGCTCTTAACCTCTCCAAAGCAACAAAGCAGCACCTCCAAAGACTGGATGATACCATAAGAAACTGAAATAGGCTGTAGACGAATTATTTTAGGGTTGTTTTTGTCTATTTCCCTAGAGAAAGAGAACTGAAGAATTGGATGAGAAGTCTGTGTTAAAGGAATTATAGAAAGCATGAGCTAAACCCAAGATGAATCTTTTTTAACCACATGCAGTAGAGGCAATTAGCCTCAGAGAGGCAATTAGCTTCAGCATAATTTCACAGTAAAGCAAGAAGAAAAAAAAATCAGTAGAGCCTGGTACTTACAGTTAACCTTCCCTCAATCCTTTAAAACAGAAAACTGGTGAGGAAAAGACTCATCCTTGCTTTCTGTTGGAGCAAGCATTAATTCTTCAGAAAGTTTAGAATAATGTTTGCTTACCTATTTCAAAAAAGACCCTCTGGTTTGCTGCTTCATGATGTCTTCTCCAGATTTTTGTCTTTGCTGTTTGGATTTTGAAAGCACCTCACACAGTCTCTGCATGTCCCAGACCAGTTATGCCAAGAGATTTACAGCTCTGTGGCAACTCCAGTCATTCATCTCTGTAGTTCTCAGCTACCTTCGCCTTCAGGGGTGGGTCATAACACTTTGTCAGCTAAGAAAGAAATAAAAAACCTAATAAATTTAAAATAAAGTCATTCAAACAGCAAAAATGTGTGGAGTACAAAAATACTTGGGGCCCAAGGAAACATGCTGAGGACTAAAATGGCAATGCATATTTGGATAAGTCCCTCTAGTACAGGGGACTTTAATAAATCAGAAAATTAGAGAAAAGAAAGGGGGCAAATACAAGTAGAAATGCTCATTAACAAAGCAATTTTCTGTTTTGGACAGGAAGAGATTCCTAGAGACCTGTGTGAGACCAAGGCAAAACAGGACAGAGACAGAGAGTGCCCAGGAGGAGCAGGACTGAGCTGTTTCCTTCCCAAAGTCATTCCACACACCTGCTCCCAAAGGCATTTCTCTGACCAGTTTTGTGCATCAGCCCTCAGCTGTGGAATCTAAGATCAGTCACAATCTTCTGTGGTGCTTTGGACAAAAGATTGCTTTCAGGTACATTTTACACTTTTCATTTCCCTACTTTATGCCTTCCTTTTGTAACAACTTTTTCAGCTTTGTAGCCAGGAGCTTCTCTCTTGTTTTAATTTTACCTGTTTTTTCCAGTTGACTGATGCCAGTCTGACAGTCTCAAGACAAAAGGCTTTTATGAAAAAGACAAAATCCTAATAAACTGATGGTGCTGACAAACCCTTTGGATAATCTGCAGTGAAAGTTACATTGGGCAATTCCAGAAGCCAGGTTGGTCCTCCTGTTAGTTTAAATAAGTCCCTTGGAGAGTGGATCTGCAAGTTACCAAATAAAACCAAGTTACGGATTTTATTCAGTACCCTTTGACTCAGACACTGTGTGTGGGGGGAGGGAGGTATTAGTATTTATATTGAGTTGCAAGGCTTTTTTCTGATTGTTCATTAATATTTTTAGTGTCTTGAGATTTTCAGCTCTTCAGAGCTTCAGTGGAAGAGAAAATGCTACAGCAGAGGTGCGCTAAGGGGTATTTGGGGTATTTGGAACCAGAGAGTTTCAGGCTTCAAGACCAGCAGTAATTATGGCATGATAGGTGGGATTCTGGAACTTGAATTAGCAGTTGTACAGCAGCATAAAATCAGATATAACTTGCACTTACAAGGTTTCCAATAAGACACCTGCAGTTCTTCAGCCTTACAATTTATCAGCTCCTAATCAACCACCTTTAACTCTGTGAGAGTACTACACCTCAACATCAAGACACTTTGAATCTTTATATTTAGAAATTGCATTTTTTATATTTAGAAACTGCATTTTTTTAAGGAATGCAGGAGGTATTCCTTTCCCAGTTGCAATTGGGAAAGGAATACCTCCTGCATTCCTTAAGTATTGTTAGAAGGGAGAGCATTACATGTCCTTCCCCTTCCCAGTTTGATGTCTTCAGTGTTAGCACTGTTTAAGAGCCTCTCAGCTTCAGCCTGTGTGCCCCTGCAAGCCCATGATCCTCCAACTCCATCTGAGCCATAAAACACAGATGCTTCACACCCCCTGAATGCAAATGACTCATTTTCCAGTGGTTCTGATGGATCCTAAAACATCCCCATGGTGTCTTGTCCCTTCCTTTTTGATGGGATTTTATGCTTTTTTAAAAACAAGATAAAACACACCAAAGATTCAAGCTCCCCAGAAGAGGCTCATAAAACTGCCATGGAAGCTATTACCTGATAGATAGTTTAGAACAATATTTTACTACAACTATCCTGTCTATTGATTTTCCTTCTAGTTTATCTTTGTGAACAGAAATGTTAATGATTTCTGTTCAGTAGATTTTACCTATTTTTCTATTTATGAGCACACACGGTTCCTCCACTTCATTACTTACAGGACTCTTGAGAATGTTTCTCCTGTAAGTAGATCATCTATTTGCTATGAACTGTAAATTCAGAGTGCATAATCACTAAGTACTCTGTGAAGCTGAGTGGTGTTCTTTCTTTCCTGAATGAGCCATTCAGAAAGACATGCATTTAAAATAATGAAACCTCTGAAATAAATTTTTAAAATAAAATAAAATTTTTAAAAAAGACTATTTTTTAAAATAGTTTTTAAAGGTTTTTAAAAACTTTCAGAACACAGCAAATTGTCACACATATGTGTGACAACCATGTGGCAAAAGGTAATCATGAAAATGTGGAAAGTCCCATGTAGCTGGGGTTTTATTTTCAGCTTAGAATTATTGGTATCACTCTTCCTCCTGCTGTTGTAAAGAAATGCAACCACCTAAAGGTTCATTCATGGTTTTCTGACACTTCTTCTTAGGAAAAGCATCCATTGAAAATTTCAGCAAAAAATACCCAAACATGAAGGGCTATAAATCCCAAGATTAAAGTGAGGAATACCACAAATACCACAAATACAAGTAGTCAGAACAAAGCATTTGCATAGATCCTTTTGAGGGTGATTTTCACTGCTAATTAATGTGATCTGACAAAACTAGAGGCACAGACACTTCATAAGATGTTCTTACAACAGACTATGTAGAAACTGCTGTTCCCCATTCCTGTCTTACATGCAAAACAGCAGCAAGATTAACATCGAGTCACTTAGAAAAACAGATTTTTGTTCATAGAACCCATGTTAATGCACTGGCTTGAAGGATATCCTGCTTCTGGAGAAAGCTGGTACATTTCTAAGGCCCTTTAACATGGCTAATTTTGTAGGTTCAATTCTTTTGAGGTATGAGCCATGAAGCAAGTCCTTGTTTATGTTGGTTGCAATGTTTTCCATCTGATGATTCGTTTTGATTAAACAAATGAAACAATCAGAACTTGTCACTATAAGGCCTGAAAAACACAAGCCTGAAAGGATCAAGATCCCTTCTAAATGATCAGTGGGGGAAGTTCAACTGCTTTCAGTGCAGTTTTAGTCCCAGCTGCACAACCAGGAGCAGATCCTCAGCTGGTGCAGAGTTTCACAGGATCGCTGAAGATGCTCCGCACCAGCCAAGCCTCTGCTGCCAGCAGTTTTCTAAAACTGCCCAAAGTTGTATGTGCATCAATTGAGCAGTGGTGGATGAGCTCCTTATGTTCCAGCTTCCACTTGGAGCAGGGATGGCACAAAACCGATCATCTCCAGAGCACAGAGGTGAAAAGCTCTGTGCCGGTGTTCACAGGGGTCTCAGGATGAGGGAAGAGACGAGAATCTGACTCCATGTTTCAGAAGGCTTGATCATTATTTTATGGTATATATTATATTAAAACTATATTAAAAGAATAGAAGAAAGGATTTCATCAGAAGGCTGGCTAAGAATAGAATAGCAAAGAATGATAACAAAGGTTTGTGGCTCGGACAGAGAGTCCAAGCCAGCTGGGCTGTGATTGGCCATTAATTACAAACATCCAACATGGGCCAATCACAGATGCACCGGTTGCATTCCACAGCAGCAGATAACCATTGTTTACATTTTGCTCCTGAGGCCTCTCAGCTTCTCAGGAGAAAAAATCCTAAGGAAAGGATTTTTCATAAAAGATGTCTGTGACAAAGGCCTGCAGTGTTCATGGGTGAGAGAGGACTGGCTGGGCTGAGATACCCCCATGGCACTTTGTTTAGCAAAATTTTGCTTTGAAAATGCAAAAAAAAGGAGATGTTCTAGCTCTTTGATTGGTGGTGCCAGGAGGAACAAAATGCAGGAAATGCAGTATCTAATCCAGCAGCATTTCTCTCATGCCTCATCTGCCATCCCTGAAAGCAAGAAAAAAATGACCGGCAGTCTCCAGGAAAAAATAAAAATATTTTCAATTAGTGCTTATGCTCAAACTCAAGAGCACCTCCTGAAATGCTCTCTAAAACTCTCCCCATTCCAAAGTAAACACAGTAAGTTAACTCTACCCAAATCTATCTTTGATAAGAGAAGAAAAACTGCATAATTCATATTTGAAGTTAAGGAAAGATTTCTCCAAGGATGTTGGAGAAATTAGACATCAATTGTGCTTACTCTTGCTGTGCCTTAGAGTAAGCACACCCATTTCTTTCACTTCTACTAGGAGGCAATCAATAAAGCAAACAATATATATTGCTAGAAAAAGAACAGAGGAAAAAAAAAGAAAGATAATTCTGTTGCTGTGTATACCCAGAGAATACCAGTATTTTGAATAATTCAGGCAGTTGTGGCCCCTCTTTCCAGAACTTTATAGCAGAACTGGAAAATTTTCATTAAAAGAGCAACAAGAGTAGGGTTGACACAGGATGACTTCCACATGAGGGTAGAATAAGCTGTGTCTACAACCTGAAAAAGAGATGTCTAAGGGGAGTTCTGATGGTGGTCTATAGCATTATTTGTGTTATACAAAAACAAATGGGAACCAGCAGCTTCCTGTCCTACCCACGGCAGACCATCAGCAAAGCTCACAGGCAGCAGGTTTAAACTCCATATTAAACAATATCTGCTAGAATTTTACCTCCTTTCAGTATCTTTCTGCAATATTTGGAGGAAAATCCCTTGAAAATCTATTTTCTCCATAAGAGAATGTAAATGCATGTGCAATGAACTCACATTCCAAGCATAATTTCCACGTACAAGTTTTAACTAATTCTGCCACTCCCTGCAGGGTCACTGTTAAGCATTGTAAATCAGTGAGATATTTTAAATGCTAAGAATGGTCCTTACCAGATGGGCCAGTCCTCTTCCCACTGAGGGAATGAGGAGTATCATGGCAGGGCCAGTTTTATTCTGGCACGAAGACCCCATGTGAACAGCACTGACTCCTCTTGGAGCTGCAGGCACTGGTGGGAGTGAGCCAGGAGCAGCACAGCAAACAGCAGCAGATAATCCCAGGGTCTGTGCCCTTGGGAAAGCTGCTACAGCAGCTGAGGACTCTGGGCTGGATCCTCTGCTTGGGTGACTTGCAGTAGTTTGATTGACTCACTGAAGTGACTCTGATTCACACTCTTTCTTGGGTGGTCCCACTGCTGCTGATTCGAGGGCAAAAAAAAAATGCAAGGTTTTGGAGAAAAAATAATTAGTATAAAATATAAACACTCAATTTTGAAAAAAGTTTTTTAAATCTTTTTTTCCACCAGAAATTCCCATAGTTATGATTCCCATTACTATGATTTGCTGTCTCAAGAAAAAAATAGCATTGTTTTTGTACAAGCAATTAGTACAGTATGAACTGGAAACTTAGGCAGCTTTATGCTGAAAATATTTTCTCCCAGGTGTGTCGCATTTACTATGAGTTTTAATTCCATAGCAGAAATATTAGTTAATTAAAAAAAATAAAATACTTGCAGATACGATAACAAAAGTTGGAAACTGGTTGAGTAAATTGTCTCAAGAAGAGAAAAATGTCTTTGAAGAAAATATTATATTTACCTAACAATGTTTAAAAAGCCATAATTTCAAAAGGAGAAACGAGAAGAAAAGTTAAACTAGTGGGATATTTTTCATTAGGTGATCCAAAAATTCTTCTTGGCATTCTGCCAAACAAAAGGCCATTTTGTTTTATCAGTAAATGATGGTATTTACTTTTATCTTTTTTGTCAAAATGAGAAGCTTTGAACTCAGATGGCTTCACAACACCCAGTATCAACATATTATTCTCTTTGCTATAAATGACCTAGAGGACAGCTTTTCCACCAGAACTGCACCTTCCCTCAAGTTAACTGGGAAAAAACAAAGTAAATCAGCTATGACATGCAGCATCTTCTTATTACAGAATCACACTGAGTCCTGGGATTACCTTAAATGTTCACAACAAATAATGGGCTTATACTGAGCTGGTTTTTAATAAGTAGGTACCTCCTGAGAAGTTTGTTCACATCCACATCTCAACAGGAGCATTTGCTGGTGCTCAGTGTGCAGGATTTCTACAGTCTCACTTCTGAGTTCTGAACACGATGATGATAAAAATTGGGTTTTGCTCCAAAGAACTTAACATTGTACATATGTACTAGGCAAGGGTAATTTTTATTGGAACATGAAAGGAACAGTGCTATATCAGTAGAAAAACTGCAGCTATTATGCACTTCTATGCCAAAATCCTTTCAGTGAAGAATTGGCTCATGAAGAAACCAGTTATTTAAGCAAAGCTGCTATTGGTCTGTTCGCATCTGTTTCAAGAGGAGTCTGAAGAATTCTTCCAGCTTCTGCCACTTACTGGAAATACCACATTGGAGCAGCCACTTCTCTCCTGCCTATGCTTCCAAAGGCTCCCTGTGTGGAGAGGCAGAGAGGGATGGTGGAGCCAGTCCATCTCTCTGATGCCAACTAGACATCTGCAGCTCAGCTCTTCTGACTGCTTTCCACAGCCTGAGCAGGACAGAGCGCCCAGGACGGAGATTTAAAAAAAAAAAAAGCTATTCCAATATGTGAAAACTTATTCTAAATGTTACTAACACTTCTGCAGTTACTTGTGTTCATTTTCTCCTTGTTTAAAAAACACAGTATGAAAACCTCTCGTTGCTGCAGATGGTAGAAATACACAGGAAACAAAAAAGAGAGGCTTGTGTATTGGCAACACTCCTCCCTTCAGCACTGAGTATGAAGAGGCCTTGCACCTTGTGGCTGCAGAGCCAGGAGTAAGAGCTCTGGATCCCCAGGTGTGTTTTCATCTGAGAGCATAATTGCTTTATCTTGCAACAATAAAGATTGCTATCAATGCTAACAAAGCAATATGTATAATCTCCCTCCTTAAAACCCAATATTTCATGAAGAAAACCACTTTCTTCAGGTTTACAATGAAGCAAAAGGGTATAAAGAAGGCTGTAGGAAAGAGGGGTAGGAAAAAATCACTCATTCCTGTTCAAAGAGACATTAGGTTCACAAGACTGGAAGACTGTGCATCCCTTGCTGGAATCATAAGGGAGGGAAGATCCTTCCTTGAGGAAGAAATGAACTTAATCTTCATTTAAAAACAAAACCCGCTTTCAATACCTTTGTGTACTGATCACAAGTGCACAACAAGAGTCTCATTGGAACATCACTTGGCATAATTCATCTCTGCTATGTCTTGGTCTACTGAATGATAAAACCCTGCTCAGATCCCAGTTGGCCCAAGTGGGTTTAGTCACCAACTTTGCTACCACTTTTACTGTAGTTGTTCTCCCTGATTTAAAATTAAGCTTCAAATGTTGGTGTTTCCTATGAAGGGTAGTAAAATTTCAGTTTACATTTTTCTCCAATCACAATAAATGTAGATTGACTGAAAAATATCAATACTAGCTTAAAAAGAATAAATTTCCAAAGCTACTAAAAATCACTGAAGCATCCACAAATGCTTGAGTGAAGTATTTTCATGCACACATGAATGGTTGAAGATTAAGGATCTCTATAGGCCAAAGAGAAAATAAAAGGATAAAAAAATACAAAAATCAGTTTTTAAATAGATGTAAAAATAAAACACATTCTTTTTTCTGTCTTTGAGCATTCAAAAATCAAAGATATCTATTTAAGAAGGAAAAAGAAAAAAAGTTGCTCTTTACTAAGGAAAATGAAATATTCCACTTTGAGGTTAGATTAAACAGATTGATCAAATCTGAAAGCTTTCTTTTGTTCTTTTTTTTTTATTCATAGGTAGAAATCTCCATCAGTGTTTTTTTCCCTAAAGTAAATTACCCACCAGATTCTCCCTTCACCTTCTTTTCTAGTAGAGATAGTAAAATTATAGAAAATATCTAGTATTTTTCTGGACTTTTGGCACAGCCACAAATCTGCTTAAATCTGTTTTAAAATCTATCTGTTCTTTGGTGGATTATTATTTGCATTTTCATTATTTCTAATGTTTGAAACATCAGGGTTTCATGAAATGTTACATAGGTCATATTTTCATCACAGTACCCAGTTTGCAGTAAAATATTTTGGCACAGCTTATCTTGATGAATTAATTCAATTAATTAGCTTGATGAATCAGCTGGACCTACAATTTCTATCTCTAATCAAGCAGTTAACTGCAAGACAGACAAAATAATTTGAGAGTTCTTAACTCTGAACTGATGTCACATCTCTAACGGCAGCCAAACAAGGCTGCATTAAGTGGAGGTGTTAAACTCATTAATAGCGAAAAATTGTTGAGGAAGTGAGGATGCAGAGTCTGCTTTTAGCTCTCAGCACCATGCAAGGCTGAATATGAGACACATTGCAGTGTGATTTAGAAGGCACAGCCCCAGAGTTCACAGTCATCCAGGCTGGCAGAGTGCATCAGACCCTCAGGAGGCTGCCTGGGAAGAGGCTGCTCCAGGGACTTCCAGGGCTTGAGCCAAAAACAAAGATGGTACCTGAACTCCTCCTCTCTTATATGACACATGTGAAGGAGAAGGTAGATGTGAGAAGGACTGGTTATACCCTACTCCTCAAATATGGCATTTTATTTCCTTCCTAAAATGGGAAGAAAGGAAATATGATACCAACAAACTGCAAAAAAAACCAAATTATATCAATAAACTGCAAAACAAATGACTCAACAAAGCAACTTTAACTGGGGAAATAAAACCTAAACCCTCAGCAAACACAATGTTTTACTGCTTAACCATCTTTCCTAGACTTGGTCTGTGGTTCAGGTGAGCTTCTGCCAATCCCAAATTAATCCACGCCCAACAGTGCATGTTTGGGAATGGGGAAGAATGGCACTGCCAGGCACAACCCTAATAACTGAGGTGACTGGACACAAGAATGGTGTCAAGGAATGCCCACAAACATACACAGTCTAACAAAAGTACTCACTAGAACTTTCTTTCTCATTTTCATCCACCAGATAGTGTTAATAATTGCGGAGATACAAAAATAAACTTGAGATGCTTTTCATCCATCAGGAGATCATAATTTACAGGCTTTGGGCACACAATAAACAAATGGTGGCAGGAAAAATGTTGTCAGTTCTGTCACTTTTTCTGGCAAGAGAGGAATCATCCAGTGTGGGGAAAAACAATAAAGCTGTCAGAGATGGGTCTGTGCAGCCAGAAATCCTGCTGCACAGGTTTAACCGCCCTGATAGTCCTGGAAAAATCACAGAGCAATATTAACAGCAACCCAAGAGGTAGCACTCAACAGTGTCCTTCCACCAGATGCAAGGACTTCTGCCAAGATAAAGTTTCAGAGAAGTGATATAAACAAAAACAAAAAAGGGAAGTTGTGATAACATCCACAATGCATAAATAAAGATAATTCCCTTTCCTTCTTGATATGAAGGGAAGAAATCTTCATCTCACAGGAGCTGACATGGTTCCACTGTCTACTCCACACCAGCAGAGCAGAAATTCAGGTAAAGAACCTTCCCAACAGAAGCACCTAACCATCAAATGGGCCTCTGAGGCTCAAATCTTCACTCTGGCCCTAGCAGCATCTTTGTCACACAACCAAGCATTGACTTGGATGAGAAAACAGTCTATTCTGACACCCTGTTTATTTGACAACATGTTCTGTCTTATTCCAGGTCAGGAGATTTCTGTGTGTAAAAGACCAGATGGTACATCTAGAAACTGTCCTCCATAAGAATTTTCCTCCTCCAGAGAGAGGAAGAAAGAGTGATTACATCACCTCTCCTGCATCCCAAGCCTCAGAACAGCTTGATTGGTTTAGCTTTTGTTTCCTGATTGAGAGACAATATGCAATAATAAGTTTTTAGTTGCAAATACCTGTAGGAAGCAATTAAAGCACAATAATTCATACATTTATCCAGAGAACAGAAAGGCTGACAGACTCTCAGCAACACTATTAAGAAACCACAGGGAATGCCCTCATTGCAAGGACAGCCCATAGATCTGCCAGTTGAAGCTCTGCCTTGGTACCCAGAAATAATAATTCTGCTGGTCAGTACCACACACAAACCCAAGCATGTCAACAGTGTTTAATTGTGGTACACAGAGTGGAAGTAAATTAACAAACTCCCCTTTTAGAAGACCTAAAAAAAAAAAATCTTACAGCTTAGCTGCAAAGATAATCAATTTTTCAAATACTATCTGGTGAGCACTTTAGGTGCTGAATTGAAAAACAACATGTAATTAAGGACTTGCCTCGAAACACTGTGGCCACACACAGAGATTAGAAAAACACTAGCATACTCAAAGAATGCAACAGCTGAACTCACCCACCAAATTGACTGAAACCACCACTGTGAGAACACAGCTGGGGCAGGAAGAAAATTACATGAGGTCATCTCCTATCTGCTTTATGGTTCAGGTCCAGTAACCAGGCACGGCTTCCTTGCACAGCCAGACACAGACTCACAAAAGCTGGCTGGACATGACAGAAAGCAGAGGAGCTGCTTCCCTAGCACTCAGCAGGCATGGATTCAGGGCTTTCCAGAGCCATCAGCTGGAACCATCTGTGACTGTCCTACTAATTCCAATTTCTGTAGGAAGCGAGCCTTGGAGAGCCAGGAAGGGAAAGACTCTCATACAGTCTCAGCCATTAGAGCTGCAATAGCACAGAAAATAACTGCTACCCTCTAAAGTTACCTGCTGAAAGACCCCATGTTCATACCAAATCCTGGAATTCACATTTCCTGGGCTCCTCTATCTCTCCCAGATAGTATAAGCACCAATGGCTGAGCTACTTGAAAGCAGCTACTCTATTTCGGAGCCTAAACCAATTGTTTTGCTTGTATGCCAAATACACAGAGAAATATCACAGCTAATCTCACAAAACAGAAGTTCCTTTGATGTTTCCAATCATATATAATATGCAATAATATTTCCTTAATCCTCAGAAGATATTTTTAGCTGTGAAATTCCATAGATGCTGGTGAAGTTTCACAAAGATGGATTCCAGCCACTCTTGGAGATGAAAAAAACAAGGCAGTAATATAAAGGCCTTCAAAATCTGAAGTTATCCTGCCAATGAAGTAGCTGAATATGGGTGAAAAAACTTCACCAGAAACTTTAGGCTAGCATCATTATAAGGCAGCTTCATCTTGATATGTAGAACAAAACAAAATCCTAGTGCATTGAGAAAAATTGATGCAGTGCTTTTCTGCAATTTATGAGTTTATAAAAGAGCTCTATTCTGGGACTTGGTTGAGTCCAAGGGCACAGCATTGATTTGCTTATAGTATGAGGAGAGTGTGCCTCAGGTAAACCCTTCTTGTCTATCATACAAAGGCTTGCATATAGATCTTTTGCAGACTCATTCTTGATAGAAAACACACAAACACTTCTGGAACTGGAGGCAAGTCAAGAGGAATTTCATTCCCACAGCAATCCACACAAGTTGTTAGAAGAGACAGATGCTACTTCAAAAAAACTTATTCTACCAGGTTTAGCAGACATGAGTTTGAGCTAATAACTGGTTAGCACCAGAGGAAAAGAACACACACAAAATAAGTATAAAAAAAAAACAAAAAACAAAAAAAGGCAGCTTCTTGACTGTAATTTTTTGCCTTCTCAAAACTTTAGAAAAAGCTTTTGAGATATTGCTTACTATTTCACAGGGCCTGAAATAGGAAGCATGCACCAAAATATCACAAGATTACAAGAAAAATATATCTTCCATTTATCTTAATAGCAAATGTTTTTATTGTAACAAAATGAAGGGACCTGCACTCAACATAATCAATTTTGAAATTGGAAGCTAAAGGGAAGCACCACAGAGGGAAGAAGGTGCATGAGGCATTAAGGACCTGACACCTATTAATTAAAACCTTGCCTGAGTAACCAGTGCAGTATTAAGACCTCATTAGCTTCATTCAGGTAGACAAACAACATGACAGAGCTGTAGGAATCACTTTCCTTTTTGGCACTTTGAAGTGTAAGGCAAGCACAGTTTAACAACTGTGTAATTGTCACTGGCCAAAGAGTTCAGCTTGAACCTCTCAGTACATCCAAAGCCCAACACTGTGTGTAGCCACTTAAATTCAGTACTTCAAAATTTATACCCATCCATCAGGATTAGAGCCATTTTTTCCCCCTGCTTGGACAGGAAGCTTCCATCCCTTTGGCAGCAGATCAGCCTTTCTACCCCATAAGCATCCTAAGAAAACTGGTTAATCTCCCAGCAGCTGGACACATTATTTCCTCTTTTTCTTCATACACTATCAGATGGCTGATATGGAAATAAGTCCTTTTTTTCCTCAAGTATAATGTTTTGATATTATCAGGCACTTGGGGGGCCTGGGGCTGTTTCAATTCTATTTTCTTTTCTGATGATATTTAAAGTGATAATTGATTAAATATAATTTCTTTTTACAGGTGTCAGGGAGGTGGAGTGTCAGGAGCTGCAAGAACAGTGTATGGGAAAAAAGCTACTCAGAAAAGCCACAATGTACCAGGCCAAGGTGCTTTATGCTACAGACAAAAGAAAGTGAAACTGTACCAACTAGAGTATAATTCAACATTTCTGTAGATCCACTAGCACATTTATGCACTTCATTTTGCTGTTTATAAATGCCTTTCATACTTGCAGACCTTTATGTACCTATCAAATGTCACATAATTACTAAAAGTTCATAAACTTAGACATTGCCTCCTTTTTTATACTTAGTGCCCCCTTTTTTTACACTTAACTTTCCTACATTAGCTGCTTTATGGCCCAAAATATTTAAGAAGAGAAAGAAAGAACACACAAAAAGAAGACAGAAGGAGCATAAAACCCAGAAAATGGTGATGAGCAACATTCCTAACAAGTAGCTCAGTTTCTATTCACAAACCTGTCTTAAGTGTTGAGCTGAAGGATATTCACATTTAAAAGTTTCAGTGGCAGGTTGATGGCACATAGTGGTATTAGGAAGAAAAGTGTTGCATAATTTCATTGCACCAAACCTCAAACTGACTTAAAAAAAAAATCATGTGATGGTACTGAAACATTGCAAATGAACATCATTGGTGCTTTTTTCAACCAAAATATCAGCTAATGATTTTCTGTTTCCCAAGCTGCTAAAAATAGAAAGACCAATATCCAAGAAGCACATTTTTCTACTTACAATCATGAGTAAGAAAGAAAAAGGCATTCACACTGAATCTGCCCTAGAACCAGCTCATGCTGTACTGGGAGTCCCCAAACACACCATATAAAAATCCTTGCTTTCAAAAGAGAAACACACAAAAATTTGGGATTTTGTACCATTCAAGACTATGCACTCTGTAAGGCAGTCATGAGATAGCAAGCAACTGTGGGAAGTGAGCCCAGAAGCACTGAATTTGGTAGGAGTTAAGACAATGACAAAAAACTTTGTCAAATCACATGTACTTACAGTATTGTTGCTCAGACTGGAAAACACATTTGGATCTTTTGGAGGATTTTCAGCTGCAGTAATATCAAGGATTTTTTTATAATTCAGAAATATTACTGGGAATTTAACCCAAATATTCCCATATTATCCTTGTACAGAAGAGAGCTTTTTCTTTTTTTTGGGTAATATTTCTAAAAGTTATCAGTTTACAAAATAACTTCATGTAGGTTTTCAGCTACGCAGAATAAGGGTACATCAAAAGGCAGCTTTGGGCATGGAATTCTGAACCTAGTTTTTCTCTGTAGATAATAATGTTCTTCTTTCTGGCTGCTATATTTCAATATATGACAGTACCTGACAGCCATAATGGTAATTGGTATCTGTGTCTTGGAATAGCCAGTTAATCTGATAAGTGCTTTTGAAAATTTCCTGGCTTGTTAATGTTCTGACATCATAACATTTTGAGGTTAAACTACTTCTGCTTAAACTTAGATGAAATTATAGCTCTTGTACAAACACATAAATAAATACCCAACCAAAGGGATAATTAAATGCCACTGCTAATTAAATCAACACCAATTTCTTCCCACTGTCCTGGCTCTATCAGGAGATCTCTTAATATAGGAGGACCTACCCTTCTAAGAGAGGAAAGAGACACTTTTGGTAAAATTTTTTCCTTTTGCTTCTTGTCAAGAACAGATATGAAGCTCCAAAGAGCAGAGTGATACGGAAAAATGCAAATCTGGCTAGAAACAGCCTAAGGAACCTGTGTGAGCCACACCCTGCCCATGGCTTCTGTGGCACCTGACTAGAGACCATGGAGGAGAGCAGCACAGCCTGATGAAACTGAGTCACCTGGAGTGGAAATTTGTGGAAAATGATCACCTGCAGGAGACTCAGTGTGAGAGGCTGGAAAGGTTGATGTCTGGAGACATTTTGGGGTACGTGAGTGGGGGGGAAGGGGAAGTTTGGGCCTTGCCTTGGAGGATCAATGCCCTGCCCCACACCACCCATCCCTAGAGGCTGTACCCCAGGCCAGCAGTGGTGCCAATCCCTGCCACAGCAGAGGCAATATTCCACACCTGCCTCTGGAGCCCCTAACTCAGCTCCTGAGTGGCCAAATGACCAGAAGTCCCACCTAGGGGAAGGGCCCAGGAAGGCCAAAGGGTATTTAAGGCCAAATACATGGCAAGTATGTCTTGACCCAACCTCCTCTTAGAGTTTCTTGGAGCTGAAAATCATTGAAACCCAGATGCTGGTAGCTGTATGTGTCCTTCTCTGTATCTCCTCTGTTTTTCTTCTTCTTTTAATTCCCTCTTCTTGGAATTTTTGTGCAACTTAAAATTGAACTGGTTGAGAGTTTGAAGTGGAATGGACCAAGCAAATACTTTGAGAAGTGTTTTTTGTTGACTGAATGCTGCTCTAAACCTTCTGCCAAAGTACTCTGATTTTCTAAACTTGCCAGTAAAGATGTTTTTATTGTTTTGACCTCTTGAAAGGATCTTGTCAATATTTCTCCCTGCCTTCTATCTGAGAGTGCCTGAACAACCGTAAGCCCTTTTAAAAGCCTCATAGAGTCAGTTTGTTGGGGCCTTGCACTCAGCCAAGGAGAGATGAGGAAGGGTTCAGAGACAGTTTCCCACCTTGCTGTGGCCATCACCACCAGGGACCAGGACAGTCCCAGAACTGGTGCAAGCAGCCCACCTTTTTGGGAGGGAGAGAAAAGAAAAAAAAGAGGTGTTCCTGACTAGAATGGCACAATGCTGTAGTCACTTTGAGGCAGTGGGAGTGACTGCAGGGAAGAGAAAAACCAGAAATGTAAACCAGACATTAAATCTGTAGTGGCTAACAATATAAGGAAAGAGGGAAAGGCTAGGAGGGTGTAAATACAGAAAAATGTGCCCGTATTTTTAATACCACCATAAGACAACTACTGGCAAGTGCTGCATAGTGTTTTGCTTTAAAGTAAAAAATGCTTCATTTTAATTAAAAATAGTAGCCAATATTAATTGCCATCACCAAAGTAGATGCTACAGAGAGAATATGACATCCCAACATGTGGGGAACAAGGGAGTGATACAAAAGGGAGCACAATTAAGCTGTCTCTTGAGGTTTTCTGGCTAAAGATGGTGTGACTGAAGCTCTACTCAAATAAGTGGGGTTTGATCCCTCCAGCTGCCTCTCTTTTGGGTCCCTTATCATCAGTAAAACTTACTCCATAATCCAAGTACAAAATGTAAGAATGTTATACACAACAATCCCTAAGATTACTGAATAAAACAAGAGGGTGTGTTTTCTGTTTGTTGTGGGAGAAAAATACAATGTAAATTCAATTTAACATTCAACAACAAGGGAGGAACAGACAAGCAGGAAAAACTAGAGCATTCATATTTATAAAACCCTGACTGTAATATAGGAACATTATTAGGCCCTTCTGCTTCTTTTAACACTCACAGCATGACACTGTTCTTTGAATGAGGAGCTCACTGCAAGGGTCATAAATGTAACCAAATCCAAGGAGCTGGTCAGACACCAGGAAAATATGGCAGACATTTGCAGTATTAAAAAAAAGTATTACCAGAAGGTTTTGATATCATCTTATTGTCAGACAATTGCTCTAAATTTGGGACATGCAAGCCCATACAGAAAAGGCTTTACTCAGGAATCCAGTGTAAGTAAACTGTCTAAGAAAGAAAACAATTTTTTTCTCTTTCTTTGATGCATAATAAACATCATCTGACATCACTTATTCTGATTTGCTTCTTGCCTACTCAAAAATTCATCACCTCTCATTGTTCTTCTTGATTTTTTTATGTCCACTTAATAGTCCATATAACTTTGTTCATCTTTGTTTCTGTATCAAGCACTTAACCATCATTATGTGACATTACTCATCTTCATTTGCTTGGTAATACTTCCCTGATATTTTGTTCAAGGATTCATCAGTTCTTTGAAATTTTCAATTTTTTCAAAAGGTCAATATTCCTATCTATAAACACTGTAAGTGATATTTTTTATTGTTCTGACACTGTTTGAAAACTGATTTGCAGTGCCAGTAAATCTCATGGAAGGGCTTTTCTCTCTGCTTCACAATGATGAATACCCAACATTTTCACATATTTTTGTCATGAGGTAAAAAGGGATATATCTAAATTTATTTACAGTCATAAATATGTATATAGATATATATTCACAAGTACATAAATATATATAATACCATAATTTCCAGGATAAACAAGTATCACTTCAATAAATAATGCATTCTCTTGACCTCCCACCCTCAGAATAAAGATGTCAAGCAGCAGTGTTGTATTTAGAAGTAGAATATATTTAGCTTTTCTTCAGATGAAGAGGAATATATTTCATAATTCATTATGCCCTTCTGCCTTAGTCTTTTGTGGGTAAAAAAACCTTAAATAGTTAACAAATAGATCAGCAAATATGGCATCTCCTTTACTCAATGAATTTTCTTCAAATGTTTCACATTTTTAACATTAACCTCTTACAAAATATTCAGTATTTTCTCTGAAAATAACAAATAAGTTTCTCACACACTTGTAATTCCTCAGTCAAGGTGATCTAAATCTACTCAGTAAATAAAGCAACCTTTTTATATTATGCAGACTGCAGGTCTTAGCTACGAATATTTAGTGTACATCCAAAAATAAATGGAAGTCTTGTCAATATCCTCTTCAATTATTTCTATGAATAGTCTGCAAATTAATTTGCTTGCTAGCATATCTGCAGAAGGTGACAATGGAAGACAAATAAATAATTTATACAATGTGAATGAAGGTATTAGAACTGCTTCATGAACTGCTCCAAACAGCACAAAGCTGCCTTGCTGGCCCAAGTGTTCATCAAAGGCTCCAGAAGTTGCACCTCAAGGTCTCCTGTGATTATAGGTGACCCATTGTACTGAAGTGAAGGAAAGCTGCAGAAGAGGGCACCATTAGGAACCTAGCCTCACCTCCCATGCAGGAGGTTGAAGTCCTAAGAATGAGAAAAACTGCAAAACCCACGACATTTTCAGCCAAATGACACCAACCTGTAAGCAAAGATGGGCTAAACACAGGCCTCCCCCCTTGCATGGCCTTCTGTTCCCTTCTCCTTGCAGACAGATTTTGTCATTGCTTTTTCCTAAGCTTCCACTTGCTGTGCTGCTCAATGAGTTCAATCCCCCCACCTCACTTCCCTGTTTTCCCCTACAAACACAATTTCTATGTTTCCCTTCCCACTTCCCATTGCAGCACAGGCCACATAAAACTCATCTTTCAGCGACTATTTTGGCAGCTCTGCCTTTTATATCCACCCTCTAGGGTATCTGTATTTCTGGTCTAATCTACAGTAAGTGTGTTGTAAAGCAAGCAAAATGATTTTTCCACTTCTGGCAGGTAAACCCAGTTGAAACATCACTTCAAGCCCTGTTTCTTTACTGGGCATTTCCCCAGTTCTTGTCCCTAATTCTTTAAAGCTGATGGGTTTGTGCCAAATACAAACCAGCACAAGCCTTTGGAAGGTAAATGAGGCACAGCTGGGGACATTGCAGCCTAAATGATACCACATTTTCAAATTTCTCATTTGAATTCAGCTCAGTCTCTTTCTTTCCAATTATGCCAACAACATATACAAACTGGCCGTATAATAGCTATTAATTCATCACAGAATTAATGTTAAAAACTGTATTTTGTATAAAGCTCTTGAAAAATTATATCACTAGGATATAATTTTGTGACCCTCTCATGCTCTCAGCTGTCTCAGTACAACATTCCCAATATTATGAAAAGCAATGGGTGAATGTACATTTATAATTCTCTAGGGAAGGCTGATTTTAAATAAGAATAGTCCTCTACCTCCTAAAAAGTTTCAAGTTTCTTAAGCTAGCTCAAGCTAGCTTAAGGATGCAGAAGAATCCCCTGGAATAGCCTCAAATAATTATGTGCCTATTAGCATATATAATCTTATTAAATCCAAAGGATTTCATAAAGATTCATCAATTTCAAGAACTTGAAAGGAAAGTGTGGTTTGTTGTTTTTTTAAAATATCATAGCCAGTTGTGAGCAAATAAAGTATCCACTTTTATTTGTGATCAAAAATAAGGGGAAGGTGGAGAGTATTTCTATGCCAGAAGTAGAAGTAATTTTTTCTGTCTTTTTTTTTCCTTTAGTTGAATACATGGATAGATAATATGCATTATGTTCAGCCTTATCCTTCTATCTTCATTCAAATTTCTAAAATTACCTATCCTCATCTTCCTGAAATTCATGCATTTCTTCTAGATGGGGCTTCATTATGGGTGCTTCAAGACAGTTATCAAAGAGTATAAATCTCACCAAAGCATTTGAAAGGTGATAAAGAGCTTTAGGAAATAAATAACAAAAAAATTCCACTCGCAAGGTCTGTTACCATGTGAAATAATCTTTCCTGCTAGGCAGTAGAAACCTCATTATTTGAGATGTTCAAAAGAAACCTGGCACCAGCCCTAGAAAATACAGTATATTAAATAATCCTTTATAATGAAGAGAGGATCTGACAAGATGACCTTGAGGGATCCTCCCCTTGCTTGGTTTGTAACATGCAAGGGTTTAGTAGATAAAAATGCAATTAAAACAGGCTGAGGTAATGTATGAAGTATTCAGATTGTGTGTGATAATACAGCATTTATATAAATAAATATATATGTACCAGAAATGAGACACAAAGCTCCCTGAGGAGCTTAGGTAAGCTTATGGCTGGGGCAGTAGACATGCTCTAGAAAATTAACATCAAGAACTACTGGATACTTAAAAAGGGTTCTCAAATAGCTTCCTCTATACCCACCTCCTAAAATATGGGTAGATGCTATGTTTTCATTTCTGGGTTTTTTGAAGGTGTTGGAAACATGAACAAAATGGATAATTTCCATTTTGCGTGTATCTGTAAATTATCCTATGGGGACTGAAAAGGAACACACACAGTTTGCTAATTTGTGCAGGACAGGATGGGTGTTTAGTGCATGCAAAAAGGGTCTGAGTTTTGGTTTTCAAATTAATTTCTCAGTAATTAGACAGTATCTCTGCCTCATGTGAATTGAATCAAAGAGCTCACGGATCACAAGTGTCTCAGCGGATGAGACAACACTGTAAGAGGGATTTATCTTTCTTTTTTCTTTTTATATCAGTCTTATTTCAAGCAATAAACTTTGCATTTCAATTAAAACACCTCTGTGCTGAGGTTTTCTTTACATTTGCAGTTAGGTACCATAAATAACTTCCAGAACAACCAAAAACCCCACCCATATCCAAATTCATTGGAAAAGCCTTCCTCAAATCCATCACAAAAACCCTGTCCCTGTTCCCATTTTTTCTGGTGCTCGAGCCTTTATTTTTCAAGATGCTGTCTCCAAGGAAGTGACATAGCATGGAGACTTTCCAAAAAGCTGAGCTTCAAATTGAAGCTAACAGAGCTGCAGGTGCTGTGCACCTCCACCCACTGGGAACTTGTTAATCCAAGCTCAACTTCTTTCTAGCTCAACACCTCCCACAAGGAAATTCAAGATTCCTCCTTTCCCTCAAGCTTGCCTGCACATAAATCTCTAGCAAGGGCAGTCTGCATCATCTCCCAACACTATTCCTGAACTGCTGATGCCCCAGTGAAGGTTTCTGACCCGACAGTCCAGGTTTGGTATGGGTAACTCCAGCCCTTGGGATGGGGCTGGAGCAATTCCAGTTTCCTCTGCTGTTCCAGCCAGGTCTTCTCCCACAAGCTGCACCGTGAAGCTGATCAGGTACAATTGCATTTAGGCAAATTGCAGCTTATTACACATCATTGCCTCACTCACTGGAGGGCAGTTCTTTCATCTCTCAGCCACCGTTTTGACACAGACTTCAAGCAGCTGAAGCAGGAGCTTAGTGCCCAGAGGGCTCCTGAAATCAGAGGGGCTGTTTAACTTGCACTGCAGGATAAGTGCACATGTAATGAGCAGCTATCCTGTAAATGCTGTTCTGTAGCAGGAAAAAAGCGTGTAAGGAAGGGACAACTGAATCATTTTCACAGAGAATTGGAATTTTATTCAACCTTAGACAGTGTCACTTTTCAATTATTTTTTAAATCTCTGTACTTGTTAGAAGGTAAAATTTAATATCTGCTGTGGCAACATTCACCACAGCTTGCTGAGACAGTTCTGGTTTAAATATTTAGCTTTGATGATACTCGAGGTAGGTGTTTCGTGGACAGATCCCTATTTAAAATGAATCCTTGAATTTTTTGCTGCAGATTTGCTCCTATTTATTCCAAAACCAGCAAAAGGATGGGGTTGAGAGGGTCCCTGTAGTGGATTTTTGCTTACAAGCTGTGACTCATTGTCCTCATCTGGCATTACCATGACTGGTGAAACCACAGATAAGATTTGTAGAGCGGGCAGGGGACAATTTATGAATTGCAGGGGACATCCAGAGGTGTCATGGACATCAAGAGGATATTCATATTCCTCATCTGGCCTCAACTAACCTTCCACACTGACCAGGTATGATGAACCTGATGATCAGACAGTGCATCTCTTCCAGCCCAGAAATAGGTTTTGGCCACGAGGATTGAGTTTTGACCCTCTCCCAAAAGCTATGTTCAAGATTTTTAAAGTTTTGATAATAGTCTTTTGTGAGAAAGAAGACAGACATGATCCATGACTTACCAGCCTGCAAATGGAGTGGTAAAAGGTTTCCTCTGTCACCAAAACTCCACTGAGTGTGGATGCACAATTCCATATCTTCACCTTCTTCAGTCTCATGGCTCTCTTGCATTCAGACATTCATTTTGATCACTGCCTAACAGATTACAGGATAATAATAATAATAATAATAATAATCTACTGTGCATTTCTCAAGTAGAATTAGAGAACAGAATTTGGAAGCCTTTCAAGTAACACATTTTGTTTGCATTTTTATGAAGGATTTTATCGATCGCAATTAATTTGGTGGCACAGTTTGTGAGTCAGGCATAAGGGTGCTGAAGAGGAAATCAAATACATTTGTAGTTTTTATTTTGGGAAACCCTATGGAGAGCTTAGGAAAAAAAAAAACATCAGACTTGTCTCCGCATCTGTGGAGATACTGCTGGAAGTAAAAGGATAAACATTATCTGGACATGAGAGGGAAGAATGTATTATCCCATCACCCAGGTAAGTATGTGTTCAAATGCTGTAGTTTAAACAAAAACAAAAGCAAAGTAGCAGACTATGGAGAAGGCCTTATACTACACAGAAAAAAAAAAAGCCACAGCCATGAGAATAATGTTTGTTTAACGTGCTGCTGCCTAGGCTTTGACCATCAGCTTCCTCAATTTTCTCCCTTGTTCAAATGCTGCTTTGTTTTTACAGACTTGTGCTGCTGCAGTGAACATCAACCACCTCAACAACATGGCCCTCTCTGACCCCACATGGGCAGACAGCCCCTCTGCTGAATACAGCTAATTGGTATTCATTCTTTGTTAGCAAGCCTCTGCCAACCAAAAGCATATTTGAAAAATCCCTGCTCATGAAATGACACTGCAGCAAAATTGCATGTTGGGCAGAAGGATGGAAGCTACCTTTCCTGAAGGAGATCAGTGCATGCTGGCTTTAAGAGCTTTAGTTTCACATGAATTGAGCCTGATGTTGCATAAAAATTGTCCATGTTGCAGTCCAAGACAAGGCAGACTCTCATATACAGCCATACCTCTGCCTTAATGCCTCCTAGGAAAAAATAATAAATAAATGCCATAGCCCAGGCTTTATCCATCTCCAAAGACCAGTAGTCTGCTCAGAGCATCTGCAAGAGCAGTAACTGTTGAGACACTAAAATATCCTGTGTTTGCATTGCCTACAACAACATGATGGTCATTATTAAATTTTATAGCTTATAACCACAATAACATTTAAAGGCACAGAACTTTTGAAAAAAAAAATTCTTTTATAAAAATGACAGCTTTATGCTGCCTATTCATAGATACAGCTTGTTTGTTCAATTTATGAATGAATAATTCTTTAGGAGGGTTAAGACTCAAGTTTTGGATATCTCTGTATATTCCCTGCATTTCATGCTACTTAGTCAGTCAGCAGCATTTTCATCTGCCCAGAATTTTAATCTATCTCAGAAACTGGCAGAAATCCAGCCTGTATTTTAGAAGTGCATTGATCTATGACACACTCACACCAGACATACTGGATCTGGAGGATTGGACCAGGCTCCTCTCACAACAGCCTCTGCTACACAAATCCCTCAGGAGGGTCACAGGGAGGGAGTCCTCAAAGCCTCACAGAACTTTTCTGGCAATGCCATCCCTGTAGGAAAAAAAAAAATCTTAACTTTATGAATTAATGTATTCAATTACTCAAGTATTTTGTACTGGTTTATATTCTGTGGAATTAGTGTTTTAGTAATTCCTGAGTTCACTGTTTTGGTCACATATCGTGCAAGATGTATTTATTAACTTTAACATAAGAAAACAAGAAATCAAGCTTTTCTTACACCAAGCAGAAGAAATCCAGGATCCCTTACCCTGATGTGAAAAAGTTCTGGAATCTTTACTATTGCCCTTCAACTCATGCAGTCATTTTCACTAGTTATTCAAGGAAAAAAAAAAAACATTTGCAAAACGTCAAAGAAATGACAGTATCCCAGGTGAGAGTTTATGTGAGGAACAGTGGACTCAGACTCTTGGGTCTTATTTGCACAGGCATCAAAACACCAGCAGGCCTTTGCTGTCAGCCTCCTGTGCCAACCTGGCTGTCACCTCCTTCTCTTGTCTCTCAGCTTCTCTTTTTCCTGAGGAAGTCCAAAATGTCAGGAGTTTGAATAAAAAGGCAGATGTGAATTTCACCGTGTCCACCAGTTCCACAGCCCTAACTGAGTCACAAACCCTCCCTTTAGCTGTATTTTTGCGCAGTCAAAGGCATCCTGCACAAAGCATGAAGCCAAGCTAGTGCAGCAATTTTTACTCTTTTACCTCGCTTCTTTGTTTTGATACAGTGCCATGAATAATTCCCAAATAGGAAAAAAAATTCCTAGTTTGTTAATACTTTTAAATAGACAATTAATGTTGATAACAGCAGGCTTCAGAGAAGCTCTCAGCCTCAAAAATCTTGAAAATGTGGTGACATTTCCACCATTCCACTTGGCTTTAGTTTGGTTTGATAGGGGCTATCTGATTCTTCCTCAGAAGCTAATGAGTGCCTGTAACAGCAAGTGAAAAAGAAACATGAACTGGAAAAGAGCCTCTGTCTGGTTTCTTGTCTTGCTGTTGTCAGGGAAACAGCTTCCCCATCAATGGATGGCATGGGGTCGGACCAGCTGCTTCCTCCCAGGGCTGGCTCCCCGACTTCACAGGGCTGCACTGAACAGATTAGAAATAAAACTGAATAAATGCACATCTCTCTGAAAAAGACCAGTTGAAACAAAGCTCAGCAGAGTTACGGATCTTCTAATTACGTCTTTTGAGCACGACACCACAAGAACTGTCTCTGAGAGACATCATAAATCCGAGATACCGACAAAACATGGTCATTAAAGATCCCATGCCATCTTTTCATAAGATTAAACACATTGTTAGTCTCACTGCCTTGGCTGTGCTCCAAGCTGAATAATTGCATTCTGGAAACATACCTAAATTCCCCTGCCACTTAAACACGACAAGATAGTTTTTATCGCTTCTTTTTGTAAAGCACCAGGGGTCATTGCTGATGCATTTTAGTGGCTTTATGCCACCAAAATGCCCAGGAGAAGTGACACACTCATTCGCAGGATTACACAAACAAACAAACTCATAATTCCATGCATAGCAAATAACACAGTCTGCTACACAAAAGTCTGTTTCACATATGAACACACCAGGGTTTGCACAAAGATGATAATAATAAAGCTAGACATGATTAATGAAAGATTAAAAAATTATGGAGAAGCTGTAGGGAACATGTGCTCTCTACAATTTTTGATACACCCCGAGGATTTAGTTAGATTTAGTTTCTGACATTTCTTCAGGTCTCTACATCACTCATTATTATTTGGAATATGAATTTAGTTTCTATTTCATGACAGTGTTCCAGGAACACACGTTCAATTTTTTATTAAAAGCTAATTAATTTTACATTTTGCCTTGGTGATCAAGCATGGCCAGTGATACAAGACAAGTAAATTCCCTTCCTGACTCCCTGCCTGGGAGCTTAGGTATCACCAGAACCTGGACAGGCTCCTTCTTCTATGGGAATCTCATGAGGTTTAGTGAGACCAAGAGCAGGTGCTGCACCTGGGTTGGGGCAAACCCTGGTGTCTACAGAGGCAGGGGGATGAACAGATCGAGAGCAGCCCTGCCCAGAAGGACTTGGGGGTGCTGGTGGATGGGGGGCTGGATGCGACCTGGCCACGTGTGCTGCAGCCCGGAGAGCCAAACGTGACCTGAGCTGCATCAGGAGCACCGTGGGCAGCAGGGCAGGGAGGGGATTCTGCCCCTCTGCTCTGCCCTGCTGGGATCCCACCTGGAATATTGCATCCAGCTCTGGGCTCCAGCACAGGAAGCTCCACCAAGATGACTTAAGGGTTGGAGCACCTCTCCAGCAAAGAAAGGCTGAGGGAGTTGGGGCTATTCAGCCTGGAGAAGAGAAGGCTTTGGGGTGATCCAACTCTGGCCTTCCAGCACCTGAAAAGAGCCTAGAAGGGAGATGGAGAGGGGCTTCTTACAAAGGTTTGTACTGATAGGCAGGAAGGAATGGCATTAAGCTGAGAGGGGGAAGGTTTAGATTAGATATTAGGAAAAATCTCTTTACTGTGAGGGAGGGGAGGCACTGGCACAGGTTGTCCAGAGAAGCTGTGGATGCCCACCCATGGAAGTAGTCAAGGCCAGGTTGGATGGGGCTTTAGCAACCTGGTCTATGGAAGGTGTCCCAGCCTGTGTCAGGATGGTTGAACTAGATGATCTTTAAGGTCCCTTCCAATCCAAAGCAATCTGTGATTCAATGAAAAGAAACCTTGACAAAGCCGAAAATTTAAATAAACTGCTACATTTTTGATTTATTTGCAACATTTATGTTTACGTATTTGCTTTGCTCCTAGTGCTTAAATCGCTTGAAATACAAGAACTGCTCTCTCATAAATTGTCCAATATGAGTATAAGAAGTTTGTTTGTTTGCTTTCTTCCCCAGTAAACCCCCTACCCTGCTTTCATTCATCCTGAGATAGGAAATGACGGTGAAGTAGTCTAGACTTCCATAATTGCCAACAGGATCACAATCTGTCCCTGGTTTTCCCTTTCTCTACTGTGACACATTCTGTTCTTTAACTAGGCTCATGATGAGATGTAATTTGAATTTACAGCATGGAAAAGAATCCCCAAGCACATTAGAAACTCATCTGCCAACTGCACACAGCGATTGTTCCTCTCATTTCTGAAACACAACCACTTCTGCTGCGAAGCAAACTGACTTTTAATGGCATTGCAACTGTTTAAGATGGAGAAGAAGATAGACATCATATCCACTGATAACATCCAAGACATTTTCAAGCTGATCCACACTCCTTCAGTGGCTCTCCTGGAGCTCTTCCTGATGGTCTGTGGAAAGCTGCCTCAGTGTATCATGCAGAACCCTTCTCCAATTGCTTTAACCAGAATACCAGAAGGTCTTTGGAAAGTAGAAGCTACCTGTTTTATGTTTGACCCCATGTGGAAATGTTGCATCCAGACATAGGGGCAAAAAACAAAAAAAATTACAAGATGAGGAAGTAGAAAAAGTGCAAATAAAATGCATGAAGAAATATTAGAGAATGGCACAAGCTGGGGGATTATTCATGTCTGACTTTCTAGAACATGTCCATTAGGCATCCATGAAATTCTATAGTATTTTTCTCCACTCCAACAATTAACTGCAGGAAATAATTTTGAAGTCCCAGAGAAACCAATTAAAAGGTGCTCTTGAACTGAGGCTTGAGTCACAATTAAGTTTTGCAAGACTTTCTCATACAGTAGACTGAGTTATTAAAAGAAATAAAAAGAGTCACCAGAAATTACATTTTACTCTCATTTTGGCAGCAACAAATCACTCTGGTATATGAGTGGACCCCAAGATCAGTGACCACAGCATTTGCAGGAATTTTCTATAGCCAGAAGAGGATTTTTGCATACGCCTCACAGTGCTTCCCTTGCTTTGGTTGCATGCAGGGAGAACTTGTCTGCATGGAAGACAGGGTTTTGCAGGCATATTTGAGGGGAATGCTAACAGAAATGCAAGATATATAATTGCACAACAACTGAATTGTCTAGGATGCAGCAAGTTATAGAAGCAATAAAAAAAAATCCCAGAAAAATAAAGGCTACATGTCATCCTTCCTCCAAGGAAGCCAAGGTTTGAATACATGAGGATTAGCAATAAGCTGAGGAAGGAGCAATGAGGAGAAGCTACACACTGAAAAATCAGTCAAAAGAACAAATCCCTCTTTTGAAAACACAAAACCTACCACAGCTGGCAGGAAGGAGACTATCAAGGACTATGCACAAGACAACCTCTTACTGCCAAGCAGCAAAAAGCCATCGTTTCCCCATCAGTGAGGACCTTTGTGCCACAGAGGGAACATCCCTGAGGGAAGCAGAGCCAACAACTTTCTGTTGCACTGAGTTATGGCATCCAGGGAAACGCTGACTCAAAGCTAATCCCAGCCACTTGTAGGACTGTGACTTGGCAATCGGTGATTTTGAGGGCATGCCACTCTTGACTAAAGCAGAAACAAAGTCCCTCTAAGCCCATAGAAAACCAGATCAGCTTAGGGTCCCTGACAACTCCTCCTCACTCTGTATTCATTTTCTTAATGTGCAAAAGGACAAACATGAACTTATCCTCAGACCTGGAATCCCTTCCCAGCTGCAGCCCCCAGTGCTGCTCTCAGACCTGCCTTTCCCCCTGCACCAGAGGTGTGGCAACAGCAGCAGAGAGATGACCAAGGCTGCAGGGTTCACTCTGTTGTTTGCTGCTGGCTCTGCCCTTTCTGTTCAGGGGACAGGACTGGGTCTCAACCCATCAGTTTATATTTTAAAATCTCTTCATAATAGTAGTGATAGACAAAATTCAGATTCTACATTGCCCAGGGACTTAGAACAAAATGTGATGTTAGGAAATCTGTCTCTCTATCCATATTTGAATCCTTCCCATAGGCTGGCTAATGAATTAAACAATAGGAGAAAAGGGTTATTTGGTACTTTTAAACTAAATTTGTATGAAGATTTGACATGGAATCTGCTTGCTAGAAAATGCTGTTTCATCCACTTTAAAAGAAATGAAGTCTGCGACGGTAATTTTTGTCAAGGTTTTAGCAATCCATAAAGAACATTTTATCAGCTTCAAAAATACAGCCAATGCCTTTTTACTAGGTAATTTGTGCAATTTGCAAAATTCTCATCCCTACAATCCAGAGGGAAAGTGTGCTGCTCAGTGACCACCTTCTAGGTTGGGAAAGCAAATGGTGGAGAAAAAAACAACTGCAATTTGTCACTTCCTTTAAAAAAAATTCTTTGACTGACTAATTATTTTAACATTCACTTTTCTACAGCTAAGTACACTGCAACAGGTATTACATATTTTCACTCATGCTGTAAAGGTATTTATTAGCTTACAGCCACATTGCTATCACAGTTAAAAACTGCACCACACATGGCCATGAAAGTAACACCATAAAATAAATAATATAGCTTTAATATCACTGGGAAAACAACCTTTGTGAAAGACTACTGATAGAAAATATCTTTATCCTACTTTCATTTTTACTACAAAAGTCAAATAATGAATATACATTTCTTCATTTCTCTTCTAAGTCTAAAATGTAAAGGAAATCAGTCAGGGCCCTATTCTGACTTTTAGATTAATCCCCATTTTATGCAGCCACTTAAGAAAAAACTAAGTTTCAAACTTTCATTTTCTTAACCCCACACAAATCACCCCTGAGTAAATAAGAATGGCCATAATATACAAAATCATCTTGGGATCAAATCCTCACTGAATTTCTGCTGAGATTCAAAATATTTTATTTCCACTTTATTTCCACTTTTCTTATGCTGCTTCTCATTTTAGATTTTTTCCCCAAAGGAATATGGGGGAATATATGGAATATATGCTATAAATTACCTATTCTTAGAACACATTCCACACTAGAGAAAATTAAGAAGTCCCAAGTGAAGTTGTGCTGGGATATTTTCACATGAATCTCCTGTAGCCTGGAGGTTTGAAGAGCTGAAGGGATGTAGTGTTAAGTGAATGGAGCTTCCAACTCCTTATCAGAGAACTGAAAGGAAAGCTCCAGATTCATGTAATTCAGATGCAGCCCAGCGGCCTCCACTGGGCAAGGTTTGGCAAATCCTCAGCTCCAGAAAGCTGTCTGTAGAGTCTACCTACCAAGAGAGAACTATAAACCTTCCCCAGAAAGCCTGGTGTGGCTCTAAATGTAATTATTAAACTTAATTTAATGTAATTTAAGTCTTGATGCAATGCTTGGGTCTGTGAGGTCAGTGAGGTTGAGAGGAGTTGTATCCCAGCAAAGTGTCCACCTGGACTGCAGCAAAGGCTCAGATTCAGATTGATTTAAACTGTTGCACATTTTTATCTCCTTTATCCCGTTCCTGAGTCTCATTGTACCTCAGCATTGACATAAAGCACAGCAGTTATACCCTGGGGAATCTGCCTCCATCTGCTCTCCTGCACCCCTCCACATCCTTGTGCAGCTTGGTACCAACAGCTACCACCCTTCCACTCTGCAAGATTTAACAGTCTTTTCCATGGATGGAGGATAACTTCTTTTTTAAATCGTGGGGGTTTACCCCCCATTTCTACATCTCTAGTTCTGTAATATCAGTTCTAGTTTTCACATCTCAGAGGGCAAGAACCATACTAATCACCTAAATCAAAATTTTTCCTGATTCTCAAGAATTCCACTTGTGTTTACTCACATTGAAAACTTGGCTCAACTGTCCAAAATCACATGTTAGTGAGTTTCTGTAAAGAATGAGGGAAATCCTGATCAATATCTCCCTCTCAGTCTCTCCCCTTGTCATGCAGGCACCTACCCACATCCCCAGAATAACCCTATAGTACAGAAATACCAACCACCTCTAAAAGACAATGAAACAAAGCCTGTTTTACAGGACCATCACCAAATGAGAGAGATCTTTCTAGTGAAATTGAAGGTTCAAAGCACTGATATAAATTGACCCATCCCACAATCAAAACAGGAATGAGAGGAGAGCGATGAAGACAAAAAAGAAAAAAGTGCTAATGCAACAATCAAAAGGCAGAGCACCATTTCCTTTTTCCCATTTGCTGTGGTGGAACAGAAAGCTTTAAGAATGAAAAGAATTGGTACCCACTGCAAGGGTGGTGTGGACACAGATGTGCTGATCTTTGTTGCTCAGCAAAACAAAACAAATATCAACATCTGGCTGCTGCTTTTTGCTGGGGAGCATTGCACCCACTCAGTTTCTATTGCAGAGGGGAGTTGGATTCATTTGTTTTCTCTTGCTTCACTCAAAAAAATCAGCTGAATGAAAGGTGATTTAAATTAAAAGTCAAGTGAGCCAAGCTGAAACAAGAGGAGAGTTCTGGCAGTTCAGCGTACACAATTTCTTAATCTGTGTGTGAGAAGCATCTCTCAGGGCAAGCACAACAGTTAACATTAACGTGTCTACATTGCAGACTGCAGTATGTTGTCAGACCAGAGCTGCCTTTAAACTTGCTTCCTAGGTGCTGGAGACAGTGTTGTCATGATATTAGAGAGCTCTGGAAGAGTTATTTTACCATAGTTCTCTGAACAGACAGAGCCCAAGGACTGCAGGGTGAGATCAAGAGGCTGCAAGTCTGCTCAAATGCCAAGCAAGCAGGTCCTTTTTATGAACAGGGAAATTATTAACGTGCTTACTACATGCAGCTGACAAATATATTATTGTTTCCTTTACAGTGGCATCTAGAGAGGCCTTTGGCTGAGATAAGGACTCCCAGCTGTGCTAAACATTATGTAGACATAGAGCAAAAGACAGGCTCCATTCAGAGAAGCCTGCAATGTACAAAGGCACCGTGCAACTGTGGCTTGGTTCTGCCTGTCAGCAACACTGCAGTTTAAAGCCTAGATTTCTCATCTGCATCTTGGAGCAACAACCTAAGGATTCCATGTAAAAACACTGGTTTGCCAACCTGATGCTCCATTATACCCACCAGACTCCTAATAACTGACTTGGATGGTACATTAGTTAAATACACATAAGGCTAAATTCTGTGTGTTTCTTTATCACAGTGTTAAAAACTGTAATGCTAACTCAGGTGCTAGTTAGCCTATTCTGCTTTACACAGCTCTGTGCCAGTCTCCTACAATAAACCATGTGATGACTCATAAACATCTCAAATATTTCCCTGGGTGCTCAGTATTTTATTACATGGATGCCAATTATGTTTGAGCAGCAGACTGCACAAGCCTGAAGAGTCATCTATTATATGAATGCTTCCATTGATTCCTTTACTACAGAGGGTTATGCTTTCATATATCACACTGAATAGGATTTGTTTCCACAGGCATTGGGGGTAAGCTGTTGGTGAAAGTGCTTTCACAGGTTACAGGCACCACCACTGTGCTCAGCCTTACTCAAAGATTTCTCAAGTTCGAATAATACATCCTCCCCTCCCCCAGCCCCCATCACCTTTTTCTTTTAAAGCAAACTCTGCCATAAGGAAAAAAAAAATAACCAATTTTACAGATATAAAGTGATAGTCATTGTGCTCAACACAATTTAACAGGATTGACTTAAAGAAAAGAGCTTGAAAAAACCAGCATGAACAGCAGGTTGTCCTCTAAAAATATCCACTTCTGGAGTACTCAGTAATGAAAAGCATCCAGCTCATGCAGATGTATACAATATAGGACCCTGAGGTACAAAACACACTAAAATCAGACAATGGTCTGGACATTATAGTACTCTGCTTTTAGAAAGAAAACATTCAGAACTGGCTTCTTCACCAATAAGAACATTTCTAAGTTACATGTTAGTGCCACATGGTCAAGGTAACACTGAAACCACAAAAACATTCAGACACCTGTTCTTGAAACACTGACATTTATCACTTACAAAGATCACATGCCTGTTTTTAACAGCTCAGGGGCTGTTGAAGTAGGAATGCCTGCTGGAGCATTGGGCACCAGGCAGGAACTAAGCCCCATGAGGCAAGTGTGAGAACAGAGCCCACACAGTCACAGCATTGCCACCACTAAAAACCCTGCAGATACCTCCAAGACCTTGCAGAGAGGCCCAGCACATCTCCTGGACTGTCTGTGCCAAGCCAAGGGAAAGGTTTCTCTTCCTGGTCTGGCTACTGAGTGGGTGATTAAAGTATTCCTTCCTCCTCCTCCTCCTTTGAGCTGGGTCTCCAGCTGTCACTGTCACCTCAGCATCTTTCTAAGATATGCTAGCAATGCCAAAATGGGTTCATGGGCTGTGGTGGTGTTCGCAGGGGTCTTAGGATGAGGGAAGAGATGAGAATGTTGACTCCATGTTTCAGAAGGCTTGATTTATTATTTTATGATATATATTATATTAAAACTATACTAAAAGAATAGAAGAAAGGATTTCATCAGAAGGCCAGCTAAGAATAGAAAAATAATGATAAAGGCTTGTGACTGACTGAGACAGTCTGAGCCAGCTGGACTGTGGTTGGCCATTAATTAGAAACAACCACATGAGACCAATCACAGATGCACCTGTTGCATTCCACAGCAGCAGATAATCAACGTTTACATTTTGTTCCTGAGGCCTTTCAGCTTCTCAGGAGGGAAAATCCTAAGGAAAGGATTTTTCATAGAACATGTCTGTGACAATGGGCTACTCTTTTTAGGTCTTCAGCCTGGTGTAATGGATTGATGCCTGGAATTGTGCAGCAATTTTGGCTCCAGTAAACTAAAGATTTCCTGCCAAAGGGATCAAAAGGTTAGACCAACCCATATTGCCCCTCTAAAGTGAGCTGGTAAGGAGGAACAGGAGCATAAATACCACAAAGTCATTAGCAAATGGGGAATTTGAAGACCATGAAGAGCTCTCTTCCTTCACTTATGGGGAGATAGTGATGCTCAGTTCAGACTGGGATAAGACTGGGCTAAATGAAAGTCAGAGAAAAGTATAAGATGGCAGATGGGAACTTCATTTTATATCTGGGAGACTGAAACAAAATTGATGCTTTATTTGAATGCATTTGTAGCCTGCAAGCCTGATGAGAGGCATACAATAAAAAAAATTAATCACTATCATATTTTTGCCTGACTGATCTGTCTGACTTCACTAGAATGACATGGTTTGTTTTAAAATGTCATTTTAAACTGGAAAAAAAAATCTTTTTTTTTTCTGTAGGTTGCTTTGAATGAACCAAGGGGTGAAGGGCTTTGGGGGTGAAATCTGCTACTAAATAACAATTATCATGTCTTGTCCAGTGTCTCCTGCACATCCATGCAGAATCTCTCTGTACTGCTGACACAATATAGGAAGCTCTTGGAACTATCACTCTTCTGTATGCCATAGCCACCTTCCTGCTGGTTTTTTTGGGATCTTAGCCTTCTTCTGCAAAAAGTTCCCAAAGAATCTTATGTCCACCCAGGTTCCTTTTCTATTTCTTAGACTATACATTTTACCTTGCCTCCCTAATCCTAATACTTTCCTCACAGAGCCAATCTGAAGCACTAACATGTGCTTCCCTGCTGTTTCTTCTCATTTTATCACTGTATCTCCTGTAGCTGTCCTGCCACAAATTATTTTCTGTCTGCCTTTATTCTGTCACAGTCCATCTCGTACCATTAACTCTATTGACACCTTTCTTTTTTTTTTTTTTTTTTCTTCTAGAAATACCTTTGAGCTTGGCTGGTGTCTGCAAGCACAGCATCCACAGCAGAGAAAATTTTTTAATTTTTTTCCACTAAAGAGAGGCCACTGATGCTCAGCTTTGTCATGGCTTGTCTGGTCCATGCAAATGATAAAAACAAGGTATGGCCACTGTGCCTTTTTTAGCATTTTGAAAGTAATACACAGAAGGCAAACACTAGTGAGATGATTTTCATGAGAAATAGTGAAAACTCAGGTTTTGTTGGTCATAAAGGCACTTTTAGAGGTTCCACTGGGCCAAGGTGCTGTCATGTTCTCCCCTGCTCCACGTTATGTGGCAGTCAGTTTTACTGAAAGTCCCTGCACAGCAGTTTGCAAATACTTTATAAAGCCATAAAAGGCCAGCTTGGAAAATGCCAGATATACTTTACTCAGCTTGTTTCTTCTAAGGCCAGGCTCAGTTCTACCTCCTCCAGACACACAGAGACAGCATTGAAAGACACAGGGAGGCCAGCAGTCCCACAGCATTTCCCTCCCTGGAAACAGGGAGAGCTGCCCAAAGCATGGATCAACAAATGAAGTGGTTGAAGATGCATCTCCTCATCACATCTATACCACACAGGGAAAGCAAAGGACTGCAACAGTTAAGAGGAGAATCATTTGTGTGAGAGGCATGAAGTAAATGCTTCCATAAGGAGTCAGATTCTGTGCATGTTTCTGCTACAGCATTTATACCAAGACCAAGCAAATCTCTTAAAATCAATTGTTTGCTGAGAAGTCACTGAGATCTACAAAGCACCTAAATAGTGTTTGAAGATGAAAGTGTAAAGAACTTGATGAAGTTCTTGATGAAGTGTGTAAAGAACTTGAGGAAAATGTACCTAACTCTGTGTGTCCATTTCCTAGGCAGTCACCTGAAAATTGCTGGATCTAATTAGCAGAAATGCAAGTACCCACAGACCCAATAGACAGCAACAAAAACATTATCTCACTTTAATAAACAGATAGTGTTTCATATTTGTTGAATAAACAACCAACAACTGGTGTGCCCTTCTTGCCTTCAACCTCTTATCTGAATTCCCAGTTAAAACAGAAACTTTGTCGTGACTTTACCCCCCAGGTTAATTTGAAGATAAAACTGACATCTATAAGGCATTCAGACACTGCACTGAGGAGCATCATGGAAAAATCTATCCATGGGATTATTAATATCTTTTCCATCATTGTTCATGCCCTCTTTAATAAGTAATCAAGCACTGTTCACCTTTTCTACCAGAACAGTAAGAGGTCCTAGAGGAAGTGTGATTAAAGGCTGAATCATAATTCATACACACAAGAGGACCACAATGCAGCACTCAGGGCAATTTCTCCTTCACAGAAAGCTGAGAAATTTGGATAAAATTGTAGGGGGAAGAAAAAAATCACGTCTAGGAAAAACAGATGTTTTAAACTGCAGCTGCAGACTTGCTCTGACTTGGGCCTTCCTTTTTTCTACTTTCTGTATATCTAGATGCCCACAGGGAAGCTGCTGGTAGTTTGGCTTGTTCTGAAGATATAGTGAAACACGTAGAAAGTGCAGTAACTTTCTTGCCCTGTAATAGGTTGTGCTAACTAGTCCTTTGGTATCAGGAATTCTTTTAAGGGTAGTGTATAGTGTTGCTGTAAGATATAAAAAAGATTTTCTATAAATTACCATGTCGTTAAAAATCTGCAAAAGTGTTTATTCTGCAAGAGCATGGGGTGGGGGTGGAAGTTATCATGTGGCCAAATGTTCTGAATAACATGGCTCACTGCTTATGAGTGAGGAAACTTCTGTCAGGCTTCTGTAATTGCATCAGACTTTGACAATGTCAGGATACTAATTTATGTTTTACAAATCCAGTAAAATGGCAAAGAGAATGGGGAAAACAAAAATAAGCAACTCATCATGTCATGGAATGGACTTTTATGGTGACTTGGTCATGCAGCTGAGCATATAATTTATAGGGGTACTGGACTAGGCTTTCTGAAACTCTCCACTACAAAACATGCCTTCAATAAATCCAGATTCCTTCCTGCAACTGTATAAAATGTTGGATGCAGAGAACTGAGAGTTTGGGGTATTTTTTCCAAATATGGCTTACAAACCAGCACAAGTCCACACACAGCTGTGGAAAGCCAGCAACTCAACTCTTCTATGACTAAAAATGCATCAACAATGTTCAGCAGACATTAAAAGCCCATGAGCTCTCTCCCACTGCTTGTGAGTCAAATATGCCAGCGAAAAATAATGTAGGGGATGAGCACCTGTAATTAGGATCTGCCTTTCAATAAAAGGAATGCCAGGTGCATGGGAATAGCACTGTGTGATCCAGCCACTGTCAGCAGTGCAGGTGCCTGGACCTGGGCACAGTGGGCACCCTGTACCTGGGCAGGATGTGCCATGGCAATTACACAGCAAGCCCACACACGCTCTGCAGGACTACAGTGGTTCTGCTGACTGCAATATTAAAGTTATTGCTTGTTAACATAAGGAGACATTAGTGATGATCTCATTCCCTGGAGAAGAAGAATACAACAAGGCAGGGTTCTTCAGCTGCTGCTATCAGGAATGACCCCACTGGACCTGTCTAAAGAGGATGAGGAGTTGATGGGACAGACGTATTTTCACAGAATCAAGAATAAGCTGGGTTGGAAGGGATCCACAGGGATAATCAAGTCCACCTACACAACAGTACCCCCAAGAAGCACACCAAGTGCCTGAGAATATTCTCCTAACCCTTGTGAGGTCTGCCAGGCTCGGTGCTGTGACCACTGCCCTGGGGAGCCTGTTCCACCCTCTCTCTGGGTGAAGAACCTTTTCCACATATCCAACCTAAATCTCCCCCGATTCAGGTTCAGGCTGTCCTCTCAGGTCCTGTCCCTGGTCACCAGAGAGAAGAGATCAGTGTCTGCCCCTCCTCTCCCCCTCACAATGAAGCTGTAACTGCACTGGGGTCTCCCCTCAGTCTCCTCCAGGCTGAACAGACCAATGCACTCAGCTGCTCCTCACGAGGCTTCCCCTCAATGCCCTTCACCATCCTCATCACCTTCATTTGGACACTCCCTACAGCTTTATATCTTTTTTATATTGTGGCACCCAAAGCTGCCCCCAGCACTGGAGGTGAGGCTGCCCCAGGGCAGAGCAGAGGGGACAATCCCCTCCCTTGCCCAGCTGATGCTGTGCCTGATGTCCCCAGGACAGGGTTGTCCCTCTTGCTGCCAGGGCACTGCTGACCCATGTTCAACTTGCCATGGACCAGCATCCCCAGGTCCCTTTCCATGGCACTGCTTTCCAGAATTTCATTCCCCAGTCTGTACATCCAGGGTTGCACCATCCCAGGTGCAGATTCTGGCACTTCCCCTTGTTGAGCTTCCTGAGGTTGGTGATTGCCCAGTCCTCTCCTTTGTCCAGGTCTCTCTGCAGGGCTTCCCTGCCTTTGATGCAGTTTTAAACACATTTTCAAGCACTCAACAAGAGCCTACATTTTAGTTAAGAGCCAACCAGCAAACCAGGATGCTACAGTTCTCAAGACTGAGGTCTTTGGAAGAGATAAGATCAAATGAGAGCTACTTCTATTTCAGGTTTTTAAGGAATAATTTCCACCCACCCTTCCTAATCCATGGCTTTTATCTGCTTACATACTGACTACACACATGAGGAATCTGCAAAGAGCAGGTTGAAATTAGACACCGAACCTGATATGAAGGCACCACACGCATCCGAGGAAGGATGTGTGTAGTAGAATATGCTTAAAGAAGAATTCTATAACATGTGAATTACATAAAGGACTAATACCTGCCTCTGAAGATTAACAGACTCATAGTCTGTGACTGACCTCTACTCTCTCAGTGGTAGCTACAATATATTCTTGCCTCTCAGCTGACATGCTCCTTTTTGGAGTGTCAGTTTTCCTGCACATGCTGATTTTCCATCCTCCTAACTAGTCCTGATGGCTTGTCCCTCCTGCTACAGATCACAGTTTGTCATTTTGAAGACCCTTGCTGTGAAGGGGCCTTGGCTAGGAAGGACACCACTGCTATAATGACATTTTGCTCTTTACTATCCTCACCTATAAAACAGAGACAGTTCAGCTCAGTGGCTCTATTCTATTTGTTGGGGTTAAAAAGGCACCTAAGAACATCCAAGACAGCAGATAGGTGTTGTTTAGGTTTCACTTTATATATATATAGTATACACACACATATATATATATATATACACATACACACACATATATATATATATAGTATACACACATTCATTCTCTTTGCCACACAAAACTGTTTTGGAGAGGAACTGTTCTTTCCACAAGAGCAGTTTTCACTATTCACCACCTATTTTCCTGTTACTCAGAAGTTGGTGAAGCTGGTGGAAGCAGACACAATCACAAGTATCTTCCCAGTAAAACATCAAGAACAAGGAGTCAAAAACAGTTCCCAAGAACCCACAGCTCAAAATTTATATGTATAAAATCTTCTAAACAGTAAAAAGCACTTCTTTTTTTTTTTAACAGAAGAGAAAGGTCTCTTCGTTGGAGAAGATCTTCACAGTGTATAAGTCAACATCTGTTTCAAAAATGAAAAGCAACATAAACACATTTTTTTGCTGTTCAGTTTCTGTCATAGACCCCACAGAAAACAAATCTTCACAGTATCCAAGATCCAAACCTGGAAGAAGCCTTCATTCTCCATTAGCCAGAGAGACTGAATGTGGATCACCTTTCAAACTCAGCTATTTATCTGTGCTGGCAAAAATAAGAAGTTTGAATGCTGTCTCCTGCATCGAATAACCCTCTACACCTAACATCATTACCATGACAAAAAGAGTACTTATGATTCCTCCTACACAGGAGTAGAGGAAGAAAAACTTGTAAATTGGCAGTGACATCATCTGCTAGAAAGTGATTCACACTTCATGAAACAGCAGGGAAAATGAAATTTACTCCCAACCACCACAAAGCTCTTTCACTGAATCAGTGTGTGGCAGAAACGATAGTAGGAGACATAAATCCTTTCTCCATTTTCAAAAGACAAGGATTGTGTAATGAGCTAGAGTGCATAGAGCAAAATTATCATATACTGTCACTGAAATATATTTCCCCTGTGGTTTTGCCAAAAAAAGGTATGAAGCCAGGATAGAAAATAAAACAGGTGATGCTGGAGGCAGAAAGTGGATTAATACGCATCACCAGCGAGATGTGACTGGCTTACAAAGCAGTGCCTTGCATGACTGACAGCACTAGAAGATGAGCTGTTTAATATTCTCTCTGAAGTTGCCCTCTCCTCAGAACACAGCCATACCTAAATACACTGCAACCTCCACATCCCCTGCTCTGCTGATAACACGCTGAGGGAAGTGAAGAAAAATCTTAACACGTGGAGGATAACGTTTCCCCACATCCCTCTGAACCCTGCTGGACCCTGGCAAAAGGAGAAATGAAATAATTCCCTCGTTTTCCTACAGAATTCCTCAGATGTAGCTGCAACTACTATTTCTATTATAGCAATGCCCATGATGAGCAGATGTTTGCAGAGAAATGTGAAGGATCTTGCCTTGCCACAGACCGTGGTTGATGGAATTACGTGACTTCCAGGCAGGTATCATTTTCTGTCCACAGGTCAAAGCTTTGCAATCTCCTAATAAATTAGGCATGAGCACCAAGCAATAGGAGAGCTGCTGTTTATGAAGATGAATAAAGTTGCCTCCACTCTTTCAAATCTACCTTCAGCAAGAACTACCACATGCTGAAGAGGAATATTTATCAGGCTCTGCAGAGAAGACAAGTCTGAAGCTCCATTTCTGTGCTGAAGAAAAGGAAACAAAAGATTACAATAGCTGTAAATAGAGTAACCTACATTTTCCTTTTTCATTTTTCCTGCTCTGGTCCAACACAACAGAAGGACCCCAAACATAGAACATGTGACACTGCTTTGGGCCAAACCTCAGCAATCAGGTTCTGAAAGCTACCATACAAAACAACCATGATTTCAGCAAACTATTTACCTGGACATTAGTCAAAAAGTTTCCAGAACTTTGAGGACCAAACTGGGCACTGATTCAAGTGAGACCTTGAATACAGTTTTGCCACAACCACCATATGAATTTTATTATTTCACCCAGTTTTTATGGAAAATCCCAGCTGTACTGACAGCTTTTGTCATGATTCAGTGTCCTTTTTGGAGCACTGTGTTGACAAGCTGGAAACTGGCCACAAGCACAGGAAGAAAATAAATGAAATGTACCTTCCTGTTTCCATCCAATTTTGGAAAAGGCACTTGCATGGTGGAAAGTGGTAAGTCAGCCCACACCTGCTACAAGTTTCTTTCTTCCATTTTTAAATCAATTACCAATGTTAATAAATGGCTTATAAATAATTGCTTCAGTATAACCTCCTACACAATTATAAGCTCCAATAGAAAAATTAAATTTAAGCACTATATAAAACACACATTTGTGTAAAAGATGCCTAGGAAATATAGAAATTAATCTGAGCTTCTTATGATCTTAAGCCAAGCTGTGGCTCTCTTGATGCTGGAAGTAGAAAAGGAGTTATGTGAGCATGACTCTTCTCCTGACCTGGTCAGAACTCCATGCATGAAGGGTTCTCTGTTCATACAACACTTTTCTGGAATATCAACTTCTTCTGTGAGATATAAGCTTCCACTTGTTCAAGGAGCACTACCCAGCATCTGGCTGGTGCATTGTACTTCTGCAGGCCTTACTGTGTTTAGAGTCAGGCAAGAATCCCTTTATTTCAGTAACAGTTGTATTATGAGTAAAAGCTTATGTTTGTTTACACAGTTTTAAAAGTTTCTGTAATAACTATTCTCTGCCATTTCATAACATTTTTTTTCAATAGCATTAAAAAAATCAACCTAACAAAAAATTATGGAACAGTCCCATAATCCTTATTTTAGTATTATACAGCTGTTAAAGTGGAGTCTCACAGATCAATAAATGGATAAAAGGAGAGGCAAACCAATTACTGCCTCTTCTGAAAAACAGCTTCTCCCTCCACATACCTCTCCCTCCTGTCTGAGAGTGAAGTGGAAGTATTTGCTCTGTGTCACACTGCTACTTCTCTTTGGTGACCCAGCAGCGGAAGGATCACCAGTGGCTTTGTTGCCATTTTTACTGATGCTATCAAAATGCAGCAAACCACTAACCCTGGTTTTAGTAACAGTCAGATTTGTTGTTGTTTTTTTTTTTCTTTTTCCTTTTTTAACACCTTTTGCACCTCAGTATCAAAACCCACAGAAGCAAAACCTGTGCTAGAGTACTTAAATGCACAGCAAGACAGTCCAAATTAAGTAATATCTTCCTATGGCTTGGAAAACTCAATATACATATTACTCTAATATTTACCACTAATGAATGCTTAAATCTAAACTTCAATGTCAAGGTCAGCTTTTTTTGGAAATGTCAGGCCCTACAAGGAAATAACATAGCTGGAGGCAGAGGAATTTTATCTAGAGATTCAAGGGGATGGCAAGCTATCTTTTAAAGAAAAGGTTTATTTCAGGATTCTGGCTCAGTTCAAATTGTCACTAACATAGATTATTTATTTTTTATTATTATTATTATTATTATTATTATTATTATTATTATTATTATTATTATTATTATTATTATTATTATTATTATTATTATATAAACTTTTAAAAGCAGGCTGATCCTTCAAAGGATAGTTTAATAAACATGAACAGCTTTTTTTTTTCTTTGCTGGTTGACCACAGTGATCTAACACAGTCCTGACACTCCTGACCAAAAGTCCCCCAGGGAACTGGGGGAGACCCACGGGACAGGATGTCCAAGGGCAATTTGCACAGCTGCAACATTTCTATTATCCACTTGGCACACAGTTGCAGCTCAACACATTGGCAAAACTGTTGCAGGTGTACAGAAGGTTTTCATTGTCTCCTAAACAAGATAGATAAAATTTCCTTGTCAAAACATGGCTACCTTAATTTTTGACTAAAGGGTGGCTTTAACATCTACAGGATATTTTGCTGGAAAAGAAGATGTAAATGTACTTTTTTTTTTCCTCTAAGGAGAAAAATGTTTCACTGAGTCCATTTCAAATTTTAAAAACCTACAGCCCCTTTGAGCACGTGTGCTTTGAACTGTTGTTTCCCTTACACTCTGTAGGAGTGACGCATTAAGGAGATAACAGCTGCAACCACTGGTTACCAACAAATCACTCTCTAGGAGAAACTCTTTTAAAAGCAGCCATACCAATCAGCCTTGGGTGACACTTACAAGCAGACTGATCAAAAGAAAAATGTCCAGGATCCAGTGCAGCAGATATCAAAGCAAAATAAAAAGTTGTCTTTTTGCGAGGAGGAGGATTTACATGGTTTCCCAGCACTCTCCCTGGCAACAGACACCTGGAGACTCCCATCAATAACATGTCTCAAAGAAGGAGGAAACATCTTGGCCAATACAACATTTTCCTCTGACAGTGGTAATACATCATTTTATTTGCTATGGCAACTGTTCCTGCAGCACTTATATCTCAGGGAGCAGAGGTAAGACAGTTCACCTCTTTCAAAAATTTCCGAGCACAAGAGGCAAATTAGTTCCAAAACAAATTAGTATAAACGAACTGGAAAATCCCAACATGCAGTTTTGCCAAAAAAATCTACCAAAAGTAATTTTTCAAATTTTTAAAAATATACAAAATATTTCAGCATCCCTTTCTTTTCTATTCAGCTTCTTATTCACATTAAAAAATGAGTGGGTAGATTCAGTATGTTCTTTGACAGCTTATTCTGTTCCCAATCTGCACACAGCTCCTGTCCGTCTTTCAGAAAAATGGATGAGACAAGAAAAACAAAAAACAAAAAAGGCAACAAAAATATTCTTCAGATTCGCAAGTGTGTCCTTCCTATTTCAGCACTTCTTAAGACCTATTAGCCAATTTGCTTTCCTAGTGATATGAAAACCCTTCTTACCTGCTAAAGATGCACTTCCACTACCAGTGCCATCCTTCCATCCTCAGGGAAGGACCTTCCCTGCATTGGCAGTGACAGGGATCATTCCTCTGGAAAGGATCATCTAACTCAGCAGCAGAACAGCTGGCTCCAGCCTCTGCTCTCAGAAGCCACTGCACAATTATGATCTCCTTTTAACATAATTACCTTGATAAGCTATACATTCATCTTTGGGAGGATTAACATTAATGATTTCTTAATCCCTCTGTTTCGTATTTCAAAACAGGAGTTGCCATCCCATGTATTTACTCATTTTCTGGTATTTCAAATGGCTTCTCCAAAGTTACTGTATGCTAGAATCTGTAACAGGATTTCTCTGCAAAATAAAAGCTTTTTATATGCACAAATGACTACTCAGTGTAAAATATACATCAATGCATGATTTTTAAAACACTAAGGAAGGCTTACAGGTTTTATAGGGACCAGTAAACATGGCTTTGCCATGCTGGTATCTTTTTTATGGGCCTTTTTATGGACACTTGAAAAAACCCATCCCAAAAACTCAAATCAAAACACAAATTCATATATATTTGCTCTTTGCCTTGTAAAAGGTCTTCCCCTATCCTATCTCTCCTTGCTCCCAAACAGCAGCCAGTAAAATATAGTTTCTTCACTGATTTGCAGGAGCTATTTTTCCCAGCTGGGTTCTTAAGCTGCACACTGCACCCTGTAAAAAATATTTAGTCTGATTTACAAAATCTATTTCTCTCCTGTGGCCTTTAAGCTGCTGTTTCAAAAGTGATAAAGGTGTTCTCATTCAGACTTTTATTGTTCCTGGGCCCCTTGCCACCTGTTTTTATTTTCTCCCCTTCCACTTTCTTCCCAGCTTTTTTTGCTCAGGCACCACGCTTGTCCATCAGAGCTGATGCTGAGTAACAGAATCAAACAAGCTCGTTTCTGCTCAAAAGTGCAAATTGTTGCAACTGTGAATGAAAGTGTTGTCCTAGAGACTAAAATCAAATTCAAGTATATTTAAATACTGATAGTATAGTATATTTAAGTATAGTATATTTAAGTATACTTATAGTTTAGTATATTTAAGTACTATCAAATTCAAGTATATTTAAATATAATCCTTTATGTACTTGCCAAGCTTCTCTTCTGAAGCCATCATTGCTCTTTGATGATCTGATTTTTGAGTTGTCCCCTCTGTCACTTGTCCCACTGCATCTCTGGCTGGGTGAGCAGGGCAAACATGCCAGCACCCCAGCAGAGCAGTCCAGTTCCTAAGGAAAGAAATGCAAGCAGTTTCTCTGTTTCAGTCACAGTCTGATTCACTGAGAAGGAAAACAACAAAAAGAAAAGATGCCTAAGCATTTTCACAAGAAGGCTTAAATTAAAAAAGATTATAACTGCCTGCAAAAACTACAGGCTCCATGAAGCATCCTTGCCCTACCAACCTACTAAAAGCATTTTGAATTTGTGCATGTAATTATGCATGTGGCTGTGTCCATAAAATTCATGTGTATTACTGAGTGTGTAATGCAAAAGCAGAAATAGAGATAAAACAGGCTAAAAAAATCACAAAGCTAACACTAGACAATTAGCTGTTTGTCCACATGTTTCAACTAAAAGTTTATTCAAAGCACACTCCATCTTTTGTCTGATAGATCTACCTCCACTATCACCTCAGATAAGATAATAAATGTGACTTGATATAAGGATCTTTTTTCTTAATGTCTGTCCTCATTAATATATTCTACTTCAAAGGAATGAAGTAGTTCATACAAAGTTCAAATGAATATGGTTTGATTTTGCAAAAAGTATCCTTCTTTTGAGTGTTGCCACTTACTTCATCACTGCAGAGTGAATTAAACATGAATTCATGATAAAATCATCAAAATGCAAAAACAAAGTGACAGTAGAGGGATCAAAGGCACCTTCTTAGTTGCCAGAGAAATCAAAACAGCAAATGAATTTGAAGTACACAGTGCTCACACAATCTCCTAGGACAAGTGCACATGAAGTATCTGAATAAACTCTCCATCCTTGTGTTCCAGCAGCAGAACTGAAATGAACAGAGGATGAATTCATTATTATTATTTCACTCAGATGGGGTAAGAGTCATCAGATTAGCTGCTGGCACTTCTGAAAGGCGCTGTGACAGGTCACCAAGAGTCTCTCACCGTCACTGCGCGAGTCGAGTGGGCACAAGAAATTCACATCCAACTTTTTCAGAGTGCTCTTAATCAGAAACACACCAATTGCATCAGTTTTGAGAGCACAGAAGAAAGTGTATTAAAGGGTTCAGGTTCACAGGCTGAACATTGAGAATGAAATGCAGCTTTTCAGGATGGGCATTCAGAAGCAATACTGCACAAAAAATATGTGGTGTAGGACTGAATTTTTCTCAAGGGGTCTCACTTTCCCCATGCTGCTCTGTGCTGTCTTCAGCTAGGGCAAGAGGCTCTGGAGATGTCACTTGTAATATTATTTTATCTAATATGGAAGCTGTCCAGTCCACTTACTCGTTACACAAAGACAACAGACAAAATAGCATATGGTCATGATTTGCAGTCACAGCTGCCCTTGCTGGGATTTGAAAGGGGAAAGGCTCCATATCCATTACTACCTCCCTGAAAACATCATCCTCCAGGGCATAAGAATTGTCTCTTTTGTTAGTTATTGTAATTCTCTGATTAATAATGATAGTGTTGATTTAAATATGGGCAAGAGAGGCAGCAAAGCACTATCAGATCAGCACTGAATACAATAAGAGGTGCAGTGCTGCTCTGGGGGGACCCAAGTCCCATTCCCATGAGCCGCATGTCCCACCACCAGAGCGACTCTGCAGGTGTTTTTAAGGTGGCTGCTGAGGTCTTTGGTGAGGGCAGAAAGAGGGACATGTCCCCCTGCTCCCCTCCCATGGGCAGCCTTGGCTGTCAGGATGGGGCTCAATTTCTCACCCAGGTGAAGGTCCCATATCCAAGGAAAACCCCTTATGCTCCTGGGCTGCTGGACCTGGAGTGTATCGAGTAATGAGGAGAAAGTCAGAAAGACTTTGCATGCCCTGCTCTCCCCTAACTATCTGTCATGGATCTAAATAAGATAATATAAATGGTTGAACCATGAATGTTATTTATTTTAATGCATGAAGGAAGGATGACATTCTAATGCTTTTCAGATGATGTTTCAAGGAAGAGAAGAACCTAAGGCAAGCATTTGTAAAGTTCACCTTAATGAAGAGTGTGTAATACCCTTGAAGGATTAAGCAGTCCTGGCCTTGGCATATTCATCATTCTGCTCTTGTCACAGCACTTGATTGAATGTTTTTTCAGGAGGTAGAGATTAAATTGAACCAGAACTAATTGAAGGTATATTTAATAAAAGCATCATCATTGTAATGAGTATACAACTGCTACACTAATGCTGAATAATGTTTAAGCTACTACTGAACAAGTCCATATTGTTTCACCTAATAGGATTCACTGATTACCAAATAATTAATTCTACCCTAAATTTGCAACACAATGTGAAAATGTGAAACCTGCTCATAAATTAATTAATTCTCAAGTCAATAAAAGAGACAAGTCTCTGAGACTTACAACTGCTTCTTCTGAAATCAATCAAGGTATTATCACTTACTTGAGTCATACAGGATTGGTTTAGGTGCTTTGAGCACTTAGTGTAGTTATTACATTGTAATCATGTGTAATACAAGTCTGGCAGACATGGGTGAAACACTGAGCAGCCAAAGCTGCTCTGAACCTTTTACTTGTCCTCAATTACACTGATGTCCCTTTCCACAGCTTCAAAACTCTTACTTGCACTCTTACCTTTTTTCCCACCCTGCCACACACTCTCCATGTAGATGTCCTGCCCCTCTGGTCAGGACACTGAATTTGAAGATGATATTATGACTGTTACTTCCCATTTTCTAGTTCACTTGTACAAGCTCTTGGCACACTGGTTGTGAACACTGCTTACAGAGCCAGGAAAGCAAATAGCATAACAGATCAGCTCTTAAAAATTAAGTGTTCTTGAAAACAACAATAACCAACCAAACAAACAACCCCACAAACAAACAAAGGAATCAATAAATAAATAATCTACAGCCACAAGTCACAGTATACATCCTCATTCCTGGAAATAAATTTCTTTGTTCAGTCAGGGCTTGAATTACCACACGCTAGATGGAATTTTAACTTCCTCTTCCATCCTTTATACTCTAAGGAATAGCAACATCTATTGGGCCCTATCACGCAGGCCTGGCAGGTACAACCACAGAGATTTCTGCAGTCCTTCCAAAACCAACCCAACTAATTTTCTCATCTGGTATGAGAAGACCAGGAAAGCAATATTATTCTTTAAACGGTAGGGGGTAAGAACTTTTAGCTCTCCCACTGAGGCAAAGACATTCTCTGATTACCATTGTTCTTGAGGATATGGAAAGGAACTGGAACCAGTCTTAACCTCAGCATTTACCATCACTAATCCTGGCTCTTCCATCACCCCATCACCCTACAACATCTCCGTCTCTGCTTCTATTTCTCATTTATGCTTATGGGTTTCAAATAGTTTAGTCAAATACCTTTGTAAGATATTTGCCAGTATTTACTTACTTTACAGGAAGTAAATACTCAGAAGGTTTCAAAAATGATATGAAAACACCATTTCAGGGGCCAGCAAAGAGCTTTAACATGATAAAGGGTATTGCCAAATGATGCTACTTCCATTCAATTTCTCTAACCATGTAAACCAAAAAAGCTTTCAATACACCATTTAAACAAGTACTGGAGTTCCTCATTCAATCTCACAATTCCTGTAAAAACTCATTTTAGGGTCCCCAGCATTTAAAAAAATTAATACAGGAAAGTATTTGCTGGTGCTTTTTATTTCTCCCTCCACAGCTTTTAAAAGAAATTCCAGAAAACTTTCAAATTGTCTTGGAAATATTATGGATATCAGAGCAACTTTCCTGCAAATTTCTGTCTGTCTGCCCTTCAATGCAAGCAAAAAGCCATTCAGCTCCCTTCTACAAGGCCTGACTTGCCTTAATTAAGTAAGGAACAGAAACCTGAGAAGTTAAATCGTGGTAAAAATGCCAGAGCCGAGGGAATGCAGCAATCAGAGCTACATGAGTTAGACAACAGCTCCAACATCATGTCTGAACACTGTTCAAACAACGCAAGTACTTGTAAACTATTAAAAAAAAAAGGCAAAAAAAAAGCACTAAGTCCCCAGAAAAGACTGCTATGAACAAGCCAAGCTTTATTCAAGCGCATCTTAAAAGAAAAGTAAGGGAAGAGGTATTTCCCAGAAGATGTAGAAAAACTACTCAATTTTCTGGATGTCTCTCTCCTTCTGGTAGCTTGACACTTCTTTCTCATTTCTTACGTCACATCAGTCATAAATCAAAAACAGAAAAGCAGCGTAATAGGTGGCAAAAAACATCCAGAAGGTGAGATAACACCCAAGGAGTGGAGCTGGCCATGGCAAATAGCCGTTAAATTGACAAAAGGAAGTGAAAATGGAAATAATCAACTCCAACCTGGCCCAGAGAGCAGACAGAGAGCAAAGGCACATCCAGCCTCTTTGACTGCCCTGTTCTGCCCTGACACCACAACAAAGGAGGAGGAAAAGGCACCGGATGAATTGTTTCCCTTTTTTCTTTTAAACGAGAAACTTTGTAAATTCACTTGATTCCTCCCTATTATATGGGCCATAGAAATTTTGAAAAAATGTCTCTGCAAGGCCCACTAAATAGAGAAGAGGGAAATGAAAAAATCATCTTGGGTTTCTTGTTGGGGTCCCAAAAGAGGTTTCAATCGTCTTGGATTTTACAGGCATTTGCCCAAGACAAATGTGCCCTAAAACACTTATAATCCAAATACCTGTAATATAAAGATTGCTACACCCACCTTAAATTGGGGTAAATCAGTAGTTATCTGGAGTCTCAGCAGCAGAGCAGAAGTGGAACAGAGATTCCTGTCTCCATTAGACCATCCTTCCTCACAAAATTGTTCTTAATTCCATTATTTCCCTTTTTTTCTTCTGTTCCCTCCACACTCTTAATTGTACTAATAAATAGTAGGAGATAAGTGTATTAATTTACAGTTTAATTAATTAAATGTTCAAATGTATCTGCAAAAATATTGTCCTACAAGGCAAATACTTATAATTATCCTGCAGAAGTGAGTGGATTCATGGTACCTAACAGAATTTTTCTCTTCTCACCCAACTTCTTCCATAAACTGCTGTTTTATTTCCTCTCAACCCATGAGATATAGAGCAGGGGTTTACAATGGCTAATATATGGAGCCTGATTCTGTACAGGGGGAGCAAAGTGAAATATCTAATACACAGGTCAGGGACATGTAAAATGGAGTCCAGACTCTTCATCATTGTATCCATAATTCAGTTTAGTCCCCCCAGAGTTGCTCTGAAGGCCTGTGGAAATCACAGCCATAAAATATTTATTGTTATACAGAGGCACCAAAAAGGTCAGAGGCGTGTGTTTAGTTTAGCAGCCTTCATAATTAATGCTGGGGTTTTTTTGGATAACTTGCCTCTGAGTTTGTGTTTGTTGAGGAAAAATGAGTTGTTGCATTTCCCATAACAGCTGTGTTCAAATTAATTGCAGGCCTCTCTCTTTCACCTCTTCTCTCACATCTCCTCACCTGCACACACACACACTCTTGCTCTCCCTCAAGCATGAAGAAGGTTGGAATTATTTTGGGCAGGGAACAAGTTCCCCTTTTTGAGTTAAACCACACCTGTGGGGTTTCCTCTTAATGATGCCTGGTAAATGAGGTCCTATACCAAGTCAGGAGCCACCCCATGTATTTTAATGAGTTGCAGAGGAAGAAGTCTACCTGTGCTTGAAGGGAGCAACATTCACTCCATACCAATTAGGTTACATATATTGGGCAGTATATCATGCCCATGCTGATATAAATTAGAAAAGCATCATTAATTACACAATATTCATAGCTATAATGGATAATAAAGTATAAATAATTAAAGTAGGGAAGTAGCTTAGCTTTGTTTTAATTATCAAACCACTGGAATCATGCTGATTTACATGAAGTAGTTCTCAACTAACTCTTTCCTGAAAAAGAGAAAAAAAGTCTTTGCAAATGTTAAGAGTTCAGCACACTTCACACTAGAGCTGATGAATTCTCATGCCAAAATTTGCATATTAAGAAGACACAAAAGCAAGGACTGTGTCTTTAGTCTGATGATGTGAAGGCACAAGCAAATGCATTTGGTGGCATCCTTTTGATTCATTAGCAACTAATGCTGGGAGGAGCCTCCATGAGACCTTAGGCACAGAACCTTTCACCTCTGCGACTCTGAAGTTTGGCAAGTTTCTTTCACCTCTGAAGGTTAAACAAGAAAGATTTAGAACCTCTGCCATGTAAATTTAGTGACAGATCCTTCTCCCACCCCACTAAAACAGAAAGAAAAATCTTTAGATTGTTTATACTAAGTGAAAGAAAATAAGACAACCTTCCACATGCAGTTTGTCAATCTTAAAGGACAAAATTTCTTTTTTTCCTCTCTGTCATATGTGTCCTGCTGAATTATCCTTCAGAAATAGCATCTCACCAAATATTCCTCCCAAAAGCATATTGTAAATTAAAATCACGTGAGGGTTGGCAGAACAAATTATCTTACTCTGTTAGTTTATCCATCTTACTGGCTCTATTTTGAAAACTAATTACTAGAGCAAATTATGATTCAATACACAATGTATGCAGCAATTATTTTTTTTTCTCTCACTAAAATATTTTTTTGTAATGCAATGTTTCCACTGGTTTGTGACCATTTTAAATAATCAAGGTAAAAATACCCTGCTAGCTGAAGCAATCTAGAAAACATAATTTATGACTGTATGGATTGTTTAGATTGTTTCTGTAGAGAAATAAATTCTTTTTTTTTTTTCCTTTTAAATCCACTTTAAAAAGATTACTTATTTTTAATTGTCCTTCAGTATGCTAAAAAAAAAAAAAAAAAAAAAACAAAAAACACCATCATACAAACTACCACTTTAAGGTAAAATGTAAAATTTAGGAAACAGAAAACAATGCAAACACCATTGTGAAAATTCTTTTATGAAAAATACTTAGAATTCCTGTAGGAGAAGAAAATTCACTTATTAAATCCAGCAAAAAAAGAATCAATATAATGGAGAACAACTCTCTGAAATTCAGTGAGCTTTTTACATTTTTAGTAAAGTTAAAAAGTTCACTTACCAGAAATCAATAGAAATACAGATATACAGAATAATGTGTAATAAAGCTGCAGCGTTGATTGCATTAGTAACTGCAGACATCTAAAGGCTTCTGTATAAAAAGGTCTGCTTCTCAGTTTTGTATAGAACACAGTGATTTGTGTCATCCACCTTCCTTCATTTCACAGATGAAAGTTTAATATTTTTTCACTCCTTTGTTTGGTTAAGATGCTCCTCTAAGTTCTACCATTATAAAATGATGAGTGAAAATGCATTTATCACCTAGAACACAAACTTTGTTAATTTCATTTTTCTTTTTAACTTTTATGAATTTGTACACACTAAGCTAGACTATACTTTTGAACGAATTAAAGATCTGATTATCAGTAAGATGTAACAATATTTTGGGTACAGTATATCATTGTCCTATTTCTGTGTATGCAGAAATTCAGATGCAGATCTGCATATATTCCTATCTGTAGTTGCATGCACATTCCAAACCAGCCAATGGAACCTCTTGTACATGTCAATTCAACCCTGTTTAGATAATCACTAAAACCCTAGAGATCAGATATTTTGTGCTATTTCTCCAGTGCACCCAGGATGGACTTGATGATTCCAACACTAAAGTGAAACTTCTGTTTCTTCTTGCCATTTCCTCCCTTTTACTTTCCATCTCAGCTGAAGTAAGTTATTTCTATATTTACACAGAGATGTATCACTGAGCACAAACTTTAGGTGTGGAAAATTTTATGGCTTTCAATTTTATTTTTCTTTCAAAAAATATTTGTTCATTTAAACCAAAACCAGCTGTTCTCTTTTCTGGGTCATCTCCAAATTGCACTGTATTCGATTTATTTTTCTTTGAGGTGTGACTCCTAGTCTAATTCCTCCTTTATATTTTCAAAGTTCATGCCTGTGTGACTCCAATCTAAATCAATATCTAAACCCTATGGAATTAAGTGCTTTTGCAAATGTAACCTTTTGTGACAGAGTATCTGCGTGTGCTCCAAAGCAGATTCTGCAAAAATAAAACCATCTTTGCAAAATCTGCAGGTCGGATCCTTCTCAGCTCCCCTTAGTCACTTCACTGGCACCGTGGGTTTCTGTGCATGCTCTAGATCATCTTGAGTCACAGATGCCACAGACAGCAAGGCAATAATTGAGGCACTGTGGTTCCAGCTAGCAGGGAACAGCCATGCTCTTCTCCAAGAACTGGAATCCTCATGGCTTGGGTGCAGGAGGCGTCCCACAAGATGACACAGCTGCCCACAGTGCAAAGTCTCCTTCCTGCTAGAGGTGCTCCTGTCACCCCAAAAATAAAAAGCAGTTGAAACCATCCTGTGTGGTCACCAATTGTTGCGGTGCTGTTGGGGTCCCCAGGATGAGGTGAGAGATGAGAATTGACTCCAAGTTCTCAGAAGGCTTTTATATATTATATCATATTATATTGTATTGTATTATATTGTATTATATTATATTATATTATATTATATTATATTATATTATATTATATTATATTATATTATATTATATTATATTATATTATATTATATTATATTATATTATATATAACATTACATTGCATCATATTGATACATTAAAACTATGCTAAAGAAAGAGAAAGGAGATATCAGAAAGCTAGAAAGGAGTGATAATAAAAACTCGTGACTGACCAGAGTCCCGACACAGCTGGGCTAGGATTGGTCATTAAGTTAAAACAATTCACATGCTGGGTAAACAATTCCCCAAATCACATTCCAGAGGAGCAAACCACGGAGAAGCTGAGGCCTCTCATCTTGCCAGGAGAAGAAATCCTGGATAAGGGATTTTTCATAAAATATCACAGTGACAATCCTGTGGAGAGCATTTCAAGTCTATGTTTTCTTGGGTAGAAGCAGGCAAAATGAGCTCTCAAATTGGAAGATATAATTGATACTAAAGGCCTTACTCCCCATCAATCTCTACCCTACCCATAATGGTCCTTACTGAAACAATGCCTAACTAGAGATAGAGCAAGGAGCTAATGTCGAGTATTAGCAAATATTTCCTTAGAGAGTCAGTTGTTACTTTTTGTGAAAAGTGCATATTATATGGCTCTCTGCAGATATTTACTATATGTATTTTGTTGTATTGATCAGTAGTGCTGGATTAACATTTTAATAGTATGGTAAATGCAGTTTTGTAGTTAAAAGGTAACTTTTGTAGTTAAACTAGGAACTATGTATGTGGGATATTTTTTTAAGAAAGAATGAGGTACTCACACCAGATAGCAGCCACAGGATACCTAAATCTTTCAGAGATAAAGAATTTATTGCTCTCTCATCAGAAGAAATGAACTTCTTCCTGCCTCGCTCAGACGTGAAGATGCTGTTAGGATTCAGAGGAAGAAGCTGACACTGACCAGACAGAATCCTGTGTTTGAATGGAATTCATGCATCATGGATGAGGTGTATGAATATGCAACAGGCTGTTGTTTTTAAGGGTTAATCCTCTGTTAACGGGTGTTGTTTTTTGGCCTTATGCTGCCCAGAAAAAGCTACTGGGAACTGTCCATAACTCTTGGTTTCTGTTGTCTCATATTGCCCTAATCCAAATTGTCCCGATTTTTATTACTCTAATTATATTACTATTTTTATAACCACGTTATTACTAATAAATTTTTAAAATTTTAAAAACAAGTGATTGGCATTTTTGACACTTTTCAAAGAATCACTGCCAAAAAGAAGCCTGTGGAAGTGAGGTCAGCACCCTTTCTGATCTGCCTGCTGGAGGGAGGCATTTGGGAGCATCCCATGTTTTGTTCCAGCACGGCGGGTGCCAGACACAGCAGCAGCCCTTCCAGAAGGACGAGGCACTTCCATCCATAAAGCACGAGAGACACAGAGCACCCTGCCCACACAGAGCCTGTGGCAGCTCCCCTGAAACGCAGCTCCTTCCCCGCCAGCAGCCCCGGCCCTGCCCCCAGAGTCTGATGGAAAAGCAGAACACGCACCTGGTGATCAAGCCTGGAAGTCTGTCGCCTTGTCTGACCTCCAGATGGGTGACACTCCTCCTTCTCTAGCCTGGAAGAGAAGGAAAATATTCATAGGATCTGCCCTGTGATTTTAGGGCCACTTCTTGCCTGTGAAAAATGCCAATCACTTGGGTTTTTTTTTTAAATTTTAAAAGATTATGATAATAAAATGGTTATAAAAATAGTAATATAATTAGAGTAATAATAATTTGGACCATTTGGATTAGGACAATGTGAGACAACAGAAACAAAAAGTTATGGACAGTCCAGGTACCTCTTTCTGAGCAACATAAGCGCTGAACCAGGTTAATAGAGGATTAACCCTAAAAACAACAGCCTGTTGCATATTCATACACCTCACACATGATGCATAAATTCCATTCAAACACAGGATTCTGTCTGGTCAGTGTCAGCTTCTTCCTCTGAATCCTAAATGGCGTCTTCATGTCTGAGCGAGGCAGGAAGAAGTTCATTCCTTCTGATGAGAGAGCAATAAATTCTTTATCTCTGAAAGATTTAGGTGTCCTGTGGCTGCTATCTGGTGTGAGTACCTCATTCCTTTCTTAAAAAAATATCCCACATACATAGTTCCTAGTTTAACTACAAAAGTTACCTTTTAACTACAAAACTGCATTTACCATACTATTAAAATGTTAGTACAGCACTACTAATCAATGCAATAAAATGCATATAGTAAATATCTGCAGAGAGCCATATAATATGCACTTTGCACATTGCCGAAGCACGGCAGCCATGGCATGAGCGTGGTCACCTCCTGTGGCTACCCTAAACAGGAAAAAAGTGGGAACCTGATTCATTACCTCCAAAAAGAGTGAACTTTTCCTCCTGACAACCAGCTCCTGCATTCAGCTGGCAAGGCAAGCTTTTGTTATCACTTCTCCTAGCAGAGCAAGGAGAAGGAACAAGCTATTTCCTTCCCTCAGGAGGTCCATTGCCATCCCTTAGTGGGGAGTAACAGGAGAGAAGGAGGAGGGGAGAGTAGGTAAACATCCCTTTCAACTCAGCACATCCTGTGATCTTCTTTCTTTCCTCTCTCACAAAGTGCAGATCATCACTGACAAATAAACAGTTACAGCGAATGAAACAAAAACCAAACATTGTCTTTTTTCATAATTACATTTTAGATTTCACTGCTGTTTGAGCTTCCAAAAGAGCAGCCACGTTCCTCTGGGGCACAGAGAAGATTCAAGCCTGCTTCAGACTAATACTCACAGCCACCTTTAACCCAACGAGGCAACAGCTGTTTTCAGATGTACAAATGAGTTTAATAAGGGTCCCAGCAAGACTGTGAAATCATGGTTGACTTGTCACACCTCCAGCCCCACAGGCTATGTTCAGTTATTGATCTGTTTATTGCTTCCGCTGAGCAAACACTGTCAATCCACCTCTGTCAGAACCCAGCCTGCAGCATGCAGTGGGCACTGTTATTACTATTTAAGTGATAAATGAGACATGCATTTCATTCAGCATGTTTGTGAAGCAGAAAATATTTACTTTTCTAAAAGCACAAATACCTAGGAAAGTCAGCAAGTTGCTTCCTTTTTTGTTTCTTGCTGCAAGCAGTAATCATATTTACTGAGCTCCAGGTGGAATTGCCCATATGAAACAAAATGTTGCTATTAAACTTTGGTGTTTTGGTTGAGCATCCTTGGAATAAATATTACAGAATTTAAAAAGAAATAAATAAAATAAAGAAGGAAAGTAAGGACTCGTTCCAAGACTCACTAAAGTCTGTGGGTGTCTTATGGACTTCGGTGAATAGTTTTTATACAAAGCTTGGAAAATCACAAACATTCAGCCCAGGTTTGGAGTTCACGTGTTGCTTGGCAGTTCCTTCCTCACACACAGGCGCATTGCAGATAACATTCCTCTCCCTTGTGCCTGGAGAGGGAGAGGCTTACTCCTGCCTGGGGATGCCAGATGATCCTAACCCTCTTGGGGAAAGACACTGCAGGCTTCAGAAGAGCTGGCATGCTGTCTGCATGGCTCATCCTGTGATTCTTCTCAAAACCTTTGTGGTGAGCACCTCAGTCCTCCAGGACCCAGAGCAGTGAGTCCCTGTCAGGCACACAGGGTTGACACCTCAGTGAGAGAGCCACGTGCCCAAAGCTGAATGCATTATGAGCCTTGCTGAAGTCACCTTGTTATGAGGGACACACAGGGGTGTGTATTTATTATTGTTTCTCCAGTGGGCCAGCAGATCCTGCACATTCACTGCAGGTTCGTGACCTTATTGGAGGTTTTTTAAAGCGTTTGGTTATTTCATCTGTCTTGAAGCAGATGAAGAGGCGACAAAGCCTGCTGGCATCAGAGGAAAGTTCTGACTCATGATTACCGTCACAGCACAGTTACATTCAACCTGTACTTTCTTGCTCTAAATCACTCTGAAGAATGTGGAGAGGATCCAGAGCAACAGCAAAACCCCTCAGTGGCTTTTCCACTTTCCAAAGGGGATAAAGATGAAAGAAGATGAAAGAAGAGCCTGTATTTCTTCCTGATCATAATATTCTTCCTTGTTCACTAAAGATTCTCTGCCCACCAAAAAAGGAGTCATTTTCCAAGTTAATTATGCAAAAATGCCTGTTTCCATTTGCATCCATTGGTCTCCTAAAACACCACCACCTGTACCCTGCACTTTTTCCTTTCTTGAGGACACAAGAGGACATTGAAACCCTCAGTCAACCAGGACCTGCATTCTGCAACAAGGCAAGAGCTTGTGATTCTGCCCAGTGCCAGGCTTGATGTGCTGGAGAGAAGGGGCTCAAAGCTGGGCTCTGGAGTAGGAGAATTTCTCCATAGAAGGAAGAGAAGTTTGGATCTGACCTTTCTGCCACAGTGCTTTCAAGAGCCTCTTTCACACACTGAGGAACAGCTTATTGCTGGGTATTAGCCAGGATCACCAAGGTCAAATATACTTGATCAGGGATTTAGAAATTCTGCTAGTTGCACCAGATAGACAATTTATTCCATACCTGTTCATTCACTCCTATCTCATGACTGACTGGTGCTCCCCTCACGTTTTATGCTGCAACTGTATAACAGGCTCAATTTCCCCATTCCCCAGGTACTTTTCCTGCTCCTGATAAAACATGATAAAGAGACTCTTACCTAACCTTGAGTTGACAAGGCCTTTAAAGCTTGCAATATATCATTCTTCCTGGGACTGAAAATGTGGAGAGAACTCACCTGCTTAAGCAAGCAATCTGAAAACAAACTCTGGAAATGTGTCTTCCACTACTTAAAATTAATTTACTACAACTATTGACAAGGCTGTTACACAATACATGTTATCTTACTACATAAATCCAGAAACTATGAAGATTCAATGTTAAACATTATTAACATTCAATATGCCCTGGATATTTCCTACTTAATAGAAAATCAGATTCTGAATGGCACTATTTTTTCTTTTCCTTTCAGGAGTCCTAGCCTAGTTTGTTTGTTTGGTTGGTTGGTTTTAATTCAAGAGAGAAATCCCAAAGACTTCTGCTTCAAATAATAAGAGAATAGAACAAAAAGAACAGAAAAATCTGACCTTCTGCCCTCCAGCACCTCTGTTACCTCCAGCAAACCTTCACAGGGAGGAAAGAGCAGATGGAGGAACTGCCTGGAGACAATTCCAGCACAAGGGAAGGGGCCTCTCAGATGGAGATGGAATAAGTGTCTATTGTCTGGGAGAAGCTGTCATGAGCAAAACAACTGTGTGAGTGGAAAAGTCTATTAGATTTGAGAAAGAAAATGAACACATCAATTTGGGAATGATTACATTCAAGGATGGGCTGGGGCAACTGAGAGTAAAGGCTGGATCCTGTCTTTGCGCTTTCAAGGTTCATTTCTTATATTCTCTGAATAGGTTGGTCCACAGATCTGCTAAAATGTGTTTCTGTCCTAAAATTTTCTGGACACACTGAAGCAAAGAAGCACTATGCACTGCAGTAACAAGGATATCTCTTTCTCACACACAAAATTCACTGCTAGGGATTTCACACAGCACACTCTAAAATTATATGTCATCTGTGATCTATTAAGCTTCCCATCTACAGCAAGCTAATGAGATTTTCTGAAAAGTTACCAGTTACCAGCTACAACCAGAACTGTGGTCAGACAGGATTACACCCTAAATTGCATTCACATTTATAGCACAACAGGAACAAGTTCCTGAGACATCGTGGTACCATGCCCAGATTATGCCATTTTCTAAGACAGAATCAGGGAAGGAATTATCCCTTTCCTACAGATACAAAAGGAAAACAAATTAAGAAACAAAAATAGGATTGGTCTCATGAAGTTTGCGATATGGAGGACAAGAAAATCTCCTGGTTTGCAAAAGGAATGGGATAGGTGTCAGTCAGTGGCCATAAAAAGATCCAAATTAGACCTGAAAACTGGGGGATTTGCACCAGGAAAAGCAAAAAACAGGGAAAGAGAGCAGCAGGCAAGCCACAGACTCCCTACCAGCATCTGAAATCAAGATGTGCATCTAATGAGGCTGGAGAAAATGGCCTTTTTTCTGCCAAGTGCATGGACACAGCAGCAAGAAACCTCTGAAGCAAACTGCCATTAATTTTCCTGTGCTCCAAGGAAGGCTTGCAGCTCCACAGCTGGAGTTGGTGTGTGATGTACAGGGACAGCACAGGAAGTGCAAGACAAATTGCCAGCTAAAGCCAGGAGCTGGAGGGCTAGAAACAAAAATTGCTGCAGAGGGAGGCACACAATACCATGGGCAGGTTTGCCTGTGGAGTGGGCAGGGAGCTCTGCAGGAAGGGGATGCTAACACAGACCAAGGCCAGCACTCTCTTCTGAGACCACACATCCTTCTGTCCCTGCCACCACCAGACAGAGGGACAGCACTCAGAGACAGGAGTCACCAAGGCCAGGTACTGAGCTATACTTAATCCTATTTTCAGGGCAGGAAAACTAACCCATGAAATTATTAATTTTCTCTTCAATTCCTTTGAATTGTTTCATTCTGATAGTCTGAGGAGCTAGCAGTGCAGGAACCTGGTCACCAGGTTAAAAGAGGTATTTGAGTTAAACTGCTGGCAGCAGAAGTGACTTTTTTGCTTTTAGTAGAAAATAACTACTTCTGATGTTGCTTTGGTTCCACTTATCAAAGATGTAAATTGCATCTGTTCTGCATAGCAAGCTCAGTTATCAATATTTCAGATGCATCTCTGTGGGGTATAAAGTAATACTTTGATACTAAAGTAATTCTAAAATCTAGTGTTCAATTTTATTCTTCCATTATGAATTATATTATCTTTTAATTATGTATCCACCCAGTCACCAGGTCCAGTACTTTCTCATTTCCATTTGCAAAAAAATAATTAAAAATTAAAATGTCTTCTTTTGGGTATAGAGACTCCACAGTAGTCCACTGTCAGGCTTTGCCTGGAAACTTCCACACTTCTGCTCAAATGCAACGTCTCTGCTTCACTTCTTGATTTACACTGGCAAATTTTCTTTTTATCCTTCTATGTGGTGCGAGCCTCTGAAATGTTTTATGTCCCCATAAAGATGAAGCAGAAGTTGGTCTTCTCTGGTTTACATTTGCAGGAAAGGCAGCAAGAAATCTTTAGCTCTCCAGCACATGGCATATAAAAAGCATGGGAAGATTTGCAGCCTGCTTGATGTTTCCTGAATCCCCACTTCTCTGGAAGGATGGACAGGGAAACAGCAGATGAATACAGGCTGGAACAGATTGAGGCTTCTCTTGTCTGCTTGGTCTGTTACCTCTGGAGGAACTGGATGGTCACAGGCCAGCCTGGCATCTGGTGATGCCTGCCAGGAGATGAATATTTTTGAGGAAAGAGCACAAATCTTCAACAAATTTATGACTCAGTTCATCCACTTCTACTATTCATCAGGATATTGTAATAACTTATGCGTTACCATGTTCCTAGAAATAGCATTTCCTTTCTTTCCCTATCTGCAGTGTTATTTCAACAGTGGTTTTCTTGGCATTTAGGCAACCTCAGCTAACACTGCTATGCCCTAAGGTTATTAAAAATGCCATCAAACCATGAATGGCATTTTTCTATCTCATTGATAGAAAATGAGATAGAACTTCCAGTCTTGCAGTGCAGCTTCACCCTCCAACATCCACAGGAATGCTAGAGCAGCCCAGGCCATTTTACTCTGATCATGGTGGGCACAAAGAGGCCACACACAGAGGGGGTTCACTGTGAACTTAAACTGCATCAAGAAATTCTGGGGATTTCAGTAAACATTTTGTTCTGTCCTACACTTTGAAGAGTCAGACCAAGCTCTCACAGCTTTTGGCAGGAAGTTGCAGTTCCAGAGGAAGGCTCCAAACTGGAATTCCTTCACGTTGTAAAATACTCTACTGGAAACCTACAGGGTTTCCAAAGGAATAGGAAAGGAAGATCACAACAAAGTATTTATGAAAAGGGAAAAAAATGACCTACAGAAAATACTGGTGGATGCTGACTAAGAGCTGAACCGGCAACTTCATTGGTATCATCAGGTCCCTGTGTTCCTCTGGTATCAACAACTGGAGCTTTCTACTTTTAGAATATTATTAATATTTACCTAGAAATTAATCTAAGAACACTCACACAGATTAGAATCCCAACTTTTAAACAATTTTTAATTAAAGATATTTTCCATGGGATCAGTTGTAGAAATTGCCACCTGAAACGTATTTACCCCATTTCAAGACCTCATTTCTGTTCAGGATCTGAGTTCAGCCCAAATTCTCCACTCAACACATACCAAAAGAAAAATTGGGTTAATTTTACCATAGATATGTACCAGCTGAAATGATTCTATATTAAATTTTGTAATAGTCCTCATGCACTACATCAGCTTTCTTGCAACCCCTGTCCCCAGGCAGGTAATGTCTCAGAATGCCTAAAAGAAGAAAAGCTTTTCAGAAAAAGCAATATTCATAGGTGTACAAATGTATTTCCTGTTTTAGTTATCCAAAAGTTTTTGTCTATTATTCTTTTTCCTCAAAACAAGCAGAAAATGTAAGAAAATGCAAGTTAATTCATGAAATTGTAAAATAATAATAAAAAAACTTAGTTTTACAAAAGCATAAAATTTTAGGACTGAAGAATCAGGCCCAGTGTATGAACTTATATTAATAGCATATTACATTTATTATCATTATAATCATCAAACCCAGAAGAAGAAACTGCCCGTGGAAAAACAGGGTTGTGTTGAAAAATCAACACAGTACAGCTCACAAATGCATTTATAGGAGTACTGAAAAGAATATTGGTAGATTTCATCTTGATTTTAATTTGCACTAAAATTTGCCTGAGAAGCCATTATAGCCATAAAGGGTAGTAAAGCAGGCTAATAATCCTATTCAAAAATAAAAACTAAAAGCATTTTTATTAGCTAAGCTCTGGTTTGGCATTGAAACAATTGGTGTGATGTATCAACAAAGAGACCAACAGTGTAGAAAATGCAGAGAGTAATATGTATTATTCTGTTCCCTGACTTTTTCTAAGATGGACAATTAAAATCCAAAAAAAAAATCACTGAATACCTAAAGAAGCAGTTCAGATTTGATGTTTTAAAACTCCCTTATTTCTTTTGGCTGGTACATCTAAAATAACTTAATTTAGTGGGAAAGAAACTTAGTAGACAATTTAGAAAACTGTTTTTCAATGGTTACAGCACTGGAACCTGACTGAAGTCTCATTTTGATCCATGATAAAATCATGGCCATCTTGGATAGGAAGTAGAGCTGATCAAAACTATTTAACAGACAGAAAGTTCATCAAAACCCACAGGTTTGGAGAAAATGAAAATATGACTTGGGAGATATTGAACTGGTCATGTATTTGCTTGCAATTCATGCAATGGTTTGAAAAAAAGAGAAAGGGATTTTAGGAAAGTTTAAATGGGCTGTCATCTTTAAGAAGACACAATGTTTTATGGCCATGTGTAAAAGGAATATTTCAACGTATTATTCCAAAACACTCCCAGTTGTGGGACTATCTACAGTTTTTAAATATATAAAACTGGACTTAAAGAGGAAAAAAAAAATTAATATATACAAATATTAGTCAACAGCAAAAATATTATTTTCAGGCCTGTCCAAATTGTTTTAAATTATTTTAGTTTACAGCTGAGCTGTAATGTCCATGTTCTTTGTGCTGTCAGATATTTTGGGGGGACATTTTTAAGAATACTTTTTGTATTTATGCTTTTAAAAAAGCTTCCTAATGAGGGAACAGCTTTCTTTCCTGTCATTATGCATTATATAAATGCCATAGAATGCACGAAACAACATTGAAAATAGACATAACTGATGAATAGTACCTGAACATTAAAACCAGAATTCAATTCTGGTTTTCAAATTCAAATGCCAAATTACCTCTTTGAAGGTTTATTATTTCAGACAAAATGCTTGCTTTTATTTTTATCTTGATCAGATAACAGGATAGTCTAGCCTTGCATATCCACCCAGAGAGACACAGTTGATTTTTTAGCTCTTAGCTTTTCCTCCCTAAGAGGTTCAAAACACAAAGTTTGATACACACCCACTTGCCCAAAAGCAAATAATTTAGCAAGGACATAAGTTCCTTTCTTCCAAATTTTCTGCCAACTGACTTGTACAACTCCATGCTTTTTGTTTGTAAATATCTGTGACTTCTCTTACTTTTTGTTTTTAATTTTTTTTAGAATCTACATAAGAAAAACACTGGTTTCACCCAAGGCTTTAGAACTTTTACACTGAAAGCCTCTAAGTCAATGCATCTTTGTCAGCACACAAACATTCCCCAGGGAACATGAGCCAGTGACTCACACCATCACATTTCCTCAACAAATATCACTTCCTGTAGTGCCTTTCCTTATTCTGGAAATTTTAAAAAGAGCAGAGTCGTGCCCTGCTCCAAAACCTAAAAAGTATAGAAAAAAATATTTCAAAGCATAAAAATATATTTTGAAGTCATGACTGAAAGCTCTGTGAGAGTTTTCATGCACCAAATTATTCTTCTACCACTGGGAATCTGCCCAGCAAGTCACCCAATAATAAAAACCTAAAAAGAAAAAATAACAAACTAAAGTTTTAATTGAACATAAGTTTTAATTGAAAAAACATCATTTTATGCTGCACTTGACCATCAGGAATTCATCAAAGAACCAAGGAGAATATTGGATCTCTGCTCCAGCCAAGATACCCCTCTAATAATTCTAACCCTTTTAAACAGCAAGAGGCTTTTGTTGTAACAAAAATATGACAAGGAAATAGCTTGAGAGGGAAGGGAAAACTTTTGATCTGTCCTCAAGTATCTCAGCTTTCAGCAGAGAAGAAAATCTAGTTTAGACTTGAGGAAACCTCCCCTAAGAAAACCAAACTGTTATCTGTGATGCTTTCAAGTGCCCAAAGACCTTGAAATGTTTATCTTCACAATAGGCTGACCCATGCATCTTTGAAAGGATTAACTGCTTATTCAAGGCACGAAACAGAGGAAAATATGCACTATATCAAAGCATTAGGCTGGAGAAAGGATAGAGGAAAATGACACGGAAGGTTAGGCAAGTAGGGGGAGAAGACGTTATCAACATGAAGCAAGATTGGAAAGGAACTCCCAAAATTATTAACTATTTTCAGCTAAAAGGTTTGGGAAACATTAGCTATCTTATGTACTCCAACATGCATAGGGAGGATGCTGTGTGCTGCCTGATGATGCCAAGGACACTGAAGAAAATGCAAGTCCCTGGTGAAGGTTCTCCCCAAACAGATGACCAACCCTTATAGTAAAGAAGACTAAATTTTAACCACATTTTAGATGAAGATGTACACTGAAGACAGTCTAGTGAAGAGCAGTGATGTGAGGCTTGTTGCAAACTCTGGGTAGAGAGTGAGAAGCTCTGCTTTGCCAGGTTGGGGTAACACCTTTCAGGGAGTTCTGGCCTTTGCCTCAAAGGCAGAGGTAGACACATCAAGCAACAGCTGGAGTTTTATGCAGTGTGTGATGTGAACTACCATGGTTTCAAAGTGGGAGATCCTCATTGAGATTTTGAACAGGAAAAGGGAGAACTTCCTGAATTCCAGTCACTGCAGTGCTTCAGATCACTCAAAGAAAGGGTTGCCAGCCTGCCCTTAGTTTACCATTGCCAAGTTTACTGTGAAATATTTCCTGTACCTAACACGAACTGGTAACTTTTCTTCTAATGAAAACATTTATTTTCTAGCATTTGTACTTTTACAACACTTTATACTTGCAAAAAAATTTCTGATGCGTTCTTTTGCTCATCTCATAACACTGATGAAAGCTCTTTCCCTCTATGACCCTCAGAGACTTTGAGTTCCTACACTCAGCTCTGATTCCTATCTTGCTTTTTCCTTTAATCCTACCTGGAGTCACTCAAAATGGTGCAGTGTTTACAATAATGTGCTGAAGCTTTTCAAGTCCATCTGATGAAATATTATTAATAATTCATACTAATATAATAAATCATTTATGTCTCTGCAGAAGAATTTATCACACTGTCTTGCCTGAAACTCTTCTTTTTCGACGTCCTATTTGTCATACACAAACACCACTGGCAGAACTCAATCAGAAAACATGTTTCTGCCAGTCAGACCTTAGGAGGTAGCAGTGCTCCCTGATGACAGGATTGCTTGTGTAGGGTAAATTCCGCACAACTGCAAAACTTCGTGAGTAATACTTCTTAAAGTAAAAAAAACCCACAAAGATTGGGGTAACAGAAATGTACGGGAATAAAATGGGCTTCTAACTATGGATGGATGGGCACATGCAGGGGAGGGTAACTGAACATCAATAACAATTAGAGAATGATACCCTTTAGCTAACATTGCAATTAGTTATAAACAAGATTTCGTGACTTCCTGTGAGTACTCAGGATGGACCCCATCATTTTTAATGTGCTAGATGGAGAAGTGGTTTATTACTGATGAACATTTTAACCATTATTAGAATCAAATAATCTAGACCACATCTTCAACTACATTATATTGATTGTGTAAAACCCCTTTTTGTCAGACACAAAGACAGAAGATCTGAGCAATTCCAGGCCTTACCTGTCTTCCCCATGGAGTTGTGGCTCTGCATCTGACAGCAAGACAAGCAAGGATTTTATTTCATTTTTTTCTATTAAACATAGTCCATAGAAACTGGGGTTCATGGTCAAGCAAGGTTTTTTCCTCTTTCCACCTTCTTAATATTTTTAATTAGTCCCTGGTTCTGCCGTAATGATGACTCCCTAACCTTGACCTGTGTGCTCTTGTGAGCTCAATATAGATTCCATTAAGTCCACAGCAGCTGCTTCACTGGCAGCAGCATTTGAGCCAATTACTGCACTCTGAAAGGGGACAGAAAACTCCCATGGCTGTTCAACTAACACAGAAATACCAAAATTCTCCCACCAGTACTCCTCAGCTGAATGGGATCCAACAAAGCAAGACCTCGGTGCAAGTCGTTCTTAACTTTAAGCTGATAGCCAGAACTCAGTTGTTATTGTTATACTCTGCAAAGACCTTGGTTGCTTCAAAATAATGTTTGTTATTTCACCTCGGCTTTTGTAAACTCATATTCTTCAGTCTCCGTTTGTCCCTGAGGCCTCTCTTTCCTATTGTGGGAAAAATCAATCATTGTCTGTGTTTTGCCAGGACACAGGGGCAATTTCTCCCTGGTAAACTCATAGTAAATTGAGTATTCCTGCCTTCCCTACAGAAGTGATTGCAAAACATATGGGGAAAGTCCGCCGGAATCTCCAGGCTCAGTATTTTAAGGTTGAAGGTCTTTCCTAGGTATGGTCTGAACTAACATCTGAAGAAATATTTCTTTACTTTGTTCTCATACTAGGTAACCTTGTCTGACTCTTTGGTCCCACATCTTGCCTTTGAGAGCCTCCTTTCATTTAGCAGCATGCTCACAGGAACTTAACCATCTCCACAAAAAGAGCTGAGCCCTGGAAGACAGCTCTGGCAGGTAAGAGGAATGAAGGACTGAAAATTTCAGCAAATCTCCAGGAGGTGCAATAACAATGCTCAGCACATTGTCATCTTTCCTGTCATTCCTAGGTCAGTAATAGAAATCAATTTCTATATGAAACCAGCAGAACCTGGAGCTAGAATATTGCTGCAGGTGCTGGATGTCCTTTTATTTGAAAGCCTTCTCATGCCAATTCTTAAAAATCACTGGAGTTCTCAGCTCTGCACATAAGGTATGGCTTCTTTTTGTGCACAATATGAGAATTCAATTACTGTGGGACCTATTCAAAGAATAGAACTTGAAAGCTTCAGCATAAATTCAAGTGGTGTTCAAGATGGATAATACACTTCAGTCGGTAACATCTGCATATCCAAAATACTGCACTACCCAGCAGAGCAATCAAACCCTCTCCACAAACTCAGCAGGGCAGCTCTCCAATCTGCTGGCTAAAAGGTCAGATGTTAAACTGGTTTCACAATGCTACAAGAAAGCTTGGAATCTAACAGGAGAAAATAAGCCCCACAGCAGACTGTGACAAGGGTGAGATCTCTAGATTTGATTGGTTTGAAACGTAGTGACAACAGCTTTAGGGTAATAAAATACATAAATACTTTTGTTGTCTATTACACTATTGACAAGTAAAATTATACTAAGTCCATTATTTCGGTTTATGGAATAAGCACAAGTAGGTTTGCATTTTAGCTAGTCCCTTAGCTTGAAAACATAAATGGAAAGTGCTGATTGTGATGGATTTTTTTATTACATATTTATTTCAATGAACTGAGAAATATAAGAAAACTACCATTTCTGCCTGATGCACAATCTTGTTTCCCCCTGCCTCAAATGTAAAAATGAGAATGCTGAAGCACTTAAATGCCTTAAGAACATATATTGAAATCCCAGAAGTACTTTGGCCATGCTGCACTGCTGCAGAGGTGAGCGTTGAATTGCCTTTTGACTTTAAGCCAATTAACCCAACCATACATGAAGAATGAAGTCCCAGCAAAATAATGTGGTCCATTTTAAAGAGCTATAAAAACAGAACACAGACCCTGAAACAGATTTAGCTACATCCTTGTGCACATATCACAACAGCAGCTGAAATTCACTTTGTTCCATCCTGTGAACATGTATAACAAAACTAAGGGTGATTTAGCCCCATCCCAAGAGTAGTAAACCAAGCCCCAAACAAATCATAACTCGATTTGCTTTCCAAACCTCACTTTTCAATGGGCTGTCTGTTTTTGTGTCCACAGATGCCACAGCATGTTTTATTCCAGGTTTGCATCTTAAATATCACCTCCAAGACAGCAGATTAATATCATCCAGTCTTTTATTTCTAGTACTTTTAGCTTGGAATTAGTGAAACACTACCCTTTATTTAGTAAATTAAATTATGGTTTGAAAATCAAGTCACAACTTCTGGTCAGCTGAAAATGGGAATGCTTTTCCCTCCTGGTACTTCTAGCTCTCTCCTTCCCCAGAGTATTTTCACACAAATAGAACAGTTTATGCCCATTTGCTTTGTAAATTATTTGAGGTCAGTGATTTTTTTTTTTCAAATGCACATAATTTAAAAAAATTACTTCCTTTTTAGCATAAATTTTTCATTTTACTTGGATATTTTAATCTTTGTGTTAGTTCTCCCTCCTTTCTTTTTGACAGCTTGTGTGTGTGTATGTGACACAAAAATGGCCACTAAGCTCAGCTTGATTTGCAGATAGCTTCATATAATCTAAAAGCTATAAATAATTTACCAGGGAAAAAAAGTTTTATGAAGCTCTTTCAATAGCCTTTTAATTACAACAGACCAAAGCACAGGAGAGGTGAGAAAATTGAAACATTATTATTTTATAAACAAAACAATGACTGTGCACAAGTCCTAACAAGGAGCTTTCACTCATTTTTCAATTCATTTGGGTCCTCTTGTCTTTGAAAGGGATGCTACCCCAAACTCAATAAAGGTTTCTTCCCAGAAAAATGACCTTTATGCCAGGACACATAATTTGCAGGAACAGCAGTTTATGTGTATTTTTTACCAATCCCTCGGCAGCCCAAGTGGGCTGTCTGCAGTTTAAAGCAATTTTCAGAATTCATATAGTTTAAAGGTATAGCTGCTGAGCAGACACACTTTTTGAACAGTGGCAGTTGACCATACATTACCAATTCACACATGAGCAGAACATGAGATTTGGGGTGGTGTGGTGGTATTCCTGACCTGCTGTAGGGATGCTGGATTAAATATTTGTTGGAAGCATCTTTACTCTCTCCTGTTTGACAAGTGCCACCAGCCTTTCAGTGGGGCACTGGAGTGTAAGAGGATGTTAGGGCAGCATGACATGCTATGGTCAAGGGAAATGTGCCATTAAGCAACTATATTAATTATAAATTGCCTCTGAGAGGCACAGACTTGCACAGCAGATTATGTTCTTCTCAGAAAACACAGAACAGCCAGAAGAAAAGGCTGTTCCTTGCAAAATTCCTGCGGGATAGGCTTATCAAATTCAGGTGTTTTCTCTTAATGAGAAAATTTCTATACAGTAATTAAATTTGAACAGAATAAACCACTTCTACCTTGGCAGCTGTCAGTTAGCACCATAAGGGCTCACATTAAAGAACCTACAATGTTTTAGGACAGGATTTATTACAACAAAAGAAGACTCAGTTGAATTGTTGATATTACACAGCATTACTGACATGGTGTTGTGATGCTTTTATTTAACTCAATAACAGATGGCTCCATACATTCACTGGGAGCAATATATGCTGTCTGTGTGAATTCCCAGCGTGCCTGTCTATTTCTCAGCTCTGACTGACTGGGGTGCCTTTCCCAAAGGTGCCAAACTGATTTGGAAATTAAGGAGTTCAAGCAACAATCAGTTAACTGATCTCTCAGACTGACCTGTGGGGCTAATCAAGCCCAGTTTATAGAAGGGTACTGGCGTCCCTGGGCCCAGCTGGCTGCTTAGTAGAGGGGTTTGGTTCTGCAAATTAGGCCCTGGATATAGTTCAATACCTTGCAGTTTGGAAATGATAGATGAGCTTGCTTTTCTGTCTGAAAAGCTGATCAAGTGACATTCACAAAAATAAACAAGCATTTGCTACTTAGAGAACATGTCCTGGAATATATTTCTGTGTTGCCAAAGAGACAAGAAAACTGATAATGAGGACGATTTGCTTGCCATTATTCATCATAAATGCCAGAAAAGATAAAAGTTTAAAAATAAATAAAAAAGCTGATGATCTGATGACTTAGTTGTGGGTGATAATAACAGAAAGTGTGATGACTCGAAAAAGCAGCCAGTCTTGGTACTCTGAGAGATTTCAAGCAGGAAACAGAAAAATGTCTACTTCATGGCAAGTATGGCCTGGCAATATACTTTATTTTTTCCCAGTTCATGGCTTTAGCTGTATAAGTAGTACTGGATGCAGAGGTACTTGCAGTCATGCACACACACACAGAGCAACCCTAGAGGAAGGTATTCCCTGGCCCTGGCACAACAGCCAAATTATGAGGAAGTTTTTTGAGGAGTTGAAATTTCAGTTCCTTGCTTTTAAGGGGTATTAGAAAGCTCCTTGGTACCTGTGGCACTGCTGCAGGCAGAAGGTGAGCAGGTAGACAGGAATGATAGGGAATCTTGACCCTTGCCTCTGTGCCAAATGACTGAGCGTGTGAAGGACCATTATTTTATGACAAAGAAAGTTAGCAGAGATATCAGCAAACTGGCATTGGCATGTCTTAACTTAAAGCTTAGTCAATCGATGCATTGATGCCAATCATAAGACACACAAAATCACAGGATCAGATAAGTTGGAAAAGACCTCTGAGATCATAAAGTCCAACATATGAGCAAACACCACATGGTTAACCAGACCATGGCATTGAGTGCAGCGTTCAGGGTTTCCTTAAACACCTCCAGGGATGGTGACTCCACCAACTCCCTGGGCAGCCCATCCCAATGCCCAGTCACTCTTTTTGTGAGCAATTGCTTCCTAATGTCCAACCTCAACCTACCTTGGTGCAGCTTAAGATCTGTCCTCTCATCCTGTCACTGGTTGCCTGGGACAAGAGGCTGAACTCGCCCATGGCTCAGTTTCCCAACCCAACAACTACTCCAGAATTCGACAACAGGACCTTCTCTTTCTGCATGGAGGTTTCTTTTAGTGACACACAGATTTAACCTGCTGCTGTGTCATCCACTGTGACACCATTGTCAGAAGAACAGAGTCATCCCTTGTGTCTCTCACAGCTCAACAAACAGCTGACTTGCACACCAGTTCTTGCAAGCAATACTCTGTGCAGCTCTTAAGTGCATTTGCATTCATGCAGAGTGCATATATAATTACACATGGGCCACATTCCTGATCATATTATTCTTCAAAGATTGTTTTGTTTCTGTAAATTTATCTGCCACAGCCAAGATAAAACTTGGAGATCTCACTTTTTAATTTTGTTACTGTAAACAGTGTGTCAGCATCACATTTCCATAATCACTGCTGTTATGAAACATAAGAACACTACTACAAGAATACTGTATATTGCTTTACAATGTTTTAATCACAAATTGGTGCCTCAAACGACCTAACTGAGGGAATGCCAGTATGAGTAATTCCTACAAGTACATAACATACCAGAGTAGCTCCTCTCCATACCACTTACTATCGGAACAGATACTCAAATAAAGGAAATATGTTTCTCTACATTATTTACATTTCTCTAAAATGTAATTTAAAGTTATGTCATTGTTTTGGGGAAGCACAAGATATAAATTTAGCAATCATCAACTGGGAGGAAGGCTGAGGGGGTACCCTCAAATGTTCAAAATAGGGTGCAAGCTCAGAATGAAATGCCATCAAATATAGTTCTGTAAAGAAACCAGCTCCTGATGGTTTTCTGGTGAGGCTGTTGAGAGCTAATACAAGAGAGCTGATTGTGAATGATTCAAAAGAACTGAAAATTGTTAATAATATTGCACAGATGGTATAAAAACCTCCAAACCACAGAAAGCTGTGGTTGCAAATCCATGGAAAACCATGCCTCTTCAGCCCACATGTGAGAATACCCAACACAGTAGCTGATCACTAGCGAAAATGTTGCAAATCATATACAAATAAGTATGAATATTTATCAAATGTTTTAATTAAAATTATCAAGCCATAGGATTACGTGCCAAAAAAATCAAAAGAGACAACAACCATGAAGCAAAAACAGTGTAGCAGAACAAAAACTCAGCTGGAACCTCCAACAGCAGCCAAGGAAAAAACACATCATGTGAGCATCCCACAGCCTTAATTCAATGACATTCAGAAAGCCTGAACATCCCAGAGGGTGTGTGTTGCTTGAAAATGGAATTCATTAATGTTCAAGCTGAAAAATCAATACAAGAAACCCACTGAACTAAAAAGCCATGAGTCAAATTATCATCATTTTACAGTAACTGCTTTCATATTTGTGCTCCCTTTTGTCAAATCCAAATAAGCCATCTTAGGGTAAACAGCTTTTGTTCTCGGGGAGTTCAACATTATATTATGTATAATAAGCCATAAAGCAGATCAACGCCCACCCTGCACCCTGATGCTGCAATATGCTAAACTCTTCCTCTCAGTCAGCTGGAAGGCAGAAGAGTCACTCACCTTCTTGTACAGCCTGACCCTCCTTGCCCTGGCTGACAATTTGGCACCACACCTCCCTTCCAGAGGAAGGACAGTACATTTGCTTGTAGTATTAATGCAACCCCACTCACTTATTAAACAAAGCCAAGGGAAAAATTAAACCATGGGTTACAATTACTGCTGTATAAAATAACCCCATAAAATAAACTCCTGAATAGAAGCCATTAGGGGAAAGGAATAATTTTCTTGCATGTTTGCATGTATTTGGGCAGTGGAAAACCTCCAGAACTAGCACTATGTGTTTAATGCAAATCCTTTCACTTAATAAACTATACTTACCCTCCAACTCAGATGAAAACAGAATCTAAATACAGTATTTGCCCATAAGATTACAACAGCTGCCTCTATTCAAGCATGCTACAACACATGATTGCCACAGAGGGCACATTAGAATGACAGCAAGACCCTCATGCAGAGATTTCATATGTCAAATTTCCACCTTAGACAGAATTATAATTCCTGACTTGAAAAACTTTATAAATCATATCAAGTCATACAAAAATAAAAATTTCTATTGAGACAAATACCGAACTACCAAATCAGTCTCTAATGTAGTGTGTTAGGCAAAACAGCATTGCTCCATCCTGCTAACAGTGGCCAGGAGAAACACTCCCTTCATGGTGAATACAGGGTGTGCAGCATCAGCCCACTGGTTTTTCATGGATGCTGTAACCTCTCAGCACTTCCAACACAGCCTTGGCTCTGTGTTACAATTTTGGTCCTGGGAGAAATGCTTAAATGCTCTCTTCTGTTACTGTAAACAGAAGGATTTCCTGATGAGTTCAGCTTGATGGGCAGTCTGTTTGCAAATGTGTCCTGCCTAAATTATAGATGCAGGAACCACAATTAATCAGCTTCTAGAGTTCTCATTAAAAAGTAGCTACACTTCAAGGTAAAAATAAATTTGCAGACAGCTACCTACTGCACTTGCCTTACATTTTATTTCATAGGCAAAAAATAGGGCACCATTATTAAAGAGAGTCTCCATATGGAAAATATCCTTAGAATGAAAAGCTGTAACAGAAATGGAAACATAAGAAGCCCCACAATTGCAGTTTCATTTCATTTCCTCTCCAACTACTACAGATAACAAACTATTTTGGTTTGTTTGTTTTCTTTATACATCAGATTAAATACACTTCCAGATTCATAAACAGAATTCACAGATCATTTAAGGCCAAATCTGTAATAAGCCTGACTCTGTAACAAGTCTCAACATCTTTACCTTCCTTCTTCCTCTGGGTTTTGTTAAGCTTTTCATTTTGCAATTATTGTCCTTTAGATTGTGTTCCAGCCTAAGCATTTTATTTGCCATTTGATTATCTCACTGCTTTTGACCACAAACACTGGAATCCTGGCTCATAAACCCCAAGGCTTTCAAGAGACTGGACAACTGATATCTGACAGCAAAGTTCACTTTCCCCCTGACCAGCTAATGACTTTTAGCCCTAAGCCCTAAGGGGCTACATCCACAGATTACAGATTTATAACATGCATCCTATGTGGATTTTCAACAACATGTGGAAATTCTAAAATCGTGTCTCAAAGTCTGAACAGATCTGTATAATACAAGAACAAAGTGAGCACCCATGACTCCAAAGCATTAATTTCTTCTTGTTTCCAGTAATACTTGGCATATATGTGTGAGTTTTAAGTTAGATCTGCTTGATAATGAGCTATTAAAATTGCTTGCTCCTCTCAGTTGACTGGATAGAAGTCTTTGTTGTTTCCTTACTCATGTATTGCCTCAAAAGAGACCTACATAGACTTTTAGAGTGTTCAAAGACTGGTATAATTAAACATTACTACAAAACTTTTTGCCATCATCAAATTTATTAATGAAACCACCTCTGATTCATTGGTATTTTCCTGGGCTTTGAAAAAACACCACCTCCCATCTCTTTGTATCTAAATTGCAGATAAAACCTCAGAGGAAGTAATTTGTGTCAGATCCCCCTAGGGCCAGCAACGGAGACAGAAATAGTACCCAGGCTCCTGGGCTTTGGGACAGTGTTTGAGCCAGTGGACCTCACAGATTTTAAATGTAAATGGGCATCCATAACACCTCATAGAGTTGCTATCTCTTCCACACAGAAGCAAAGATGGAATGTCAATAGAACAGGATTTTTGGAACTGTAAGCCCAGAACAAATTAGTATTTTGCTATGACCAAACACCACTGTCATTTATTAAAATGCTAACGTGTACCAGAGTATTTGCTTCATTACCATTGATTTTAATTCCTTTCGCTCCTAACTTAATTTTGATGGTTGCCTCATAATAGCTAGATAAGGAAAGACACATCTCTGCTTGTCAGGCAAACCCTTATGTGGCTTTTTGCTCCATCACTATGAAATAAAAGCCAGGGCGTGAGTGCTATGGGCAAACTGGGAAAGTGTGTTTATTTCCCCTGGGAAAATACGTCAGCAGAAAAGTGAACACATATTTCTAATATGCACACATATTAGAAAGCATTAATATGGCTTGCAATTCTAGAGCTGTTTCAAATCTTCCTTTGTTGTTCATGGACCACTTGCACCTGAATCTATCTGGATATACAGTTATTTTTCTCTCTTTCCTAATGACAACAATAAAACTAGTTGTATGAAGGAAATCTATTTTTATAAACAAATTACAAGGCTGTCCACTGCATTTCTACACAATTTAAAAGGAAATTGCTGCATGAAAAATAAATTATGTGATTGTTTCCTGAATTTGAATATCCTGCATGGGTAACATGTAAGATAGGACAGTTGCCCCCATATTCCATTACTACAGGAGAGCCATGGATTCTACAAGCATGAAGGGAGAAAGAAAACCTGCTGGTTTTGGCAGAAACAATCCACTCAGCAAGTCTGAGAGTCACAAGGGACAGGACAGGGAGCATTTAAATGCCAGCCCAGGCACCATTTTCCCTGGGGCTGGAGCATCTCAATCAGTCCAGACTTGAGCCTAAGGCAGAGAATTACATCAGCCCCAGTGACACAGCAAGGTAAATCATCAGGCAGGAGCCAAGCCATGAGTTAATAAAAGTCAAGGTGGCTGTAAATCTATGGAGAATTAATTTCACAGAAATCTTTCCATCCCTGATGGTCATGCACACAGTCACAATTCCACCTCTGAGTGTGCTCCCAGATATCCCTCATTCTGGGCTTGCAGGCACCTAGAGGTAGATAGATTAGATAGATAGATAGATAGATAGATAGATAGATAGATAGATAGATAGATAGATAGATAGATAGATAGATAGATAGATAGATATATTAGATAGATTAGATAGATAGAGGTAGCACCTCCACTACAGTTAACCCTACAAAAATTCCCAAAAGTAACTGCAATCACCTTTTTATGGAAGCTGACCCTTGGTGTATACTGTCCATATATACTCATATTGCCCACTGATGCCTCTTCAGATTTCCTGCAGTAGTTTCCAGGCATGCAAAAAAAGGCATTAATTAGATATTATCATCACATATGAAGAATAACACAGGATGGCAGAACCTTGCTCAGAGAGAAAAAACAGAGTACAAAACCACACAGGTTTTTTATACTCATAACAGTCATAATACTACAAAAGAACTTTGACACAGCAGCTGCACATTTCTACAAGGCAAATTCACTATTATTAATACTGTGTCTCTCCTGAATTTACTAAAAAATCCAAAACTTTTGAAAGCACCTCAACACTTTCTCAATTAACAATGCTCTAAAATGTGCTTGCCACTGAGTGCACCTTCATGAGTTATTTTTAAGACAGTATTTATGTGAATTTCAAAACAATCCCAGGTGCTGTCAGCACCGTTTTTTCCAAACTGATGACTAAGATGTTTTGTGTGCTGAAGACATTTGCAACCAGTGCAGTTCAAAGACATAAGCCTCTGCTTTCCTTGCAGGAAGGAAGAACCTTCTAATTGATCTTAATGGGACTTGAATTTTGTCCACAGAGAGACACCAAGCAAGGCTTTTTAGCACTATTAGTGATAGCATCAACCTCTGTATTTCCTATGAAAAGAAAGGCTATGCAATACCTATGAGACATCCAAAAGAAAAGCTGTTAGTGTGTGAGATTTCAGCCTCTACTGGAATATTGTCTGTAATCTCAAAGTCAAACCCAGCAGCATATGCAAACCAGAATTGAATGCTGCGGTACATATTGAAGGCATTTAACACTAGATGTCAAAATAAGCATGTACCCCTTAAAATTCCCACTACAAATACATCCACTCAAAGTCAGATGCTAGAATATAAATGAAAAGTATGCCTGGAATGTATTTAATGTCAGGAAGGGTAAACTGAAATGTGAGAATGCTGTTTTCTTTTCCCAGATACAAGCTGTGTTTATCTTATCACCAGATTTGGGACAAAAATGATGTAATATTAAATCAAAAACAAAAAAGCACCACGGATGTGGCACTGATAGTCTAATCACAATCCACAAAGGCAAAGGCTGAGTTCAGATTAAGCACCTACCATTTATTTGTCAGAGCTTTACCCCACTAATTATTTACAGAATTTGTTCTAACCCACAGGCATGACATGTCTCTCTGGATATCACATTTACCCCAATACTGGCTTATAAAGCCTATCAAAGCACATGTCTCTTTCATGTCTGACTTTTCACAAATTGCATTTGTTTCAGGATTAAAGGAGGGAATTATTCCATCTTGGGATAAAAGGGTTTATTTGACACTTGTCTTTGCTCACCATAATGCTCCACAACATTTAGGCAGTAATGACTTGCATTTATACAGTCTGCTCAACACCTATTAAGCTGCAATTGAGTCACTTTTAACTCAAGTTGTGGAATACTCAACAGCAGCATTCAACTGTACAGCACATCAGTACCTGCTCCCTAAACTTCAAAAGGAACAACTTATTGCCTGTACAGCTTTGAAAAAACACAAAAACCCATTTTGGGGGTCTTGCAGATTACAGAAACACAGCTCAGCTGTGAGAGAATAAAGGAAAACCACAGGAGCAGAGAGAGACCTCTTGTCTAGAAAGGTACAAATGGACAATGCATCAGTCTGCTTCATAGAATCACAAAATAGTTTGGTTTGGAAGAAACTTCTGAAGATCATCTAGTCCACCCCCCAGAAATGCTTCCCTAACTTCCACAATTAGGATTCCACTTCCACTTATTATTAAATGTGACCCTCCCTGTCCACCCACAGTGGGAGGTTCACATTTAATAAAAGTGTTACAGGAGGATGGGGCAAAGTCTAAGAAACTCCTGCAGCTATGGGTAGTTCACCATGCATTGAAGTTCCAGCTTGGTGCAACTGGCAAGATCTGCCTTTCCCCATAGCTTATTCCCTCCTCTCTCCCCTGGCAGCAGTATTCATACTTGGAAACAACTTCACAGAATCACAGAATACGCAGAGCTGGAAGGGACCCACAGAGATCTTTGAGTCCAACTCCCAGCCCAACGTGGTCCTGGCCCTGCACAGGACCATCCTCAATAGTCACACAATATGCCTGAGATTGTTGTCCAAATGCTTCTTGGACTCTGTCAGGCTCAGTGCTGTGACCACTGCCCTGGGGAGCCTGTTCCACTGCCCAACCACCCTCTGGAGAAGGAACATTTTCATAATATCCAACCCAAACTTCTCCTGACAAAATTCCAGGCTGTTCCCTTGGGTCCTGTCACAGGTCACCAGGGAGAAGAGATCAGTGTGTGTCCCTCCTCTCCCCCTCACAAGGAAGTTGTGAAGTCTCCCCTCAGTCTCCTGCAGGCTGAACAGACCAAGTGCCCTCAGCTGCTCCTCACACAGCTTCCCCTCAAGGCCCTTCACCATCCTCATTGCCTTCTTTTGGACACTTTTTTGTTTCCCACACACCCTTGCATATTCCTGAACCTGACTTTTGCTGTGAATTGAAGCAAATGTGTGTATCACCTTTCATTTTAACCTCACTGGACTCAACGATCCTTCAAGTCCTTCTGACTCGAAATATTCTGCAATTTTCTGATTCTAATCTTATCTCTGTAAAATGCAATTCTCCTTTTGTCACATGTGCATGAACGTTACATGCTCTTCATGTTTCCAAAGGACACATAGCCAGAAAAAAGGCCAACAGGAAGATTTTGAATGGATAAGATAGTTTGTCTCCAGCTGGCCTTCAGTAGGAATCAATGCTATTGCAATACTAGGCCTCTCTCATCTCTAAAATGAAGCTACTTTGGGTTTCACTACCAAGGGCTGTCACTACATGCAAAAAGCAATGTTTTTGAAATAAGGATCATTTTGTTGTTTGACAGGAAGTTCTGCAAAGAACACAGCAGAAAGAGAAATCTTCGGCTGCCACCATGTCAGCAAACAGTGAAAAGGATGCATTACAGAAACAGCAATGGGATTTGGAGTGTTTAATACTTTAAGCTATGCACAGAAATAGGGAGCTGTGATGAGGAACTGAAAACATAATTAATCTTATAAAAAATAAAAATTAGGGCAGCAATGTGCACATTCATTTCCATATCAGCTGCAGTGAATAAGCACTTACATTGGGATCTTCCTGTGTATTCCTATACAATCTTTTCTACAAATGATTCTTGGATTTCAAAAGATAGAACTATTTGGGTAAAAACCTGAATGGACAGCCAGGCCCAGAGAGTGTAGGTGAGTGGAGTTTACTCCAGCTGGAGGCCAGTCATTAGTGGGGCTCCAGGGTTTAGTATTAGGACCAGTGGTGTTTAATATTTTTATTAATTACCTGGACAAGGGAATCAAGTGCACTCAGCAGACAACACCAAGCTGGGTGAGAATCTTGACCTGCTGGAGGGTAGAAGATTTTCTCAGAAAGGGTTGTGAAACATTGAATTGGGCTGACCAGGGAAGTGGCAGAGCCACCATCCCTGGAGGTATTTAAAAGATTTTTAAGATGTTAAGATGTGTTTCTAATCTAGGTGATTCTTTGACTTCTAATTTTATAAATCCATTCTGTGTTTGGGTAAAATATTTTTATTTATTGATTTTTTTTTTTCCACTGGATGAGTAAATACATAGGTGCAGAACTGCTTACTCTAAGGTCATTTTCTGTGCAGTGATAGAAGAGCTACTGCTAAAAGCCTCTGCCTCTTAGTTTTTGTGGTTACCAAGACCAGTTCCAATGCCTAGCAAAGGCAATGGAAAGATTCACACTGTTTTCAATGTTTACCATTGGCTACTGTTTTTTGGTTTGGGCTGCTATCCCTCCTTTAGGGAATATAAATCTCATTCAAAACAGACTGGCAGTACATCAGCTGAAGTATGAAACTCCCCAGCTCTTACACACATGAAATAGCTTTGGAAATATGTTTCCTCTGCTTGTGAGTCATTGTGCCAGACTGCCAGAGACAGAAACTCTTCTTTTTCCTCTGTTGAAACAGGGAAGCAAGAAGTTACCCCATGAGTTAACCCCATGCTCAAGGTGGCTGGAAACCACCCCTACCCCCCTGCACAAGTGAACAGCAAGGCAGATGGGGAAGAGATGATTGAAAGATGCAAAAGTAAATAGTCAATATATAAAATAAAAGAAAAATAAGATGAATTATAAAATAAGGAGATGCAGAAAATGGAAAAAAAAGTCAGCAAGGGATGACCAAGATAAATGTAACCATATAGGAATGCTCCAGAACTGACAGTATGTTGAAAATTGCATACATAATCACCATATTTTTCCAATAAGATAGTACCAGCTTCATTTGTTGAACATCAGCTTCCCCTAAAAGATATCTTAAAACATGGTGGGATGTTCATTTTCTTTTAAAAATAGATATGTCCTGAAATTAGCTTCAGGAGAAATCCAAAATATCACATGATTCATCATTTCTTCTACATCCTCATGCCTCTCTTACTACTCCCACCTCATTTTAAAAATGGAGGGCAAATCTCCAAAACTGGGCATCTAAGTCAGTGTTTGGGTTGTCATTTCAGCATATGGACCATCTGCACAAAATCAAAAGATATCTCCAATATTTAACAACTTATCTGATCTTCACAGAACCACCATTTGAGTCAATTTTGTCCTTAAAGCAAAATTTAGTGAGTTCTTGGACATCAATGCTCATCACAGAGTAAGCATTGCAAGTCAGTTAATCAACTGCAAATAATAAAATATTCTCAGTGAAGAAAACAGCTCAATAGTGAGCAGTTGCCAGAAGCCTTGATTTCATTTGCAAAGGTACTCCACACTCATTTGGCACCTGGTAGCCTCAGTTTTGTGAGAAGCTGTTATTAGGAAATGTTTGGTAAATCACAATTTCCAGGCATAACTACTAGGAGATAGTCTTAATGCCATGACCAGTGTCCATGAGCTTTCCCCTCTCAGAAAAGGGGAAATAACCTTGTATTCTTCAGATCAGCCTGAAGCAGGTTTATTACTGGGGAGATTTAAAAGCAGAGAACCAGGTTGGGAGATCGATTGGAACATCAGCATTATATTGCCAGAGACTCTCAGGTCCCTTTGCAATACAGATGGAGTACCAGAAGGGCCTCTTGGCCATGCTCCCTCACTAGTTCTTCAATTACAGAAAAAAGATACATGTATATTAATATTCCCACCTCCCACCTTTTATTTCTTCCACAAATTCAGATTATATCCTTGCATCAGAGTCAGTTGCCCACGAAAATTCACATCAAGCAGCAGAAGCTTCCCGTTTCCATTTGGACACTCTATTTTTACTCCCCCAGTAATGAAACTGGGGCAAGAAAGTTTTCTGCCCTAAACTCAGTTGGCTCACTAAATCACCACATTAATGCTGCCAGCATCTCAGCCACCAATCCCATTTCCTTCTCTGCACTCCACAGCAGGTAACCAAGACACACAGAGATATCAGAAGATGGTTTGGGAGCAGGGCATTGAAGTGCAGGCCTTGATGCCATCAGTTCATCAGAGAACTCTGACTGGCATCAACCAGCAGCTACTCACTGCAGCTGCAGACAGGCTAAAATTAGCTTTGGACACTGGGTCATAAAGTGTAACTTGGAGGTTAATGTCCCATCTCTAAAGCCACAGGTATCTGGCTTCTGGAGATTCAACAGTATAATTAATTATATATCACACAAAGCAGAGGCCAAGAAGAGTAAAGTTAAAAGCAAACACTTTTAAAAGGTCTCTTTTCTAGATCTCACATAATAAATTATAAGTTTGAAGTAGTTAGTTCTTGGGGCAATACCACCATAAGTGTAAGTCAGTTACAAGAGTAATGACCCCCCAAAATATTCAATTATTGTGGCCTTGAAATCTTCATAATTATTAGCAGCTAGGTGCATTACTTTTTTATCTTTAAAACAGAGTTCTTGCACATATTGGAGGAAAGAATCGCTAATTGTTATTTTCCTAAACCAGGACAAAAATATGTATTAATCTCTTAGATAGATAGATGCTAATTAAGGTTTTCTGTAAGCCATCAGACAGGCAAATAATAAAATTATACACACTAGTTTCTCTTAGCCATCCCAAAAAATACATATTTTTAGAAGCTGGTCTTTTAGAATTAGAGTTTAAATTTCCTCAGATTCTCTGCTCCTCTTTCAACTCATTCCTTAGCAAGTTTCCCATGGAATTGAAACCATTTACCACTATGTCTGATGCCATTAATCTGACCTCTCCTTTTGTCTCAGCTGACCACAGACTCTGAGCAATAAATAGCCTTTGCTATTTAGAGACTACCTCTTGTTTCAAACCTTCTGAAGGATCCACATTTCAGCAGGAGTCAGCATGCAATATAAAGTTGCTCTTTAGTTCAAAGCAGTCAATAAAACATTATTGTTTGTCTGTTTGCTTATGAGACCTTGCTTCTACTTTCTCTTGCTGTGAAGGTTTCCAGAATGCAATTGTTCAGCTTCTCTGTTAAGACAATTCTAATAACAATTCTAATAATAACAGAAACCTGCTAAAAGCCAAATGATGCACAGCTCTGTCTGGCAATTCCATTAGAACAGCTCTCAAAACTATTAAATATCACATTTCTGTGGCCAGATAAGAAAAATCTCCAATCACAGAATCATAGAATGGCCTGGATTGGAAGGCACCTAAAAGATCATCTGGTTCCAAACCCCCATGAGATATAAAAAGGTGCTGGCAGAGAATCCCATGGGAGCAGCAGGCCAGAGGCGCTGCACTTCCAGCAGGGACACAACTGAGGACCCAGGCACAGTCACAGGAGTGAGCTGCTATTCCAGACTGGAAACAAATCCCCATTTTCAAAGCTTCAAGTCAACACAGCCCATGATGAAAAAGAAAACCTCAAGAATTACTCCATAGTGACAGCAGTGCAATCCTGAAAACAAGGGGACTAGTGAAATTCTTCTCTTGGTGTTGGTGAAACCTTCCCTGGAGCTCATGCCATTTCAGAAGGTAAGACCTTCATGCCCCAAATCTCTGTCTGGTTTCAAGTGCTTGCATTAGAAGTACATATATTTAAATATAATACATATATTTAAATAAGTTTCCCATGGTTGCACAATTGTGGCTGAATCTGAATAAAAAGCTCCCTTATATAATCTACAACTGTGTTTGCTTGTTAACTGAGGAAAAATGATCCACAGCAATATGGAATAAAAGCCACACCCTGCAAATTCAAAATAATTCCCTGGAAATTAGTAATTTATAGGTAGAAATTTTAAAAACAAACAAACAAACAAAACACCACACCTGTATATCACAGACTACATCTGGATTTTTCACATGTTGAAATGTAAATTTAGCTTTTTTTTTTAATATCCCGAGATGCTATTTTCTAGGATGGAAGAGACCATCAAGCTTTATTCTTGTTAATACTGTCTGATCTTATCTTAAATTCACTGTGCTGTTAGGATCAATATTTCTTTGCTAAGCACATCTCTAATAATGCAGCTGAACTGATGTAGAATCTTTGAAGTGTGTCACCTCTTTCACCCTCTCCAAAAGCAAAGGCAGGAGCACAGCAAGATATTTACATTTATTACCACATTTTCTGAGTAACATTTTATCCCTCTGAAGATTCATCTTAGTCTCTTCTAATTAAAATTGATTGTTGTAATTTACTCAATGTGTTATTATCACCCACTGCCACCCTTCTGCCACTATTTCTATGAGTTCTTTGAAATCCATCTGACCCATGACACATCTAAATTTTTCCACAGGTCACTGTGTAGGTGTTTATAACAGATGTTTAACTCAGCAAATGGTTGAACATTGTAACTGCATCACATCAAAAGGGTAAAACTGCAGTAGTACACCTGGTGAAAATACAGGCAGGACTGGAGGGAACCCTGTTCCCATGCAACACAAGGAGAAACATCTCTCCCCCAGAACAGAGTGAGAAAAGGGTTTGGTTTGCAGTGGATAACAGTAACAGGCATGTCTGGAAATGCAATACTCTCTGTTGGTCCCAAAATGGACCTGGGCACCCATCCTGCAAGATGATTCACAAACACATAGTAAAATCATGGCTCCTGGTCCAAAGACCTCTCCTGGTAAGTGTAGAGACAGAGACTGCAAATGAATCTGTCAAACCTCTGGCAGTGACCAGAGCATGGGATGGCAGGCAAATCCATCCTGCTCTGGAATACTGTGGGTAATCCTTCAGCAGAAGTGTGCAAACGGGCTCTTCACCTGCACCACATGCTGGGAGGACAAATCACAGCAGGACGATGCTGCACATCTGCCAGGCACCTCCCAGGCCACCTCCCTGCCTGGAACAGAGATGGGTGAACACAAAAGAGCACCCCAGGCAGACTTGCACCAGTGAAGCTTTGCAAGAACAGAGGGCACTGAGTACAACTACATTTTAGTTTGCCTGTCCGTCCCATCTGCGGGTGAATTACACACTGGGGCTCCTTGCTCCTGGTGGTTTGTGATATTTCACAATTTGAGCCTGCTCCCTCTTCTTTCCCTCACTTTCCACACGTGTTTTCATCAAAAATTCAGTCTTCACCAGGAAACAAACAGAGGAAACACTGACCTTTTAGTCAAAGAAATATACAGCCTAAAGAAGAAATGAGCTCTGGTCACAGACCCATTGAAGACCAGGACTGTTCATTACTGAAATCCCACTGGTTTCCTTTCCTGGAAAAACAACTGTTCTCCTCTCAGTTTTGGGTCCCTGCTCCTTCACTTTTTGGATGCTTGTGCAATATTTCTCCACAAGAAATTGCAATGTTCTTTATACCTGTTGTCTGGCACTTTCATGTGCCTACACAGTGGCATACATTAATACAAATGCGTTTACACTGTATTTCAGTTAATAGGATTTAAATGTGACCGTGCAAAAATCTACACTGCAACTAATGTGGAATTCTTTAATTATGCAGTTCTCCTACTTCCACAGTGTTTACAGTCCTGTATCCTGAATATCTTTCTGGATTGGTATAGGAGAAGGGCATAATTAAACTTTAACAGCTATTTGTTTAATAATTTCACTAAACAGTCCCATACAAGAGCTCTTGTGCATTGCCTTCCTGCTCTAATGTTGCCTGCTACAAAGAGAAAAGCTGTAAAACACTTGGGGTCAGGCTTCCAGCTGGACCTCAGGGCAAATGAGGACAATCTCCCCTCCTCCTCCTTCTCAGCTTGTCTCACAAGCAAGCAGCAGAGACCTCCTACACCTTTACACCCAAACACATTCCACTGCAGTTTGAAGAAAATTTCTCCCTGACCGCTCCTGTGGTCACCTAAAAGAAGTTTTGCTGTCCAAGTGACCTAAGTGCTGATTTTACTGCTATCACCTCAAACACAGCATCTGTTTATTCCTACTGAACTTCCACACCTGAAGGCAAAACCAGATCGAAGCAGAAATGCTGCTGAGCTCTTAAACAACAGGTCCTCCACCCACAACAAAAATGGCTGCAGTAATCGCTGTCACTCCTGGTGACAGTTAAAAAATCAGAGCAATAAGAAGTGGCAAGGCCAAGCATGTCACCGACTGTATCCCTCTGCAGGCGCAGGATTGTTCTGTGCATTTCTGCCATGCAGCTTGACAGGACTTGTTAAAAATGTCCAAAGCAATTAAGTTTCAGCATCTTCTTTTGGGAGATAATTCCAGGTTGTAACAGATTTCACTGTCTTGATGAGTTCCCTGATATCCAATCTAAACTTTGCTTAATAATTTCCTCTCATTATTTCTTCCTTCAAACTCTTCCCCTTCATCCAGCACTACAGCCTCCGGGTATAAAAAGCATTATCTACTATTCTTTCCTAATTTAACTGCCACATTTCTCACATCATGTTTGCTCCTCTTGGTGACAGAGGAGAACAAAGAATAAATTTGGCTTAATTTTAAATCCCCATGCCACCCTTTCTGGAGGCAGTTAGCATGTTGTACCAGGACAATTTGCACTATTTTTTGTGCACTTATTTTGTTAGTTTAAGAGCCTGAACTCAGCAATCTACCTAGACACTTATAAAGAAATTACTTCAGATGACAGAAATATTTACTGCCAAATACTTTTATAAAAAGCATGAATCTGATCTTTGTGCAGTATATTGAAAATTTCATCTTTTTGCAAAGAATATAAGAATTACACTGGAGAGGAAGGAAAGGACACAGAGGACACAGTTGCAGAGAAATAGCAGGGTTGAAGGTAACTCTAACTTTCCTACCCATCTGATTTGCCTTGCACACATTATATACTTTCATTCAACATTTATATAATGTGTATAAATACATAACACAAGAGAGAACAATCATTTCCAGTACATAACAAACATATAACTAGAAAGTCTTGCTGAAGTTTTTTTTGCATTTGATGGAAGACCTCTATGATGTACAAAATGTAATTTATTTCCTGGTCCCCCCTAAAACAGACAAACAGAAACAGCAGAGGAGGATATTTGCATTCTAAAGTCAACAGGCAGCTGAAGTTCAGCTACATGCCTAGAAAATAAGCTCCTGAGTGTGTCCTTGATGACAGAAGAAAACCCATTAGTGTATCTTGAAAGTGCCTGGTAGATCTGATGGTTTCAGCTTAGTGAGCCATCATTCATCAGCCATTAGATAGCAGATGTGAGCTCAAGCTCCCCAGATCAGATAAAAATCATGACTGTGAGTTTAGGACATAATCAATATATGTAGATAAGAAACAGACACATGATCTCAAGGATCATGTTTGTGACTATAATGACACAAGATCTTGCAAAAACCAGCAAGGAATATGACTCTCAATTTCAGAAGAAGCAGGGGGCCTTCCTTAGAGGCATTGGAAGAGCAGCGCTTTGGCAGGGCAAAGCAGAGATAAGAGCAAAGAGCACACCTGTGTCACAGTAATGTCACCACCAGTTTAAGAAGTAGTTTTACTCAATCAGGGCAGCTTTTACCACAGTCACAGTCCCAGATAAGTGATCACCAAATTTTTTGTCCAAGAGACAGCAAATGCCATGATACATCTGCCTATTCTGAATTATTACAATAGCTCAGACAATCTCTGTATTCTCTCTTCCCACTCAGAGCACACAAGCTGTGAGCAGTGGCAAGAATAGGAAAACAAACAATTTCAAGTTCAGAAAGCAGCCTAATTAAGAATTTAAAGTCTCCATAATAAAGATCCCACTCTTTTTTTACCCTTGCTCACCAGACCCACCCAAGTTGGCAGGAGGCATTTTGTGGCACCAAGGATATCACCTGTGACCTCTCAGGTGTCTGCTGTGCTGAAGTAGTGCAGCCTGTGCTATCATATGTACACATCTGTAATATTCTGCTCTTGGAGAAGTGTGTTCATGTTCTCCTTTCTCCACAAGGAGGAATAAATGAGCCTTCACTGCACAAGAGCATAGGGCCACCTGTGAAACCACTGTCCTTACAGCAGACAAACCACAATTTTCACCATAAAAATAAAAAGGCATAGTTTTTCATTAATTTGACAGTGCATGGAGTCTGCAGTTGCCTGGGATTGCCTTGGCCACAGCTGGCTTTACCAGATCTTAGCAGCTGCCAAGTGATAATTCCCTAGTCTGTTTTATCTTAAATTCTGCAAATGTAATAATATGTGTTACAAGGTCTGACCAAGTCTGCTAGTCCCTGCATAAAAACAATAACTCTTTATGTTAGTTCACACTGAGAGTGCAGCTTCCAAACTTGAGCAGGAAACCAAGAAGAGGGAGCAAATTATGATGAAAAACATATTAAAAAAAACAAATCCAGACTCGAGGCTGAAGAGGCAAAAAACATCAAACAGCTGCTGGTGAAGACCTCGAGAGGGCACAAGACTTCTTACAGCCCTTCTTCTGCTCTGCTGGGGGAAAGCTGAGGCTGCCAACATAGGATCCACAGGTGGGGGACACACAGAACATGGCACAAGAGAAATGAGGGAAATGAGGTCCCTGTATGACAGTTTTGATGGTGTTATTAATGAGGTTCTTCATTGTTCATTTGATAATTGGAGTCTGTTAGGACTCTTATTGATGGTTCTGTGCAGGGACAGGAGTTGGACTCAACGATCCTTATGGGTCTCTTCCTACTCAACATACTCTTTGATTCTGTGATTATTTATACTATGAATAAATAGTTCGCTCCATACTTGTGTGATGTGTTCCCTTTTTAAGATTCTTTGTGGTATGCTTTTTTTATTATCTAGCTAGCTAGCTCTTTTCATCATACAATCAAAGAATATCTCAAATTGAATAAGGATCACCTCAGGACTACCTGAAATTAAGCATTGTCCAGAAATTCCTTGAATTCTGACAGGTTGTTGTCATGACCTCTTCTGTGGGGAGCTTATTCCAGTGACTGACCAACCTCCCAGTGAAGAACCTTTTCCTAATTTTCAATGTGCATTTACCTTGATGTGGCTCTATTCTATTTCCACATGTTCTATCACTGGTCACCAGAGAGAGGATCCCCTTTGTATCACATATAAAGTTTTTTTTATGATGGAAGCAAGAACTACACAGGAAACTGTTAATCAAATCTGCCCTCCTGGGTTGTTCTACTGCAAGTCTTTTAGTGCATCCTCTTCCTAGTAATTAAATAATTATATTGCATGTGTATAGACATATAACTGCCATTTAATTAGCAAGGAAAGAGCTGGAATTAAACACGAAGTCTTTTTCTAAATGAACATTTTAGGGAAGATTAAACTTGACTACAGTGAGGTGTGTCTCCTTGTTAGAGCTGCACTATCTCAGAAAAGCTTCTTGGCAAGCAAAGTCACTCCCCATGAATGCAGTATGATTTTAATCACAGCTAATGGGTAAATTAAAAATGTCAAAATTAGAGCAGCAAGCTAAGTGAATGCACTGGAAAGAAGAGTAATAAGAAAGAACAGGAGGAACTAAAAAATGTGTTTCCTAATTATATTGGAGATTTTCCATCTCTCTCAGTTTTTGTCCTTTAATCCTCCTGAATCAAGCTGCATGAGGCTTGTTCAGCAGACAGGACTCTGAAAGATGAAAATCGAGCTGGCTGTCAGCTGCCTAAGGGTGTGCAGGCAAGAAAGGGCACTGAGAAGCTGGGAGTGCCTCCTAACCACACCATCACTGAGCAATTTGCCTTTGTGAAATGTTATCAACTTAAAGAAAATCCGAGCCTAGCAGTTAGGACATAGAAAGAGGCCAGGATACGCTGTTCTTTCCCTGATGGAAAAGATGGAGGCCTGGATACACTCCTTCCTTTTCTTAGGTTTTTTTTCAGAAATGGAGAGTAAAGTAACATAAATAAGAGAGATGTCCGGACCCTCAGAACTATTTGCAGACTAATCCCAAATTCATGTGCACATCAGGACTAGGCTTGCCCTGGGCTAAGCTGCAGTGTAGATTTGCTGAACAGGGATGGTTGCTGCAGGGAACTTGAGTCACTCAGGCTGGCCAGGACCAGATCAGCTGGGGCAACTACCTGTCCAAAACATTATTAACTTCCAAGTAACAGCAGATGATTGAGGATCTTCTCCAGCTGAATTTGGAAACTCCCCAAGAACAGAGATCCCACAATCTCTCTGGGCAATCTCTTATGGTGTTTCATGGTGAAATCTAGTTTCTTCCATCTAAAATAGGAATTTCCATTGTTTCCACTTGTGATGCCTCAGTTTTTGTATTGTACCCCTGAAAGATGTCTGGCTGCCTTCTCTTGAGGGGATCTTCTTCAGCATTTCCTCATTTTTAATGCCTCCCCCAACCAACTTCTACTTTCCCTTACATGTTACTTTGGTTCATCAACAACTCTCTCACACTGAAGGCACCAGTACCTCAAAATCATTCTTGGCTCAAACAAGATGAAAACATGAGTTAAAGGAAATAGCCTTGTATAAAATGTAAACCAGACAAAGGTTTAAAGAGGTACATGGATGGAATTAAACCCTGGGGACTAGTTGAAGGCAGTGTGTAAATGTATTATCTCATAGGAATGTAGATATCTCCCATAATGTCAGATCAGAGGAGCTGTCCTACATTTGTCCAGGGTTTTCATGGGAAAGCACCTGACATGATTGGAACACCTTCAGCTCTAGAGTCCATATCCAGCTGTAGGCATTATTCAGTTTCAGACGTTTCCCCTCCTCCATCCCCCTGCTTTTCACCACATTTCCAAGCAGTGCCAACAATCCTGGCACGTGCCAGCACCGCCTCCTGCACCTTTGGGTGCTCTTACACGATCACTGAGCTGCCTTAACACAGATTAGGCTCGCTGCTGTCTGGGGTACCCTGCTCAGCTATTTGCAAACTGCCAACCTATTCTGAGTGAAATGCACTTCTCTAAAGCAGATTTATTTACATGCTTCCATCCCTCTCATCCAGTGTTACAGGAATTGCATGGTGAGGCAGGGAGGGAATTCATTTTCATATATAATGGAACAGGGCAACATAAGCTGGATAAGAATCTTTTCCAAGCACACAAGATGTGACTTAATACACAGAAGCTGTTGAAAGTAAAGAATTAAACCCTCAAATACCATCCATTCTTATTCAACTCAGGGGAAAAGTGTTTATCAAACAAGGGGACAAGATTCATAAACATTTTTATCTAGTTGGTTTTTTTTAAATGGCTGTGGGGAAGCTGAGTAATTTTAAGACAGTCTCCTTAAATAATATGTAGAGCTCCTCAAGTAGTGAAAACAATTTCAACAACAGTTGCATGTCATGAATAGGTGTTTTAAGGTTGTTTTTCTAAAACCATTCCTATTGCAGAATTTGCAATATCTGCACACTCAGATCCTTACAGTTCTGTTTTTCCATCCTCAGAGGAATTGACCAGCCAGTCATGAGGCTCCAGTTTGGAGCCCAGCAGAGAGGAGGAAACAGCACGTGGGGACAAGAGCAATGCCAGCTGAGCTGATGCCAGACCTGACAATCTTAAAATGACCATCCCATAAGGGAGATGCTTTAAACAATGGCAGACAAACAGCCCTCAGTGGATTACTCACATTTTGAAGGCATTCAGTGTCAGGGAAGGCCATGTGCTCTCTGTCACTGAGCTGCAAATAAGCACAAGGAAGAACTCCCCTTATCCCCTTATCCTATTTTCTACTCGTCACAGTGTGGCTGCCTGTAAGACTGGAACACAAACAGCTGCACACCATTCCATGCACACAGACACTGTATTAAATGCCAAGACAATTGGAATTAACTGGTACTGGACTTCTCTTTAAGCTCCTTGTGTACCTCACCTGTGATTCTTTTCACGAGAGAATTGGAAGATTATGGCTTGTTCTACCTTTCGTGTTATTAAAAAGCTGGTGTGGATGTTTTAAAGCAAAAGGGGAAGAAGAAGGATAAGTAAAAGAAAACCCCTGTCCTTTAAGGAAAAAACTACATCAATGTGCATGCAATCAGTAAATTACACCACTGGATACATTATGAATATTCCCACATGAAAAAAGCAAAAGGAAAGGGAGGAAAGCCTGAGAAGAAAGAAGCATCAAGGCAACTAAATTGCTTCCAGTCCCCAGGTTGCATCATTCAAAATTAACCTGCATCCTTTTATATAATGATGATTTGCAAAATGAAATAATACCATAAAATCATAAATAATACCAGAACACTCTATGCAGGCAGCAGTAAGAATCTACACAAACTAAAGAATGGGTGTGTCTGAAGTTCCACCCCAATTTCTGGCAACTAACACATCCCCAAGAGTTCATTTTGAAGATATCCCTTGGATCAGATAGGCTTCATGATTTTCAGAAATTGGAAATCCTGGTTTCTGAAAAGTCAAAAAAGACATTGAAAGAGAAGCGCAGAAATTATGTCACCAAATAAACCTGCCACCTACAGTGAATTAAGCACAATTTGAGTAATGTGACACACTTATAATGACAAACTGTAGTCAAAAAAATTATCTTCTTTTAATGTCCCTTTCCAAATTCCTAACATAAAGTATTTGAACCTTTCTGGCAAACCTAAGGTCCTCATTTTAATGAACATGGGGATTTTTGTTAGACTCAAGATGAAAGTGAATGAAACATGGGTTCTAAATCAAGATTTCTTTGATTTTTAAAAATAAAAACTCTTGTTCCTAATATTTACCAAATAGAAAAGTAGATGTGCATCCCATGGAATTTGGATTTGCAATTCCTACAACTGAATATCTCCCAATATTGAGAGGGAACTGCGTATCCCTAAATACTTAATACCACTTTTGGAAATATCAGATCATTATTTGATAATAATGGCTGCTAAGGTATCCCACAGAAAAGTGCAGTCATTCACTTACATGGGCCCAGACCAGGTTCCAAAAAAGACTGCAGAACAATTTATAGATTGAGGGGGCTTTAGCCCTTTCTTAGGCTAGATTTTCAGCACCCAGCAGCTCCGCTCTGGGTAACCAACTGAAACAATTGGATCATCAGACATTTGCAGTGCTACTCTTGGAGAACCAAGGGCAGCTCCGGAGAACTTTTGAAAAACTAGGAAAAGACCAGCATATCTAACAAGAATGTCTGTAGCTGTGAATGAAAAGCTGGGGGGGGGGAAATTCATGCTTTTTACCAGAAAGCTCATTTTAAGAAGAGATAGGTAAAAATCTTTAACCTTTTAGCACACTTTTTAAAAGCCTAAAAGATTTTGCTAGTGTGTGTTTAACTGAACAGCCTCCCATTCCAAACTCCTGCTTTCAAAAATATATTACACAACTCTTAGTCATTGAATTTTCAACTTTCAGGGGAAAAAAAGAAAAGCACCAAAAAAAAAAAAAGAGAGATTTTCTCATATGAACTAAAAGTGCATTATCTAATTGCATTTGTGCATCATGCATCAACTCTCAAGATAAGATAGGTGTGCAACAAATATTTAATCAGTTGAGTCATTCTTCCTCTAAGGTTCATCATTTGGCATATTTTATCAACATACTTAGTTGGAATTTTTTGTCAGTATTTTTGTTCTAAGTATTGAATATTGAAAGTAAAACCCTGAGAAGTTTTCCAGAAATACTTTCCCGACAAATATATCCTGGAGTCATATGAATTCCTGCGGATCATATTCTCTATTATTTAGTTTCCTGAAGGAAGATATTAAAAAAAAAAAAACCACATAAAAATTGAAAGATTATATACATTATACATACTATAGTATACTATATATACTAAACTGTAATGAAAAGGCTTTTTTCTTCAGGAATGTGATGTATGTTCATCTCATACAAACAACTTCAAAGAAATGAGAAAATCCATTAATATTTTCAGTGATGTAATACCTGTAAGAAGATCACTTTGTGACAAGTAAATCAAAGTACTACGGATATGATTTTTAGCAGCACAAAGAAAGTCATAGACTTTAAGAATATGTATTTTGGATAGTAGAGATATTATCTGGCTTTTAAGAATCATGTTTGCACTGGTAAGAAACACGTCATGGAATCATAGAATGGTCTGTGTTGGGAGGGACCTTAAAGCCCTTCTGGTTCCAACCCCACTGCCATGTGCAGGGACACCTCTCACCAGACCAGATTGCTTCCCAGGCCCTTCAAGACTTCTGGGAATGGGACATCCACAGCTTCTCTGGGGAACCTGTGCCAGTGCTTGACTGCCCTCAGAGGAAAGTTTTTTCCTGATATCTGAACTAAACCTACTTTTTGTCAGTTTGTATCCATTTTCCCTTGTCCTGTCATCCCAGGTCCTTATACAAAGTCCCTCTCCAGTTTTGTAGGCTCCCTTGAGGTGCTGGAAGGCCACAGTTAAGTCACCCCTAAGCCTTCTCTTCTCCAGGCTGAACAAGCCCAACTCTCTCAGCCTTTCCTCATTAGAGAGGTGCTCCATCCCTCTGATCACCTTAGTGACCCCTCCTCTGGACCTGCTCCAACATCTCCATGTCCTTCCCATGCTGGGAGCCCAGAGCTGGATGCAGCCCTGCAGGTGGGGCCTCAGCAGAGGCAGGAAGAATCCCCTCCCTGCCCTGCTGCCCACGCCCCTTCTGATGCAGCCCAGAACACGTTTGGCTCTGTGAGCTGCCAGCACACATGGCTAGCTTTTGTCCAGCTTCTGATCCACCAGCACCAAGTCCTTCCCTCACACAGATGACAAAACAATAGGTGTTTGGTTTTTTTCTTAGCAGCAATGCATAACACAAGACCTATTAAACTCCGAAAAGAGCGTTTCTGGAGAATTACACATTCCCAAACCTGCTCGTGCTGAGGAACCACATTGCAGGGTGTCTGTTAACACAGGATCACGTGATGTGTTTTCAGCAGGAGCTATTTTTGTGTGCCTCCAAAGGAATCAAAACCAGCACACAGAACAAACTGTTGATGGCAACCTTGGCCAGCATTGTGGTACCACTTCAGATGGAGGAGTGCACGTCAGAGCACGTCGTCATTCCGTGGCTGCTACAGCGTGCGTGGCATTTCATAGGAGAGGTCTGGCATTCCAAGGAGACCTTCAGCAACGTGTTTGCCAGGAGTCAACCTCAGAGGAGAAACCCTTAAACAACAGCTCATGAGTCACATGCTGCTCACGAGCTTGAAGGATGTTCTCCCAATCAAAAGATCAAGGTCATTTACTTACTAAACATATGGTCTACCAAAAAAGGCGCACACTTCCCAACTCCAAGTGTGCAAACAGAAGGAATTGCTATCGTCAGGAATGCCTTTATAGCAACCCTTTCTTCAGCACAGACTACACACTGAAGCAGTACTTCACTTGCTCTGCTGTTAAGCAGGCAAAATGATTCCTCCCTTAGTTAAAGGGAAAAACAAATGGAGACAAGAAAGGACAGAGGAAGCTAACTGTGAACTTTCTGAAGTGCTGCTGAATATCAAGATCTCGGTGAAAGGAAGACTGGTTGGACTCATTGGAGGAAGACTGGCTTTAGAAATACATTCATATATTTAAACTACACAATATTCATGGCAAATTATTCTTTTTTGCCAGGCTATCATTATATTACAACCTGATTTCAGAACAGCTTTCAGACTAAAATTCCTCTCCTTGCTTCAACAGACATGTTTTTACTACATTAACCATGAGAAATGCTGAAGAAAGAAATTCACTCACACATTTTGAATCAACATTCAGATCTCCACAATCCTGTCTGAAATCTACTTAGAGATTAACTCACTTGGAAGTGGCAGTCCATGTGTTATGCTCTTTGTCTCACTGAAGAAGTGCAAGATAGAAAGACTTTACCAACTAAACCACTTGGAGGGATCCTGCTCAAGGTGTAAAAATTAATGACTATACAGCAAGAAGAGCCACAGGTTCTAGCTTCACCTCAAGCACACACTGTTCCATTGCTGATGTTTCCAAGTTCCTTGCCACATTCCCAAGTTTTTGTTGTGGATGTAAGGTGGATTTTCAAGCTGACAATAGATCATTCCAGAATGGAGATGAGTCTCCACTCTGCTTCACAGAAATCCTGTAGGCAGGAATCCCTAAATGCACATAGTGTTATTTGCTCACGTTAAGATTAATTTCATCAAAGGCATCAGGAGATATTTATGACTTCTGATTTTCATTTGTCACCTTGTTCATTAAACAAATTCTTAAAAAAGAAGATAAATGACCAAAAGACAAAATGGAGCTGGGGGTTATGGAAGACTCAAAGTAGTATTTGGCCAGAATGAAGCACATTCAGATCAAACCAAAAAAAGGAAATTTTAAAAAAGAGAAATAAGCACCGCAAAGCCCTAAAATTGCGCCTGTTCAGGTGGATAATTTTAAATCTTCCTGCTTTTGACTGATTTCAGAATTTAGTTTCTAAAACTTTCTTCTCTTTATTTTCAAAGAGAAAGAATAGCTAAATAATTGTTACTAGGGTTAACTAATAGTAAATAACTATGTTTTATGGAGTAAATTTGAATTACCTAGGCTATAACCCCACTGCCTTTTTTTGTCTTTCTTCTTTTAAGTAAATGCAGCTTCCTAAGCCATCTCTGCTGATTCCTTGCATGCTGTTGTCAGAAATGAAAGCAGTGACCTGCTGTGAATTCAGCTGCTCTCAGACTTTCCAGCCCTCCTCTGCTGGTTTATGCTGTGCGTTCTCAGCAGAGCAGGTCTGAATGCCAAGCGTGGGGACTCACTGGCATTCACTTACAAGGAGCTTTTCTCATCCAGAAAATGGTGCAGCTGCTCCTGACACCGGGATAACTCCTAACACCAGCAGTGACAATCACAGGGTGGAATGCCAGCTCAGGATGAGAAGCAATGACACTGAAAAGAAATTCCCTGGATGCGAATCCCAGGGCACTCCCACACCACAGAGCCCAGACATGGCACAATCTGCACCTTGACAAATGGCAGGGAAAGAGCTGGGAAAGCAGGCAGGAGTGGGATATTTGAGCCTACATCCACTGAAGCACAAGGCAAGAGAAAAGTCCTTTTTCCTTCTGCAAAACATGGCCTCCTCCACCTTAACCATAACATCAGGAAGAGTGGCCACAGGTACCTGTGTCTACTGGAGCAGGAATGGAAAACAAAGCTGTGCTTCCCAAATGAATGCCTTGCCACCAGGCTTTGTGATCTCTTTCTTTATCAGTCTCAGCTTTGAATTTGAGAAAATGTATTTTCCAAAATTTATGTATTTTTAAACAGAAAAAGGGAAGTTGGTAAAAAAAAAAAAAAAACCAAACAAACTAACATATGTGTATTCTACTGACCAGATCAGCATCTTGCAGACCTGGATGGAGCCTTACCCTTTTGATCCCTGTCAGACTTTTCATTTCAATTTTGTCAAACTCAGTCTTCAGAAAAGATGAACAGAGGCTTTTAAAGCTTGACTGAGAGTTTTAAAGCTCTGCAAACAGACCCATTTCCTCCTGCAGACTTCATCCCTCTGCAGAGTAGCTCTGCGAGCTCAGGTTGGACAATTTACCAAGTTTAATATACCTGCTATTTTCTTTAACTTTACTGTGTATCTAGCAAAAGCAGTGCAGTACCATGACCTCAGGGGCATGCTAACCTTTCTAATTTACAGAAACAGCTCCAGAGATCCTTAGAGTGGAGAAGGCTAGGATGAGCAAGAGCTTCTTCCAGGCATGCTCAGCATTGCCATGGATTATTGCACACGTCTGAGACATCCAGGCAGGGTCATTGCCTTCATCTGTTCTTTTATCACCAAGTCAGTACCAAGGTAACAAGCACAACAACTCACTTCAAAAGGAGGTATAGCCATGGAAGGAGAAAACAGGGTTGAAAATCAGAATCCAGTAAGTCTTCAGAAGCCACGGGAGCAAATATAATCCTGCCAAGATGCTGCTTAACACATTTCCTGCTTTACAGAGCAGGGTTTTATGTGTTGTCCTCAACTGTTTCCAAACACATTTAGCAGTGTTGTAGAGTTCAGCTTTGCCAAAGTGGTTTTACTGTGGTTAAACCCCAAAGTGATGGGGAAAAGGGGGCAGAAAAATGTATCCGGCTTTGGTCAGTGTATCAGGTGTAACCACTGACAGAGCTAAGAGCATTTCCAGTGCACCTTGCATGCCTGGCTGCCAGATTTAAATTGATCAGTCTGGTCATCACTTATTTCATACTACTGGTCAGTCACAGTGGTATGAAATAACTAAACAGGTGAGCCCTGTAACCCTTGCAATAGTCTCCAGCCCGTGGGAAGGGAGAGGCTTCCTGAACCTAAAAGCTGAACCCTTTCAAGTTCATTGCCTCAGAGTCAGTAACAGTCCCACAGCTCTGTGACATGGTTGGGAGTCAACACTAAGAGCAGAACTATTACGTTATGGTCAAGTGAAAATTTAGCAATTGTACAAAATGTCTCCAGGGAAAATTGTAACAAAAACTCATTTTTTGTCTTTGAGTCCATAGAGAGATCATGGGCTGTGTTATGACAATATAATAACTTAGAGTTTTAACACAAAACTGGACTCATATTTATCTAAATAGAGCTTCAGCTGCAGACAGGAAATATTTCTTTAAATGCTTATATATCTATGTGTGCCCCACAAGTTAGACATCCTTGGATTTAAGCCCCCCCAGACATCTGACTGTACTTCAGTCTCACTGTTATAGCATTACCACCAGCTGCAAAACCCAATTCAGCAGCACAATAAATATGTGGAAGGTCAGCACACTCAGCCCTGGGCTCTGAAGGGCAGGCTGGAACCAGGAGACTTGATAAAAGTCCATTTAGCAATATCCACACCACAGTGCAATCACAAAGCAGGCACCCTGCTACAGCCCTATTTGTGCTGTAAACTGCAGGCACATCTCCTGAAACACAAGCAACACTAACATAGCTAATGTAAAGATCCAGAGGATCCAAATACTTGCACAGTGAACAAATTTACACTGGGATTTCCACAGAATACAAAGGATGTGATATATGTTACAATAAATAACCTTTTTTCCATGATGAGCTGCTGCAGTTAGCTTTCTTCTTTAGTGCTGAAAGGCAATAAATAATCTCTCTGTTCTGACAGTGGCATGTGCTAACAAGGAAATAACAGAGAATGGTGCCGAGAAGCTGAGTGATTTCAGCAGTGATTCAGTCAGACGAGGACTGTAATGAAATAATTCTCGCGTCCGGTTGCCTTCTGTGACTATTTGAGACTGCAATTTCAAAAGGTTACGGGCTTGCACTTGGCACTGGATCCTCACATCAGACCAGGTGCCTAGGCAGTGTGAGCTGTGTGCTCCCTGGTGGGGTGGGAACGCAAAGGAATGGCCTCCCTTGCAGGCCAAACTGCAGAGGAGCTGCACAGCTGGCGGGGGGCTGTGGCCACACTGTCCTGTCGTGGTCACCTCCACTGCAGGCCATGACCATGGCTTGGCCATTTGGGATGTCCCCAGCCCACCCAGAGCCTGTCCTGTTCCATCATTATAGGATGAACAGTCCATGTCCTGTTTCATCATTATAGGATGAACAGTCCATGTCCTGTTCCATCATTACTCTGCTGAGCTTTTGAGTCAGAGCAGCGCATTAAACCATCTGTCTGATCCTGTGAGGCTTTGCAGATGATACAACAGGGCAGGCTGGGTTCTGGCTGGTTTGTTTTGGTGTCTTTTTTTTCTTAGAGCTCCCTCTAAGACCTCTGAAAATGAATGCACCTGAAAGTAAGCTTTGCATTCCTTTTCTAATGGCATTTTACACAGAAGGTTTGTGAACTGGAAAATTATGCATTTGTGTTTGCTTATCATCAAATAAAGAGAGGTTAATTTTGTTGTCCTCTCCAGAAGCAATCTGATGAATGCCTAACTAGTTCTGACTTGTCATTATTCTTATATCTTTTGTATTAAAATTTTATGAATTGAAGAGCAGTAACTTCCTATTTGCTTATCTCATTGATGCACATACTGAGTCCTGAAGGCATTTTCCCACTTACACTAAATTATCTAGGGGGTTTTGTGGATTTTTTTTTGTGATCATGCAGCTCTATTTTAGTTCTAGCTTATATTAAAATTCTTATTAATGTGCACTTACTTCCTGCCTCTTAGCATGCGCTTTCAGTTTCAGAAACACACAGTTTGTGCACTGGCAATTTAGAGAACATGCCACTTGTTTTCAGGTAATTTCTTGATTACAGTTTTCAAAACACTGAAAAAAATACTCAAACCACTATTTGTTGTGTGCATCTCAATTCAAGCCCCTCTACAAGAAAGGAAGTGAAGCTTTTTCAGGCAATCTTTACACACACACCCCACTTTTGTAATGCAGATTCAGGCAGGCTGATATCACCACTGAGGGAACTACTTAGTTAAGTGTCCACATATTCTGCAGTTTCCAATGGGGATTCAACACATACAATCCCTGTCCTATATCCCAATTTTCAGTCTTTTTCCCCACTTCTGTTTAAATTTTTAAGCTTAAGGCTGAGAACCAACCTGCTGGAGAGCAGCTCTGGGGAGAAGGATTGAGGGTGCTGGGGGACAACAAGCTGTCCCTGAGCCAGCAGTGCCCTGGGAGACATGAAGGCCAATGATTAGAGGATGGTTAAAAGATGATGAGGGGACAGAAGCACCTCAGCTCTGAGGAGAGGCTAGGGGAACTGGGCCTGCTCAGAGACACTGAGAGGAACCTCATCCATGTCTGTCAGGGCCTGCAGGGAGGGGCCAGAGCATGGACCAGGGTCTGCTCAGGGTGCTGGGCAATGGGACAATGGGGCAAGAGCTGAGGCTCAGGAAGCTCCACATGAACATAAAGAAGAGATTCCTTACTGTGCAGGTGACCAAGCACTAGAACAAATTGCCCAGAGAAGGAAATCTCCCTCACTGGGGATGGTCAAGAACTGTCTGGACACACTCCTGTGCCATGTGTGCTCTGCAATGACTGCTTGAGCAGGGAGGTTTGACCAGGTGACCCACTGTGGTCCACTCCAACCTGATCTATTGTGTGATTTTGTAATTTTTTCCTAAATATTATTTCTTTCAGTTAATGGGAATATTTATCTGGGCTCTCTATTCATACACCGTGCTGCAGAAGCTTTTATCATCTCACCTTGCTCCCTGACAGGGAGAAGGGGATTTACCAAAGAAAGGGTTATTATGTGACAGACTGATTTATAAAGCTCTTGTAAACAAACCTTTGACAGGTAACTACAAACCAAGTGTGATGTTTTACTGCACTGAGCAGCACCTATTAAAGCTTGCTTTCAAATGGTGAAAATGAAACATATAAACAAATCCTCAGAGTTCAATAGGCAGGAGGCAGCTTGAATGGGAGTGGGAAAGTGCAATTAATCATCATCCATATGGCCTCCAAGCACATTTTGGCTCTGTGTTGGGACCTTGAGTGAGCACAACAGAAATGCTTAGTCCTTCTTCTGTAGTGACCCCCTCAAAGACCCTAACACCCCACAGAGGTATTTTAATTTTTCTTTGTTTCTCAGCATCCAAACCTATTATGTATTAAGATTCAGACAAGGTGTAAGGAAGAAATTTCATCACCATGAGGGTGTTGAACCACCTGAACAGTTTGGCCAGATTGGATGCACAATCCCTGGGAGCATTCAAGGTCAGGTCTGTGAGGCTCTGAGCAACCTGGTCTGGTTGAAGATGTCCCTGCTCACTGAAGGAGGGTTGGAATAAGGAGGATTTAAAGGTGCTTTTAACCAATGCAAATTATTCTACAGCTCCATAAAAAGAATCTCACTGATATGGAAATTTTGGGAGAGTACTTCAGTGGAATGAACACACTACATATTTTAAATGGAGGTTTGCTGTACCAAAAGGAAAATACAGCATAAACAGAGGCTGATGAAAAAAAAATGGAGAAAATAATCCAGTATCTGACAGGGGAAAACGTGCAGAACCCAAGCCCTTAATAATTTTTTAACTATGTGAAAAGTCATGACATCAAACAGGCTATTCATTTTGCCTTTGGAAAAATGAGGCAATAATATTTCATTCTAAACCTTTAGAATAACCCAGTCACCACAGAGCTAGGGATACAATGTGAGTTGTCTGCCCTGTTTCATTAAGGTTTCTTGAAAAATACCAGCAAAACGTGCAGGTGGTTCCTGCACAAGGGGAAAGAGTAGTCTTGCAAATTAGGTTAGGCTGCTAAGGTAAATTCTGCTTCACAGCTGGGGATGAGGGACTTTTCATGTGGGAATTTCAAACACCACAGTTTCCATAACCAAGTGAGTCGAGAAAAGGAGGTTGCAAAAGGTCTGCATGGATGCACAAGGAGGTCCCAACAAAAACATAAAAAGACACATACAATGCGGGCAAGCAGGGTCTGAGCTCCCCAGGACCAGAGAGACATGGACATACTGGAGAGAGACCAGCACAGGGCCAGCACAAGGATGATGAAGGAACTGGAGGATCAACTCTGGCACAGGTTGTCCAGAGGGCCTGTGGGGCCTCCATGCTTGGAGATACTCAGAGCCCGGCTGAACAACCTCCCAGTCAACCTGTTGTAGTCAGTTGCTTTGAGATTAGATGATCTCCAGAGGTTCCTTTCTCCCCCTTGCTTCTGTGATCCCACTATACGACCAATGCATTCATGTACTTGAGGCACAGGCAGTATTTAGAGACTTTTACTCATTATGGACCATGTTATCACTTTCACAGAGGCAGGAGCTATTGAAAACAAGGGGTGGCAGCTGAGCAGAGCCCAAGGGCACTGCACTACCCTTCACCATTATAAAATGGAGATCTCAAGCCTGCTCAGATTTCAGTTTAAATTGTTCCGAAAGAGCACTATTAAAACAAAAATAGACTCCTCAGTGGACAATTCTCTTCACTTGTCCAGTTCTCATGATCTTTTCAGAAATTAATAGCCTTCATTTTAACCTTGACTGCACAAGAGAATTGCTCTCTTTAAAGCTGAACCACTGGAAGTACAAACAGTCCACAGCATCCAGTGTAGCCTTGCCAAATTGCTCACAGCTTTGTTCCGTGTCTGCACCAGCTCCACTCCGAGCCACAGTGACCCATGTGGGCATGGCAGGCTGGGAATGCACCTGGGAACATTCTCTGAGGCTAGTAAAGATCAATAGTGCCCTGAAAGACAGCCAAATGAGTAACAGCAATTTATCAGGAACAATAGAACTCCAATTCATACTGACTGCATTACACAACCTGCTGAAACACTGTCCATCCTGTTACATGTTTCTAAACTCTTAAAGTATATAAGTGAGACAATCCTTTAGGAAACTTCAGAATGGATTAAGACATCAAATAATGGCTGAACATTTAACCCATCAGCTGTCAGATTTCCAGACATGTATCCTAAAGCAACACCACACAAAGGAAGCTTGTTGCTTCAGTGATTTACTTCTGTCAGGTGGAAAAGGGCAAACAGATGTAAATGCACAGCTCCTGATGCTATAGGAACAAATTGATATGTAAGATTTACAGCCACTCTTTCAGGCAGAGCGATGAAGGAAGTGCACCTGGCTCCCAGTACCAGGCATCCTTCTTAATTTATTAAAAATAATCTAATTTTGTACAAAATGTGTGAAACATCTTCACACGCACACACGCAATTACCAATCACCTCTTAAAATCATCCAGAGTTTTCTAATCATGGCAGTTTCAGTCCTGCTTTTATTTCTGAAGGTCCATAATGAGACCTTCAGAAAGGTCAGAGCCAAAAGGCTCTGAGAGCTCCAAAATAACAATTCTTCTGTTTGTTTAAGTGCCAGGGCTTTTTTATCCCTTTCAGCAGTACATCAGGCATGTGTTTCCACAGCATTGGTTCAATGGGGAGCAACATCCATTTTCACATTGTCTCATTAGTCTGACTACTTCCTTCTGGCTTGGAAAGAGAATTCTGTAATTCTAGTGGTAAGCTGGAAATTATTACATACTTGGGACAAAGTGATAACAGTGCTGTTAGTAGAGACTTTCTGTAGGGACTTGGTAACCACACTGACTATCCAGCAGAGCTGATGGAATTGTACATGAGCAAATGTTTCAATCCTATAGTAATTATTAATATATTTGTTCACAGATGCATGGGGGCGTTAACAATAAAGAAAATGCCAAGAAATACGAGGGAAAATACCTTTGTGTTTCATAGTTTCACCAGTGCTGTGAACTGGTAAAGCAGGGTTCTTTAAATTATTTATCTGACTCCATCTTATTCATATACTTGAGCATACTTCAGCACTGCTGGGAAACAGTTACCTTCCTTAGTGATGCTCACAAATTCTGAGTGCTTGCTAAGCTGGCACCCCTTGGGGGTGGCACTGGAAGACATTTCACAGGTCTGAAATGCACCTCTCAGCCACTTTTAGAACCACATCCAGAGCCCTGGATCCATGTTCTCACCTTGTAAGCTATCAAAGCTTCCAAATAGATGTTTAACTAAGACAAAAGGTTTGCACAGACTAAATCAAGTGTTTAATCAAATGAGTGCTTGCATATTTTGCTCTGTCCTTGTCCTTTCCTGCCTAGGAATTTAAAGAACATAAAACCACAACTGGCCAAATGTCAAGGACCAAAGTAGATTTAGGAGGAGGAAAAGCTGAAATTCCCTGCAAGACTGCTCATCACCATGGTCCTGTGCTCATTTCACTCAGAAACACAGATTTTGACAGAACCAGGTCTCCAGGCTTCTCTTTCTCAAGTCAACCTATGCCATGCAAATAGTGCAACTAGGGAGTAGAAATTCATGCTTTTGTGACAAGATGCTTAAATATTTAGTGAACTTTTAAATGCCTCAGTTCCTTAAAGGAACTGCACCTCATCCACCTGCAGATGCAGCAGGACCTCTGCAAACCAGTGCAGAGAGCCCTCACCACGACACATGTGAGCAGAGAGGCTCCCAGAGAAAGGAAGGGTCTTTCGTCCCTCTGCAGATCAGGCATTTTTCTTATTCAACATGCATCCATGCTCTCTAGAGTGCATCTCCCATTACCATTTTAAACCAAAAAATACCCAGACCATCTCACTGAAACTGCCTTCTCCTGAAAGCAATCCCCCACCAATGCAGCAAGACCGCACCTGTGGAGGTTTTGCTGCCTGTCATGTGATGTATGGGGAGATTTTTGAGTTCTGAAGAATTCATCCATCACAGATGCACAAAAAACCTTTCCAGAAGACATAAGGCAATAGAAAACAATGCTTCAAATGCAAATCTTCAGGGGGGGGTCTGCTGATAACATTTAGTTTCCAATTGAGATTGTGTCTGGTACAAATTCAGACAAGAGTACGTGGTGGATGTAGCATTCTGCACTAACTTTTTAATTTCTTCTCAATCTTGACTTTAAAACTAGGTCCCTACTTATTTTTCGGTATAACCTAAGGAACTTCTGACCTTGCAGGAGCCAAATCCCACAAGCATGTCTCTGGTATCACACAGCTTCCACACCTTCCTTTACACACACTACCTTTCAGCTCTAGACATCCTTATTTAAATTTGCACTGTGAGTCACTCCCTGAGCTCAGACTTCCATGGCATCCCTTTGCCAGAGATGAAATTTTACATGCTAGATAACTGAAAATTACACCTGTGTCCTGCAAAACACCCAAGGAGCCTGAGCAGTCCTTTCTGCAACATTCCAGTTTGGAAGATTTTTCCAGTTCATTCCTGAGCTTTTTTGGGACACCCAACTACTTGCTGCAAGACAGACATTTTTGAATGACTAAGCCAGTAATTTTCATTTTTCTAGAGCACAAATGTTGCTGATGTGAGGCAGACATGTAGATGCTATTCCTTTTCTCAGTTTCAATGCATGACTGTTACAGATTCCTAAGAAACAGGATTTTCTTGGCTATAAAATAGTTATCTGTTAGTGAAAGCCTTGTCTGAGTGGATGATTCTCAAGGCTTGACAGCCTGCTGATTCAGTGCAACATGAAGTCTCAGTGGAGTCTATAGCATGGCACAGGATAGCTCTGCAATCAAAATTGCCTTTACAAAGCAAAATGGAAGTAACAAATTGATACAGTTGCATATAGATTTGTCTCCTAATCTGTCGCAGGTTTAAAAATAAAAGGGGATTCTATTCTCTTTTACTGTCAACACTTCAGGTACATAATAACACTGCTGTTAGAAATGTGTTGTATTTAATGGGCCTTATTCTCTCTCCTGTGCTGCAGTGAAGTCTCTTGCTGTTACCAACACGCAGACTCCTGAGCCCTCCAGGCAATGCTTCCAGACCAAAAAAATCCAAGCAGTAATACCTCCATAAAGCCTCCTTCCTGAGAGAGCAACTTTTGAATCACTTCTTGAATTAATATTTACCTATTTTACACAGCAAAAGCCCCAATATCCAGGGGTGCCAAATCCTTGCACCAGGATCCCACTAGAACTGTGGTGGCTTAGAACACACCAGGAGAAAAAGAAAATCATCTCCCAATGTTACTGTTATCAAAGGCTTGCACACCTCCTGCTGCAGTGGGGGAATGCCTAATATGCATTTCATTTCATCTGATGAACAGCTGCTGTCATCAGAAAAGAAGCAGGTCTCCTAGGAATTCCTGATCCCACAAGGCAGCTGTGCCAGAACAAGTCCAAAGCGGTGTCACACCCCAGAGCCAGAGGAGCAGCTCCTCTGCCATTCCCATGGGGTTGGAGCAGAGGGAGTGGGCTCAGGATAAACCCAGAGGAAGCCCAGGGACCAGTGTGGTCCTCTGAACAAACCCTGATGCAGTAGCTTGGCTGAGTTCTTTTCAGGAGCTGTTCCAACAGCCTTGGAACACCTCCCACCTTTCCAGTGAATAAGGACAAACTAAACCTCTCCTTCCACAGAACCCTCATCACTGGGATGCAGTTTCCCAAAACTCTGCTGCACAGCCACAGTGGTTTAAGGATTTCATAAGCTATCCTCTAAGACATCTCCAGATATATATCTTGAAAATCCAATACTGTATTTTCAAGACAAGTAAAATTACAATTCCAGTGACAACTGCAAAAATCTTGGTGCAAAGAGATCACTCTGTAGGTCATTCAGATTTCACAAGCAGTAGGCCAAACTTTTCTCTATAAAAGTCTTTCCTTTATAGAGAGTCCTAAGTTGTCCCAGTAGCAGCTGGAAGCATTCATCTCTTCTGGATTTCAGGCTGATGGAGAAGATAATGCCATTCCCCAGTATCCCTATTATAAGGCAGCCTGAACACACCATTCTGAAAACTACAGACTTCTTGTATTCAGCTGTGAATTCCCATTTCATATTTCAATCTTGCTGCCTTTGTGCACAGAAGAAAACATGCAGGCCAAGTCAGAAATACCAGCTGTGTCTTAGACAATCCACTGGCTTTGGGTAAAATTTTCAAACAGGCACAGGAAGTCCAGTATATCAAACTGTATAAATTGCACACTGGCAGAGGAGAGAAAAACACTAGACTGCCTGCTCAGTGAGTGCATTTGCACCAGAGACACAATTTAAACCAGTGTGCTCTCTGAATGGACATGGGCTACATACACCAGTAGATGTGTGGCACAAGCCAAGAGTTGGCCTGGAATAAACCTTGAGAAGCTACAGCACAAAATTAATCAGATTGCTCAGGCTTAGGAAAAAGCTCTAGATAAAGGTAATAATAAAGACTGAAAGGAAGTGAAGGCAGATAAGGACAGACACAGAAGGCTGAAGTGTTTAACACCATCTATGCTTCTACCTTTGAAGAAAATGCTTAGCACAATTGGCTTGAGGAAGAGGAGAGATACACAGGTGAGAGCACAGATAGAGCGAAGCATTTAAATAAATCAGATTAATTCAAATCAGTAGGGCCTGATGAAACTCATCCTGGAGTGCTTAAGGAACTTGCTAGAACAACCTCCAAAACATTAGTGATTGTCTTCAAGAACTCACTGAGAATAGTCAAGTCCCAGAGGCCTGAGGAAAGACAACTAAAAGTGAGCAGGCTTTAAAAAGTGGAAAACAGCAATCTGGGGATTTGTAGACAAGGTAGCATTACACTGACACCTGGAAAGATACTGGGGTAAATTATTAATAATCAGTTTTTAATCCTCTGAAGCATAATAAGCCAAAAAGAAACAGACAACTTAGATTTGTCAAGAGCAGATCATATCAGACCAACCTCATTAACTTCTCTTATGGGATAACTGGCTTTGTGGAGCATGGAAAAGCTATAGATATGATGGATTTTGACTATTGTGAGGCTTTTGAGACACCGTGTCTCCTCTATGGAGGAGGAAAACAGCATTATTAGTTTAGTCCATAAACAGCAAGTGCCTTTCAGAGAGGTACTAACAGGGGCATAGTGAGTGCAAGAAGATACTCACTGTTATTCCCCTTGTCTCATGCAGAAACAGCCTTACTAAAGCACTTTGTCCTCTTCTCCACCACAAGTTAGCAAAAGACATTAAAAAAATGTGTAAAGATGCCATGGAAGGGCAAAAAAACCAATATGAGATTCAAATCAAGACTTATCAATGTAAATTAACTGATAGAGAAGACAAAACATTCATTTCCTTTGCTATAAAAAGTCATTAGGGCAAGTTATGGGTGAGGAGGTTGTGAGGTACCTGCAACAGAAGAGTTTTAAATGTGCTTTAAAGAAACACCTGCCAGTGAGGATTCAGGCAAAGACAGATGTGCCACTAAGTCCCTACATTTCTGTGTGGTTGAACAACAAATCTCCAGGAAGTTTGTCCTTGCACAGGCTCCACACTCATATGGCATACAGGAACCTCTCCAGAATACAGGCATTTTGTTTTCTGGGACAAGGAGCTCAGGGGATCCCCATCAAAACCAGCAGAAGAAAGAAGAGTAACAGATTTTCCAGAACAAAAATCTATTTCTGTTCTTAACTTTGCATATATTCATTTTTCTGTGTTTTACATGTGGAATTCAGTGCAACACAAACTTCAGTCCTCTTCCCAGGCTGCATGTTCATCACCTTGTGTCTAAATGACTCTCAGCTCTTGAGAAAGCAACCAAAACTTATACAATTTTTGCCCCCAAAAAATCTCTTGCTATCCCTTACTGGCTTTGGTAGTGAACTCCTACTCCCAGAAAAAAAGATTTTGGAGAAAAAAGGGTACCCTGAGACAGTCATTGGTGGAGTCCTTGCCAAAGGGATGCTTGCAGACCAAAAGCTGGTTTCCATTTTTCACTACTTTAATGGTTAAATGCCTTTGCCATGTCCTTTGACAATTTTACCACTAGTATCAAACCTGAATTGTTAAGACATTCTAAATTACTGTGGCCTCCAGTTTCTCATGTCCCAAGGATGCCAAATGAAAGCTATGCCACACACTTAACTACACTGCTGTGCCTTGAGGGAAGAATCTGGCCTTGCAGCCCTTTGTTTTAGTAACATCCTTGTCATTAACCACTTTCACTACTGACATTATCATCTTAGATGTGCAATTTTAATCTTACCAAGATCTTAGAAAAGCAATCTCATGATCTTCATCCACTATAATTTACTCTATTTGGAAGACAAAGGCATGTTCTTGCCTTTCATAGGGTGAGATGAACTTAGACAAACATTTCTCCATTCATTTTCTTAGCCTACTCCAAAAATCCAGCCATTTTTTAAGGATTTCTTTGCTAATCAAGTTTCTTATGGGTAAGACCAATGTAATATTTTCTTCACAGGCATTTGAACATCTTTCTCATGCTGCTGTGTCCTCTAAAACTGCTGCAACATAGCATTAGTGGTAATTGTTACCATTATGTCTGGGCAATCAACTGCTTATGATTCTCTGGCCGGAAACCGATGCTGTTTTCATCAGGGCTAGCAGTTAACAATGATATTTTATTAGAGGATAGGTCCAAGGATTGGCAGCTCACTCTGCTGCTGTTATGCAAGACCAACCTTCTCAATTAAAGCTGGAGCTAAATCTAGCAGATTTGCCTCATGTCTGCCATTTGTGGCTACCATTAAAATATCCTTTCTCTTGTTTTGTGTTGTTATTCACGCATAGATTATAAAGCAAATTCTGCCTTGGAGACAAAACCACATATGAGCAGCTAAAGACAGAATTTAGCCCCTTATTTTCAATCTGTCCCAAACCAGATTGTTTACTTGATTGACACCTTGTGAATTTTATTAATTACACAGCAGCTCCTCAGTGCTATTTTCTGAGCTGTGAACTGCATTTTTTATTATTTTTTTTACTTTTGTATTTTTCCCTGTTGCAGAGTATTATTGTTATCTATGTTTTCTGCTACTGATCTGTTTCCTTTTCAACATCATTTTTGATATATAGCCAACAGCAATGAACAAGCACTTTGGTTAATTTTTGAGTAGAAGTCTGCAGCTGGTGTAAATTAGTGTTACTCCCTTATTAATCAGAAAAGCTTCACTGCAGAGATATTTGACATTACCTATCTGACGCTATATAAAGTACTTGAATTTTCAGTATGTGGAAAGCCCATCACTTGTACTGAGCATGATGCAATCCTTTGTTCCTACCATTCTGGTCTTTATAATCAAAGCTGAATCCAAAGCAGCAGATCTAACATTGAACCACATTTACCCTTTATTCAGACCAATACAAGTAGACCAGAGCTACTTTTGTAATTTTATTTCACTTTCTGAGTGATGCAGAAAGTGAAATAAAATGACAAAAGAGCTGGGCCAAGGGTAGTGTTCCAGTCTATACCTCCTTCCATCCCAACCTCCCCTTCCCTGAGAGGAAATCAGCTGGACCTCTGGGAAAACCACTTTAAATCCATGACATAAAGCAACAAAAAAGGAAAAAAAAAACCAACCCACAAGACTTTTCACTGCAGACCCCCATGCCCCTGGCACGGTACTCAAAAATTTGAGCTTTTCTTTCTTACAGAAAGGAACCAAAGAAAATTATGGGTTTTTTTTTTCCTGGCCTAAGAGGGTAGTGCAGCAGTGATGCTGTAACATAATTGCAGGCGACCATTTGGTTGAGGACTTGTTTAGACACACACACAATTGCAGCTGCAAGAAAACCCTGGCAATGCTGCTTTAACACACCACACTACCACGTTTATCAGAAAAAAACTGCATTTAGCATCCCAAGGAAAAGTAAACTTTCACAACACTGAGGCATGTGAGTCCTGCAGCAATCAGGAACACAGAGAAAGATATAAAATGGAGGTTCTGAAACTCTTTTTTTCCCCTTTGAAGCAGGACTGCACCTCGAGAGAAGCAGATTTGACTCTGACCCTGCAGCAAGTATTTTCACCTCTCACTTGCCTCAACTGTAAAATGGGGGAAACATGATGATGATGCTTTGCTTTAAAAAATCTATAAGCATAAATTACTATCATCATTTCTCTTAGATAAAAGTACTCCAGCTTGCCAATTTGCATGATGGAAATTATTTTCAGAGCTCCTTATCGGTCAGGGCAAAAAAATCCTCTCACCTGGTGTACTATACACATAGCTGGGATGCGTAGGAGCATCTCTTCCCTCAAAAACCTAAGAAGAGCCACTTCTTTAGGATTTTATGAGCTGATAATTTGGCCTGCACAGCTTGCTTGGCAGAGCTCGAGGGAATCAGGGATATCACGAGGACTCTCAGCATGCATTTTATCAGCCAGCTCCGTGAATGGAGATTACAGCCAGGTCAGGAGAGGGCAGAGGGCTGCACTGGCACCTCTGCCACCACTTGGCTGCTGCTCCAGACACCCAAGCAGAGGTCTCTTCACCTGGCATGCACTCAGCTGGGCACTCGGAGGATGGCAAGTATGCAAAACTAACCCCAAAGTCCTCCTTTAGACAGAAGGTAAGAAACAGTTCTCTAGATCAAGCTGATCTTGTTTCAAAAATAAGTAGGCACTTCAGGAAATAAAGCTGCACCAAAGCTTAATTCCTGCATGGCTTATGTGGCCTTGTAGCATCTCCAGAATGGTGCACCAAGGACAGAAGTGCAGACTAACAGACACACACTCACCTCTTGCAATTTTTAAGCAGACACAGCTTCTCTTAGCACAGAACTGTGCCCACAGCCCCCTTCAGCTGTAGTTTTCAACATGCAAACCACTGGCAATGTTTCTAAATAGTATCCAACATCCAAGAACCAAGTTCAAGCCAACAAACATCAGTACTCTTAATCCCCCCATGGGTGAGGGCAAAACTGCGGCTCCCAATAGACACACAGATGCTGTTGGACACAATTAGTGTTCTGTACACCCACCAGAGCAGCACAGAAAAGCAGCAGAAATATCTGCACAGCTGAAAATAGCTTCAGTAGCCCTCACCCACTGTGGAAATGCTGCCTTTGAATTCACTGCCAAAGACAGGGAGAGTTTATGAGGATACAAATTCATGCCACAGGCCACTCTGCTTCTTGAAGAGCCTCACATCCCCAGATATAAATCTGCACTAGCCCCACAATCAGCAATAACACAGTCCTGCATTCCACTTCAGAGATTCTTGGTTTTCCATGGCAGGCCTATGCTAGCACAGGGACATAATTGTCCCTGATTTATTTTGCAGGTTTTTTTGTTGTTGTTTTTTTTTTTTCTTAATTCCCTAAGTTAAACCTGGTAAGAACCCAAAAGCTCATTTTTAAAATGCAAGAAGGGTTTTCAAAAACAACCCAACTTCTTCTGTAAATAGGCAGGTCAGGGCAGGGATAAAGAGCTTAGTGGCATGGAATATTAAGTTAAATGGAGCATTCAGGCCAGTTAGGCCTGCTTACAATCCACCACCTATCAACAGCCTTGGACTATACAGCATTATGCAGGTAAAGCAAAGCAACTGATGAAGAGCACAAAACTATTTGATCATAATAAACCAAAGAGTCCTAAATAACATCAGCACTTTGGGAACTCAGATAAACTTTCAATTTTGTCTTTCAGAGCTGAGAGGTTTCAATTATGCATTGCCAAGGGAAAAATATTTCCTAAAGGAAGGGAAATTAAAAGGGACAGTCAAGCATGGATGCAATACAAAGCCAGACTGAGACAGTTTTTACCACAGGAGATGCTGGCAAAGGCTTACCTTTTTTAAAGGACTTTTAAAGAATGGCTGTCAACAGAATTCCCATGGAACTGAAAAAACTTGCAAATATTTATTAAGAAGCTGCTCCTATACTTATTACTTTAATGGAAATGCTGAGTCAACTAAATAAGACATTCAGCATTGAAGGTACACATCTTAGTGAAAGAGATACAGGAGGTTTCTCATACAACATTTCACAGTTTCCTCTCAGTTTGTTGAGGTCAGGCAACTGCTTACAAGAAAACAATCCTCATGAAGGAAGCTTCCGGAAGCCCACAAGTTCAAACACCGTGGTCGTGGCCAGAAGGAAGATGGGGTTGGTGGTGAGGGTGCCAGAGCAGGTTATGGGCAGGGTGGAGATATCACCTTACTTGGAGGAACGTGGGAAACCACACACCCATGTCCACACTCTTGCCGAGCACAGACAGATCCTCACACAGACCTTTCTACCAAATGTCTTTCCCTGCAGAAACCAGATAAATTGCAAGTCCAATTTTCTACTTTACAAAACCAGTTGTTCTGGTCCTTAATTTGTCCTTTTCTGACCCAACAGAGCTGGCAGCTCTGACACTGTGCTTGGCATCAACTGTAGACAGAGCAGCTGTACCAAGCACAACGTAAATAGCTCCTAACAAGAAAAACAAGGTTGATGACTCATCTCTGATTGCATTTTAATAGAGAAACTCAAGAGTTTTATCTTCAGCTTCTGGTAAAACCAGCACCTGCCTACAACCAGCACAGCACAGCCAGAACCCACAGAGCCTGTGCACACATCTGTGGTGGCCTCTGCTTTTGTGAGTTTTTACATTCCTCAAGGAAAAAAAAAACACATTCTGAGCTTCTGAAAGTAAATGCAGTAAGTGGAGATTTAGCTTGCTGTTTCCAGCAATATCCAAAGCAATTGTACGCTCCCATACTAACAGATCCATGTGTAGGATCCCACAAGAATAGGTTATCTATTCTTATATCTTATCTGAGTGGGAACTCAGCACATCACTCCCAATGTCCAGAGTTACTGAGAGAACCCTTGGGGGGCACGGAAATCCTGGAATGTTGTCAGGAACATCTGGTGGCTTGATTTTGATCCCTCTAGGGATGTGACACCTGTTTGAGGTCATGAGAGTCACTTGGGAGTGAATGATGCAAGAAGGATATATTTATAGGGTGAAATATAGATTTTAGGGTTTTTGGTACTGGGGGGTTATGGAAACAAGATGGAGGGATCAGGGCGTATCTCGTCCTTCTTTTTTCTTCTTGTCATCCATTTTCTGTGGTAATGTTGGCACTTGGGGATTGGTTCATGGTGAAGGTGCACTTGCTAATATGAGTGAAAGGTATTGGGAAATACAGGTAAATATGATGTACGTAGTTTTTAGTATAAAAAGACACGACAGCCCCGTGGGTCGTCAGAGTGCCCTTGACTGCCTTGCTGGTCAGACCTCTGCTGGGCAGAAAGAAAATTCTGTAGATAAGAAATAATAAACAATCCAAAGACGAAAAAACTGAAGAGTCCAGACTCATCCTTTGAAGCGCGGGCTGCCCCTGCACCACCCTACCCGTGTCCGGTCAGAGACAGACACCTGACCGGACATGCACTAGGCTTCACAGGATATTGGAGGGATTCATCTGCTCTCAAAGTGCCCTTCTCTCCCACCAAGGTGGGAACTCAACAAGTAAATTCATGAAAGCTAAAACAATGCTTGAAAATGCTGTCACTGAGGGTTCCAAAAAGACAGCAATGTCCCTCTTCCTTCCACAGATGCCAAGCTGTGAACAGCAAGAGAAAAGATGCCATGAGTGTCACCTGTTACTCAGGAAATGAACAGCAACCACCAACTTATTTCTCTCAGCAGGTCCATTTTAAACAATAAAAATAAACAAAACAAACAAAAAAAATTAATTACTTGTATCTAATTCTCCTTGACCTGATTGGTCTCTTCTGCTCTCCATAGTTTTTGGATCATGACGTTCCACAATACTCACAGTAGATTTTATATCTTAACAGAAAAAGGGTGAGATTTATACTTCTTATATTGTTTTCATACCTTTATATTCTTTTTTGCATTATACCCATTATTTTTTACTAGATTATATGGGTACAATATAAACCTGCCTAAAATATGAGAAACTCCTTACCCCCATGTACAAGCTAGGCTTAAGCAGATATAATAATTTAAAATTTACTCTTTCTAGGAGTTAGATAATATAATCATCCCAGTAAAGCATTCCTGTGCAATGACTGTGTTCAGGAGTAATCATGTTTATGTGTCAATAAAATACATGATCAAGGCAAAAATTACCATGGGGCCTCAATCACCTCGAAATAGTTTTTGGGGTTTCTTTCTGAAGTATCAGTCCTATTTTAGGAAAGGAATATTTTGGGTCTTATCTTTATATCTACAACAATTGCATGTTTAAATTAGGAAAAAGAATCCCTTTTAAAGTATGCTCCTTATATATAGCAAACAGCAGGGAAAAAAAAAAGATAAATAGATTAATTGATCCATTACTTAATACAGCTCCATGCCATAGTCATTCTCTCTGTGGAAGCAATTGCAGTGTGTGCACCCAAGTTTATGGATTGCTCAGCATTCCCCAAAATGGTAATCCATGCACCCCATGTATTTTGTTTCAGAAACAGAAGTGGCTTTCTCTGTTCCCAGTAAGGCAAAGAAATGAAATGAAATGTTGACACATAAATGTTTTCCCTTGAAATCTATTTTGTATTAATTACTTCAGGCATAGCTGTATGTAAAATACCTAGCAGAGGATTTGTCACACATAACCTGTAATCTCTTGCTGTATTATCAAGGGAATATCTTAATAAAAGGAAGCTTTTTAATGGGCATACTGAATGGCAGCATACTGAATGAGACACAAATATATTGCTATCAATGCACATTAAACTTCTAATGCTAAGCTCCAGATTCTGATGGCACATTTATTTTCTTACCAGTAGTTCAGAAAATAAAGATCATGCTAAGTAACCCATTCCTAAACAATGAAGGAAAATAAGGGCTCAGAGATGGAAATAAGGGCTCAATGAAGCAAAATAAGGGCCCTTGTAGAATTTAAAACTTGTTAGCACTTAATGCTGCTCTCAAAAACAATGCAGAATCAACAGGTAGAGAAATCTGAGCAATTCTTTCAATCAGATAAAAAGGCACCATTTACAACCTGGCTACATTGGGCTACAGCAATGCTATCCCATAATCTAAATACACTATACCCAAGCTGTGCTATCCTGGTCTATAAAGATGTTCATCAGCCTGAATGTGGATAGAAGAGTTTTAGAGAAATCTGGTATTACGTTATCTAATTCCTTTTGAAATTCCATTGGAGAGTAACAAGTTCCTTAGGTCCACCTTGCTGAGAACAAGAAACCTTATTTTTATGCTCAGCTATTTATTAAGATAAGTTGCCCTGAGTAGAGCTTGTCAAATAAAACTCACCTGACATTAAAGCATCAAGCTTGAAATCACATTTCTATGTCAAGCACACAGCACTGGAGTATCAAAGGTATTGCTTCTACAATCAGCTAATTTAATTATACACGTGCATTACACACATGCTTTGCACACAATGGTGATGATGCAGTGCATTAACATATTATATTTAGATCTGTCATCCACTTTTGTGCAGTTCAGCTAGCTGGACACATCTAATCTTCTCAATCATAATATGTTTCCTTAGAGTCCTGCTGCAGGACCAAGGCAAAGATGCAGTGGTGCAGATCTGGCAGACTGGGGCAAGCTCTTCTATATCTACTGCACAGAGACCCAAAAGAGGAGAGCTGTAGCACCTGAGCCCCTTTTTTCAAGTATTTCTGGCAACCTTCTGCCACTACCCATGGTGTCAGGTTGAGAAAAAAACTCACAGAAAAAAAATCAAGATCCTGGACAAATATATTCTGCTTCACAGTTCTGGGCATCACTCAGGGCCATGTTGTTCTTGGAAGGACAGATCTCTCTGACAGCACATTCCTGTGTTCTGTCCATGTCCAACTCATCCAGGCTGAGGGCAGCCTGCAATACAGCACAAAATACATGGAACTATACCCCCAGGAACAGCTCTCAGCTTGCACCTAAGCAATACTTCTGGAAAAAAGCAACAGGAAAAGCGGGCAAATCTACATTTAAAAGCAGCCTTGTACCCTTGTTTGACTGACAGAGCAGACAAACCCCAAGGATATTCTCTGCTTAAGCCAAATGAAACAGAAAGAAGGGATGGAAAGGTCAGCCCAGTGGCACGTGTAGCACACACACAGCCTAAATGAGTAATCTGGGCTCTAAAAGACTGCATTGCAGCTCCTTGCATGCACAGAGAGAGCCTTGGGAGGAACTCAGCCCCATACAGAGCATTTTGGGAAAACAATCAGAACCTCTCCAAACTGCAGCAGAACTGCTTGCAGCAAACACAGATGATGATCTATATACATTAGTGATTATCTGCTGCTATAGGGCATAACAGGCTCACTGAACACAGAGACACAAATTGACTTTTCCAGTGGTAAGTTGCATTAGTATTTAAGAATTCATAATTAATTAATAATTACTAATTTTATGAGCTATAATATGATTGGGCTCACAAATATTTTATTCCCCACAAGTGTTTCACCATTCTTTTTTTTCCTTTTTAATCTCAGCACTCCTACAGTGATTATGTGTCTTTTTTGCTATGCTAAAAATGTTCTTCTGGTTTGAAACATTCATCTCTCAAATAGCCACAGACTCCTCCTGTTATTTTCCTTTTGTGCAAAGCAATGCAGAAACGAGTACTCATTTTCACTTCAGTGGAAGCTTCTAACCCCTCTGTGCATTTTACCAAGACATTACACGTCTCAACACCTAAAAAGTAGGGCATCCAACATCAGTGGCCCCTTTGGAATGCACAGCTCATTATTTCATCTGAACCATCTTGCTTTCCAGTGCTCAAACTCCTCCTGCCAGGTCAGTACCTGCTGTCTGCGCCACTGGCAGCATTACAGCTCTGAGCAAGGGCACAGCTGTGCACAAAAGGACTTCATTTCCTTCCCAGAAAACCAGGGCTACCCATGCTTCAGGAGACTTTTATGCAGTGGTTATCCAGCAGAAGATCCCAAGAGGCGGTGGAGGGCCTTCCAAGCAAACATTCCCAGCTGGAACTTCTGGAGGTGCTAAAGGTGACACTCCCCTTGCTGGCTCGCTGTGCTGATAAATCCTGGCCACCAGGCACCAAAGAACAAGCACAACCTCAAAGAAAATCAGACTCAAGAAGAGGGACTTGCAACAACAAGATTCTCACCCACCCCTATTCCCATTTCTCTGCTACCCAGAACAGGTAGCTGGAATTAGAGGCATAAAAACTGCCTGGACACTTATGGAGACCTCCTCCCTTCCCTCCCACAACAGCCAACTCCACTGTCAGCTTCTGCTGCTGTCCAGCAAATGCTTTTGCACCTTCTGCTTGTGCACTCTCTGCATCAGAGGAGGTGTTTTCCACCCTATCTTCACAGGCCAGGCCCTGGGATTGTGCTGCTGTGCCTCTTGTTATACTAACATAAACAGCAATCAGCTGCAAGTGTCAGTCCCTTTCTTTCTTAACCTTTGGAACCACTTTTGGCTTGCAGGTTTATTTTTCATTCAGTCAGCTTTCTTAATTGCACAGGACCAAGTTTAGTATAGACTCACTAATAGAGTAACTATCTAAAATGATGGCACAACTTGTGCCTATCTGGAATATATCACCCAGGCATACGGCTCTGGCCTAGTACCTTCTTGAGGAGTAGGCACTCTTACACAAATTAAAATAGTAAAAGAAATCCTTTGCTAGACTAAAAATGTGAAAATACTGCCCAAGAATAACGGAAACCAAGGAGGGCTTTTAAAAAAGGACTTTGCAGACAGTAAGAAACAATACCTATGCATATAACTGAATACTTCTGACTTGCATCAATCTTAAAACCATGCAATAGAGGCTTGGCTTCTAACTCACAAGGGCTACACAGGCATTAACTGTGCCTAATTCATTATCCCATAAATAAACTGGCACCAAAGAGGATGCTGAGAGTAGTGGCCTAACACAGCAGGAGCCTGCCTGTGCCAGACTCTGCCCAAATTGGAGTAGAGAAGGGTGGCAGAGAGGAGGCTACAGGAATTTCTGATTAAATCCCCTGAGAGAGGTGAGATTGGCTCCGGAGTGCACTCTGTAAAGCAGCACATTCATGATGTGGTAGTAACATTTTCCTACTTGTACAGTTTTGCAAAGGTTTGTTCTGTAATGCACGCGAAATAATGGGAATAGTGACCATGAGAACTGCCAAGGAAAGCCAACTAAAATAAAAAGTAATTAACCATATCTGCTTAAATAATCTTAGGGCATTTACTAGGACTTGACTAAGCCACTACCCATTTGATTAATCCAAAATAATTTACTTCCTATGTTTTCATGGGCTTCACAGAATTTCCATTCTGGTGGTAAATATGTCCAAGAAAGAGAATCAAGATTAGTCTCTACAATTTAATCTGCCCTTTCTTAGGTTGAATTTGTTTTTTTTTGAAATAACAACATTCTCGAATATTAGACTGTAGTGCATTAGTAAATGCACTACAAAGTGTAATGAAACACATCTGTTCAAGTTAGAAGCAACTCCAAAACAAAATTATGCATACAAGTTTGGAGTCCAGAAACTGTCCTCTTGATATTGAGATTGTTTGGTTTGCATTTCAGAGATCTAATATTGCTCATGATATGGATCTTACTGTTTAAAGTTATAGAAACTGCCATGACTCTAAGTCAATGTTTTTAAATTTTCATTTATATGAGAAGTTTCTACATATCCTTTCTTGTTCTCTGTTTTTCTTATCCTCTGTATCCTGTTCCCATTTCTATCTTTATTCACCTCCTACATTCAATGCATTTCTTGCAAAAGACTTTAAAATTCAGTATTTGTATTTCCCATAAAATGAAGAGGAAGCATAAAATGAAGAGGAAGGTAAAGAACATCATAACAGTAAAGAAAAATTATCCAACAGATCTTGAGTATTTTCCTGCAATCATTCTCTATTCTTCCTTAATAGGAAAACTGCTGCTAGAACCTCTTTCCATTCCCATACTAACCACTATTAATCACACCAATTCAGCCTGTGAAAATATTTTGCAAATTTACCTGTTGACCTTTAGTCTCTCAAATCGAGATGAGCAAGGAAACACTCACAGTTTCCTGATATAAAAGTGCTTATATGCAAATAATAGAAAGACAGGAAAGGTGCAGAAGATGCTTCCTAACCCTGTCTTGTCTGGGCCAGCAGTTTTGATTTTGCAGTAGGCACCTTCCCTTTCTTCTCTCCATCACTTCTAGCTGGGATTTATCATCTCTGCTACTGTCACAGGTTTGTTGATGCCACCTCTTCATGCAGATTCTCACAAATGACTCTTAAGAATGACCCGTGAATTTGCAAAATAATGAAGGAAGAGTGTCTGTGGTTGCAAACATCTGGAAAGCTATGAAAGCTGGGAGAGAGGTGAGAAATTCCCATTGCTCTAAAACTCACAAATGTCTGCCTGGGGCAGCCCTGCTGTGCAGAGTGCTCTTGTTTCTAGGACTATTTAGGCACTGGGTTCTTCTTGAAACGCCTGAGGGCCAGGCTTGTAGGTCAGCCAGTAATACAAGTCTGCCACCCAGCCACAGACCCCACTGGACTCTGAACATAGAAAATCCTCCTGGAAGAGTCAGATTGTGGAATGAGGGGCTACATATCTACTGCCACATAAAATGCATCCAAAGAAGCTTCTTGGTGGGAGAACACAACTACCACAGCCAAGACATTGTCAAAAAGGTCCCTGGCCTTTGGTTTTTGGCCCATTCCAATTAATATTACTTCCAAGTTTTATCAGGCATGACTAGAGGCTTAGCATGTGCCTGAGACTAGTCCCAGTATTGGCTTGGAGATGGTCACACCACTACATAGGACAAGAGAGGATGTTTAGGGAGCTGCTGGCTTTTAAACTGATTTTTCTAGGGGTAGCTTTGTGCCATTTTTGATGCAGATGACGGTGTCCAGAAGTAATGATGTCGGAGTAAAATACAGGACAAAGTATAAATGTGGCTTTGGAGAATGCAGGCAGAATGTTTGCTACATGAACAAATATATTTGAATGCTTGTATATCATCTCTCATCATTTTGTTTCCTTTTTAGTGCAAGGAAGCATTAATTGCAATACTGGCACATATGGATATAGAAACAAAATGGTAACTTTATCTCTCTGGTTTACAGATCTAAGTACAGAGATTCACACCCAGACATCCCTATGTGTATAAAACTCACTTTCTACATACAAGTGAAATTCCTCACTTTTAACCATTAATGAAATGAGATTTGGGATGAGGAAGAATTATAAAATCAGCCTCACATTATTTGTATGGCATCTATTTTCCCTATTACAACTAAAACCAGCAGAATCCTTACAGCAAATCATCTGGAACTTGTGTCAGAATAATGATGTCCATGCCAACACAGATGATGCGATTATAGTAAAAAGCAAGTGAAATGTCATGTCATATATCCATTATGTTTAAAAATAAGGCAATAGCACAAAAGTTGATATGTCAGACTTCAGATTTCAAGGGGATCACCACTACTACTCCAGGAGAAATTCAAGAATTTCCTACACGTCTCCCTTTTCTCAGTGTACCTTGTATGACTTCAGCAGTGTTACCAACACACATTGAGCTACACATCGGCCCAACATTTTTAAGACTATTTTGTACTGTTTGTGATAAAACCAAGCCTCATATACAGCCAAAACATTCCATGGTGTTCCTTTGCACCACAGTCTTCTGACTTCATCAGTGCACAGCCATTCACGTGGGTTTATGTCAATGACCTTAGCATATGGCTCAAAATTGAAGCAGCCCCATCTTCACCTCCATTTTAAAGGTCAAGAGTTATCTCTGAGTGTTTGAAAAGTCAGTGTTATGCAATGGTGAATGTGGGGAAGATACAACTGTACCTGGTAAATTTAAACAAAACAGGTAATTTTCCCAGGAATAACAATTGCAGAAATTGGGGATAAATTCACACTGCATTTGGTAGTGGTTTCTCACTCCACATTCTTATCCCAAGCAAATATGAGTGTGTGCCCTGCTGGTGCAAAGGTTGCATGCACAGGCAATCTACTGCATAATTGCAAAAAAAAAATCTGAAATTTTTACTACACTATTTTAAGTTACATGACTTATATATTGCCTAACTTATTAAAAATACTTCATTTTTTATTAATAAAAAATCAGTACTTTTTTTTATTCACCTTGTGTAGGTAAATTTGTTCAGAGCACTTGAGCTCTTTTCTTTCTAGAAAATATTTATTGACTGCGAAGCATGTCTGAAGAGCTTTCATAAAAGGAACTACTTTTTTTAGATACTTTCCACTGCTAGAATGTCCAAACAAAAAACTTCTCCTCAGTATGCTGTTCAACTCAATCCATTTTAACCTGTGAATGTGCATAAAAATTCTATATTACTGTGAAAGTAATGAGTTAGAATGAGAGTTTTCAGAAATCTCTGAAGGAAAAAGCTTCAGGAGCCAGTGGACAATTATATCCTTTGCATTTAGGAGCTCAGCATTTCACTAAACCCTTTGAAAATAAACAAGATGGGATATTTTTGATAAATATTACTACTCATCAAATAAAATATTTTCAACAAAATTTATGTTACCAGCTCTTTCTACCACCTACTAAGATAGATAAGGCTCTGGTTACAGGAGGTTCTTTGTTGTAAAGAGCAGCACATCTCAGCTAAGACTTGAAGCACTTGTAATTTTTACTTAGGCCCAGGATGTACAGCAACAATTCCTAGACCTACTGGCTTTGGTACCACTCACATGTGCTCCTGGACTCTACTCCAAAAGGTGCACCTCAAAAATAGTGTAAAGAAGGGATGCATGCGTATTTTCCCCTCAATTGCTTCCCAACATCTTAGCCTGACTTCCAGTATATGCTTAAAAAAACCTCTGCACTTTAGTGGCCTTGGCTCACGCTAAATACAGAATCCATGCTCCTGTTTCACCTGGCTCAGCCAGTTTGCCAGAGCACAGAAAGGAGTTCTTAAATAAAGCCTGATTTCCATGGGATGCTGGAGAGGGAAATGAGAAGACCCCTGTGGATAATCTCTTGCTCAGGGGTACCTGACAAACACGTGCCACTGTGCAAGCCCGGCTGCTCCAAAACCAACTCCCTCAAGCACTCGCCTCAACCAGGCCCAAGCCAGAGCAGGGTCCACAAGCCAAAAGCTGATGAGGTCTGCCTTCATTAGAAGAACAGCCCTAATCTGCAGGATGCTCAGCTCCTGTCCTGCTGCAGCTGTTCCTCAGCCTCTTGAGAGAGAGATCCTTGTGAAGCCAAGTCTTACATGTGTCCTCAAGCCTGAGCAACCATGACATAAACCCTTCCCCACTCCTCTTTCGTTTCAGTATTATTGAAGGCATGAAGGTGGCAACACCTGCCAAGATGCATCAAACAAACTGGAAGTCAGCTGAGCAGTGGTTCTCCCCTAAATTCATTTCCAGAGGTTGATGTGAATGCATTATAAGCAGATAACCATGATAAATCTATCTAGAGATAACTATGATAAATCGATCTACTCATAAAGATTAATTGGTTCTATTTGCTCCTTCTGCTATTGTTATTTAAAGAATCAACAACCTAATTTTCAGTAATATTTTGCAGAAAAGAATACCATTTAGACTACTAAGAGTGTTCACCCATATCCCTCAAGAAAAATGCCAAAGACAGAATTACAAATGCATAGGTAATTTATTTGTGCAGCTATGTGTATCAAAACAAAATATGTTTCTCTGCATATTCTGACCAACTAGCTGCACAGTAATATTTTAAGACTAATTTTAATATCAACATTAAATATGTTTTCATAACTGAAGTTGTCAGGATCATAGCTCAATGTATTTTCTTTGCAAAAAGCAGGCAAATTTGAGTGAAATGCTAAAGCTAAAGGGCACATTTACCTGGGGAATTAATGAACAGCCTACATGGAATATGCACATTTCATTCCTTTTTGTTAAAATAATTGTGAATATGGAAATAATTATCCATGTTTTAAAAATTAATAGTCCTTTAAGGAACAGCTGCAGACACACAGTTTGAAGTAAGAGAGTTGAAATAATTAACAACATGTTCATAAAGCAAGAGACCCTCTAGGCCCACAAGAGCATGGCACACAGGCAACAAAACACCCAACCAGGATTTACCTAGACAGAGGGAAATGTTCTTCACACATGACAGACAGCATGGATACAACATCCATAACAACAGCTCTTGCTGAGTGGTTCCAGGTAGGAAATGAGAAAGTCACTGAAGTATCCACTGCATTTTTTTTGTTTCATTAATCACCATTCACGGGAGTCCATGTGCACACAGCCAGTTGGAATGGAGAAAGATAATATATCAGAAAATGAGTTAGGAAAATGTGCTGCTGGGCTTCTTAGCAAAACCTGGGGGCCCCAGGGTGGATTTACATTATACTTGGAATATCTGCATTCCCCTTTGCTTTTTTTTTAATAATTGAACAAACAAAACAAAAACCAAGAAAACAACCAATCAAACAACAACAAAAACCAAAACAAACCCACAAAATTATATATAAAGTTCCCCTTTCTAGATCTGGGTAGAGAGGGTCATATAACTGCAGTCATGAAAGATTGTAAAATGAGACTTGTGGTCTAAAACAGGACAACTAACCAGAATGAACTAAACTAAATGCAATGCCTTCCTTTCACCCTGATTGGAAATTATGTTCCTTTTGGCTTTCCATGGAATTGATGATCTCACTGGCTCTCCCAAGTACAGTGAGTGTTCCCAATTTCTTCCAGTAGACAACTTTGCTCCGAGGTAGAATTGGAGCCAGGCGTGCCACTCCTGTCTAATCAGAAACAGTGAGGCAGGAAAGAAGAAGTAATCTTGACTAAAACTTTTGCCAGTTTATTTTGTGTGACAGATAATGCATTTCTAAAGACTCCCATGAGAACTCATGTGGAGGAGGTTTAGTGGGCTATCAGCACACGTCTCAGCTCATACTATATCACATTAATCATCAGCTTGCATTAAAAAGGCCACCTGTCCTTGCCTGTTTGTTCCCTGTGATGAAAAGTGTTCCTTTATAATGCAGTTGTTCAATTAATCCACACATTTATTACAAGATTTTGCACATTAACATCCACTCATTCTGCTCCCAGTAAATCTACAGCTTTTCTTGTCAGGGTTTAAGCCTCTGTTTTGAGGTGGGAGGGAAATGAACTGAATAAAATGATGAAAACAAATTACTTCACTGCTCAACCTCTCATCACTGAAATACCAAAATAAAATTTAAAAAAATTTAATGTTTGAAAAGTTCAGATAAGGGTCTTCCAGTTCTACATCCCAGATGGTGAGATGCCAAGAATTTCACAGACAAACTTGTGCTAATGGAATTCTTAGCTCAGCTTTGTACACTAAGGTAACCTGGATAAGCTTCTGAGTTCTCAGGTATCTTCCTCTGGACAAATCCAATCTCAGCAACACAGCGCAGACCGGCCAGGCACACAGTTTGAAACACTGATCTGAACTTTTCAAACATTAAAAGGAGGAGGGCCTTTGATCTCAGATCTGTGCCCTTCTGCCCTATCTCCAGCCTGACCAACAAAGTGCTACAGACCTGAGCATCTCTGGGAAAGGTACCTTTACAGCGAGAGCAATCTAAAATGATGAAAAATCTAAACCCAACAGGAAGATACAAGCATGCTGCTCCAGGCACCACATCAGCAAGGAGAACCCATCCTGATAGCCCCAAATAGTCCCAGTTACTTAAGACTTGGTTACTTCTGCAACCATTTCTGGATTACTTGATCTACATTACAGGATAGACAGATAAAGCAAGCAGTGGAACCATGATGCAGATTAAAGGTTGAAACAACAAGAGATGGATTAAGAACACATGCAAGAAAAGGGATCAGAGGGTGCTTTATCTGTGTGATCAGCTGGAACAGATCCTGAAGCTTGCATCAGCCAACTATGGGTTTTATTTTGGTATGATTTAACAGCTATTTGAGAAGCTTGCATGAGCAGATATAGATATGGTGGCTTTCAATAATATTAGCAGATAGAGGGCTAGAGATGGAGGCTAATTATTTTGTTTGTGTAAGAGCTGCCTCTGTTATTGTTTTTGGTTGTAAATGTGTATTTCTAAGAACAATTTTACAGATGTGAAAGTGGTAATGGTTAATATTACTGCTCATGTAAATATCAAGTACATATGTAAATATCAAAGGAGACTTATTTCCTTTGCTGTGGCAGCCCCTATTGTTCACCAGTTAGAAGGGAGCTCTGAAGTTTTCTGCCTTTTTGTTAAGTTAATCAATGGGTATTTACTATAACTTGCCAACAAAACTTAGGTCAAGCTACACAAGATGCCTCCTCCCATTTTTCATGCCGACAATAAAAGGCCCTGCAAAGAAGGGGGAGAATGAGTATTAAACACATAATATAGAAAAAATAACAAAAAACTCTTATTACAGAAATATGATCCTATTTGTGGAAGAGATTTTTTTTATATTTCAGCACTTTTCTTTCTTTCTTCACATGACTATAAAGCTCTTCAACAAGTGATTAAGCTAAAAATGAATCTTTACAATAAAATTCCAAATTCAGTCCTCAAAGAATTAGGATGGTTTATCTTCCCCAGTAGAAACATAACCTACATAAGAAAGATTGATTCTTCACATTATATCAGGAGAGAAAAGCTGGGGATGTTTTGCTGGGGTGCTTTTTTAGTGGTTTTGTTTCATTTCAGGGTGGATTATTTTAAGAGTAAGGAATGAAATTCTATGAGTAGAATCATTTAAAATTTAAACTCAACTGATCAAACCCTCAATAAAAATAGTTCTTAAAAATCATCAGCCCTAAAAATTCTTAACCCTTATTTGGATTTCTTTTTCAGATTAAAAAATCCATATAAACCTTGGGCTTTTAATGTTTTGCCCCAAATCATTGACAAGATGATAATAACAAAAGTATCTGTATTCAATTCATTCTTTTCCAGTATGAATGGAATTACTTTCAATCCTGTTTCAGAGGTAGGACTTCACCCCTAGATATAACCACCTCAAATAGCAAATCACATAATGAGAGATCTCATTGTTTTCTCTGGATTCCCTTGGGTGGAAGCAACTATTTGGTCTTCATTTTACACCCATCCCCACAATTTTTAGCAGATGTGTTTTCTTTACTTCAAAACAGAAGAGAGTGGAGTTGGCAAAATAGGGTGAAAAATAAATTAGAGAAGCCCTACTAATTTTGTGGTGGGCACAGGATGCTCCAGGTGCCCTGACAATGGTGGCATCTGGCCAGAGAAACCCTGACACCACTACAGGAGCCCTTCAAAAGCATTTCTAGGCACAGAAAAAGCATTTTCCTGGAATAACAGCTGGGTAATAAGCATAAATCTGGATATATGTCGACACAAGGGTATAAAAAGAGCATAAAAAAGGTACAAAGGAAATAACAGATGGAAATGTACTGTCCACCACCATTAAAAACGGGAGGTGAGGGCATGCTCATAATTTCAGCAGACAGCTGTCAAGGCCAGAGGTGCTGCAGATGTTTATGGCAACCCAGGGCCTATTTCACTCTCCTGAAGATGAACAGGGGTCTGCTTTTATTCAGATCAAAACACTCATGCTGCAATAAATATGACAGGGCAAATACTCACCCTAGTGTAAATAAGCACAGCTTCTAAAAAGCACTGTACAGCTGCTGAGGATTTGATCTTGTGAGCAAATGCTTTTCTCTCATGGCATTATCCAGATTTATTGCTTGACAGTGACAAAGGATCAATCTTTAATCAAAAATGTAGGTCCTAAAAGGAGCTTAAATTAATATTATACTGTCATTTCTCATATATCGCTCTTGTGACAACCAAAAGTACAGAGGGTCTGGAACACAAGCAGCATTTTTCAGCAAGATTCATTTGCACACAGATTTCTATTCAGTTAAGCAGTTTTTATTTTATTATTTTATTATTTCTGCAAAAGAACCTACAGGATTTGAGGGAACCATAAAACGTATATTCCCAGTGTTCAGTGTTAAACCAAATCCCCCCAAAAGGCCCTGCCTCACTGCAATGCCAGTGAAACTGGGCTCTGCAAAACCCTGTTGGAGGATCAGGTGAATCCTTCACAGAAACACTGAAACTGTGCATTCCCAGTCCTCTGTCAAAGGGTATGTGCTACACACCACCCTGGAGGTCAAAACAGAGTCTCCCAATGAACCAGGGGTGGGTGAGTGAAGGAAGCTGTACTCTGCTTTTCCTAGGAAAAGCTACATGGATGGGGGAAGGCAGAAATGGGCAAGTGATGTCTGTGCTGCTAGAAAGGAGCTGTACACATTACCAGCAGCATTTTTTCACGCATCTTAAGACTTACCAGCCACTCCAAAATCCAACAACTATGGCAGGAAATTATACTTTCTTTTTTTAAGAGCTTCCTCAGGTTTATTTCTCACGAGACTGATTTTGAAATAGTCAATTTTACTTCAGCATAGACACTGGCATGGTGGGGACCAATATTGGGGACTCATTTACAGCCAGTTTAGGGAAAAGCTTTGCACTGCCCCAGGAGGGGATGACAGGGCTCACTTCTGACATGGGTTAAGAGGAAACCAGGGGCTCATTCAGGGTCTGATTCAGCAAAGACCACGTTTTCACCAGGTAAAACTTTGGTCTGCCAGTGGCAGCAAGAGGAGCAGAACAACTCCCCTTTGCTTGGATAGCCATATCTCAAAGCCTGTGCTTAAAACATTTGTTTTGCTATTAATTCTTTCCTAAGTCTGAATCATTGCCCAAACAATAGTAACAGTAATTAATAATAAACAGTTTCAGCTATAAAAATATGATTTTTTTTCTTCATTTAAGTCACAATTCTTAGGCCCAGATGGATAAACTGTGAAACAAGCTCTCAAAATATTTTCCAAAACTATAAACACCAGCCTACGACTATCACCAAATATTTGAAAAGCTCTGACAATCTCACATCAAAGCAATTTACCAGGGAAAGCAAAAGTCACCAAAGACACAAAGCAAAACAGAGCATCCATTCACTGTTTCCCAAAGGCAGGCAAGTGTTCAGACATCCCCAGGACAGAAGGGCTCCATCACATGTAGCGGGATTTGGAAAGACAAATGATATCCCTCTGAATATCCCCCTTTTCATTCCTCCCCCAGCTAAATATGCTGAGTGTGATGCCACTGGGTTATGGAATGTCCTCCTGGACATTCAGCTGTCCCAGTTGTGTCCCCTCCCAGCTCATTGTGAACCCCACTGCTTGCTGGTGGGGTGGGATGAGCAGCAGAAAAGGCCTCAATTCCATGTTAGCCCTGCTCAGAAATGACCAAAACACCCCTGAATTACCAACAATGTTGGCAGCACAAATCTAAAACACAGCCCCATACCGGCTACTGTGAAGAAAATTAACTTTATCGCAGCCAAGACCAGCACACAAGTGAATTTTACACATTAGGGCTCAGCTCCAAGCCCAGAAAGTCATATAAATTTGTTTCTCTCTAGGGCAGGAGAGCTGTGTATTAAAGTAAATGGAAAAGATGTGATACATAAAGTCAGTCACATCTATCTGTGTGCCAGTGTTAGAGATCCTGCCTGGAGGGCCAAAAATACAAAAAATAATTGAATTCTGATCCAAAGTAATAAATTTGCTTTATTGCAATAAAATTTTAAAATCATTTTGCCTTTTTTTTAATTCACTGAAGAATATATATATATCACTCTAAAGAGTCAGAAGGAAAGAATCTCTTCTAGGAGCATTTTCTGTTTAATTTTCTGGTGTTTTGATTTATAAAAGAAAGATTTTGCGTGTGATGCCTCCAGTATCTTTCTTTCATTGCTTTCAGTACTCACACATATCAACAATTTGGGCTGTGAAGAAGGGAAGCTGAGGCAGCAATTTATACTGTGCTCTGTCATTCCTTCTGCAAAAACATTAATGTCCAAAAGAAGGACTGGGATAATGAGGAGGTGCCTTAATGGGCCAAACCATTAAAAATACAATCAATTTGTTCACCTCTCAGCATGCTCATCAAGCACATGCACAGGCCCACACATACAGAGGTAGGGCGTAGGGAAAACAAGTCTTCCATCATTAGAGGGAGAGAAACCTAAAGGAGAAGAAAAAAATATCTCCTTTTCAACTCTTTTACAACTCTTAAGCTATACTCACAGGGAGAGAATTACATGTCCTGGTTTTCTCAAACTTCCTCTCCAGCAGTTCCTAAGCAGTACTGCTCCTTTTGGCTAAAGGAATCTTTGCTTAAAGAGTCACTTTAGAAATTACACTTCACACTTCAGCCCATTATTCAATAAAGCTGTAATCACGTTGCCCTAACTGTATTTGTCCCACATAGACTAATCTTTTATCTTTTCCTCTTGAACAGCCCCTGCATGCTTTTGCACAATCAAGGGTAATACCATTCTTCCTAAACACAATTGCCTTCATTTTCATTTCCCCCTACTATTAAAATAATAGAAATAATAATTTTGCAAATTGTATTTTTTTTCTTAACTACTACTCCCTTAAGACCTACTTCAACAAATGACTTTATGAAAATACAACAAGCTTCTCTATTTGTTTTCTTCCTTTGAAGCAGAGTGAAATATCTGGGGATAACACACTACTATGCAAATGTTTGGATTTGTGTTTTGGAATACGGATAAACCAGTGTGGACCAAAAGTGACTTTTTGGTTTTTTTATGATCTTTTAAAAGCCTCAAAATTATTTTAGAAAGAAAAAAACTGCAACTCCCACAAGACCCTTTTCTTGTACAGAAAACATAACTATTTCACTCAACTAAAGTGTATGATACTGTAATAAAAAATAAAATGTACACTAAAATTTTAAAAGTACACTAAGATGAAAAATTGAGGAGTGAAGGATATGTTTGTTCCCCACGTGCACACAAATACACAAGTATTCAGAGCAATCAGTTCTTGGCCACAGTGTTTACCCCAGAGTCAGCTTCATCTGAACTTCGGTTCATTTTTGTCCTTTATTTTGTCCTTTATTTTGCCAAAAATCACCTCTCAGTCAAGGCTGGTGTGAAATACTGATGACAAAAAATGGAAAATGTTCGGTGTTTTCCACTAAGACACCAACACACAAACACTGATCACTTATGTGAAAGCCAGGGGCACATTCTTTTACACTGAGACATTTCAAGATGAAATTTGTGCTCTTGGGCCAAGGCACAGATTGCTAAATGCTGTATTATATTTTTCCCACTCCATATAATGCCATCATATTTCTTCTTCTGCATCCATATAGCTGGCACAAAATGTTCAGCCAGATAACAGATAAGGCAAAAGAAGGAGAAAAAAAAAGAGGCAGCTCAAGCAATAGGACTCCCAGTTGGTAGTGGCACAGTAGTGAGTTATGGTCTGAAAACAGGGCTGAAGACAGAAATTATTTTAAGCCAGAGAAGAATCATAATATCATAGAATGGTCTGGGTTGGAAGGGATCTTAAAGATGACCCAGTGCTAACTTTCCTGACATGGGCAGGGGCACCTTCCACTAGACCAGGTTGCTCAGAGCTCCATCAGTCATGACCTTGAACACTTCTAGAGATGGAACACATCCTCAGCTTCTCTGGGCAACCTGTTCCAGCACCTCAAAACTCTGACAAGAAATAATTTCTTCCTAATAACTAATCTAAATGTAATGTCTTTCAGTTTGAAGCCATTTCCCCTTTTCCTGTCACTTCATGTCCTTGTAAATAGTCTCTCTCCATCCTTATTGTAGGCTCCCTTCAGGTACTGGAAGGCCACAGGTCATTCCAAACCTTTCTCTTTTCCAGCCTGAACAAGCCCAACTTCCTCAGCCTTTCCTCATTAGAGAGGTGGCTCCATCCCTCTGATCACCTTGGTGTCCCTTCTCTGGACCTGCTCCAACATCTCCATCTCCTTCCCATGCTGGGAGCCCAGAGCTGGATGCAGCCCTGCAGGTGGGGCCTCAGCAGAGCAGGGCAGAGGGGCAGAATCCCCTTCCTGCCCTGCTGCCCACGCCCCTTCTGATGCAGCCCAGGATGCCTAAATTAGCTAGAAATTTTAAGTGTGCCTATCAGGATATAATGAATATTACCTTGTACAGAACCCAAATATAAGCACACTAAAATAGCACAACCAACAGCAATACATAAGAATTTTGCAATTGTTGGCCCAGCATATATGTAGCCTGACCATCAAAGGGGCAAAGACAAGCAGTTGCATGCAGAACTACATTGTGATGGTATAAATTCAGTAGACAGGGGGATTTAACTTGAAAATTTGTCAGTCTTTTAAATAATCTCTAATTCCCTAACAATATATAGAGACACACAAATATGTATATTCATCTACCACAGGCAGGAATGTCAGAAGCATGCTTTTCTGTCTGGCTCCAGCCATCCTGTTTATTTTTAATGCCATGCTGTGTGTTTCACATGACAGGCTTTGAAATTCAGTAAGGTTTTCTAAAATCAGATTACCAGAACTGTAGGGGAAGAGCAGCCATTAAGAGAAGCTCATGGTACAAACCACTGCCTGAAGCTGTTCTCCTGAGAACAGGGCTAATCTCAAACGTGCAAATAAAAAGCAGTAGGAAACAACAGGGCAACCTTCTTCCCATCAACTGGAAATAAATGGCATGATCCTTTATTCTTCACACCCTAGTTAATTGAGAGATGACTATGAAATAGTCAGCTACAGAATATTGTGGACATATTAAACCCTTACACGATCTTTACATATGGATGTAGGTTGTCTGCTGATGGATCAAGTATTCTCTGGAACCTAAGACATGATTAAAAACAGCAGCATTCAAAACCCTTTCTCAATGGCTTAAAGAACAAAAAAAGAGGGTTGAAATATATTAAAAGCCCCAACAAAATCCTGAACATGTCACATCTGAGGCAGCAGACTTGAGCCCTCTCCTGGGCATGGTTGCCCAGGATGCCCTCGCTCCTCCTGCTTGTTCCTCTTCCCTGTATGCAGGGGAAGAGGAGTGGGAGTCTCCAGCCCCTCCAGAGTAACTGGACTGCCCAGAAGATCCCACTGTGGCCCACTTCTGTCAGGAGCAGCTGTGACTGCTTGAATTGCTTATTTTGACTGTAATGAGAGTGGATGTTCTCCCATACCCAACCAAAGGGGGGGCATCTAGGGCTCAGCAAGCCCCAGCACAGAAAACAACAACCTATTCCCATCATTTCTATGGCCAGAGAAAATACTGGCACTGGCTGTACACACAACATGCTTGAGTTCCACTTGAGAACCATGCACAGGATGATCTAAAATGAACTGTAGACCCCAATTCTAGTTCTGGGGAGACACAAAATGCTGCATTCTCGTGAGCAATTTTGCCTCAGCAGAGAAATGAAGATGGGGATGACTCTGGTGCTTCCTGAAGTGACCACTGGACAGAGCATTTTGTTCTGCCACTGCCTGTGCTCTCCTGTTGCAGATAAGCCAAAGACTCCCAGCTGCAGGCTCAAAAAACCAGGACTGAAATATTTGTTACCAAGCAAACAGGCCAGCAGCAGGATGGCTCTGCTGGTACCACTGAGAGCTCTGCTACCTCACACAACCCCCACAGCATCAGCAACAGAGCTTTCTCTGAGGTGAACAAAAATAACCATCTAAATCCAGCAACGTGGGAATACACATGCACATCTTGGTTTGCCAGCTAAATCATTTTTTTCTGAAAATTTTCTGTTGAAAATCCTGCCAGGAAAATTAACCAAACTCACATGTTGAAACATCACTTTCCTGTTGAAGGTCTAATACTCTGCTCTGTTTATGGTGGCATTCTTGAGCACAAATCTGACCTTCCTGTACTGGGGTCACCAGCTGTGTTCCACGGGATCTCTTCAAGTCTCTCATTATTTAATTTGCAGGTAATCAATAATACATTATCATTGTGTACAGACACACACCACGTCAGTGGAGATGATCAAAAGAGGAACTGTCTCTGAAATAGATGTTCATTTTCTAAATTAGAGAATTTCTTCATTTCAGAAAATAAAGATTTCAATGCATCACAGAGGCTACCATTAAATTGTGTGCTCAGACTTCCTTCCAACTCAAGTCAAATATTAAGCATTCCTTTCCAATGCAATTTCTTCAAGAAAAGTTTCTTTAATATCACACTGGTTTCCCCAGCTATCTGTGAATTCCTCAGGTGATTGGTCAAGCATTTAGCATCCAGCTTATCCCCACCTGCTGTCTACAAGGGCAGCTTTGCTGTACTACAGGAGAATGGGAGTCTGGCATTAAGCTCATGGTCTATTGCTTTATTCCAAATGTAAAAATTCTAAGGGCAACCTAGAAAAAAGAACCTGAAGAGATTTAAACAAATCAGTGGTTTTTAATGAATACTTGCCTTGCAGACACGATCATCTTTAGAGAAAGTAGCACCACAAGCAATTATCACACCCACAGAGATCACAGGTTTTGCAGATGAGATAAGAAAAATTGTGTAAATCGCTTTTTTCCTCTCCTGCCTTCCCAGACTACGCTGAAAAATGCACAAAGCAGGGAAATGCCCAGTACCATTGCCAGTCTCCTGGAGAGCTGCCCAAGTATCCATGCCCTGGCATAGCTCAGTGCCAGCGCACGTGGTGGCAACTTGGGCTCTCCTGTGCTGTGTCAGAGGATGCATTAAGTACAGGTCACACCCTTCAGGGACCAAGATTTCCTCATCAGGTGCTTATCACCCCTGCCCTGGCTCCAGAAACCCAGACCAGAAAGACTGAGATTAATCTCTTCCAACACACTGCTCTTTCTAACACCAATTTAAGGGAAATATTTACTTTGATACACACACAGTGGGAAACTATGTGAATTGAATTTAACCCAAACCTTAGCTGCAAATTCCTTGCTCCTGTGCTACAAGAAGGTAACAGCACAGAAATCCTCATTCATATTAGATTAAACATCTTCATCTCTTTGTCATACAAAGAATGTAGAACTACCTGTTAGTTAAAAGAGAAAGAAGCCTGGAGCAAAATACCAGTGATCAGTTCTCACTCATTTCCAGAGGACTTGCAATGTTTTACTCAAACCAACCCATACAGTTTTCCTGCCATTTTGCACTTAGGGAAGCTAGATCAAGTTGAAGCACATCTGACAGAGCCAATTTATATCCCAAGATTTCTGTTTGCTATGTTTTGGTGGTATTGACCTTTAATTGTCATTTGCACAAAGGCCTAGACCTTCATGCTTGCCAAGATTGAATTTATCTCTAAAATTTAATATGCAGAATTGAGCTGACTGGAATTCAGCTGAATAAGTACATAAGTCTGGCATACAGTCATCTAAGCTATTTTAACATTACCTTGAAGTGGTTAAGTGTGCAAATCTGTGATCACAATAATTATGTTTATCAGTAAATTAAAGAGGGCTGGAAAACAGACTCAGCCTCTCAACTTCTAAAGACAGATGTTTTACTTTATTGGCAAACCACCACATTTTAAAAAAATCTAATCATCACACAAGAGCTGACAAAAAAAAGTAAGGTACACATTGCTACCTACATATGAAATGCATTTTCTTGCCCTCTAATTCTTCCAGGGTTTGTTATTTTTCTCCTTCAAGCTGAAGGAGCAGATAGTGTTATTTAGACAGAAGTCTGCTCAAGAACCTGCGAAACACTGAGAAGCAGTTTCACAACCAATAAAAGTAATGAAGACCAAACCCTTACTAATTTGTGTCTCCCTTTGTGGAGATTTTCTGATGTTTAATAAGGACTGAATGCTCACAGGAAGGAACCTTCTTTCAGTGAAGGCAGTAGTAGGATCTCCTCTTTCCAGCTGCTCATTCTTATAAAACTTCTAGAAATGCAGTGCCTCTGAGATTTCCACAGGAGAGTCTCTGCTTTCTCATTCTCTCCACCTCTCAGCTCAATGTCAAAGGTCATCAGAAAGAGACATTCTCATGCTTAATGACCTCCACCCTTATCAATAGATTGATTTGAGCTGTAATAAAACCAAGAGAGTTCCTGAATTTTAAACTCCACAGCTTGGAAGCCTCATTTTAACAAGTCTGACAAGATTACTGGTTGATCTTCATTTCTGAGCAGCACTTCCTAATTTTTGAGCATCTGCCTGACGGAATAAAAGACAATGGAATAGTATTTGCCAGCATTACCACCATCTTTCCACCCTAAAAGATTCAAAGCCTAGCTGCAAAAAAACCCTAGTATAAAACACAAAAGTGAATGCATTTCAACCCAGTGTTAGGATTAAGGTGGAGGAAAGGAAATTAATGAATGAGAAAGAAGCTTAAGGGGAGAAATAAGAGGGTAGCTAGGTTTTTTTATTGTTTTCTTTTGCCCGAATACACAAACACTAAGCAAAATAAACGAAACTTAAATCACAGAAAGGTTTATCCCTAGGCACATATCTACAGCAGCACACTTACTGACATGCTTGGTTCAAAGGATTATGTGTTTTACTGATAAACTCCATCTCTTATGGGCAAAAAGAATTTTAAGACTGAAGTCCTGAACACAATACAGTCACTGGTGGTTATCTGCACATTAAAATCGACTCCACATAAGGAAAGGTTTAAAATCCATTTTCTTCCCTGAAACTCTGTATTTTGAGCTCCACTTCCCCCAGATCAGGCTCAGTGAAGCTGTTGGCCTCTAGGCAGAAAATGACAGCACTTTCTTTTCTTTTTTCATATTTCTCTGCCTTGCTCAAGGTAATTTATAACGCCATTAGCTATTGCATAAGGAGATGTGAACCTCCAGCTTTAGAAAGAAAATGAAGGAGATGCGGGTTTTCAACCACCAAAACATAGCAAACAGAAATCTTGGGATATAAAGAAGAATTTGACCAAGAGAAAAATGCTAGAATAAAGGAGGAGAAAATTGCTTCCAAAAGTGAGTTATGTATTGGAGGCATGTTAGTGGCATTACAGTCCAAAAGGAGCTGTTCTTCAAACTGTGTTTCTCTGGATGATATTTTTGGCTATATTTACCTCTAGTAGGCAAGTACAAATGCAAGTATGTGTGGATGTGCTGTGGTTCAACCACATAGAGCAAGTAAATACCACACAGACACTCCTAGGACAATATGCAAAATCACAGATAGTTTTGCTACTCTTGTAATAGTATTTGACATCATTTGCATGACATACAGAGTACATGTTTTCTATTAAAAGATCCCTCTCTGGATCTATTCTGTTGTTTATTCAAAAACAGGAAGGAAGGAATTCACTACAATCAAAATAAAGTATAAATAAAAAATTCACAAGGAGAATGAAATGTTTGTGGAATTCAATCAAGAACAGGAAATATAAGTAACTCATTTTGAATATCATACTAGTGCTGCCACTGTATTGGCTGTTTCCACAGTTTTCTCCTAAATCAGTTAATTAGTGTTATAATTTAATTTTTACATTAAAATCAGTACAGCCTACATTATTAAAAATATCTTCATATATTAGAATATAGACTTGAAGTGATTCTTTCCTCCTTTACTGCATCCCTACCTAATTGCTCAATAGTTGGTACAGTACTGAATAGACAAAGTTAACACTCTGCTCCATTTGCCAGAGAATTTTCTCAGAACTCCACCAAGACACTCCCTCCACCCTGGACATTAATTTTTCCACAGAGTTTTAATTGTTTAAGGACTTGTGTCCTGCAGAAAGGGAAAAATCCAAAGTGATATTGAAACATTTCAGATGCCAAACTGACAGGAAGCTGCTGAATCTCAAATTTCCATCACATACAAAAAGTTACACGAGAGCTGTCGGTTTTCACACTGCTGTGCAAAACCCTACACATTCAAAGATCTGCCCTTGAACACACCCAGAGAGATCCTCATATTTGCATAATAGGCCTTGTCTCCAGGTGCTGGTCTTAGCCCAGTGCAGTCCAGAATTTGCAAAGCAGCTAACCTGAGCCAAGCCACACCCCAGATCCATCAGGCAGAAAACATACTTGGAGCACACTGAATCACTGAATTCCACCAAACCCACCGAAATTACAGCCTCTACCATCACTCACAGATGTGACCAGAGAAAGCTGCTTTGCATTGCTCACCCAGTGACTATCACAAAATCACCCTCAGAAGATGAGACTCAAAGCCCAGGTCTCTCCTCCTCAACCTGCACACCATAATCCTAGACATGCTTCTGATTCCTTTATCCCCCTGGGATTTCCTTGTTGGGTGTTTGTCAATCTGATGTCCAAATTCAACAGGAGTGTTGATGGATGATCTCCAGGGAAACGTAAAGGGGTGGTGAAGACAATTTCCCCACAGCAGGTAATATACAGGTGATTTTAACCTCCACCTCCTGTTCTGTCCCCTGCTGCTCTCACTGTCTCACATCCACCACTGACTTCACATTCAACTAAGAGAACAAACCTGTCATCTCTCTCAGATGCCTGTGGTGGCTGCAACATCCCAGTTTTACATTACAAATAACTGAAGGCAGAAAACACATCTCTCAGTCCCAGAAAAAGAACAGAACTCTCTTTCAGAAATGAAGCTCTCTCTGGTATTTCCATCAGTTAATTTCCAAACTTCTGTCTCAGCATGCCAGAGGTTATGAATTTCACCCTCTGAGCTAACATCTCAAAGCCTGTAAGATATGACTCAAATTCCCTCCACATCATTCAAAAGTGGGAATCTCTGCATATTTTTCATTGACTACAAATCAGATGTGTTAGTGAAGCTCTACCTACACATGTTGCTGAATTAATTTCTCTCCTGTATCTTACCTCTGTTATCCAAAATGCACATATCTACTCAGCTGGAGCCACTATTCTCATCCTTGCCAAAAGGTCTGGTTGCCTTTGGGCATTATTGTATTGGTTTTCCCTGGATAAAATCGTTGTCTATGTAAACCTAAAGCCCTCTATACCATCAGAAATGTGTTATACCTCAGGCATTAAACATGAGCCTAACAGCAGCAGGAGGAAACAGCTTCTCCAAAGGAGGAGCTGAGCACACACACACAAAAAAAAGCTGCCAGAACCCTGCTGCTACACTCATTCCAAAATATATATCTCTCTCTTCATATATATATTAGAGATTTTCTATAGCTATATCTGGCATCACTCACTGTTCCAAAAATGTCTTCCTTTGTAGGTGGTAGAATGCAATGTTTTCAGTCCTCCTTTTTTCGACAGTCAAAAAAAAATTAATATATCCATCCTGTTGCTTCTTCTATTTGCTCAGCAGTTTCCAAAGCAATAGGGTCTGTGCAATTCCTTTCTTTTTCCTTTTTGGACAGGAAGATATATCCCAGGGCATTAATTCTGTGGTAAAGCTGAACTTTTTCAGCTCAATTCAGAATTCTGCTGAGGGCTCTCCACTCACTGGATGATATCTCCACATTTCCTTAGTTCTCTGACAAAGAACTTGGTCTCTTGTTAAACATTTGATGTAATTTTAACCCAATGATAGATATTGCCTTTTTTTTTTCTGGTCTTAGTACAAGTTGAGTCATTTTGGTTTTTTCTACATATTTAACATATGTGTTCAGTACATAGAAATTCAGCTCTATAAATCTGCTTTAGTCTTTTAATCCTCCAGCACCTCTGACTGTTCTTTTAGTGCTAGAACACAGTTTGTGACAATATTTAGACCATGCAGAGCATCTAACTTAAAATAAACAGCCACCCTGTTTGCTTTTAGATCAATAATCTATTCATCTTCTGTTCTGTTGCTACCCATAGCTGCTGAGGGTAAAAAAAAATAAATAATAACACTATGAATGTCACCTTTTTGTTCTTTTTGTGTACATCATAAAGGTGATGACAAACTCCCTGCCCAGCTGTGGTTCTTGCACATTTTCCCCTATGCTCAGGTCACAGGAAATCCCTTCAGCTGGTGTCAGCCACAGCAGAGCCTATTTTTTGGAACCTGGCTCCCCATTTCAGCTGTGCTGACACCACAGGACTCTTCCCCCTCATGCATGTCTGTAATTGCTAATTGGTTTTGCTTTTGGCATTCACATCTTGTAGGCTTTTCTCTGAAAATTCAAGGGCTAGAAGTTCAAACAAGACAGTTGGGAGATTCAGGTAACTGTCCAATTCAGGGGATGGATAATATACAAAATATTATGAAAACCCCTAGAAGCTTATAAACATTGAGGACACTGAACCCTGTGTGCAAATTGGAGACTTTACAATACAATACCCTGCCATTCTTCCCTAGATAAATACAGAAAGTGGAGATGCCACTTTTGCTGATCCACAAGGAAGATAATCTGGGACAATCCAATCATAGCTCATCTTTTGGTCCATCATGAAGAGGATATATTTCTCCTTTTAAAATGTTTCCACTATACCTTCCATCAGAAGGAAGTTACCACTTCCAAATGCCTCAGTTTTCTTTTCAGTCAGCTCAACAATCAGCACTTAGTATTCCCTGCAGCTGGAATATGTTGTCCTTTTTTTCAGGAAACACAGCAGAGTGGCAGGAGAAGCCTGTTCAGGCTGTCTTACTCATCATGTTCTACCAGATACCAACATCTGTATTTTCTTTTTGAACCGGATGAAACAAGATAAAAGAATATTTTTCTCTCAGCGTTTTCACACCTTTACACTTTATTTCATATATCTATGTATTTGCTGGAAAAGCAAAGGCCAGCTGATAAATATTTCTAAATTGTTCTGTTATCACTAAAAATAGGTGTTTTGTTATCTGCCGCTTCCATCTTTAGGAGTTGACTGTTTGCAGCAGGGATTCAGGTCTGAGCATTGTCTTAACTACTTATGGTAACAAATCCTTCTACTACCAGGTCTTTGTTTCCATAGCAACTGTCCAATAATTTCCCAGATAACATTTATGTGATAAACAAGCCTAGAAATCATTGTTGACTCACATTAGAAGAAATCCTATACATTTTGTGCTGCAGCAGTTGCACTGTGTGGCTCCGAGGTTTCGTATTTCACATTAGGAGGTACTCAATCTTCTCCAAGAAGTAATAGGATTAAGCAATTTCCCCAAGCATCACAGAATATTCAACACAACTCATTTTAATGTGATCAGGATAAAGGCAACATCCTCTGCATCTGTCACCACACTACGCATTCACAATTAATTAAGAAATGCATCTGCAAGCAGTACCTCATTTGAAAGGGCTCCTTGAAGGAATGAAAACTAAGGGAAAAGCAGCCAAGCACACATACCACTCCTAGAACTTAGAAAATTTGCTTAGAAAATAAAGAAGGATATTAAAAGTAAACAAAAATCCAGAGCTATACTAGAGTTTTTTGCTCACCTTTTGGGTTACTGTTTGTTACTGCCTTCTGAACCAAGTGCACACAATCATATTGGGTGTCTGAGATATTGTCCATTTGCCCCAGTGGAAAAGTGGCACTGGCAGCACAGCACAGCCCAGACACAGGGAGAACTAGACAGAAACATGAATTCCCCTCACCTGCTGTCCTCAAAAAATAGCACCTCAGTGAAGCTAGGCAGTACCAGGTAAGATTGTGCAGGACTGCAGAACAGAGCAGCCTGGCAGGTTGGCAAATATGTACCCCAACAAATCAATGAAATAAATGTCCAGAGCATTTTGAAGAAAACTAATCTGACTTTATCATCTGGCAAAGCAGCATGGAAATATCCAAGTCCTCAGATGTCCATCACAGTCAAGTTCATCACACCTTCACTAGAGAACACAAAACAGCAGCAGCCCCTCACAGCCACTGCTGACTCCTGGGGAAAGCTGATTCTCCACTTTGTTTTGTTAACGCACTTTGCCAAAACCTGTTGGCTATATTTGCTTGTTTCACCTTCTCTACGTGGAATCCAACCCACCTGGGGCACAGTACTCTTGGCCTCTGCAAAAAATGGAGTCACTCAGAAGAGCTCCCCTCCAGCTCCCAGACTGTGAAACTCAAACCATAAAACACTTGCACAAAACAAGACAAGTCTCTGCATTTGAATCCGCAACCTCTGTAATCTAAAACCTCTAACAGACAAGAGTTCAGATTAAATTATCTTTTTGTTCCCTTGAGCTTTCAAATTTGTGCATCTTTTTAAGAAAAATATGCATTTCGACATGAAAATCTAGATTTTAATCCTTAGTGCTGCAATTAAAGTTGCATGAATTAATTTTTAGTAATCCGTAACAGGAAACAGATTTCTCAAGGGTTTACCTGAGGTTTGCTCAGACCAGTTTATTGCTTGTAGCAAAACCCAAACATAAACAACATAACTGTCCTTTGAATTGCTGAGTTAGAATCTCAATGCATAACTTAAGGTTGTGTGAGATCACAGAACTTAAATCAACATGGACCAAAGCCAGTGAAAAAAATAGCAGGTTTTGCACAGTTTTGATCAGAGTCCCCATGGAAAAGTATCTTAATAAAAATAAAATCATTTTTAAAATCATAGTATTTGGAAGTACTTATAATGCACATCAATAATCTGATTTTTTCTCTGAATTAAACAAAAACACAGTAATATACTCTATTTTCCAATTGCCTAGTTGCATAGCTTATCACTAATGACAATTCAAAAGGAAAAAAAATTAAGGAAACAAAATATTTCCATTTTGAAGCATACTTTTATATTATATAAATAATATCCTTGATTATTCAAATTACTGATTCATGTAAATCACTTAGAAGTATATTGGCTTTATCTTATCTTAAAATCTGTGCTAATATCAGCAGAAAGTTTGATTTCCAACAACTGAATGTCAATTGTTAGATGGATTAAATATCTTTAGCAGTTTCCATTTTGTAGTAAAAATGATATATGATTACAACAGTGAACAGAAAAATGTAGGTATAGAAGTACTATGTAATAAAGGTTCCAATACCATTAATTCACAAAACAATTGAATCATGAGTAAATTGTTGAATTATTTCACTTCTTTATGCTATCATTTCTCATAGCCTGATAAGTCTGTTTTCTTCTCATACCCCTCTGAAAGCAATCCAGCAGATCCAGCTTTTCCCTTTTGATTGGAAAATATGTTAAGCAAATTCAGTTGGTAGAGCCTCTGGTGCTGGAGCCTTTGCTAAATGTAGATCCCAAAGTCTGAAGGTCCTGACCCCTCCCCAGTGCCCCCCATTGCTTTCAATGTGGTTTTTAGCAGTCCATTGCACCACTCAGCCTTCCCAGAGGCTGGTGCAGGATAAGGAATAGGATGCCCTCAGTATCACACCAATCACTCCTGAGGCAATCCAAACCTCTTCACAAGCTTCCAGTGCCTTTTTTTTTTTCAGCTGGGGTGTACCAGGCCTCAGATTCTTTGTGTCCCCAACTCCAGAACCCCAGGGGTTGTCCTGGAGTCTCTCCAGGTACCTTTTGCTGGAGACTCCAGGAAGGACCATCCTCCCAGCAGCAGAGCATGGTTTTAAATCCTGTCCTGCCCTGCCTGGCCCAAGAGCTACTGCATGAGCAATCTTTGATCTGTTCAAAAGTTTGGTGTTGTTCTGGGTCCCACCTGGAATCATTCTTCTTCTGTGCCACAAGATAGGGAGGGCTTACAGTCTGGCTGTCCTCTGGGATATACATCCTCCAAAAACCCAAAGCTCCTAGGAAAGCTGTGTTTCCTTCTCGCTGCTTGGTGCTGTTGACCAAGTCCTCTGGAATCTGATGCCATCCATCTCGCCATTTTACTCAGAGAACCCCTTCCCCACCACCTCTGGCAACAATATAAAGATGGTATGGAATAACCTCTAAAACACACCACAGCCACTGCAAAAATTAACTCTTCCCTGGCTGGAACCAGGACAAGAGACAAATCTTTCTGCAGTACAAGAAGGGAAAGCACTCCACAACCAAGTGTTTTGCCTTGGATTGTCAAGCAGTGTCAGGTAACAGCTGTGTTCTGAAAGAAATCCCTCTGAGGCATCCCTTGTAGCCAGTCTGCAGCCTGCCCAAGGCTCCACGTAGGAGGGTGAAGTTTCACCTCCTGTCACCCACCCTCTGCTCCTGTCACCAGACAACGAGCCATCATCTCACTCCACTTCTGTTCACTTGTTTCTGACTGGGAGACACATTCTCCATGTTGTCATGAACGTCATGTGATGTTACAATCCTGAAATATTTCAATCTCTGAGCTCCTGTTTTAAGAATTATTCCTGTTATTACTTGCACGGTACAACAGTACGAAACGTGGGAGACAAAAAGACTTATTCCTAACTTGCAGTAAGTATAATAGAAGCTTAAAAATGGGAAAACCCCCTCAGGATTTAATAATTTTCATTTATTTTGGTTTATTTCAGAGATCTGATAATCAAAGACACTGAAATCTCTCCCCAGCACACAGCTGGTTTGAGTGGAATATTGGTTTTTCTGACCAATTTTGACTGCAGGATGCAGAAGGAGAGAAAAACGATATGGTTCTAGACAGAGAATTTTGGCATTATATCCACATGCAATGCAAACTAGATTGCTCAGACTTGAAATATACATTTCTGTTGTAGATTAGAAAGCTCTAGGAATGATGAGGTCCAACTGGAAGAGACTGGAAGTGAAGGGGGGAAAAGTGAGAGTCAAGATCCAGTCACCATATACAGTGAGCATCCACAGTGACATTTTCAGATGTGCTTACATGCCTTGGTAGTTCCTCATTTCCTATTGAGTTACACAGGATTTTACCCAACTGTTTGAGTCATCTTGGCCCATCTGTGAGGAAAGATGTTTGCCTTTGCTCAGAGTCTAAAACAATATCATCTCAAGACTACACAGCACCAATCGCTGCTATCATCTCCTCAGCAAGCTGACTTGTCTGAGCACATCAGAAACATCCTCTGCTCCAGAGCCTGGTTTTCTAAACACTGAGTCAAGTTCAGGGTGCAGAACCTTATTTATCAAGTGTAATCTTTATAAAAAGAACTAGTTTTATTTCACCTGAGCCAATATATCACATCATTTTCAGACTCACACATTTCTTCAGGAGCTTGAGAGGCTGGCTGTCAGCCTTCTCCAACACTCATGCTCAAATGACTAAGCAGAAAACATCTTTTACACAGAATAATCCTGAAAATATGAAGCTGGCTTTTTAGAGTTTTTGAGCTTTCTCAATACTCTCCTGTTCTCTCAACAGACATTTGTATTTGCAGCATTAAATAATTCCAGCATGCATGAAAAGAATATACAGAAGAGGTAGAGGCGATTTCTGAAACCCACATAATTACCAAATTAAATGGAATATAATTGAAGTGGCTGCAATTATTTAGCCACACATAATAATGGGATCTTAAAGTATGTCTGTATACTCTGCTTAAATACAGTATAAGTACTGGAAGGTGTGTGCCCTCAGCTATGCTGTTGCAGCTCCTTGAGGGGATTTTTTTTAAAGGCAATGACTGGCATTTTTTCTTATTAGAAAACTGAAAATCTGGATCTTAAATAAATAAATAAGAGTCAGAGCTTTTTTATGCTACCATAAAGAACACAAATCAGAGCTGCACATCACATTCTCACGAAGTTTCACCAGGAGCTGGAGACCTGTGTGCCCTTTGAGCATTTAAAAATGTCACCCTGTAGCACAGAGAGATATGTAGAAATTCTTCACTATTTCTGATTAAAATGCATCCTCACAGCCTGTCTGCACACAAAATCTGATTAGTTATTATGTGTGATGCCTTGATTGTAATGAAAGGCAACCAACTGGGAAACAGCAAAGAAAGGTTAACACAACAGTGCCTTTTAGGATCTCTGGTAGTAGCACTCCATAGTTAAAAAAAGCTATGATTAAAAAACGTATCCAATAAATATATTTATTTCATTTTGTATTGGCTTCTTCAGTGCACCTGACACTGAGGACTCATGCTGTTGGCTGTGCTGCAGGGAGGCAAAGGAAGGTGCTGTGATTCCACTGATGTTTTCTGTACCCTCATAAAGAGTCACTTGTGGTCACTGTAGATATCTTGTATTTACTTTCTGTAATCCAGTTACAGAAGGAAAAAAGGCCACTCTGTGCTGAGCCGTGCCCTGATGACAACAAGATTGAAAGGCTCAGGTGATAAGTGATGAATGTCAGAAAAGGGGCACAATCCCTCCAGACAAGATGGAAGATGAACCCAAGCAGGCTGTAAATACCAGGCAAGTTTTGATTAAGCTGACTGAAAGTGCTTTGGGTTGCATTTCCATCCCAGGGCACTCTTTATTCAGCAGAGCTTTTTAGGGGGCTCTATTCTCTAGCAGACAAAAGGTAATTAGTAACAACTTACTGGGAGGTCTTTTTTCAATTTTCTTTTCTAGTCCACAAAAGTTCTGAGATGCCATTAATGAAAGTCACATTATTTTGCATTTTCATAGTGTACACCAGTGTTTGGAGGCTTCTGCACTGCAGGAGTTATAATTCCAGATTTTACTGGGGCTTCAGTGTTGGAGAAGACAATCTTCCCAGCACACAGGAATGATAAACCATTCCAATAACCTTTTAAATGGTTATCAAAAGGCACCAAAAAAATAGGATGATAAGGATGAAGGACCAGTTTCCACTCCTGGAGGGAAAAAATAAAGCTAGCTGAATAATGAAAAAAATATTCACAAAGCAAGTTGAAGTTCAAGAGTCAGATAAGATTTTTCTCTTATTAATGTGACAATAATATTCACTGGTCCTTGTTCACAAGCACTGTGGTGATTATTCAAAACTTTACCCTTTTTTCATGCTATTTACTCTCAGCTATTTATCTTTTCCTTTTTTTTTTTTTCACTCTTATCACTGGATCAGCAGAGTTGAGGCCATTTAATAGCCCATGGCAATACAGAAGTGCAGTAGAGAGGCTTGGGGTGAGATTTTTCAGGTGGCTCATTCCTGTGATGCTCCTGGCACCAAAGTCAGAGGCCCTTCCTTCATTTGTCTCAAAAAAATAGCCTGTTAGGAATACAGAAATAAAAACCCATTTTTAAGAAATCACTTAGTAAACATCCCAAAACTAGAGAGACCACACCAAAGAAAGTCCACGATAAATATTTCATTCCATCTGTTTATGGTTTTGCTCTGTTAAGCTTCTGTGTAGCACACCTAATTTAGCTATTAAATTCCTCAACAGTTTTAAAATCAACTGAAATGACTACCAGTCAATGTAACACGATCTGGATTCCACTTCTGATTAGAATCTCCAGTTTCCTATGGTAACATATCCTGAGAGCTTACTTTGAGTCTTTGGATAATTGAGACATCATTAAAAATCCCCAGAACATAACTACCTGAAATTCACAGCCTTTTCTTTAAAAAAAGAAAATAAAATTAATTAATTAATTAAAATTTCCCCTGTATGGACTCAAGAGAAAGTGGCTAAAAAATATCAACTCTTAAGAATCCAGAAACAAATTTTATTTAAATTGGTTTTAGCCAAGTGACTTCCCTGTGTGATACCCAGGGTCTGCCAGATAAATATTTAGTGGTGGCAGCTGTATCAAGTGACAAGCAGAAAGAGCCCCAAGTCCAGAGGAATCACAAGTTTTCTGAGACAGCAAATGCACAGCACTGACAATATGACATTTACTGGTATTTGTGGGGCAGCACCAAATCTGCCTTTTCTGTAGCTTTCGGAGGAATTTAGGATTTTCTTCCCTCTTTATTTCTCCCTGGCTCTTCTCACTGACAGCCAGCTTTGAGATTTAGTGCCCACTTACTTATTCTCTCAAAAAGAGACACAGCTCCAAATCACTGGGATCTGCCTGCCACTAGCATTGCTGAAAAATACAGAGAAAGAAAACAAAACTCTAAAAATAGCTTGCAGCAGTACAGAGGTTTATTAATGGAGCAAATAAAAAAAAAATAAAACAAGATTTTACTTTATATGCCTTCTATGCTGTTCTTTCAGAACAGCCCATGGTATAAATTCTCCCTTTTTGAAGGAAAGCCAAGTAAACAACCATTATTTCTATGCCTAAGGAGCAACTGATTAGCCAAACAATAGATTTCCATGGACCACATATGCAAACCTATGGGAACAGCCAGGTCCTTTGCTGGTGAACCTTCTCTATTAAGCAGCCTGCCAGCAGTGCTGCTTGCTGCCTTTGCCAGGTAGCTCATTTTCTAAGAAGCTCACGAGATTTTGCAGGGATCTGTTGTGACTGCTCAGGTTTAGCTCAAATATGCACTGCTTGCATGATTATTTCATTCTTTTCTTGCATGCAAGCTCTCTGGAAATTGCCTTTTGTGTTGCAGGGTTTGTCCAGTATCAAATCCTGGGGCATACCCCTGTTTAAACGATGCCACACTTTATTAGCTTTCATTTAACATCTGCTTGTGCTGCAGACAGATTTTTAAAAAGCCCACATTATGTAATTAGCTCTGATTTTATCGATTGCCTGTTGATGCGTGTTACTAACAGCAAATTTGAGAAGCCTGGTGCAGGAGAGCCTGCAAACATTGCACAGGAAATTTAGAAAGTGACTGCCACCCATAGACTAAAACCAACATAACACAATAGATGCCTGTAAGCAGCCATAGGACCAAGAGGAAGAGCCCACATCAGAAAGGCAAGAAGAGCTTCTTCTCCACACTTTGATTCTTGCTGCCACTTACAAATGGCACAGGAAAGTAAAAATGAATCTCATGCAGCCCTCCCTCTCCTTAGCTGGCACTAATGTCTCACCACACTACAGCCTTTAGCTCTCTTGCTGTCAGAGCATGCAAACAGGGCTAAGCAGCTCTGGGGAACAAAAAAGGTATTTAATCCAAAATTTCCAGATACACTTCTGCTGTGAGCTTGAGAAAGTGTGTGTTGTAAAGATAAAAGCTGGAGGAAGAGATAAGAAGATATTCCCTAGCTTTGATTAGAGTAGACACTAATAGGTTCTCTAAGGTTTAAAATTTCATATAAAAGTGTTGCTGGGCCAATGATTCAAATTATTTTGGAGAGATATCCCATTCAGTCTTTATTTCTGAACTATTATGAATGTTGCATCACAGTAGGGAAAATTAAGGAAGGGTGATCTTAGTGGAAATATGCTATCTGGAAGCAAGTGGAAAATCTGTATAGAGCAAAGAAACACCATTTTCTCTTTAAGTCAAAGCATTTAACAGCAATGCAGAATTCTAAAAAGATTATTCAGGCAGGGAGGTGGTAAGGAACAAATAATTACCGTGGTCAAAAAGCACTTTTTGCAGTTTCACTTTTGTGGAGTGGCAAAAATCACACCAAGCATCACATGACATATGAAGTAGATTTTAATTCCCTGGGTCTATTCTAGGGCAGTTCTGCTCTTTTTTCCTCTTATTTAGGGACTAGATGATTTATATCAGAATTTAGATCAGAAGGGGATCTTACATGATACACAGAAGTTAGGATTCAAACATGCCACAGGCTCTACCCTTCTGGGAGGCTATAGCATTGTTGAAATTATTATTATCATTATCAAGAAATAATAATAGCAATAATATTAATAACAGTAATAGTAGTAGTAGTAATAATAATAATAATAGTAATAATGTAAACCAAACTGAATTTTGTGGTTTTGTTGGAAATCCAGTGAAAGGTGACAGCTGGTAAGGGAGAATTCCTATCACCCTGGACAGCAAGAACCCCATCCCTCACAGACAGCTAATAACTTGTCCAGGATGAGCAGATGATCCCTTCACATTGTCCAGTGACAGATGACTCAGTGCACAAAATCATCAGTAACTGGTACAAACACCACAGTAAGTTTGGTCACGTTGCAGAAAACGTCACACAAACAGATTTTATAGTGCTTTTTGTCCTGCCTCTGACCATGTTTAGTACTACATTTCCTGTGCAAGTGCAATCACCATGGGAATTTGATTCCCACACAGCAGGCTCCTCTGAATTGTGATCCACCTGAATAAGCACCTGTCCTATAAAAAGCCATTAGGAGCAAAACAAGAGCAAAACAAAAACACCTTTAAGGCACATTTCAAAGATATATGTTGAAAACTGAAATAATATACTGAATTTAAACATCATGGAATGTTCCCCTGTGAAATCCATGGGTACTTAAGCTTTTCATTTTCTCCTAATCCTTACTGGCAAAGTTCCTATTAAGAGACAAGGCCCAGAAGCTCCCACTTGTTAGCAGCAAGTCCAAGAGAACTATGGAAACATAAGTTGATATTTCCATGAAATTACAAGCATTTTCTTTCAAATTCCCACAGCCACTTCCTTTGTGGATGCTGTTCCCTGACAAGCTGGCCTGGTGAAAACACAAACTCAGGAATAATTCCTCCTACTAGAGAGTAACTCCACTGCAGGGTGTGCCATCCTCTGTGTGTTTGTATGGACAACTCCATCCTAACCACGCTCAGGGAGTTATCAATTCCATGTTTGGCAAGAATTGCTGTTGGACAAACACTGCATGCAACCCTTTTCATATATATTTATAATACACTCTCATTTTACCCAAATCTAGCAAGGGCATTGCTCCCTTTCCGCTGCCCACTTTCTTCCTAAGTGGCCAAACTGAATTATAACAGCTTTAATCACACACCAGTGAGGGTGCACACATGAAATTCAGGAGCTTTACCTTGTATTTCAAGAAAGAAATCAGGCCCTAAATGCCTGTTGAGAGTTGCAGAATTGTGTAAATGTGGCACTACTTCATCAATTCCTGAGATGTATTTCTCCTGTCACATCAGAAAGTCAACAGTGACATAAGTCCAAACAAATTAAGTGTTGTCAACTGGGTTAGCCTTTTGCCATTGCAGTGCTGTCTCCTGAATGTAGATCAGGCCACATAATCCTTGAGATACCAGTAACTACACTGTATTTTTGGAAATAACTCTCTTTTTATCCTCTGCAATTTCAGTGTCCTTAATCTAACTTGCAGGCAACAAGTAAAAGTCAACTGTGCTAGCCAGAAAGTAAGCATTTTACATTCTGTATGGAAATGGGATTCATTTAAAAAGTGGAAAGTGGGATTATTCACATCTGTTACAGACACAACAGTTCACACAAGGATCATTTTCAAGCTACTGTGTGAGCAAGTCTATCTTCTGCAACAGAAAATGTGTTGAACTTGTAAGTGAACCAAAAGAGAGGTACAAGCCATTAAGGTTTTTCTCAGAAACAAGATATTGCTCACATTTGGGTTATTCTAAGAACTGTACCATTGCAAGATCACATGTCTTCAAAACACATTAAACCATAGCTGGCATGGACCACTTATTCTGTATGCAACATGGTTCATTTCTGCCTGCATAAATCTTTAGGAAATAAAGGCCAACACAGGACACTGCAGAGGATTTGGGGTAGGAGAAGCAGCTCTGACATGGCATGGTAGATTTGGGGAGTGGTCCTGGCTTCTGATGAGGAGTGAGGAGCAGAGACACCAACCTAGACATGGAGCACACCTACAGCAAACCATGCTCCTGAGGAGCTGGCAGCATTCCTGTACCAAACTCCCCAGCACAGCAACACAGAGCCAACTCCTGCTCCAGGAAGTACCATAGGGAATTTTTGAGGTCTTTTTATTTATAAAGTAACACCCAGAGACAAAGATTTTTAAAGAAACCTACCCAGGGCTCAGGCAATGCTGTCTAGGCAAGTCCTCAGTGTGGCTGCTCCTCAGTTTAATCACCCAGCACAGTGAGTGCAGGTCTGAAGAGTATCACAGCAGAAATAAGCCCAGTCTTTAGGCAGACACTGTCTCATGGCCTCAGCAAGCAGAGCACCAACATATCAGCTAAACAGCAAAGAAACAGGTTTCTGAAGCTTTTCTCACCTGCAAAGTTGGCTGAAGAGCATTTAAACTAAGGGGCTGGAGACAGGACAAAAAATGAGTGAATGTACAGGACTGAGCTACAAAACAGCTCCCTCTGAGATCCAGCCCACAAATTTCCCATGACAGAATTTGTGATACACTAGGTATAAGACAGGCTATATATCAACCCCAGCCTACCTTTACAGGAAACATTTTGTTTGCATGGTACATTTAGCTAATACTGAATTATAGTTGAGCTCATGTGATACTACCTATTATGCAAATACATTCATTATGATTCATGGTATTACAATAGGTAGAAAATGAATTGATAATTACATGACACTTAAAATAAATAGGATAATGCTTTGTAAAATCACAGCTAAGCATTATGCTGTACCATGCATTATGTTGTATCATCTTCTTACAAGAAACTGCAAGAGGCCTGGCACAGGGAGGCATTGCAGTATCTGCATCAAAGTGACTGCAGTGTGCTCTCTTTTTATTAGCAAGGAAGTGATACCACGTGTTTTAGATGCAGAGAAGACATTTAATTAGAAAGCTGCTGAATGTACTTTTGATGTCTTGTCATCCAGCTGTTGACCACAGGGAACCACATAAGATACTTAAGTTTACAAGAACTAAATGACATTTTACCCCTCTGAGATGGTGACTGCATTCATGCAGGATGCTCCACATAGCACAGGCATTGTTAAAAACACTATCAGAAAGCAGAATAAAATGAAGCTGTTCCTGGATTTCACACTAAGCTGCAGAGGTTAATCACTACCCTACCTATCTAAATGGTATAAATTTGGAGATCTAAAATGGACTTGGTGGTGTGGAAGACTTGCTTTTAATCAAGGGATGATGTACAACAGGATGTACAACTCTACCAAACCACTGACAAACCATGAAACGTGGCTAGGGAGAGAAAGGTGTGGCTTCTCTTCACAAACAAGTGGAATCTGGGTCAGTAACAAATTCTATTAAATCTCTTTGGGGGAACAAAATAAGGAATCCCAAAATAAATGTAGCAAACAACACCATAGCTGCAGCAGGAGGGCACAGAGACACTAAAGAAGATTTCAAGAGCACTGAGACAGAGGCAGCCTCTGCTGCACTGACTGGGCAGATAAATAAAGAACTTCACTTTCTAGCCCACTGAAGCTGCTGTTTCTGCAAATGGAGCCTGTACATTTAACTTAAGAACAAACCACAGCGAGCCAGCCAAAAGCCCAAGGACCATCACCTCCTCAATGAGTGAATTTGTCTTGCTTCCCACACCTGCTGCAAAGCACTATGGTACCATTTGAAGAATATTAAATCATCATGGCTCCCACTATTTAGAAGAGAGTAAATGTTAAGCATAAACATCTAATTCCTCACATAACAGGCAGGATCAGAAATACCAGATCAGATCCTGACTTATCCTGTCACTCAGTGGGAGTAAATTCCAAGAACTTTTTTATAACTGAACTTTGCAAGGCCTTTCTCACTAATTCATCTGTCATTTCACAATAACATGCAACTGCCCAGATTTTTACATGAAAAGAAAACAAACTGTAGGAAGTTTGTGGCCCTCTCCATTTCTGAGGTTAATTGACATACAGGACCTGCAACAAGCGTGAATATTCTGTCAAGCTTTCAGTTCACTTTGCAGCCCTCAGCAATTTTAAATGAGTAGTGTGCTCTGGCAGTTTCATAAATTTTCTAATTGGGTTCAGATCCCTCCCCTGAAAATAAGTGTAAGTGAAGCACCTCGCTTCTGGTACTGTATTAAGGATCATCACTGTTGATTTCCCATATGGCCATCTGAAATGGCTGAAGACAGACAACTAAACTGGCAATCAAAAAGCAATCAGCAGAGGTTAGTACAACATCTGTCTTCCCATCTTTTCTTAGGCAAAGTGTGGTGTCTAAAGAGACACCACCAAGTGAAACTTAGCCCCAGTTAAACGTTTTATGGCAAGGTAAAAGAGCAGTGTTAGAGCCAATACAAGGTGCTTACAGTTTTAAGAAGTCATTTCAAGGGAAACCACATTTTAAGCTAAGTAAAAGACTGCCCTGGGTTTGCTACTCCAGCACCTTGCTGGTATGTCAGAAAGTGACATTGAAACTTGCCCAGAACCTGTCAGAAAATGGAAACAAAATGGTCTGGTTGCTAAAAGTAGATCGATGTCAAGCACAAGCCAGATTACAAGTAGAAAGGGTAAATCATATTTCAAAATTTCTCATGAAAGCAATTTAAGGAGCGAGAATATAAGTCAGGATATTCTAATATACGTTTCAAACCTCATATAAAACTTCAAGATATATTTCATTACTGAAATCTTCTCACTTCTCCCAGGAAGTCTGGCCTTCAGACCACAGCAAAATTAAATGTCCAGTTGCATGAACCAGAGAAATAACACTAGTGGAGAGCTCATGCCAGTCACCAACCAGGCAAGATTGATATGCAAAAAAAAAAAAAAAAAAAATCAACCAAAAAAAAAACCCAAAAAAAACCCCACACACCTGCAGAAGACTAAAAAACAATTTCATGATCTCTGTATAAGCTTCTTATACAGTCTTCTAATAAACAGAATTTTACAGAGAAATTCAACAAAAATAATATAGAAATCTCTCCTGAAAGGTTAAGTGCATTTGTTTTTTATAAATGGAGATTCAGCTGGGAAGTTCATATTGCTCATTTTTGAATTCCTATGAACATTGTGGCTTTAAAAGCTTCAGTCAACAGGTTAACTCTAATGGCTTTCCATCCCCCCCACGAGAGGTAGGAGGAAGGAAGCAGCAGGTAAATGGAGAAAAGTAAGGCACACACAGAGTACAATGTGGACAGGAATTCAAGCAGAGGAAAAAAAAAAGGAAAACCACATAAAAGTATAAAAAGAATGACACAGAGAAGAAAATAATCTAGTTGTAAGCAATGATCTATCTGCTGAAGCCAGCTTCACCTATGATCAATACTCCTCTGTGTTTAATTCCATATATAATGTACACCTTCCAGATAGAAATCTATCCAAAAAGTAGAGCTGCATCAGCTTTGAAAGGCAAAACACTTAAATTAACATACACTAAGACATTAAAGATTCATGTTGAAAATCTAAAATGAATGTGAGAGCTTCCCACACCCATTTGGCTTAGGGGGAGGTGAGAAAAACACCTTGCAAGCTACCAAAGCACATTATAATCTCCCTAAGGCCCAGGACTTCTCAGGAGCTGGGAAGGTGGGCAAAGAGGTGGGCCTCAGTGCAACTGCTCTTAACAAAAGCTAGCTTAAGAACCCAAGTAAAAAGTGCTTCTGCTCTGTTTCACTCCCAAGGCAGGCTATGTGGTTTATTTAGAGAGTTGGCTGTGAATAAAAACCTCCATGGTCCCAGCAGCATTCAGGTAATACTGCATATGTTAAGTAGATCAGAGATTTCTGCTCTTTGTGTAATTTGAGAAAACACCAAAGTAATATGAAATAATACGTGCTCTTGTAGAAACTGGTTGGAGAAATTGGAGTAAATATTTGCTCTTCCTTCCAGAAAGTTGTCAAAAAATGAAATTTTATGAGCACAAGGCCTTCTTCCCACTCCTGAACACTTTTACAGCAGCAGCAAAGGTTTGGCCCACTGTATTCCCAGCCAGAGCCAGGAAAATAGAGAGCAGCAATGTTTTGTGACATCCACAGCCTCATGTGCGCTGCTTACAGCTATCCATCTGAGATATATGCACCAAGCCAAAGAGGTAATTAAGGAACAATTAAATTAAGGTTTATAGGAGGCGATGAAAATGGCAGTAAAGAAGCAAACTACAGCCCTGCAAGCAACACAACAGCATTTAGAGCACGCTGCAATGAACCCGCTGCCTCCTCTCGTGGTGCTGCCACAGAGAGGCAATCAGGGAAGACCTGTACTGGCAGCCATCTCAGGAAGCCCCACAGCCAGATCTGGTCCCCAGACAAGAGTCTTTGTCACTGTGTTGTTTCAGGAAAGGGAAGCCTGAGCTATTTTCCCAGGCCAGGAGCAATTACCAGAGTCGATGGCTCAGGAGCAGAAATGACCTACCAAATTCAGAGAGGTGGGAAGGCCAGGTAGGCAGTGCTTTTCCTTAGCCAAGCTGAGTGAAAAGCCCCAGAGCCAGGCAGCCATGCTGCTGAGACCAAAATTTAAGATAAAACAAAAACCCAGCTGACTGAACACAAAGGACAACAGAGAGCGTGAAGAACGGAAAGGGCAGGGCGGTTTACTTCCATACAAACCTACAAATCAGGTTAGGGGAATTTGCAGAAAAGAATTAATTACCCTCACAAGATGTCTGGATTAGGTAGGAGATCCTCTCCTTTCAGACTGGGATAATTAATGGAAGATAGAGTCATCCTGGTGAGTTTATGAGGCTATTGCAGGGGATGAGTGCAGTGCACAGAGGGTGACAGCTGCACCATGCCATCCCTGTGGTCTTTGTTCACTTTTCTTTAAAGCTTTTATTCATTTACCCAAAATCACAAGATAGTTGTACTGCAATAAAGTAACTACAGGGAGGTGAAAGAGTGTAAAATGAATGCATTCTGTAATATTAGTAATTTATCATTTATATGAAGTGTGTAATTGCCAAAAACTGCTAACAGATTGCAGGTCAGCAGGATCAAAATGTGTGCTTCCCACACCATTGAGGAGAGCAACTCACAGTGTTTATCCATGAGATCCTAATTTGAAAACCCAGGTCAAGATGCAGCTGATGAGGCAAAGAGGCATCTCCTTAATGTCTTCAGAGGGGCGATGCTGATTTACACCAGCTGCTGCTTCTGGCCCTGTGTTTCACAGAATAAAATGTTCCTAACTGAGATCCTGAGTATTTGTCACTGGAGAGAACATCCCCCGAACCATTTCTTTCACAAAGTTCTCTGCAAATGTTGCAAAGGTATCTGGTTTAAAGCTCCCAAAATGGCATCATGGACTACAGAGCTGTACAGAATTTTCTCCCCTCTCCCAGCTGCAGGGTGAGCATAAACATAAATCTCCTCTGTAAAAACAAACCAAAGAAAATCGATTTTTAAAGAAACATAGAAAACTTATGATCCCTGTCTTTTTCTGTAAATAACTCTTAAGGCTGCTTTCACTTTAAAGTGTTCTCAAATATCAATCAAGAAAGTGTAAAATACCATAAATAAATAAATAAGCAACAGATTTTATTGGCAATTAGAGAAAACCTGCAGGAAAAAGTCACATTCTACAGACATTTGTTGTATCTTCTATTAAAGATAGAGGCAACATGTTTAAGATAACAGCCCTTAAGTACTGAAACCAGCTATGCACACTCAAGCAGACACAAACTAGAGATGTTTTTTCTCTGCAGGACATTCAGCTGCCACTGGGTAGAAACAGAATTAAAAAAGGTTCAAGCATGCAACACTGACAGACTGAGTAGAACAAAGACACCAGCCTAAAATTCAAAGATAAAATCAGTCCTTGCAGATTTTTGTTGGCTTTTTGACACTCTCCTCTGAAAACTTTATTGTGCGGGCCAACATTCATTTTTTCTTTTACGTTGTTTTTTTTGTTCATCTCAGCAGATATTAATATTGATACTAACATTACTCCCACAAAAACTACATTTTAAAAGACAAATATTGGAAGGACCTAAGTAATGTGCTGAGCAGGTTTTTTTTTAATTAATCCCCCCGGCTTAATCTCTGTGATCACTCCCAGAGCCCCCTTCACAGCAATTATCCGCTTCACATTAGTGGCCTTTTACTTTATTTAAAAACTGGGGCAAATAAGAAAGCCCAAGAATTACACCTGCAATTAATGTTTGGATTCATTTAGAGTGTGAATAACAACTTCACATGGCCAGCAGAACTCAGCCTTCCCACATTCAAAGCAGGCAGCAAAGCAAGGGAGCCCAGAAAGGTCCCAAAATGTTTCTCCAAGACTCCCCAGTGCCGTGACATGAAGGAGGCAGAGGTCCCTTCTCAGAGGAACATCTGGATGCTTTGGAGACCCAGTGTGGCCACACTGAAAACTATTCCAGCTGCAAGGAGGTGCCACTTCCATACTTTTGTTCCTGCTTCTCTGATAGTCACCATGGTGAACCATCTCCTTGACCATGATTTGCCAAGGTCTGCCTTTGTATCAGTCAGCCTGAGCACAGCCTAACGTAGCAGGGCTTTATCCCCAGCACCAGAGACAATAATATTGATAATTTCTCCTACTGCCTAGCTGTGGTGGCAGTGGTTGTGTTAAAAATATGTGGGTACAGTGGGCAGAGACAGACAGACAGACCTTTAGTCTTTACAAGGTCTCCATGAACACCAGTAGCCTGGGATAGGAGGGTGCTACAGAATATTGATTTCACCAGATGAGAATGGGACTTCTACAAAATCAATGCATGTTGGATAGACTTGTTGAAGTTTCACTGTCTTTCACTGATTTATGCTGAGACATTTCACCTTTACAGTGATACTGTTCTATTTACTCCTAAATTTCATTTTTGTCTTATCTAATGACCATCTCAAACAGTTCCTTTTTGTATTTCTCACCTAGTTCATACTTGACCTTTTCCATATTTCCTTCCTTACAGCAATAAGCACACTTCAAAAGGTTTAGCAATCAAAGCAAATAAGCTCCCAGGAGATTTTCTGTGTTCCTAAACTTAGTTTCATCTACCCAAACCTATTAAAAGAAGAATCCAATATCCCAGACAGAGCTCCCCATCTTTCCCAAAGGCCTCCATCATAAAATTCAGGTCTGTTGGTCAAAACCCATCAAGTTACTACCTGCACTTGGTACAGAGAGTTTCCCCCACAGAGGCCCGCAGGTGCCCTTTCTCACTCCCTGCAGTTTCACATCCCTAAGAGGACAGTCAAAGCATAGTTTGGGTTAGAATGTTTCTGTGCTGTACAGTAAGACTTCTCTCCCAAATACATTTAATAAGTAAATGTCATGCTCATACTGGACAAGTAAGCTATGACACAATAATCATTGAAACAAAGAAAATTCATATATCACAAAATGATTTGGGCTGGAAAGGAATTTAAACATCACCTAGCTCCAACCCAGGGATCATCAAATATTATACTCATTCATTTTGCAACATAGCTAAGTCTTGAGACATCCAAAATACTGGGACTTAGCAGTATGGTGGGAAAACGAGGCAAGATCCTACTGTTACTTAATTAGACCATACTTTCTTAGCCAAAATTATCTTACCAATGTGACCTACAACATGAAACATACAGCAAGGGACAGGAATATACTGTGGCTTCAGAGTAGCATTGACTCGTTTGCAGTAAGTCGCTCACAATTATGAAAAAGATGCAAAGAGCTACTGAAATAGCAGTTGAAATTAAAAGGCATTTTCCTATCAAAAATCAGACCCAGTGCCTTAATTTTATGGTGTCCTGGAATACGGGCAGGCTGAAGAAGAAAAATCTTTGGCCAAAAAGAGCAAAGACTGAAAATTAGAAAAGGAACAAGGTGACTTGAGCACTGGTGAGACAGGCAGGGCTTCTGAAGAGTTAACAAATCTAAAGGAACATAAAAGTAATCAAAGTAAGTCCAGATGAGTGCTGCACACCTCAGTGGAGCCCAGCAGCTGGTGTTCCTGCCCACAGTCAGGTATTGTATAAAACTGTCCTCACATGAATAAGTATGTGCAAAGGCTCTCTCTCACACAGAGAAAACACTGTCTGGGGACTGGGCCATTAACTGGGGTTGGGAAGCCAAAAAATCTGAAATACCACACTTAGAAAATACAAACACAGAGGCTCACAGGCTTTGAATACTGAATTCCACTCACTTTGCTGTTTGTGGACATCTTTGGGAATTGCTGTGGTCATCAGCTCATGTGTAATTGTCCCTCTGAATGACACCAGACCCTGCATTGCTGCTCTGGATGATGCCACATCACACGGCAGTCCCAGGAGGGGAAAATGAGTGATCTGAATTTGGGGTCTGATTCTGACTGCACAATTTGGCACTCCTGGCCACAGAGTCAATGGTTATCAAATATTTTGAGCAAGGGTCAGGGATGTGACTGGCTAATTCAAGCATGAATTCTTTAGGGATTTCATATAGTGTTACTCCAAGCAAACAGGCAGCATGTTAAAGCACAATCTATCTTCTAAAAAACAGGATTATCAGGGCATGAGCTTCCCTGAGCTGGAACCATGACCTCATACCAAGACACTTACCAGATAAATAATTAAGGTAGTTGAAGATTCTCTAATCAAATGCAGGTTCCAAAAATTGAGAAGTGTTTCCATTTCTAGACCTTCACACCCTCACATTTTTCTTTCCTTTTTATTTTGGCACTGCACTTTGCTTATGGTTCTTGTTGCTGTCATTGTTGCTATTTATAACAAAACACTGTAAACGAAAATTTTTTCACTCTTGGACAAGTTGCTACAGTATGGTTTGGGATTTGAAGCTGCAGGATTGTCTCTTGATCTTAATTCTTCAGGCTGTAGTGAAAGCCACTTCCACCTGCTGCAGTGAAGAGAGGCTCCCAGAGGTAGTATACTGAGTCCACATAAGGGGAGACAGAGGAATTTTTTTTTTTTTTTAATATCTGCTGCTTCATCCAAGAGACAGGATATATGGGTATCAAATGTTCAGAATAGGGCTTACAAAATATGACTGTTCTGTGTTTCTCAACACTGATCATCCAAGACTGTTTATCTTCTACCTTAAATATATTTATCTACATTATTAGAGTGAAATCAGCTTTTGAAGTTGGCAAAAACAATGCCCCAGCATACCACATTCCACACTAACATGTCTAAAGCAAGTTATTTGCTTCTAGTAGGCACCTGCACATCTCCTTTCTCCTCACTCAGTACCTCACCCAATGAAAGGTAAAGATAAAAAAGAAAGAAAACATCCTGGCATTTCCTGAGTGAGTGGTGAAAGATAAAGGCATCAGAGCTCTCTAGAGGGGTACATGGCTCCCACAGCCAAAAGCACATTTAGCAGCATTGCACAAATCTTATTAAAAGGAAGGGGGCATCAAAGCAAGCAGTCTTTCCCTCCAAACAAACTTTCTTTCAAAGAAATCCACAAAAGCAGTAAATATTTGCACACCAACGGTACAATATCAGTATACAGTTACAAACACTAATAGCAACATCTTCATGCTTACAAATGCTTGGCTGATCTTAGCTAAACTAAAACCACAATTTACAGTAACTCCTGTACTATTGGTAAAAACCTTTTCAACTGATAGGAGTTTGCAAAAAAGAAACTTCTGAAGCAGGTGACACGAATTTACCACCTTCAAACTGCAATCAGCCTGAATTTATGCCATGTATGGGTGACCAGATGTTGTGCCAGGAAGACATTCCCAAAGAACAGTACTTCAGTTTTTGCACTCTCTTCTTCAAGAAAGAAATTTAAATATTACCAAGCATGACTGACCATCAGGAAAAGAGGAATGGTATGAAAGAAGACACCATGGGTTTTTCAGCAACACTTTCTCCATCTGGAGCACAGAGATGTCTGGCATGCTGGTACATGGGAGCAGAGGGCTCTGTCCCACTCACCTCTGCAGCTGCACGGGGAGATGTTTGATACCACTCTGATGCCACACAGACCATCTTAAAAGACACCACAGGACAAAAAGCATGAGGAGGAAGGAATGGGGAGAGGAATTGTTAGGAACTGCCTGAAACTCCCTCCCCATCCCTCTGCACAACTCGGAGGCAGGGAGGGAGGGTCGAGACACTGGAAAAGGAGAACTGAAGCTGAGCCTAAGAAGAAGGGCAGGTGGGTTGTGTGGGGGGAATGTGTTTTCCCTTTATTTTTCACCATCCTACTCTATTTTTAATTGGCAACAAATCAAATTAATCTTTCCCAAGTCAAGATTTTTCCTGTGGCAGTAATGGGTAAGGGATCTCACAGTCCTTAGCTTGACCCACAATTTTTTCATGCTGTATTCTGTCCCTGTACTCTCCATGCTGCATTCTCCTTCCATGCTGTATTCTCCCCTGAGGAGACACAGAGAGAGCAGCAGGGTGTGTCTGGCAGCCAGCCAAGCACATCCCACCATGAAAACACAAAGTTTGCCCATGATGCCTCAAAGGCCTTACTAACTAAAAAGCAGATTTATTCCTAAAATTACAATTGACTTGCTTCCTCCTCCACAGTATAATTTTTAATACCCTTACACAACTTCAGAGTAAAAATATGGTCACTGTCATCTTTTTTTTTTGTATTGTGGACTGGTCCAACCAAAAGAATTAAATATGAAGAGGTTGCAGAGATCATTTTTTCAGGCACTAAATACTTTCAGATCATGACTTCTGCTGCCAGACAGATTTTCAAATGCCTAACTACTTTCTTTTTAGGTGACTATAAACTCTCAAACTGAAGTGCTGGAGTGAAAACTGAACTGCAGCTTTTGCATGTTTGAGTCATGTCAGTTATGGTAAGTAATTTATCTTGAAAAATCCATAAAAATGAAATACTACATAAGGTGAATGCTATGGCTGAATGTGCAGTTTCAGATCCTATCTAAGGAGTGCAAAAATTCAGCAGCCCTGGATACAAAGGATCTGTTTCCCAAGAGATTTGGAGGCTGGCTCACACAGAACCTGACCTTTGGGAGAAAACCTTTCATAGTTTGCAGCATACATATTTCAGAGGCAAGAATACAAAGCACTTGGATCCAAAACACAATAACAACAGATGCCTAGCATCTCCTTCTCAGCTCTTCAAACAAAAATTCCACAAAGCTTATCCTCTCTCAAAACCCTGAGAAGTGGTGGCTGAGTGACGGATTCAAGAAGTGCCACCAACAGAACTGCAAAAACATCCTCAAAAGGGATTATAGGAGCAAATAGTAACTGGAGGACTTTAGAGAACCAGGTTTCATCCAGACCTAACCAGGAGGCAGCAGCTCCAAGGACAGAGCTCTCAATCAAGTACTTCTTTTCAAGGAAAACACAGCATTTGGAGGGGGGACTCCAAATTAAAATGGTCAAATTTCAGACAGCTGATGAAATTATGTAAAACTCTGCCACGATTAAATAACAAACCAAGAGAAGAAAAATAATTCCAAGGTATCTTTTTTTTTCCTTCTTGATATGGGGATCAAGGCAGAATTCCAAGTGCAACTTGCCCAGACTTATTACAGATGAGAAGAATTAGCTTCCACTATCCATCCTTTCTCAAATCCATATTATGCATATACAGGTTCATGTACATTCATATTTTACTTGTAGAACATATCTGCCCCAACAAAATGCTTACTATGCTTTTTATTTTCTCTAAAGCCTCTCATTTCTAGAGAAGAGGTAAATATATTCACCTAGGAGAAAGAACAGCTTTTTCATTACATACAGAACTGGTGGCAGATTAGGGCTTCACACCTTTACTCAATGAGTAAAGAGTCTTTGAGGAGGTGCCTTCATGGGCAGCTAAAGAAACAACTCCATGAACTACTGGCCCTGTAAATCCAGCCCTGCTGATGCTTGTCAAATGTGTAGCACTGTAGTGAATTCAAGATCATCTCAAGCACTGCTTAAAATGTGGAACTTTTAAAAACATGCCTAGAACAAGAAAATAAGATATTTTCTAAAAAGAAAAGGCTCTACTTACTTTATATTTGCTTTCTCAACATACTGAGAGCTGTCATCTGGTTGAATTTCCTGCACGAAATTAATTCCGACTTTGGTGCACTGGGCATACCTCAGAGAAAGAAAGAGATGGGAAAAGCTTTCACTTCACAACCAGGCAAAGGAGGAAAAGCTACATTAGAAATATGATTAAAATTATCACAGACACCATGTGAATCTATATTAATATTTTCTAAAATCTGTTTTAATTTTTCCTATTAGAATCAAAGCAATTTCCTACAGTTTAATTCCATTTCAAATCCAAATACCTGTGAAAACTTTTTATAGTATCTTTTTAAATGGATCGTGTAACCTACATTTTCTTTTCTTCTATATTCCTTCACTCCTCCTTTTCACCATTTTGTATTGTCTGCATCTCTAAGTAATTCTTAGCAAGTAGACTACTACACTCTAAATTTTATATTTAATAATTTTAACATGCACTATTTTAATCCTAATAGGTCCTTTTCTTTCATTGTCCGGTACATTCTCCTCTCTAATTCTGCCTTTTATATTTGCCTTTTCTTTTCAATATAGCCCTCTTAATCCACAGAATATGCTGAGTTGGAGGGGACCCACGAAGATCATTGACTCCAACTCCTGGCCCTGCACAGGACCATCACCAAGAGCTCTAAAAGGCTTCAAATTATCTTCCGCTGGCCACGGACCTTCCTTTGTTGCTTTTTTTTGCAAGAGAAAATTTCTGTTCAGCCAAGAGGGCCTTTTGCCTCACCTGCTGGACTTCTGACATTTGGGAATTGCTGTGCCCCTAGGAGGTGATGTTTAAAAAGTGACCAGCAATGATGGACCCTAGCATCTGCAAAAAAAAAAAACATTTTCCCAACCTAACTCACTAATTCCCTAAGCAGCCTGAAATCTGCTCTCCTCATGTCCAAAGTCAAGGTTTTCCTACTGTCAATAGAGATTTTAAACTTGACCACTTCATAGCCACTGTGGCCAAGACAGCCCCAATCTCCACTGGGCTCACAAGATCCACCCCACTGAGAAGCAGCAAATCAAGGAGGGCATCTTTCCAAGTCAGCTTCCTTAGCACTTGTTCCATAAAATTGTTATCCAGGTGTTTTAGGAAGCTTCTGGTCCAGATTGTACCAGCTGTGTGATGCTCCCAGTTAATTGCTGGCAAGCTGAGGTCACCCATAAGGACAAGGGCAGCTTGGAAGCACCCTTAGTTCCTCAAAGAAGAATTTGCCAGCACCATCACCCTAGCTGGGAGGTCTGTAGTAGATTTCCACAATGACATCTGCAATATTTGTTTGTCCCTTGATTCTTATCCAGAGGTTCTCAGCTGTGCCCCTGGGAGACAGAAGATTTCCCTGTGGGTCCAGTCTGTGTATCAGACCCTCCATTACCCTCAGCAGGGAGTCTCCTACTACACTATCCTTCTTTTCCTGCTGACAGAGGAGGTCTGGATGTGGGGTGCAGGTGGTGTGTTGTGGGAGGGCCCCACTGTCCCAGAAGGACCTTTGCCCACCTCATCAGTGTCTGCACCTCTAGGTCCAGAGCCTCACAGCCATTGTAGATGGTGCCAGTCCTGCTTGTCAGATTCTGAGAATGAGGAAGAACCTTCCTCCTGGTGCCTGCAGGGTCCTGCTTCCAGCCTTCACCCTTAACAGTCCCTTGGCTGAGAGCCCTTGGGCTAATAACCCTGCAGGGCTGTGGGTCCATCTGCTTCTCCTCTGCAATGGAGCTTCCAGGCTCCCAAGAGCCTTGAGACTGCAGCACCTCTGAAAATAATCGGTTTCTCCCATTTGCTTGCAGGAATACTGCTCATCACGCTCCTTGCAGCCATTTAAATCTCCCCTGGTTGCTGACAGCATCACCCCCTCACCTGGTTGTCTCCTCACCAAGGGCTTCAGGGTCATGATGGAGCTGTTGGACCAGGTTCCTGAACCAAGGAATTGCCCTGGACAGCTGGATCTTACTCCAGTGTTTCCCTCAGCCAGGGCCACTTGAGCTCTGTACATCTGTACATATATCTACTTACAGATATGTTACCCCACCATGAGGAGACAGGAGCAGGCAACTGAATTGCTTCTTGGTCTTTCAGCCACTTTCCCCAATGTTCATCTCCTCTTTCTTTTTTCCTGCCGCATTCTTTGCAACCTCTGTCCTCTGCAGAAATCTTTATTTTTGTTTTTGTTTTTTTTTTAACTTCCTCTCATTCGCATTCTCCACCGATGAACTCCTCCAACAACCACCATCAGTCTAAACTGATGAGAGGCTCCTTGTGGAGATGGTTTTCAGGGCTGCTTTAGTCTGCACAACTGTTCAGGGCTTGGCACTGGGTTTGCAGGGTATGAGACCAGCTCATAACACACAGCACCAGGTGCTCTCAACACACAGCCCCAGGATCAGGGCTACAGGGGACAGCTGCTGCATTATGCAAGGAGCCGCTGCTTTTTAGGAATGTTAATCAAGGTCTAAGTGAGCTTAGGAAAAAGAGGGTGAAATCACTTCAAACCACCCCCCATCTTAACTGAATGAGGTCTGTCTCAAGAGAAGAAGCCCAGCACACCCTCAGGTTCACATTCCTAGAGCACAGGGAATCAAGGACACACGTGGTTCATTACAGAGCCTCCATAAACTCCATAGTCTTTCCAAAAACTGTGTTCTCCTAAGGTCTCCCAACAAAAGCAGCAGAGAAGTCAAACAATACTTTGGAAGCAAAAATAAACAGTATTTTTAATTTCAAACAAAGCAGCTGGCTGTCTGAAGTAGAGATTGTAAAAACATATGATGTTATGGGAGATGAGAAGAATTATCTTCTTGGACCTCATATTCTGAAGTACTAATTTTTCTTGGTTTCATCTTTCCCTAAACTCTTAATCAGAATCAAAACAGCTGCACAGTTTAGATGGCAATTGCTCTAATACCTTTTAAAAAAGTGACCAAACCACTACTACTCTCTTTACTTCTCATTTATTAAGATAATGCTAAATTTCCAGGAATTGGCATATTATATCACTATGTACACCAGACATTTTTCCTATAAAAATCCTGAGCACACTAGGACCCCCATTTTTGAGCTTTTTTAAACATCACTCAGGCTGAAATTAAATGAAGTTTATAAATAATGTTGAAAGCCAGAAGCCTGTGAAATTCTTAGAAAAAGGAACTATTATTTACCTGGCATTCACAAACTTCCCAAGCATTACCAAACTTTCTCTAACTTGCCAGAAACGGTGCTGATCTTTATTACAAAGCTCTTTTTATAGCAAGGAAAAATATATTATATATGTTAGAGAGATCTGTACAACTGCAATTAATTGATTTCTGTCTTAAGAGCCCTAGAAGGAGGACTGGTTTCAACAGTTTGTGCTCTCACACTGCATTACCATGTGCAGGTGATCAGGAACCTTGCCAAAGGTTTCCTGCATTCCCACTTGCATTAATTTTTGTGTTCCTTAGACAGCTTTCCTGCTTTGTTTCCACACATGGATGGAAAAGTGAAAGCAGAGATGGGCAACAGGCCTGAAATCCAGATGTTCAAGGGATTGCTCCAGTAAATCATCATTACACAATGCAAAAAAAAGTCTTGCTCAGCCTGATGGGCAAGGGACCAGAAGAGGAAAAGGAATAAGTAAACACCCAAAGGAACAACACAAGAACTCTGCAATTCTCAAGGCAGTAACCACTGACTGTGACAAAGGACAATGGTCATTAACTCAGGGCCACATTCAAATTCCTTCTGGCAGGCAGCAAGTGGCTGGAAGAGACAGGCAAGGAGCTACACACTGCCACTGAGGGATAATGAAATGCATAAATATCTACCACTTATGTCCATTAACTGTGCACATACTTATATTAAATATTTCTCACTTGTCCTTCCATTCTGTTCTCTGACTTCTTTATTCCCTTTCTCCTCTCCTGCAAATCATGAATGTACACAGAAGGACAGAAACATTGTCAGGACAGAAGGCATGTCAAACCTGTGGTCTAAAATGCACATGGAAGTTCTTCTATAATACTATAGCATTTTAGCTGAACATCTGGAAAACATTTCATTCTTCTTTCAGAGAAATAGTTTAAGTACCACTGGATTAATCCAGGAGTGAAAGCCCAACTCTGTACCAGCCCACTTTTATCACATGCTTTATTTAACAGTTCATTGTTCCAAAGGCTTGCAGGTGATTTGCTTGATATATTAGCAATTACCTTCTTGGGTATAGCTGGGTGTTTCCTCCTATGTAATTACAACTGTTGAGTTGAGAAAACTAATCTAAGCTAATATAAAATAATGTAAGATCAGAACCTCTTCAACTTTGCTTTAACCTGGTTTTGTAGAATCAGAGATTTTCAATCAGATCTTAATTTCTAACTTTAGTTGAACATTATCCTTAATCTAAAGTGTCAGTAGTTAAATGCATTTCACTTTTAAAAGATTTATGAACAAAGCCTCTTTCATTGCTTGGTACTTTAATAAAGGTACAAGATGAAACTGCTTTAAAATGCAACTGTAGAAATGTAAAGGAGAAGATTTCAAAACATGACAGGTGGACTTCCAGACAGAAAATTGTACAGATAAAGATTTATACACTCAAAACCAGTTCTTTTACTAATTTTCTACCGAGCCTATAATGAAAATAAGACCTTGATTATGAAACCTCGCCTCTACCAGAAACAATCAAGAGACTGAGAAAGAGGCTTTTAAACCTATGCTCGTATAAATAAGTCAGGACTTGCAAACCTGTGAGCCCTGCTTCCATTTGTGTCACTAAGTGCATCCCTGGAATCACAAGCAATGCCTAAAAGTTGCAGCAATTGGGCTATTGCACATGAGTCATACCACATAATTAGAGACTTATTGCATCCTCTGTAGCCACTGACCCCAGCAGAAAATGCTTTGAACTTGTGTTTGAAATGGACAAACACAAGGGAATCCAAAGTGCAGTTTGAAAGCTCAGCCTGAAAGGCATTCTCCAGTCTGTGGAAGCAGAGACAGCTGTGTCTTCTCCTGCACCCTGCTTTATTCCTCAGAAGCCCAACTTCAAATCACCCACTCATCCGCCCACAGGACACAAACCATCAGAATTGTTGTGGCACAGTTCTTGTGTTGGTGACCTACTAAACCATCTTCAATGCCATCAATAAATGGCACAATGCATAACTGCAGGGCAACAAGAAGCTTTCTCATAAACTTATTAATCTGTTCTGAAGATTCCATCATTTATTCTAGTTGCATTAGATAGTTCTTATTTCTATGAGTAGCAAACAAAGGAGCTTTCTATACTTTACTGACATAGCAAAGCTGATCTTTAATGGTTAAAAACAACACCAACTATATTGCTCTACTTCTTGAAGCCAAATTCACATTCTCCTGTAACAAGACAGGAAAAATAATATTGTAGCCTCAATTATGACGCAGTGTTCACAGAGCTGAGATGAGGTTCAGCCCCAGCAGTGTCAGTAGGTCCCTTCTAGTTTATATCTGCAAAGATTTATCCAACTTGTGCACACACAAAAACAATCTTAGGGGCTAGACGTGGCCCCCATTTAGTATTTCCTGTTTACTGCTCTGCAATTTCACTTTCCATTTGCTTAAAGAATTAGGCCATCCCAAACATCCAAAGAAATGCATATTTCTTGATATTCACTGCTAACAGGTATTTTGGCATAGTCAAACATCACTGCTGTTGATACAGATAAAGCAAGGAGAAATCCGCATGGAAGGAGCAACCCCCTCCAACAACAAGCAGAAATCAAGTTGGCAAAACTAACAGTCTTAGTGGATTGTGCATGGTGCTCCCATCCTGGGATTCTCATTGAAATGTAACAAGTGGACCCTAGTGCTGTAGTAATCTTTGCATACTTTTTGCACAATAAATGTGTTACCACGGATAAGGAACAGACAAAGCTCTTCTAAATCAAAACAATCTAAAATGTCCTAAACTAGACCTTGTCCGACCAAAGTTGCTCAATAATCATGTTTATCCTAAGGTATCTTCTCACAGCTACTCAGAGGCACTTTGAGAAGATATTCCCACTTCAGTAAAAACTACCTAAACCCAAAATCCACTGCAGGAATGCAATGACCAGCCTAGAAAACCTTTGCTTGGGTAGGCCCATGAATTTGCGAGTGAATTTTTTTTTCTTCCTTCTTTCTTACATATTCCAGGTACTTTGGACATTCCCAACATAAGCTAATCCATCCATCCACTAACCAGAATTATTCTTTGTAGTTGAGCACATAAGCAAATTCCTTAATATAATGGAAAATATATGAGAGCTATGTGTGGTAATATTGACATTATTTTTAATATCTAAAGAGCATCTTCTCAAATTTTGTCTCCCATAAAAGCAGAAATTGCTAAAGAAGAGCAAATCCTAAAGAAGGCACGTCACAGCAACAGCACAGCATCCTGTGGCTGGAGCTCTCCCTCCCCAGGACCTTCTACATGAAGGAGAATCTTTGGTAGCTTTAAATCTCTGACCACTTAATATCTTGTAGTTCTCAGACTGGAAGAGGCACAAGCAACAACATTCCACCTTGTCCTTGGCAACTCTGATCTTTATAAACTTCAGGCACTTCTGCCTCAGTTCTCTCTTGCCCAAGCAACACTCCCAGCCTGGATCAATCCTTGTTCAAAAACAGTTCCCTAACTGATCATCCCAACCGCCCCTTAACAGAAATTCCTTAAAATCAGCTCACCAATATCAATATACTGGACCTGGAACTGCCTTTAAATATCCCCTACCAGCTGATTCCTCTCTTCCTTCCAAGCCTATTTCCCTGCAATGGTCAAAAGGGGACCAAAGAAAGACAAATATATTGCCAACTATTCTACAACAGTTTGACAGAGCAATTTTCAGCTCCCTATAGCTCCTAGATAACGCTACACACTATCAGCTTTCTGAAAAAAAAAAAAAAAAAAAAAAAGAGAGAGAGAGAGAGGAAAAGGAGAAAAAGAGAAAGAGGGAGAGCAATTATGGTTGAAGCCAACTAAATTGCTCAGTCTCACAAATTGTTAAGGAAAAGAAAGCAGGTTTGTGCACATTTTGACAATGGAGCTCTCTGATTTGCTACATTAGCATTCCTGGAGTCAGCCAATTCAGAGCAGTGCTCAATTTTCACTAAGTGTTTTAAGTAAGAATCCACATTTTTTTTAACTCTGAAAGCTGCTTTGGGACATGCAGCCTTCCTATAACCAACCACTTTCCCTTCTCTCTGGGTATTCAAAACGGGGAGTTCCTGCTGTGCTTGCTTGATAGAAAGGCAGAAAGCAAAGACTGCTTGAAGAAACCTATCTTTTCTAAAATGCTTATTTTCAAATTCACATTATGGTCAATCATGCATTACTTCAACCTTCCTAAAGTGCCATGAACAATGTTGCAGATTCTTCAGGTGTGGCAAAGGATTTTCTTAGCTAAAGCTGACAGCAACATCCAGCACAGACATCTTCATTGATTTGTGCACTGCCCACTTCCTCTGCATTTTAGTGCACCAGTTTACTTACCAGACTGAGGTTTTTTTAGTGTCTTATTTTGTCTGTTGTTATTTGGAGTTTGTTTATTTGTTGGGAGGGGAGCTTAAAAACACGCTAAAGGCTGCAAATCATCACATCTTTATCTATGTATACTCCATTTCAGATTTTTGCCAGTTAGATATTGCTTGGCTTCCCATGCTGAAATAAAAGTCTATTAATGTTCTTCCAGACCTACCTATCACTTTATTTTTGAAACTAGCTTTATTTCTTTGTTTACTTCCAACACATTACTGAATTCCAATGAAAATCCCTAGGGCGTTTCACTTTTACTCAAAGTCAGCTCTCTTGAAGGCAAAATGCACTCTTGTGCTGCTCCTCAAAACTGTGCTTGCATGACACTGCTGAATATAATGACATCTGAAGCTGAAAACCCCAGACAGCCCCAGCTTCAGCACTGTCTGTCACAGTGGGCTCATTTACTGAGGGTAGGGCAAAAATAGATCATGTCACTCCAGCATAGTGCATTGAGACACCTCCACGCTTAAAAAAAGCAGCCCTTCTAAAATTTTACACCATCCTCATTAAATTAAAATCTCCAAGCAGCTCAAAGCCCTTCTTGCCAGCCTTATCCATAAACCAATCTCCTGATTTCTTTCTGTACCCACTCCAGAGCATCACGGAAAGCACCACCGAGTACCTGCAGTTATTGTCTCCACCACGATTTTGCCACATCAGCCAAAGTATTCTAAATGTTTCATGTTCACCTAATATCTCCTTTTTCCAAACATATTCCCCTCCCCCTGGAGGAGACAGAATAGTCATTGAATAAATTATGTACTTTGCTGCTTTCACATCTGTTTGCAGTTTGTTTTCTGTGGATTTTTTTGTTCCCCCAAAGGCTTTGGTATGAATTCAAAATCGGATATCTTGGAGAAGTACTTTACCATAATTTCTAGGTTATCTTATATTTAAGTGCATAAAACATTGATTTTTAATCTCTTTCTTCTGTACTGTTTGTTAGACTTTCTCCCCTGAAGAGCAAAACTGGTAATGCTTAAAGTCCTAAATCGTGGACTGGTTTCAGATGAAAAGAATCATGAAAATCAGAACATAATTACATGCCAGAAGAGAAGCAGCACACACCTGCTCAGTGAAACCCACACATTTAGCTTTGATCACACTTCTCACTTTTAATTCTGCTAAATTAGGCTGCTGCTGGTGCTTTTATCCAGATCACCAGAAGCACAGAGACCAACCTGGGTTCCAATTTCACACCCAAACTTTCAGAAAGTTACAATTTCTTTCCTCCAAATATTTACTTCAAGGCTGCTCTAGTTTCTATTCATGGCCATACAGGGTTATCAAACACTAATTATCCTCATTAGGCTAAGACACCCCATTTCCAGCTGCTCCTTTCATGGTTTTTTGGGAGCTGCAGGGTTTCAAGGTTGCTTGGGAAGGAAAACATTCAAGTCAGAAAGCTTGACAAGCAGCAATAAGATCTTCCCACAATTTTTACCATCCTGTGGTATTTTTCCCTGCCCTTCTGATTAAAGCTACCTCCATCTTACAAAGCACTCATAATTCTTACTACATGTCCATACTGAAACTACCCCCCATGTAATTGTCTTCCTCTCACTTGTCTTTCTTTGCTCTTCCTCAGTAAATTACACTTTCATTCACTATTTTCACTCCCACCTCTCTCCAGATCCTTACAAGCACTAAATCCACTTGTTCTGATTTTTTTCAAATAACATTTCTTTCAGAACAGAATCATAGAATCATCATCACTGACATGGAGCATTTCCATTACATAAATTTTGAAGCTTTCCTGCATTGAGAAATAATCTTGTGAACTAAATGGTTCACAGGAAGCAACAGAGATCATATGTGACATGGGGAAGTGTGCTGGACAGACAGAAAGAAAACCCACTGATTTTTTTTTTTCTCTTCAAACCAGATCTACCAGAAGTGCCAGTACAATTCAAACTGAAATCTGTAGAGATTTGTGCACATGCTCACCACCTGAGGCTTCAGCTCTCCGATCATAAACTGGTAAGTGTTGCCATCTCATTGCAGGGGCTCCATGCTGCTGTCTCCTTATCGCAAAAGTTCCAGACCTTCCTGGTGTTTTCTCGTGGGCATCTCCTCAGAGCTTTGACTCCTTCTTCTTCACAAAGCAGCCAACTGACTCCAGTGCCCTTCTCACCCAGCCACCCCAGTCTTTTATAGCTTCTTCTTCTCATTGGTCACAGCTGTGGCCTGGTAAAGTCAGGCCTGTTCCTAATCTTTGATAATTGGCCCAGCTGTAGCTCCTTAGGGCTGAGATTACTTTCTACACTATCTTTATTTTCTTATATTCTATCTATCCCCCCACAGGTAAGGATGCAGTTGCAAGATAGATTATGCAATGCTAGTACAGCCATGTCCTTTCACATTTGTTCTGGAAAAAACAGGGTCTCATATAATGGTCTGGACTAAAGGAATCAGAAGGCTGATATCAATATAAGCCATTCTAGTCTTCACTCCAATGCAACCTCAAACAAGTGAATTGTATCCAGACAAATGAAAAGTCCCAGCACAGGGAACTCTGGATGGCATTGTTTACTACTCCTTATACCAAGTTGCAGTAACTTGCTTAATGGCCACTGCTTGAGGGTTTTTCAGTGCTTTTGGCACTTTTAACTATTTGTGAATTACTCAGTAAATTGTTTTTGAAAGTTCTTTCCATCTCCAAGGCATTTGGAGATGTTTTTGTGCATTCACCAAAAGAAATGGAACAAAACACTACCCACATGATGCTTGATGTGCATTGCTCATGGATCTGTCTTTCATGCTTGGTTAGACTATGAATCAATGTTGGCTGTGGGAAAGCTTCTCATCCCCACTCTTCCCATCAGCCTGGAACTGGGTTTGGCAGCTGTGCTGTTCCTGCCCAGTTTGCTCACTTCCAGTGCCACCACTGAACCCTTTTTGTACTGATCTAAAGGCAGCCTCCAGGGTGTTAAGCCCCAGCTCTCTCAGCAACTTTAAAGGGAAGGTAATTCAAGTCATTCTGGGCCAGGGACCAACCAAATAATCACCCAAATTCTCAGGGGGCTGAATAACAAACTTTTACTTACAAACTTTAGAACATTAAGGTAGAATGGGGTGCTTGGCAAATTCTAAAACAGCACCCAGGCAAAGTAAAGCACTCCCCAAAGCACTGACTTAGCAAGCTTTAACCTATCCAGATAAAGCAAGGCACTGCATAAACTTTGCTAAGACAAACTTTAACTTGGCCAGCTTGTAGTTCTGCAGACACAAGAAGGCACTGACTGGAATTATTTAGTCTGGCTCACTGTATATTTTGAGAAGTCAGAAGGAAGAAGGAGAGAAAGAAGAAGGAGAGAAAAGGATCATCACTGCTTTTGGGTCCAGCATGGTCCCAGCTACTTTGAAAATCCAAGGCCATTTTGAACCCCTTTAACCATAAGCTCTATTGAGAAAGCAGTTGAACTAAGCAGTACCACAGAAACAAACCCTACACTGTGCCTGCAGATGCAGCAGGGAAAATAAATATGGCAGCAGAACTGGTACCTCCTCAGTGTCATTGCTTTATACCAGCTACAAGGCAAAGAAAATTCTGAGCATTTCACTTGATTAAAATTACATAAGCAATCTCCTTCTCAAAGCCAGGTATTCCAGATAAGTCTCAGGCCACTGGACCAGGAATATTAGGAGTGTTCATTACCAAGTGCATTGCTACCCCAGATTTCATCTCCAGATAAAACCCCCTTCTTTTGCAGTTCTCTCTTACTTGTAGATCATTTCTAGCATCACTTCAAAGGGACAGAGACTGCCACAACAAAACTCTCCAATGTGAAATGCTACACCTCAAGAAAGAGTCAGGCCACCAAAGGCATTACAGCTTTTCAGAGTCAAACCAAACTCTTCAGATATTTGGTGCCACCACAGCCATAGACAGAGAAGTCAATCCACCTCTGAAATGCAGCAAAAAAATTTAAAATCCATCCAGAGCTAAAAAATGCTTCCCTGACCTATCCACATGAGATTGCCTCCCCTCTAGTTATTAACAATGGCCCATCACACGAGCTTCAGTTCAGACAGGGATGAAAAAGGCAATTCTTCTGGAAGCTGAAAGTCTGCTGAAATGAAACCACCTACAAAATGAAGCTTAGAACTTTCCCTCTTAACACTGAGATTGGTGCCTCATTCACTGACCACTACAGTGGGGCCAATTAAAACTTTTTTTTCCACATTGCAGGCTGGATTCTAAGCTCAAATTCTTTCTTAAGTCTTTTAAAACACATTTCGGAGCCCTCCAACAGCCTGCATAGGAAAAAAAAAAAGACATAATAAAAAAGCACTTCCAGACAGGCTGAGACTTTTTAATGTGTTTGACTGCAGGGACTTCACCCTTGGAAACAAAATTATCTGGGTAATTAAAAAATAGTTGAAAGGAAAATATATTAAGTTGAAGAGAATTTAATTTATATTTTACTGTAGTGTACCCTACAGACCATATACAGAAGGAGTTACTGAGGTGAAAGTCAAGACTTTTCAGGAAGGAACCTTTTAGGTGATCAAAACTAAAAAGCACCATTGCTCATTTTCGTTTAATATCTGATCTGCAATCAGCCCAGAGGGAGAATCCAGCAGAATAAATATTCTATAGTCCTGTGGACAAAAGTGGGTAGCCCAGGGAAGTGGGTGAGATCACTCAGTGATCTCAAAGGTCTTTTCCAACCTCAGTGTTTCTATGAAAAGCACATGATCTATATTTCTCCATAGTCAGTATCACATCTCATGTCCCATGGTTATTTATTGGCTCATTAAATGCATGCTTTGCTATGAGACACTAAGTCTGATTTCACATTCAGCCTTATGAGGACATCCAGAAAATATAGCACATTTTCTGCTGCTCAAAGCAGTCTCTCAGGAAGCCTTAATGGCAGTGTCCATGTACTTTGGCAGAGACTGCATCAGGAAAACTTTAATGGCACAGAATCACAGTTTTGCTTGCTGCTAGAGCTGCTGTAAATGAGGAAAAGAAATTTAATAGGATTAAATTACCTATTTTAGGCCCCAAAAGTTGGTGACATATTTGCTGCAAACTATGTTTCCTGACAAAATTATGTTGCAAAATGCCCTAGTTACGACAACCTGCAGCCCAGGCTTGCCACACAATTATAGCCAGGTGTACAGGAAATCTTTTGTCACAGCCCTACACAGAATTTCTGCTTTCTCCCAGTGTTTTCTGCCTGATCTCATCAGGGGGCTGAGGTTTGAAACTCTGGCTGATTCCCAGCAGAGCCAGTGTGTGAGTGAGTTCTGAACACTGAGGCCTGAAGCAATGTGGTCCCTCAGCCACAAAGAAAGCAATTTCCCCTATTCTGCCCTAGAGATGAGAAGAGGAAGGATGACAGTGAATGGGCCTTCAATCTGCCTCTCCCAATTTCTCAGCATTCCCATGATGGGAGTCACATTCTGGATTATGGGTACAAACCTGCTCCCATGAAACTTTGATTTCACTTATTCAAACTTTTCTGAACTGTTGGCTATTTGGGAAGCTTTGCCCAAGACCCAGAGAGGTTTCAAGTGGAGACCCTTGATGTTATCAATCACAAGCAAACACCAAGAAGCAGAGAACTGCTAATTTAAACCATTGGGCACTGCTCAACATGTGCAATGAGACCAGCTTGAAACCCACCTGGCTGTGTGGATCCTGTCTACCTTGGCTGTTGCCTCCTTCCAAACACAACTCCTTATTTTTAACATAGAAAACCTCTCATTCTGAAGACACATACAAAAAAAAAACCCCAAACTTGCAATTTATGGATCAATACCTACTGTCTCCTTGGAAATTCATGTCATATTACAAAATATAGTTGGTGCCCTATTGTCAAGTATGACAGAAACCCAGATGTTATTCTACACGGTGTAAGCAAATGTGGATTTTCCAGACTGTTGCCTAAAGAAATTTTGGAACAACCTCTATATCCATCATAAACATCAACCTATCCAGTCACTGCCACTGGAGATGATAATTAAAAGCTAACTATATGAGGAAGCATCCAGCTCTTTATTTACTCCACAATTTAAAATGCTACAGCTAAGATCATAATTATCTAATTTCCAAACAAGACTTGCTCTAGCTGACTGATTCTGTTCAGAAAATTAGCCTGAGGTTTATCTTTGTCACCACAGCCCTCACAAGACAGCAACAGTAGTTAGCACCTGCCAGCTGAAATTACTTGAAAATGTGGGGCAACAGCTCTTGTAAGCAGTCATTTTTGCTGTTTAACAGTCTTAGAAGGCTTCTCACCACAACAGCTGCCCTAGAGATTAAATGAAATGGGAGAGAAGTGGCTCAGTTTAGGACAAAAGGATATTATGTTCAAAGTGCTGATATTTCACCAAACAGTCACAGCATTGTAGGGCAGAGGGAAAGCCAGCAGGTCTGTGTTCACTGTTTTAAAACTGGCAGCACAAGATACACACAGAAAAGAGGTTCATGTGATTCATAAAACCAGCTCTTTGTGTTGGTAAAAAACTGATTGTGAAAACATGAATGGAGGTCAGCATCAAATAATTTGATATTTCAGTGTCTGCAGAGTGACAAAGCACAGAAAATCAACCTGTACAAAGTGATCATCCCCCTGGCTTAGAGGGGCTGTTGCTCCCCACTGGTGCTCCACAGCAGGATGCTACACTGGTCCCATTTCACTTCCACCTGCATCCAGAAATAACCTCAGAAAGAAGACCCAGCCAGCGAGGTCTTTCCAGTCTTGCTCTGAGAAAGAAAACCAGAGGATGTTTCCAACCAAACCCTGTTTCCATCTCTGGGTCAATTACAGATGCCTTAAAGTCTTTTGTCCTAATTCTGCCCGTGTCAGAGGCCTGTGTGCTCCTGTGCCACAGCACAGCTTGAGTACACAGAGGGATCTGTTTCAAGCCTTGCACCCTTCACAAAGCTCCTCCCCAAGGCACTGTCCTGCCTTAGCTGCTCCTCTAGTCTGCCCCAAAGTGCCAAAAGAGCCACAGGAAATTTGACATATGGTGCATCAGCTCCTTAAAACACTGTCCTCAGTAATCCAACAGTGATCCTAAATGTTTACCTCATCCAGCTATCAACTACTGGCATTGTTATTTCATGAATGTAAAAAAAGAAAATGAATGCACGGATACAATCCCTCTAGATCAGGTTCTTCTCCACATAATAGGAAGAAATGGAGAAGAGTGAACAATTCCAGCTACTACTGCTGGGTTTGACAGAAGACATTAATCACTTCAGTATATATTAAGAAATGCTGCACTGCCATATTATCAAAGAAATATGTCACCTCTCTGTGCAACCTACTTCAACCCTAAGGGTTTGCTCAGCTGGTTTGGAAAAGCTAAAAATGTGTATCCGAAGCAGTAGGGGTTGAAAACCTGAATTGGACTAGAAATATCATTGACAACTTGAAGCCTATATAGAAAAAACTCTAGTTTGTTCATTTAAAACCACTTTTTTAAATTCAGGGTCAGTGTCCACTCTTCATACAGATGACTTTGATTTTAGAAGTCTCTGCTGTAACATAACAATTTTGTCATATTTGTCAGTACTGAGGAGATCCCCTTGATGCTCCTGTCTCCATCCAGCATAGCTCCAGTGCAGGGCTACTGATGATACCTACATTTTCTCAAATTTAAGCAAGAGGGGACATTTGCCATGAACATTTGTAATTATTTTTTTTAAAAAACAGGCCGCACAACTCTTCTTTGTGTGATAGGTGAGTAACGCAATGATTGACTCTCAGAATTAATAGACAAATATCATGCATATAGGTTAAGAAAAGTTTTATAGATTTATAGTTATGTTTTACCCCCTCGTGTGGTTATCAAGGGACAGCTGGAGTTGGGACCTCTGGGGGGGCTGGCTTGTCCCTATGGTGACATCTGACCTCCAATCAGAATTTGAGGGAGAGATCTCCACCACTGGACAGCAAAGAAGGGGTTGATGGACAGAACTTTGGGAGGAGTTAAAGGGTTAAAAAGGGGAAACCTCCATTGTGAGTGGGCTTGTCACTGTCATATTTTCTGGGAAAATCCCTTCACCAGGATTTCTTCTCCTGGGAAGCTGAGAAGCCTGAGGGAAAAATGAAAACAATAATTATCTGATTGCTTCTCCTGTGTTTTGCTGCTTTGGAATGTGGTTGGAGATTGTTTATCCAACAGGTGGTTGTTTGATTGGTTTCATGTGAATTGCTTTAACTTCATGACCAATCCCCATCCAGCTGTGTTGGGACTCTGGAAGAGGTCACAAGTTTTTCATTAGTATCTTTTAGCCTTTTGTAAGTATCCACTCTCCATTCTTTACTATAGTTTTAGTATAGCATTCTTTAATATAATAATATAATATATCATAATATAATAAATAAGCCTTCTAATAACATGGAGTCAGATTCTTTGTTTCCTTCCTGCCACAGGGGACCCTGAAAATACCACAGGGGCTGAGCACATGGCAGGGAAATTCTTTTGCTCCCAGTGCCATATTATTATAGAGAACCTTTTTTCTCTATTCAGTCTTCTGTTGTATTTTTGATAAGGTTTAATAAACCTTCCTAAGCTATGAAAAGTGAGTAGCTATTTCTCACATTTGCAAGTGAAGTTCTGTTGGTTTGTGGCCTGAAACTGTTTCTATTCACAGGCCTGGAGCTTTGCAGGGACCCCGTGAGAGGGGCAGAGGAAGTGCCTGTGCCTCACTCATGCAGTGTGAGGACATCTCAGCACTAGGTTTAAAATGCTGACTAACAGCCAAATCTGGATGAATTCTGACAGCACATCAAGCTCATTGTGAGAGCACAGCACTCCACCTCCACAGCCCATCCTCAGCAGCATGCTCCAAGCAGGGCAGCACCGCTCACATAAATTGAGCCTCACTCTAGATCAGTTACGCCAGCTCATCTTGCAGCAGCAGCACTCAATTTGCTCAGTAAAGACTCAGCAGTAAGTTCAGTACAGTCAGCTTTAAGGTTGCCTTATATTTCATGTTGTAAATACTGTGGCACTTCATCAACAGCCCCGCTGCTCGCACAGATGGCGCTCTCGTGTTAGCGGGGTCCTACTGATACTTCTCAAACTCCATTTTAGCATTTGGCAGGATGGACTAAAGGGAAGCAAAAGTGAGTTCTTGAAAGAAATTCTGGTCCAAGTCAGCTTCCTTAGCTACATGCCACTTTCAGGATAAATTAGTTCCTGCAGGGATTACCACCAGCACGAGTACCAGGCACCCACCCGCACAGTACATTCAACTCTTACACTTTTAATTCATTAGTCCCTTCAGCTGGGTTAGATGTTTCTACAACCTCTAGGGGCAAACAAGAAAGCTTAGATGACTTCCTAACCTCTTCTAAAATCTTCAACAAAGTGTTTAAAAAACACAACAGTCATTTCTTAACAATAGGGATTAGAAATTTGTCTTGTACTGAAAAAACATTGAAACCAGAGCTGACAATGTCTTTGAAAAGCTCTTCAAGCAGCAGTGGTAATGTATGCTAAACCTCAGGATTGTAAACTATTTAGATCATTAGATTATTTTAAACTACTCTCCAAAAGCTACAATGATGTTTGGAAAAAAAATTTCCAGTGAATGAAAATCATTAACTATGCCTGAAATGTCTTAATCTTAAATTAGTTCTACTTCAATGTGCTGTTCCTACTGACATGTTATTAATTATTATTGCTACTGTGTATTCTCAGTTTCTACAGTCAAAAGTTTCATTTCTTAATTAGTCTCTCAGTAAAAGAGCATTCCTTAATAAAAGTTAAGCTTTTGATATCTATCACACTCAATTTAAGACAATAAATCAGCTTTTTCTCTACGCAAATACTTCAATTGAGGCAAAAATATTTCCAGAAAATAGAAGTATCACATTTCAGTGAAAATAAGACAAGACTTCAAATGAGAAGTTTTTTAATGGTGCAGCTACCAAAACCATAAGTTACATTAGACCCAAAATCTGATCATTCACCCCATTATCCACCTCTAACCATTGCTGGAGAAAGATGAACAGCAGAAAAACATAAAAGTCAGAAGAAGTACAACAAACCTTCCTTCCTAACAAGTTATTAATCCATGAGAATGTTTCCCACGTGACAATTTAATTATTTTAATAGCTCCTAGTGTGCTCAATAATTTTATCCATCTCATCCCCTGATTCACCAGCTGGTTTGCTTTTTTTTGCTCCAGAGAAAGCCGGGACATTTCTGAGGCGTTACGTCCCCATGAAAAAGAAGCCACAGTGGCACTTTTCCAACGCATCACATTCACTTGTCAACTTCTAATTTTATCCTTTGTGACAGTTTGTTGACACATTTAGCGCAGCATCCTCCCACCCCGACCACTCCCAAGCTCCCGGGTCCCGATGGAACGCTGCGGGCAGCACAGCTTTGACACCTCCTCTCAGTCCCTGGAGGTCCTCGGCAATTAAAGCCACAAATTACCCTGCTCAGTAGTCTCCATGGAGTGTAGGAGGTGTAAAGCACTCTTGCTTTCCCTCTGGAAGCCACCTGTGTCACAGTCCCCATGGGCTGGGCACAGGGTGACAGTAACTGTGCCAGGGGATATCAGCATCTCTGGGTCTGGATTGAAGGTACCTGAGATAGTAGTTCATGTTCTGACTCAGGTGTTTATTATTTCTTATCAGTAAAACAGTCTCACAACCATGAGTTCATTAGCAAGGCACAAAATGGCCAACAATCTCTTGTTACAAGGTCTTTTACTGCTAAACTATCCAATTAGGAAAGGACACCTTGATTATTTTCCCTTTTAACCCAATAACTGATCCCTGGAAGCCCACAATGCAGACTTTTCTGTCCAATTACAAAACATCACCCAAACCCATGAAGAAGGAAGAAGAAACATGAAGAGAAGAAACCCAGGACAACAACCCGGGCCCCAAACTCGTGAAGAAGAAGGAAGAAGCATGAAGAAGAAACCCAGGATGACACCCTGTGCCCTCCATCTTGCTTCCATCCACAACATACTAAAAATCTCAAAACCTAAATTTCTCACCAAGTGTTATACCCACACTACTCTCTATAATTTATTTCACACTTTTGTGGATTCCAGTCTATCTTGAAGTCTAGCAAACTTTCTCCATGAGTGAGGGTCAAAGTCAGTGCTCCCCTTGGGGCCAGGGCACCCCAGTGCAGACAGAGGAATATTCCCACTGCCCTGGGTTTCCACAAGAGGAGATGCATGTGGAGTGAAAACTCCAGCATCACTCACTGGTCCCTGGGGAAAACATTGAACTGGGGACCACACTGTGAATCTCCTGATTTCTTCCCATTGTCACCAAAGCCTTTGTGGTTTTCCAGCCAGGAGCCTTTTCATCTCACCATTGACAGTTTCATCTTTCCCTTACACCAGCAGTGCCCTCTCTGTGGCACCCTGGCGAGAGTGTGGGGTGGGATGAGGAGAAGGAATGACAGATTTACTTCAAGAGTGGGAACCACAGGTTTGATTGTTCAGCCAGGACTGTAAATAAGAACGTTTCTCACTGCCTCTGAAGCTCATTTTAGCCAAAGGCCCTAGATCAAGAGCCTGGATTTAAAATATTTTACCTGTAAAGCACACTGACATCATAGCAAGACAATAAAAGTTTTAACTGCTGCAAAGCAAACAAAAGCAATGGGGCTGTGTGAAACCAAGTCAATCACAATCTAACCCTTCTCAACCCTATCACAAAGGCTTACAACTATGGAGCAATCTTTGTCACTGCCGTTTTCTACCATTGGACCACCACACAGCCTTGCTCAAAACCTGTTCCTAAAAGAATAAAACATCAGCTGCAGAAAGTGAGAAATCTGACAGCAGTTGTCTGATCCTCACAAAGGAATTGGACTGTGAGAAGGAAAGCTGGACAGAGAAATAAAATGCTTCAACACCACAAGAAAGGAAAACAAAATAAACAGGGAGCCCATGCAGTAAATTCACCAAGTGAGATCCTTCCAAAGCACAAACAATCCCATTGCTTTTAGCTTTTGGCAGTGTGTGGCATTAATACCTTTCCTGCTCAGGTCTGAGACCTAAGCAGTCTACTTTGCTTGCAGAACCTGTCCCACATGGTGGAACCAAACAAAGCACTGAGAGCACACTGCTCTCCCCATAACAAAGCTTCAGTGGAGGTCAGTAGAAATCTCAATGGGAAACAAATGCTCCAGTGATGAGGCAGCTCCTGCAGGATGCTGTCTTGCAGCCAGTAACAAAGAGAAGGAAAGTAAATGCTTTCCACCTCAATTATCTTTTTCTGCTTTTCTTCAGCTAAGGGAGAGTGTATGAAAAATGTATTTTGAAGCACATCAAAGCAGGAAAAATTCTATTTGCCATCAATAGATGAATTAGCTCTGAAAAGTAAGCTTAACTAAGTCAGACTGCACATCAGACTTTGCATGCTGCTACTGAGAACATGACTACAGCAATACAAGAAAGTAAGTTGTCTCAATAGGGCTCAATTTGCTGGCTTTGTGAATCAACAGAAAACACACAGCAACCCAAATTCATCCCATGCTCATGTTCACAAGTACACCCAAAAGCCTGGAATCAGGCTGAGTTCCTCTCCATCACACTCACCTATAAATGACAAATTGTGTCATCTAAAGATCCAAATAGTTTCAGCAGTTGGTCTGAGGCTCTGTAGTGCAGCCAAGGTCCAAATAATAAAACCAATTTATGCACCTTGAAACCTGGGTTTCATCAATGATTTCTGTAGCCTTCACAGGGCTGTAAAGGCAGAGAGGAGCCCTTGGAGATCAAGCAAAGATCAACAGCTCTCCCCCACCTTTTTCAGCCTTAAAAAGTTAACTGGTCTCAGCTGTAATCTGTAAACTAACACAGCTGAAAGCTTCCCGTAATTAAACTTTTTTTTTTTTTTTTTTTTTTTTAAAGTCTCTGCTGTCTCTTTGTCACCTCCTCCATGACTCACAGATTAGGAACCAATGACATCCATAGTTTAGCTCCATTTTTGAATGGAATGAGATTTAGGATGTGGCTATCATTTGATCTGTATCACACAATTTGCAGAAACAAGTCTGCAGAGTGACAGCTTGCAACTCAAAAAACTGCCAAACATGACATTCAAAGCTGGGGGGCCTGAACCCATGGTCTTAGTAATGATTACCCCTTGACCATGTCGTGATTCCCATTAAGTGCATAATAGACTTTTAATAACCAATGCTATTATAACAAAATGCAGCAAAATAATTGAATGGGATTTGAGCAATTCAGTTATTTGTATTGTCATGTACTCACTGATCTCAGATAAGAGCTCTACATTAAGACAAAAAGCAGTCTGGAAATCAATAGCTCATGCCAAATTCCTAACCAGTCTTTTACTGTTCTCAAAAGTATCTGTGTACAAACTTTTAAAGCCTCAGTTTTAATGTAGTGCCTACATTTTACAAGTCCTCAGTTAATTCATTCAGGTTAGCAAAGCATGGATATGTGCACACATTTGTAGGGAATTTGTAGGTAGGGAAGCTCAAAGCATCTTTAGTTGCACTTGTTTCCCTCTTAATCATTCTAACAAAACACATCACAAAATGTTTCCCCTGTAATCTACCTGTTACCTATTTTAATTGCATTTTCATTCTTCTAATTTTGTGTAGTTTATTTATTGTAGAGGACAGTCAGTGGAGGGGGCTGCATAAAGGGGATGTTGGAATCAGGCCCTGCATGTTTGCAGTGAGTTGAGATAATCTCTGCAGACTACTTTATCTGATGCCTCCCAGCTTTTTGTGTATGATAGTACACAGATGGGAGAAAAAGAAACACTAGAAGCATAATAAACATGACAAAAAGTAGTTGCTTGTTTTCCCTTGCAGAAGGACAAAAGATGACAAAAGCAGCAGCAATGCAAGGCTATTTCTACCTACCCACACGTGAAGCACAGTAACTAAAACAAAACTCAATGTGAAAAATTTGGTCCTTCCCAGTTAAAAATTCATAGGCTCAGGTTCCAGCTATACATTTTTTTTCACGTTCCAGCCATAAAATTCTCTTGACTTTCTAGATATCAGTGTTACCTGTGCTCCTTACTACATCATATCCAAACCTGAAGCAATTCCTCTCACATTTCGGTGCCCTATGCGGGCTGTCTTACAGAGATCTAACATTTTAAGCAGGACTGCCTGTCTTCCCCTCTGACAGCTCACAAGGGCTTCACTTTTAAGTTAAACATCCAAAAACAGAGGCATGAAAGATTATCACCATATCTCATCCAGCAGGTCTCAGACACCTCTGTCCTAGGGTAGAATCAGCCATGAAGAAGTGGCAATCTCTTTTCAACAACAAAATAAGAGATAGAAAATAAAGAACATGGATGTAGGCATCCCACTTTCAGCTACCTTGAGTAGGGCAGATAAATCCCAAATGCAATGTTTATGTGGCTCAGCATGTCTATGTCAAAATCCAAAGAAGGTTGCTGTATAATACTGCCTTTTTACCTCACCCTGATAAGCTTCATATGCAGTGATTCTCTTCAGATTACTGGAAAGAGATTTCCCACAATCCTCATTCCTGTGGTATCTACTGATCTCTTACACTTTCTGGTACATTTCTAAGAGACTGAGTTTAGCTCAAATCACAAACCACTTGGGTCAGCCTTTTTGATCCAGGGCCTGATCAGTCACAAAGTATGCCAACTCCAGTCCATGTGCTACATAAACTGGTATTTTATTTCTAGTATCTATATATTAATGAAACCAGGACTGAACTTTGTGATTTCATCCGTGACTCTTTCTGCTCACACATTTTAAGAAATATGACAAAAATTCACAATGGATAAATTATGTGGCTTAATTTGAAGTTCTAAATCTTTATGTGATTTGGATAATTTAGCTTGCATTAAACGATTTGGAAAGCAGAAAGTACTGACATGAAAAATAATTGGAACAAAGAGAAAGGCAAAATAAAAGAGCAGAAATGAGTACTAATGAAAGACAATTAAATATATGGCAATCTGGAATAAAGAATTCCAATACTAATTTTGAAAGATTGCTCTGGAGAACACAGCTGGAATAAACAATTGCTTTTACTGAAAAGGCTACACAGCTTTGGCTGGTTTGCTTATGGTTTAATTAATTATTAGTACAAAACCATTTGCAGCTATCTGACATTTCAATCTAAGGGAGACACAAAAATGTGAAAACTGGAGTCAAAGGGAACATACATTTTTCCCAATTTTAATGACAAACATCAGTAATTATCTGACTGAATACTAGGAGCTGAAAGTAGTGATGGTAATTTTCCTCTGAAACTGAGTCTTTCGTCTTCTTGGGGTGTTTTGTAGATAATTAATCAGAGGAGAAATTATGCTCATTGTGAAGGGCAGCCTGACAGGAGCAAGTAAATGTGTTCTGCGTGTTCCACTTTTGCAGGGTTGCAGAAAATAGCCTGTCCTGGGAAAATGACTTTTTTTTTCAGCTACACACATGGGAATGATACAATGACATTTAGACTAAACAGTAGCATTTGTCTATGAAATTCATTCAGCCTGTATTTATATTTGATTCTTTATCCCATGGTTTGAACAGAAATTATAATTCACTTTGAAGATCTGTACTTCTTCTAAACTTTAAATAGGAATGTATCTAAAGATAATTTTGTTTCTGTACCCTAAAAGAAAATAGAGAGGAAATACTAGTTATTACTTCTGATGAAAATGTGTAAAATATTGGAATATTTATGTAAGCAAATTTAGCAGCCTTTTCATATGCACTCAGGCAACAAGACACAAATTAAATTTACTTTTCTGAACTCTATTTGTTACATGAATAAATATGGATTAGTGGATTGAGTCAGAATAAGCTTATTCTATTACAGTTGTATTTGTCAGAGATTATTTACAGTGCTCTACATTTCCCTCCTGATAGATTTGTTTGGGTGGGGTTTTTTTTCCCTCTCTAAATGCAGACATCCCATCTCCAGGATGTCTGCATTTAGTCAGGGGCGTCTACTTTTTTGCAGCTCATTTTCGTTTTCCAAACAGAACTTATGTTTTTTACAGGTTGCCAAAAAATATTTTAAACATGTAACTCTGTCACAAAATAATTTGTTTGGAGGAAAACTGAGAGCAAAATAATACTGTGGGAGTTTTTTTTTTTTCAAACTGTGGTAATCGCTTATTTTGGTGCAACAGTTGAAAATCCTCTTGTGCCTCTAAGCAGATGGGCACATGATTGATCCACCCACTTCCCCAAATCTCTGCTTTTTGGGGAACAAAATCCATTTGCACTCCTGCATGGCATTCACATTCTCTGAAAAAATTCCTTCGCCCAGGGTTTTTCTCCTGGGAAGCTGAAAGGCAGCAAGAGAGGCCTCAGAGAAAAGGAAAACAATTATCTCATTTGCTTCTCCTCTGTTTTGCTCCTTTGGAATGTGTTTGGAGATTGTTTACCCACAGGTGATTGTTTCATTGGATTCTGCTGTGAGTTGTTTTCACTCATTGGCCAACTGGGGCCAAGCTGTGTTGGGACTCTGGAATGAGTCACGAGTTTTCATTAATATCTCTTTAGCATTAAGTATCTTTTCTGTATTATTTAGAGTAGCATAGTATTCTTTAATATAATATAGTATAATAAAGTAATAAATTAGCTTTCTGGTAAGATGGAGTCAGATGCATCATTCTCTCCCCACCTCGGTGGACCCGCACTTTACAATACTCCCGTATCCCTCCTACTCAACAGCAAGCTGCAGAGGCACTTCCAGACTTGCCCAGCAGCCTCAGCTCTGCCAGTGAACAACACCTCGGAAGATGGGCAGCTACTTAGAGGTAGGTGTTGATAACCAGACCACCAACTCAAGTATCACCACCTCCGCTCCACAGGCACACCAACATCTTGCCTTCCATCCCTTCTCACAGCGCCTGGGGCAGGGGTGAGCATTCCCTCAGGGCAGAGCTTATCTCTCTGTGTGGGAGAATCAAATCTGTCTTTTCCCTCCTCTCAGGTCTACGTTTATGCAAATCTCCCTCCCCTGCCAAGCAGTTTACAGATGGAGGGTTGAATGAACCAACGGTACACTTGGAAGCAGAAGATTTAAAAAAACCCACAACAACAGAAAAAAAAAACCACCAAACCATATTCAACAAGCTTCTTTCTCCTTTCTTACAAGGCTCCATCACTGAGGCTTCTTTTCTGAGCCAGAACTCTTACAACACTCTCAGAAAACATTCAAATCCTTTGGCACTAAAATGAAAGTAGACCTCTAAGTTAATATGCTTCTGTGTTCTCTCAAGTGAGGTTAGGAAAGAGGCAAAAAGATCATTCTGCCAAACTAATTTCTTAATCCTTGCCTGTCATAGTAATCTAAATCCTTGCCTGTTGCAGTAATCTAGGATTATAAAGTTTCTAGTGAGGGAGCAGCTAGTGTCCTCTGTGTGCCTGGAAGGTTTATAGAACACCACAGATGCTAAAAGCAGCTAAGAGATCCCAGTCTTCTGAAAAGCTTCTGTGTGGTTTAGTCTGGCCAATGCTGAAAAGAGAAAATATCTTTCTTTTCTCCGTTGTGCAGTTTTATATTCAGAAAGCATACACAATGTTTGTGACTTTAAAATAAATCATTAATATGCACACTTTATTTCCTCTGCCTTTACAGCCTTATTTGGATTCAGTGATACTAAAACTGAAGTCTCTCTGTAAGGAAAGAGATATTGATAAATCAGTTATCCTAAAAATGTTCTGCCTCATTTCATGCTAATTATTGCAACAGCAAGTCTTGCAGGTGTCATACATCCAGAATTTCACAACAGGCATCTAGGGAAAAAAATATATATAGCAGCTAAATAAATGAATCACAAGAAAGTGAACTGAAAAAAAATCATACATTTTCTATTCACCCAAAATTTCAGTGAAGCCAAGATGATGATAAAAATACTCTTTCTTCATTCATGCTGATCTGCTAAGTAGTGCTACTAAAAATGTAGAGAAATTCTTCCATATTCAAATAGGAAGCAGTGCAAGTTTGCACAAGTGTCAGCCAGCTGCTGACTGTCACTGATGCTACTGCCAAGCAGACTTTCCAGGCTTGAAAAGATGATCCTGCTCATAATTTTGCCCATTGCTCTTGATCCTTTCACCACTGTATGAGCAAGCTCCATCTTTTGCATGCTTTGCAGCAAAGCTGGGGTTTGGGGGATCTTGGTTGAGTAGTCTGGCTTTGCACTGAAAGGGGTCAGTGCACTGGGAAAAACAGGAAACCTGGAATGCTGCTGTTCCTCCATGCCCCAGCAGCCTTAAGACTGTGTTAATTCCCACTTTATTTTGCATTCTTGACCATGAAAATATTAGACATGCACAGTTTTTGGTCTACTAATTATACCCATCTCCTCTCTTTTGTTCTATGTCTTCAGCTTGATGTAGGGAGCCAACCTTGTCAGTGTGGGCCATTTCTCCTTCATGAAACAAATCCATGAGCACCCCAGTATAAGACACCTCCCCATCTGACAAGTCTCCTGAGAGTTCCCTAAAATGGAGAAGGTTGGGTTTTTTCCTCCTCATTAACTGAAAATCCCAGATGTAATCTAAACAGACATATTGCAGAAAATAAACAAGTTTCAGCAGTGCCTAAGAAATGTGTGTAATTAACAAAGACTTCAACACAATCTTTACAAATCTTACTACCATATCTGAAAAGACCTTAAAAAATATGAGAAAAATCCCAAGCAGTTACCAAACTGAAGCTGGAAAGATACCAGTTAAGACATACATGTTTCAAAGGACCTTGAGAAGGAAAAGAAAATAACTTAAACCCCAGCAATGCCAAACCATGTTCCAGCATCAGGCCCAGGAAGGGGAGGCAGAGAAAGGAGAGAGGAGTGAAGCCTTTTTATCTGGGACTAAAGAGTGGCAGATGATCCAGTGAGACTTTTCTACATACAGCTTTTTAGGCAGAAAGGAAGCAGAAAGGGTGTAGTTCTCATTTCCTCAGGACACAACAGTCTTACAAGCCAAGAGGAATCCTTATTAAACATAATCTTAATGAATTCTATCATTTTCTTTTTTTTTTTTTTACAGCTTTAGTACTGTAAATCTATGCTTTTAAGTAAGTGCATTCTTTTAATCATGTTTCACGAAGCAGCTTCCTCAGAGCAAGAGCACAAAAACTGTGTCGTTTCCATGGAAGCAGCAGTCCCCAAAAGTATGGCACTGCAGTCTGTCTGTGAGAGAACCCTAAAACACTGCCTGGGGAGCAGCACAATGAGAGCAAGCCTGCACTCACCTTCTCCTGCCTACCTGCTGGTGTGGGAGAGCCAGAGGGATGTTCCATGTGAAGGATAGTGATGGCAGCCCTGGATGGGACAATTATGCTGTGGAAGAGGTCTGGGAGAAGTTCAGTTCAGCTGCTGTACCACCAGGCTGTGCTCTCCTCAAGCTATGCATCTTTGACAGCAGCTGTCCTCATACCTTGCTCACCTAAGAATTGCAATGAAGTACATTCTAGTAAATACCTGGCAGTTCTGTAGCATTTTCTTGAAACTTTCTAAAGCCATTACATTCTTTTATTAGATTGTGTTTAAAGTATTTCAGCAGGATGTGTTCCATGAGATAGATAAACACATCATATGATGGATGAGCAGCTGGCTCACAGGTCAGGTGCAAAGGGTTATGGTTAATGTGGGGACATCAGACAATTGACTTGTCACTGGTGAAGCTCCAGAGAGCTCCATCCTTGTCCCTGTGCTCTTCAGCATCTCCATAAATGATTTTGATGCAGGACTGGAAAGGATGCTGAGCAAGTTCACACATGATACAAAAATAGGAGGAGCTATTGGCTCCCTCGAGGGTAGGGAAGCCCTCCAGAGAGACCTGGACAAAGGTGAGGAGTGGGCAATCACCAGCCTCAGGAAGTTCAACAAGGGGAAGTGCCAGAGTCTGCACCTGGGATGGTGCAACCCTGTATGTACAGACTGGGGAATGAAATTCCGGAAAGCAGTGCCATGGAAAGGGACCTGGGGATCCTGGCCAATTGCTGAGGTGTTGTGAGGGTACCCAGGACGAGGTGAGAGATGAGAATTGACTCCAAGTTCTCAGAAGGCTGATTTATTATTTTATCATATTATATTAAATGAAATTATATACTAAAATTATACTAAAGAAAGAGAAAGGAGACATCAGAAGGCTAGACAAGAATGATAATAAAAACCCATGAATGACCAGAGAGTCTGACACAGCTGGACTGGGATTGATCATTAAATTAAAGCAATTCACATGCAACCAATCAAAGATGCACCTGTTGGTGAGCAACCTCCAAATCACATTCCAAGCAATCAGATAATTATTGTTTACATTTATTTTCTGAGGCTTCTCAGTTTCTCAAGAGAAAAATCCTGGCAAAGGGATTTTTCATAAAATATCATGGTGACAGTCAATAGCAAGTTGAACATGGGTCAGCAGTGCCCTGGCAGCAAGAGGGATAACCTGTCCTGGGGACATCAGGCACAGCATCAGCTGGGCAAGGGAGGGGATTGTCCCCTCTGCTCTGCCCTGGGGCAGCCTCACCTCCAGTGCTGGGGGCAGCTTTGGGTGCCACAATATAAAAAAGATATAAAACTGTAGGGAGTGTCCAAATGAAGGTGATGAGGATGGTGAAGAGCATTGAGGGGAAGCCTCGTGAGGAGCAGCTGAAGTTGCTTGGTCTGTTCAGCCCGGAGGAGACTGAGGGGAGACCCCAGTGCAGTTACAGCTTCATTGTGAGAGGGAGAGGAGGGGCAGACACTGATCTCTTCTCTCTGGTGACTGTGACAGGACCTGAGAGAACAGCCTGAACCTGAATCAGGGGATATTTAGGTTGGATATGTGGAAAAGGTTCTTCAACCAGAGAGTCATTGGGCACTGGAACAGGTTCCTAGTGGGACAGTGTTCACAGGGGTTTAGGATGAGGGAAGAGATGAGGATCTGACTCCATGTTTCAGAAGGCTTGATTTATTATTTTATGATATATATTACATTAAAACTATACTAAAAGAATAGAAGAAAGGATTTCATCAGAAGGCTAGCTAAGAATAGAAAAAGAAGAAATGATAACAAGGTTTGTGGCTCAGACAGAGAGTCTGAGACAGCTGGGCTGTGATTGGCCATTAATTAGAAACAACCACATGAGACCAATCACAGATGCACCTGTTGCATTCCACAGCAGCAGATAATCAATGTTTACATTTTGTTCCTGAGGCCTCTCAGCTTCTCAGGAGGAAAAATCCTAAGGAAAGGATTCTTCAGAAAATATCATGGCTACACCCCAGGGCAGTGGTCACCACACCAAGCCTGACAGAGCTCCAGGAGCATTTGGACAATGCTCTCAGGCACACAGTGTGACTCCTGGGGATGGTCCTGTGCAGGGCCAGGAGTTGGACTTGATTATCCTTGTAGGTCTCTTCCAACTCAGCTTATTCTGTGATTTTTTTGGGGGGAGCAGTCATTTTGCAGATTTAATACAAGTGCTATACTTGTATATTAACTGAGCTGAATTGCTGCTGGGAAGTTACACATATTACAGGAGATGCTTTGCAGAGTGAAACAGCAGTAAAAAAGAAGCTATTTTGTTGAGATGATGCATTTTATTTCATAGTCAGAAACATATTAAAGTATGTAGAGCATATAAAAGTAAGTGTTGAAATTTCATCTAGGATAGTTTCAATTTGAGATAAAGCACCCAATTTCTTAGACCTCTTCTCAAACAGGAAAAAAAACCTAAAATGCATCAAAATGTAAAAGAAAAAGGACTGTTCTATAACCTGAAGGGCAGCATGAAGGGCACAAAGATCCTTTAAGCCAACAACCTGCTCTACAGAAATGCTCCCAGATCATCTTGATGCAGTTCAGTGAAGAACCTCCTAGAAACAGAGAGAAAAATCACAGTAGGTATTAAATACATATATGCATATATTTATATTCAAGCCATGGAAGGATATTGTAGAACATCAGCCAGGAGTCTGATATATTGCTTTCTAAAGGGTCTGCATTACAAAGGATTCTGCTCCCAAAAACATCTTAGTTAGTTATTTATCATGGTGTTGTCTCAGAGACAGAACTCCCAGTGTCATGCAAGTCATCTTTGAACATTATTAGGACTGTAAAACTCTCAAAAAAAACCCCAGACATCCTCCTTTTTCATCTTCCCAGCAAAACCATGGATTATCCTTCCATAGAGAGCAGAGACACCGAAATCTAACCTCACTTTTACAGATTTCAGACCAGCTGGTGTCCAAAGGAAAGGGGTTTTATGAAAGGGTCTTCATATCAGAGTTCACCAGTAAGCTACTGAAATGCATAACTTCTCACAGAGATTTCCCATTTTAGGGCATGCTATGACACCTGGAACATGCCAGTTTATGAGTAATTGGTAATTTTGAGGCTAGTGAAGTTCCTGCTCAGCTCTAAAAGGAGCTGCTGAACAAAGCAAGCAGATCCTATCTGCCTGTCAGGCCAAATGCTTTAAGCAATCACAGAATATTCTGAGTCGAAAGGGACCCACAAGGATCATCAAGTGCAACTCAAGTGAGTGGTCCCACAATCTTGGCATAATTAACAGCATGCTTTAATCATCTAAGCTAATCTCAGTGGCAGTGCAGCTCAGGGTCGTAAGCCTGGCTTGGTACTCAGCTAAGCTTAGTATAAACTTGGATAGTAAAAAATATCCCTGTTTTTGCCCTTTGACTCCTGAAATTTGCAGCCTATCACACCTTTACATAATGCATCACAAAGTGAAGGACAACACTTGCAACAGGGGCAGGGAGCACCTGTGATATCCTTGCTGAAGTTCTCCAACAGCAGGGGAATGAAGGAAAGATGTTGTCATCTTCTCTCAAGGAACAAAAAAAATATTATAAGCTGTAACAAAGGGTTTGTCACTCTTTACTACAAGGGGTATAGGTATTTAACATTACCTTTTTAACAGGGTTCTTTGCACATCAGTAGAGTCAGGTATTTACAAAGATAAAAGATAAACACACAAAGGACTTCACATTCATTCTAAACTGGAAAATTCTGCTTCTGTCTGCAGGAATCCATAAAGTGTATCTTCTCTTCTGCCACTCAGAAGCAGTGTCAGATCCTAGTGCTTGGATGACAAATTTCCTTATCCTGTGACTGTCGTGCAGTTGCAGTTCATCTGGAGGACTTTACCTCAAGGGTGCTGTCTCTCTAAACTTTACATCCATTTCCATCAGGTCTGTGCAGAGAGTTTGCAAAGCAGAGTTGTCATACAGCAGAATGCCTGCTATCTGGCAGTCTAAAACCCATTAAGACAACTTAGACTTAAGCTGCAGACTATCAGATTTCCAGAGGCAGGGAATTATTATTTTTTTTTTTTCCCACAGTGGAAAGAGCCTGTCTCTCACAGACAGCACAGTTAAAAGAGAGTGTCTTCAGCAATTTAGTGAAAGGGGGGTGGAAATGGGAAATGAGTCACAGAGAAGAGCCATGGAAATTCCTGCATCTAACACACTATTCCAAGATATTGGTCAGTAGCTGGAATCACAGGCACACATGTGTACATTTTTCTACAGTCTGCAACTTTCTGAGATCTTTAGTGTCATTCAGGAACAAAACCAAAACGCTGATGCACGAGTAGTGTGTGCATCTTGGGTGGCTTATCTTTCAGAAATTTCAGCATGCCTGATTCAGTGTTTCTCTCATCCTCCCAACACCTCACTCTCTCTCACAGGAATTTCCAGCACAGATCCAGCCATCAGAACTTCTGAAGTTCATATATGCCTACAGATAAAGCTGGATCCTGATGATGCATAGTTTTAGATTTGTATTTGCATCACTGGAAATTCACATCTATCAATGAGGTTCCTGTGTGTCAATAACCTTTTTTCCTGGTAATTGCTGGTCTATTAAAAAATAAAAATTAAAAAAAAAGCACTGTAATTATACTTGTGCACTCAACGTGCTTTTCCTAATTAAAAACTAAGCAACTGCATATCTTGTTTATTATGAGTTCAAATGTGCTTGCTTATAATTCTTGATTGACTAGAGCTGGGAAGTGAAAGTATGTGAAACAGGGTTTTTATTTCTTTTTCCAAAATAAAGCGAGACTGACAAGTCATTAACTGAATACATACTAATTACTTTTGAAGCACCCGTACTCCACATTGTTTCTCAGGTGTTCTGAAAATCTGCAAGTGACTGATAGCCAAACACTGCTTTCAATAGGTTTCTTCCCTATTGCAGAGAAGCTACTCTGTGACATGATTAGAAGCCACTTTGTCTGCAGGTTACAGAAACCCAGGCATTCCCACATTTAGAAGCTTTTCAAGAAGCCTTTTCGTGCAGGTCAGACAGCAAATGTCAGTCATTGTGACACCTGAGCTACAGGGTTACAGTGAAACAATGGGCTACACAAAAATAAAATAAATCCCATGCAAGCTGCATTCAGTGCAAACGCACACCTAAGAGACCATACTGGAAATCTCTGGGCAATAATTGTTCCCCCATTAAGAACTGGATACATCTTATATTCATGCATGATGCTATTTCACATTGCTAGGATAAATTTTTATAAGCAGCAGAATTTATCTTCGGCAAAGAACCAGATTCTTCTAATAAATATCTTATATTAGGAAGGGAGGAGGTGAAGGGAGCTATTAATAAGTCTTCTTTGTCCCAGGTAAAGAGTAGTACATGGGGTAGAAGAGGAAGGAATTGGCTGTAGTACTTCAGCTACAGAGGAGATGTCATCTTTTAAATGATGACCCCTTTCATCTTTCTGGAATTCCTTTTTGCACTGCTGTAGTTGGGTTTGCACAAGCACTGATTTACAAACAGCCTCCCCAAGAGGACTTGGACTGCATTTCACTGATATTGGGCTGCAGCTCAAAACAGAGACTGTCAAGTGAGTGCACTGGCACGGAATTTATGGCAGATCTAATGTAGAACTTGGGAGCACAGTGAGTTACAGAACACATGTTCCATCCCAAATCCAAAAAGCTGGCCCTTTAGCATTGACACTGAAGTGCCAAACTTCTGAACATGAGACAAGCTTCCTTTTTTGTGCCATTAGTTCCCCAAAAAGCGCTTCCACCATAATTTCCACAGCATAAAAGCCAGCTGTGAATTCAGCAGTGCACAGAAACCACACTTTGTACAAACACACCCCCTCAGTCTCATATTGCACACACAACCTCAGCTGCTAAACCTGCACACCATAAACTCCCAGATACTGGGCACAACAGGATTCCAGTGTGGATGCAGCTTATGTTGCATCCTGGGAAATACATGAGGTTGTTAATGCACAACTCACATCCTGTGACAAGTCAGCAACTCTCCCTGAGTACAAAACAGTTACATTCAGCATACAAAAATGGAGATATCAATGGAAATATCAGTTCCTTTCTTCACTTTCTAACTTAATCCAAGGCTTCTGAGCCATCCTTCATCCCATCCTCCAGTAAGAACAGTGTTGTATTTGCATTTTTTTGGCAGGCAATATGCACACTGAAACCTACTCCACCTTTAGAGGGGCAACTCTAATTCTACCTCTAAACAGAGCAAATAACTTGTGACAACTAGTTCCCTTCTTCAAAAGCTGTTACACATTGAAAACTTAATTTTATATAAATTGGCACTTCTTTCTTTTTGCTTGCAGATTTAAAACAAATCAAATGTATCTTGCAGTTTATTACCAGGCTCATTATTTAAGCTACTGTAATAAAAGTCACAGTAAAATTGATTTGGCCAGATTAATTTCAAAATACCATTTCTAGTATGATAACAGCATATCATTCCATCTCTTGTAGCACCCATAATTATTGTGTGCTGCTGAAATTTTCAGATAAATTGAAAATGCTGCACCCCTACAATCAGATAGATTTGAAAAAGTGTGGTTTGTATTGCAGCTGTTGATATAGAGCAGTAGCATTCCCCATGTCTTGCTCCACTCCACTGAAAACAGTGGGCAAATCATCATGGGACCTCCAGGGATGCAGGGCCATAGTGGTACAATCCAAGTAAGTAGAACACACAAAATAAACCCTGGAAGTGCCCCTGTAAAACATCATTCAAATTGTCCTGAGCAAACACTGCACATCCCAAACAGTTCCCCAAGAATGAAGAATCCTTGAAAGTGATCCCAAGCCCTCTTGGCCAGATTTGGGTGGAAAAGTTTTGGGAATTAGGGGAAGAGGGGAGGCACTGCAAGGGTGGTTTCTGCAAGAAGCTCCAAGAAGGTTTCCCTGTGTCTGAAGTGCCAATGTCAGCCAGCTCCAAGACAGACGTGCCACTGTCCAGGGCTGAGCCCATCAGGGATGGTAACAATGCATATTTAAGAAAGGGAAAGAATTACTGTGCAAAAGCAATTGTAACCAGAGATGAGAGAAGAGAGAATATGTGAGAGGAGCAGCTCTGAAGGCACCAAGGTTAAATGCAGGGGGTTCCAGGTGCCAGAGCTGAGGCTCTCCTGCAGCCCATGGTGAAGAGCGTGGTGGCAGGACTTGTAACCACACAGGGAACCCACACTGGAGCAGTCTGCTCCAGAAGGACAGCATCCCAGGGAAAGGGGCTCATACTGGAGCAGTTCATGAGGAACTGGAGCCTGTGGGAAGGACTCACTTGGGACAAGTTTGCAGAGGACTTTCCCCCATGAAAGGAACCCCCTGTGCAGCAGTCCTGTCCCTGATGAAGGAGGGAGCAGCAAAAAACATCAATGAACTGACCACAACTCTTTTTTCCCCATTTCTCTGCACCCCTGGAGAGGAAGAGAGAGCAAATTCAGGAGCGAAATTAAGCCTGAGAATAAGGGAAGGGTGGCGGGAAGGTGTTTTTAAGATTTGGGGTTATTTCTCATTGCCCTACTCTGATTTGATTGGCAACAAATTTGTTTCCTCCAGTCACATCTAGTTTGTCCATGATGGTAACTGGTGACTGATCTCTCCCTGCAAAGTCAGAGGAAAGGTTCAGTTTTCAAGAACCCACTGGAGATGGAGGAAGATTTGTTTTCAGATCTTTTGATTTAAACCTGCCTGACCCAACAGAACTGTGTATTCTTTCTAAAAGTAGTTATCTTGTTCTGGCTTATTAGTTTGTGTTTGCTATAATAAAACAAGGACAAGAGACTGGGAGCTACTTTAAGCACTCTGGCACATCAGCCATGCAGAGAAGTTGAGGCTGTTCTGCCTCAAGGCCCTGGCTGACTGCAGGTTCCACACAAATGCCTCTCTAAACAACCATTTTGTCTTTCAACACATAAAAATTGGAGGATCTAAATCAATAGCTGGAGCTCACAATGGATGCAGAGCAGCTGTGTTTTTTCACAACGAGTACAGCCACGAGGGCTCCAAAATGAGCAGCTGCAGGGGGAGAAGCAGCAGGGAAGGGGAAATCCTGCCAAGGCAAACCAGTAGGTCACAGGTCCTCAGCAGTGAGCATGGGAGGAGAAGGCACCATTTTAAACAACAGAATTTTTCCGCCCCCCCCCCCCAGATCTATTTTAAAAGTAGCAGAAGGAGTCATTGCCTTTAATCTTAAAATAATCCCCTTTAAGCCTGAAGTGCTTATGTCTCTGTGAGCACAGCATTCTGCTGGCATTGCAAGGGACCAGAGGGAAACAAGAGGCAATGTGAAAACAGCACCATTTTCAGGAGAGTCTCCAGACAGGTATCAATGTCTGCTTTCTGGCAGCTGTCCATTACAGGGCTCCTAAGTACTGTATTTTGTACAATTGGCTGAAGTATAGAGAAAGTGCCACCTGATGTCTACTTACACTTGGCAGTGGTTTAGTAAAACCAAAAATTGTGCTAAACTATGGGTTTGGCCCTGGAGCTTCAAGGTGAAGCACGGTGCTGTCAGTAGAGCAGGGCCCCAGAGGATGCAAGTCATAAAAGGAGGGGGGAAAAAATAAACTAACAAAAAACCCTCAGGATTTTACTAGCCTTTTTCATGCCAGTGGGCAAAGAAGCACATCAGCACTATGTGCTGAGCTGCACAGCTCTTCCAGGTGGTCATCTGCACAAAATCAGCCCAAAAAGCCCCGGTAGAGTCTGATGGAGTACGTTGCACTGTCCCCCTTGCTCAAGAAAGCCCAAGGCTGTACAATGCAAACTCCAGCTCACCCTTATCAAGGAAGAGCCAGAAGCAATCAGTTTCATTTAGGAATGAGAGAACTGAATATAGTTCTGGTCCAATGTATATATTCATTTAAGTACTGTAGGAAGCATAAATCACAAGAGATCTGCTATCAGAAATGGCAGCAGGTGAGCTGCAACAACCTTTTGCTTCCTTTGGTCTAAAAGCTAATATTCCAAAATCTGGGTATTTTTTTTTCTCCCCCACCAATATTCCTTAGATCCAGATCTTTAAGCCAGTGTAGCAATTCCCTGCTCAACATTTCTACATTCTTATCAACCCATCATTGTCACTGCCAATAAAATACCAATTTAGAAAGGGGACTATTATGTGGCTCTGTGTAGGAACTGTATAATAATATATCTCAACAGCAATAATCATTGTTATTCTGTGCTTGACAAGTGCAAGGTCCAAATTTGAAAATGAACCAGTCTCTTAAAGAATAAGCAACAAAAATGTGCCTTCTCCAGTACTTAAATAGCAGCTAGAAGCAAGGAAGAGCACCTGTTTATGCACAATGGTTAATGTCCAAGCAGGTGCTCTGCCTAATGCCCTCTTCCATTAAAATCTGCCAAGGCCTAGTGAAAGCAATGGGAGTTTTATAGTTTATTTCAGTAGGGTTTGAAATATGCCCTTACACTGTACTGACAGTTTCTTGTGCATACTGTGCAATAAATACTGCATTTCACTATTAAATATATATTCAGAAAAGAATAATCTAGTACAAAGGGGTAACTTTTTGTTTACAGAAAGCAAAATTTAAAATATAACTTGCATGTATCAGACTAATTACAAAGAATTAAACTTCCTCCCTTCGGGGGAAGGAGCTCAGCTCTCTGGACAGTTACCTTCAGCAGCAAAAAACCCCACCTGGAAACACAGTTATGGATGTCTGAAATCCTTACTGGCTTTATGGATGATGCAGGTCCTTAACCACCACCTCAGGCTTTTCAGGTTGCAGATGTGTGTGTTAACCAAGAGTGTGCTGGATTTGGGCACAAGCACATCTGCTTTTCTGCCATTCTGCACTGATGTCAACTTGTTATATCCAACCTGACACCACAAGCTCCTCTGAGGTGGGCTCTGGGGGCAGGAACACTGATGGCAGGTTTGTTTATAACCATGCTCATCAAACATATGTTCCTTGATCACACAGGCTGTGAGGAGATTATGCAGACAGTGCTTCTGACAAAAGCAGGTGTCTCAGGGCTGCTCCTCACTGAGAGCTGTGGCAGCTGAGGCCATGAGACACTAATAAAGTCTGAGCACCCTTGGGAACACTCTCCCATTCCAGCCTGGAGACCTATCAGAGGATCTCTGAGGGTCACCAGCCGGTGACTGCTGCCCCAGGGTGGCTGAACCACCCATGTCTCCTTAGTGGTACCATCAAATAATCAGGTCCCATTTTCATCTTCCATGCTAATAGCAAATGAAAAGAAATTAGAAACCAAATATAACCATGCTCTTACTAACAAAGCAAAATTTGAACACTTGAAAAACTGAAATCCTTTTGCCATTTTAGTTGTGATTAGTGAATAAGAAGTTTTATCAGTCCAATCTATTTTGACCAACACTAAACAGGAAAATTCCTCTTTTTTTTGGAAAACAGAATGTCATCCATTAAACTCTTTACTTCATAGACTTCAACTCTTTGTCACTCATGTCTTTCATATCTTCTTCCCCTTGCATCATGATTCTTTGTACTAAGCTGAACTGCCTTTTAACCAGACTTCCAAATGAAGTATTTCTAGAAGAATACTTGGCTCCATTATATGTCTATTTCTTACACTCTGGTATTAAGACATCTCAAACACTCACTTTCATATTTTTGACAATGAAAAGGACTAGGAGTTGTTGGTAAAGGGTATTTGCATAACTGACCTGGTGCTCCTCTTGCAGAACCTGCCTCTGCAACTGGAGTTAACGATGCAGAAACTTTTCTGTGTTAATTATTCTGTAACAACCTCCTTTGTAACCAGGGAAAACCAAAATTCAAAACTATTGTAGCCTTCTCCTGGATATTTGTATTTAATAAAATGCCCAACAAGGCAGGTTCAAGAAATGCCCCCAAACTCTACAAGTACCTCTGTTATTGCTGCTAGCAGGCACCGATTTGTACAGAGCACCAATTCTTTCAACCCTTTACTGAAAACAGCAGTTTGTATCACAAACATTATTGGTTGACACTATGAAAATAATCAAAACTCCTAAAAGTAATACACATTACAGAAGAACATTATCTGGCTCATAAGCCCACAACACATGCAATGCCACAGCTCCAAGATATTTCCTTGGATGAAATGTCTCACCACCAGCCATTCAACAATCAACAAAATTCACAATCAGTACAAATTCCAGCTGTTTTTTTAGCACTGCCAGTCATGGGTAATGACCTAATTATTCTTACCAGACAGTTACAGAATCACAACCCTCTTCCCACTGGGATCAGGATGTAGGTGTCCAGGCTTAACCTCTGCAAGCAGAACCTGAAAGAAGAACGGTTTCTCTAAAGCTGATGATGAAAACACCCATTTAAAATTCAGAGCTTCACACATTGCCAACAGCCTTCAGACCCACTCTCAAATTTCCTTCTATTGTGAGGATGGAGTCTTGCAGCCCTGCAGGTCAACAGCAAAATGCTTAAGCAGAAACCAACAGAAATATTTAAATCTCATCTTCACTTGTAAGAATTGCTTGCAGGTGGATGCAGACCTCAGAAAAAGAAATCAATAGCAGAAGGCCAAACAGAATTTTCACTGCCAAGAACAGAAAGCTTAAAATTCATTCAGGTGGCCAAACCCAACTCATACCCCAGCAGTGGTGTCAAAATAATGCTTTACTAGTTCCTTAAGGGACCAGGGCTCAATAAAGGGCTCAAATACTCTTTTAAAAATAAAATAATCCCAGAGCAGGATGACATTACTGCTTTACAAGCATAAGGTCTTTCCAGGAAGCACAGTGAGTTTCAGCCAGTCTCAGTGCCTCTTAAGTATCAACGGGTGAGAATTTGAAAAGTGACAATGAGGACACTGAGGAAATGAGAGGGGTTTATGAATCACATCTCTATGTTGAATGTTGGAATTTCTACTATAAACTGTTAACTTCCTCTCCCTTTCCAATGTGTCATGAATCCCCAGTGATAACAAACCTCTGTACCTCCTGATCATTGTGAAAAGGTCCTGTCTTTAACACCCCACTATCAATTTGAATGCAATGCTACACAAACATGAACTAGCACTTAAAATAAATCAAGATGTACAATAACAAGCATGGAAACATTTCCATTGATGGGAATCAGAAACCTACAGTTTCTCTTTCTTAACACGTGCATCTTGGGTAGTATGGTCTAAAATCAACTACAAAAGCACTTTGAATATACAATGGGCCATTAAAAGATATGGAAAATTCAAGAGACATCTACCCCTTCTGTCAGCACCCACATAAAAGTCATATCTTCAAATTTAGATTTCTCAGCACCATTTATTCAGCAGACACAGGCCTTTTGGCTGTAGCCCCTGGGTAGCAGCTGCTCTATATCTCCATGAATGATAGGCAACTCTATCTTGGTACATCTGAAAGCCAGCTGATGGGTTTTATCAGCAGTCCTATCAAACTCACAAAGGTGAGAGAGTCTACTGAGAGCCTAGGGTTTTCTACAGCCAAAAAAAAACCTAATTTCAGCCAGTAGCCCATTAACCCTATCTTTCAAGGACTCAGAAAATTCCGAGCATTGATTCCTAATTGAAGCGGCCAACGGAGTGAAATAATTGTTCAGCTGGCCCTCATGGTCTTCTGTTTGTTAGCTCCTGAAACACTTTTTCCTATTTATTCTTACTTATCACTATCCCATAGAGTCTTAAGAAGTTGCTCTGGAGGAGAAAAAAAACATGTAAATCTTGGTGAGATGCGTTTCCTTTTGCATAAAAACACTTCCTTTCCAAATTATCTGAAGTGAAAATCCTTCTGTGAAGAGGTTTCAGGGAAGGACCAAACTCAAAACTAGCAGCTGCAGAAAGAACAGCTGGAAATGACCAACAGTAATATAATATAAATCACACTGAGTAAACTGAAAAAAAAATTAAGGAAAAAAAGTAGGATTTATCATTTCCCTGCTCTTATTTCAACTACTCTCCTTATCCTGAGTGAGCTATAAAAAGACACACATGGAGGGAGAAGCCCTCATGCTGCCATGCTGTTTTTCCAATATGATTTGATTAGATTCACAGTGCATGACCAAAAAGACCTCATTTTAAACAGCTGATTGGGTTTTAAAGCAGTGGATAATCAGCTGGGTAAATTGCCACTCATTGTCTTTAGGACATTCTCTGCATTCCCCAAATTTGAGCCCTTGTTCCCACTCAGCTGCTTCCACGAGGCTCTCCCTGGTGTTGCATGGGGCAGAGCCGTGGACCTTGAAGGAAATAAATGAATATTGACTTGCAGTGATAGAGATGACATGTCTTGGGAGGATCCCTAAAGTTAGCAGCAGACAGAAATTGAGAAGTAATGACACCAGAAGTGTGCTGAGAATAAAAAGCAGTTGCCGGCTGCCACGAGAGGACTGGAAGTGCTGCTGAGTGGGAGGTAAATGTATCCAACCTTTCATGAAATAGGGAGGAAAAGTTCTTTCTCTGTAAAACCTCTCCAGCTAGGTACAGTAAAAGCATAGAAATCATGGAATCATTTAGGTTGGAACAGATCTTTAATCTGACTAAAAATTAACATGATGCTGCCAAGCACCCACTATACCCTGTCCCTTAGCACACATCTGTGGATCTTTCAAAGATCTGGCACTTCTGCTCCACAGGATAAGGATGAGGTCTCCTTTTTTCTAGTGCAGGACTCTGCACTTGGCCTTGTTGAACCTCATACAACAGGCCTCAACCCATCCAGCCTGTCCAGATCCCCCTGCAGAGCCTTCCTGTCCTGCAGCAGATCATCACCCCGGCCCTACTTGGTGTCATCTCCAAACTGACTGAGGGTGCCCTTGATCCCCTTGTTCAGGTTGTTGAAGATACTAAACATGTAAAACATATCAAACAGATATTGGACTGACACCAGTACTGAGCCCTGGGGAACACCACTTGTGATTGGCCACCAGCTGGATTTAACTCCATCCTCCAACATTCCCAGCCATCCATGCAGTTTGCTGCCCATCCAACAGTACACCCACCTCAAGCCACATAAAGCCAGTTTCCCCAGGACAATGCTGTGGGAAACAGTGGGAAAGGCTTTACTACAGTCTACTACAGATAGACAACATCCACAGCCTTTCCCTCATCCACTGAGAGCGGTGGGTCACCTTGCCACAGGAGACCAGGTTGGTCAAGCAGGACCTGCCTGTTATGAACTCATGAAGGCTGGGCTGATGCCTGGGTTGTCCTTCATGTGCTGTGTGGTGTCACGCAGGATGATCTGACCCATGACCTTCCCCCTGATACCAGGTTCAGACTGGCAGGCCTGTAGCTCCCTGGCTCCTCCTTCCAACGCTTCCTGTATAAGAGAGTGTCACATTTGCTGACTTGCAGCGCCCTGGTTAGCCAGGCCTGCTGGTAAATGATTGAAAGTGGCTTGGTGAGCTCTTCTGCCAGATCCCTCTGTACCCCTGGGTGGATCCCATCCAGCCCCATAGACCTCCATGTGTCGAAGTGGACACATTTCCATTTCCTGGCTATTTCCCTTTGGATTAGGAGGGCTTCATTCTGCTCCTTAATCTTGTTTTTCAGCTCAGGGGGCTGAGTGCCTGGAAAACAACAGGTCCTACTGCTAAAAACTCGCAAATCTTTCACTCATACAATATTATAAACAAAAGCATCAAACATGATTTACTGAATTTAGAGATTAGATGTCTGAAGCTACAAAGATACTCAAGAAATTATTGAGGAAGTGGTGTTTTAGCCATCTAAAATATCATACAACATTATATGAAAATATGGATTTGTCAAGAATAATCTGTATCAATCCATTTTTGGATCTGACAGGGCTACAGGAAATAGTTGCACCATTTCCTAACAATACTGCATTTTTAAAGACAGCAGCAATCACATTACAAAACCAAACCAGGTAAAATAACCAGAGATTTTTCAACCTTTTCTCCCTTAGAGATCAACAACTATTTTGCAGAAGAGGTGTGAGCACTCTGTCAACTTTACTACAGTCTACTACAGATAGACAACATCCATATATAAACATATGAAAAATAAATTATTTTAAAAGCCTGTTCCAAAGTCTTTAGAGGCAATGGATGCTGTCTCTGCCCATGATCCCACAGAACAAAACTGCATGACAAGAGCTGTCAGTGCAAGTGAGTATCAACAATTTTATGTCAAATCAAGGGGTTATTTCAACCTAGGAGTGTGTTTGAGACTTGTGCCTGTTCAAAACTTCCATTACTTACCTAGACATCAAAACAAGGATATCTGTGCAGTTCACTAAGATCTTTGCAAGCACTTGCTCCACTGGTTCAGAATTCTAAGTGATTTTGACAGAGAAATAGCTTAAAAACAATACTAAAAAGAAGTCATGTCTTACAAGCTGCAAACTGAATACATGCCCACAGTGTCGATACTGTTACTAAAGAAAGATTAAAAAAAACTAAAGCATCCTGAAATAATGCCAAGAGAAACATCACTATAGTTTCCAATTCTATTTTTCCCATTCCATTTTTTACCGCTTAAAAGTCTGTTCTTCATCCATTTATTTTCCAACATCTCTCACGCTGCAAAAACCATCCTTTCCTCCTTAGAACTTGGCCTAGAGTTTGGGTAAAAATTAGTGATTTTCATTAGCTTATTCCAGGTTGAATTCTTCATCAATTCTTGGATTCATTTAGTTTGTACCAGTGTTTTTGAACACTTTTATCAGTACCATGTTTTGATTTTCATTTATTCACCTGCAGCTTTAGAAGCCAGATCTTTAGGAGCAATCCAGAGCAACAAATTTATGCTCTATCTTATCATTACATCACTGCACGTCATCCTAAGCACACTGTCATCAGAAGCTACAGGTAAAAATTATTGGTGGCAACTAAATCACCATTTCAATGAAAAGAAGCTTATTGCATGCTTATTTCTCAGGTGCTTTTTTGCTATCTCCACAGCTGGTTTATCCACTGTTCAGAATTACATTCCCAATCCATCTGATGTTATTATAAAAAGGACCATGAAAGAGACAAACATTTAATTATTTTATGACCCTTGAAATAGGATGCATGTATATCTTCTGTCAGAAAGCAATAAAAGGAAAGACTGACTCCTCACTAACATTTATTTTGAATTTTATGGTCTGTGTATAAAAGCATCGACTGATGTTCACAAACAGAGCTTTTTCTCCAGGGTTTTATTATGATAAAAGAAATTACCTTCTGCTTCTTAGGTCTATCCCTCAGTGCACAGAAGTAGCTGCTGGAACCAAGAGAAATGAGAGATGCAACTTGAATGACTGAGGCCTCTCTATCTCTCTTCACTCCCTCCCTCCTTTGCTCAACATTCCTCTCCTTCCCCTGGCTCCTTTTTCATGCAGTGGTGTTTGATGGAGCAGCAGATGAGAAACAGTTTCCATCTGTACCTTTTTATATTTGTCCAGGTTGTCACCATTAAAAAGTGCAGCTTCAATGCTGCTGTTAAACCTTGGATAAAGCTCCAGTGTAGTTCATGCTGAAAATCTGTCATTGTCAGGTTGCTGTACCTATAAGTCAACTCTCAATATCATAGAAGAAGCAGAACTGTCATCTCTTTCACAATCATCTTAAAGATTTCCTGCATGTTCCTGGAAGAGAGAAACACCATGGCTACAATCTGGTTTCTGCATTTCCCTCTAAAATATAATCAAATACACTTCTAAAACCAAAGAATCACCCTTTAATTGAATTGTGGTCTATACCCATAAACTTATTTTCATTTGACCACCTGCCATATCCTTATTTATCCTTTCATTTCTCCTGATCAGAAGTTTACAGTACTCCAAAGACCTTTAAAAGGGTGGGGTTTTTTCCTCTTTCTGGATTACATTTTATAAATACTATCTTTCTTAAGAATTATTATGAAACAACATACCTGGATGACGTGCACATCAGGACATCTCTACATATTTGCCACTTCTTTGATGTTGCCAATGTGATAATTGAACTTGAGCAAATAAGAGGCCACAACCAAGTGGTCATCAAGACATACCCATGATCAGAATGTTTGACAATCTGTGCACCACATGCTGTCCAAAATGTTAAACTGAATACTACTGTGTTAAACTGAAAACTACAAAAGTGCAACTGCTTTCTGCCATGACTGCCAAAAGATTAAAGATTGCTGCATTCAGAGCCCAAATAGTCCACGGAAACCCTGCTAAACTGAAAATTGCAAACTAAGAGGCTGTTGACATAGAATCATTTAGGTTAGAAAAGACCCTTGAGATCATCAAGTCAAATCATCACCCAAACAATGTCAAGTGATGGTAGGAAGAATGCACTTCCAGAGCTCCCAACAAATTCTGAACCAAGCTGAGCTGGACTTGCTCTAGGCCATGCCCAAATTACTGGAAAAAAAGTTGTTCATTGATCTTCTCTGCCATGGTGAAATGCTCCTCCCCATCTTTCAGCTGATAACAAAAAACTATCAAAATCCATCTGAAACTTCTGCAATTCATAGGAATTCTGTTAACACTGAAGAGAATTTTGTTATTAACTGTGCATTGCCTATCAAAAATGTCAGTGTTAAAACCATGGCATTGAAAATCAAAGAGTTTCAGGGTGACATCACACGCCTAATTAAACAGATTAATGGGAAATGGTATCCTAAATGAAACAAAACAACGCTTATAATTTGCCAAGTAACTATAAGCACAGATAAGGTGCACACATTATATATATAGTTACCTTCATGCACTTATTTTTTCAGGCACTCAGAGCAATAAAACTAGCAAACACTGTAGTTGACAGATAAGGATGATAATTGTCCTCTTCTATAAAGTTAAGATATATTAATTTTCCTGAAATCGATTCCTGACCAAAATTTGCCCAGACTCTTGACACCACTACCTTCAACTGACTACAGACAACTCCAGACAACTGATATATTAAAGAACAAACCACAGTGTGTAAAAATGTGTTGGTTTAAACAATTTCCTCATCCCTAATGCTTTGCACAGTCTTAGAGCTATCCAAGAAAAAAATAATACTTGAAATTATTCCCAATACTTTAGGATATAACTCTTGGCTAATCAAATTTTTGAGATGTAAAACATTTAGGCCTAATGTGTGGTTCTAATAACTGAACTTATATTCTGTGGCAATAATATTATTGGAACTAGGAAAAAGGGGATATTTCATCTTTTTAGCAATAGAATTAATAAATATAGGTTGGTCTGCTGAAATATAATTCCAAAATACACACACACACACACATTCATTTTGTCTCAGCAGATACCTTCTCTTCTAAAATAAACTTGAAAGTATCCACAATAAAATTAAACTTTGGGATTATGTAAAGAAGGTTTTTCCTTACAAGCCTTGTTTCAAACCTACAAGGAATGAAATCCTTAGATGCTGTAGAGACCCAGAATAAGCTGAGTTGGAAGGGATCCACAAGGATCATTGAGTCCAACTCCTGGCCCTGCACAGGACCATCCTCAATAGTCACACCGTGTGCCTGAGAGCATTGTCTAAATGCTTCTTGGACTCTGTCAGGCTCAGTGCTGTGACCACTACCCTGGGGAGCCTGTTCCAGTGCCCAAGGTGAAGAACCTTTTCCTCATCTCCAACCTAAATCTCCCCTGACACAGCTCCAGGCCATTCCCTCAAATCCTGTCACGGGTCACCAGAGAGAAGAGACCAGTGCCTCTCTGCTTTTCCTCATGAGGATGATGTGACTGCAGTGGGGTCTCCCCTCAGTCTCCTCTTCCCCAGGCTGAACAGACCAAGTGTCCTCTCATTTTGAAGGGTTCCTATTGCTTAGCAGGAATTTAGTTACCATCTTGCCCCAGAATGAATTGAGAATCCTCTGCTGTTCTGGAAATTCATTTTCAGTCGAGTTACTACTCAGGAAAAAAAGCATCAGTATCACTTGGTGGCAAAACACTTGCAAACAGGGTTGGTTTTATTCAAAAAAAAAAGGAGATTAGAAACAGTATAATGCCAAAGAAAATGACTTTTTGGAGAAAGAAAAAATTCCCTTTTCTTTTTGTGCAGCTCTATTTAAATGTGTTTAGTTTACAGAGAAATAATTCTCTTTCTGTGGCACTTCAATAGCCAGTTTAATTTCACTTTTTCTACTATGAACATTGCTGCTGTTTAATTTATTAAGAAGATAATTTCTAGAGAGCACACACACTCTGGGAACAAAGGGAAAGATAATCTAGCCATTTACTCAAAGAAACACTTGCATATTTATCCTTCCTGCATTAAAAAAATCAGTCCTAACTCCCAGAGAAATCCATTTTGTAGTCTCCACTTCCATTTTATATTAACAGTGTTTTCTTAAGGAGCATATTCAAAGATATTCCTGCTTGGGTACTGTGCCCCACAGCAGTGGCAAACCAACCCTCTTTCCCATGGAACTAAGGTTGGGATAAGCATCCTTTGATAGAAATTCCATAACTGAGCCCTCTATGACAAGAGTGAGTCTTCCACTTAGTGGATAGTCTGGGAACTCAGCAGAAAGAAACTGCTGCCTCTCTCTGGAATGAAGACCAGAGATTTCCTTGTTGACCATGTCCTTGCACAAGCCCCAAAAACCTTGTAATCGGAGCCAAAAAAAGCATAAAAACTCATGCACCAGTGAAATGAAATAATAATCACCAAATAATGAATTTTCACTGATTTTCCCACAACGGTTTTTCTCACACTTATTTTTCCCCTACTCCAATTGCACTTCAGAAAGGTGTACTGAATATTGTTTCCTGATTTCTCTGATCTGCAGCCTTGAGCAAATTACTGTAAAGCCCTGTTTAATCTTTTTGTAGTGCTGCTGCTCACATTTTTACCCCTGCATTTTTATGGTATCTGCTTTAATTCCTCAGTGAGCCAACAGGTCAAGAAATATAAGTTGCTTTCTCTTCTGCTCTTATTATCAGTATAGTCCAGATTACAGAGAGCAGCTGTTAATACTGGTGAAATCAAAGAAGCATAAGTGAAGCTGTATAAAAAGCCTTCTGAGTTTATTTATCAATTTAAAAATAATTTAATAAGAGTTTTTAATAAGAGTGTACTGCTTAAATAAATATTCAATTAGCTCAGGATGACCAATAGTGACTGAATGAGGATAGTATAAACCCCTAGCACCTTACCCCAAAATAATCTTCTGGGTCCAGCAGTGACACTTAAATATACTGTCCCTAAAGTGATTTCTTTTTTTTTTTTCATTATTGCCTCTTGCACTGTCCAGTAGGATGCATGTTTTTTGCTTTTTGGGTTTTGGTTTTTATTTACCTCTTTATCACTTCAAAATCCACTGGCAAGGAGTTCTACAATCCAATTGCACATTGTATGAACAACCAACCATCATTAAATGACTTTTATTGTTTCTTATACAGGGACAACCAAATAATTATTTGTTATTTAGCCCCTTTGATCCCCTTATAACTCCTTGAACCTTTTATTGCATCATACCTGCCTCTACAATCCCTTCTCACCTCATTTTTCATCCCATGGAGGCCTTTTTCAGCCTTCTGACCACATTTGACATTTTTTTTGACTTCTACAATTCTACAATGTCCAGCTTGAGATTGAAGATTCAGAATTCTATGCAGTATTCGAGATGCAGCTGAACCACAGATTCACACAGTGGCCTAATACTGATCTCTGGTTTGCCCTCCATTCCTTTTCTAGTCATTCCAAACCTCAATTCACTTCTTTTTTGACTGAAACAAGATAGTAGAGTCAATGCTGTCATTTAGGACAACACCAGTATCTTGTTTCTTGAGCAGTAGCAGCCCATTCAAAGCCCATCATTTTATTCAAGATATTTTTGCCTTCAAGGGCCCTCATCTAGTTTGGATTTCATCTGCCATTTTATCTCTCAGTTAACCAAGATCAATCTACCTCTGCTAGAAATGCTAAAGTAATCCTTATCTCATTCCACAGACTGTCCTCACTGGGAAGGAAATTCCCTGCCTGGCACCAAACTTATCTCCCTGACTGAACCAACAAGTCCTAGGATGGGAGATGATAATATTGGTCTGGAGACCTCAGCCCATAAATATGGGTGGTGATGCAGCATCTGATGCATTAAAACTCTCAAATGGTCCTGCTACTAAAGCTGATGGCATTAGGGAATTATATCAAGCTAGCTCGAAGTAGCAGGCTTTCCACCCTGTGGAAAGATTCTTATCCCATCTAGGTAAAAAGCAAGTCCTGAAATATTGTCAGACCCATCCTGCAGAATGGAAACTGCAGTTCTTCAGCAGCTGTACTGATGTGGCATCAATAGTACCTACAAATGGCTCTATACACAAAGATACAACTGGCACAATTGTTTTTTTTTTCCTTTTAAAAGTACAAGGAGCAGTAGTTTACTGTTTCCTCAGTCTGCCAACATATTGTTTAATTTCTGTTTCTCTTTCCTCTGGTTTTAATCCGATATAGCATCCTGAAAGTAATAGTTACTTTATATTTGCATTTTTGTATAAGGATATGATAATGGAAGCAGCTCACTGATTTTCTCACAATGGATTTCTTCTCACACTTATTTTGCCCCTACTCCAGCAGTATCAGTCAAGCATGTTAGAGACAATTGCAGTCAGAACACTTCAAAAAAGTGGACTGAATATTGTTGCTTGATTCCTCTGATCTGCAGCCTTGAGCAAATTATTGCAACAGCCCTGTATAATGTTTTCAACAGGGATTTTTTTTATTGTATTTTAGACATTGTAAGAATCATTCAATACAGAGGCCCTTGATCAAAGAGCACTTTTAAATATAAGTAGTTTAATTTTAAATTGATTTCTCTCTCACAAAGCCTATTGTAATCGGTGGAACTGCACCACTGTGAAGGCAGACCAGTTTCTCTGAGAGTATTTCTTCTTATTTATTCTAAGCTTATAATAATGTCTAGATGCGTTAGCAGCCAAAGATTTTAAAAACTGGCTTCTCTCCCTGCTCAAAAAAAAAAAAAGAAAACAAAAACACAATCATGAGCAATACAAGACAGTGTTTACTATGAATATAATTAACTAGGCCTAAATTAAACCCAAGACTTATGCCTCTGTTTCTAGGAGATTGCCTGAACTTTCCATCCTAAAATTCCTACTCCTTTTGTTCAGTGAATAAGTTCACTCATCAGAGAGGTGCCTGTAGAGCTTGGGATAACTTCCATCCACCATTCAAACCTTTCAGAACAATCTCCAACTAATACAGAGGGAAATTCATATGCAGCAAATCCTCTAAAACAGCAAAGATACACAAATCCTCAAATCCCATTCCCAGTGCTTACACTCTGCACCCTTACAGGTGTCATCTGACACTGTAAATTAGGACACAATGAGCATGTCCCACATTTCCTTACCCCTTGAGCAGAATTTGTTTCCTGGGATAAATTATTAAGTGTGGCCTTCATAAGTGTGTCTAGCTCAGCTGATAATGAAATGAACACTGACAGAAATCAGTGATTAACATGTACATTTAAATACTGGAAAGATTTTTTTTTTCTGCAGCTGAGGAGAGTTGTTGACAGTACAAGTCACCTTCTCTGTGTCCCATGCAACTGCAGAATTAGACAGGAAAGCTATTTTCTGCAGTGCATTGTGCCAAGCTAAATCAATCTCTTCTAATGTCAACAGCAGGCTCAAAGACTTAAAAAAGCAGGTAGAGTCCAAGCCAGGCAGAGTGGTTCTTACTTTAGGAGCCAGAAGAGGATTGTTTCGTTTTCCTTTCATTGCTCAGTCCACTCCCTCATTTCTGCACTCGTCTCCTCTTCTTCTGAAGTCAGAAATGTGCTTGTCTGCCAGAGGTTCCAGGAGAATTTCAAGTGCAAGGATTTTCAGTACAACAGCCTGCAAAGCTAACACCTACAAACCTGAGGCGGATTTGGTGCTTGGTTTGAAATAGAGACAAGAGAAAACCTTGAGCAAAGTGAACATGAATCAGAACATATGTTGAACTGCTCCCTGTAAATGATACAGCTAACAAGGCTGCTAATTTTGTTATCAGGAAACTGAAGAAATGAGATACATTCCTCATAAAACTGGAGACATGCTCATCACACCCTGCTCACCTCCCTCAGCACGCAAATCCCTGTTTTCCAAGACTCACACAAGCCTTCCTGCTGTAAATACACATGCAAGAGCAATTAATACTTTCATTTTGTGCCTCAATCCAAGTCCAGGTGCATTTTTTTCAGGGATGATTCTATGCCTTCCTGCAACTCCACATTTAAACACCACTGGGTAACCTTGCTGTGCCTCCTTTCAGAGATACAAAAGCACTGTAGCACCTTCATCTTTCCTTATGTTAAGGTCCCACACTTCTCAGTTATCACATGTTCTACGTTCAGATTTGGAAGGATGCTTCCTCTCCTTTATATGCTGCGAGGAGCAAAACCAGAGGGGAAGTATGGAAATGTTAACAGTACAGATACCTAAATTCAGATGCCAGTAGGATTTTTGTCAGCCAGTTAAATGATTACACCACTCATCACACAGAATCCTTCTCTACTTCATACTTGACTGCTTTCTCCGAGGCACAAAAGTAGCCAGGAAAATTAGAACAAGGAACATTGCTATTGTATTTGTGGGGATGCCCCAACAAAGAAGGGAATAATGAATCTGACTCCATGTTCTCAGAAGGGTAATTTATTATTTTATGATACTATATTACATTAAAGAATACTATACTATGCTAAAGAATACAGAAAGGATACTTAGAGAATGCTAAAAAGATAATAATGAAAACTTGTGACTCTCTCCAGAGTCCTGACACAGCTTGGCCCTCATTGGCCAATGAGTGAAAACAACTCACACCAGAATCCAATGAAACAATCACCTGTGGGTAAACAATCTCCAAACACATTCCACATAAGCACAACACAGGAGAAGCAAATGAGATAAGAATTGTTTTCCTTTTCTCTGAGGCTTCTCAGCTTCCCAGGAGAAAAATCCTGGGCGAAGGGATTTTTCAGAGAATGTGAATGCCACACATTGTTGTGGAAAAGCTCCATCAAGGCTGCCCACAGCTTGCCCTTTCAAGCAGTTAGCTGGATAAAACATGTCCTATGTAGCCATGATATTTTCTGAAAAATCCTTTCCTTAGGATTTTTCCTCCTGAGAAGCTGAGAGGCCTCAGGAACAAAATGTAAACATTGATTATCTGCCGCTGTGGAGTGCAACAGGTGCATCTGTGATTGGTCTCATGTGGTTGTTTCTAATTAATGGCCAATCACAGTCAGCTTGCTTGGACTCGCTGTCCGAGACACAAGCTTATGTTATCATTCCTTCTTTTTCTATTCTTGGCTAGCCTTCTGATGAAATCCTTTCTTCTATTCTTTTAGTATAGTTTTAATATAATATATATCATAAAATAATAAATCAAGCCTTCTGAAACATGGAGTCAGATCCTGGTCTCTTCCCTCATCCTCGGACCCCTGTGAACACTGTCACATATCCTATGTGTTTTTCACAACTTCTTACCCCAAGATTTACCATTCAGCAGGCTGGTGTGCAATTCCTCACCCAAGTTATAAAGTACCTTTTCAGCTTCCCAGGTGAACAGTGACAACCACTGGAAAAAAAAATTAAATAGTAAAACATGCATAGAAATTGCTTCAGGACATGTATGATTGCAGATATTTAGAGATTTTAGTTTTTCCCATTAGGTCTGTAGCCTACCTAACTTGATATAAGGCATTTAATCTAATATGCCTATAATTTGGCAACTGCATCAAATTTCAGAGTACAAGTATCCAGCTTTTTTTTTTTCCATAAATGATGATTGGACTTTGGACCTTATTCTGACGTACTGAAGAGTAAATCATTCCTACATGTATGACCTTGATCCCAAATTCTGGTTCCGTGCTGTTACTCACAGCTGCTGATCAAAAGTTTAGATGAACAGCTCTTTCCTGAGAGCTTAATTGGTTTGGATTTTTATTTCAGTTTATCTGCCTAAAGTCTAGTTAACCCTGATGAATTAATCTTTATAAAATCAAGTTCAGTACCAGTAAGGCAAGTGAATTGTCTCTGAAGTTATGAGACTTGTCAGCATGACTATTACAGAGAAATACAACTGTATACATTTATGCTCCTATGAATATTATTTCAGCTGGTGGATGAATGGAAGTCATTTCTCACAGGGAACATTTAAAGGATAGTAAAGGAGAACTGTGGGCTAAACCCTGAACATCTTTCCTCATATTTAAGCTGTAAAGGGGCCCAACAATACAGTAGAACTATTTGAATGGGCAATAAATTGGTGCCAGCTTTTGCAGGGCAAAGCTGTGCATTGGCATTCAGGGCCAGCACCCTGGCACTCACAGTGATCTGAAAACATGTCATGTGCTAAGTGACAGAACATATGCTCTGCCTGGAATAGGAACTTTGGCTTGCACAGAGGACTTGAATTAATGCATCAAGTAGGTGACAAGCCTTTAAACTGATGTATACGCCAAGCTTCTCATAACCAAGCTGTCTTCGTCTATTATGTTTTCTGAAAAAGTCCCCCAGACAAACATAACTTTGCTTATTAAGCCCAGCAGAGACCCTACAGCCTGCTGCAGACAATTGTCTCTGTTTTTTAAAATGCTATTTCCATTAAACACCTGGCAAAGTAATTTGGATCAGTGTTACTGGCAATACCTGTAAAAAACTTGAGAAATTCTTAACAGTGTTTATGAAACCTTGCAGAAACCAAGGAGCTGTGAGTATCAGCTTACCTGGCAGAGCTGAAGTCAGCTGCTTGCTAGAGATGCAAATACTGATCAAGAGACCATTTTTATGAGGTAGGGAAGTATTTACTTGCTTACACTCTTTGGGCTGCAGCAAACAGGGAGCTAAAAATAAAAAAGATCTGAACACACACTCAGAAAAGCTGCATGAAAGAGAACAAATGGTGCAGATCAAAGCCTAAAGCATGGCTGACAAACGTGGAGAAGGACCTCTTTTTCCAAAGGTTGCACATGCCCTCAGAGAAGGCCAGTGGTAGCAATTCCAATTAAAAAAAAAAAAAAAGGAGGAAAAAAAAAAGCAGGGAGGGAGAGAAAAAAAGAAATCGTCATGGGGTGTGAGTTACCTAGAAATTCATGTGCTATTCAAGGCATAAGTGCTTTACTGAATGACAGCCAGCAGCTCAAGGCATGGTACAGAGCAAGCAGAGCCAAGATCCCGATGCTATTCAGCAAAAGTGTTAAGTGATATTTGCAAGGAAAGCAGAAGCCATTTCAGAGTGCTGTCTAGCTAACACAAAGGAGGTGCTAAAAGCACTGGTTCTCCAGCTCAAACAGACTTTCTGTCCCATCATGGAAAAGACTGCCTTGTGTTCCGGTCAAGGCATTGCTGGGGAGTTTTTCTGTTCTAATGCATGCATAGAAAGCAAACGATAAAAATGAAAGTGTGCTAAAAAAGGGTCTTCATGTGGCAGAGTGTTCAATTATCCAGATGAATATGTGTAGGGCCAGTGATGGGCTAATGTGAAATGTCACCCTTATGTTGGAGCTTTTGACCTGCCAGGAAATGTAACTGTTGACTGTCACAGTCATATTTTCTGGAAAAATCCCTTCACCCAGGATTTTGCTCCTGGGATTCTGAGAAGTCTTGGAGAAAAAGGAAAGCAATTATTATCTCATTTGCTTCTCCTGTGTTTTGCTGCTTTGGAATGTGTTTGGAGGTTGTTTACCAACAGGTGGTTGTTTCATTGGGTTTCTGTGAATTGTTTTCACTCATTGGCCAATCGTGGTCAGGCTGTGTCAAGGCTCTGGAAAGAGTCACAAGTTTTCATTATTATCTTTTTAGCCTTCTGTAAGTATCCTTTCTGTATTCTTTAGTATAGTTTAGTGTAGTATTCTTTAATATAATATAGTATCATAAAATAATAAATTACCCTTCTGAGAACATGGAGTCAGAGTCATCATTCCCTCCTTATTCTGGGCACCCCACAAATACAATAGTTGACTACCTCTCCATGAGGGACATTTCTTGTGCAGAAACAGATGTGCAGGAAACTCACCTTCAGAGCATTTCAAGAACTGAGATCAGCACTGAAAGCAGGTCACTGAAATTTAGAATATTTGCAGATGTTTTCCTTTATATTTTAGTTTTTACTTTATATTTTAGTAGCCTTAAGGAAAAAAAAATGGAAAAAAAAAAGACAATTTAATTAAATTCTTCCAAGAGCTTGATTACCTATTTTTAATAAAAGCACGTTCACCTATAGACCACCTATCTGTGGTCTATATTTACTAAAGGGTAAAAGTAATAAAGTTACTGTCCCTATTGTCTACCTGAATCTCTAATACAAAACTATTTTTCAAGTACATAATTAAAACATTTTTTTTAACCCTTGCAAAAAACAAGTTTGATCAAAAGAGAAATAATAAATTGCTACTAGCTTTCAGATGGTATTAGCATAGACTTTTTGTCTTAAAGTTTTTAAGGAGCCTTGCAATTAGGATCCATTATCATGCTGATTAGAGCTTTGAATCATTATAATGACTTCTGTCTGCACCAATCACATATTAATAGAAATGACAATTGATGGCCATCTTTTGGTAGCTGGCAGCTTGTAGTATTTCATGTAGATGGCAAAGACAACAGTTACAAGGTCCAGCAATGAGATTCCTCTGTGTCAAAGGTGGAATATCCTCATCCACTTATGCATCTGGTGTCCCCAGTCCTCAAAGATGTGAATAGGCACTGCCAAATCCTTCTGAAACACAGAAATCACTTGGACTCTCAGCAGCAACCAAGGTCTCACCACACAGCAAAACATTTTGCCATCTAAGCAACAACTTAGAAGTACCCTAAAGGAAGATCCCCTCATGAAGGAGATCAAAACCCTTTTTGAGTGGCAAAGTGCCATCCAACTGGAAGCTATGTAGCCCCTAAATCTATTTTTGCTGGTGGCAGCTGGTCACGTCAGAGGCAAAATATTCTGTATCTGATAATGAATCACGAATAGACGGGGAATGTCTTCAATTTCTCCAGACTTCTAACATTAAAAAATCCAAGCAAACAAACAAATGAAAAACCCAAAAGATACAAAAAGCCTCAGTAGCTCCAACACAAAATAAGATGTGCAACTTCTTCCCATCTTAAGGAAAAAACCAAACACACAAAACCAAAAAACACCTTTGCTTGAAAACATCTTTAGAAGACAAAATATTTTCAAACCCCAATCACAGTAACATACACAGAATCACAATCACCCTTAGAACATTCACTCCCTTAATTATCAACAATTCAGAGAAAGAAGGCTTGTTTTCATTCTAAGCAGTAGTTCTTTGTCTTTTTGCCAACCAAATGAAAAACAACAAATTAGGTGATTTTTTTTTTTTACTCAATTTTACCTTCATTGCTGTTAATGAAGTGTCTTGAAAACCTGAAAGCTAAATACTCACATTGTCCATGAAATGAAAGTGTATTATCAGAAATAATAGGTGCTGTGCTTGCCAGCTGTGGATGAATCAGAAATTACTTTGATTCATAGTTCCTGGTAATAAATCTCCCCTCTTATATTTCCCAAGTCTTGCAAATGCCTCGATTTTCACATCCCTTCTTGTAGAATGCATTTTCACTGAATTCAAGACAGCTGGTTATATATTCTGAGGCCATACTCACCCGTCTCTTTCAGCCTTTTTCAAATTAAATTAGCCATGTTTAAATCATGCTTACTGAGAAAACAGCCCCAGTCTAATCTTTATATTGACACAGACTCAGTATTTTCTTCCTTATCCCAAACCCCTCCTCAAACATTTCCTTTTAAGCAGTCCCCATTTTCTTGATTTCTCATCCCCGCTTAGCCACAAGGACACACTGGACTTCTTAAGAGTGAAATGAAACAGGGTTTTCAATCCCCAGATCATTATGAGATCATATGGAAGCAAAACATAATTGCACTTTCCTTCATGAAGTGATGATAAATTGGAATTCATACTTTTTTCAAGAGGGGAAGAACAGGAGGAAGGAAAGACACGAAGGCACATTATCGAGAGTGCTAGTTAATGATCTTCTAATTAATGTTGCAAGTCTCAATTTTCAGTTTTAATTGTGCCTTGCTCTACTTGCAAGTTCACCCTTATATGTTTCTGCCTCCAATAACTGCAACATATCTGTTGAAAAGCAGTTACAGAAAGCAGACCCTGATGCCTATTAATTAGATAATTACTATTGCTGGGTTTTTATTCCTCCAAACTCCCCAATGGGATTAACACCCTTCCAGGAGTCAGAAACCTCTCATGCTATGGAGATTTCTGTTTTGCTCTTACCTATTTGGTTACTAATTACATTTTAATCACTAAAATTATCCTCACAAGCAAATATATAGGTTTATTCAGGAAAGAACTGCTGTCCTGGGATGTTTATTCCTTTACAACTGCAAAACATAGAACCTCTCCAGGCAGGAGATTCTCCCCTTGTATTTACACCAATTATGATGGCATTGAAAGAAAAAAATTAAAGGGATGCTGAAGCTTTCCCCCAATCCTTTTATGTTCAAGCAACTCATATGTCAAACTGATGCACATATTATAAGGCTGCATAATTAGTTACCAACATTAAGCCCATACTTAACTTAAGCATCTTTTTTTTCCCTTAGCTGATGGTAACACAGTCCCTAGGTCATGGTCAGCACCACCTTGATTTTTATTAGAATCTGTACCTGGAAAAATCCTCAACCCACCTTCATCACCCAGTTTGGGAAACTTAAGATATGTAATGAGAAGGGGAAAGGGGAATATGATGACAGAACACACAGCAGACAGAGAAGAGAGGAAGGAAGAAAAAATGTCAGTAAAACAATTGGGAAAAAAGAAACCAAAATAAAACCCCTGCTTTTTTAGCAGCACTGAACTGTGACATACTTAAAATAGAAGCATGGATAATGTATTTTCATGGTTTATGACAGATGAGTCCCAGCTGAATGAAATCAAACAGTCATTCCCCGAAAGAGCCCAAGACTTCATTTCATGTGTATTTTACATTTGAAAGAGAGAAAAAAGATCCTGTTTTCATGCATCCTGATATCACAGTTTGGCCATTGACCTTTCTTTATTCCCCAATTGTGCCATTCCTGGTGTCAGAGAGACTCCAGAAATGAACTACCCCAGTGAGTCACCCTGGCTGTGCTGCCACAGCCCAAACCAGAGTGCAGGAATTGAGGCTCAGACCAGAAACTCTCTGGGAACAGCCTGGGAGTGAGACAGAAACTACCCCCTTCAAATGCAATTCTTGGCACTCAGAATCCAGGCATTTTATCTCACAGGTTCTGTTTCAAGCCTAGAACATAAATATTCCTCCCCTGAGTCCGGGTCTCTATATGGCTGTAATTTATGATGAATTGAAAAGCATAACTACCAAAGAGAGATTTTTTTTTTTCTATGCAGATTGACTTTCCCAAATGTCTCTAAGATCCCACTGGAAAACATATACTGTTGGGAAAATCTGCTTCCCTTGTACTGCTAATAAGAGGTTTACAATTAAACAGGACAAAGCCATGGAAAACATACAATAAGCAGAAATGCTGCCATTGCCAGAAGGAAAGAGGACTTGAACAGTCCTTTTTCCTGTCTAAAGCCAATGGCTGGTAATTGAACTGAATTGAACACTAGTTTAGAGCTTTTTTTAATGATTCCTGTTCAAGAATCCTACTGACAGCAGCATGCAAACTTCATCTTTTTTTCTGACCAAATATGCCAGCAGGAAAAAAAACAATCAAACACAAAACACTTCTATAACCTGTTACCACAAAATTATTTTAGACAAACAAAATTATGACGGGAAATTTATACTTTACAGATACCCTAAAAATAAGGATGTTCAAGGGGGAAGGGGGAGGTGACATAGAATTGTTGCAATAAACTTTCAACACAGAACTCATCGTCCAATACTCTGGATGAATCAATCTCTTTTCTTGGGAAGCTGACAGGAGGAAGAAGCAGGTACCATCAGAATTAATGAACCACGACTGGACACATAACTGCTAAGCAAATGGGGCTATTGTAACCCCCTGGGAGGTTTGGTCTGTCCCACTTCTGCTGCCTGCCCTTTCTCCCCTTATTGCATGGCAAGTGGCCCTCTGGGAATCACCATTTGAAGAAAATAAATCATCAGTGCAGTGACAGCACCTTAAATCTTGCATCAAATACAAATACTTATAAATGTAAATGTATTGGTTTGTATTAAATGTATTATATAAAAATAAAATGTTAAATAAATGTATTATATAAAACACCAAAATGTTACTTCAGCAAAATACTACCTTGGCACATTTGGGCTCTTAATATGCAATTCCAGAATTAGGATTACCTATGTGATTTTAATTTGCCATCCTTATGCATCTGCTTATGGGTAATAAATGATCTCTCCACCAAGGCAGGAGAACACATACAGTGCCCAGAGGAAAGAAAGTAGCAGGGAGAAAAGTCTGAGTCCAGAAAAACTTTCTTACTTCCAAAACCCACTCTTCTACCACCAGCTGAAGAGCCACTGGAGGAGCAAAGCTACTGTACAGACCAGCAGATTTATCCCAGAGGTCACCTCTGTCCCACAGTGGGATACCTCTGCAATCTGATATCACCTTCTTGTTTATTTTGGCCTCCTGCAGATATATTAAGCCCTTGCCCATATGGGTCCTATCCTGGTTTGTTGTAGTGGATGACAGAAGAAATGGAAAAGGTGAAAGGTACTCAGAGGCAGAACCCTCTTGAAGAAAGCTTTTTATCATTCACAGCCTCACAGATGGGCATGGGACACTAAGAATATTACAAGATATTGACAAATAAAAAAACTTTTGAGAGAAATTGATTTTAGTCCAGCTATAAATTTACTGTTAAAGGTTCCAAAGTACATTAAGTAAAAAAGATGAAGCCCATTAGGAATTTTAAGAGATACTTCAAAATTATTCCTGGCACAGATAAAATGAAAAAATTAAAACAACAATAAGCTTTTTCACCTGCTTTATTGGAAAGCTGCAACATCAAGTGAAAAGACCCCTAACCCAAACTCAAAGTTTTTATTTCATAGGAATTCCAGTACTCACATCACATTCTTTGCAGATGGAAGTAAACATCAGCCAGAGAGCCAAAAATGCATCTGGGAATTTCAACTGGAAAGCAGTGAAACATTTTCTTCCAGCTGTGGGCAGGGAGAGGGGATGTGTTTAAGCAGACCAGAGGGGTTTCAGAATTCAAAAGCCAACATATTATCTCAATGTCTTATCTCAGGAGAAACTTAGGAAAGCCATACCCAATATTTCAGCCAAATTTCCTCACTTACTTTTGTTCCTGAGCAGCTTATGCACAATAAGCCTCTAGTAAGTGCCACTGAGCATGGTGAATGTATTTGTCCCAATTTTCATTTAGTTAAATATTCCCATTCAAAACACTGCCTAATTAAAGTATCCATTATAATTCCATAATGACAAGTTAATGGAAAAAATCTCCTCTAGAACTCAATTAAATTATTTCTGTTAATAATTGGTGAAAAGCTGTGAAAAGAAACCCTGTTAAATGCATACTCAAAGCTCCATACAAGGTCATTGCTTCATAATATACAACAGGCTCAGCCTATTTTTTTCTATGAGAGATGTAAAGGATCATGAAATACCTCCTAGATCATGCAATTTTCTGTGAACTTGGACATGTAAACATGTAAACTCAGTAGTCTAAGGTATATTTCCACTTGGCTCCTGTATCACTATCACTTGATGATCAAAGATGTTTTAACAAGAAAATTCTATTGCTGTAGGACAGTCCAGGAGGAATCAAGATCAATTATATGATTCACTGCTCCCTTACTGGAGGGGGAGGGGGAAAAATAATTCTATAAAGCTGGTAAATTCAATGCACACATAAAAACCACAAAATATCAAACTCTGAAAATATGTATTACCTTGTGACTTTCCAGAGTATGTGATACCTTAGGTTATCTTATTTACACAGTTCAGTGAGGGCTACCTGTAAGCCTACAAAGAGCAAAAAAAATCACCTCATTTCATGCATTCCAGATGAAAATACTGCATTTTAGTGGGATAAGGATTTTACTCTTGACTTTCAAAAGGTCTTTCATTGAGATCACATTTTGTTCACATTTAAAGGTCAGAACTTTCACTGTTACACTGGATGCCTTCCTTAGACAATAGTGGGAGTCCAATCCTTGTTTTGTAAATGCACTACATATTTAAATTAATGAAAGAACATGTATATACACATATGAAATTTAATTTGTGCTTTTACTACAACTTTAGGTGACCTTCAACATGTTTTTTAATCCAAGAATGCACTAGAGCAAGTCTTAACCACCTCAATCAAGAGTATTTATATTATTTTTATTCCTGTTTATTCCTATTTCTATTATATTTCATTCCATTTTTGCTGTTCAATACCTGAGACTGACAAAGTAAGTACATACCTTAAAATTACAAAAAAAAAATTATTTAAGACTATTAATTGCCTTTTTTAGAATCACCTTTTAGAAATCACATCTGTATTTTGCATTCTGTAATGGCCACGCTTGCAAAAATAATGTAAAATTGTAAACACAGAAGAAAGGGAAGTTCTTTGCCTCAGGACTGTGACCTGTTTTTTTCTTGGGAGTAGAGGGACTTTTTACAAGAGCATATAGTGATAGGACAAGGGGAAATTACTTTAAACTGAAAGAGGGTAGGTTCAGGTTGGATATTAGGAATAAAGTCTTTAATGTGGGAGTAGTGAGGCACTGAAAAAGGTGTTCCAGAGTTGTGGATGCCCCATCCCTGGGAGTGTGTAACACCAGTTTGGATGGGGTTTTGAGCAGCCTGGTCTAGTGGAAGGTATCCCTGCCCATGGCAGGAATGAGATTCCCATGGTTAGAATGAGATGATCTTTGAGATCTTCCAACCCAAACCATTCTATGATTCTATATTGGTGGAACATTGACCATGCAACTGGCACATGGTGGCTTTTCCAAGTCTCACTGGCCAAGGAACAAAGGAAGTTGTGTGTACAAGGAGTCTCATGCAGCCTGTCCCACTGGATGCAGCCTGGCCACGAGCCAACCACTCCACTGCAGATACAACAGGCTGAGTGAGTGTCCTCTGAGCTGTCCCTGCCCACATTCCCTGGCTGCAGGGGAGTGCCATCCCCTGGGGCTGGGACATCTCTCAAGGTGCTCCCCGAGGCACAGAGACCTCTCTGGGAATGACATGGACAGGTCCAAATTGAGTTCTCTCCAAATTTCAACTTGAATGCACACCCCCCTGAGCTGGAGCACCTCTTGGGGTTTGAGACTCCTCACCTGAAACTGAGATCCTTCCTTACCCAAGGCAGAGAAATCCTCCATTCCTAACAGATCCTCCCTAAGTTGCTGATTAGAGTATGCTAAATTAACATTAAATAAATCCCTATAATTACTTCCTCCAGACATAAACTGTTGTCCAAATCTGAGACCAAGACTGGACCTAGCTGTTAAGCTCCATCAGGAATTTAGAAAGCAAAGGCATCAACCTCACAACTCAATGGGAGGGCCTCCCTTACCCTTTTATATATCTGGATTCTGTGTAAATCACTTTAAACCCATTGTAACTCAATTTTCCTTTGTGTTTCATCTCACCAGTAAGCAATACAGTGAACCTTGCCATCAAACTTTGTTAAGTTACAATTTATAAACTCATAGTAAAACTATTTTTGCTAATATATTTCATGGTATTTTTGCCATTCGATACCTGAGACTGACAAAGTAAATATATACCTTAAAATCACAAAAAAAATATTTAAGACTATTAATTTCCCTTTTTAGAATCACCTTTTAGAAATCACATCTGTATTTTGCATTCTGTAACAATCTCATTTGGTCAAGCTTATAAAAATAATGTAAACTTGTAAACACAGAAGAAAGGGAATATATTCAACTTAGGAAACAAACTGTTTTACCTTCAAATTAAAAATGAAAAACCACAGTACAAAGATCAGCTATTGCTACTGAAGTAATCTCCATGACTTACAGCAGAAAAATATAAACCAGGGTGTTTCACATTTCTTTGGGAGCCAAGTCAGGCCTTGTGCAGTCAATTGTTGCTATAGCAACATATGAATCAGGGAGAAGATAACACATCTGAATGCAGAAAATTAACTTACCTATGATCATCCAGTTGCCTTTTGATAGAATGTATACTCTCATTTGGAAGGGAAAAATCATTACATTTTAATTACTATGCATCACTTTCAACAACATCCAAAAAATCCCTGTATGAAATATTTGAGGCCAAAGGGAATATTATCCATTGCACATCATCCTTGCACTCAGGGTGGTTTGATTTTTATTTCACCATCTTCCAATAACAGAGCAGTGAAAAAGAGTAACACTTTTTTTATTTATCCTCTCTGACATGAAATACAAAATTAGATCCCAATGTTAGGAACTTAAATAAGTCTACAACAAGGCATATTGCAAACCTAATTACTGTGCTATTGTTTAGAAATTTACCATGGTTGTGAAGGAAAAAAAGTTCAGATGCAAGAAATCCTCATTTCAATGCATTTTTAATCCGAAATAAAGATTTACTTTGCCTTGAAATCAAAGAACTGATAATAGTTGTTTAAACCATTTAACAACATAGAAATTGAGAGGCAAAGGAGAGTAAGAACTCGTGCATTTGAATTTTTTAGGATCTGTTCAGGATTAAATCATATCACCCCAAGCTGTAATCAATATGTTCAGCATATGAAATATCCACTGCCATGAGAATATAATCCAGAATTGCCTTCCTAATTATCCAACAGCTTTGAAACCACCTTTCTTCTGCTAGACACTGCACTTAAAAGTTCCCAACCCACACAGACACAACGCAGAAATACAGCCTCAGACATCAAATGCTGCACCCATAGGCATTCAGGTAGCTGGGTCCCACACAGCCTGCTTTGTCACCCCAATCAGACCTCCTTTCCTGAACTTTCCTGGGAAGAAAGCACCCAGGGAGAGCAGGAGCAATGCTGGCTGGTGAGAAATCTGTGCTGGGAAATGAGATGCAGCTCCCAACAAGCAAGTCTCACCTGCAAGCAGGTGAGCTGCAGGAGGAAGAGCAAATCAAGTGCAGGATAAAGTAAACCTGCTGCACAAAGGAGAGCAAAGTCTTCAGCAAATTACATTTGAAGCCCACAGAATAAAAAATGCCAATTATGTCAGTTGCCATTCGCATGACTCTGAGTTGCTGGTGGAATTAATTCCACCAGGAAAAGCATGAAAGACCCTAATAGAAGGCAGTCAGAGGACTGTGACATTACTAGTGACATTTCTTTGTACCAGCTAGACTTCATAAACTTCATCTGACTCCTTAAAAAAAAAATAAAAATCTTGCATAAATCCCAGAATTTAAAAAATTTTAGTAGAAAGAGACATAAGCTACTGGCAAATGAAAATCAGCTTCTATCTTACAAAAGCAGAGATGGTGAGAAATGGGAGTTGCACATCAGTCACCTTAATTATATTGTGAAAAAGCAAAAATGTGCCTGAAGGCAGAAGTAACTACTGCTAAAGGTGCTTTTAAATGCTGGACAGAAACCTGAAAGGACAGGCACCAGGCATGAAAGTCTCATGAAAGTCTCACCATCTGTGCACCTGTTTCTTCTTTTTGCTTTGGAAAACTCAGGAACCTCTTTAACCTTCCCAAAGGAGAGCAGCACTTCAAAATATCACCACCACCCTGCAAAAAGAAAACTGATCCAACTCAAACCAAATCCTTTCCCCAAAACGCTCCCCCAGACTAGTGCTAGAGATTAGAGGTTAGACTTCAGTCTGATTTGCTGCTGTGATTCCCAGATGTGCCTCTTCCTGTGGAAAATTAGCTCAGTGCCCAACACAAGACAGATTTTACAGCTTTGTCCCTATGGTCAAGCACAGAGAATCACTGACACAAAATTGCAATACAAACACATGGGAGAGCTGGAGGTGCTTTAGCATCCCTGAGGTAAAATAACTGCAAAGCAGCCTCATCAAAGCACAGAAGGCAGAGGAGCCACAGTAGCCAGCCAGGAAGAAATACTTCCTCTTTTGACAGTTTAGGGCATCACAGTTTTCACAGCATCCCTTGCAGCTCGAGGGATGCTGTGAAAGAAATGCTTTGCACCAAAGAGAATCCTATTGAAGCAGTGACAAAACATCAATGTGACCAATAAAAAAGTAAAATAAACCACAGGCCAGTAGGTTGGATTGATACCCACCCTTCCCTTACCAATATGTTTTTTTTCTCCCTTCTCTGTAAACATTTCAGAGCTCACACAGCACTTCCTGCCTGTGTTAACCACTCAAAACACACAGAAGACAGGAACACATCAGCAGGACCATGACCAAACTCTGTCTGCTTAGCAGTGAACTAAAAAAAGAACAAATTTATGAAGTGAAAAAAAATTCAAATACTCTCAATGTATATATATAGACACATACATATATATATATATATATATACATACACACCCCCACACTATATAAAAAGTAAAAGAGGGTGAATGGCTTTCCATGAAAAGGAAGATGAAGAACTCTTTCAACTGGCAAAGAGGAGGATATGGATCTCCATGTTTGCATTTAATCATCTTGCTGCAGTGTAAATGTTTATTACATCCTTTTTTTTTTTTTTTTTTTACCAGAAGCAGGAATGAATTCCATCCAAGCTAAGACTAAAGCCACATCAGTTTCAGATGCCAAGATTACTTCTGGCAAAGTATAAAAGCAGTTTTTCTTTTACATTGTGAGCTCCTTATGCTGATATATAAACAGATGTGAAAGGATCCTCCAAACCACAAAGTTTCAGATCAAAAATCTTTTGCTGTTTGGCATTAGCTTTCCTTGAGGACAAACCCCCTGGGAAATCAAGTTGGGAAGCCAACAACCTCTAGCTTAGATTAGAGAACACTTGAGAAGCTTAAAAACTTTTCAATGAACTGGTTTTGGCTCAAAAAAAGTGAATTGCTGAGCATGTGGTTCAGTGAATGTTTAGAGCTACTCCCTTACAGGAAGGTACCTGCACCATGCAGAGGTGGGTGCAGTCAGACTGATCTGGAGTCAGCAGCAACACAAGCTGGATAAGTGACCTTTGAGGAGCTGGGACAGCTCCTGGTGACCAACACATGGTGCCATGGGGACCTCCGACCCATTCCCACACTGAGCTCTGTGTTTTATGCTGTACTGCACAGTACAATAACCAATCTGAAGTTCCTTCAGCTGCGCCCACCAGGGAGCTGCGCACTGACGTGGGGATCAGATACCAGAGGGAATTTATCTGCCTGACTCAGCTGAGTACATGAATTCAGCATCCAAATCCAGCTCCAACATTTATCAGAATTTCAAATCCAATTTCAAATGCACTAGAAGTGTACACATCCTTTATGTGGGCAAATTCTTAAAAAATAACAAATATTTTGCAGCCACCATGCCTATACAACACAAATACACAAAGGGAGCCACAAATCCTGCAAATTCAAAAGCTGGTTCCCCCCTTCCAGTCCTACTGACCTGTCAGTAGTCAAACCACAGCATCTGAAGTTCATTCATTATTTATACCCTAAGCACTTTGCTAAGAAGCTGGATTAACTTCTGAGTTACATCATTTATGCAAATCTCATTCACAATGGCAAGAATAAACTGCCTGGACTGCAAAAAGCCTAGTCTTGAAAGGTAGGACATCAAGGTGCCCCCCTCCTCCACAATTTTATTGCAAACCAGTCAGAATTTTCTAGTCAAAAAATTAAAGTTGTTTCCTTCCTTTATTTTTTTTTTAATCATAAAAGCATAGAATCATTTAGGTTGAAAAAGACTTCTAAGACCAAGCCCAGCCATTAACCCTTCACTGCCAAGTCCACCACTAAACCCAATAGCCTCAACCACACATCTTCTAATTGACTTGAGAGATAATTACCCAAACTACTTCCCCAGACAGCCTGTTCCAATTCTTGACAGTCCTTCTGTGAAGAAGTCTTTTCTAACATCCAATCTAAACCTCCCCTGGTGCAACTTGAGGCTATTTCTTCCCATCTTTTGTTACGTGTGAGAAGGGACCATTTCGTAACAACCTAAAACGCAGCAGTGCTATGGCATCATGTGGGAAAAGCAAACACTGATGCTTGTTCAACAAAGTTATCCCTACATCATTTATTGCCTAAAGTTTACACAATGAAGTTTTCACCCTTTTCTTGATTTTGTTGCTGCTCTAGGAAATTATTATTCTACTCACTGAGAAACCTTTCCCTCATTTCCCTCAACCCTGGGAAAAATGTACTATATTAAATGGGACAAAGTAATGTTGGTGGGAAAAAAAAATCTTCCATTGAGGAGCCAAAATATCAAATTATTAATTTCAGTGAAGATTTTGTCCAACAACAGCTCAATATTCCTCAATCAGACCCATCAAGAATTGGGCTTCTGCCTCCCTCAGGCCAGCCAAGCATCTCTGCTGCCCATCTTGCAGTGTCCATGGACTACAAAGTGACACTGAGGGGGCATCCCAACAATCTGATCCTTTAAAGGAAAGCAGTGATCATCAGACTTATGCACAATGTTGAAATGCTCACTTGACTCCATCTGCAGGGAAAGCTAGTCCATTGGAAATCTGGACCATACATCAGTTACCTCCAATTTCTTCTGGTTTTGTAAGTGTAATTAAAATTTCACTTTATCATGGCAGAAAACTGTCACAAATTGCAGGGCATGAGAGATGAGAGTTAACAGATGAGAGTTAATCAAACATAGCATTGATTACAATAAAATATTTGCGGTAGCAGTGTACTACAGGTAACACATGAGGAAAATCAAATATTCTTTGCATATGCTGTGCCCTGACAACCCTTTATTTTAATTAAAAGACACTTGTAAATATTTTGTGCAATCTTGTAGAACAGCAGGAGCATGTGTGTGTACAAAAGGAAAAAAAAATCATGCATTTCCACAGGACAAAATAAGGAAGTGCCATGGGAAAATGCTTTGCTTCTTCGTTATCCTGTATCAAATAAATGTGCAGTTCAGATGAAGGCTTAATGCAATTCCAGCCTCATTTATATCCTTCAGATAAAAGTTAGTAATAAATCAAATCATCCAGGAGATAGAAACTTAATACCTCAATAGCATGACCAATGGTGCATCGATTTAACAAAAAAGCAAAAATATTTCAATATTAGGACACATTATCAATGTGTATCTTTTATAAAACTCACTCAAATAACCAGACAAATAACTAAACATTTTTTGATAAAACATTACACATGATGTGAGGCATAACATGCAAATACATCAGCAGCATATTGACCCAACTGTTATTTTTACAATTTTTCTCTGAACTGTAAGAAATAATGAGACATTGACAAGAGTAGTTTGGTGTTTTTCCCACAATATGCCACTAATTTTTAAGACTGCCTGTTTCTAATGGTAAAAAATATTTGTTTACTTCCTTAATAATATGACTATTTTCCCATTAAATACTCAGCTGCAGCCCATTTAAAATTCTGAATAGGAGTTTCACCAGCTCCAGCATTAGATTCTCTTTGTTTACTTTGTTTACCTCCTCGCAATTCAGGAGACTGAATTCTTTATGTGAGCAATGGTGAAAAGTCAATGGGACAATTCAGAGCATCTCTGTTAGATGCATGAGTCAGATAACGTGAAGACCTCCCCACCATGCTGAAATTTGAAAGATTTATTTGAATAGCAAATAGATTACTTCTATTCAAGACACAAAATCTGAAAGAAACCACAATTTGATTGAATTAGATTTCAAAAGGATCAAAACCACGTCATTACAAACGTGGTGCAGCTTTCTGTACTTCAAGGATTTTGGTGTCTGGTTTTTGAGGAGACAGCCCTTTATCAAGAAAGCCACTAATTTGGGCCATCTAGTTAAAGACAATGAAACACAGATATCTCTTGGCTGGAGTCAGTAATTCCACAGAAAACAGTGAACTTCAGAACCAGTTGATAAAATCTGTCTTAAAGGGACGGACTGAAAGCTGGCATCTTTACAATTTCACAAGCAGCCCCTCTTCATAGCAGTATCAGATTTTGGATTTGCCAAATCTTTCTAGCTGTAAATGCCTTCTTGATTCTTAACTTCCATGCTCTGTGCCCATAAACCCTGGCATCTTTTCCCTTTAATAAAATGCAGAGGTCTGGTATTTCCTACTTCACCCACATCTTCCCCTTGACCCTCACCCATGGGGCTGTCAGCAGCACAACTTAGAGTAAAGGCAGGATGTGATCTTTGTGGCTATTTTCCAGGCAGACTTTCTCTTTGGCTTACTGAATTTTTATTTAGCACTGAGCTCTGGTGCTGTTGTGACTGTTCTAGGACGTGCCAGCCTCTGACAGCCAGAGGAATGCTATTGCTGTCTCCAGCACACCTTTCCTTCTCATAAATGCCTCCTTCCCTCAGGGGAGACAACACTACATTTCCAGCTGAACAGCTGTGCTGGTGGCAACGCTGGTGTTTCTCCTAACAACTGGCAGCAGCCATGCTGCTCACTATATTTAATAGCTGTAAAAAATTTAACATCCCAACAGCAGCCAGCAAACAGTTGGCATTACTATGACTAGGCTGCTTGTTAAAATCCGTGGCAGGTATTTTTATTGCACTTTAATTGCAGAGGGTAATTCAGAAGACATACCTGTAATTTAAGTCTCCAAATTAGGGCCTGTGATTTATGACGAGGGTGCTAGCAGAGTTTTATTGCAACATAACTGTCAGCATCTGAGCTTAGGCAACCCTGATCTCCAAATATTCTCTGCCACAGTAAAAATATCAGTGACAGGGCAAACAAATCTAACTGGGGGATGGGGAGAAAAAAAAACCCACAAGGACACAAAACCGACAGAAGGAAGATAGTAACTAATTTTTTCTTCATCTAACTGGAACAACAGGGCTTTCCTTACTGCAAAATAAAGAAACCCAAATGCCAGAATATTCTACATTGTACATGGGCTGGGCTACTTACAGGTCCCAGACACTTCTACCCCTGCATGGTCATCTCCTTGCAATTCTTCTCATGATCCTTCCACTGCAGCTTCAAAGAAAATTCCCGAAGAAGGTTTTCCTGTGCATGGAGGAACCTGTGGGATAATAGATGGGTTCTGCTTGCTCCCTTCACACAGAAGTGACCACACAGAGGTTTTTAAATTAACATCCAATGCCTAACAGACTGTCAGCAGAAGGAAAAGACCAACAACATTGGCTGTGCACAGGTTTGGGGCAATTGAAGCGTTTTTCCAGAAGTGTAGATTTCCCTGGAAAAGCAGCAGCCTCCACTGTTTGATTCCAAAACAGAAAGATCATTCCAGATAAAATGAAGCTGTAGCATGAAGCACATAAACACATTACTTCCTAATTATTTGAGTTCTGGTTGCTGTTTACTTTTGGTTTAGGAAAAAGGAAAGGGAAACCTTCCTATTCTTCTGATTTTTTTCTTCCCTGCAGAAAGTTCACACAGTTCCCATGAGCCAAGTCCCATTGGCCACAGATTGTCACTCCTTAACATCTTCCAACAACATGGCCACCAACCAGGAGAAATTCCGTTTGTCACTTTACAGTGCATCTCAGCAGTAAGAAAGTAGTGCTTAATGCCCCCAAACCCAGAGGTATCCAGTGGCAAAAACATCCTTTAGGGCAGAGTAGACTTTGGAACCAGAGGTGGAAGCAGATAGAACACTCAGCTTTCCGTGACCCATGGGTGTTGTCAGCTGTACGCAGGACCCATGAATTACTGACTTACAACAGCAGTTCACTATATAAACTATATAAAATCTACTATTTTGATGATTAAAATTCCACAATTTCTTCCAGCATCCTCTTTAGTTCCCTCATCAGCCTATTAGCTATGTTTTCACTTGTCTACATTTTTCCCCAGTGGGAGAAGAAACACTTGCACGAAACAAAATCATTCTTGTTCACTAAACTGCTGAAGCAAAACACTAAAACAGTCTTAGTACTGTTCCATAATCCCAATCTATATTTAGCAAAGTTAAATCCTATTTATGGATTCAAACATGTATAGTACCAAGCAAACTAAAGTGCCAATTACATCCCCAATGTCATTATCCCAGTGACAGAACAATGTAAAACCCAATAACAGCTTCTCATTGATCAGCTAATCAAACAGGTTTCTAGGAGTTTGCTTACCACAAGCAAACGACAACATGGCCAAATCCTTAAATACTTCCTTTGTTAATAATTCTTTATTACTCTATGTCTGCAGTTTTACAGATTAAAGTAATACTTTGTTCTTGTCCTAAAGAAGCAGATTGCATGTTTGTAGCTGATTGTTGTCTCATAAAATGATGAGCATTCAACTTAGGCTGGCTGTCAGGTGGTCACTGGCATTTTCATCTCCACCCCTATATATTCAGAGACCAAAAGAACATCCAGAGATGTAGTAATTAGGAATACTTCTAATCATTTTTCTACCAGAACACAAGGAGAAACAACAGGGCCCAAAAAGTCACAGCACTCAATCATCTTTCATCCCTGGTTAGAATCAATAAGGAGCTGTGATTGGCCACTCTTCTGACAATACAGCCTAAAAGAAAAATAAGAAAGGGGGAAAAAGAGAGAGAAAGAAAACATAAATCACTGTAAATCAATAGAATAATGAAATCTTCTTGCATTGGAAATAACAACGAGGGCACTTCATTTAATCATAATTTCCCACAGTCTAGACCCACTTTCTACCCCAAGTTATGTATACACATAGAGGGAAAGAGCAGCTCACCAGCACCATTCATCTTATGCTTTTTTCTTTTTTCTTTTTAATTTTTAATGATATTTTTATATTTTTTCTCTTCCCTCAAAGGTATTTTCAAAGACAAACCCAAGGCATGTTAGGAGACACCCAGTTCTCACCATTTAGTCATTTGCTTCCCATACTAAAATGCTTTAACATGTTTTTCACCTAATAAAACCTGGATTCTAACAGTAACCAGGTCTGCACAAATGAGCAGATGCTTTTACAAAACTGGGTGAAGGTTTAGCATTTTGTCCCCGAAGAGAACAAAGAGAAAAGGGAAATCAGAGAAAAGACTAAATGCTTCACCATCCTTGTAGTCAGCATTAGTGGTATTGCCCAGAGAAAGATCACAGACACCTATTCCCTGCCTGCTCCAATTACAGGAACATCGCAAAGAACTTAGAGAGCAAAAAGAAAATTCCGCAGCCCAAAACACCAACATAATTTTCTTTTTTCAACACCATATTCTTAGTGCTTTCAAAGGCTTTTAAGCTGCAAGAATTCCATGGTAGTGTGTGTTGTGACAGAGGGATACTGCTTTGAGCCACATGAAAGTGTCCTTGCTGAAGTGATCCACTCACAGGGTAGAACTGGGATGCAGGAGTTTGTTTTGTCTGGTTGAGTCCTTTGTTGCTTGGCAAAATCCACTTCACCAGTAAGTCAAAAATCTCTTTTTAGCCAGAAGTATTTTGAAAAATAAGTTATCAATATTCTCTGCTACTCTGATTTCAAATGAAATCAAGTATCAAGGCAGTTGAAAACTGAAAAAAAAAAAACCGAAACCAAAAACTCAATGTGTTTTTTTAATTGGCACCATTTAATTTCTACCCCAGCCCAGTGAATACAGGCGCCTCCAGGGAGCCCAAAAAGTAAAAGTTCCAAGGTTCTCAACCATCCTCACCAACATGGCAATGACACTGCCAGCACCAGCACTTCCCACTACAAAGCTGAAGTGGCCAGGCTGATCTGTTCATGTCAGTTGCCACTTGTTTCTGACAAAATCAAAACATGCTCGAGTTCTTGAAGGGTTCACCAAATTCTTACAAAGATGAGAAGCCTCCTGAACATCTGGCACCATGAGGCCTTCAGCTCCCCAGTCATGCATAATTTGTACAATTTAAGCACTACTGTGCAGGTCAAACAACACGCACAGCCTCAATTTACAAGTATTTAATAGCCAGAAAGACATTCTGTGACACTTTCCCTTGGGATGCATCACACCTATGCTGGAGAAAAATAAATAGCAGTCACAAATGGGATTACAAGAGATACATTTTCATATACCATCAAATATAGACTTTCTTCTGTTGCATTGGCAGCCTTCTTTTTTTTTTTTCACCAAATGACAGATATCTGTCCTTGTTAAATCATATCTAGGATGTTCTTTGAGTATCTGAACAGGTTCTCACCATCAAAGCCTGACAAAGCTGTGAGAAGTGAACAGATGAACCCTGATACCTCCAACAGGCAGTAGATTTAAGTGAACATTATCAGGAGGAGACACTATTTCCAACTTGTTTTGGATGCTTTCTAGCAGCTTCCAAATCTGAGAACCACCTAAACTTATTTTTACTTGATTTGTTCAAAAAACCCACCAGCTTTCACTCAGAAGCACAGTCATTAATTTATCCCATGCTTTCATCACAGTGCTCCAAGATGATTCCAATGCAAATATTGAAGCCTGCTCTAACCCACAGTTCCAATTCACCAGGCCTCATAACCTTTTCTGAAAAGGTTGCTCCATTCTTTCTTAGGTCAATATTTCCCCAACTTCTCCATGGAGTCATTTTTACATTACAAAAAAGTTCTTCTGTGCTCTGAGACTGCAGCTCTGTCCCATTTTCTCTGTCACGATCAAGTGACCAAAGGCACAAATCCTTTCCTAGTTCAATCACTGAGTCAACCTACCTGAGGCCTGCTCATCATCAATCTGCCACAGAAATATCTTACTTGAAGTAAGTTTACAGAACAGTAGTCAAAACAGAGCATGACAAAAACCAACCTTGCTTGACATCTATCAGCAAAAAATATCAACAATCCGTTTTTTCTATACACACCCCACCCCCCCCAATTTAGTATTTCACTCCAGAATTAATTAAGGGCATTGAGGATTTATGCTTACCTTGAACAATAACACTATTTATTTTGAAAATGCTGGAAACAGCAAGCTAGATACTACACATAACAAATCTTGACATTTTTTCTGTCTTCAACATTTTCTCCATCATGAGAAGCACATTTATGGACAGTAAGGTCCTGGATAAGCAACACCCCAAATGATCAAAAGTTGTCCTGGAGAACTGCCAGCTGAAACCTTCCACAATATTTAGTGTTTTTTGTTATGTGCTGGCTGCTGAGATCACATGGCTTTATCTCAGCTTCCACAGGGGCATTATCTATTCCCCAGGTCTGTGCAGAAGAGCTTGAGATGATAAATCATGTCATTTCATCCTACAGAGAAAGAGGAGATACTCAGTCAAGACTAAAAATATACTTTGAGTATCAGTATAGCACTTCACTTTCCCCACTTGTTTGCACCACACACCACCCAGTTCATCACAAGCTCTGTCACAATATTGCATCACAAAAATGCCTTTAGCTTCAATGTTTTACCTATTACAATAAGGGAGGATTTTCTCTCACAGCTGTATTAGACAAATTATGCCAAAACCAAGGTTTGTATTCAGAACCACTTGAACAAAGTTGTCTATAGCAGCTCCACCAAGGAAGAACTAGAGTCATGATCTGGAATGCTTGCTTCAAAATAAAATTAGGAATTGTTGTAGTGTATACTGCCAAATTATCTTCTAGAGGATTTCCAAGCTAAAATTGCCCTGCAACACTGCCCGTGGAGGGAATCCCCATGTGAAAGCTTCAGCCCAGCTGCTGTGTTGGGCTTCTCCTGGACCATACAAGGATGTGCAGTACACCTGGTCTAGGGAAAGAGAAAAAAAATTCAATATTGCCCAGGAAGGATATGGGGGAAACAGAGAACAAAACAAAACAAAAAAGGGTTGTTACTGCGCTGAAAGCCAAGATTCAATCAAGACAAAGAATTTAAAGCATTTTAAGGGTGACATGGTCATGATGCTTTCAGAGTACCTGATTTATTTCTTGCCATGTATTTGGCACCACACAGCTTGAAACAGAAAGCCAAAACACACCCATAGAATTTATGCTTTCTAGAAACCAGCCATACCCCAAAGATGCATTTCTAGTTGGCCAAAAGAAAGCCATTTCAGAAGGGTATGCTATTTATAAGGTACTCAGTTACAAAATGTTAAATAAACATAACTTCACTGCAGAAAATTCTCACAAAATCTTCTTGAGTTCATCATCAGAAATTGGGAATTTTATGCATCTAATACAGACACATGTGGACCTCCAGCTTATTTTCTAATACATCCTGGAAAGTAAGTATTTATTAAATATACTTTATAGATAAAAACTGTGAATTGATATCAAAATCATCTATAGCTTGTCAAAAGGATTTGATCAGAGAGAAGGTGCCTTTTCCCAAAAAAATCATAGGATAAAAAACCTGGAAAAGAAAATACTGAGAAGCAGCCTTCACACACAGGATCAAGGCAAACGGCAATAATTTCCAATCAATCATTTTACCTGCAAGTTAGAAAAATGAAAGAAAAGGTCCAGTGGACACATGTGAAGTCTGTTTTGATGTCCCCCTGCTGGCTTTAGGATTTTACTTGCACTGACAGATGAATACATCTAGAAAAGCCAAGAAAGACTAAAAAACATTTCAAGCCTAAAGTTGGCTTCCATTTGAAGGAACATGGTTATTATAAGATGTATTCCTGCAATTTGGCAGAACTAATGACAATCCCATCCTCAATTTCCTATATATTCCTTATATTTTTTCTTTCATCACAAATACATAAAACCAAACGTAAGCAAATTATTGCAGTTCTTTATTCATTGTTGTTGTTTTCTCTGGCCTTTATTATTTACCCATAATTTACCACAAAAATGTGTTATTTCTCTTTATTTAAATGCAGAGCACCAAAGTCATGCAGAATTGACAGCTGTGAAATATGGAGCTTAGCACAGAAAATTCCTTTCTGAAAGAGAACCTCGGAGCAGCTTTCCCAAACTCCCAGACTTCTGCAGAGAATTCAAAGTATCTGCAACTTTTCTTATCAAGCTTGGAGAAGTTTTATTGCATCTGCTCCAAGAATTTTAACAGGTGAAAAATTGACAGCACATAACATAACTTGAGCGGATATCTAATATTCTGAATTCATGGGGGAACTAATTCTGAAGACTATTTAATTCCTTGTTCTTGGAAAATTCCCACTGAAGTCAATGAGACTGTGTGGGGTGAATTCAGAAACTATAACATAAAATGGTACAATAGCAGCCAGCCCCTAAGAGAAAAAAACTTGGGTAGAACTGCTCTTTGCAACAAAAGCTGAACTTATCAAAACCCTTGCATGGCTTCAGATTTCACTTTAATTAGAAATGAATCAAGTTTCAAAATGGTTCTTGAGGTGTATCAAATTTCAAAGCAATGCTGGGTTTATTTCCACAAGCAACCTCCAAAGCCAATGTATTGATTTTTCCAAAAAAATAATTCCAAGAGAACTGATGGCTTCTGCTTCCTGCAGTTGTTTTGAACAAGCTGTACTTTGTGAGGACAGATCAAAGGAAACAGAATGAGGATATTAGCAGCTGCCATATTCTGTCTGCAGGGTTACACCCAGACAAGCATCCCAGGGGCACTGCCAGGTGTTTCAGGGAAGAGCCAAGAGAGCAGCTGCTCAGGGACTTTTGCAGAGCCTGGTAGGTTCTGCTTCCTTTGATGATGCTGTCACTACTTAGGGCTCTTGTATTTGCAGGGTTCCCCAGATGGAGAAGGAATTATGCATCTGACTCCATGTTCTCCGAAGGCTAATTTATTATCTTATGATATTATATTATATAAAAGAATACTATACTAAAGAATACAGAAAGGATACTTACAGAGGGCTAGAAAGAGAATAATGAAAACCTGTGACTCTCTTCAGAGCCTCGACACAGTTTGACCGTAATTGTCCAATAAGTCAAAACGATTCACATGAAACCAATGAAACAACCACCTGTTGGATAATCAATCTCCAAACACATTCCATGTGAGCAAAACACAGGATAAGCAAATGAGATAATATTGCTTTCCTTTTTCTCTGAGGCTTCTCAGATTCCCAGGAGAAGAACCCTGGGCAAGGGGATTTTTCCAGAAAATATGATGGTGACATAAGGCAGTGCAATGTGAGCAAGACACAAACCCTCCCCGTGACCCAACAGGCCATTTCCCCTTCAGAAACCTTGCAGGATAACTGGGAATATGAGGGTTTGCTCACGGAATATTTGACCTAAGGCCCAGCATTTAGGGAGTTGGCTTGCATGGAAAACATGCAAATGTTTATTCTTCACCCAATGCCTCCCTTATTGGAGTATTTAGTTAGAGCAGGCCTGTTGGCATCACCACATTACAATCTGTATAAAGGGTTTTTTTTGGAGTTTGTTGCTTGGTTATTGGTGGGGGTTATTGGGAGCATTCTGGTAGATGTCTCTCTCATGAAAAAAGGGAAATAAGGATCATAGTTTTGAGAAGATATTTTAGTAGGAAGGGCGAGGTCATCAGGCTTCCTGAACTGGCTCTGCAAAGCTGCACTGATTGGCCCCCCTGGGGAACATCCTACCTTGATTCCTGCTGGTTTCCTCACAGATAGGATCTTGTCACCACCTTATTCCTCAGGCACATTTTGTCACATCCTCTGCATTGCTCTTCATGAAAAAGAAACAGTAGTTATTCTGATCAGCCTCAAAGTTACAGTAAAAGCCCAGGGCAGAACCTTTTGCTCCACTTCTCTACTCATCAGTGTAAGAAAGTACTACTGAGCCTGCAATGAAATAGAAGAGTCTAACATCAGCCTCACTTCTCAGCTTACTCAAACATCCTCTGGAATATCAGATCCTCCAGACTTATGTGTTTTAAATGCATTAATATCAGCTATGATTCTGCAAAATCCAACCATTCAATCAAAAGACAATCATTAAAATTCTGAAACACTGAGCAGAATTTTTTGCACAGACTGAGCATAGCAAAGCTAAACATATTCCCATGAATCAAGAGCTTGTGGTATACATGAATTGTTGCAACTCTTCAACCCTAAAAAGATAATTGGCATAGAGAGCAAAGTGGTTTTTCAGTCTAGATGTATGATAGCATAAAAGAGTTAATACTGGAACTCCTGAGAATCTCTTGTAAAACTGAGAAAATTCACAACTTCTTTAAAATCTGTGAGAAAAAAAAATCCCTTATTTTGCTTCTGAGGCATTACTGTGCTTCAGCAGGCACCAAAAACTTGAAAGTACTGGAATTGGATCAACAGCACATTTCTTTCAGGAAGCTTTGTTTTTTGTATCCAAGAAATTAACCTTTTTTGAAATGAAACACTGCTTGCAACAAAGCATCCCTCTTCCTGAGACTCAGCACATCAGGTTTAGTGGCACAAGAAGTTTGTCTGCCACATTGAAACTACCTAGCTTTGAAAGACAGGGAAGATGAAGACAATTCCCATCTCACCTCTTGTTTAATCCCACAAACTAAGGGAGCTTTGACATCTACATTCACATATTCAGCAAAGGGTTATTTTTTCTAAGCCAAGCTACAGAAGAGCCACCATGTGATTTCACTTATGTTTTGCTACAAAGGTACCACATTTACTTTGCTTCGAGGGTTTTACCTAACAGAAGAGTCCAGATATATCCAGCCCTCAGTAAAGAGAACATATTTTCATTGGCCCTGCCACATCTAAACAGACTTGAACCATGGGACATCCTCCAGGAAGAGGAGAATCAAGGCTCCAGCAAGCTGTGATTTTTCAAAAAACATAGCTGGCAAAAGCTGTGAAATATTTCCACCACAGAACAGCGTACAAGGTACAGAAGTAACAAATTCTAGTCTAAAAGTCTGTACCATTAATCAGGCCTTGCAATCACTCACTCCACCAGGTGGTTACACTGCAGCATCATAAATGAAGTCAGAAAATTTTAAATTCCCTGGGTGGAAATACCTAGCACATGCTCTTTGTGATTATTTGACTTTGCTGCTACATGTCTCAAGGAAGCATCAATCAGGATAGCCATAAACTTCTGAAAAGTTGCAGTCTAAGCACAGTTTTTATAAAGACTTACCTCCAAATATTAAGGGAAAAAGAAAACCAAACCTCACTATTGACCACCAACATACTTCTTAAGTTCTCAAGAACTGCCACTGATTGGGAATAAAGAAAAGTAAATTTACCCATTCTAGGAAGTGTCTTCTAAAACAGAAAGGAATAAGATGGAAGGAGGAACAGATCTGACATAAGTCAACAGGAAAGGAATTCACACTGGGCAGGTTCAGAAACTCTCTCTCACCTTACAGCAGCCTTCTCTTTCATTTGCTTCCAGCTACTTCAGATCACCTGCAAGTTTTATGTCATAATACTTTTTATTTTTAAAGAAGTTTCTGTAAAAGGTCTCTTACAGATTTTTAGCACTTTCTTCTTCCAGACCATTTGACTGGTTTTTTCAAGGTGACCTTTAAAAGGCTGACTGACACACCAGTCCATCAAACAAATGCTAACTGTTGTTTAATGATTTTGCCACAATCAAGTCCAGAACTCCCAGGTGCTTCCAAGGTCAAAAGTCAGTTTGGTCTCATGAAGAAAGGCTGAGAGAATTGATGTTTCCTAATGACCTCAAACTATTCATGGGACTTAGCAATTTTTTGTATCTACTGATTATTCACTGGTTGATTTTTTGGTTTGTTTTTTTTTTTTGCCTGTTACTGTTTCACTTGTTAATAAACTGGTTTTTTTTCACTTTTATCTACTCATATTTCATTTCTCCTTATTGGTGGAAAGGGATTGGTTGAAACTAAGGGAAGGTAACTAATTTTAGAGTGTCCACCTCTTAAATTGTCTTAAACCAAGACACAGAGTTAAAGCTGCAGGGCTAGAGGTTGAACCCTCCATGCTATTGTTACAAGGCTAAGAGAAGCTGACTCAGAAATTTCTCCTGGGACTCTGTGGTTAAAATCCCCTTCTCACCTAGCCAAGAGCTCATCTTTCTTTCTGCAAGCTTTGTCCATCCATCCATTGGGTTTTCCACTAAACCAGCAGGAGAGCTCTGAAGGGTAAAATGGTTTCTTTATTCCACAGCTGCTTTGTGGGTGTTTCTCCACTTTTTATCTCAGTGAGCAGAATCCAGAAGGAGAGCTGCAGATTCTGTAAATAATATCATCTGTGTCTCTCAAGAGTGCATTTTTCTGCAGGGAAGGAAAAAGACATGTCTGATGTTAGAAAATACTTTCATAATTGCTGCAAGATTTTCCAGCACTAGTTTATCCTGTCAGTGGTAGTGATTTCCAGCCCAGAAAAGAAACAATTATCAGGAACCCAGTGACCCAGATGGAAGACTTTGGATTACACGTAAAATCCTCTCATATCTTGCCATCTACTTTGAGATAGGAGAGTTGAGCATAAAATTGACTTGCATGAGAGAAAATAATTCAGAGTACATAGACTCAAGCATGCAATTCCTCTCAGATAATTGAGATACTCCTAAATAGGAAGTGTATGTGTGAGGAATCCTCCTAAAAGCTTGTGGACTAGAGACCTTTCAGGACTACCATTTCTTCATACTCATTTTTTTCCCAAAGTTACTTATCACTGGGTAACTCCAAAAAGCAGTGAACCTCTTAATGCAGAGCTGTATTTGTCATTTTAGCAGTCCAGACTACTCCACCAGATTATCTTGGCATAACTGACATAGTGAAACCCTACAGGTTTGGAATGCTTTATTTCAGATTCTATGCAGTTTGTGCTTCTTTGAATTTCCACACTATTTGCAAAGAAAAAACTGTGTTACAACGTTAATCTGAAAATAGAGATACAATAAAAATACTGCTTTACAAAATAACTCTTTTAAATAAGGCAGAGAAGACTTGAAATTCTGGATGGAGCCCATTGCCTCAGCTTTACACCAGGAAAGATTAACCTTGGCCTATGTTTACGAAGCTGTCTTTAAGGAAGTGGCTGAAGAAAAAGTAACAGAGCCATCACAGATGTGGTTTGTACAGAGCAATAACAGGACTTTCATGTTCCTTTTATTTCTCCCAATGAAATAATTTTAGGTTTAAATATCAGACACAGATCTACTGTGTATATGGGAGAATGAAATGTGAAAATGTTAAACAAAGCAGAAAGCTCATGTGAGAGATTAAACTCCTACTCCTTACAGCTGAAACACACGTGGATCTCCCAGACTTCCAGATTTGCTGAAGAGAGAACCTGGAAATTTCACACATTCTTGAACATCTCACAAGAGGGCAGAAATACCATCGAGAATACCCAAACTGAAAGAGAAATCATGCCCAGAGTTAACTGTTATGCACATCCCATGTTATATGGCCATGGCTGGAAGTGCTTGCAATCCCTTTGGAGATAATGCCAGCATTCAAATAATTCTCTCCATCATCTGAGTTTCCCTATAGGCCTCAATCAGATTGTTCCATCAATAACATACTGGACCTGAAACATTGCTCTGTCTCTTTGCAACTAAACCTGAACAAATATTTATGCAGCAGTTTGCATTTTTAGCTGGTAAAAAATTCCACAAATAAACCACATAAAAAGCTACTCAGATTTTAAAATTTATGGTTTATGCAAGAAAAGGTCTTCACTCCTAAAAGACTACAGCTGTCATAAAATTTGCTTCTATTATGGGGGAAGTTTCTGTGTGAAAACAGTATTGTGCACACATAAATCACCGTTAAAGCACTTGGGTCTCTTTGCAACAGCAAACCCAGTAGTTTTTAAGGAGATTATTTTAAAAGTGTTTATATATATATTAATTTAAATCCAGAATTGTCTGCCCAGAATTCTTAATCATATATCAGCAAGTATGTCACTGCTGACCTATGATTAAAACTCCAAGCGTGAAAAGGCTGTGAATATTTAAATGATGAGATCAAAGCATCTACTTTATCATTAGTACCTAAACCCATCAATTCACTTTCTCAAAACGTTGGTATAAAAACAAGGAAGCATATGAAATATAGCAACTAGAGCAAAACTTCTGCAGCAAAATTCTTGAGTAACCAGTAGAGAAATTCCAAGTGTCCCTTGTGTAGGTTTATGTGATCACTGAAAGGGACACTGGCACTAAATTAATTTAGTAATAAAATCAATGTAGCTGGAAAGTGAAATCTCACAGCCAGACAGGGGCAATGCTGGATTTTCTTTATTTCCAAACAATACTAAAACAGACAGGCACAAGAATTGTCAAGGAATATTATCAGTTGGCCAATACCTGATAGTTCAGTTTTCCAAGTATGTTCCATCAGCCTTTTCATCTATAAAGTAAATAAATAAATAAATATTATCAATAATAATAATAATAATAATAATAATAATAATAATAATAATAATAATAATAATAATAATATAGTAGTCCTCACTTACAGGTCAGGATTCAGATTTTTTTTTTTCTTTCATGAGCCCAGAGGAGCTTCTGTAATAAATACTTTTCACCAAATTCACAAGAGTGAGAAACTGGTTTGGATTTGAGAGATAGTAAAATTTTCCATTTAAGTTCTGTCAAAATCTAATGGCAAAATTCAAACTGAGAGAATGAATAACCTACCTGGGCAAGCTTGAATAAGGAGAAAGTTGAAACAAAATCCAATTTACTGTGTCAAATTCCATTTATCCTTTTGGTGTCTGCTAATTACAGAAAGTTTTAAAAACACCAATTTGTCTCTCATAGACAAGGGTTTACCTTGTTCTTTATTCCAAAATGAAATTAGCATTTCAGGGTAGGACTTTCAGTAGGAATGTACTCTTTCTCCCAAAACCACCTGTATCCCCTCAAAAGTTTTGATCACAATGACTTCCCAGCAGAGAGTATAAAAAGGAATTCCATAAGCTCAGACACCCAAGGCTAAATGCTTTGGAACAGCTCTTGAAATTGCTTCAGAATGAACAACTGCTGGAATTCTATCAGTCCTACCCCAACTGTGTGCATTGCCCTGATGCAGCTCAGCAATATTGTCTCATTTGCAGGCTGGACAATATCTAATCCTGAGGAAAGAGACAAATCCATTCCATTCTGAAGCTCAGACCAGCCCTCAAATGTCCTGGGCTTGAACTAACAGCTGCAGTATGACCAAATGTAAATTCTGGTGTTTTAAAGGCAGCTGATAGGTCCAGAAGATTTAATGGCACAGCCAAGGTTTATTGCAGAATAATATTTAAAATGTGGTGGAAAATAATTTTTTATTTCTATATGACATTCCAGGTAATAAAAGCATTAAGCCACAATAGACACAGAAGTAATTCCTGTGCTTACAGGCATTACAGGGCTTATCATTGAAAAGAATTTTAAGGTTATTTTTTATTTCCTATTCACAAATGCTACACCATTTTATTGATATTAAAAGGAATAAAATAATAATTTCCAATTATCAGTCCACCATGGTGAGCATATAATATGATTTACTTTTTAATTAAGTAGTTATTTCCAAGGCTGAAATAGTTCATTTTTAATCAAGAAGAACGTTATAAACTTTTTCCTATAAACTCTAAACTCTTGAAGAGTTTAATGTGTGACAAGGCTGACATTTCAGCCGCTAAATTTTAACTGAAAACATAAAATATTAAGGTTTCTTTTATTTAGTGGTGCAGCTGACATGATACTCTTTGCCAGTGTTGGTTTTGGGCATAATATGGACCAGAGTTTATAACCAGCAAGAAAGGTAATGCAGGCTGAACAAAGCATGGGAGAGAAGTCAGAGAAGCTGCAGGGAAAGCAAACTAATTTAAATCAAATTACAGTTCTTGGTCAAAACCAGCAGCACAAAATTCCCTTTCCCACTTGTAAAATATGGTTATTAAAGGTAAATAGAGGGTTTGCAGGTACCTGGCAAATTGCAAACAAGCAATTTTACAATTTGGAGAGCAGCTTCATGTGGGGCATTCCTTATCTAACCATCTGGAGATGACTTCATACAGAGGAAAAGGCAAAGTCTGCTTCAAGTTATCACCAATCTGTAAGCAGTCTGCCTTTCCCTCTGCCACTTATTTAAAAAAAAAAAAAAAAAAAAAAAAACAAAAAACAGATTAAACCAGAAGAAAACATCAAGTAGGGGCAAATAAAAGCACTCAGTAACAGCTGTGTGTTGTGAATCTAGAAAAGATCTCAGCCACGGATGGCCTGAGGCAGCAGAACAGGAGAAGTGGGGTTGAAACAATGCCAAACAGGGGGTGAGCACTGAGGTAGGAAATTGAATAGAGTTTAAGGAGACAAAAGCATCATTTTTGTTGAGCACAGCCACTTGCGATTGAGTCTGAGGAGAAGAGCAGAAGCCTTTCTCCAATAATTATGCAGACACGTAGGAGCAGGCAGGGCAAAGCAGGGTGCCAGACCTGTCAGCAAGGGGGGGACACCTGGCCAGGCTCTCCACAGCACCAAGAATGGCAGTACCCACCCAGCATCAGAGTTCCCTTTGTCTCACTTCCAAAGTTTCCACAATTAGATAGGTTCCTTTAGCAACTGAGACGTGACTCAGCAAGACTAACAACCAGAACTGCACACCAAAACAGTGGGGGGGAAAAAAAGACAATGGAAGTGAAAGATTGACAGGTGTTGAGTTTGTCTGCTGACATTGGTACAAGCCGTTCCACAGGCAGAGGTTTTAAGCATGAGTTGTGGCTAAAATAGCTGTCTTTTTAAAATAAATCTCAGTAAATAAAGTTTTCTCCTTCACTATGACAAGTGGATACTGTTTCTCTAGGCATAAAAGTACATAAGGACAATGTCCTGGATGAAGATAGGGTTTTTTTCCTTGGGCTGCCATTTTGATTCAGCAAACAGAAATCAGAATCTAAGCCAAGGCACAGAGCTCAAAATACTTCCCTGAGACTTCCTACAATTACAGACATTGTGTAAATAATTGTATTTTTAGTTGAGATGTACTATTGGACATCTGTTTTCTTTATCCATTTCTATATTGCAGAGATAAATCCCACTAGTGTGCAAGCAGAGCCAGTGTGAAGGAGGAGGAAAAACTCCAGCCTCACATTTACTGGAAATAAGGATGATAGCCCAAAGGAAAAAAGATCTGATAGTATTTTTCATTAATTATGCACTGATTTCTTAAAATTATTCAGAGCAGGTTGGACAAGCCTTGATGGATTTCAAAGGCCATCCTGTGTGTACGTACTAAATAGCCCACATTTATTAAAATCCAGCTTTTGGCTATGCAGAGTCCACATCGCCACTCCAATAATTTTCCATAAATTGAAGGCCTTGCAAGTGTAGATTAATTGAGGCCATGAAACAGCAGCTAGAGTAAAGAAATTAGATATTCCCTTTCATAGTTCTTCTCTTGAACTTTCCAATTTCACAGTGGTGGGCAATTCCCAAAAATCAGGCAGCAGGGGAATAAAAGCTAAAACAGCATTTATTAAATCCAATGGTAGAACTGGTAAATGGTTGCATATGGACTTTGCTTTCTATCATGGTGTCACTTTGAAACAACCAAATAAACAAACATTTGAGTGTTCTGATTGGGCACTCTGTGAAAACAGTCAAGAATAATTTGGCTTGTCAACCCTATCTGTTGCCAAACCACCGATGATTTGGGAATAACTCTGTTTAAGACAACCTGTTGGTTGTGTTAAAAAAAAAAGGATAAAAAAATTCAAAACCAAACAAAAACATTACACTATAAAAATCCAAAATCTCACAAAAATCCAGCCAAACAAAAAGAATAAATCCAGTAAGGATCATGTGCTAATTTCCTGAGCAGATTCTGATGTTTTACTTATACATGCAGTTTTTAATGGATGATTTCTTACTCACCTGGTTCACTGTGGCTCCTAAATGTGGAGGGCTTTTGTGATTTGACAGAAGCCAAGCACCTGGGGGCGAAAGTGAGATTCTGCCTCTGAAAACTGGGAATGTCACAGGATTGCTCCCACACCAGAGCTGCCAACACCAATGGCTCTGGATAGCCTTGGACTCCTGGGTGCTGCCTTTCAACTGCCCCTGAGACATCGGGTTCCAGGGTGTTCCTTCTGCCTTGGTTTAAAAGACAAATGTCTGCCAAGAGAGGTGGGAACCTTTCTGGAACAGAAGTGAAGGAAGACCCTTCACTCCAGACTTGGAAATTATGGGACTTTCAGGCAAAAAATGCTGAAAAAGGAACAACAGGTCATTACTAGAAAATATATATATGTGTGTGTGTTTGTGTGTATATATATGGCTTCTCTCATATATATATGGCTTCTACATATATAGAAAAAAATATATATGGAGATATATACACACATGTATACATACATATGTGTATGTATGTATATATACAACATAAAAGAGCAGAAAACCAAACCAACAGAATTTGGCAAATTTTTGGAAGTTTTAAGCCAGCCTGGCACTGTTTTTCTCTCCTGGTGTAGCTGTGGCTAGGACACACTCCATGCCGGCTCAGAACATCCCCAGGTGGGTCAAGAAAAGGGGGCTCTCCCCCTTTCAGGGGACTTCTGAAAACTCCTGCAAGCAGCAGCAGTTCAGACTATTACCCACTCCTTATGATGCCTCAGGTTTAGCTTTTCTATTTTTCAGATTCTGTTCTGAGTTATTGTGTAAGTCTAGTCCTACATGTGTGGTGTAATCCCCTCCATCCGTCTTTGGGAGGCCTGCTCCAACAAGCAGGAATAAAAACACCCCCCCACACGAGGCAGCACCTCACACTTCCAACATCCAAGCAATGATAAAGGAAAAAAATTCACTGAGAAGCCTAAACCCACACCACATTCCTATGGAAAAGGGCCAATATTGGCAGTCAGGCATTGAGGACCTAAATTTGGATTCCACCTCCTAAAATCCTGAATGTTGGAGATTCCTCCTGAACCAAAGCTGCCAGGACCCATGGCTGTGGCCTGCCTTGGACTCCCAGGGCCTACCTCTTAACCACCCTCAAGATATTGGGTTGCCAAGCTTTCCACCCTATGGAAAAGGGCTGATATTCACAGTCACGTGTTGTCAGAAGCAGGATTCCGCCTACTACAACTGCAAACCTCAGAGGATTGCTCCAACACCAAATCTGCCAGGACTGACAGCTCTGGCTGGCCTTGGATTCCCAGGAAATGCCTCTAAACTGCTCCAAATAAATTGTGTTTCTGGCTTTTCTCGCCTAAAGAAAAGGGCTGATATTGGTTATCAGGAGCACATGGCCCAAGTGGGATTTTGTCTCCAAAAATTTCTATTATGGGATTTCTCCCAGACCAAAGCTGCCAGGACAGCTCTGGCTGGCCTTGGACTCCTGGGGACCTCCTAGAAACATCCCTCAAGGCACTGAGTTGCAGGCTTTAAGGCCTCTCTTCCTCCAAGGCCAGCCAGAGTTGTCAGTTCTGGTTAGACCAGGTTGCTCAGGGCCCCACCCAACCTGGCCTTGAACACTTGCAGGGATAAAGCATCCCTGCCTTCTCTGGGCAACAAAAGGAGAAAGACGCCTGAGTGACTGGCAAAGCAGGCTCAGGAAAGCTGCAGACACAAGCTCCAGTAACATCCATTCATTCTTCAGCTTCTTCATCACAAACTTTTATGTTTCATCATTGACCCATAATTGTACTCCCCTCCCTGACTTCTGTATGCTGCCCTTGCTCCACTCAGGCCAGGCTATGTCTGATGTGGGCACTTCCATGGATTTTGAGCTGCTCAGGGAATGGAGCATCTTTCCTAAACATCCAAGTCCCTCTGGATGCCTGTGCTCAATAAACTCACTGCTATATGCTGCCTCATTTCAGATAATGCATGTAATAAATACCTATTTAATTATCAAAAAATACATGTCTTTTTATAAATGCGTACTTCCATAAAACATAAAATAATTTTGAAACCTAAACCAAACCACATCAAAACAGTCAGACAGGGAATGTAGAAAAAGAAAAATGCCTGCACACATTTGGATGGAATATTCTTGTATTGTTGTCAAATTTTAGGAATACCATTTCAGTGGTTTTTCTTCCCTCTGCTGTTTTCATCTGCCAGGAACTCCTACTGAGGGCAACCAGCTAGCCGGTGGTTTTGGCAGAGCAAAGTTACTCCTTTCTCAGGAGTTCTGCTCAGCTGCTACAAAATCTGATGGGTGAAAACACTCTTTCCATATCCATATATTTCCTGACAATTTCAGACATTTTTATGACCTTCTTGTGCAGTGAAACACTGCAGTCTCATTCCGGCTCTGCATCAAGTGACAGGCAAGAAAGAAACAAATAAAAAGTCTTACCTTATGCTACTGCTGATAGTACCTTTGGGGGTTTTTATCAGTTAAAACACTTTCCTTGCTAGCACTGCATAGAAGCCATGATTGTAAGATTTAATGAGACTGACTTAATGAGTCTTATATTTGTTTTCCAGAAACTGGCAGATTTTCCTTGCTATGCCCCAACTCACTAAAAGGAGTAAAAGCAGGGATATATGACTTTCCTCTAGCTCCTGCACAATGGCTGATCTGCTTTTATTGGTTATTTATCTTACCATGCAGTGACAAAATCTGTCAGTTACCATCTTTTGAGCATGTTCACCTAAATTCAACAGAAGGGCTGTCCTCAAGTTCTTGTGGCTAAATAATCTGAAAGTAGAACCCACACTGCCTTAATGGTGGAGAGCCTGGGGTTATCTCCCACCCAGGTCTTACTTTTCTTTTACTTTTCTGCCTCTCTGCAGCCAGAACAATTATGTGCAATACAGGTCATTAAAAAAAATTAAAATAAATAAAGCAGGACTGAGTAAAGGCTCTGATTCCTATTTACCCCAGCTGTGCAGGCTGCATTACTCTGCCAGATGTTTCATGGCTGAGCCTGGCTAGAAGAGAGACACTGTGCAGTCCTCACCAAGGGTCACACTACCAACCAAGTCATTACCAAGTACCACAGGATCTGCACAGCAGGCAAATGACAGAAACATCCTAACAGTAAAAGCTCCCTTTTTAATAAATCCTATCCTGTCAAAGCAGTGGAGACAAATTCATAAAACATCAGGCCTCGTTTGCTCCAGTGCTCAGAGAATTATTCATTTAAGGCTGTTTCCTGAGGTGACTTTAATTCTCACATTACTCAATAATTTAACCAATGTATTCTTGGACTGATTATTTTATGAGACAAATTAAAATGATAAGCAGCAAGCCTCACTTAAGACAACAGTGTTTGATACATGGTTTTTTAGAAGGACTGGGTGTTGCTATTTGTTGTTCATCCTTCTCCTCACCCACAGGAACTTTTTGGTTAATATTAACTTCCCCTGTGCTTTGGAATTCTAGACCTAGTTGAGCAGTACAGACTCCCAGACATCACAAGAGCTCTCTCTCTGCTCTGGCTGTCCCCTGCTCTCTTTGAACAGTGCCAATTAATCAGGTCAAATTGTCCCAATGCCAAAGCACTTTTGTGATGGCAGTAAATACTCTGAGGGGACTTGCTTCAGATGGAGACACAGATTCATTTCAACTGGTGGCCTCAGCAGGGCCCAGGCTCAGAGGCAAAAGGCTGTAGGACTAATTTACTGCACATCCTCCATTTCTGCAGGCCTGGGAACATGAGGTCATGATTTAGGAATGAGAATTAATATATTTCACTGATTTTAGCAGATGCTGGCCTCATCCTGTCATCTTTATAAGTAGGAACGATTCATTGGCTTTCATTAAAGCACACATGCACTGTGATTTTGTGACAGCATGTCTGCTACATAAAAATAGGAGCAAACTTTCGCCTACCTTCTTTTTTTTTTTTTTTTTTTTGTAATGTTAGAGTACATTCCAGTATCTAATTAAATAAAATTTCTTTCTTATACTGAACTGTAGGAGCTGGTCAACAGTTCTGGTTAATTCCCCAGACAAGACATTTTGGATTTTCTTTTTCCTTCTTCTTCATCTTCACAGCAGATCATTTTCATTCCAGCCGAGACTGCGTGAAGCAATGCTGATTTCCCCAGATGGCTCTGCTTTCTTAGGCAGAACCCCAACAGAATGATAATTAAAGGTGAGGAGATAGGAAGAGCTGTGAAACAGATGACAGAGAAAACAATAACTACATTTCACCAGCATGCACCAGCTAGATGAAATGATCCTTATTGCATGATGCTGTCATGCATTTCATTCTTCATTAGATCTCACTAGTCTCTTCCACACCTCTTTTCTGTGATTCCACAATGATTGGCAAAGTCCTAAAATAAGAAAAATGTTTTCCTTTCATACTTCTCTCCCCTATGAGAAATGAAGAATTTCAATAGGGGAAGAGCCATTTATTGTATTATAAGAGATGTTACTTCTTGCTACAGGAACATCTGAAATTCCTTCAGGAACATGTGAAATTCTTTTTAATTTGGAAGTGGCTCTGCTGTGCTGCCAGTGGGAGTCCTATGCATGATGCCTGCAGCCAAAACCTAAACAAAATTCTTAGTGAGCTGACAGATGGGTGGGGTCTGACTGCCTCACTACACTGACAGCATAGAATAAAGACATGTGATATTTGTCTGATCCAAGAAATGCTGCAAGGACTCATAAAAGAGACTTATACAGACTCAGGAACAGAGGAGAATGTTACACACAGTCCCATCAGTGGAAATGAAGTAAAACAGACTGCTATGGTGGCAGAGACTTGGGGGAATGGCTTCATACACTCACTTATCCTGATTCCCAAGTACTTTCATCGCCTGTGAAGGTGCTGCCTCAACACATAATTGGTAACAGCTCTTTACACTTGCAGATATCCTTAGATATTGATGAGTCCAGCCAGTAATTACCCTCAGAGGTGTCCATGAGAGCTTCTCTGACTATGCCAATTTCTTTCCAATCAAAGATTTTCCATTAGCATCAGAGAGACATGTGCTTCTTTCTTCCCACACCTTGATTACAGAGCACAAATCCAGTTTATCAGGGAGCGCTCTTGGCAGGCAAGGCCCCTGTAAAACAGGTGAGTCAGCAGAGCCACAGCTTTGTAGGCATCCATATGGGAGGCACCTGCATGGAGTGGTGCTGTCTCATATCCTCCACTGACTCTAAACTCCTAACTAGAATGTCCTGCAATTGTACTAAATGTCCACTGACTTTAAACTCCTAACTAGAATGTACTGCAAATGTACTAAAATGTCCTGCCCTCCAGCTGAGGTTATGGAGGGATACACTGCTCCTGGGATCATTATTATTCATTATTATTTTATAATGCCTCCTGGCACGATTTCAACAGCTGCTTGCATGAAAGAACACATGAAAGTTGAGCCATCTTTGTGCCACCAGCAGTGGGGACATGCCTCAGGAAAGGAGAGCAAGGACAAGATGGTGCTGGGTCCCTGTGCAGCACCAGGATTATCTCCCTGCTGGCTGTGATTGGAAGTATCACCTTTTAAAAACTGACCTACAGTCAAGCTTGGGTTTGGAGGCTGCAGACTATAGCCTGGCAAAAGCTTGGAGAAGGCAGAAGTACACAATAATGCATAAAGCAAGATAATAGATTAAAGCCTTGCTAGAACACATTAAAAGTCATTTCAGAAACAAAATTAAAACCCATCTGATTGGTGTAGTGAAAAATACTGTGGAAAATCAGTAGATAAGGATGCAGGCAATAGGTTGAGAAAGACAGGTGGACCTTCGTGTATGAATGCATGTACAGTTGCAGCAGGAATCCTTTCTACAATCTCCTTTATAACAAAACCAACAAAGTCTTTTACTCTTCAGCTTGTGTGTTCACATTCCCAGCTCTTCTCTGAATCCCAACAGACTCTCCAAATAACAATCATTCACATCTATTTTTATTTCATGGACAATTCGTGCGTCTGCTCTTGTTCAATCTGTTTTAGAAATAGCCAGAAACCCATTGATCCTAAAATTCCAGAACATGAAAGGGTTGTGGAAAGTATTCTGTATAATCTCTTGGGATGAAAACACAAGTGAAACACAGCATGACTTCATTCCTCTCTTAGAGGCTCTGTCTCACCTATTCCTGTCAAACTGCACAGGGGCTCAGTACAACAGAGACCTTGCTGGGAGACAAAAGAGGCAGGCAGGACGTGCCAGCCCTTCCCTGCATGTCCCTGAAGGGAGATGCTGCCCATTTGCAAAAGTGGATGTGCAGAGCAGAAGGAAAGAGCATCCAAACCCTGTGAAGAACAGCAGGGCGCAAGGGAAACTGGGCAAGCATCAAATTTTTGTTCTGCTGCTCTGCCTGTCATTATGTGTCACTCTTGGTGTTACTTTAGAGAAAAAAAGCTGATTTGCAGCTCAGTTGGTCCATGTGCAAGACACTTAGCAGTGGAGTATTCCTCAGGCAGCAGAGTACATGAGGATCATGAGAACCAGCGCAGATTTGGCTGCATTAATCCAGAGCCACTACAAAGTGCACTGGATTCCCACAAAGATCAGTCATTACTCCCTCTGCCCTCACCAAGACACTCTTCTTTCCAACAGCCTTGCCTGTGACTTTTAAAATCCCACCTTTTGTCAGCTGGTTTGTCTTCTGAAAGTCATTTCTTCCTCTCTCCAAGGAAAGACATCAGAAGAAGGGAATCTGTGATTGCAAGAGCAGAGAAAGGGCCTACAATAGGGAAAAGAAAAGCAAAGAAGAAAAGAAAAGGAAAAGGGGGAAAAAGGGGAAAAAGGGGGGGGGGGGAAGGGAAAAGGGAAAAAAGAGTTGCCCTAAGGCCTCAAATAATTGCATACAAAGATAAAATGTGAGGGTCTTCACACATGCAGTACTTAAATTTCTGTCATGCCAAAGGTCACCAGGACTCTTTGGGTGTTAGCAACACTACTTGAGTGTGTTAAAAAAATATTTAAACCCCACTGGTGTTACAGTGGTGGTTTCAACAATAGATCTACCAGATCCAACAGGACAGATGTGCTCACAGTACAGGGTAGTAGGAATAGTCAAGAAAAAAGGGAATTCTTGGCAGTATCTAATATTCTAAAGAAAATCAGTATATTCTAGCACTTCAGTGAACAGGGTCATCTGCAGAACAACAGCTATGTTCTAGTAAATGACATTAACAATTAATGTACAATTGGCATAAGTGCTCTAAAGTATTAAAATTTTCATTGGCATGAATAGATATTCTGGAATCAGCTTTATAGATGTTACAGTAAAAAGAACTGGATTTCATAAAGCCCTGAATAATTACTGGTCCCATGCTAAAAAGTAGGAGATTATTTAGAACAAATAGGCCAACAGAAGAACACGACAAGCCATAAACATCCACTTACAGAAAACATAAGATAGGCAGAGTGTTAATCAGAAGACAGGAGTTCCTCAGGTCAGGGTGAACCTTTTCATAGAATAAGACATTGCTATAGGTGCCAGGCAAGTTTTTTAACCTCTATCCCAAAACCAATAGAGGACTTGTCCAATATTCACTGAAATTACACTTCTAACTTGTAAATTATATACTATAAGGACAAAACTGGTGTTAGATTCTGTCATGTGGATATTATATTGTGACCTGAAAGAGGTCAGTCAGTGATGAGGTGATTCAGTGGTAAAAATAACAAGCAATCATACACTCCAAAGCCAGGTAGCTATAAAATGCCAGCCTTTTCTCTTTCCTTCCATTATTTCCTTTCATCTGATGTTAAACATAGCTCCTTTTCATACTGTTTTGCAGTATTTTCATCCAATTCCAGAACATCATCACAACGTTTGCATGATACATTAAGCACGTATTAGGGTTGTTACAGCACTTGTTACTCTAATCACCAGAAGGTCATTTCATGTTCCTTTTTACACTGAATCCAGTGAAAAGGAGGATCCTTAAACAGTTTATTTGATATATTTATGGATTTAGCATAATTACAACCATTGCAGTTACTACAGAGCTCTCTCTTTCCTCACTGTGTAATGACAAATTACTGGGCACACAAAATTCTACTCTCTACAAACAGATGTAGTAGATGGGTACAGAGGTTATTAGCAACTCACAGATATTCCAGAGTTAGGGCTTCATCCAAATCACCTGAAAATGAGGCCTACAATCCTATTTTTCTCCAAAAGAGTAGAGCTTTAGGAATGAAATTTCCTACCAGTTTAGCAAACCAGTCTCTCAAAATTTCTTACACATCTGTTTGCTTTTTCTCCATAAATACTTAATCAATGACCTTTAAATTGAACTCTGACTGATTAATTTTGGGGTGGTTTGGTTGGGGAATTTTTTTTATGCTTTGGCAGTTCTACTTTCTTTACTGTTAAGATGCAAGACTGAAAATTTTCTGAGGATGGAGAATAAGAGTCTGAAACTTCTCATTCAAATAATGATATGAATGCAAACAATTCTGTTTGATTTATCAGTGACCCATCTCACAAACTTCAATATTATATTAAGGTACAAGACTCAACTGTAAGCCAATCAGCATTTTGGAAACCAGGTAGAAAAGATGCTTCCCACTGCCTCTGGTCCTCCAAGTTGGGTGGGTTTAATTAGAGTGTCTGTGCTGGTTTTAGATGTAATCTAGGACCTAAAAAATTCTATACAAGCTGGACTAACAGGTGGAGGTGGTCTGGTCTATCAGTGCACTTTGACATCATCCAGCATCAAGAATTTTAAATAATCCAGTTTGCAATGTCACTTCCTAAAGCTGTGAACTCTTAAACATTTAACTTTGAGACTAAAACCAAGAAGGGAGGAAAATCCCCCTGCTCAATGATTTTAAGAAGGTAAAAGTCTCTTCATTGCTAGAGGTTTATTTCTCCAGGAGAAGCTCTGGAAAAGATGGAAAACGCTGATACTCCAAACGAATACCCCAGTGCTCAGTCACTAAAGCTCTAAAATATCCATCTGTGAGGCTTCCACCAAGATAAACCCATTTATTTTTTCTGCCCTGGGAGTCACATGATTTAATAGCTCTTACAAATAGAAAAGAAGACACAACTGGCTAAGACATAACTTTTCTCCAGTTTCAAGGCACATGTGGTTGGGGTTTTTTTCCTAAATTTTGAATAATTTTTATGACCTTGGTTGTTTCTACTAATACTCAAATATACCTTTCCTACACCAGCTGTTTGTGATCTAAGTAAAAATGTGTGAATAAAGGCTAAGGAGGGAAATTAAACATAAAAAGAAAGGAGCAAAATTTACCCAAAGGGTTCAGATTTATACCTTGGATAAATGTGTGGCTTATTATCATTATATCTCAGTGTTTGGTTTGGTTTGAAATGCATCTTATCAGGGTGAAGTTTCTTCCATTCCAACCTTTTTTTTTTTTTTTTTTTGTATCTCAAAAGCCATTGTTTGTTTAGGGAATGCTGCATTAGCCCTGTTTTTCATGGGCCACTGCTAAAAATGCCTTCCTCAATCTCTCCGTGCTCTTTCCTCTAACCAGCTGGGCCATAATGAAAAAGCACCTCGGGCTGATGATGTGCTATCAATAACTGTGCAGTTCAGTCTCAAACCCCTATTAAATCTCTTTTGTAGCACTGGCACTATTACTTTCCCTCTGTTCTCACTTTATCAACCTCTACTTTAGCTGCAGTGTGTACATTTTTTCCCTTTATGTTGCCTCATTCCAAGCCTGGATCCTCAGGCAGTGTCAACTGGCCTATCCCCATTTCCTTTTGGCCTTCCAACACAGGACCTGGCTAAATGTAGTTTTCTAATTTCATGTGTCAAGTTTTCCTTTCTCATAGCAGCAATAAATATTTCTCTGTTAAAACAACTGGAGTGATTTTCTATTGCTTGACTGATTTTTCTTCTACACATGACCAGCAGAAATGGACTGAGGGCATCATCAGTGATTAGACTGGACACATTAATATCTTTGAAGTTTTTGTCTTCATTGTCATTACTGCTGTGTCTCATGGTGCTAAAATTGAGCTAAAATTTCAAGACCTTAAAATTAAATTTCCATCCAAACTGAAACTTTTCATTCAGAAAGCTTAATTCACTTAAAAATCACAAAAACATGCAAAGTGCATCCTGCCATATTTCAAGGATCACCACACAACTTGGATCAACAAACAGGACAACACAATTCAATAGAAAAATTAAGTTTTCTAAGTTACTAAAAATTTCTCAGTTTCAGCATACACTCTTATAAACCTGAATCATTAAATAAAAATGGTTTTGTGCAATTTGGCAGTTTTGGTACTTTCAGCCTGCTAAGAATCCTAGGTATGGGAGACTTAGATGATAGAGATATAATCTTAGACTTGATACAGAAAAGAGAAAAGGAAGTTTCTCTCATGACTATTAAAAGAGATGGTAAAATGGAGTATAATATTGTAATAGGAAAGTTCACTGAAATAGTTGCAGAATTTACTAGAGAAAAGACACAGTACAACCAGAAAATCAGAAAGTAATTCATTTAAGCAGATATGGAAAATGAGATGTAAGAGCAGCAGAACACTGATCAGGAATAAGAGGAGGGAGCCCAATTGCATTAAAACTGAGAGAGATAAAAGAGCAGAATAATTGCTAAGGAAGTTCTGTATTTCTAGGTCTTGTTTAAACTGTTTTCATTCCATATTGTATTCAACGAGAAATAGAGAGGAAGCAAAAATCTGGGGTAGCAGCAAAAAGCAAGCCAGCTATGAGAAATTGAACAGAAAGCAACAAAGACAGAAGGTCCAATGATTATATTCAGCATATTGGAGAAATTCCTCAGGGCATATACAGAGAAACAGCAGCACAAAGATGTGGGACTGTGCAGAAAGCGCTCTTGATTAACCACACCTATCCCAAAAATAGCCACACAAGGAGCAAGTTTCACTCATTGAAGCAAATCTAAAAATATTCAGGGGGATTTAGTACCAGAGAGACAAGCAGATCCTCAGATACATGAACTGACTCAGCACCCTGCAGTGTAAGTTCCCCAAATTTCTATTACTGCCTGCTCTGTGACAATTTGTGGCATACACACACTGAAAAGCGAAAACCCTGTACAGGGATTTTTACATATGTTTGCAGAAACACCTCTCCCATCGATCTCCCAAGGCTTTAGAAAACAGATTTTTTTTCCCAAGGAACAGTGCAATGAATTTTCTGAAATGTGTCCTCTCCCCTGACACACCATAGTGCCTGCATGGCCTGCAGATGGAGGTGGAGATTACTGTAAAGAATCTTTGTTTCAGGGAAGAATTGTCACGTTGTTTTTTTCCTTTCCCTATTCCAGAGGTAATCATTAATTCTCCCCTACAGTGTTCCTTCTAGACTACATACTAGGTTTAACTGTGATTTTCCCAAAATGGCTCATTTCTCTCCTCTCTTTCCTGTCTCAGGTGTGGGTTGGGCTCCCAGCTTTCTGCTGGAGTTGCAGCACAGCTCTGCACTGTCACTCACCTGACCCAAACACAAACAGGCCTCTCAAAAACAGCAAGAAGGAGGCTGCCTCCCTATGCAGGAAGTCTTTTGTGGCCAATGGATGACAATCACCAATTGCTTCAGTGCTAAATATTATACCGAGCAATTTCCTAATTATTCTAATCATGTCTTTGATATCCTTAATTAAGTGTGTTTCCAGAGTACAGTTTTGAAGCTCCTTTTCCCTGGCACGTCCTCTAGCTCATCAATAGATTTGTGGGAAGTAGCTTTACTACCCATAAGTAGACAAGAGTAATATTTCTGTCATTGCCTCAGAGGAAAAGGAAAGAACAGAAAATAAACACATGCACCACTTGTATTTAATGACAACAGGGCATTAGCTGGGAACAGAACTGAACTCAAAGCACTCCAGACAAGGCTCCACCAAGCCCTGTAATGGGACTGTCAATTAATGTGCTGGCTGCTTTACCTTTTTTTCAGACTGCTCTCTTCAAGGCTTTTAAATCCATAGCTTGAAAGCCAAAGGCCCCTGCACCTTAAAAACTTGTGCACAAATGTTGCCCATGTCCCTTTATTAATACGTCCCCTGATGGGCAAGAAATACATGGAGCTTGCTTCTAATGTGATCTCCTTTTAGATTTTTCCTTTTAATACCCTCTGAACTTCTGCTGACTCACTGTGTTTCTTTATGGGAGATAGCAAGCAGAGCTTCTTCATCATTAGTGTCCTTTGATCCTGCTTTCTGTCTTGCCTGCCTGTCCCTCATCCAGTCTGTACATCCTCTAAGTGCCCTTTGATCTCTTGCCACTCATCTCCCTCTTTCATTCTTGCACTAGGAAAGAAACTGGCCATTACAAATTTTTATTTCCAAATTTACAGGTGGACCTCTCCTTTTGAAATAACCTCTGCATCTACTATAACTTCTAATAGCTTGAGAAGTTGTTTTGTCTCTACAAGCTTCAGTTTCTTTTCTTTCACCTCCAGCATTATTTCCTTTGTTTTTGAGGGCAGGTTTTTCCAACCTGTGACTTGTTTTGTTCTTACATATGCCACCCCGAGATAAATATGTACGTATGTATGAATGAGATATCTGGAAAGATTTCTAGCATTTCTTTTACCTCTATACTTTAATTCTCATTTATTGGAAGGCAGCTGGTGAGGTTAGTTTGGAACCTGGCACCTCTCAGCTGCACCACAGGTACTGCACATGCACTTCTCACCAAAAAACCAGCTGAAGGAAGGTGCAAGAGTGACAGACATCCAAATTAAACAAAGCTCTTACTTTGAGTGCAGAACATGCACCATCCTCTTGAAATGCTACTACTGAAGTAGCATTTACTGCTATTTACCAAAGAATTCTCCTTTCACTGTCTGGAGGCTCCCAGTGTCATCAAAGTTTGTATTTTGTTTTATTTTACTCACAGAGAGAGCAGAGCAGAAGGGGCAGCTCTTTCTGTAGGAAGCCCTGAGGAGTAGGTGTGCCTCCTGCATGCCTACCTGACACCTTTACTCTTTCCCCACAGAGCCTTGCAAATCCAGGTTGGTGATCCCACCAAAACCAATCACAGAAAGCTCTAACAGCAGGGGGAATGTGAGGAAGGACCGAGGATTTTCTGTGATTTTTACACATGAAAACAGAGAGCTGCACTGTCTGGAGCCTGCTGCAGCCTCCCAGACAGATTTCAGCGCAATCTCTTGCTCCCACAGCTCTTGAAGTCCCTCCCAAGCAGCTTCTTGGATGATGCACCTTTTCCTTCCCATGCTTCCTACAGAATTTTATGTGCCATAACTCATCTCTGGAATACCACACCCCCAGGCTTGCTAAAATCTTGATAAATCAGTGCAAACAAACTGGCTGTGAACACCACAGCACTTGAGAGCTCAGCTCTCCCTTCCAGTGATGAACCATGTCCCAGTAAGTTCCTCTACTTTTGTGAGGATTGGGATGGACAGTCCTACAAAGGAAGCCACTGAACTTCCACAAAAGATGCTCAGACAGCATTTCCCTGTAGCACTAGAAACATAGAAATATGTCTCTCCTGGATCAAAACCAGGAGAGACATTCAGAGAACAGAAAGTCCCACCACTGTCTCTGGCAAAACATGGACCCACACTCTTTCTCCCACTGATTTTTAAGATGTCACCCTTTGCTTTTAGGCATTTAATACAGACAGTTCACCTGCCACTTCCAAATCTCAAGTCTCTCTATAAGTTTGCCTATTTTTTCTGACTTACTTTTTACCTGTTTTCCCATCAGGATGTTTAGGTGCTCAGCACAGGTTGCTAGAAAATATCCAACTCCCTTGCTTTCAGAAATTCTATTTTTTCAGTGCCAGTAAGCATGACACCTCCAATGGAGTCATTCAAAAGTCTTTTTTAAACAGCAATCTGAGGAGATGGCTTTCAAACTTTTTGTCTGCCACATACTTACTGTGATGTCTGACAGAGAAAAATGTGTGTTGGCAACACTGCTTAGTGCACAGTGAAAAAGGAAAATTGAAATGATACTTCTAAGAAGATTAGTTAGTGATCAATAGCGACAGGTAGTTATAAACACAGTAATGGAGAACCTCTCATATTCTCTCTCATCTGGTGCAGCCCTCCCAGAATTACATTTCAGGAAAATTAATTTGTTCCAACTCCCACTCTGGGCAAATTCCCACAAAAACAACATGAGAGAGAAAAACAAAGCCAAAGAAATGTCCCATAAAGAGAAATATGAACAGCTGCAATGCTAAACAAAACCACATTAACCCAGCTGTAAAGGAAAGGAGAAGATTTTCACAAGGGGGTTTTGAAGTCCATAGAGTAAAATAAGAGGCTGCTCCAAATGGAATCTTCTCTGTTAGAAATGAGTAACTGTAGAGTAAGAGGTCTCAAGAGACAGGAAGACCCAAGGGAGGAGACAGGAGAAAGTTTATGTACAGGCTGGAAAACACTTCAGGCAAATGCCTACAGGTTTGGCCACTAAAAGTCAAGATTCTGCTTTTTTTTCCTGATATATTTATCACTTAGTAATGCTGTGTTCCCAAAAGCATTCTCAATAAAAGCAAACCACGATTTCCACCTGAAAATGCCACATTTCTTGACTTATTAAAAAAAACCTTTCCTATATAAGAGGTCAAATTCTGTGCATGCTCTGTTGTGTACAAAGACACCATTCCTCAAAATAAAAACACCACTCAAAGGTAGAGATTTTAAATTCAGGAATGTTAAGCAGTTAACACACAGATAATGACAGAATCAAAACCACTGCAAAAATATCAAGTCTATCTTTGAGTGGAAATTCAGAACTGCTAATCTGAGCACTCTTAGGCATAACTTAAACTACAAAAAGAGCCTATCAGAAAGGAAATTGTCATTTATAGTTCATGCTGTTTCTCATTAAAAGAGCATAACTGTAAATTTATAGAAAGTAAATAGATATAAGCAAATAAGAAATCTAAATATCTTAAATAAGCCACAAAAATTAAATCAAAATGTGCTAATTAAAGTGAAACTTCCTTAGCCACTTATTTTATGGTCAGAATATAAGGGTAATAGTATAACAATGGAGAAAATGCAGTTTATCTTTTTTTTGAGTCATGGTAAAATTGACAATGCAGCACCATCAACTCAAAACAAATTAAGTTTCAGCACTCAGTTTGGAATAGATAAGGCCCCAATCTGTATTTTCTGGAACCTAAAAAGTATCACTTAAATCAAGAGATGCATAGGCAGACAAAACCAACATCAGTCTCTTTAAAAAAGTACCACAATGCTCAATGCCTTCTTGAAATCTTAGGCATGAAAGAACTTCAACATTTCTTCCCTGTGTCCCTGCACCCAGAATAGGCTGAGTCTGTTCCTTACATCCCAGAACTCCAGAAAAAAATTGAAAATTTGCCAGACCCCCTTTATCACTCAAAACTTTCATTTTGTGTAGGAAATACTGTACCCATTTGAAAAGTGTATCCATCAAGACTTCCTTTGCCTTTTCTGCAGAAAAATACCAAATAAATTACATATGCCGTAGCAGTTCTACTCAATAGGTGAGGTAAGCAAATTTGGGTTGTTCTGGGAGCGATTTTTCTTCTGGATTTGTCCTACTTTTCACCTTTACAATCTGATAATCCTAGAGCAGAGGTGCCATGCTGCTCCAACATTTCACTAACAGCCAAAGCTCTGGCTTTGGTCCTTGACAAGAACACTTCCTTTAATCACAGTTCCTAATCCACTTTTAAGGAAATGTTATCACACAGACAATCCCTTGCCATGGTGAGACAGCCCAGAGCTGCACTACCTTTGCTTTGCTCCATTCCAACCTGTACTGTGAGTTTCCATGGAGATTTGTGAAGGAAGAACCATCCCTGCTATGTCAAATCTGAAGATCACAAACATTTTCCTTCCAATATTTCAGGAAACTGATCCAGAAGGAACATCTTGTCCTTAAGGTCCTTTCCTTAATTCATAGTTCTGGCCTCTTGGCTGATCTTCGGAAAAGTTAACATCTTTGAGCTCCAGCTTCTCTTAAATTACTTATAACAGTTCTCCCCCTCTGCCACACTATGTCTCTCTTGTATATTTTAAAGGTATGATCTCCAGAACAAAAAGGCTCTGGCTAAAATTTTGCACCTCACTTAGAGAAGAGGAGAAAAAATAAAAGGAACAGAAACATTCTTAGTTTAAGAGTTCTCTAAAGGAACCACAGACTGGGTTTCACACCATTTAATGCCAGAATGATAGTTTCTTACAAGCATGGTAAAAACTGCTGATCTGAGTCAAGTTCAAAGCAGAACCAGCTTAATTATGGTGATATGTCTGCATGTTTAATCAGGTAATGCTAAATAAATTATTAAAACAATTAACTGCATCTTGTAAGCGCTGAATACACACAAAGCAACTCTAAATTACTTGCAAACATTACATGTGGTTTGAGTTCTTATGATACTTTGGGGAAAGCTGTATACACTGGCAATAAACTGATCTAAGATTTTTGGCTAATACCACATGGAAACTTTAAATAGCAGGGATTGAGCAAAGGGAAGCATCTAAAGAAACATTAAATGCCAACCATTCTATTCCAAAGGAATGTAACTCCTCCTTCTGCCTCTAATTCTTTATAGATTTTTGTAAACACCTTACATTTTTGCACCCATAAGAAAGCAGTTTTCTCATTTCTTAAGCTTGAAATACAATTTCTCTAAGGTTGTCTATCAGCATATTTTTATCCTTTGATTTCTTTCTACTTCATCAAAGCAGGGCTCAGTATATTGAGCCTAAAGAGCAGTGCAAGATGAAATGCTGCAGAAAATGAATATTCTCATTTCCCCCTAACATTGCAATATATATTAAAGATGAATTGGAAGAAAAAAAGTAATTTTATTTACCATGCTTAGCCTTATTCCTATGCTTAGCTTAATGGAGATCAGGGGTAGAAAGGCAGTTAAAAGAGTAGGTTTCACAATTTTATAACATTCTAATTTACCAAAATTTCATGGTATAGATGTAAAAGTTTGAAATTTACCAGTCAAAAACTATAAATCCATCTATTCCCCTACCTCTTTAAAACAAAGGATGTTTAGAAATAAGGATTATTTCCTTCCATTCCTGTTGTCACCTCACCTGTATCTTTCTTTCCTTTCAAACCCCTTGGTGGATTTTTATACTGTTAGCTTCTCCAGTGTGTAGGGCTGCCAGTAAAAATCCTGCACAGGGAAACATCAGAAGATTTTGGAAGATACAAAGTGATGGGAATCCTTGAAAACTATTTTTCACAAAAGTTCACTAATGAACTGATCATTGCAGGGCTGTGCAACTTCCAAAAGGAAAGAGAGATGAGGATGGTAAAGCAGTTCAGTGTGTGTTTAAACTGCAGCACGGTACATTTATTTTGGCACTTAAATTCCTCATTTCCCCAAGGACAAAGTGTGCACATCTCAAGTAACGATGCCCAGATGTTTCAAGGATATGGCTTAGCAGTCAAGCTTCTTGCTGGTATAAACTGGCAGTTTCCCTGAACTCCCAGGTGCGCTGTTGAAAGCTCACAAGCTATTTCATCCACACCAACAGGTCCAGCACTCTGCCTAAGCTACTTTTGCAGCAATAATATTTACCATTTTGATTTTGAAATTTACTTCCTAGAAGTTTGGAGTTTTTATCCAAAATACATTGTTTTGTATTGGACCCATTGCATCCATTTATGCCATTAAAAGCCTGCTAGTGGAAGAAAATCTCCAAGGAGAGTGAATGCTGCCAAAGCAAATGTGATACCAACTCAACGAAATACTTGCAGAATTCTTTCAGCACCCACCGAGCTTTAGCGTCAACATATTTGAAATCACTGCAATTAGCAGCAAGTGAGGCTTCAAGATTGTGATGTAGGAAAGCATCCTAAAATGAGGGAGGGACCTTTCTTGACTTGCTAAAATAATTAGGGAAGAAGCAAGCAGCACATGGCATTTCCAGAGTTACACAAGTTTAGCAGAAAGAGCTGCTCCATTAGTTCACTTAATAGAACTTTCTGTCACCCCCAGCTTCCTCTGAGGCTGTGCAGAAGAATTATTTTCCTTTAAGTAGACTCAAAGTCTATTCAAAGAAGAATTTATAAAATAATGTAATTTTTCTGAAGCTGAGTTTGTTGGCAGAATTGCCAGGATTTGGCCTATATTTTAGGCACAGTTGCATTATCAATTTAAGGCCATAATCAGTATATGTGTTCAAACCTAGGGCAGCTTATATGGAAATTGGACACTTCTTGATTTCCAAAGGAAAGGGATTTGCTATTTTTTAATCTCCAAGCACCACTGAAAGTCTACAGGCAGATGAAATTCATCTGTTTATTTTGGTCATCATAGAGTTCAAATATCAAGGTACCTTCTCTTTTCTTAGATTATCTAAACCCATCATATCAGACAAAATATATCCAACTCTCTTAATGACATAATAAAAATGAAGGTGAGATCAATGGGGAGAAAGGGGAAATGGATGAGGAGAAAGGGGAAGACAAGAATAAATATAGAAAACATTATTTGCAATAAAGCTTAAAATGGAAAACTTCTCCTTGAATTAAGAAGCAACACTTAACCAAGCAATAATTTCATATTCTCATAGGAAAACATAATTATTCACACAATGCAAAGTTCTGAAATAATGGAATTTTCTGCAAGTCTTGATTTAAACCTAAATAGCTCATGAGTTTTCATGAAATAAAAGCACTTTTTTGTCTCATTTGCAAACAGAATCTTGAGCACCTGCAAGACAGTGACTAGGCAGAGCACATCAGGGGAGGATTATCTTCACTTTTATTTTCTTATTATCAATTTACTCAAAAGAAAATTACAGTGGAAAGGTCATCACACTGGAGAAAGCAGCTCAGAGTTTTCAAGACCAACAAAACACACAAGCTTGCTATTTACTGTGAAAATTTAACAGTAATCCTTCTGAAAGAGCGAGTTTTAATTCTGCTGCCATTGCAGCTTCTGCTTTCTGCTGTTCTACCCCTTCCTTGTTCTTTGATTTCCATTCAAATTATTTAATGAAAGGATGATAAATTCTTGACCTTCCTCTCACGAGCATTCCCCTCTAACATTTGGTAATGCTCTCTGATAGGACAATGTGCCTGGCAGGGATTAATATTGTATATTAACCTTCTAAACTGAACCCATTAGAAGAATGTAAATTAGGCAAGCCCTCTTGCTGTACTTTCACCTTTTGATAATTCACCATTGATAAGATTTCTGAGGCTAATCAAGAGCTGGAAGCTTTCTTTTTCATGTGTAGTGCATTTTGAATGTTTTCTGATATGCTACAGCTTGTTCTGCTTCCTGGGACAATCACAAAGGTGTGTTTCAAGCCAACTCTGTTGTTGTATAAAGCAATACAACCATAGGATGTTTTGGTTGTTTTGTTTCTTTTTCAGTTTTGTGGGGGGGGTTATTTTTTTGAGGTTGCTACCACAGATCATGATGGGAGGACAGGCTGCTGTGGTCTGTGACTGGCTTTGTGCATAAGGAAGCCATGGGACTCTTGAAATGGTTTCTGCTTGAACTATCTCGTACACTCTCAGGAGCAAATCCATCCTTCCTTTTTAAAATCCCAGAGGGTGCTCAGACAACCACCATGCATGTCAAGATAAAATTAATTATAGTCCCTGTTCATGTGTTTTATTTCACCTCTGAGTTTGTCACCTTCAGCTCCCAGCCTTCTGACTAAGGTGTTTTCCTCCCTGCCTGAGTAAACAGCCCTACAGTGTCAACTCCTTTTTCATGTATCATTTGGTGTATTCTGCATCTCTGCCTCCCAGAGGAGGACATGTGGCGGCACAGCCAAATCCAGTAAGGTTTCCCTGAAATTTAAATCCTGAAAGCCTAAGCTGCTTCCAGGACTGGACTTGGCTGGGTCAGTATTAATTTGCCCTCCAGTTCATTAGTGACCACAGGTACCAAATGTACAGAGGAGGAACCTTCTGTACCCCAAAGGTGTCATAATTCCTCAGGTATCAGCCAAAGTCTCATGGTCACAACATCATCTTAATTCCTCACCTGGGTAGTGAAAAACCACAAGAGTTTCTAGATTTCTCCAATGTCACTTGCCAGAAGAGAATCCTCCATCCTAACTGTCATTGCCTCCACAGAAGAATTCCCCATTAAAAGACAGTTTTCTTTGCTCTTTTCGGTATGCCAAAACAAACCAGGTTATTCCTATCAGCCATCTTCAGCAATTGTCATATTCCTGATACTTGCACTGCTTTAAACTTCACCCCTGTTACACACCCTTTGCTAAGCTAATTCTGGAAAGAAAGGAAAGATTTCAGACAGGAGTCATGTCTTCCTGTTTCCAGGTCAGTTTGGGGCTCACCACTTAGATATTTTTCATCCATAGGTTGTATAACCATTTGATTTTGTGTTATTTTTATTCCTAATGAGAAAACTGTGCAGAATTAATGCTAGTCTTATCAAAGTTTAATTACATTGCCATTAAATTATCAATGCTTTCAAATCAATAGTAACAGACTCTTTTGTCCAGGGCAGATGCCAGACTGATTGGTCAAGAACTACCAAGAACAGTCTCTTTAATGTATTTAAATGTTGCAAACTTGTTTTCTTTCCCTTCAGGAAGTTTGTCATGATTTTGAAAACTTATCAATGACCCTGGAAGGATTTTTACAAATTATTTAGATCCATAGAATACAGAATATTAACAGTTGCTGTTGAGGAACTTTTTGAGCTGCTCCTCTCCTGTAAGGGACAGGGCTCCAGAACCCATTTGAAGACAGACTCAATAAAGCACAGGGCTCCATGCATGTAATGCTGTGTGAGCCCATGAGAAGCTGGACTGAAGGGCTGTAACGCAAGTTTTTATTGACATTATTTTAGGCCCCTACTGTTCCCTAAGGAGTGCCAAGGGATGAGCAGGGTGCTTATGGAGTGAATTATGCTTCACTGAACTTCTTACATTATGTAAACAAGCAGAGAACCAAAGACAAGTCCAGACTAGTTTTTTCAGACATTTACTGAATATTTATAACCAGTTCTGAATTATCATTCTTTCTTTTTCTTCCTAAATGCAGTTCATGTGCCCAATAATAGTTTCAGTTTTGAGGAACTGGCAAGCTCTGAATGTGATTCATCTCTGAGGAATCAGTCTTTTGGCAACAGGTTATGCCATTTTTAGAGCAATTTGGCACTTCTCAAACTTTTCTCACTTGCTGCTTCCTGATTATCCTCTTTACTACAGTAATAAAAACTTCCCCGTCAGGTGTCATTTATAGTAACTCAATAGAATTAATAGCTGTGAGTAAGCAAACATTCTCTGTTTTGTTAGCCATGAAGCAGATGAAGAATTTTCATTACAGCACATGAAAGAATTTAGTTCAACTTCTTTGACAAATTCATGGGGCTGCTCTGAATTTGCAATTCTTTGGCTCTACCATCCACTTTCCATCCATTCAGGAAACCTCAAGGAGGGTGTAACAAGGTTTTCAGAATGGAATAACATAACTTTTATTCAGCACATCCTGTTAGGTGATTTGGTTTCAGTACAGCCGTTGGGACCCTGGGGATTCAAAAAGCAGTCAACATTCCTCCACTGCTGCTGGGCCTACAGTCAGTCAAGTGGCCAATTCTACCATGAGTCAAGATTTCTAAGTAATAGAGCATTCAGTATCTTAGCAAAAAACCCTTGATTTCATTGTGATGGATTATGACACAATACTGACCAGTAACATAGGCACCATGGACAGAGCATTTTTAAAAAAAAACAAACCCTACTTTACTGAGAATTTCACATGTGGTAATGCCAACATGGATGATAAGACAACTGTGCCCAGTCTCCTGAACAGGAAGGGTGAGTTGCTCTCTGACTGACAATGAGAATTCTTTATAAAAGTCCTTCCAATAGTGACTTCAGATAATTTGCTTGAATCTCAAACCAGTGGATTCTCACACCCAGGCAGATACATCAATGAGATACTGGACCTACCAGGGAATTAACAATTGACTTTCATCCTTGTATCTCCCTCACTGCTTAAATTTGATGGCTTATTTGGTTTGTAGACTGTATGCAAAGCTGTAATTTAATAAAACTCAATCTAGCACTGAATTGTAAATTAACTATGTGGATTATTTAAATGCTCCTTTATTTTTTAGCTGATGATCTTCTGTAAAGTCATGCTGGATATGATGCTAATGCCTGATTACAGACCCAGAAGAACAAGTACATGTGTTTGTGGGATACAGGGGTATTTTTAACAGTGTTTCGTGGAGGTTGGGGATATTTTGAATTCTACAGACCTCAAACTTTCTCCCAGCTGTCTCACAGCAGAGCATAAAGAGACTTAATTAGTTAAGTTCACCATGAAGTGAATCAGAGCATGTTTTGTTGAGGAGGCCTCGATGTTTTCAGTGCGCACACCTGAAATGCTGCCTACAGTAAGTCAGTAGATGCACAGAAAGGAAAACCACAATGAAAAAACAAAATGTGCAATGGCATTTTTTACTGCTCACTGGGTTTAGGAATCTAGTCTGTGTTTTCTGACATGACAGGAGTATTCTTGAAGAGACAAAAGTGTTACAGATGTGAGCTACATAAATACCTGCTTCCTAAGGCTGCCCTGACAATAGACACCCAGTAGGTATAGAATACTTACCCTTTCTGACTAAGGTGTTTTCCTCCCTGCCTGACTAAACAGCCTTGGGGTTTTCCCCTCTTTCCTTCCCCTATAAAATCTTTTTATCTTGTCCAATGATTTTTCTCACTTTCAATCTCCCTATTCTCTCCCACATCTTGTAGGGATGGGATGGAGAGGGAGTGAAGTGAGCAAGCAACCCTGTGGGTGCCAGGGTCAAAATACCACAAAAGGTGATATTGTATCTTCATCCCTTTTTCACCTTAAACAATTAATACAGTTCTCTTTAAATATTGCTGAAATCAGTAATATCTCTAAAGTCAGAATGAATTTGGAAGCCAGCTGGCAATATTCAGGTTGTCAGCATGTAAGTTGTAATGACAGCATTAGCTACTATTCTATTTTATTTTTTTAAAGTCTGGTCAGAATTTAGCTCGAGGCAATACTTGCTGCACATATGAAGCAAGAATGATTACCAAGTTCATTCACTTACAAATTTTCACCCAGCTCTCAATCTGGTTTAGAAAACATCGTGCATCAAAAGACAATAAAGTCTAGACTTAATAAAAGGGCTGTAAAAATGAAGGTGGCAAGCAAACAGTGACTCAAAATTTACACCAGTCTCAGAGCTCTTAATACATCTGAATTTAATGAAAGTGTTGAGATTGACTTCTGAGATTAATACAATTAAACCTTAATAAGAACACAATTAAAAAAAAAATCAATGAATGCAAACTGAGTGATTACACATTTCCATAGGCTAGTTAAATTGGAATGTATGAACTTTACCAAGATGCAAATTTTCTAAATATGCCCACCTAAAGGAAAAAAAGGAGCAGCAGTTTAATATTTGGAAGCACATGGTCAGCTGTGCTAGGTATGGAAAATAACTCTTTCCCAAAGGTCTCCCATATATGCAGTGGTATGGATTCTGTCCTCCTCTAATATTGGAAGATAAGGGGATATCCTAGTGGTTTTTAATTCTTTTACTTCATCAGCAAAATTCAATCTCAAGAGAAGCAGAATAAGGCCTGTAAGAGCAGAGAGACTAAAAGACAGGAGAAATGTAACAATGATGTACCATGGACAGAAATTATTACAGGCTAAATTGGGGAGATTCTTTTTTTGCTTTGCTGCAGGCATTTGATAACAAGAAACATTCTCAGCAAGACAGATGGGCCTGAAAAATCTTAGTTCAAGAAAGGCAGAAATATGTTTCAGGAGGCTGTAAGGGACAATTCAAAATAAAGGCATTTGCCACCAGTTCACTGAAGCTCAAAAAAAGGAAAAATGCCCTACCATGTGTAGATTGCAACTTTTCTGTTGCTAGGAATCTGTTACTAGATTGTCCATGATTCTACATGATTGGGAAGCTTAAATTACCACCTAATTTCTGTATGACTGTAGCCTTGAGAACAAGCCAATATTTACTTCATGTTCCTCTCCCTTGTGGAAATGTTTTTAAGCAAGGGGCACACACTGAGATCATTGCCTTAGTTCTGCTCCTGTTCCTTGGTGTCCAGCATTTTCTGTCAAACTTCATCTCCAGAGAGAGGAGATAGATGTAAAAGCCAGGCCTACCTAACACCTATGAGCATCACTTTGAATCCTTATGGAAGCCTCCCAGGAAATCTTGCTATTTCATGAGAGAGACTGTAAATGTCACCGATCATATTTTCCCCTACCTAAAAGCAGCATCCATTCTGTTTCCTAGTGGTCTGCTAATCAGAGATGCCTTCAGGATCAAAAACTTTAATGGCTCTGAGCATCATGCAGTTAAAATTCTCTGAAGAAGCAATATCCTAAGCAGCTCAAAATGCACAGGGATCACATTTACAGAGCAAAAAGTGTAAAGTGACATTTAAAGTAAACATATTTTTAGCATATATTGCTGATTGCAGCAGTTTTCAAAGAGCATTTAGTTCTTCCACTTTGCATATCTCTATCAGTATGTGTGGTGACTGTTTGCATGCAGGTCTAGCAATTTAAAGAAACAGAAAAGTCAGGTCTGATTTGATGTGACATCCACTACCCTCACCCATGCTCCAGTCAAAGTGGCAAAGATCTGGGCTGAACTGGAGAGCGGAAGCAGGCTGAGTCAGTGCTTCACCTGACACAACCCAGCTTCCCCTGGTGTTTCTCTGCACTGTACAAGAATCATAAAAGTACCACAAGCATGAAGATATTCTGTGTAATACTAAGATACTACAATGAAATTGCATAAAATTCACATAAAAATAATCTCCTCTCTTTGTTTACTTCGCCAACTGATTGTTCATAAAAATGTAGAATGAAGATTGCTCTAAAAGCATTTAAAAATGTTGATTGTTTCAGTTTTGTTTAGAAGCAAAATTACACCCCATTAAGTTTCTCTTTGATGTTCTGGCTGGGTCAGTACATGCTGTCCCTTATTTTCAAAACAAGGACATTTATCTGTAGGCACAAATCAATAATGAGCATTAAAGATAAAATACTGCAGAAACAATCATGTAAATTATTGCAACATCAAAGTAAGGCTCAGCATGACATTTAGCTTTTGGTGTCTGGTGGGCAGGGAGGAAACCACAACTATTTTTTCAATGACTGCTGAAGATCATTTTATTCAGCAGGAAACTTAAGGGAAGTCTAGAGGGAAATGCTGAGCAAAGCCACTGTAAAGTCTGAGCCACTAAGGAGGGATATTTAAGAATATTCCCCAAAGAGCAGAAGCTTGGAAGCCCTCTTTCAAAATTTTGAGCAGTCTCCTTTAAGACAAAGAAAAAGTATGCCTGCCTTTCCTTTAGCTTCCTTATGGTAAAGCCATGCCACTCTTTACCCCATTGCCCATTTTCTCATGTGTCTTAATTAGGCCTTCCTTCAGACTTTGTTCTAAGCCCTGCATGCAGCTGAGGTGAGATTAATGGCCTGTCCTTTCTCACATCACTTCTGCTCCCTTCCTAAATAAATGTACTACATTTGCTATTCCATAGTCATATCCATTCTCCCCAAAGGTTTATTAAAGATGCTCAGCCACAGTCCTGCAGTTTCATGTGCCAGCTCTTTCAGCATTGTGTGATGGAAATTAGCTGGTCTCCTGACTTGATAGGATTAAGTTCTTTGTGTTCTCATCTAGAAAGTGGTAATTTCTATTTCCATAACCTCAAAGCTGCTTGCCTTTGCTCAATGGCCACCATGCTAGGACTGCTCAATCCCAGCACAAACCATTCAGTTAAACTCCTACCTATGCTTGGATTATGCTTCCCTCTCCTTCATCATACAGCAAACTAGTCAGTCATTGCTCCTTTTGGTTTCTAAGGCTGAAGAGTATTTTGCCATTTCCTATTAATATTCCTTTCAAGGTTTCTCTCAGTCTAGCTTGGGCCAAATCTCATTTTATTCCTGTATTCCTTGACTTCTTGTCAAATCTGGTTTATGGAGAGAATTTTCTCCCTTTTACTGTGTAAGGATTGTCCCCAAATTTTTACTTGCACTCTTTGGAGTTTAAATCCTGACTGGTGTTTTTGGACATCATAACCAAGCACTAAAAAAAAGTGGAGTAATACAGGAGCAAATAATGAAACTTATGCATTTGTGTCAGGACATCAGAATGCACAGAAGGAGTACCTGGAGTGGCTCTTGGCAGGTGAAAAGAAGAAACCACAAAGATTGACAGATATGACAACACAAAAGAAATACCAAGGATCCCAGGTATAACATGGTTTATGTATGTAAGACTTCCCTCTTTCAGCCATTCATATCCAGAAAACCTCCACAGAAGCCAAAGGAGTCCCTTTCTATTAACTACGGAGTAATACAGAAGGGAGTTAGGACTGCTGAAAGGAAAGAAAAGGCAGTCAGAGCAGCCTCATCCTGACTTGAGGCCACTGACACCCCCTTTAAATGGATCACCTGCAAGCAGGGACTAGAATTGTAGACACAGATAACCCCCCTCTGCTCAGCTGCAGTAGCCCAACATATTTAATGCAACTCAAGGAACATTGAGAGGTGTATGGTTTATTACTCTGTTAAAGTTATGCACCACAGACTCTGGGGCATAAAACCACTGGTTAAATCTCAAGAGTGTATTTCATAAATTCATTTAAGCCTTTCCTGTAGATCCTTGGCAATTTTCAGTCCCCTCATTAATTCTACTCACAACTCAAAGTAAACCCATTGTAAATAGCAGTGCAGATCCCATTTAAATGTAGTCCTGGAGTCAGACTAGAAATCACCAAAACTGTCCATTTGAATTCAAGGGAGAGGATAAGCAACAGGCACCATCTGGCTGAAGAGGAGCTGATTTTTATTGACAGGAATGACATGAGGTATTATAGAATACCTGAGTATAAGAGAACTGAGAGAAGATTTCTCTCTGGGTGTGCAGTTCTGACAGCTCTCTGAAAGTGGCACTAAATGCCAAAGTCAACTGAAGTATATTCATCCTCACTAGCAGAAAAGTTTTGCACAATAGACTTTGCCATTAAAAAAGAAAGAATTATTCCATCTCTAAGTGTTTGTGTCACTCTCAGTCAGCAATAAATCCAGCTGACCTCATCTTGGGAGTAGAAATAACTGTGGCTACAAAGGAGTATTGAAATACAGCATTCTGACAGCACACTGGGCTGGATGGAAGTGGATGAATCTGGTTTACTGAACCTGCTGCTGGAAATAGGCTCTGTAATCTGAATCCCACTTTCCTAAAGAACCATCCCTCCTCTCCTGATGTAGGCTGTCCAAAAACAGCTTTTCAGGTGGCTCTTCCCAAGGTTCTTCAAGTCTCCCAAATTGGGTGCCCTGCTCTTTGCTATCGGCCAGCTTTTTCCCTGTGGTTTTGCCACTGGTAGTGCTCAGGCATTGGGGGCCTCTGTAAACACACATTGACCTGAGTCACATCATCCACCTCGATCCAGCTCTCTTTTCAAAACTTTGTTTCCAAAATCAATTTCATTACTGCTGAAATGACAGAAAATAAGGATGGTGTGGAAGAGGAACACAAGGAGCAAACACAGCTGCAGATTTTTGAGGTCTGTAAGACAATACAGGTATTTAGCAGCAGAAAACCAACAGTTTCAAAAAGCTTTACCCAATACTGCTCTCCTTACCTGAATATCAGCAAGGTTCTCTTGGGCTCTCTCACTGTGAATAGCACTAATTCCTGTGCACCACCAACTCCTCCACCAACATGATAACTATTTCTTCTTTAGTCTCACCTACTGCTATTTGCCTAGTTAACACTTCTTTTCTTCATCTCCTAATCTGGCAACCCCAGATGAACATCATAATCCCCTTTTTGCCTTCTCATAATTTCTGATGGGAAAAAAAAAAAAAAAAACAAACAAGATCATGTGCCTGCATTCAGTTCATTAAGAAAACCTCTCCTTTCCCTTCAATTAAATCCCATGTTGCCATGGGTGCAGACTGTTTTCCTGCTGTTGTATGTAGGTATCTATGTTTAACCAGAGCACAAATGGATCAGGCGGGCCCTCCTGGGATCCAGATTGCTCAAAGCTCCATCCAGCCTGGCTTTGAACACTTCCAGGGATGGACATCCACAGCTTCTCTGAGGAATCTGTTCCAGTGACTTCCTAGCCTCAAAACCATACCTCCTTGTTCTATCACTGTCTGTATAAAATTCACTCTCCTACTTTCATGTGTTTTATCAGTATATCAGCTTTTTTGGTTTCTGTGATTTTATTTTCTCATTCTCTTTACTCAGATTATCTCTGATCAAATCCATCTAACTTCTTTTGGTTTTGCTAAGGGTTTCCACCTCCAGGACACCCCAGGATGACACAAGATAAGAAATGCAGATATCTTCACCTTGCCATCATCCCAAGGACCTGTGTATACCTCGTATTTGTCTCCTAGGAAATTAATAACTTGACCAACCTCAGTGATTCTTTTCCATGAAGGGAAGCACAAGTAAACTTAAAAAGAATTCCAAATCCCTCCTTCTCACAGGCCATTTCTCTTTTTCTCATCATTATAACTCACATTTCACTGTTTGTTTAGCATGATAGAACCCTGCCTCATCTTCAATTCTGAGTGTACATCCAGGTTCTGTAGAGCTAGCTTGTGAATAGTTTTTTAGTGAAAAACAGTCCTGTCTGGCTACTGTCATGCTGCTAAAATTCACTTTTAGACTCCCACTTCCATCTTGCTCACTGTTTATCATTTAATTTGGCTTTTAAAAATAAAAATAATGGTTCATAGTCATTTCAAACGTGGCAGGAGGTATCTTATTCCTATCCAATCCCTTCAACTATACTGGCGTTTCACTTCGTATTCCTCTATGGGCTCCATCCTCTCTCACAAAAATAATAAACTCATTTTCCTCCTTCATTTTTAAAATATTTCATTACCTCTTCCCCAAAATCTTCCATTACCTATTACCTAGGACTGTTTTCAGTCCTAACTGGGCTTATGACCTTTCTCACTATCCTTCATTTGCTGTGGTTTTCGGAATTAGCATCTTGCCATTTGTCTTCCCTCTGTTCCTTATGGCACCTTCACTCAAAACTGTGTATTCTCCTCAGCAGCAATATAAGCAAACAAATTCAGGCCCTGAGATAACAAAGCACCAATTTCCTGCTTCCTCACAGTCTCTAAGGCAGCTGCATGTGCTCACCTGTGGCCTCCAGCAGCAGCAACATCCTTACAACAGGAGGTCATTGAAGTGTATTCTTTGCTTGTTGCTTTTGCCAATAAGTGGGTGAAAAAACACTGAGAATAGCAGAGATGAAAATTAAGTCCAGCAGGAAAGTGCAGGTATGAACATTTGTGCTGAAAGGAACATTTGGACTACAAATGCATTGCACACTTAGAAATATCTGACAATTCACTAAATTCAGAGGAATCAAAGTGAAATGATTCCACTTCCTTGCCTTGACCTCCTCTCTTTACAAGTCAGCAACTCCTGTATTAGTCTAACGTGACCTAAACATGTGTTATTCTTACTTGGGTTATGTCAACACCCTCTGCACATGGAGCTGGGCCCCAGAGCTACAGGGCTATTCCCACACAGAACCACAAGGAGAACACATCCCCAGCTGCATCTGGGTGTATCCTGAGCAGCACCACAAGGTGCCATCTTTTCAAAATCAACTCTCAAAAATAGGCTGCCAAAAAAAAAAAAGGAGGGGAGGAAGAACTTCCTAAGTGAAGATCATTTTGCACGCCATCTGCGAAGTGCTCATTAAACACATCATTGTTTTTTGGCAGGATAAGATATTTCAGAATGATATCTGTAAGCCACCTGCCAGCTCTTACTCACATTCTTTACATCACCAGCAAGAGATCTTATACTTTTTTTTTCCTTAGGTAAGAATCTGCAATATGCAAAAAAGTTAAATTTTCTAAAACTGGCTTCTATGCATATAACTGAAGTCAAGTGAACTCTAAATGAATTATTTTGATTTGTTTAAAATGTCATATTTTAAGTCATGGTTTTAATATTGCATGCAGGTATTAAGCAAGAATTTCAACAGGTGCTTTCTGCTATATTTTCTATATCTTTTATGTGATTTTGAAGCAGCAAGGACTTCCCATGATAAAAATTAAGTACCATTAACAATTGCATTATGCAAACATCTTACTTTATGTTCCCCTAATCCAAATCTTTATATTTTGTACTTGCTTAATATGGTAAAATATTTTTGGTTTGGGGGTTTTGAGGGTTTTATTCTCCCTATGAATCATTATTATTATTTTTATAAACATGAAGTATACTGCCACAGTATTTTACTGTTCTAACCAGAGATGAGCAGGTTGCAAACCTGAAAAAGGAATTTCTCACACAAAGAGGATACATTGTGTTTAAAAAATTTAAACACAGCCAGACACAGAGGAGACTTTTTTGAACACTTTTTGAGGGATAATAGAGATGACAGGCAAATGTCTACTAAAGGTTCTTGGTAATGTACCTTCTCCAGAATCATCCATGTGAATTCTGTCCTCATGCATGACACCTGTCAGGATATCTGAACAAATATGTATAGAAACAGAAGTGACAAGATAACTGTCATGAAACCAGATTCAGCTTGGGAGTGGTGGGGGAAAGAAAAGGGAAAAAATAAATACCCCAAGCCATTCAGCCTTCAACACACATAATCCAATGGGATACTTTCTACTCCCTCCTTAGGAACACAAGATTCTACTTTTACCACCCTCACTCCACCTGATGGAGTTCTTCTACTGTCAAAGACTATATTTCTGTTGCCAAAGAAAAAGATGACTATTTGATAGCACAACTACAAACCTGATTTAGCTAAGACATGCAGTAAGAAAAACAGCTATATAGATATCATCCTAACATAGCTGGCTGAGACCAACTACAGTTGAGAAAACAATACATTAACTTCATCTATGTCAAGGTAAGGATCACCTGATTCCAGCTGGGATTTTGACACAAAACAGCCATCTGGAATTGTGATAAAAGCACACCATCGTGGAGAAATGTATCTATATTGTCATTTGACACAAAGAGAGTTCATAGAGGCCTTTGAAGAAAGAAATTATATCCAAGACAAGCAGAAAATATTCCTGGCAGATGGACTAATTGGTGGATAGTGAATAGCTTGGGGTACACTCACACATCTCATCAAAAGGGCAATAAACTACATGGGAGAAGAGAGAACCACTCATATTCTGGAGCGGAAATGCCGGAGAACAATGCGTGGCTCTGTGGGGGAAAGGAGATGGGAGAAAAAGGGATTTAGTAAATAGAATTTCCTGTATTGTCCCAGCCTGCCACATGTGGGGTCAAGCACTAATTACCATGCATTTATGAAGTAACATGCATGTTACTTAATCAAGGCTTAATGAGATGAAAAAACATCAGCAGAGCTCATCAGCTGGATACCACTTCTTTCCACTAATGCACGCAGCGTTTTAGGACTGACATCTCATTAGAAATAACACTGCCCACTTCCCAGTCCATTATCACACAGAATCTAAATCTCACAAAGAACACAAATATTCAGAGCTGGAATATCACATTGTGCTGTTTCTCTTTTAGAATACATTTTTTAAGACATCCCACAAGCATCTCAGTTTGAATTTCCACTAATTCGTGTTCTATCCCCACCCCAGGTTGCCTCTCAATGCCAATTCTATCTAACACCAACAGGACTGAGTCAGAAACAGCCTGTTGAATTCACAACATCCAGAAATAGGAATATTTAGGAGTGTGGACACCAAATCAAGTGGCCAATGCAAAAAAACCATCATCCATGTGAGCAAGGCAAGGCCTTTCTCATATAGAATAAGCAAGGTCTCTCACACGTAGAACACGACCCTATGGTTGTTGTGCAAATGTTGTCATGCAGATTCAGTACTCCCCAAGAATTTCTCTATTGCACCAGTTACACAATACCCTCAGCTGTTTTTTTCCCTCTTTACTTATTTTTTTAAAATAATGTTAAAATAAATACTCTTATGCTTTGTACAAAAGTTCTTACTTGCCAGTTACAATGTGGTTTTCACATGTGACACAAGCCCTGCCTCAATGAGCTCCTTGGTATTGTTATCTTGTTATTGCAAGCATGTATTTTACCATGCAGTCTCCAGCTCTTATTAAATTTAAAGAGAGAAACAAGCCCCACTTATACTGTCTGTCCCTTGGAAGGAGAAACTTGAGAAGATAATGAATGAAGAAACCTTTAAAGCTTTGAAAAGACATGTACCACCATAAATCTTTTACTGCCTCTCCTCTTGTATATGTGCCTTATTTCTTCATTTGCAAAGGTCACCTCTCTTAGAAGCTGAGACATCAAAACAAAGGTAATGACTGGAACAGAAGAGGTTGTAAATCCCACTTCGATTTTGGTTCTTCCCCACGCTACAGAGTTGAAGCCTTAAAGCAATTGCTCATCTGTGACCACTGAAGCCCACCCTCCTGAATATGCCTCTGGATTCCTGGAATTTGGACTGTGAACTAAGCCACCTGGTGGAAACTTTTCCATCCCTCTCTTTCTCTCTCCACCTCACATTTCCTGTTAAATAAAATCTGTACTATTGTTTTTGGCCAAAAAGTCTTGTTTGCACCTTAATTCAGGCAGAGGCATCTCTAATAATTGGATTTTAACATACATTACTACTAAACTTTTTACATTTATAATCTCGTGCTCTCTATTATACAAGTAATATAGAAAATCTGTGTATAATAGATAAACAATATATGAAATCAGTGTATAATTGTTCTAAATTAATTAAGGTGGTTCTAGCTGTTATTGTTCTTGCTGAGACAAAAGCATTCCTTTTCTCCTCCTTGGTAATTCAGAGCTCTTCCCAGGCAAAAGCAGGGAACGCAAAAGAAAAAAAAAAACCTGTGTATACATCCACTATCTTTCATGCATGCAAATAACCAGCAGATGAGTATTTATATTTAGGATTAGAGCTTTGAATAGACAAACAGTGGATAAATGTGTGCCCTCAGTATCTAGGTTACATCCTTTAGGCATTTAGCCTAATATTCTCATTTTATAGGAAAAAAAAAGATTTGAAGAAAAAATAAGAAGAGAAATGACCTTACTTTGAAATATGACAATAATGATACACAAATGCTTACCAGAAGCACATTAGTTACATTCTTCAAAAGGTTAAAAGTTCAAGAAATGTAATATAAGGTACAAGATATAATGAGATGTAACAAGTGAGAACCAGGAATAGCTGTGTTGTAAGTCAGAGGACCGTGCAAGCTTATTTACAAGTCAAAGGGAAAATAATCACCCTCACATTCCCATAAAAGCCCTTTCCAAAGCTCCCATTAGCTATGCTTGCTGCTGCCAGGTTTAAAATAACTTGGCCTTCATTTCACAGAACTGATTCACCTCCATTTGCAACCCTTCTCCCAGGTGGGTCACTGGAGAAGGCCCAGAGGATTCCCCCTCCCAGTGAACCAGAACTGGCCATATTTTTAAGGACTGAACCAGCTCCACAACTGACATGTTGGGGAACACCAAAACCTCAGAGATTTGGGGGTTTGTTTGATTTGTTGGTTGGGTTCTGTGGTTGTGGTTTGGGGGTTTTCTTGGTGTTTTTAATTTTGTCCGCGCTTCTTCCTCTGTGGTAAGTCTGTCAATTTTTGCCACTACAGAGAAATCGTCATATTAGATCATTTTATATCAGGAACTTCAAAACTGAAAGGCAGCAAAAAAACCAGCTGACAAGAACATGTAAAAGCAAAGCTCAAGGCCAAGAGCAGAATTTCAACCTGTGTCCTCTTGTGCTCTGTGTGCCTTGAAGCCTTGCATCACTGCATCTGTCTCACTGAAGGGCCTTCAGAGCACCCTGTATATTCTGCTACACAAAAGAAAACTTTCCAGTGCTACTCTCAGTTTGAGCAAGAGGAATATCATGTACACACACCTCATACTGGCAAACAAACAGAGGTGAGAAATGGCTGCAGCACAGACGTGCTGGAGAGCAAACGCAGCTGAACAAATGAAAGAGAAGCCAGGGTAGCAGTGAATCAAGTGGACAAAAAAGAATCTGCCCATCTCCTTGTTATTCTGCAGGGCAGCTCAGTTTGTCCAGCTCTATCAGCCTTCTTGCTCTCTGTTCACTACAGGGAACTGGCAGCACAGTATTCTCATTTTTTTTCTTCTTTTTTCCAAGAGAGCTCACATGAATAGGTACTTTCAAAATAGTCTCAAAAAGATAGGACTGCCAACAAGGAAACTCACTACATGGAAAGCAACAAAAGGAGAGTCATATTGGTCAGCTGGGCTGCTCAGCACACCACAAAAAGAATTGTATTAAGATTTTAACTTAGAAAAATCTTTATTTGCAATTTGTTTGTGATTTACCTGCTTTAAATTTTTGAGTAGCCCAGTCAGGGTGATTAGCCAGTACCTTGAGAGTCCTGGGCCTACCAATTTCAGGAAAAAAATTTTCATTTTAGTTTCACCAAATCTCTGTTTTCACTTCCCCGTGAAAGGGAAGACCTCAAGAAGATCACGCATTTTACAAACCTCAGTGTTTGACAGGGCATAAGAACAAACACTCTCACAGATTTCAAGCAGTTTATGAATATCTGCAATAAATGCAGTAAATAATTCAGTTTCCATCAGTCCCAGTAGAAACCGCTTCATGAACCCCGGTGAAGACAATACAAGCAGCACGTGCCTAGAAACAGTTCAATACATAAAACCTGGGCTAGGGGAACTTTCCCTTTGACATTCACTGCTGCACCACTGAATGTGAGAAGTATTTTATTCAGAAGTATTTTATTGGCATCCACCCTTCTGCTGCCATGCTCTGTGTGAGCCTGAGCTGATGCATGTGGCTGAGGTCGTGTCTAGAGCAGCGCCATGGAGGGAGCAGACGCCGTCTCGCACTCCCTGACTCCAGCGGCAGTGCTGGCTCCCACCACCAGAGCCTGACAGCCTGGCATTTCCCAACAGCCTGATGGATGAAAAGCACAATGCCTGCTCTCCTCCCTGACACCCTGCAGGAACCACAGGGAGCCTATGAGATAAAGCTGGCAAGTTCAAAGGGCGCAGATCAGAGTTGGAACGGTGTTTTCTGTAGCTCTAATGATCTTTAGTTTTCACTAGGGTCTTTCACAGCCCAGCATTTCTTCCTCTAGTTAACAGTTTTCTTCTATTCCTTATTCCCAGACCCTAGCATGGCAGGGATCTCAGTGGCTTTGTTGGAAAGGGAGACCATATCCCTTCTTTTTGCACGTGTCTCAGTTACTGCCTGGAGCACCCAGACACCAATTAGCTGCAGGCTCAGTCACAGAGTACACACTGCCCATATCCCCACTGGCACTGGCACGATCAAACCCAGGGAATTTTTGTGGGTCACAGGTAAAGGATGAGTCTCAACAGAACTGGTTCTCCCGGTCCAGGCAATCATTTTTAATGCTACTGCTATTTAAAGATGTGAACATTTGACTCTACATAATCTGTGACCTTATTCTCTAGCCTGAATACAAGGAAAATGCTGAAAAAAAGGATATCCACCACTATTTCTTTGGCTATTTTAAGTCCTTTTTTAGCCCCTCTTAAGCCTTTTTGTTTGGTTCTCAGAAAATGTTTGAGTGATCTTGTTTTTCTGACCAAAGGCTTTGGAAAAATTTTAAAAAATCAAGTGTTCCTAGCAACCAAGCTTCAGCTTCACCCACACAGTTATTTGAGCCAGAGTGCTTACATGTTTGTCTAATCAAGGAGCCGGAAAAGCATTATGAAATGCTTCTGATCAATAGTCTGTAGGCACAGAGCTCAAACACTGAATATTCACCAACAATCAAAAGAGCAAACATTTAAAAGCATTTGCTGAAAAAAAAAAATCAAAAACCTGAATAAACCAAAGTCTGCTGACAAATTTACTGCTAATGCTAAAAGGAAAATTCTTCTAAGCACTATTCTTTACAAAATATTAATTCCTTTCCCACGATGTATTTAAGTTGCATAAATTTTGCCATAAATAACAGAAATGTTCTGGATTTAATATTTCTGTTCAGGTCATGAAAGAAAATCCTATTTAGAAAACAATTTTGAATAGATAGGTCTTAAAAGAGGGGACATTTAGGAGAAGTTTGACATTTGACATCACTCTTTTAAACCAACCACAAATGGCAGGAATCAACAGATTTGTGCTATTTATACAAGCATAGCAGTGGGCATGAGAAGAAATGATACACAATTGTATTTGTATATTTTCCTATTCAATCAAGATGTCCTCTCAGAATTTTAACCCAGAAGGCTTACTTTGCAAACAATATGTGAAGCACAATTTATTTTTACTCTATTTCTCAAAAAAAAAGTCAGGAGCAACATGTGGATAATGCAACACTACATTTCATTTGCAACATTTAAATTGTGGGTATGAAGACTATCAAAGAGACAGTCAGCTTGCAAGTAAACAAATTATTCATTTTGTTCCATGTGTTTCAAAGGAAAGAACCCACATTTACACCTCAGTACTCCAATCCCTTGGGACATAAATGTGATTGAGCAATACCTGGATATTGTTCAGCTGTGTACATGCCTCAGTGCTTCCCTGGTTTGCTCAGCCATCCTGTGGTGCACTGTTCACACTCTGCACTGCTATGACTCCATCCAGGTGACAATCTCAAAGCATTTTTGAAACACAAATGAATTAATTCTCACCCACTGAAGCAAGGAGAGATTCAGTGACTTCCTCAGGGAAACAAAACCAGCCTTGATTCAAGCCTCAGGCTGCCGTCCAGAACTTCAGTAGTCTCGTAGCCATGGAAAAGTCCAAAAGTTCACTCTAAGTCACCAACAACATTCTGCTTTACAGCACATCTTACTCAGGTGATGCAAATAAATGAAAGAGTTGTAGCTGCAGAACTGAACCTGCTCATAAATCATACAACTGGGCCAGAAGTCAGATCTCACTCTTCCTCCTAGACATCACACCATATTTTCTGATGTCTGCAATTAGTTAGGACAGCAGAAGGACCTGTCATCCCCAGCTAAATAACACAGCTAAAAATGAACAGCAAGCATCACCCTATTGTTACATCATTGCCTAGCTAATAACAAAAAGGCTGGAACTGAATTTCAGGGAAAGAACAGCTTTGCTGTAGGAACAGCAAATGCCCTGATGAGATGTGCCCTACAGATCTAAGCCATCATTTCTTCTAAGCTAAATGGACAGCCAGAAGACCTAAGGGTTAAAACCACTAACACAGATCAAAACTCAAAAGGCACACTTCCTTTCCAAGAAATCACAGGCTTTCATCCCCTTCTCTCCAAAGAACTTTTAAAAAGCATTGAAAGAAAAGAGGTAGAAAGAAAACAAGGCATAACTTTTATTTCTCCACACACTTTACAAAGTCCCCCTTTGAGATGCTCCTGTAGGCAGAGGAAAGAGCATCACTATGCAATGAAATACAGCACTGGCTACCCAGACAATAACTAATGGGGCTATTGCAGGACTAGAGGAACTATCAGTTCTCAGAGTACTTTCATTTATCGGCTTGCTTTCAGCATTTGTGGCAAAGGCATGCTATTCAAACAATAAAATATGGAAAATGCAGTGAAGGACATGCAGCTAAAGGGTAAGAGTTACTAAAGGAGGCAATATTAACTTAATTATTCTCACATATCTACTGCTTCAGTACATAGCTCATTCTTCACAACTGCACTGCAGCAAAAATACAGTAATTCACTTCTTATCTCTGAGCTCTGTATTCACCCTATTTTTATTTTTCTTTAAAGAAAATATTAATTTCTTATCATGGAATGCCAATTTCTCTTAACTTGCAGGGATTATAGGGAGCATATCTTCTCTACCTGGATGATAGACTAGAATATCAAAGTTTCTAGTTCACCTCTTAGCTGAAGGTGTATACAGCATTATATCTAAAACTTTTAAGCTTCAAAGGTTGATAAAGCATTAACACATTGCTAAAGCAGGAGCTCTGGTGCTTGAGAACAGACACTGGAGTGAATAATGTGGTGGAAATAATTCTGGAGATTTTAACAGAAACTGAGCACATCCACCTCATTACCTATGGAAACCATCTCTTCCCACTAAGTTGCTTGTATCTATTTCCATATATACAACAAGTTTGTGAGACAAGGTAGGATGTGCTCCCAGGTCAGAAAACAAATACAACTATCAATTATAATATGTACAAACTGAAGATATTACCTCTACTTTCAATGAAGTGACTCAAATCTCTCCAAATGAAAGAACACAGGGTCTGAGAGGACACTTTGCTTAGCAGCAGGAAGACAATTAGAACACTTACAAAACATCAGATTATCCAACTGTTTCTGATCTCATGAAACCACTTTTTGCCCACCTTTTCCTTCTTAAAAGACAAAGCATGTCTTGTTAAGATGTACAGCTCTTTTGTAACATCTCCAGCCATTTCCAGTTTCACCCAGGGGGTTGCAAAAGGTGAGACCCAGCACTGCAGTGTGCAGCAGCATGTACTGAGCCCTGTAAGCATGGAAGGAGATGACCTGAAGAAGATCACCCAAAGAAGGAAGGGCTAAAGCAGCTCAGACCCATCTCACTGCCCCAGCCATGTCAACAATATAGCTCTTTTAAGCTGCTACACACTGCACAACTTTATAATGAGATTCTGATTTCATTCTATTAGTGTTTGTTTGAAACATCTTCACTGTGACCAAAGAAGTTAATTCATATTTACCAAGGTGGGTCTCCACTGTTACTTGTGGCATGGTCATATTAATTCCCTCTCATGACTGACCCCCATGCCACCAAAGAGCAAGAACACCAAAAATGTTTGCTGGAACAATTAAGAAATGTGCTTCAAGCTGTAAAGCGAGATTTGCCATTTCACACTTTCTTTTTTCTGAATAGATATGATCAGGTTTTTGCTTCTTTTTATGTCAGGGTTATTCTGAACCCCACTTATGGCACCTTAGCACTATGTTCCCCCAACTACATGGCAGACTCAGTACTAAAGACACAAATATTTAGGTAAGACAAAAGGTGACAAAGGGACAAATAGAAGTGCAACACTTGCTCTTGAAGAGCCAACTTGTGCCAGATGCAGAGATCAATTATTCTACAATCTTGCCAAGTGTCTCCAGCATTTGTTCAGGATACTCAGTGGCAGTGGGAGGAGGCCAAGGGAAAAGAAAAGCAGCTCATGTACTAACTGGGCTGTTTGGTGTTTTTCAGGATGGCAATCACCTCTCACTCTAATGAGCAGAACAAATGCTAATGGGCCCCAGCTCATTGCAGCCAGGAGAGGAGGTCAGGCTGAACAGAGAGCTACAGACCTCCCTGCAAACCAAACATCCATTTAATCAGCACAACAAGGCCAAGAGCATTATCCACAGGCAATCATATTGTTCTCAAATACACTCTGACATGTTAAAACAATAGTCCAACACAATGAGAGGCTCTTTGTGCTACTCTGGGACACTTTGAAGCTGTGACTGTCAATTTTGTGGATTTGTGTCAAATGTTCAGCAATAAAAGATGTGAGTGCCCTTCAAGTCTTCCCATTAAAGGAACCTCTGTGACAAAGTACTTGCACAAAATCATGCTGAAATACTTGGGCAACAATGTCACACAATTGTGCTGAAGATCTCATGTAAATTACATGATTGAAAAAGGCACTAGGCAAAGCAGAACAAAAGGGTTTCTCTAGCAGGTCTTCATATTATTTCACAGGAAAAAAAATAGAATGCATCAGCTCAAAGAACAACTAAGTGAAGAGAAATCTTGTAACGTGTTCTCCATAATTTTGATATCATTTTCCTTTCTGGAGCTTAGAGACAGCAAATACCTACAAACACATTTATCTTATGCATAAGTATGGGGGTCATTTCATCAGTAGCAGAGACCAACATTCACAAATATTTCTACAATGAGATGTGAAAAATATATCTAGTCTAATAAATTGACCTAATAAATACAATAAGAGGATGTCAATATAACTCTTTATAACTGCTAACTCATTTTCTTAAAAAGTAAAAATATACCAATGTACTCTAAGGCAAAAGGCAGACATTCGTTCTTAACCTGGGCATTATTATAACCACAGTCACATGAGCAGATCAAAAAGCAAATGTTGCTCAAAGTGTGCTACTGCCATAAAAGTGTGAAAACAGGGCAGAATCTGCCACTGATTGAGCCAAGGAAATTATAATGGGAAAATCAGATAGCATTCCATATTTCCAATTATGGTTTCCTCCAATACCCCATTTTTCTTTTTCTTTACAGCCTGCTGTATTCATTTTTTAAGACTTCAAAATGTTCTTTCTCCTTGCTTCTGAACAGTGCCCCAGTTTGTGCTCAGTTTCCAATTAGAATTTAGCTGAAGACAACCGGTCAGCTGGAGACAGTCAGGAGAGGTGCAGGTCCTGCTGGAAACACTGGGCCCTGCAGATGACCTGCCAGAGCTTCAGCATCATGTTTCCATGCCAACTGAGAGCACTGGGAGAGGTACTGAAGGAACTGTCCTTGGGAAGAAAAAGCATCAGGAATTTTACTTCATCTGCCTTCTGGAAGGATCATTGCAAGGACAATGAAAATTTACAAGCAAATATGGAGTGAAATATTTAGGCACATGGCTTAGTGGTCAGTGCTGGTTTAATGGTTGGATTTGATGGTCTTAGAAGTCTTTTCCAACCTGAGCGATTCTATGATTCAAAAAGCAAAAATGAAGTCTTCACCTTCCAGACAGTCCCACTTTCTAGAGCTCTAGATTTAGGCATTCCAGGCAGATCTGCTTCCACACGAGTCTTTCCCCAGGTCAGAAACTACCCTGTCCCACATTTAAACTGCTCAAATTGACCTCTAGCCTTTGGGTCTCTCCACCCTGGATTTCAAACCCCTGCTGCTGCCCAGGGGTGCAGGAGTGCCCTGTACCTTAGAGCATCCTGGCCCCAAGCCAATTCCTTTCTACTCTCTTCATTCTGTGATTACCACAAGCCAACTGTTGTGAGTCTCTTCTGCTTCCAGTCCAGGTGTGTTTGGCTCTGACCACATTAAAGGATTACTCAGGCAACAGAAGCAGAGCTGAAATAGCAGGATGCAATGTGATGATAGGGACATTACATGGGCAAGTGGGTATCTACCTCACATTTTCAAAACTGATGCTCTTCAGCATCCAGCACAGGATGGACCACATCCTCTTTGGTTCAGCCAGCTGAGATTTGCTGAACAGTCTCAACCCTGAAGCAGCTTTTTCTAAAGTCTCACAGCTCCTCTGGCCCCAGAAGTCTCCCTGCTCCAGGGCTGGCTCTTAACCCTGTCTTTAGAGCCTTATTCCCTTATTATTTACATCAACAAATGAGAGGCCTTGACTATCTCATATCTCTGGAGCCTGCCTGGTCTTAGTTTGAGGTGTATTTACATGACCGGGCAAAACAAGCAAGCCAAAATGCATTCTGAGATGGAAATTAAAGTCTTGCAATCTGTCTTTGTGGGAATTTGAGTTACACTTTTGTCTTGGTTTAAGACAATTTAGGGGGCAGACACTCAAAAATGAGTTAATCTCCCTTGTATTTTTAACCCCTTCCCTTTCATCCAGAAGGAGAGATGAATGTGAGAAGACATAAGTGAAAAAATAGCAGTTTACTAAAACACAGAACAGCAACAACCAAGATACCAGTAATAAACACCTGATGGAAAAATGCTGAATGCCACGGACTCCCCGGGAACAAAAGAAACCCCATGGCAGAGAAAGCCCCTCTCAGCTCAACCTTCCCCCAGAAGAGAAAAACAGGAAGATGAGAGTGTACAGAGAACTCCTGGCAGCAAATGCAGGGAACTGACTCCATCCAGGGCAGCTCCCCTGCAGGGCCAATTTCTGAGAGAAAAGTGAGATTGGCTGGTGACTGTCACCTATGGTGGTAGCTTATAAGATATGAATGCTGTTAATATGTCCCTAAAGTTTGTACCTCCTATCTCCTGGTTTCACTAATGATCTTTGTCACTTTAAGCCTCTGTTTAATTACATCATTCCCTGTTCATATCATATTGGTCATTAATGCCCTTATACTTTAATGCAGCACCACAAATGAACACAGAGCATTTCACAGAGCTGCAACTGCAGTAATGCTTCATTTGGTATTCATATCAAATTGAAATAGAAGCAGCACGCAAAAATGTGCTAGAAATGCAAACAGGCATAAGGAAAATATTTGGTGATTATAAGTCGCACGCTGCCTCAAGTGTTCCACATTTCTGTACACATCTGAGTTTTGATAGCAGTATAGGGTACAAGTGAATAATTCCACAAAGAAAAAATATTCAGGTTTTTCTGATAGCATACTTTTAGGACAACCCCTTTTACCCATCCAGGCTGAGAAGATGAAGGGGTTGAAAGCAGATCAACTGAGAAGGACTTGAGGGGACTGGTGGATGAAAAGCTAGACACGATCCACCAGTGTGCATCCACAGCCCAGAAAAACAACTGTATCCTGGGCTGCACAAAAGGAGGAATGGCATGGCAGGGCAAGGGAGGTGGTTCTGCCCCTCTGCTTTGGTCTGCTGAAACCCTACTGTGTTCAGTTCTGGGGCAGGTCCAGAGGAGGGACACAGAAATGATCAGGGGGATGGAACACCTCTCCTTGGAAGAAAGGCTGAGAGAGTTTGGGTTGTTCACACTGGAGACAAGAAGGCTTTATGGACACCTTATTGAGACCTTTCAGTACTTAAAAAGGTCTTACAAGATGGTGACAGACATTTTAATAGGGCCTACAGCAACAGGACAAGGGGTTTTAAACTAAAAGAGGGTAAATTCAGAATAGACATAAAGAAGAAATATTTAATGAACAGGAACAGGTCAAACACTGGAACAGGTTGCCCAGAGAGGCTGTAGATGCCCCATATTTCCATTTGAGAGGAGGTTGGGTGGGTTGACTCTGAGTAACGTGGTCTAGTTGAAGGTACCCCTGTCCATTGCAGGGGGTTTGGACTAGATGGCCCTTAATGATCCCATCGAAACCAAACCATTCCATGATCTTTGGTTTTCACTTCCCCTTCTGCATTGAATTCACAAGTCCATTCATGCTCTCACTTTCATCTTTCCAGTGCTGCTAAAATCCCTCCTTTCCCTGTGCTAACTAGCTCAGAATACACTGGAATGTTCCTTGCCTTCAATCCCACAGTATCCCATTACCCACAACTCTCTCTCATGCCCCCTCTCTCATGCTATGTTTCCAAAACACTACTCCAGAATCAGCTTCCCAGAGCATCAATCCTCACATACATTCTGCCCTAAAAAAAATGAATCTCCAAAAATAGGAGATATAAATCCCATGGAGGTGGCTTTGTTCTGTCTTTTACTGTCTAAGAATAATCTTCATTATGCCATGAGCAACTTGTTAGACAACTGCGTGACAATCATTGAAAGATTACATTTAAAAATTAGCTGAAAGTGTTATGAAGCTGAATAAAATATGATTTGGACAAATTTCAGAACTATAGAGGATTTGTTTTGGCAGTGCTTAATATAACCACTGTGCAACTGGGTACTGGATGAATGCAAGTTCTAATACTGAAGTAATTTTTTTTAAAGATATTAGTTAAGAAATTACAGTACGATGCACAAGAGTAACACTGACATCTTTATATGATCTTTGAAGCACTGTAGGACAGTCTAGCTCAAAAAGAATCACATATAGACCTTTCAAATAAAATAGCATTGAGCTTTAGAGACATTCATAATGTATCAGCCAGGACTCACTCCACTTCTTTGTCCTAAGTGCTCAGTGAAAACACACAGAGAAAGTAAAAGCAACTGTGTTTAAATAACAGCTAAAAATTCCTTTCCAGGTATAAAACCCCCTCAAAATGTATGGGACTACTAGAAACATTTGAGATTTGTCCTGTTTTGCCCAACAAATACTAAGCATGAAGATAAATGTCACAAGCAGGTTAGTTTCTGACAAGAAAAGATTTCTTAAGCTTTTTTTTATAGGATTCTTATTTAACTATGAATTACAGCCAGTTTGTATGGCTCACGGTCTTCTCTTAGCACTTTTCAATACATCTATGAACAGAGATCCCATAGCCTTTCCAAACAGGTTAATCCACCCTCACATGTCAGGGGGTGTTTGGCACATTCATTGTTAAAGAAATAAGCAAAAAAACTCACTGAAAAAGAATTTCCAAATTAGGTATTTGTAAAGTATAATAAGATCTGCCCTTCCTCTGGGTAAACCAGCACCTACAGTTGGCCTTCAGTGCAACACCAACAAAGTAAAAGATGCAGAATAATGCACTCCCAAAACTCATCTCCAAGAAATATCTGTTTGAAATCCTTCCACAAGTACTGGCCATTAATTAGAGCAGCTATGGATATCCAATAATACTTGATATCAATAATACTTACTTTATCATTTCATAAATATTATGTTCATGACATCAATAGCCTCCTGTGTCTGAAAGTTCTACAGTTAAATCAAAAGTTGTACTGAAAAATATTTTATCAGTTCCACATTTCCCCTTTCAATAATATAAAGTAAATATAATCATATTTATTTCAACCTGCTAATTTCAATTTGATTCGTCAGCTGAAGTTAAACATATAAAAAGGACAGACATAATAAAAGAATTAGGTATAAAACTAATTAGGTATTTCAAGCCAGTCCCTCTAATTTTCTGCATTGTCCTTTCCTTGGATGTGGATTTAACTCCCTTAGGCTCAGGCATTCCTTTTCCTAGTGAAATGCAAACAGGAGCAACCAGTTACCACCACATGGGCACTTTGCTGTATTTTTTGCATTGTTCATAAAGGAATCCATTAAGGATACATCCTTGTACTCCTGCAGGTGTTCTTTAGTGTTTTAGATTAATCTACAGGGAGGAATTATTTCCCTTCCTTCCTGCAGTTTAATAAGGATTAGCCAGTATATATATATATATACTTCCAAATACTTCCAAAAGTTTACCTTTGTTTAGTACCAAACTGTTTTGACAACATGCATGCTCAGCTCTGGAGCTGATGAGTCTTCTCACAGCTGCTGAAACCATGAACTTTGATTTTCTCTCCCTAGAGGTTATTATAGATTTCCATGGGTTTGTGCACTGAGGAAACCAAGACTGTATTTTCTATCGATTTCAGCCCTGCAGAAGTCAATAATCCTAAAAAAGGGCATTTAAAAAAGATCCTGTGTGGGCTTTGTTGTAGCTGTTCACCTATTTTTATCCATTAATTATAAAATACTGTGCAATTCAGGAGGATAAAAAGTAAGTTTAAAGGCATTGCTGGAAGGGAAACTAAGCCTTCTGCAGTCAAAGAACAGGAAAACATTGAAATCCCCCAGGATAGCTCATGATGTCCATCTGAGAGCCTCTGCACTACTTCACTGCAGGAAAACCTACCTCAGTCCCCATAGTCCAGATCACCTCCCAGAGTTCAAGCACATCCTCCCTCTTGAAATAACATCCTGACTGCCTATATTTCTCTGGAATCCAAGAGAAGTTCCTCTAAGAAGGAGGAGGAAGAAGTCAGCATTTCAGTCAGACTAGAGTGCAGGACGTGAGGCTTTCAGTGAGAGAACAAAGCACGCAATGGACGCTTCCTAAGCAACATTCATTTCTGTGCTGTGAAAGGATCATACCATAATAGACAGTCCAGAAAATCCATAAACAATGATTTTTTTTTGTTGTTCTTCACTGTATGTCATTCTGCTTTCCCACTAAGACCTGCCTGTCAGTATCATGTATGCCCACCATTCAGGTGCACTTGAAATTGTTTTGTTTCACTATTATTGAAGGAAAGGTTTCAAAAAATTATTTTATTTACTTTTCTCCTGGCAGAAAAATCCTTACTCTGGTCAGCTCTAACTCCAAATACAGCATGGACATCTATGAAGTGTAAAATAACCTGCAAGGGATATTTAACCTAATTTAATCTAATTTGATAGTTTACCAGAAGTTTGACTTCACCATTGTACTTCTTAAGTAGTTCAGACTTATTCAGAGAATCAAAATTCATATCAGACACAGGAATAAAAACTAAATTGGTGTCTTGAGGTCTGGGGCTCATTTTAAATAGATTTTTGAATTCTTTCCCAACATTTTTTCAAGCATGCAAAACCAAAACGCAGTTACTCAGCACTACTTCACAACCATTCCTTGCCAATGCTCAACCTGCTTGCCCCAAATACAATGTTTTTCTCTGTATCAAGAAAAATTAACAGACTATTGCCATGGGGATGTACAACTCAAAATTCAGTGGAAAGTTATTATGCAGGAAGCATTCACACAAGCACACTACAGATACCAAATAACAAGGAGACTGTGGTTAAAGGAATAACAGGAATACTTCAAAATACTTTCAGCAGATGTGGGAGAGGATCAGAACAGAGGTTGCCATGAGAGCCAAGACTAAAGAAAGTCAATACGGCCTTTTGTTTGCAGATTACTGAATAAAAAAGATCAGTAGATCTACAAAATCAGGCCAGGGTTCTTCAGATGCTATTTTAACCTATACTCATGTTAAAATATTACTTGTGGTGATTCAGCTATCAGAAATTGCTTGAGTAATTTGGCCCACTTGCAATATTATCCTTATTTTAGTACAGTTGGATGTATAAAAATTGATGTGCATGCAATGTTTAGGAGATTCTTTTCTTCCAAATCACACAGAAATACCCAGTGAGACTTCCAGATTTTGTTTCTACTGGTATAAAAAAATCAGCTTTTATATTTATGACACACATAGGATTACTGAATATACCTTCATTTAAAAATAGGAGTTGCTAATAATATAATATTCCACAAAATCCTATTGTATCTAGAAATGCTTTCATGCTTTTGCCCAGTTTCTTGCAAGTTCACCAAGAGCTTCATGCTGCAAATGCATAAAGCCATGTAATTGTAATTATTGTAATCACAGCCCAAAAAAATGTGGTTTTCACAGACTTGGTTAAAAAAAAAAAAAAAAACAACCTCCAAAAAAACCCCCACCACCTTGTTTCATCAGAATTTGGTGGTTATTACTCTGGAAGCTTCTTGTGTTCCACAAAGATATTTAAATCCAGCTTTATTCTATCAGGAGGCTCAACTATTGCAGGGCAACTCTTTGCATGGTTTTAATCCACTACTTTCAAATTAACTGAGTAGACCACACTAGTACCAACATCTTAAAGATGCATGGAAAATTTTCATGCTCAGACAAGTTCCAAAACAGATCAGTGCAGCTGAGGTGCTTCAATTTATCAACAGTAAGAGAGGGTTAAAAAAATAATTAAAATATTAACTATATTAAGATTAAAATATTAAAAATAATGGAGATATATTCATAGTTAAAATTTAAAAATTAAAATGTTGAAAAAGATATGAGGAATGGACTGTGGGAAGAACAACTGTATCAACAGGGAAAAAATGTGGGTGGTGCTGGTGGGACAGAAAGCCACACTACTATGAGGGATTCAATGTGGAGTAAAAAAAAGCAGTTTCATTCAGACTGCAAGAAAAAGTTCATTGATAAGAGCTAAGCAGTCTTCCATCAAGCCCTCACTGACAGAAACACTGAAAATCTCAAGGCCATTTAGAGCTTTCTATCCATCAAATCAAGCTTATCTTTCTCCCCCACTAATGTTTTTTAAATGCATTCTAAATAAATCTGTTGTCAACCCAACAGTTTTCAAGTATAGATTCAATTTAACTTGTTCCCTATCACACAATTAAAACAAAATAACAGCAGCAGCATGGACAGGAGCCCAGACAAAAGAGCTTTTTGTTCACTCTCTGCAGGGAAGGAAAGCATGAAATGTTGATGTTCTGCTGACAGGTCCTATAAACCAAGTAATCAGATATATGAGACCATTGCCATGGTCAAGGAAGACACTGGAGGGAGGGAACCTCATAAACCACAAATTTCCATTTCTTTCTTTTTTTAGGCAATATCTCCTCTGTTCAGTTCAGAAAATATAGTACAGGCTCTACCCCAGTAACTGCACTCAAGGATTAAGGTCAGTAGACTGATGCTGAAAGTTTAAATATGGTTGATCTGGTGGATTCCAGGTGAAGTCTCCAGCTCCAGCCCCATGGAGACAAAAGGTTCTTGTGGAGAGACACTGAGTGTTCTTGGTGTGCTCAGTTTCCACAGCTTCCAGCCCCTGAGCATTTAGCTCTGAGCTGAGCTCTTTATCTTGATCTCTCCCCAGATAGCATTTTACAGTAGTAAAATTCCAAGAAACAAGGAGGGGAGAAATTGATCATCTCTACCCTCCTTTATCCCCCACTCACACTGATGAAAACAGATTAAAAAGGGAGAATTTTGTTCTGCAGAGATCTTTCATTGAAATGAAGCACAAAGGGTGGAATTATATTTTTCTATTGAAGGATTCACATATGTTTTGAGGGATAATATGTAAAACATGCATTGATTTCCCCTTCAAATTTCAAATACATCACATTTCCTTCAGCAGAAACTGAGATAAAGTGTGGAATTATTCAGAGAACAAATTCTCCAGACCTTTCCATAGGTCTGGAGATCTATCACACAACATAAAATACTATTAAGAAGGTGTTAGAGAAATCCCAGCAGTGGTGCAAAAATATGTGTAAACTTGTGACTCATACACTAAAAATATTTGTATTTTTACAAGTAAGAAACTGGAAAAAAAACCTAGAATAGTATCAAACTATCAGTACAGCCAATAAAATAACATTTTACAAGGCATGCTAAGTGGCCTTCCAAAACTGGGCTATTTGTCACATATATGCAAACTAATAAAAATATTCTGCATGCTTCTCCCCTCAGATTCATGGAATATTATAATCAAGATACAAACATGACAGGCACATTCTCTCTTCTCTGAGAAATGAGAGCTGACTCATTCCATATCATGCATTTATCTCTGAATACTGCATTTTCCTCTGCAGTATGAGGAAAAGAATAGACTTCAACACTACAAAGAAAACTCTACATCCATCTTATCCAAGCCTTTCTCTCTAGTTTAATGAAGATAGCCCTCCTCATTAAAAAATTCACTAAGAAACACATTTCACATCCCATTTTTTTCTCTAGGACTTTGGTAAATAATGTAATTATTCTCCTGTGCTTTCAATGGAATTGGATAGGTAACACCTTTTAAAATAGGTATTTATTTTTTAAAAGAATGCAAACTCTAAAATCATGAGAGAGAAACTGCAACAAATTATCCTTTAAGCAACTAAAGCAGAACCTTACAAGCCTTCAAGGCTGGGTTTGTAACATGGATTCCATGGTAATTTACGCTAAGCAAGTACCTGAATGTGAATTTTTCAGGCTTTATAAACTGGGTCATTGATTCTTATCAGTGAACCATCATGTATTATTCAATTAGTGCTACTTTTCTTGACACCTATAACAAGGACTTATTAACATTTAATTTGTCCAGAAATGGCTATTCATTGATGCTATTCAATGGGAATATTAGCAAGTCTCAACAGACAAGTTCTATACAAAAGGAAGAGGGAAATTACATCTCTTTCTATGTAACTATATCACCATATATATATCAATATATCACTATCACTACCATCCTCAACAGAAGCTGGGCTCATCCTTTTGACCAGTTCAGTCCTTCAACAGCATCAATAAAAATGTACAAATAGTCTCCTTATTAAATTTAGCTTTATACAAAGTGAACAGTGTGAATTTTCTGTATAAAATAAGCCCTTTTTCACTGGTGAATTTATGAATATTTGGCTGGACTATTTGTGTGTCATCAAAAAGTTGTTAATGACAGTGAAAAAGAATGAAGAAAGGCAAGGACTAGCAAGAAGGAAGTTCCTGCTACTATGTGTTTCTCAGGAAAATAAGGCAAGTGGGACGAAGAACACCTATCTAATTTTACATTCATTCAGGGTGTAATTACAAAACTAAAGACAATGGAAGACAGTGAAACAACCCTCAAACACTGTTTTAATTAGGCCCTCTCTTTGTAAGAATAAAATATTAATGAACACTCAGAATGTCCTCATAGGACTCAGATTTACTTCTCATCTTCCAGACAGAGCCATTCCAAATGTATGCACAATGCTCTTTGAAAGATGCAAAAATTAAAACATTTTTTCTCTAGGAATGTCTAATTTGAAACTCTTGCCTCCCAGACATGCTGGATTAACATGAACATACTGAACCTTGCAAAGGAAAAGGTTCAAGAGGCTGCTTCCAGTCACTTGTGTCTTCACTGGGGCATGGACCTGTCCCAAACCTAAAACATAAAGTACCAGTTCAAGCAAGACAGAGTTGAGTAAGAATTACCTATAACACAAATACTCTGAGAGTGCTGTGCTGGGGTTGACACTGGTCTGGAAATTGGAAAGAAAAGCAGAAATATTCTGATTTTTAAAGACACCAGGGAAAGCCCTGGTTTCTGAGCAGAGTTAGAAAACCCACACAACATGGCCCAGAAGTACACAGATAAATCACTTCAGGTGGCATCAGCACTGCAAATAGGAACTCCTCCTCCTTCTCCTCTTGAATGGAAACTTGGGCTTTAAATAAATTAATTCCATCACATAAAAAGCAGGCATATGTGAACAACTAATTTTGGCAATTAAGAACACCCAGGTGGCTCATGTTTGTTGGTCTGAAAAACACCTTCTCATTTAGTGATATAAATCAAGAGTAATTGCATTAAAAATTAAGAAATCAAACCAGTACAGCAAGCGAAGCAGATCCACTTAGAGTTATGTGGAAAACAGAATTTCAGTCCCAGGAGAATCCCTGACACTTCAACACTAAATCCAATGTCAAAAAAAGGAGGCAACTCAATATATGACACCTTGTGGAAAGCTTGCTTTGTTTTGCAATGCTGATTAAATGAAACTGTCTCCATTTAAAATGTTCTGCATTTTTAAAGCTGAAGAGCTGGAGGTAGATTTTGGGGGTTGGAATTAAATGATCCACTCTATGATTCCATGAGGTGCCTGTTTTGAACTTACCTATTGAAAAATAGAGGTCCATTCACAAATTGTAATTTACTGAGAAAAACATGCAACTATCAAGAGCTCATATCTTCCTCAGGAGGATCCTTGTGCAAGCTTTAAGACCATTGGACACAGATATAAATCTGTCCTGTTGCTGTCCCATGGGTAAAATTGGCAGAATAAAAAAATCAGCCTAATATTTCATTATGTATTTGTAGTATTTTTATCCCACGTTCTTAATTTTGTGCGCTGTAACTTCTCACAGAAAGCCTAAACCAGACAATAAAACAAAATTGGTCATTTTAAACCATGCAGGAGTCCTGAGCATCGCTCCCCTTATCTTGTGATTTGTGTCTGCAAGGTTCTTGCCAGCTTCTGCTGATGGAGGAAGTTCTTGTATGGTTAGAAAAGCTTACGAAAACTCAAATACTTGAAGACTGCCTCCAGGCTGCTCTGCTAGGACATTGTGCAACCTGGGATTAGACTGCCAGGAGATGTCCTGTTAGAAGGCTTTCCCTGCATGCAGAGTTGTCACCGTTGCTCCCATCTTGATTTCTTTTGCAGAACAGCTCCATCCTTTTCTCCCTGAGTCTTGGCCTTTGACTTCTCAGGAAGCTTCTTATGCCCTGCTTTAAACTCCTTAATTAACCTGGGACAACCTGACAATGACATAACCTGTCTTGGATGTAGAGTGTGTTATCTCTGACAGAGTAGATATTTAGGGAAGGAGGGTTTTTGAGCTACTGAACTACCCATCAAGAAGAAAAATGTAACTAAACAGAATTAAACCAAGGAAAAAGGACTCATGCTTGAGCAGCTCAGGAAGAACTGCAGCTTGTGGGAAGTACTCACACTGGAGAAATTTGAGGACTGTCTCCTGTGCTAGGGGTACACACTGGAGCAGGGAAATGAGCCCTCTCCTTGAGGAGAAAGCAGCAGTAGAAACAACGTGTTATAAACTGATTTTAACTCCCATTCCCTATCTCTCTGTAACAGTGAGGGGGAGGAGGTAGAGCCCAGGAAGGAGGGAGGGATGGGGGGAAAGGTGGTTTTATGATTTGTTTCAATTCTTATTCTCCTGCTCTGATTGAGATTGGTAAAAAACTCAACTACCTTCCCCAAATCAAATCTGTTTTGCCCATGAGACCAGCCAGTGAGGGATCTTTCTTTGTCCTGTCTCAACCCCTAAGCCCTTCATTATATTTTCCCTGCCCTGCTCAGATGATGAGGGGAGGGATAGAGCAGTTTTGGTGGGCAACCTATCAACCTGTGCAATTCATGGGTGTGAGGAAGAGTTGGCCTGGCTGACTCCTAAGTGCCAGTATTATGCACACCTTGCAAGCTGTTGATTATTTTCTAGGTCTGGTGGAAATACCAGTTAGGAAAATCAAGCAAAAGCAATCTCCTAATTACACAGGTTAATCTCTTCCTCCTATTTACATAAAGAAAGAAGATGGCAATCAAGATGCAGTCCTACTGCTGAAGGAAGGCAATGCAGGGGTTTCCAGTCCTCAGGGTAAAAGCTAGGGTTGACAATTCTTGTGTAAAACCGATTTACCTTTGGTTTTTAAAACAGTGTGTATATATACAGCATGTGGGCCTGAAGACAAGCTTTTTTCCTGAACAGTAATTTTCCTTGCAACATCTGCTGGGTTTTCATCTGCTATTTGTGCATGCAGCCTTCTTACTCACATTATGGTCTGTAAATAATGCATATCTTTTTATTTATTTTCATTTAGCCCGCTGAAATGGGTTTTCTTGAATAAGCAGCATCCATTTATGAAATGCTGCAATAAAATTTAACACATCTTCCTGATAGGATTCTGCATCTAAATAAAGTTGTGTAGAATGGAGCTTTATTCCAGGTAAATCAAGAATAACTCAGGTTGGAAATGATCTCTAAGATCATTGAGTCCAACTGCTAACCCAGAATTGCAAAGTCCACCATTAAATCACATCCCTGAGTGCCAAATCTATGTGTGTTTGAAATGCCACCAGGGATGGTGACTCAACTACTTCCCTGGGCAGCCTGTTACAATGCTTGACAACACTCTCAGTGAAGAAAGATTTCCTAATATCCAATCAAAATTTCCCCCAGCATAACCTGATGCCATTTTGCTTGTTACGTGGGAGAAGAGACCAACATCTGCCTTGCTACAAAACCCCTTTCAGGCAGTTGCAAAGAGTGATAAGGTCCCCCAGAGCCTTTCAGGTTACTAGAGAGTGATAATGTCCCCTCTGAGCCTCTTTTTTCTAGGTTAAAGAACCCCTAGTACACTCAGCTACTTCTCATAAGACTTGTGCTCTGAGCAACTTAAAATAAAATAGATAAAAGGAAGGCGGGGGGGGTGGGGGGACCATTTAAATTTAAAAGATTTTAGGCCATAACTGGCTAAATGGTCAGGGAAAGTGATCCAAGAATTCACTTTTTTTTTTTCTCCTTACTAACCAGCTCTTCTACCTGCATTCAAATATGTAAAAACCTCAGCATTCAAACACTGGTGCAAACAGCTGACAGGCTAATAGACCAAAACACAGCAAAACTGCCTTATCATCTCTCTTAGAGGTCTTCTCTGGGCTAGTTCCCTGCAACAAAATATATCTCTCATAGACTAAATGCATCTGTCATGCATTTACAGAAGAGAAAAACTCGCCAAACTTTCAAGGGAAATGACCCTGATTCATTTCTATATAGATTTCTCAAGTCTGGAAAAACACCTGGAGGCAAAATTAGAGGACACTGAGAAGTTATAGTCACATCTAACAGAAGCTGTAACAGTACAAGATTTACAGGGTAAAATGCAGCTGCTGCACCCTGGATGGAATGCTGCTGGTGTGCTCCAAGCTGCTCCAGGATGGTTCTCCACAGACACAACCGGCAGCCACAGCCTCTGCTGAGGGGATGAAACAGAGGGTGGAGCAGAGTGGAAACACCACAGGCCAAGTTCCCTTGGAGTCCTGGCAGGGAGGGGATCTCCATGGTGCTTTGCAGCTGATAAACTGCACAGGGCCTCTCAGCCACGGGAGATAGGAGGCATCTTGTGGCTGAGCCAGGAACTGGGGTGAAATCACCCTCCTGGGAAGAGCTCAGTTCACCATAACACAATTATAGGAACACACATCCCCTTCCCAAAATCACCCTCCTTGGATGAGCTCAGTTCACCATAACACAACTGTACTAACACACATCCCCTTCCCAAAATCACCCTCCTTGGATGAGCTCAGTTCACCATAACACAACTGTACTGACACACATCCCCTTCCCAAAATCACCCTCCTTGGATGAGCTCAGTTCACCATAACACAACTGTACTGACACACATCCCCTTCCCAAAATCACCCTCCTGGGAAGAGCTCAGTTCACCATAACACAACTGTACTGACACACATCCCCTTCCCAAAATCACCCTCCTTGGATGAGCTCAGTTCACCATAACACAACTGTACTGACACACATCCCCTTCCCAAAATCACCCTCCTTGGATGAGCTCAGTTCACCATAACACAACTGTACTAACACATTGTCATATATTGCAACAGTTCTATTGTCATTATATTGCAAAGATTCTGTATTGCTAGAGTTTCATACCTCCTTGATGTTTCTTGCAGGCAGCTCCTCTAGCACTGACTCCTCCTTGTCCTTGCAGTAGCCAACTGACTCCAATTCCCACCAATCCACTCTTTTATAACACTATTCTTATTGGCTACAGGTGTGGCCTGTTAACATCAGGCCTGCTCCTAATTTTTAGTAATTAACCCAGCTGCAACTCTTTAGGGGATAAAATTACATTCTATATCACCTTCATTTACCCATACTGTATGCCCCTACAAACACACATCCCCTTCCCAAAATCACCCTCCTTGGATGAGTTCAGTTCACCATAACACAATTGTATGAACACACATCCCCTTCCCAAAATCCCCCACCCCAGAGTGTGACCACCCCTCACAAGGCACATGCTCTCTGCTTTACTGACTACAGCTGTGAGCAAAGCAAGAGAATTTTACACCAATCAGTAACAAAGGCATCTATGACTAAGAGTCACTCGAGCTCCACCTAAACAGAAAGAAATAGCAGAAAAGTAAGCTGAGAACAGGAGTAAGTTAGGGAAGACTCCATTGTAACTACTGGGATCAGTCAACAGGCTCAACCTATCTTCTTCCCCTGTGGATAAGAAATGTACTCTGCACACTGAATACTTTTACTGGGAATTAGAGCTTCTCTGAATTGTTTTGAATATGTTTTTGCGGTCAGATACTTTCACTGTCAGTCCCTGAACCTTAAGCTGTCACAATTTTATGTTGATAAGGAATGTTATTCCATTAACTGTCAGTATAAGTCCTTCCCAGGCACTGGCAGTGACCAGCAGCAGGGAACACAACAGAATAAAGTGGGTGACCTGCTGAGGGGTCAGAAAATGGGAAGAGACATTGAGGGGTCTCCCTTATACTGCTGGTGTGTGTCCCTGAATAAGTCAGTAGGACCACCTGTGACCCAGCAGGACTGTTCAGTGAAGGATTCCTGTAAGGGGACACTGGCAGAATGGCTGGGCACAAGGGTCCTGGTGTTCCTGGGCTGCTGACAGACAAATCAAACACTAAAGGTCCAGGAAATCTCCCCTTTTCACATGAATCAGAGCTTTGAGCTCCTCCCCACAAGCATGTCATTCTGTCTCAGAAGTATGATAGAGCTAGAATGAATTAAACTCTGCTTATAAGTGCGTTTCTGAGCAGATTTATTCTAGAATATATTTCACTACAAAGCTCTTCAGCAGGTGTTTGAATTCAACCCTTAAAATAATCAAGAGTGGCATTCATATGCTAAAAGAGAACCCCACAGTCAAGTGCCTTGCTTAATGAGAATCTTGGTGAAATTGGTAATTTCAAATTGGTTTAAAGTACTTGAAATTTATTCCACACAGTGCTGACAATCTCACATGCTCTTATTATAATTACAGTGTATAAAAACAGTAAAACAGTCCCTGACCAAAGGTCTGGCAGCGTAATTAAACAAAAACAGCAGAAAAAACTGAAAGAAAACAGATACAGACTGGGAAGTTAAAGTGGAATAAAAATCAATATTTGTGATCTTTAGGTTATGAATAAAACCATATTGCCTCCTCAGGCAAACTTTGCTGGTTATTCTGACAGTTTCTGGCTAGGCACAACATACAGACAGTGCTAATTTAGATTTCTCACAATTTCCTAAAGAATTCCTTGAAATCACTTGGGTCCCAATGTTCCTCTGAGAAATGTAAGCCTTTGAAATAATTCTATTTCATCTCTACTTAAAAACAAACAAAAAATTAGTATAGATCTACTTTATACTCCAGGCAAGAGTTTTGTAATTTTTTTGGAAAGAATTTTCAGCTAAAGGAGACAGAAGAACCAAAAAGAAACCACATGAACCTGTAAGTTAAATACTTATGCTAAATGCACAATTCAGAATCTTGATTAAATATTTGAAAATCATGATTTCACACTGAAAATAAAAATTATAATATAATAATAGGATATTTATAGAAATTGTGAAATAATTTTGATAAATACACTCTGTCATCAAATACAAAGATTCTGTCATGAAACACAAAGTATGATCACTTGGAATATCCTGAAAAAGAAAGTGATAACATGCAAACCCCCTTTTTGGCAGTTATCAGAAACATCTTGCAATGCCCAACATGTTTTTGGCAACAAAGAGAGAGGCTGCTCACTTATGAAGTCAAGAAGAATGCTCTTTATGGGCTTCTTGATCCTCTAACCATATCTTTTGCAGGGGAAAATGAATTTGCCAGAGAGAAGCCCACTAGACAAAAGAAATGCTTTATCCAGTGAGTACTTCCTAGCTCCTGACAGTGTCAGTCATTTCAGTGTTCCCAGGAAAAGTGAATCCTGCCAAGTCATTCCAAGATCAACCACATTCATTTCTACCTGGCAGTAAAAGATGGCTCTTCATTACTCACAGGGTTTAATGAGCTCTGCAATGTTAGCTCCCAGCCTCTGACCAAACTCCAGTACAGGTAATTGCCTCCTGCCTCTCCAAATTCCCTTTGTGATTCCCTTAGGTCAGACACTCTTCAGTCTACTTGAAGCTGCCCATGCAGTGTTAAACACCAGAAGGGGCCACTTTTAATGAATGAATTACAGAGTGAGCTAAAATCTCCCGCTTTCTCAGGCTAGAATTCACAAAATGCATCACTGACATCCATTCATCATTTTTCTAAATGTCACTGGTCACTCAGTATGTTTTAATTAACATTAAATTATTTTAACAGATTCTTTAATGTCTGTGCAGGTGTTTTGTTGGCTTGCAGACTGAGGCCAGCCAGGATCCTGGTCACAATGAAATGTGTTACACTTAAGTGTATTTCACTGAGACATCAGTGAATGTCTCAGGGGCCCCAAAGCATGTACTTACTTCAGGCCTTCAAAAAAACCATGACCAAATTGTGCATTTTTTTTCGTTCAGAAGTGAGGGGGCAAGGGGCTAGAACCTGACAAAATGTTCTGTTGTAAAACATCAAATTCTTGCCATTTCTGGCTGGCTACTCTCATTTTACCATGCATTTTCATGACCTCAGAATTTTGCATGCAGAGCACTCACGGTCAGTGTCAAAACTCCATTGTAACTCCCTTGAAATTAAATAGTTGCACAAAACATTCAACTCCACATCACCTACTCTGCCTGTGGGACAAATTCCAATACTTGCTCCCACATACAAGGATGTAAGGGAGATTCACACCTGGCAAAACAGATCCTGTCCTTTACACTACACTACCTTTACATTGCAACCACAAATTACCTTTTCTTTTGGCATTATCTACTGTCATTGCATAGTTTTTTTTAATTAATCTGAGCATTTTGATAACAAAATATTAATAAAAACTTTAAAATTATTTCCAGTGCTGTGCAGACACCAGAATAAGTTTCTGCTACCAATAAAACAGATGGAGGGGAAAATTCTGCTTCTGTTGGTAGCAGAATATTCTAAACTCCAATTTCACATTTGGTTTAGTCATGAAGACATGCATTTAATCCACAATGCACCATCATGAATTTTTGATTATTTCATTTCAGAGTTATCAATATGCAAGTCCTTTTCCTTTTAGGGTAAGGACTTATTTTGTCACACTTTTATTAGTTTTTCAGTCTCTTTACAAGCTCCAGCTGTTCAAGTTCTGCGCATACAGCACCTCTGAGGGTGACAAGCACGTTTCTGGAGAGTTGTAGAGGGGAATGCCAAAGAACATATGGCCACAAGAAAATAGCATTTCCTTTTGATAATGAACAGGCATCTGTGCCAGTCCCTCACTGAATGGGACTGGCAAGCAGCTTGATTTCCCACAGAACTGATGGAGAATCAAAGCCAAAGCACGTTCAGGTGAACAAGATAATGTCCAATCATCTCATCATTACATCAGTGTGACACACTCCAAAGGCAGCTCCAGAAGCCACCATAGGAATTACCTCATTTTTCCACAGTCTCTGTGAAGAAATAAAATCCTGCCGCTGGTAAATATCTTTCATTGTCTGGTAACTGGGTGCTTTGATTTCTGTTCAAATACAAAGGAGCAGGACAGGTGAAATAATTTCTGAACAAAATTGTTTAAATATGTCAAATGTAGCTGCAGAAAATCAGATATAGGCCCCCAGAAAAGTGAGGAATAAAAGCAAGCACATCTCTCTAGAACCTCAAATGCATGTCAGACAAAGAGCTCAGTTCTTCAGCACTTTATGCAAAACTGCTTGGAGAATGTTTTCCTTTAATACTGTCATTCTGTTATGACACAAATCACATTTATTTCCTTCAGTAACAAAGATTCCTTGAGTTCAAGACAAGATCTGAAGCTGCTCTGGAAGTGCCAGAGCTCTTCAAGTTCAGGACTCCTCCTAAAACCAGGAAGATGCTCGCTGGATATTTTTCAAATAGCAGTAGGGAACAGTAAAACTCCTTTCAAACTGTGCCCATCTGAAATCATACTATAAATAATTTTGAAACAAAAATAAACAACAACAACAGCAACAACACCTTTCCATTAGAGAGGAAGATGGGCTTTGCATCCAAGGCAGGGACATTCAGCTGGAGCTATCTGGACACAGCTCCCAGCTTCAACTCTTTCCCAGCACTATTACAGTGACATCTGGGAAAATCGCAACCACCCTCTCGTATCACAAACAAGGATATCCAAAATCTTCTTTGCTGTCATGATACTTTAGAATACAAACACTTCACGTCCAGAAACATGCACACCTAACCTATTTTTTGAACAGTGAGATGAAAAATCATTCTGCAAATGTGTTGGATAAAAATACTCTGCATGTATTTGAGAAGATTTCAAGGCTTTTCCACACATACCAAGCCTTTTAATCATTAATACTTTTACCTATTATAAGTACATATAAATAGCAAAAAACCTACCACAGATATTGAATGATAAACCCAGACAGACTTTAAAAAGTATTGATTTGCTCCAGCTGCACTGCTGGTATGGGGTTGTCTCTCATGGATTTCAGAAGGGATAAAATGCAGAAATTATCGCTAATGGAAAACATTTAATCTCCACTGTAAAAATAAGATTTGTTTTAGACAGACCTGCAGCTGAGCACTTAGGATTTACAGTGGTGAAGAAAGAGAATGTATATTTTAAAAGGTGTAACTCCAGAACAGAACAACAGAATCAAGTGGAAGGAGTATTTGAAGGTTCAGAAGCCATGCAGGCACCACTGCCTACATCTTCCTCACCTATTTATTTCTTCTTCCTTTCTCTTTTTCTGAATTTCATTATGAAGAAATTAACTATTCCATTAAAGAGTCAATCAATCCTGTGCAATCTTGTTCAAAATATATGTCCTGGCACAAAATTCAGTACTGCTGTCTGCGTGGCTAAAAAAGGATGTTTTGGAAAAAATAAACATAAAAAGATTAAGCTAAATCTTATTTTGTTGAACTATGTTCAGTAATTATGCCATTATATATTAAGCCTCAGCCTTTACCTTATCATGTAAATAAAAAGTCCATTCTATTATTTATTAATTGTGTTCCAGAGTAGAAATCCATGTAATACCAAAAAAAAAAAAAAAAAATCACTTCCCAGGGAAACCAGTCCTTGGTCATTTTTATTGATGTCATTTGAAGTGACTGGTGCCCAAGATCTCTGGGAAAAAGAAAAGTCCTACAAACCTCACACACCTGCCACTGAAATCAACTGCAAATTAATGATGTATGATCTAAAGCTTCAAGTTCCAGTGGCATTTTTATACTGACATCTCCTTGGAAGGCAAGAAGAGATCAACTCCTAAAATACTAAAACATCCAACTTATTCATTAAAACCAGAGAGATTGTATGCAGACCACAATTATAAAACTTTGATTTTTGTCCTGCATTACCAAGAAGGACACTTGATTTACCTTCGCTATTCCCTGGACACCTTGTTATTCTCTTCTCTGGAGTCCCTCTACCTGACCTCCTTTCTCAACATGATCTCTTCACTTTCTGTTTATGCAGAGTTTCCATAATCCAGCCAGTGTATGTTCTCCTTTTAGTGAACCATTTTGAGTTACAATTTATTACTCTGGCATAAAGAGGGATGAACACCACATTCAAAGTCTGTTCTACATTAAACTGTGTTGTTATAATTCTCCACAGGAAAGAAAACAGGATAATCTCCAAGCAGGTTGCTCCTAGTGCTTGAAACCACACCAAGCATGATGGTTTTCATAGATTTCTCTTTCATCTCAAAGGTCAGGCCAGATTTTGGATACAAAAAGTTCTCTACACAGAAGGCAAGAGCCAAGCCTGAGACTGGTCTTGGAGCAGAGCTGATTTTGCTCCTTAGAAAAAGGTGAGATACTCACAAACCAATACATGGGAACTGCTGAATGGGCAGTTTCACTCCCTCCAAGAACCTGAGGGTTTAGCTTATAAAAATAGTTAAAACTTACAGTACTCACACAAAGAACTGAATCAGCAAGATGCAGGATACCCACAGCCACTTGAAGGAAATAAAAAACTACTTTGAGATAACATCTCCTATAAGTACTATTCCTATTGATTATGGCAGCACACAGTGAGAGCTTTATGAAGTGGAATTGAATTTGCCTTACAATATACACTGATTATATTTTCTAAGTGCTGCAGCATTGCTCCATTTCCTATGGGATGCAGACAAACTCTTTTACACTCCCAGGGGGTAATAAACATGATGAGGCTGAATGCTTTGTATGTCTCCCTCCTTGCACATTCACACTTTTGTCTGCCAGCCAATTAACTTGGTCCTTGGGAGAGGAGTTCTCACTTCACTCTGCAAAAATGGACATACAAAGGCTCTAGTCTCTAATATACTGCAATGTGAAAAATACTTCAAGGCTACTGTTAGCTTTCTTTATTAACTGTTTTTATGACTTTAATGCTGTTTCCCATCTGACCATATTGCTACAGTGGCTGCACATTATGGAGTGCTCCTGTCAGCAGGGGTTGATGTGCACTCCAAGGGCAAGGCTTTCTTTAAATTCAGTGCACTGAGACTTTATATTCAGGACACCTTCCTGAGGAGGTGCTCCTCAGAGTTACACAAGCTTGTCAGTGAGCACACAGGAAGAAACAGAGTGTATGTACCTTGGCCCAAGTGCCTGAGGCTCTAGAATACTCAGCTCTGAATTAGAAATGAAGTCAGAAAACACAAAATTCAAACTCACACCAACTGCAGGATGCACAAACCTTTATGACAACCAGCTACTTGGGCTGAGTTTGCTTGTTTAATTACATTTGCTTCATATGCAGGCTGAGATCATTAAGAAAGAGAAAACACTTCATCAAGAATTGTCAGGAATCATATTATGCATAAGAACTTGGGTAGCCTGGGAAGAGATTTATAAGAAGCAAGTTATTGTTTTTCTAAAACTATCTTGTTCTAGAGGTCACAACATAGCACAAAAAAAAAAAAAAAAAGAAAAAAAAAGGAGAAATGGTAGTAAACATGCAAAAATATCCTCATTGTATTCTAAAAACCTATGTTCTGATCAAAGAGGCTCCTTGAAAATTTGCCACAAAGCCCTGTTACAGTTTTTAGGGGAGTGGATTAGGTTTACAGTGGATTGGTTGGATTTGGGGAGCTTGCAGAGGCCATAGTGACTCCCTTCCTCTGAGACACTGCAGTGAGAAATGCAGGAGAAATACAGAGCTAACAGCAAGAAGGAAGGACTGAGCTGCCCTTTGTGAGCAGGATGGTTGGGCAAATGAAGGCAATTTATCACTCACACCCTGAGCACACACCTAGGACTGAGCCATCCTTCACCTCCCCTTGGCTCCTGCTGCCTCCTGTTCCCCACGGCTGCTGAGCATTTCCTGGGAAGCTCCACACCCACACCAACTCCTTTCTGAGTTCTCCATCTCATATCTCATGCTGTCTCTTCTGCTCCTAACTATCTTCTGTTTCCCCTCTCTGCTGTTTCTTAGGTCATTAACCCCACTGACTCCTGCCTACACTCCATCCCTCTCCATCATCAGCTCCTCCCCATGCTCCACAGCCCTTCATTAGGGTATATTGCCTCAAAACAAACACTTAACAATCATTTTTGCTTCTACCTAGGTTTCATTCTCTCTTTTTGTATCTGGTTTTCATAAGAGATGCACCTTTTTCTCCACATCTGTGCTGACTCGCTCTCATTTTTTTCCCTCTCCCACCTTTAAAATTTCTTTGTCAGTACATTCAGCCAGTGGTACTTTTCTGTAGCCTCCTTCACACCAAACCAGGTATTTTAAACAGAAAAGAACTGCAAAGTATCTCCTGACCAGTAGTCACAGACTCTAAATTAATAATTATATTGTCTGCCTTTCAAAATGACCTCTTATGATCCCATTTTATCCCAAAAACTCCAATAATTTTGGAGCCAACATCAATCTAGAAATATATGCCACTGAAATTAATGCATTTCTAGATAATAGGAAGCTCCAATGTATCTCAAATTTAAAGGAAGAGTACCCTAGAGTAATAAAACTCCAGCAACCACTCACAGCTAATTTATTTCAGATGTATGTATAAGGCTCCAATTTTATTACAATCCCAGTGGAGCAAGGGAGCCTTAACCTCCACTGGATTATTATAATTTCCAAATTGTTTGCCCATCCTGCTTTATATCTTAGGGAGGTTTGTATCAAACACATTGTTAGAACAGCCAAACCTCTGGAGTGGGATTTGCTTTGGTGGAAATGATTAAAAACGAGGAGGGCATTACAGCCCCAGTAATGTATGTTTAAATTATACAACTGACAGCTGCAGTCTCAACTGAGGAACTGATTGAAACACTTGAGCAGATGCCTAAAACTTCTCCTTGCATGGTTTCTCCTCCCTCTGTGTGAAGGTGCACTGTTGTGGGTGCCTTCAGCAGTAGGAGGATATATTATTCTATAAAGCATGTGATGCTACTGACTTTTTGGTATTTATATTTTATATTGTGCATACTCAAATACTGTCTGAATCTAATTAAATGTCCTATGTTCTCCATCCATTAAAAAAAAAAACAGAAAAACAACTTTGTATGATATTTTTATCCACATTTAAAACTGCACACTACTAGTCTTGAGAGTCTCCTTCCCTCTTTGTATCCTGTGTATCTCCAGTATTTTAGTGCAGATATCTGAATTTCTATCACTCTCATAGGTGTTGGGGAAAGTAGCAACAGTCATGCAGCTAGATTTCTTAGCACCTCTGCAGATACATACACACAAATCCTTTTTCATAAGTCTTCAAGGCTTGCAAGATTCTGGAAATTTGATAAATTCATGCAGCTGCCTTTCCATTAAAGACTTCTAAGAGGGTGGCTCTTTTGGAGGACTGGGAATTGCTTTTAATTAAACAAACCAATTTCATGGTTACTTATTCATATGAGCAGATGCAAAAAAGTGTTATTACATAAGGGTTCCCAACCCACTGGGCAATATTCTGGTGCCCATCTGTTCTCATCAGGAAGAGACTCCATACTGAAACATGGCTCTGGAATGGCATTTCAGTCTCCCTAGGGACAAAGTCAAACCTCAGCTTCACAGGGAATTCTGTGTTTGCTCCCAGGAAAAGCAGCACAATGTACCTGGGCAAGGAGGCAGAGCCTGCAGATCCTACTGTGAATGTCAAGGGAACTTCAGCAGGCACATATTCACCAACTGAGAGCCTACTCCCATGTTTGTAGTTCAAATCTATTAAAGGCCATCTACACTGTAATTTCCCTCTGTTGAATTTTAAACTCCATAAGCTAAATTGCTGCAAATAAGTATGTGGAACCTCTTATTTCCATTAAAGCCTGATTTTCAGCATAGCTCAATTCAATTAGCAGCAGCCTTTCTTAACTAAGTCTGTCCACAGCAATTTAAATTTCTTTCCTTTAACCAGTGTAGTGAAAAAGTTTGAATTTCCATGCAGACAATTCCCACCTTAACTTTCTCATTATCACTGTTCAGAAAACAGCAACATATTTCTAAATGAGTACTTCATGTAGCCTCTTCTCAATTATACTTTTCCAATTATTGCATTTTCCCCATTCAGAACCTGGATTTTATTATAGAACTTTACTGAAATTTGAAAGATGCCTGTTCAGTAATTCTCACACATTCTGAAGGCAGGCAGATAAGCTTTACACATGACCTAAACTGAAAGACCAACTAATAAAAAACTCTTTACCTTCACTTTGCCTGGTCACTTACACCAGTCACCTACAGTTAGCAACATTTTATGTAAGTATAATGTGGGTTTACATATAAAATGTATATATAAATACATAATGCACAATAATATACAGTCATGATGAGATGGTTTGGTTAGCATAAGGTGCCAAGAGATACAGAGGAAGGTGGAAAGATTCTGCCTTCACCAGTATTTTATCCACTGTCCAAAAACTGTGAAAGGAATCTAAATAAAAAGAAATCAATACACTCCTCTCATGAAAGATGTGAGATCAGATGCTCGTTTTTCCTTTCTTAAGAAGCTCAGAAAAGAACAAAGGTGTTAACAAAACACAGTGCTGGAGCCATTAGCCTCATCAGATAGCATTGCTATCTCCCTGCAGCTACAGATTGCTGCCTGCTTTATTTAACAAATTCCATTCTCACAGGTGCATATTTATGTGCAGATACTCCTGTGATTAAATCCTTCCATGAATATAAATCCCCACTTAGGAGTTATCAAGCATTATCAGCCTTCATTCATATCTATACACACACACTCATTCTGAACATAATTGTGACAGTGACACAAAGGGATTCTCATCAATTGTGTACAAGAAAAAGCAGATTTTAAAGCCCTCTAAAACGTACTTCAATGTTCACACATTATCTGACCAGAAGAGAGGGGTCAAAGGTAGTAATCCTAAATTGCTAAAATGTTTGCAGCAGTTTGTGTTAAAGCTGTAAATAAATATTATCAATAGGAGGCATTGGTTTTCACAAAACACTTGGTCAAATAAGCTGGCAACCAAAGAACTGAAAACAAACTGAACTTGCAGCAAATATAAGTGATATTTTGGTTGAACATAATTTAGTGTAAACAACTACGGGGGGGAAGCTTGAACAGAAAGAGAAGGAGGGAAAGCAGAGCATCAGTTTTCTGTACAAGGCATGACACAGTTCCTCAAACAGATAAATTTACATCTACAGGGCATTAAACAGCTTATAAAAGAGCCTGGTGTGTTAAAGAGCAGAAGGAAGTCAAGGCTGGAAACACGATCCACCTGAGAAACAACACAACCAGGATTTCCCTACAATCACGTGCAAAACATAATTAAGTCTCCATGCTGTAGACACAGAGTTAATTTGACATATCATGGAAATTTTGATAGCACAGTCACACACCCTCAGGAGACAGAGTGGGACACTGATTGCTCTGTAGTGCCCTGCTAAGCAGAAACAGTTCTGCAGCTACACTGCAAGGGTTACCTCGCCCACTGCTTGCACAAACCAAGGGTAAGACAAACATTTACCTTCACATAGGAGGTCTGACTGATGAGAGATGTGGGGCCTCAGCTGGTGTGCAAAACCACCTTTGTTCTAATTAATCTGAATTAGGTATTTTTTAAGAGAAACAACCACTGTTGATGACAATTTCTGGCACTGGAGAACACACCAGGGATGAGTTGCTCGTCCATTTTGCTACTGCATGACAAGCACCATGACTTTCTCCACTTCAGTCTTGCATTCATCTGCTCTCAAACCCAACTGTTATATCAGCCTTCAAAGTTTTTTCAGCTTTCATTACATTTTTCCACAAGACAGTGATGCCCATGCTTTAAGTGTGGCAGTGTGCCTTGCCACCAGCCTGGTTTTACATGTGGCCACAGTGAATATTTTCTCCTTGTGCCTGCCTCACCAAGGAGTTCAGCATTACTCAGAGCTTTCAGTTTGCTCTCTCTGCAAGTGACACACTTCTCCCAAACTGGAGCTGTCTGCCTATCCAAATTTGTGATGATTTTACTTGCAGAGTAAAAGAAAGATGTAAAATACCGTAGGGTTAAAAAGCAGGCCCTTTAGGGACCACATGAGAAACACAGGTGTGTAAAAATTATTGGCTGCTAACAAATATATTCTGAGACATATTTACCTGTGGTATTTGCTGGGTTTTCAGGATGAAGAATTTGAGAATTTGACTCTATGTTCTTAGAAGGCTAATTTATTATTTTATGATATTATATTAAAGAATGCTATAATAAAGCTATACTAAAGAATAGAGAAAGTATCTTTACAAAAGGCTTAACAAACAATGAAAAACTCGTGACTGTTTCTAGAGTCCCGACACAGCTGGATGGTGATTAGTTATTAAGTTAAAACAATTCACATGTTAGATAAACAATCTCCAAACTACATTTCAAAGCAGCAAAACAAAGAAAAGCAAATGAGATTATTTTTCTCTGAGACTTCTCAGCTTCCCAGGAGAAAAAATCCTGGTGAAGAGATTTTTCAGAAAATATGACAGTAACGTTTACCTGCTTTATTCCATTTAGCAGGGCCCATGGAAATACTACTTTTCAACATAAATCCCACAATCTATTGAATTCAAACCCCTTCAGATATCTGTGACTGACTAAACCCCTCAGGGTGAAACAGAAGCCTTTGAATGAATCCCTCAAAATGAACAACACTCAAAGCTGGGCAAGGGTGAAGTGCCCAGGAAGCTCAGAGCACAGTACAAAGCAGCTGGCTTTGTGGAGCCACAGCAGCGATCAGACCAGAATGGCAAAAGCAATGATGTGGCTCACCCAAAACTAACAAAATACTTTCAAACAGAGCAACAGGTTTGAGCTGGCTTCAGCCCCAAATATTCCTTCCTGGCAACTGAGGATGCCAAGAATGTTAAGACAGGTAAAGTGAATCACATTAGTATTGTGATTGATTTCTTTATTTGATTTAAATGGGCAGTTTTTCTTCAATTTTTACATTTTTCTAAGCGTAATTTACATTTGCATTGTGTTTTCCATATATTTTGTACCACTCTGCTACATAAAAAGTTGCATGGAACATTAAATATCTTTAAATAAGTAAGTTTGACATTAAACATTACACTCTTCACTCATGGAATATTTAAAAGAATCTGGTCTGAGGATTTTGGACTCTGACAACTTTTATGGCAAACTTTAAATCAATGGCTTTATCAATGAAATACAGTCTCAAAACATGGATGTCTAAATTGTTAGGCTCTATTTCCCACAAATCCATGTGCATTAGCATTCATTATACCCCACTCACTAAACTCTGTGTCATTCAAGTCTCCCAATAACCATTTCCTTGGATTACAGATTTACTGACAGGAATTCTGCTTATCCTGTGACAAAACTTTGTCTCTGGAATTCCCAAAATATTACATGGTTATTTTTTAAAAAGGTAGGAATGTCAGAGAGACAGTTTAATATAGAATTTTCCAAAGTTGAACTGACTCTTTTTTAGAGTTAAGCAACTTTAAAGAATCATTTCCTTAAGCCACAGAGACATTTGTGCTGGCAAAATGTGTTCCACAAGACACCTACAGTGCCAGAAAAGGCAGGTTCCCATATATCAGGGACACATCTAAGATAGATGCTTTCCTTAACAACTGCCTGGTGATTTGCTGCCAGCACTATCTACTATTACACTACATTTCTCTAGTTGGGATTCAATTCTTCTTCTTGGGATGCAATGATTTCCAAGATTATTTACTTACTGACTTATGACACAAACCAAGAGTTTGACTGATTCCCCTCCCTGTGCTTCCTCTGCCATGGATTTCAGCACTACAGTTGTACCTCTCTCTCTCTTCAGGCTCCCAGCATAACATGACTATCATATAAAATTCCTTCAGTTATCATTTTAGGCAAAATGTTTCACTCAGTGTTATAAGAACTTTTGCAAAGCAATCTTCTGGTTTCTTTTGATTGTCTCACTTCTTTTAATAAAGCCTGCCTGACATACCAAGGGTATTTTCATATAATAGGAAAAGCCCAAAAACTACTTTCTCCTCTCATTATGATGCACAAGTAAAATTCTTCAGTATTTTTGCACACCAGCTGAGGGGCCCCCCAAAAAGAATCATCTCTTATGGAAGAACAGCAGGAAAATGCAAAAATCCACCTTTCCAAGGGAATACCTGCTGTTTTCCATGGAAAGAGTCAACACCCAGGGGAATGGGGTAAAAGGAGCAACTGTGTTCCAGCTGTTTATAATCAGCCCATTTTGTTTATAATCAACTAGTGTGAATCAAGAGGCCAAAATCAAGCAATTACATTTTCCTTAACACATTTATGAGCTACTCAAAGCACATGAGTTGGATGTTTCATGTCACCTAAAATAGCTCATATCAGCACCTTGCAAGGATTCATTTGTACGTTTAAGATGCATAATTTTAATAGCAATAAATGCATAAATTAATAGCAATAAAGATGCATAAATTTAATAGCAACTCTGGAAGAAAAAAATAAATAAGAACAAGAACCCAAGAGTGGGCCTGCATTGTTATCCATGCTTCTATTCAGATTCCCATGGCACTTAGGCATCTAGATGCAAATTTCAGGAGCAGGGCCTGATTTATAAAGGTGCTTAAAGCTAGGAATAGAACTCATAATCATTTTGAAAATCCCAGCAGGTCCTTAATCTTCATAATTAGTCACTTAACTGCCTCATTACAGTTGGCCCAATTCTCAGCTGCAAGCAAGGGCTATGCTGAGGCACACCATGTTCCTAAAAGTTCTTCAGCTCAATCTCAGCTGGCTCAGCCATGCTTCAGTGCTTTATTCCTGGTTTCAGTCATCACAGAGTTGGACAGGGTAGAAAAAACATACACAAGGCAGCAATAACTTATAATGAAACAAGGGTAGACAAGGCATAGGAAAACATCACTCTCCAAAAGCCTGCCCTGCAGTCTATAAGTTGTAAGATGGCTGTTTTCTGTCAGAACTGTTCAATGGGCTTTGCTCTAGGTCTCCTCCTAAACTGTTAGACCAGTTGGCTGATCTGCCTTAAGTCTGTCTAGGTCTTGACAATCTGGTGGGAAACAACCCAAGAAGATCCCCCAGAAGTGAATAAACTTCACTGCTGTTTGTCAGGTTTAGTGAAATACAGGTAAATGAGAATTTATAGCAGTTTTTAACCCTCGAGACCCTGTACCCTCTGATGTGCTTCTAACTTCTTTATAAATAACCTTCAGCCATCTCATACTTGTGGTCAGGCAAGCACCGGGCCTGCAGTTGTTTAATCTTATTTTCCTTTCATTCCCTTAATGAGTCCATTAATTAATCAATGAGTGGGACAAGTCAAACCTCTCCTTTCCCAGTCTCAACACATGAGAGAAGCTGAAGTCTCTTGCATGGATCTTCTCCCTACCATCAAAAACAAGTCCAAACAAAAAGCCACCCATCCCTCCTGAAAAACCTCCATACACTATAAACAAACATATAGGACTACCCACCCATAAACCTTTGAGAACTCCACTGGCTGCTGATCACAGACCTTACATGAAACCCCACTGCTCTCAGAACAGTATATATTATTCCAGATATTACAATATGTTCACTCAACACTCACATTCTTGTCACAAACTACATTTATTCTAATGTGATTCTAGGCAACCTGAGCAAACATTAAGAAAAAGCAGGACTTCCACAATTACAAGACAGAAAATTAATCAAGACCTGTCACCCTCCTACAAGCTGTTTCCACAATAAAACTGCTAGAAAATGAATCTTCAGAACTTGAATTTTCTGCTTAGGAGCTTCCAAGATATTCTGATCAAATCAGGTAAATTGGCAATGAAATTTATCTGCACCAGCTCCACACCTATTCATTGCTTATTGTGGGTTCAGTGGTCAAAGGCACTCATATTTTGGTGGTGGGAAATGCTATTGAGGAGGAGGATGTCCAAGCCATCCCTGAAACAGGCCTGGCAAAAGCCCAGCTTCAACAGGAAGTGAGCAAAGGAGCACTGCTAACACCAAGGAGCTGCCAGCAACTGTGGCACAAAAATGCTCTTTAACTCCATTCACAGTTTAATTAAATCCCCAGTTTAATTAGTACAAAAAAAAAAAAAAAAAAGAGTCCTGATCAGGGCCACAACTCCACATGATATAGCTGGAATTCTGTTTCCATTTTTAAATTAAGCGCCTGGAAAATATTCAAAAGAAAATTAAACCTTTCCATAACAAGACTGTGAAACTCATCATAGATACATTTAAAACAAGCATAGCTTCAATTGGGTAAGAAAGCAGGATAAAATTTTAAAGTTGCTTGGTAATGTTTGAAATATAGCTTGGTTATATTTACTGACAAGTAGGAAGTAATTTGAAATGCAAAAGTATTTAAAAGTAATTTCTGGCCTTTGGGGTTTGACTTAGAGCTTTTCATAGAAGTTCTTATTAAAGAAGCCTTCATTCATATAAATAATGTGAAAGGTGACATAAATAATCTGTTACTACAGGGCTGTAAAGAAGACTCAATCCTCACATCATTGCAATTAAGAGCAAAAGTAAAAAATAAAATAGCTTTTATGGGGAACTGATAGCAATCAGAGTTCGTTGATTTTACTGTTCCTGGCTGACAAATTGATGTGAAAACATTTATAGTACACCATAAATAGAGCTTAGAGGCAGTCAAAATATACAAGGCAGAATGAGAATCCCTAATAAGGGAACATCTCTAGATATGAGCATCACTGATGCTCTGACAGGCCTGCTAAAATCTTAGCCAAATTCATGGAGATTTGGTCCTCCAGAGTTTTGCGCAGCACATGGCCACAGGAAGTTCAAATAAAACCAGCAGTGTGTTTCTGACTTGGAACTTTGTATTCCCTGAGGTCTCAGGTCCCCAGTATCAGATATTTTTTCAGCCAAATTTACTCTTCCCTCATCTCATAAAATTCAGAGGGTGAAAATGAACACTCCTGTGGAGGAGCACAGGAGCCCTATTAAGGAGTTACTGCTACCCTGTGTCACCCTTTACTAAAATGAGACCCCTACAAGCCAATTATTTAATGACAATTTATATCCCAGTTACACACCTGATATGCAGGTCTTGGAGATGCTTATTGTATTCCTGAAAACTTTAGACTTTGTCCTGGCTTGTCTGATATTCATGGAATTTATTTTTGTCAAGCCAACTTGCACCAGCAAAAGGTCTTATCTTAGACCCTTTCTCTGGAAGGAGTGTTTTAGATTCTGTCATTATTTCTTTTATTAGAAAAAACATAATGCACTTTAATTAGTGGTTTCAAAAACTTATTTCATACTGTGTTACAATTTGTGGCTTCAGTTACTAAGAAAAAAAACAAGCAAATCTCCCAACCAGATGCAGACAGATAGAAAAATCTAAATGTATCAAATTGTAGTCTTTAATAAGACTTTAACAAAAACAGCTGTTATCCAAAAAGTTACCTGCATTTCACTTATTTCAACTTCTTTAATGTTTACCGCTACCTCTTCAGTGACTTTGGGTTTGTTTATGTCAAAGAAACAACTTCCATTTTAAAGGTCAAGAATAAACATTAATTGGGGGCAAAGAGAGAAATCTCCCAGCTGACTTAATACCCCACAAATGGACTTGAAGGGCAGTTCACAAATTTCAATAGACCTGTTGTTCCCTAAAGTAAGGATGCAAACATAATAGTACACCATTTCTTTTAAGCATTCAAAGAACCATAGAAAACTCAGTAAGAATCAAAGTTCTCACTGTTATACAGAGCAGAATTCTTTTTGCCTGAATCATGAAAGAAGATGTGATTACTACTCCTGGTATCACATTTCCCTTCCAAGTTTAACCTGATGTTCATACACTTCTGTGGAGGTCTAACTCCAAAGAGCAAGATACATTGATATATAAAATATAATAGTAAATGTAAATGTAAATAGTAATGTAAATAGTCACAGTGGCATGCCAAGCTTAACAATGCTGAGGATTTAGTACCTAAATGGAAATAAAATCATTTTACATAGTTATTAACTAAAATATATGTTTGATTTGCTTTTTTAATGTTCATATCTGCAGAAAATGTTACACACATTTGTAACACCTGAAGATCCATTGTGGAATTTAGACAGGGTGTTGTAAATGATATAACTTTCCTAACTAATTAGTATGAAAAGTGAGAAATCAATAACCAATAGAGAATAGAATGCTAATTAATTAAGTGAAATACCTAACTTAGAGCCAATGAGCATTCATTTCTTTGACTGCTAAAAATGTATAAATAAGTGAAAAAGTTTTATATCAGTATCTGTGTGGAGGCCATAATTTTGTGGGCCACACACCTTCTGGACAAGAATAAGACAATGACTTACCAACATTAAAACACAGTGTTAGGGGGTCTTATTTATCCCAACAACTTCAGAGAATTTTGGTAACAAGGGAAGTGTTTAACTGATTACTGCATAATAAACAATTTCATAAGCACTCTCCAGAATCCATTACTGAATATGCTGTACAAGCACTGCAATCAGGTACTATTCAAATTATAAGGAAGTCAAGATAATCCAGTCATTTTCTGATAAGCAGCAGAAAATATGCCCAAAATTAAAAAGCTCTCCACAACAGCAGTGATTTCCACTCCCTGTGCACAGTTATTCCTTCCCTGCAGATTGCCTGAGGAGAGCTGCTCCAGACCCCACATTCCAATGCCTCAGCCACCCTGGCACCTTTTGGCCCCAGAGACAACTTGGAAGTTTGTTTACTTGGCAAATACCAGATTCAAAACATGTTCTGTGCTCTCAAAGTCAGCCAGAGACATCCAGAAATGGAAGAGTTTCAGCTCCTTGTGCAACTTAACACCTCTCCCTGATGTGTGCATGATATATCAACTCAATTTTCCTTTCGTGCTCCTGTAACACTTCTTGGTTTCTTTCTATCCCCACCCCACCCATGTTCTCCCAAGCTGGAGCCCTGGTTTGTTGCTTCTCTACCACTACAGAAAGGTGAGGAGGGACCTGGTGTGGACATTTGTGCTGATCTCAGGTGTGTGGCCAATATTGGGACCACCAGAAGTCAGTAGGATTGTACGAGGAAGTAGTTTCAGGCTCTTCTGGACTTAAAGGTGTTTAATCCAAAAGCAAACCAAAAAATGCCTTTTTACACTCTCAGAGCTGCTCTAAGTCCTTTCCTCCAGATGGGGTCCATCTGCCACTGCCATCTCTTACTTATTATGTTCTTATTTCCACGTGAATTGTTAGATGCAATAGCAGTAATGTCAGTGGCACTGAACACTGGGACTAGGTCATGGTTTCCCACTTTGCCTGGATGCTTATTTTCTATAATTTCCCACCTATAAATTAACATTTATCTTACTGATGGGGACTATTATCAAGTTGAAATCCATATTCTACTGAAATGAATCACTTAATTAAGACCACAGTGCTATTCTTACTGTGTAGAAAAGTATTTTCCCAGTCATTTTCAGTACACTGAGTACTGCTATAGCTACAGGAGCAATACAGTGTAATAATATACTCTGGAATAATAATTTGCACTTGTACAGGGTAAAGGTGGTTAATATTTTTTGAAGAACACCACAAGATACATCATCACACTTGAACTCATTTCATTCAAATTCTGCTCATATGGTTTGACACATAAATGTGTTTTCAAATAATATTCCCACTAATTGCATCAGATCTTTTCTGGCTAAAAATTCAAAGAATCTTCGAAGGAAATGTTCAGACCGGGAACTCTAAAACCATTCAAACAAAGTAATTACTGTTTTTGCTACCCTTAAAATTGCACTTTTTAATAAGTGGGTTGCAAGCATTCAAAATTAGCAGTTTTACCTGTTATTGAACTTCCATTAGCAGCTGATTTTCTCCCTGGGACACCAACATGGCAGATTCCCACTGATCTTGAACAAAACACAAATGGTATCATGGAGAAATGGAATATTTTTTTCCTTACAGATTATCCCGAACCTACAGTTGCTAAGTGAAAATATTACTTTAACAGTGCACTTTCATAAAAACCACAGAAATCACCAAGGTTATATGGGATTTCCAGTGGGGGAAATATTGATCTTTATGACAAAAGGAAGAGGAGTGATGGAGAATAATACACTTGCAGTAGTAAAATAGACTATTTACACAGTAAATATCAAAGACATGCTTTGAAACTTGGAAAAAAATGCAATTAAAAACCTCTGTTGGATCAGCTTTGCACACAGCCTCACCCTCAATCATAAACAAGTGCAATTCCCCCTTTCATTGGTACTCCCAAGAGTTCTTTTTTAGCATCTTTAGTCAACAGTAAGTAAAAAAAATCCACATACAGTAATTCCATAGGACTATAGACACTACCAATACATAAAATATATGCAATGTATTTTTAATATATTTTCTAAAACCTCATATTCATCCTTTTAGCTGTAAAAGGTGAGGGAATTCAAGTCAAAAATACAGCCTGTATCTCCAGTGGAACTACTAATTAAAAACCTTTCAGATATTCAAAAGAAGCAGTCAGTGTCTTTTAACCATACCTACTACTGTTACAGCTTGAGTCATGGGTGATGGAAGAGGAGTACAATGCAGAACCTTAAAGAGCTGATGCTGCAATTTCTTTTAAATTAAAAGCAAATCTCTTTATGAAGAAGAGTCTTTGTGTGATTAAAATCTACCATTATGAAGGAACTCATTTTCATATCTACATTTAAACAACAAGATTTATCAAATACAAAGGTGATCGCAAAATTCAGTGAGAGCTTTTACTGATTTAATGGCAATAAGAAGAATGTTTTTATTTACCTAATCTGTTAAATTAATTTATTTCTAGAAACAATCAAAGAAAAAAGCAGTAGCAGAAAATAGCAGTAGCATTGTTCAACTACAAGGCTATTATAGCTACTAGTACAATAAATTTGATGAAAACCTTATCAACAAACTTGCAAACAGAAAATTTACAACATTACTGCTTGAACTTTTTTCAGAATATTTCATGTGGTTTCAGTGATAAGATGTGTCTTGAGAGAATGCACAAAAAGTAAAAGTCACTTTAAAAAACCAACAAATTCTGCCTGTTTGGGTTACTATGATAACAAAAAAGTCTTGACTGCTGGGGGAATAAAGAATGGTCTTGCCTGATGTGTGGCTGAAGTGCTGAAAAAGTGGTGCTATTTAACAAGTACAACAGGACACTGAATTTCCAGCCTGTCTGGCACATTTGCCATGTGAAGTGTTCAGCACATCCCTTCCTCACCAGAGTTCTGCCTCATGCTAATAATGTCATCCAGGCTAGTCAAGGTCAGATTACTGAGGCCAATGCACCCAATTTGAAACCACCAGTTCACTCTGGGGAAAGCCAAGGCCACCCTGAAGGAGGAGAGAATCAGAGGACAAAGTGACATGGAGAGTAGGTCTTTCCTTGAGGTCCCTACACACTGGCACATGACTAATGCAGAATATAAAGAACTGCAGGCAGCTGAGTAGTAAAAATGATTTTTCCAGTGTTTCACCCACCCTGTTAACCTGCTTTTATGCAAGGATACCCCATGCTCAGAGGAGGTGCCGAGGTGAGCTTTTGCTTATCCATGTACATCAAAGTTAACAAAGTTATCATTAACTTTGTTGGTAAAGTAAACATTTTTTTGTTTCTTAATTTTGCCAGAAGTGCTGCCCACTGGCAGGTAATGATAATGACCCTCAGAGGAGTAGTGGTTATATTTATGAGAGAGGAATTAAAAAAAGATATAAATCCATAGTTTCCCTTTCTTCCACCAGTTTCATCAGAAACTTTCTTTTCCCTTCCATCCATTCCTGTCCCTTGGGTCCAGCAGAATGTATCATGAAACTATCTGCTCCCTGTGTCATTATCTCCAGAATCAAAACTTGGTTAGGGTTTAAAAGGGATTGTACTTGTTCCCACTTTCTGAGGAGACAAATAAGGACCAGTGGCTTGCCAAGAGTTTAGAGATACCAGATCTTAATAACATTTCCCAAACTCTGTGTTGCAGAGCCACAGACACTTCCTGCAGAGTCCAAGTGAGAATTGCTGGTTGCTCCTTGTTCTCTTTGAGCACTGTGCTGCAATGTCTGAGCTGCAAGCCTTGCTGAAAATCCTTTACATCCAAACAATCCTTTTTGACTGAAATGAAATAACCTAAGTCAAGAATCTAGTATTTACTGTGCTGGTGGCCAAACAAGAGAATCCAAACTTCTTTGTCTGAAGTTGGACACAACTGCAGAGCTCTGTATTTGTAAGTTACATCTGGAAGGGGTTTACAGGTAATTCAAAATGAGTTAACCAATGTCATCTAAAATTAGGTGTGACAATCTCAGACTGTATTAAGCAGATGGGCAAAAAATAAAGAAGACAGAAAAAAAAAGAGAGAAATTTAAAAAATTAAAAAGGAATAACATTCCTCTACCTCTTACCAGAGGCAAAATTCTGAACCACTGTGAAGTCTTTATATTCTGATTCAATGGGTCAACCCTCCAGACAGAAGAATTTACTCCTTTTTAAAGACTCGTGTGGCAATTTTTGCCACTTCTGCTACTTCAAACTGAACAGATTTTCATTTTTCTGTGGGTTTTTATTCTACAAACAATTTAAATAAACATTCAAATGAAGGCACGGTATATATGCTTTGGGTATTTTTGCTAACCTTTGAAAAATAATAATAATAATAATAATAATAATAATAATAATAATAATAATAATAATAATAATAATAATAATAATAATAATAATAATGATGCTGGGATTAAAATTTTAAAATCTTTACATTTAATTGCACCCAGTATCTGACTTCAATGAGATCTTAGGCCACTCCGTGTACCAAAAGGTATTTAAAATCCAGTATTTAGAGATTTTTTAATAGGAAAAAACCCAGTATTGCTTAAACCTCCAAAATAAAAATTTACGTATTTTGCAACATAGTAACCAGTAGATGTACTTTTTAAAAAGCTTATGAGCTATCAAAAACCTATTAACTTTAGGCAAAATCTTGCTCACCTAAAAGAAATGAGTATTACAAGATTTTTATAATTTTCTAAGTCTCCCTAGTCTTGCACCTTGCTTCCCTTTGTTTGGGAAGCTTAAAGGCTTCCCAAACAACCTTGGCTGGCAGGCTTAAAAACCATTTTTGTTATTTTTACAGCACCACACAGAAGAATTGGCTTTGATTATTTTAGGCATACTTTTGCTAAATACGTTCATGGAGAAATGATCCCACTGAAGTTGACAATCTGATTACCTAGTTTCAAAACAACATAAATTGAAATGGCTGCACTAACACACAAAGCCTCTATTACAGAGATTTATAAAGGAAATGCTGAGTGAACTTTAATTACAGCAGCATTTCCCATGCCACTGTGTTACTGACAGGTCTATTGCCTCTTGCTCCAAGCTAGGATTATAGTTTACTCAAGGGCTTTCTGTTTCAGAACCTGTGGCATAAGCTCTCTATGACAAAGTGCCTAGAATTGCACTGTCTAAATCAGCATAAGCTAGTGTTTTTAAAAAGGAAAATTTGGCACCCTGCAGAAGCCCTGATCTCTTCTATAGCAAGCCAAGTCCAGCAATGGCAAAAGGATATGAGATACTGTGAGTGGGAGCCATAAAATAGCTGGATGAGATTGGCAGCGTTGAAAAAACATCAAAGCAACATCAGCTGAGAAATCAAGCACTCAAATCTCAGGAAATTCAAGTGTTATGATTACTTTTTCACCTTGCACATAGTCCACTTCCAAAGGCATGAATGAGACAATTAAGATAAAGGTCTTGCCTAAGCAGTTACCCTGAGTCCCATTTCTAGCTGCTGCCAAACACCCTTTCTCCATTAGAGGCACAGCAGCTTTGCTGATCCAGACCAGCTGAGGGTCTGGGGTAAGAGTCAATTTGTTACTGTAGTCATTAAGGGGCTGAGGTAGAAGGTGCAGAACAGGCCACAGGTTCCAAAAGCCTGACTCTGTCTTTCTCTCACTCATCTCAAAGGTGGTTACAGGGAGAGGCAAATCAAATTTGTCAATGTTTCAAAAGGTAAAAGAAAACTTTAAGAACATCTAGTGCCTAATACTGCTAAAGAACAAGCTTTCTGTTCTTGTGTTTTTACTGATAATCACCATAAAGAGTCATTAAAGGCTATGATTTTCAAGGTAAAGCTGACACAAATTAGTCACTTGGAATGCTTAAAGTGAAGTTAAACCTTTATAGACCTCTATGCACAAGGAACTCACATCTCACACTGTGCTTTCATGGATTTTTTCAGACTCAGCTACAGCCCTTGTGAAACCACAGCTTGGTGGGGGCTGCAGAGGAACAGAGGAAAGCAAATCAGGAAATCATTTCACCTTCCTGACTCAATTCCACCTGCAGCCTGTGCACAAATAAATTCTGCTGTCAGACAGCTTTAACTCTAGCCATTCCCTGGAGGTCATGAAGGATTTTCATACCTTCAGGACAGCCACACATGCAAACACAACCCTTACCTGTCTCTGCACATCTCTCTGCCAGGGAGGCTCTGCCAAAGAAAGAAATTTTCCCAGCAGAGTTGATCCTCCTTCAGGCTCCAGGATGGAGCTGCAAACTAAATGCCTTGTCTTCAGCCATGCAATATATACATGCAGCACACCTAGCAAAAGCAACAAAAAGAAAGTTCTGTATGCAGAAACTGAAGTAATGCTGAAAGTATCTGTGCATAATGTGCAAGTACACATTCTGTGTCCAGCTGAACTATTATAAATCCCAAAGATGTTTTTTGTGATATGTTAACAGTTAGATACAACCAGTGCATAGCCAGTTGTGAGTAACATACAATATGTGATTTCCTCTGCCACTGACTTGTAAGAGTGTTTATTTAGCTGTTGCTTGTCCTTTCAGTGATCTAAACCTCCAGAAGGTAAACATACCTGCTGGCCTGAGAAAATGAAAATATTCTCATTAGCCACCCAGATGTTTTTACCTGACACCCCAGGAGCACATCTGCAACAAAGGGTGTATTAAAATAACACAACTTTACTTCACCCTGGGTCTCGTTTTTTGAGTTGTCGTAGCAAGTTTGTCTAGGCCAATTTATTTATTGTAAAGTTATCACATTTGCACCAAAGTTCTTCACCTTAAACCTTCAAACTCGTTCCTTCAAACAAGTGCCTTCTCCTTGGCATTCATAGGACCAATAAAGCCTCCTTCAAATGCATCACTTTGAGGTCCAACAAATGAAAAATTCTTAGCTGAAAACTCCATCAAAGGCCACAGCTTTTCCTCGGACCAGAGCTCTCTCACTTCTGTATTAACACCAGGACAGAGTGGATAAAAATCAGTCTATTGTAGAAATTTATAAAGGAAAATTGGAGGGCTCTGACCGAATATTGACTCAAGCCTTGTAATAATCACATTCTGAGACTCCTGAGGAGTTATGTGTAGGTTCAGAAGCCCAGGGAGAACTGATACTTGAATAATTCTTCTTCTTTTTCTTATCCATCGAGTGCAAGAAGAGGATTTCCCTTTCTACCAATGCTTGTTGCCTGATTTTGCAATCTGAAATCAATATAATTAAAAGAAAACAACGCTGTGGAGGAGTAGCATACTCATGACCATATAAGCTGTACATCTGTAAATATGATAAATCACCAGAACTAAGCCTTCCAAGTAAGAGAACTTCCTAGTTTTTCTCCTGATCTCTGTTCTCACCATAAACAGAAATATCTTGCATGGACCATGCTAACTTTCCTCATATACCAAAAGGAAACACCTCCTTGACAGCAGATCTGATCTGAATACAGCACTGATGTGTTCTGGATGGGTGGAGTTTGGGGCAAGAGGGGATGAGAGCTGACAAGGCTGCTGCCAGCCCATGGAAGTATCTCCCTGGTGCCTTTGCAAAAGAGCAAAGGTCATGAAGAATAGCACTCTAAAGAAATCAGCTGAGAGGTTTAGAAAGGTCTGAATTTAAAAAGCCTTGCTGTCCAGGCCTGCATTTTAAAAAGTATTGGTCAAAGCCACATTTAGCATTTCCAGTATCAGGATATTTTGGTATCCTTTGTGCTCTTCATCAGAGCTTCTTGACGTCTATTTTCTACTCCTCCTTCTTCCATCTCCACAGCCTGTTACTCTTGTTACAGCCTGTAACTCCTCTGTTGCTTCCAGCTCTATCCTTGTCTGCTCTTTTGTTTGCCTCACATGCTATGAATTCTTATCTTATTTAGGAAAACTCAAAGCCTACAAAACACTGCCAGGTTTATTCTGCTTCCAGCATTCGTATGCAACATGCCAGGAAAATCCTCACCATAAGCTAATCAAATAAAATATTCATTTCAGGACCGCCCGAACATGATATTTAGAAAACTCTTAAGGACTGTGGTGGGGGTTTTTAAGTTCTCTATCGGTGGAGCCCAAGGCTTTGCTGCTACATAAAGCTGTTGTTTCTCTGCTGTACCATCACTGTCACTCAGGGATAGCTCCTAACCCTGCAGCTCTCTCATATCACACAGGGATGTCCATCACCCTTCCATCACCCTCCCACTGCCCATCCTACCTGGGCTGCCCCCAGGCCTCGGGGGTTTGGCCAGAATAGGAACTGAGCCCCAGAGCCCTGCATACAGCAGGGATGGAGCTGAGCCCCGGGGCCCTGCACACAGCAGGGATGGAGCTGAGCCCCAGAGCCCTGCACACAGCCAGGATGGGAGCTGAGCCCCAGGGCCGGGATGGAGCTGAGCCCTCGGGCCCCACACACAGCAGGGATGGAGCTGAGCCCCAGGGCCGGGATGGAGCTGAGCCCTCGGGCCCCGCACACAGCAGGGATGGAGCTGAGCCCCAGGGCCGGGATGGAGCTGAGCCCTCAGGCCCCGCACACAGCCGGGATGGAGCTGAGCCCCGGGGCCCTGCACACAGCAGGGATGGAGCTGAGCCCTCAGGCCCCGCACACAGCCAGGATGGGAGCTCACACAGCCGGGATGGAGCTGAGCCCCAGAGCCCCTCACACAGCCGGGATGGAGCTGAGCCCCAGGGCCCTGCACACAGCCGGGACCGGCCCGGCTGGAGCTCAGTCCCGTCACTGCCAAGGCGTTCAGAGCAGGTGTCTGTGTGTCTGTCTGTCTGTGGCACAGCAAGGCGAGCAGCAGCTCACGCTGGGGCGGCTGTGACTCGAGGGCCCACAGTGACATCTGCTGGAACCGCTCCCTCCGAAGGGCCACTGGAAGGATTGGTCAAGCCCACACGAGCTCCGTTCCAGAGGGAAGGGAATCGGTAACATCCATTTGTCGGGAATTGTAATCATCGATGCTATTGACAGCGGAGCTGCCTGAGGGAGAGGCAGGCTGCAGAGCCTGAGCACGGCTCAGGCAGAAGGAACCCCTTGGGAAACCTCTGGCATCCCAAACCCTCTCCTACTCACCGGGTTTCTTCACACAGAGGCCTGAAAACAGAACCTGCTCTCGCAGTGCAGTCAGAGATAATGTCTGCAAAAGCTGGCATCTCCTTTTGATCATTTCATTGAGAGCACAGCTCCTGAGCAGAGTACGAGAGTTGCCAGGTTTCTAACAGTGTTAAATCCTTCAAGTTTTCCCAACCATGGATTTTTTTCCCCCCTCTTCTTCCAAGCAGCATTAAAATCCTCCAAATCTTAATTGACCAACTTGAGCATTCCCCTAGAGAATATCAAACACATTTGACAGCTTGGAACTGCCTTTCAGATACAAGATTTTAATTATACTAATTCCACTTAGCAGTTCCACCTCCATGGCCTTTTTTCTTTCTGCTGCTGCTAACTGAAATATCTTTCTGTAGAGCTGAAGTTCATCACAGGATTGTCGAGCACCTACTTTGGCATTGTGGGTCAAGCCTTTCCAGGTGACCTTTCCATATGCTGAGGGTAAGAGCACACTCAAGGGAGAGGCATTGATTGTCCTGGGGATGAGGACACACAGTTCATTTTAGGATATGTGGGAATGTTCTGTGCCCCAGTGTGGAGACTGCTAAGCCAGGATTTCTTTTTATTTTTTTTTTTAACAGCAGCATATAAAAGGAAAGAGAAACTGGCAGCAAACAACAAAATTCAGAGGGAGAACAGAGAAGTCCACAGCTCATTTTGCAGAACTCAGAGGCTGGACATCCTGAAGCTTCCAGGAGTGGCAGCAGGACAGAGAGAAGGAAAGAAGGTGCATGAGAAACAGGCATCACAGAAACTAGAAAAAGAAGACAGTTTTTTTCTACAAATCCTTATAAGAAAAGCAGTAACAGGTGTTCCACACCTTTCTGTATCCAAAACTTGCAGAACCACAACAACCTCCCTGCCTTAAAATTAAATAGGAAAGTCAGGAGGAGCTGACTCATGAAATATTGAAATCCAAGTTACTTACTTAATTTTTAAATTTTAGTTACCCAGTTACAAAGTCTTGACCCTTCTAATGCTGCAGTCATATTTATAAAGTGTTTTATCCTATTTTGGAAGCCTGGGGACTTCAAATAAATCATGACCTAACCAGAAAAGGCCTCTCTGGAAGAAGTTGTCACCAGTGTGTAGAATACTGTACATGGGTAGGGGAACAATGCAGAATGGGAGTTACCAAAGGTGACCTCAGATTTTTTTGCCCCCCAAAGAGCCAAAAAGTGAGTTAAATGGCTTAAATTGTAGATTCAAAGAAGGCTTGAAAATGCAACAACTTGGTTATCACATTCTTGAGTACAGACACATGGCACAGCTATTCAGTTCAAAGACAAGCAGGGAAGAAAACAAAGCAATCCAAACCCAGATAGGGCAGCTGTCTAGATATTTCCATAAACAGGCCAGGTTTTCTGCTTTCTTTTCAACAAAGAGATGTCTTACTCATGGAGGATCTGGCCAAAGTTTTCAGACTGTGTGAAATACTAACAAACTCCTATTCGTGTGAATATGGAGAGTAAGAGGGTTTTATTAAATTGTAAATCTGCTGCTAATTCATCAGTCTAGTCTGCAAGTGCCAGTTATAAAACCCCACATGTTTTGAGGATAAAAATTAAATGTTTTGACTTTGATGAGACTATTCATGTGTCTGAACATGTGTTTATGGTCTTTTCTGACTGGAGGCCTAACTGCAAATCCTTTATTCTTTAGTGCTACTGGAATAGGAACTAAGCAATAAGTTTGCACTTCTCTCTAAGAAATTATAATATTTGGCTTTTAGCAGGTATTTCCCCTTGTTTCTCAGGAAACATTAAAATCTAATGAACCCACAAACTTCTTGGGTTTTTTTTTTTACTGTACTTAAAATCTGATCCACAGTAACACAGACAAAAGAAATGGGATTTCTGTTTGGTAGAATTGGCCAGAGTGGATGTTTTTATGCTTACTGTAGATCTGGGGAGAAGCCTTGCATATCTGAGGGGGAAAAAAAGAATCTGAAATACATCTGCCATAGTATATGTACTGCCACTACACAAGAAGATTTAGTTTAATATTGGAGTGATCCAGCACAAACCCTTCTGAATTAATGAAGAAAACTGAGCTATTTCTATTCAGGTGATCTAACACAAAGTTAAATATTTGTTTTGCTGTTCATCATAGAAAACATTTGTGGGCTCGTTTGTTTGGGTTTAGTTTGGAGCTTTTTTTCCAAAATTAGGGAAAAAAAGATCTAAATTATAAAAATAAATTCATCACAGTTATCTGTTGAAAATTTGGTTATGCAGGAGATTTGCCAACCACCTCTGACCAACCATCATCAACATATTTATATGGGTTTCACTGCTAAATGCACCTCAGCTGCTGGCACTCCTACCAGATGAAAACATTTTAAAGACTTGATAATATTTCTATTAATTTTATCCCTGTGTAAGTTGATGTTTCTGTAAATGCTACTGAAGAGCATTCTCATTCTGTTCAAATCTTAGATCCTTGGTTCAAACTTTGAATCCTTAGTTCAAAGTTCCTTAGTATATCAAAATTTTAAATTCCTAATAATTACTCTGACAGTCAGAATGTGTCCCATTTTCTAAATCTTCTTATATTTTTTTTCTTGAAAGTTATAGGTATTGAGTTTATTTTCCAAAACATACATGATCTGATTGTGAACATCCCTTTGAATTATTTATAAAATATTCCACCTGAATAGGAATGAATATTGTTCTCTAAAAAATTATGTGTGCCTTATTGTCTTCTAATTTCTGAAAACTGGAGATAATGGACCCCTTTTTGAGTCATTGTTTGATCAATATTTTCAAGATATAGAAAATAATGGTCTGGCTTTCAAAAAGATTTTTTTAAATTCTCTCTATAGCCAGAATTAATTTTAAAAACTGTGAACAATGGTTGAAACATGAGGGCTTTTGTTTCCAAGCCAGAACAACTAGGATACAAATATTTCTATAAAACAATCCACTGATCTCACTGGCAACTTCTACTAACACTCTAAGAAGGATCATTTTTAAATAGCAAATCTCAACATTTAACTCAGAGGATATCACCAAAACAAAACACAAAAAAAAAGAAAACTCCAAAATAGCATAGAATATGAGCAAACTATTACAGAAACTCAAATTGCTTGTCATTAAGAGGAAGGAGGAAAGCCATCACTATGATAAAGCACTGCTCTGTAAAAGTATTAACCAGTCATTTAGTCCAGCTGACAGCTCTAATGCTTCAAGAGCTTCAAAGATTTCTCAACTAGAAATGTAGTAGTGCCAAAAATACATCAAATGGGCCTTTAAAAAGTCATTCTATGCCTTCTATTATGCTAACACTGCACTTTTGATCACTGGATTTAGTTCCAAGAGTTTATGAAATGAGTGAATTCTTTTTGACCCTTTTCATAATCCCTACAGCATAAACTCATCCTATTGTCCACTCAGTAAGGCAGACAAGATATAAGGGACATTCTCTGGTTAGCCTGCAACATTATTAACTCATCTGGAAACCACTTGGCAGGAAATCACACAGAAGAAGATAATTATTCCTCTTTTTATGTAATTCCTTCATGCTTCAGACCAGGTTAAGCACTATCCTAGGAACCCCCTGGCCCTGTCCTCTTGTGAGAAATAACATAAGTCACACAAAGTCTCCTCACTGCCTAATACATTCACAGGCTCCAAAACCCACTCTAATTTGGAACTATCTGGTAATCAGACAATGTGGGAAATGGATTTGTAGAGAGTTCTCAGGGCCTGACAGAAGGCCCACACAGTATGCATATGTATGCAAACTTTGAGATAAGAAATGCTGACTTAGAAATGCCATGGAATAGGACAGATATTACTGAGAAAGAAATGGAGCTAGAAAAAAGTTTCAAAGGATGGCCTTGCAAATAAGACTATATACTTTAAAAAAATAAAACTATAAAAGATACATTGTAATGAAACCCACAAAAAAATAGTTTTATATGATTGGCTTGAAAACATCTACAATATAGCATGACAAAAAAAAAACTAATAAACCAAGAAACACTTATAGTGTTTTGTAATTAAGAATTAGTTAACTTCTGATTGTGATAGCATAAATTATAACATCTATATTATCTCACCCTTCTCATAAGACTAAAATAAAAATTTTCAAAACACCTCTCAATTACCCTATCTCTAAATAAAAAAAAATGCTATCCAACAAGACCCCTCTGTAGAATCAGTGCCTCAAGACCTAGCAGCAATTACTATGATGCCAGACTGGTGGTGCTTCCCTTCCTGATATCATGCAACAAAGCACCTTCTTCCAAACCAATTTATGCCATCAAACTTTGGAAATTCAGTAATTATCCTTCTTCTCTGCTCATGCCCACCTGCAAGCAGATGCTGGTTTTCCTGGCCAGGGCACGTGGAGCAATGGAGAACATTCTCTCAGATCCACAGAGTTATCCCTGGGGTTGTCCTGAGCAGAGCCAGGAGCTGGACTTCAATGATCATTTTGGGAGCCTTCCAACTCAGGTTATTTTATGATTTTACACAGCCAGCATGCAGAAAAGTGGAGCTTGGCCATGGATCCCTCTGTGCTCTGATAAATATTCATGATCTCACAAAATTTCACACTTTTCTCACATGAATATATGATTATGGGTTGCTGCCAGAAAGTCAAGGCAGGGCAACAACACCAACAAATATCTTCTGCTTTTACTACTGGTGTAATGTCATATATTCCTCTACCTCCAAACATCCAAATAAAGAATAAAGGGCATCTCCCAGGATCTCTTTGATGTGACAGTGATGCTTTCAAACCTCATAATTAAACAGCCCCTACAAAACCTTAGGTAAAGTTTTTCTGCTGCAAAAACTGACAAAGGTGTAAAAGCAAGTGATGATAATCTATTGCCAAACACACCTGACCTGCAAAAATGTAAATCAAAATCAAACCCAGCATTATCTATGAATATTGTATTTACAGGGATGCCCCAACGAAGGCAGGAATGAAGCATCTGACTCCATGTTCTCAGAAGGCTAATTTATTACTTTATGACACTATATTATATTAAAGAATACTATACTATACTAAAGAATACAGAAAGGATACTTACTCAATGCTAAAAAGATAATAAATAATGAAAACTTGTGACTCTCTCCAGAGTCAGACACAGCTTGGCCCTGATTGGCCAATGAGTGAAAACAACTCACACCAGAATCCAATGAAGCAATCACCTGTGGGTGAACAATCTCCAAACACATTCCACACAAGCAAAATACAGGAGAAGCAAATGAGATAAGAATTGTTTCCCTTTTCTCTGAGGCCTCTCAGGTTCCCAGGAGAAAAATCCTGGATAAAGAGATTTTTTCAGAGAATGTGAATGCCACATATGAACACCTCTTTTTTTTCACTAAACCACAACTTGGGAACCTTATTGCTTTGAAGGGCTAAGGCTCACTGCTTAATGTGACCATGCCCAAATATGAACCAGTCCATCAGCTGTTTAATTAGCAGTAAAACAGGCATACCAAATTAAATGCCAGAAAGCAACCACCCCCAACAACTCAAGGCCTAGTTGTTCACTTTGTGCCATATCGATACTCTTAACCCAGAAATTCCTTCTTTCATTTATAAAATGCTCTCTCCATTAATTACTTTGGCAAAGTGTAGAGGAATCAACAAATCATGGTGAGCAGAGTGGCAGGCAATCCTGCTCCTGAAGCTGGATATTTCATCATCCCAGTTCTTTCCTGAGTGCTGCTGATTTTAATCTGTATTTTACAGGGTAACAGGCTGTTCTTCCATCTCTGCCAGGGGAGTAGGGAGGCATGTTTGAGGTGGATTTATGAAGAAACAATAATCCTCAAATCACTTGCAACTCCATCACTCTTCAGCCAGCAAATTCTCATTCTATTTAGCATGTGTTTGAAGGGCCCTGGTGGGATGGAAGTGGTAGAGGCACAGACAACTGCTGCCACATACACAAGAGTGGTAACTTCAGCTTGTAAATTATGACACAGAAAGTACCTGTAACAGCACAAGGCACCTCTGAATCATGCAGAGAGCTGTTCTGAAGCCTCCCTCTGCTTAGTTATTTCTCTTCCCTTCTTCTCAGAAGACTCTCATTCCCTGTAGGCTCTATACAATTTTTTCCCCACAGAGTTATGTCTTCTTACTATATACAGACATTGTTGAAGCCTGAAAAAGGAACTAAACACACTCCAGCAATGCTATTCCAGAAGATGTTAAATTTCAACTACTTATAAACGAGTTTATAAAATCGAAGTAAGTTCAACAATAAATATTACCATCAACAATCCTTCAATTTTTTTTCCTTCAGACATATCAACTCTGTCTCCTGAAATGATCTCTGATTCAAATAGGATCTCCAGACCATGGTCCTGCTAACATACTCCATTTCAAACACATTTAAAGCTTCACAATGATCAAAGATGACAATGTCAACACTCACAAAAGATGTCGTTTAAAGCACTCTGTTTCTGCCACTAAAATTCTTTACACCAACAGCCTTTATTTCCAGCATAAATTGTAAGAAGAACATTTTAATGAGGGTCATATTTGTAGTGTGGCTTATATTTCCTTCTCTGTGCTGTATTTCACTTCCTCTAAGTTTTTTTCTAGTGCAGTTCCTGGCTTTGCTTCCACAACTCAGCCTTACTGAGAAAACTTCAATATGGAGAATATTCTCCAAAACTGCAGCAAATTAATGCTGCATTTCTGTCTTTTGGAGGAAAAAACCAAGCCTCTTCATCATTCATAGGAAGTAAATATACCAGAAAAATTTGTAAGGCTTCCTAGGAAATCACCTGTGAAGGTCAAGAATTTTAAACCTCTGGCATGCCATAAAGAACATTTCCCATCAGAACAGAACATTTGCATAATATTTACATGTATATTATGACCAATTCATATGGCACAATGCCAGTTGCACTGAGACTGACAGGAGCTTTCATGGCCTAATGAGAGCAAGCTTTTCCTTCTAGATTTTAGAAGTTGGAGGGCCCAATTATAATGGTCTGATTGAGCTGCTGAGCCACAGAAAGTCATCCAGTAGTTTCCATGTTGAGTCAAAATAATTCACAGATGTATCAGCACATATGTCTGTCAAAAAGTATCCAGTTCCAGTTAAAGATTTTACCCAGGGAGCAATAAATGATTTTTTTTTCTTTTTTGTTTCTTTTATCTAGCTGATACTTTTATCTTGTTTCATAAAGGAATTTTCCCAATTCAGGTATCTTTCCTCACAATGGAGTTTTTAGGCATCAGTAGCTACTTTTTAACTTTCTCTTCAGCATATAAATATTTATACACCGTATTTATAAGTTAAAGAAGAAAAATCTCAAAAATATGCTGCTTAGTCATGAGGGATGAATAGCATGACTCACAAAGACTGAGATGGTAACAAGTTAATACAAATCATGCACTGTTCCAAATGTTCCCTTAGACAGGGTCTAATAATCCCCAAAATTTTGCTTTCTCTGAGGAATGAAATGGCCCATGGTGCCTCTTCAGAAGGTTTTTTAGTCACGGTGCTTTGGTTAGTTACCAGGATTGTATATACAGTGCACACTGATGAACAAAGCCACCTTTTCATCCATTTTCCAAGTAATTTCTGATGTGACTCAGTGCAGGCTCCTCACAGCTCAGTGGTGATATACAGAGGTTCCCACACAGCTATCATTATGCCAGGAAAAGACTTAGTTTCACTCATACATTTTGAATACGTGGTTTTCTGCATTTTCAAACCTTTCAAAACACTTAACTCAAGTGCTAGCATTATAAAACCATCCTTTTGGCAACCATTATTTATCCCTGCACAGCTCATTAACCCTTCTCCCTTGTGGTTTAATTTAGACAAAAAAGAGGTCCAATTCTTCTTTCTACTCAGGTGACACTTTATTGGGACCTTGGAACCCCCTTTAGTGTCTGAGGAGAGAGAACTGTGAAAGGAAAACCCCTGTGCTTCTTGCAGGGTCCTCATACTCAAAGGGAAAAGTAGGGGGGGAAAGTGTTTGGATGGAGGTGAAGAAAAAGGGTCTGACTGAGGGAGGGTTTGATTGGTTGAGTTTGGGGAGAGAGGGAACAGGGGTCACATAACACTTCGAAATCTGACCTAGCTTCTTCCAGTTTAAAAGATAAAATAGAAGATTAATTAACATATCCAGATATGATCTGCTGCAAGCTTTTCATCTAAAGCCTAAAAACATAAATATAATCATTTTTGGTCATCACTTTAAAACCGCCATACATAGGGACTTATCACAAGGTAATTTTTGCAGTCTCCCTCCCCCATCATTTTACTTCTTGTTCCCATCTTCAGCACTGTGTTAAAACTATTAAAAAAAAAAAAAAACCACACCACAAAGATAATAAACCAGAGCAAACAAATTAACCTAAATGTGTAATTTAGGCACCCAGGTGCCAGAGACTTCTATGTCACACCACTAATTCAGTGCCTAGCATTAATTTTAAGAAGAATCCTGACAGAAAGGTTTTCTTTCCTCTGCCACAGCTTTTAAATTCCACCTGCTCTCCCTGTTCCTGTTGGTTGCAGAGCCTTTGCACATCTTCCATCTATGTTGTATTTTTCCTGATGTCCACAGCTACAGCTCAAGTTCCCTAGTTTATCATATCCCTTTATAATTCAAGTCAGCAATATCACTAGTGCATAAAACTTAATCTCACTGGTTATCTACAATGAATGCCAAGTGAAATGAAAAAGTCACATCCATAACTCATTCCCAGAAGCCTCCATCCAGTCTTTCATGCCTGTTTTTAACCATGTCATTTGGTGAGGAAAACTAACACTTCTTAGCTCCAAATAAATACTGAAGTAGTTCAGCTAGAGATGAAATATCCTTCTAATCTTACATACTTAGCAAAAAAGAGTGAAACAGACTGAAAAGGCTGATGTCAAAATTACTTTCCACATAGATTAACACAGAAAGATTAGAAGGCAAAGCAGTTTTCTAAAATCAGCAATTTAAAAGAGAGGATTGTGATGAAAATCTTCATATCCTGCATGTGGATGAGAATGAAAATCAATAGCAGACAATTAAATGGATAGCTCTGGTATCCTTGGAAAAGGGGGACACTTCAAAATTGCTGCTCAGCTGCAATCTTTATACTATTCTTTTCTCCTTTTATGTAAAGCTCAAGGACGAGGAAGCAAAAATCTGAAATTACAAAAATTACAAACCAAAAGCCTTATAGAAATGGAGGACTCTCAAGAGAGACACACAAAAAAAGACATGAAGAATGAGGAGACGAATTGACTGACATAAAACACATTATTTATGCTCATAAACACCAATCAGATACTGAATGGTAAACTGGTAGTCATCTATATGATTTTCAATGGTTTTGCCCTTCAATTATTTTATAAGGAGTTGAGAGGAGAAATTTCCCAGGAAATTTCAGTGCTGAAAACACTGCTGAATCCCAGGACAACTTTCTGGGAAGATACATTTGGAGATTCAAGACACTTCAAGCCAACATGAACATCAACTGAATTTGACTACCACCAAGTAGAGAAATCCACTGGTGACCCGGTCCTGAACTTGGCTATCAGCTGTACATTTGAAAATTGCAGGAAAAAAAAAAAAAAAAAAACAAAAGTTCTTGACCAACAAAAGCTCCTTGGTAGCTTTTGTTTTCATGCTATGCTCTTATTAGTGTTGACCACAAAACTTGGATTTGTTAGCCAGCTTGCACCAAGCCAACAATTACACAAGAGAGACACAGATTATTGATTTCAGAGTTGCACAGGCCTGGGTGCTCAGTGGTGTTCCACAGATCAAGCATGTCAGCTATCAAAACTTTTTACTAATTATGTATTTTATAATACAAAGGATGTGGAGTTCATTGGCTACAAGTGACATAGCTCTCTTAATGTGTACTCAACATATATTTATCAATTGTTTTGTATCTCAGCATTTTATCCAAAATTTTAATATGTCAAGTTCTTGAAGAGGGAGAAGAAGGAAGAGATAGATGAAGAATGAAAATATGATACCAATTTTTACTTAAAGCCTAGCCCGGCTGAACGGGGCAATTTTGCTATTAAGCCCAGCCAGGGCAGGATTTCACATGAATTTTATGTGAAATAATCTTATTCAATTTCATCTGCAGCCATTTAGAGGTGTAACTGAAAAATTCTTTCTGTTTTGTGTGGGCATTGGATGAAAATCTGAATAGTATCTTATTTTAAAGATGCTAAAGCATACCTTTGAACTAAAAGAAATATACACCCTCCCCCCCCCCCAAAAAAAAAAGGCACCAGGGGCCAGTAGAAGTAGTAGAGTAGAATCCTACCAGATTTCCCAATACTGTCTGCAGAGTATCCACCAGGAAACACATCATCCCATCGTCAGAAGTGGAACATTATACGCGTGCCTATGCCTGAATCCTTTAGTTTTAAAGATTAAATCTGTATTCTGCATGGTAAAGAGCAATTCAAAATGGAAATGGAGGGGATAAAAAAGTTGCTCCTTAGATCTGCAGCACTGTCCTTGGGAAACCAGGGTCAGAGCATTTCCAAAGAGATAAAAATCAGCATTATTCTTAAAATTAAAAAAAATGACTATGTTATACTTCAGAAGCACTAAATGAAAATATAAACATCACTGCAAAATGTTTATAAATTAAGTTACAATTGATTGCTTAAGCCACTTTTTTTTTTCTCCCATTGACCATTATCCAATAAACTTTTTATGCAAGCTGGCAGAGGTAAATAGGTGTAACTAAACATCTGCACCTGATCCAGGAACAGCCTGATTTGACCAGGCAGATTCAGGCATCACAGGAACATCAAAGAGCACACATGGACTGACCCTGTGTTTATGAACTTCAGCTTTCCTAAATACTTGAATATGACCCATAATTTTCATTCCCTTCACATCTACCAGTCTTCCCTGATGACTTTTTCATTAAAAGGAAAGAAAATTATCAGCCCAATTTTTTGAGTTGCAAAGAAGCCTAAGGATAAAAACTGTATGCAACTCCTGCTTGGAGGGGCAAAAGCATGAGCAGCAAATGAAATCCATACAATAAAAATTCCTCAAAAGCCATGTAATCCTCTGAATTATGCTCATATATTTTCTGGTTTTTATTTTAGATGGACTCTGACCAGGAAATCTATTTCTACAGAAACATTTTCACCCTGCCTGCAATTTTCATGCCACCAGTTTTGCTGCTGAATTTGAAATGGGAAGCACAGAAAGACTGACATCTGTGGAGGGCAGATCATGCTGTGTTGGGCAGTCCACAAAATACTTGCATATCAGAATCTCTAAAACTATGAAAATATGGTAATATTTTCCTGGAACTGTGCATACTGAAAATACCAACAGTGCTGGTGCCAACTCAGAGGGAAACAAAGATTTTGAAGTTAGATCATGAGATAAAATCCTCCTCTCCTAACAGTACAAGCAAACCCATAAATTTTTGAAATTATTTATAATACTGTGGGAGGCAGTATTGCTTTATTGTCTTTTATAAAAGATAAAGTACCCTCAGTAAAACAGGAAGAGGAAAACAAAAGAGAAGAAAAAAATTGTGTCTCTCTTCCAAGCTTCTCAGAGCTAAGCCTGCTATGTTTTATACCTGAGCAGTAGGAATGAGGCTGGTCATTTTTTAAAAATACTTTTTAAATTAATATAAGACTACTTGATACTGGGACAGGACTTGTACCAGCTTTGCTGCCAATTGATTGATTCATTTCTTATTGACACAAACAGCCTGAGTAGGCTGAGGGTGCTTTTCATTTCCTGCTGACAAGGTTTTGAACCCAAAATTTTATTGAGTCCTGGCCCTGCAGCCAGGAGTCCCATCTTATCTTGTTTTGGAACAATTCTCAAAGTGAGCCTGATAGATATATACTAAAACTAAGACAAAAAAAATTGAAATAACACCGTAAAAGAATCTGCCTATTTCTGAATGTTAAAATGTGTGCAACAGGGAGTTGAGATGATTATTTTTGCCTTACATGTGAGGGGACAACAGGCCAGAGAAGACACAACCAAAGACAGCTGAAATGATACTGCCTAAATGTAATACACAGCAATTCCCTGGCTGGACAGGAAAATAATGAGAGAAAGGAAGGAAAAGATAAAGTGAAAAACTGGCAGTGAGGAACATTCTCAATCCCCCAATGCCAGTGAGGAGCAGAACTGTAAATAGGATGCCCAAGCACCTTAATTTGCACACCAACCCCCAGCACTCCCAGCCTGGGTAATTTGCAGGGAGGTTCTAACTCACCAATGTCACCATGATATTTTCTGAAAAACCCTCTTTGCCCAGGATTTTCTCCTGGGAAGCTGAGAGGCCCCAGAAAAGAATGAAAACAATAAATATCTGATTGCTTGGGAATGTGGTCTAGAGATCATTTATCTCTTTGATTAGTTCCATGTGAATTGTTTTTAATTAATGACCAATCACCATCAGCTGTGTCAGACTGATGAGTCAGTCAGGAGGTTTCATTATCATTCTTTTCTGGCCTTCTGAAGTATCTTCTCTCTTTCTTTAATATTTCTTTATTATTATTTTAGTATATCATGCCTTTTAATATATTATAATATCATAAAATAATAAATCAGCCTTCTGAGAACATGGAGTCAAATTCTCATCTCTCACCTCGTCCTGGGGACCCTCACAAACACCACACTACAACATTGCTGGTTACTGAATACATTTTTAAGCCAGAGCAAGGCATGTAGCTACATATTATTCCTACATTTAGGAAGCCAATCTACCAAGAGATTAACAGAGATACCAAGAGACAAACTGTCTCCAGTGAATTTTGCAGCATATTAAATATCCTCTGTTGGAAAAGCAGTCCATAACACATAAATCACACGAGTGAGCATATGAGAACATAACACATAAACCATACAAGCCATGGCACTTCCATGTGAAATAAAGGCAAGGAGATACCTCAAATAAAGCACTCAGGCATAATGACATGTACAGATCATGACAGGGCAGGTGTCCTTCCTCCAGAAACTGGGAAACAAAGGGGTAAAAAAGACTCCAGTCATGAAAGGTTACCAAACAGATAATAAATTACTGGGTGGGCATTGCAGCTTTTGCAGCACTGGGTTCAAAGCAAGGCTGTTCTGACCTTGCATATCTCATGTGATTTTATTTCAGGTAACAACACTTTAGTTTCAAGCTCCATCAAGCACTATGTACATTTTGGGTACTGAATGTTTTTAATTAAGTGTATTTATATGCTACTACATTTATAGAGAGGTGGCACAAAGATCAGAGAACTGAAATAATTCGATTCACACAATTTAGCCTGGATTTTGTATCTCGGGTCTCAAATACTCAAAATGGTACCAGTGTTTCACAGCCAACTCAGACAGAAAATGTGTTTGGGTAAAATTTATTTTACTGGATTTACCCAAATTAACAGCTGCAGTAAAATTATAGTATAACTGACAAAACATCCATAAATGTGATTAGAATTGAGCTTTTTATATCAGAGCAAAAGACAGTAAAAGCCAGTTAATAAATAGCTAATTATTATATTTAGTCCAGTGGGTAATTCAGGTGATTTATCTTTCTGTCTTCACACTGTCCATCTTTACACCACTATAGATTTTTAGATATTTTGTCATTAAATTTGCTAACAAAACAGTTTTTACTGGGCACCTTGTCAAAGGCAATCCCAGTGTTTAATGCAATGACTCACAATTTTTATAATCCAATTACAGTGGCCTGAAATTGAATACAAATTTTAAAATTCACTTTGTGATTAAGAGTCGATAGCCTTAACATTTTCAAATTTAATGACTAATTTAGTGACTAATACACACACTATAATAAACACACTAATTACAGTTAGAAGGCTATAGATAATTCTGGTCGCTTTTTAAATTTTCTTGGAACCAAAGAAAGGAAAGCTACAATATTTTCACCTTTATTTTTTGAAACAAGAATCAGTTTCAGTGTGGATAGTAGCGATAAAGTTACTTCCGAAATTCTTCAAAGGAAAGTCTTTTTGTAGAATTTATAAAGTCACAATATATGATCCTTTTTATTTTTGTGTCCTGGTTTTATTTCCAGTCAGAATGCACACTTTTTGTTCAATGAGCTCCAATAAAAAAAAAAATCTTCATCCTTTCTCTTCAACCAGAGTATAAAAACTGCAAGTCTTAAAAAGTTATTCCTATAAAGTACCCATTATCTCACAGAAAAAAACTCCAAAATAAAGCTTACATGTATTTAATAGAATAAGCTGTGAAAATGTACCCAAGATGTAATAGACTCTTATAATTCATGATTTTTCCATTATTCTGATTGTGATTTATATTCTCAACAGATAAGTCATAAAAACCAACACAAGTTTTTACTCAAACACAAGCCTAATGTATGACAGGCACTTCCAAGAAAACATAAGTAGTTTTCTAGAAAAAACTCAGCCAAAATATACCAATTTACCTCAGCCAAATATCACACACAAGAACTGGAATATCACACACACTATTCATTTTTGCTGAGGTTGGATAGAAACACCTTTAAAGCTATTTGACAGCATTATGCTCTTCAGGTATGTGTCATTTAAATATTTACTACATGATTACTTAGATGCAGTTTCCATCATTTCTGTAAGCAATTTCTGGGGGAAATCAAACTTGGAAAAACATGCAAATGTTAAAGCACTAAATGTTCACACTTGCAGAAATAGCAAATTTCATGTGCAGCATGAATAATTTCTAGCCCTACTTAGAGCTTGAAACAGAAGGAAGTTATCAAGGAATTTTAATCAAAACAAATTTCTGAGGATGCAGGAGGCCATTCCATAAACCAATAAACAAACATTCTGAATGGACAATGCACACCCACCTCAGGGGATGCTGCAGGAAAGCATGTAAAGAACTAGAACATGAAAATCAACAATTTCAACCAGTCAGCTTTACAGGGGCTGATTCTGCCTTGATTTATACCAGTTTAAATCAGAATCTTATTATGTCTACATAACAATCCATCTCCCTGACGAGAGGCCAGCTGCTTTTTGCAGGCTCAGGCTGCTCAGCAGTCACTGCAATCCTACAAAGAAATGTTCACTGAGCTCTGCTGACTCATTGCAGCTTTTGATTTATTCCAGCTGGCAAGAAGAGGAGACAGAATGTGGCTGGGAGGGGTGGAATTGGGCTTGGGTGGCTGTCAGGTGAGGAATGCCTCGAGTTTGTGGTCACCTCATTATTAATGAAAACTCTGACAATATTCTCCCCCTCCTCAGAGCCTTTCCAGCCTAAAAGTAGGAGTGCATGGAGATTTGGACAAGCAAATGAATCCTGCACACACCTTGCAAACCAAGGCACTGTTTACATTCAGAGGTTAATTATTGCTTATATTTGCCTCTAATCTGTATATGTGTCTTAAACGATCCACCCAAAGTGTGCTCTTACAATTAAGAGTAATCTGCAATTACTTCTAGCCAGGGTGTAGTCTTGCCTGCCAATTAATTACAGATTTTGTGGGAAGTGTTTGCAAACTAGGCAAATGAAAGGCTAAATAAAGCAGAGCAATCATCCTGATGAGGCAGGAAATAAAAACGTCTTCGGGTATTTCATGACTCTGTTCTTGTGTCCGCAACCAAAGTCAAATGAGAACACACCAAAACTCCACTGGCAATTTTCCAGGGTACCAAAATGACGTTTCCTACATTTAGCTTGCAGGATTTATAGTGCGTTCCAAAATGTGAGGCTCTTAATGGCAACACAGATCAGTCCTTCTTTTAAAAGTTACAAATGCTTTTTAATGCCTTTTTCCTAAAAGTACCTTGACTTTATAACTGCTGTAATTAACGTTGACAGGAGCTGTGCTCCCTAATTTTTCACAGTTTGTACAATGTACCATCACCAGTTTAAAAGTTAGAGGGGAAAAAGGACCTTATTGTAGGAAAATACCTGGGTGATTAAGTTCAGTCATCTGAAAATTTACTATCTAATTGATCTGACAAACTTCTCATATTCCTTTTCAAGCTGCCCTTAGATGTCTGACTGGAACTACTGGGACTGTTCTTCTGGTTTCTAGCCTTAAATATACTCATACTACTCTATAACCACTTGCTTTTGTGCTGATGTTTTATCCTGACTTTTATTTCAGAAAAGACATAATTATATTGTGAGATTCAGTGCCACAAGATGTTGGAATTATAAAGGGATAAATGAGAAAATGTGGAAATGAAAATATATTACCTCAAAACCCTATCAGGAAGTCCATCAAGGGCTATTAAAATTTATATATAACTTTCTGCACTTCAGATTGAGAATATAAAGTAGAAAAAAATATAACTCTGCACTTTTTAGTGGCTATATTATTGCCATAAGCATCTAATACTGGCTACTAGCAAAGACAAGGTACTGGAACATAGATACCTCCTGGGCTGTCCATAAACAATATTTTCCATGGAAATATAAATCAAGCTAAAACTTTTAGACTAGTCACAGATTCTTTTCCACTTAATTGTTTTTCACTTTATGTAAATTGCCAAAAGCAACCCTTTCACTCCAAATATTGAATTAGGCTGAAGATCTCCAGTGCAGTCCCTGCTAGATTCTGTGATGGAATGGCATTTTATTTTATAAAAAATTAAGGATAGAAGTGATTAAACCCATTTTTTTTGTTTGTTTTGTTCTCTTTCAAGGAATTCTTGAAAAGGCTTATAGATATTAAACACAAGCAGTCAAACCATGCCCATGATGAAAACTGTTCATAAATGAGGCCATAAATAGTAACCTTTCCATTAGTCTTGTCCACATGAAAGAAATTTCCCTTTGAACTAATTAATGTTTTCAATAACTGTGCAGAAGAGGAAATGTGGCTTGACAGCACTGGATGTGACAGTAACAATAAGACAAATTTTGCTTCTGCACCAGGCCCTGTGAGGGCATTGCCATGGAAACATTTATCCCTTTACCCCTTCTGAGATTCATTGCTTTGAACGTGCCCAGACCCACGAGGCTGTTGGCCTGAATATTTTAATTGTTGATGAGGCAGGGATTGAGGGGCCATAGGAGGAGAGACAAGATGCTTGTGCAGCCTGGAGCAATACATTTATGAAAATCCCCTCGTGGTGAGCTGTCTCCTCCTGACTGAATCAGGCTTTCAGTGCTGCCCCTAAACTATGACCAACCATGGATTTTGAGCCCAAAACACATTTCCATAGAGAGCTAGCAGGCAGGCAGGAAGTCCTGCCAGGAAATTATATCTCTTGGCAGATACACTACAACAACATCTTCCCTCTAATTCAATGGGAATGTATTCAGGCAACAGGTGCAAAAAGAGCCTCTGAAAAGCTGATGCCAGCTCACATCTCCAAAAATCAGGACATGCTTCTCCAGAGACCAAGGCAAGCGAATGATTAGGCTATGGCAAGATTAAGGGCTAAAGGCTGTTTGGTCCTCTCAATGAATTTGTTCTACTGCCTTTAAATAATAGGATTTGGGTTGCTGGGTTTTCACAGAAAACCAAATACCAATCATAGAGCCATGGTTTGGGCTGGAAGGGAGCTTATGGATCCTCTAATTCCTCCCTGCCCCACAGGGACCCAATATTAAAGGGTATGCCCTTTGTATTAAAGGTGTCATACTTGCTTACTATGATAGAAATTACTTATTTACTTATCAAATATTGCTGTACTGATTTAGATTTCTTTCTAAGGGAAAAAAAATCTTTGTTTGCATTAATGACCATTTCTGGACATTCATCCCTACATAGTATTTCTGACTTGCAAAGGTTTTTGCAGTATTTTTTATCTTGAAAACCTGAGGTCATTGGCTCAATTCAGAGAGAGGCACAACTGCTCCCAAATCACTGCAAATATCCTTGTGTCAGCAAAGTGCTGTGTGGAGTAACATGTCTGAGAAGGCTCCAGAAGAAAGAAGATAGTGCAGAAATAAATAAAATTCCTCACTTTTGTTGATTATTCTTGAAAACTGTTCTATCTCAATGTCATTTATGAAGTATTCTTATAGAGAGAGTCTTTCAGAAGTTAAGGAGGGTATTGTTATAAAGCTTAAAAGAAAATTTAAAGATGCAAAGCTCTGGAGAATTTTATCTTCTTTAAGAAGAAGGAAAATTAAGTGAAAATTTACCAGAAAAGGAGCAGATGTTACTCTATGAAGCAACAGTAGAGCAAGTTGAAATTATGACCTGAGAGGAGCTTTGCTCAGAGCCATAATTTTAGACACTCAACACCTGCAATTAGGGTCAGACTGAAAATGAGCTACCTGATGTGTGAAAGCCTAATGCATCCCACTGGAGGCTTTCCTAGCTAAAATCCAGCTTTCAAAATGAACAAAAGAAACATATGCTTCTGGTCTGAGGTGCTGAGCAGCCATTTGTCAGAGACTTTTCAAAAGAATTTTTTTTTAATATCATGATATGGAGATAAACGAACAGTCAGTATCCTGCAAAAATAGGAATTTGGTCTGAAAAAATATCCCCCAATGGTTTTTTTTAATATTTGGATGTTTCATGACTATTTTATTTTTTAAACATTTTGAAACTTTTTTTGTAGTGTCTTATCATTAGTACTGTAAAAGCAGTTCAAACAAACTTAAACAAAAACCAGTATAAAAGCTTCACTGTCATTAAAAACAGACAAAAAGAAAATCTCATTTCCTGTCTAGATATTTTTTAAAAGTATGTTTTCAATCAGATTCAGAAAGAAATTCTAGTTCATAACTCCCATTCTTCACACATCTCAGCACGGAGCACTTATACTGGGATTTCTGCCTATAAAAAGACAATGTCACCAAAAATGCACATGTTCACCTGAAGCTGAGAGTCAATAAATATTTTACTGCTAAAAAAGAATTGTCCTTGGATCCTGAAAGTGCTACTGTAATTAAATGAAAAACATATGATTATTTCAAGGGCCAATTCTTGCCTACTTCTGCAGAATCTATCCCAGCAGTTATGGTGATGTGTCATCAGTTGCAAGTTACTTTAATATCTTGTTTGTTAAATATGACTCCTACATACAAAAGTGCTTTAGTTCCTTAATTTGCAAAATACTTTAGCACATAAGCATCAAAGCTCTTTTAAGAGCTACAGAAGTGTCATCCACTATAGGAGGCAACAGCAAATTAAACTGGGAGGGGGAAAGAGGAGGGGAAAATTATAATGGGTGTACAGAATATCAGAGTATTGAGTCAGGAAGGTACATTTAGACTAATTAAGGGTTCCTTTCAACTAAGTGCACTAACCAGGATTAGTTCACTGTTAGATTTTGACTTGGCACCTGGGAATTGTTTGTTTATGGGAATTGCAGTTTGGGCTGCTCTCAGGTCAGGGAAACCCCATGCCTGTCACTGAGAGACCATATGTTCCCCCAGCTCAAACCCATCAGACATCTGGAGGTGAGCACATTTTTGCAGCAGCAGGTCTAAAAATATCATAGTGAAGGGAAATATCTCCCATCAGAGAGACTCAGCACAGAAAAACCCCTCTCCCTGAGGTGTTGGGGAAGCACAACAGCAGGGAGGTACAGCAGACTCCTGGTGAGTGAGATCAGACACAATGCAGAGCCTGCTGCATTTCAGCAGTGGATATTATCACCTCTGGAAGGAATAAAAGAGCTGGATAACCCCCAATCTTTATCTTTCTGAGAGCTTCAAATCAGTGACAGGCAGAACAAGGTGAACTGCCTGAATAAAAGACACTGTTCCCCCAGAAAAGCACGAAAAGAAAACTCCAAACTGGCAGCAGAGCAAAGAAGAAAGAGTTGATGCTCCCACACTATTCTCAACTCCAAGGATTTTTTTTTTCCTACACACTAATTTTTCATATAAGAAGATTTTTTCTCATTCTCCCTTATGTAAGTGATCTTCTCCTAAGGGAATTATCAAAAGTGAGAATGATCAGTGCTGGAATTTAATAAATTTGGGTTCTAATTAGTTTTAGTAGCTCCTACATTTAATTGTTTTTTAAATTTTTCTTTGCTGGGAGATCTAGATTAAAATCAGGTTACAGAGCAATAACTTGGGAGAAAAGTGACCATGCCTAGTGAGGGAATATGATGTACAGCAGAAAGCAATCACAGCCAGCAGCTATGATGGAGGAATTAGATTTCAAAGGGGAATTTCACATTTCCCAAGATGTAACAGGACATAATGCTGCACTGATTCACATAGATGTGCAAAAGCATATAATAGCCTTAGAGATGGAAAAAAAAAACATCTAAGTTAGAGGGGGCAATGTCAATAAAGTGTTTATTTTAAAATTTTTCTTTTTAGTTAACTAACCTTATATCTCTGACCTCAAACATCAGTGCATGCCTACTAATAACCTTAATTTATTACACTGGGGGCTTTGATGATTTCTCTGTCTTAAAATGGGCTAAACCAAAAATGGAGGAAGGCATTCCAGGGAAATCCTGGACAATCGTTTTTGACAACCAGCTTCAACCCTTCTTAAGCAGTCATGTTGCCCAGGAATCCACTAAAGGTGGGAGACTGTTTCATTATGGGAACTAAACATCATGCAAATATTAAAAGGCAATGGAAATAGAATGGAAATCACTTTGCAGCATCATCTGTAGGTTTCTGTTCAGAGATTAAAGAGAAAGGAGTTGAAACATTCACTGCACTCTCCACAGAACAGGTTTGTCAAACCAAAAAACACAGACCTCCATGCTTAGAAGAAAAATCTGCTTGCACCCTTCTGAATCTTAACCATCAACAGTAAGATAAGTCTGCCTCTGCCCAGGGGGACAGAGGAAAGAAAAGTTGTGATGCAGCAGAGTAATGAGCTCCATGAGCTTCCCTTTGTCATCAGACCTTTCTTGAAGAGTACCATTTCCACAGAAAAAGACACACTACAAGTACTGAATGACATCCTGTACTCAATTATGGCTTTGTGATGCAATCAGACAGGTTTTAAACATCAGCAGGGACAGACATTTTCCTTGCAGTGCCCACAGAAATGTCTCTTCAGGAAAAAAAAAGTAGTCAGAAAGACAGCCACATCTGACAGTGAAGACAGAGAGCCCATGCCTAATGGGCTGCAGAAAAATCCTAAAAGCATTCATCTCTCTGAGCTCTCTGAGTGACCCCAGCAATGCAGCTGTGGCTACCAAAACATATTGCTGCAAGATGGGCAAGGGACAAGTGTGTGAAGGACAGTTAGAACTTGCACACTTGGTCAGTTTTTCAAAATATTTTGAGGCAAGACATCAGATTGCCTCGTAATTCATGTGAACAGCCTAATGTGAACCCCTCAGTACTGTTAATGTAAAAAAATTACATCCTACCAGCCAGAATAAACATATCAAACATAGCAGCAAACAGAGCTCTAAATGAGACATTATTTTCTGTGTTCAGATGCTGTGTGCAAAACACAGACAGGTGTAAACCCATAGTTACTGCCAAACTTTCTGAGAGGGCTGTATTTCCTACAACACTGGACAGCATCCCACTCCCAACCTCTTACAGCATAGCAGCATTAACCCCTTACAGAGCCACATTCAGACTGGAGACAGTCACTTAAGTCACTGGCAGCTTCATCATTATGACAACCTTAGGACAGAGGCAATGTCAAACATTTCCTCTATTGCTGGGCAATTGCTTTGAAAATAGTGCTGCCTCTCCAAAGCAGATGTCCAACTCTGTCAATTTGACTGTTTTGTTTCACCCAAATTCCAGCAGTCTGCTTTCCAGGCTGGTGCCCCACAATGTGGAGCACACAAAATCTAAGTACAAATTGAGCTTAGTAGAGTAGCAATGAATGTCAAAACACTCACTCTAGAACCTCTCTATCTAAAAACCTGGCACAAAAGCAGGAGAGACAATCCTCCCATGAATGCTATTGCTTTGCATTCCATCTGCATACACAGAATGCTCAAGTTTTGTGTGGGCATATTTTAGGGTGGGTATAGGAATGTGCCCCCTGTTGACAGAGTGACAAAACCATCCTTTGTCTCCTAAAAAAAGTCCAGAAGTTTCTCTCCTCAATTAGGTAAAAAGACACCTCATAGGACTTGGGGGACTTCACCTCAAACTTAAGGATAGCCAATTGGACAGAAGCCAAAAAGTCCTGCCTAAGCAATTTACTGGAAAAAGAAGAGAACAAAGGAACCAATCACTTTTGTGAGGTGTTTTACCAGGAGCAAGAGCCTCTTGCACCTGCCTCAGTTTTTCTCTGTAGAGAGCTTTGTTATTTTGTCTTTTATTAAAACTTTTCTGTTTCCAACACTGCCACAGAGCCATTCTGCTGATTTTATGCCTTCAATGGTAGCTGAGCTATCTTGGGTGTGATATAAATCTCCAAGAGCTTATGAGACCTGGCTCAAAGAGACCAGATATCGGGTGGGCATGTCCCTGTTCAGCAAGAGACAGGGCCAAAAGCACAGGAAGAAGCTGATGTTGGCCACTGTCTGCCCCCAGGTGTGCTGAACCACCAACCTCCCTAAAAGTGAGAGACAGCATCACTGGAAAGTCTGGAAACAAACAGCTTTCTTTTACTTTCTCTGGACTGGGGCAAATTGCAATTAAGGTGGTGAAACAACCTTGTGAAACTGGGTGTGAAATCTAGAGGGGAAGGGAGAGTGAGGTGGAAGACTTTCTTTAAATTGTTTAAAAAACCCAGCATTGGTATACTCTGAGAAGAAGCAAACAGTGACATTTTCCCACCCTGCAGGACTGAATGCTTATGAAGACCTCAGCAAACCAGGAATAAAGATATTGCATCTACATCCATCTCCCCACAGCAAGCAGCAAGAAAGGTCATCCATGACCTTTATATTGCAGTTCAGAATGCACATGAAAATCTTGAAATTGCTGTTGAACCCCCACACACACAGAGCCCTTCGAAAAGCAGGTCCATGTCTCTTAAGGTCAGCTCTGCCAGGAGTCTCCCCTCCCAGGGCTGTAGGAACTCCCAGTAGTCATGCAATAAATATGAAACACAATGAAACAGAAGAGAGGGTCAGTGTTTTAGGTCTCTTGGTGAGATGTTCCTGTGTTCAGTGCACTCAGCAATAGAGGGAACCTTAAAATTGCAAGTCAGAGCTATCTGCCAACTCTGCTTGGCTCCACCACAGAAACAAAACCCTGAACTACATCCCTCCATGGGCTCTCTGCCTGAGGACAGCAGAACTGCTCTGCGTAGGAACTTTGGCTGAAAAAACATTAAGAGATGTAATTTGGCAGCTGCAGAACACTGTAGTGATGTTGCATGAAAAGCAACTCATTCTTTTTTTCTTCACTGCCTTTCTAAGCAGGTCCTTACCGGTCTAACCTTTTTGGGGGGGACAGATGGTGGATATTTCCCTGGCATTGATAAATGCAAACTCTGCCACAGATTTCAATACCTGGGATTAGTTTTAGCATCAGGATTGAATATTTACTCTCTGTAGCCTGAGAGGAGAAATCTTTGAAAATTTCTATCAATCAGATCTCTGGGTTTTTTCTTCATTCTAAGCCTGAGTTTGTCCCAGAAGACTTGAGAGTTATGAAGTATCATACATAACACCTGTTGCAATATATGTTTATACCTGGAAAATTGACCAATTCTAGTTCAATCTATTCTAATTTTGATTTTAAAATAATAATAACCCCTCTTATTAAACAACCAATTCACTCCTGAAATGCATTTAATCTTTAGATTCAAAGTACAATTCTTTAGATTCAAGGTAAAAAAGGTCGTCATTTTACTCAAAAGCAACAGAGTAGATAAGCAGCACTTTCTCTTTTTTCTCTCTTTATAATACAAGGGTAGAACAGCAAAACTTCATCTAAGGCAGAGAAAGCACCAAAGCCTTCACCATCACTTGTTTTGAAATAAAGATCAATTCCCCACCCTCACCATTGAGCTCAACCTCAAAACACTTTTGCTGCTGCAACGGGTGCAGGAGCTGAGAGACAAGAGAAATATACAGATAAATGCATGTGCTGTGACAAATTCACTTATCTTGCATCAATAGTCATGAAACAGCAGCACTGAGCTTTTGCCTGTGTGTAACAAACAGCAGAGATGAGGTGGACACAAGTTACACCCGCAGGGGTGCTCTACATCATCTACTTACAGCTGGGGAGTGGCAAGAGAAGAAATTAAAGGCCTTTATATGATACTGTGATAATTCTAGATAGTTTGCCTTTTATCCTCCCTCTTCTGCTGCTAGCAATATCAGCATCACTAACAATTAATGGGCACTTGAGGAATGCTAATGAAGGTAGAGGAGTTGCCTGCTTGATGTGCACAGCTGATTTTACTGCACCAGCTTTTCTGCAGGGCACATGGGAGCCCAGGGAAGGCAGACACCTTCCCTGGAAGCAGGGCACAGCAGTGGATGGAGCCCCCAGAGCTGCTGAGGGAAGGGCACTGCCAGCACTGGCTTTGTCACCAACCTGCTGCCTGCCTTTTGCCCTCCGCAACTATAACGTGAAGATAAAGGTGTTTGCTGCAATTTAAAACAATTTTGGGATGCAAAGCCTGCAGAAAATCTGCCTTGGGCTTTTGCAACCCTACTAGCAAGTCCACTGTCTCCAGTTTTCTGGGAAAGAAGGAAAATGTAAATAGCAGAGGAATGGTTTTCAACCCAAGTACCACATCTCTGGGTCCTCAACAGCCTACTCACCTCTGCCCACCACCCACTGAATACCAAATTCTATTTAATGTTCCCTCACTGTCTAGGATGATGGAATGGAGTGTATAATTGTAAAATCAGCATAAGGATATTGGGGGCGGGGGGGGGACAAGCAGGCTGAGGGACACAATCAGAACCCAATATGAACCTGCTCAAACAGAAAGAAAACTTTACCAAGATGCATTTCAGTAAAGACAGGCTCAAACCACTGCACTGAGTAAGGAGAAATTGAAAGCAAAAATTCAAACCATGAAGCAGCTGGTGATGCAACAGAAGAAATGATGAGACCTAGGTTTGTAACACAAACAGGACATGCACACAATGACCATGGACAGTGCAGACAAAACAGCAGCCTTGAACTCCAAATACATCAATGCCATGTCACACACCTCCTGAGAGTTACTTCTTTGTCACTCACAAGTGACCAAGTCTTGAAGTGGAAAACGCATGTTTTTATCATGTACTGTAAAGGTACTACATATGATGGGAGTTGTGTCATAAAAAGTTGTTTCTTTTATTTCATTTTCAAATTATTTTAACTTCTGAGGGATACCATGTATCTAGAGCAGGAAAAATAACAAAAATGGGGACCAAGCATACTAGAGAAAACAGAGGTTGAATCTTTACATAACAGTGAGATAGAGATCAATGCAATGTAACAGCAAAATAAACAGGCAAGAAGAAGCTACATAAATTTGCAGTGTCTGAATCTTAGCAAAGCCTCCTGAGCAGCACCTGGCAGATTGCACTGGCAGGCACCAGAGGACTCTTGCCCATTTGGTGTTTGTTCATTCTTCCCCTCACTCTTGCCCTCAGCATGGAAAACATTCAACCCTTGAATTTCAAGTGCCAGTGTTTGCCAGCCCCTTTTCTGATTGCTTCTTCTTTGTGTAAATTACAAGCTCTCAGCAGCAAGCACCTTGTTTCATATTATGCTACAAAACACCCACCACTGTGCTGGTGTTCTAACAAAGACAGACAAGACAATGGTCTTTCAAAAGGCTGATTAAGAAAAGCTATTATTCATCTTCTGGGTCTCATACAATTCCCTTCAGGAAGATAAATAGTGCTACAAATATAGGCCTTTGTGAATAAGGCACTGAGATGATAAGAACTTAATTTCCATAGGAGGAAAGATATACATTTGAGTTATAGCTGCTTTTATTCTTATGTATGGGTTTCCAGCCAGATTCTAGCTGCAGCATCTCTAACGAATTAAAAAAAAAAAAAAAAAAACAGGAAAAAAAGGAAATTAAGTAATATTAAAACATATGGCATCTATACATTACTGAAGAGACTTTTGGTAGCAGCCACCATGTGATAAGAGAGTCTATAGTTCTTTAAGTCCAGTAAGCTGTTGAGAGATTTGAAACTCTCTGGCCTAACTAACCTTGAATCTTACATGAGTCTTCCAAGCATCTTCAATAAGTCAGCTAAAACAAAGGCTACCACTGGAAAGAAACTAAACAAAACACACAGTTCATGGGTTTTGTAAAGGCTCTTGGAGACATGTTTCCCTTTAGAGATTTGCTGGCATTACTGCAAGGTAAACACATGCATCCAGACAAGAAAAGTACTTTGTGTTTATAATCAGCAGAAGTAATGAACATTCAAAAAGACAAATAGATGAAAACCATTGGTGCCAAAGGAAGAAATGGAAAGTGCAAATTTATGCTGTTGAAGTATTCTGCTTTCTAGTTTAGGAATAAGGCCCATCTGGATTTTTTTTCACAGCAGTGTCAGATAAATACTTACTGTATATAAATGCTCCATTTTAAGTGACTCCAGTATGTTTCACTTTGTTTGTGACACTAAAATTCCACTGGGGAGCAAAGTTTGCGAGGAAAGTACAATTTCTATAAGCAGATTTTTTTTTTGGTCTTCTTACAGCCTAAAGAAGTGGCTGCATATAAGAATCTTTATAGGCACCACATACACCAGTGCAACTGAAGTGACAGCGTTCACATCCTGCATGGTGCCTGACCTGAGTTCTGCCCAAAACTACTGGAACATATCACTCATCACACATCCAAAAAAAAAACAAAAATCAGCCCAAACAGTCCTAACCACCTTTTCCATTCCAGCCTGGGAAGCTGGGCAATGGACTCAATTCCCAACTGCAGCAAAGGGATTACTCTAAAAACCTCTCTTAAAGAACAAGAGTAAACATTGGATGTGAAGGAATTCACAAGGGAAGTTGGGCTGAATTCCTGCTTTCTGATGTGAGGAAAGCAGTGATTCCTATCTCTTCTCTGAGATTCAAAAGATTATCCTAGAAAATCTCATTTTTTATGGCACAGCTCTCTAGTGGTGGATTTCTTTACTTAAAAAGTACAACATATGCCACCAGAGCCTAATGTGCCTGATCTTGCCAACACCTTCAGAAACAGAAATCACAAGTAACAGCCAAGGTTGTTTCCATACTAAGACCTATAAAAATTTCTTTGGGAGGGGGAGTCCTTTCCTAAACAATTAAAACTTAATTAGCAATTTCTCCTGCATTTTAAAAATCTTATCCAAAGAGTTATAAATGGCTATCAGCTACTTGAGTATTCAATGAGAATGTCAAAATAAACCTCTGGAGGTTTCAATTCCTCTTATTTAGAGCCAGTTAAACAAGAGAGAACCTGCCAATTTGGGGAGTTTTGATAATTTTCATTATACTATCATAAGGAGCAGAGTTTCTCAGCTTTCAAATATTTCCAAATCACTTGAGCTGTAACATTTCTTTTGAGGTTGCTGAACTCTACTGAGCTGTGTCCTGCCTACAGCAGGGCCATGCAGGCCTGTTGTGATAGAAGGGCTTTGACACTCACTAATTAGAAGGCAAAAGCCAAATGGAAATCAACTTCAGCTCAATCAGCCTTTATCATTCTGTAGTTATATCTAGAAAGTTGTCAGATGCTGATTAACCAGAGCTGCTCAGAACTGTTTTGATGAGGGAGTCAGAACTAAATAAACAGATTCTTTTGTGAAGTGAAAAGCGAGGGGAAAAAAAAAAGAAAAGAATAAAAGCTGCTAGTCCTGGGTTTGGACTTATATCACAGAATATTCTGATTTTGAAGGGACCCACAAGGATCATTGAGCCCAACTCCTGGCTCCTCACAGGACCATGCTCAAGAGTCATCCCAAGTGCCTGAGACTGTTGTCCAAATGCTTTTTGGACTCTGTCAGGCTTGGTGCTGTGACCACTGCTCTGAGGAGCCTGTTCCAGGGCCCAGCCACCTCTGGGGGAAGAGCCTTTTCCTAATACCCAAACTAAATTATGTTATTGTCAGCATTTTATTTAGATGGTGACTATTAAATAATTCATTCTGTCAACAGCAATAAGATAAAACCAGAAAACATTTAACATTTTAAAACAGGACCATACATGGACACACTATACACTTGAGCTTGTTAACATCCTGTATTTTCTGTCTGTAAAGTTTATAATTCAACAATTCAATTTCTTTATAATTCAACTCTGATGAACCTGCAAAATCTCCCTAATCAGTAAAAGCCAACTGTACAAATAAAGCAATATAGACAGGTGCACAGAACCAAGTCATATTATCAGCAATCATTACTATTGTTCTTGTTGTTTCTGAGAGCTAAGAAATTGGAATATTATTATCAAATCCCACATATAGCCACAAAGAAATGACAGTTATCTTAAAGATTATTTTAGGTCAAACCAAGAAAGTGCAAATGGGTGGGTAGTTATCACCATGGAATAGCTGAGCAGAAATTCAGAGGTGGGGTTTCTGTCCAAATGTGATATAAAGGATAATTTTTACAAAATTCTTGTCCCACAATGCCACAAGAATACCTTTCATATTTCCTTCATATGCTGTTGGAGAAAGCTCTGAACACTTCAGCAAAGCTAAGAGATAGAAATGCTAAATATCTTTCTGATAACTGAACACAAGTAACAAAACCGATGAAGCAGAGCTGTGAGGGAAGAATGGATAGATACAGAGTTAATTGCAGCAACTTTAGAACTGCTTAATACCAACAACATAAAATTTGGGGTTATTTTCCTCCCAGATTTAGAATATGAGCAATTTTCCAGAAAAATTAATGACGAAATCTCATTAAATTCAATGGAACAGAATCAATCCTTATAATTCTGACCAACTTTAATGGAAGTTGTATCTACAAAACAGGTGTCCAAGGAGACTTAGAGCAAAACAGTGAAATGCTGAGAGCTTATTTAGTGCAAATGAAAATGACACTGAGATTCTAAACCCCAAGAATAGAAACTGCTTAGACTGGGGAAAATGAAGATACAAGGGGGGAAAAACCCAGCCTAACTGTTGTTGCAGGCTGAATTGATCAAGGCCAGAAGGCAGAACATCTTCACAAATAGATTTCCAGCACAGAGAGAAGTCAACAGAAAGAGATCTGAAGGTTGAAGCTGACAACATGAATTATGGATTAAAATAACCCTGCCTGCCCCTCCATGACTCAGCCCACTTACAGATATTATAGGACAACAATTCACCATTACTCATTCATCTTGGTGTTCGTGATCTCAAAGATGGCAACCCCAAAATAAAGCTTATCTGACTTAAAACTTTCTTCCCTAGAAAGAATCCACATCTTGTAATGTCAAATGGAAAACCTCCTGCTGGCCCAGGGAGGGCAGGACCCTCTTGGCCTGTAAAGAAACTTGTACCACTCTGCAGCTGCCAGGGCTTCAGCTGCCCACCTTCTCTTCCACAGAAAGTCCAACAGATTCAAAGATTTTTTTCCAACAGGCAGATTACCTCCAATCACCTTCTATCAGTTCTTCCTTGTCTTTGTACCTTTGAAAATTACTACTTCAAATTTCTGCCTCGCTTCTCTTATCTGCCAAAGCCCCTTCCACTTAATTAGAATTGTTTAAATTTCGAGTGTGCTTCCAAAGAATATATTTTAGCTTCAATAAAATATTGCATCTTATCTCTTGAACACATTATTGAGGCTCCCATTTCCCAATTCTTTTCCTTTTACATGCCAGGGTGTGCACACTGTCCCATCTGTGATGCTAATAAGGTGCTCTTTATGTTCCTCCATGTTGAGGGATTTAATTTCCTAATTTTTTTTCCTTTCAGGTGATTCTAATTTCTTTTCAATAGAAAGAGTTTGCTTTTTGCAGGCTTATATTGCTTTTTTACCCCTTGGTGATACCTCTGTACCATGTTAAGATTGCTGACATCACCCCATTCCTATTCATCTCCTCACAGGTGCTTAGGACTACCTGGAAGGAAATCCCTGTCACTGTGGTTCACTGCTTTAGCAATTCTGCAAAGAATTTATTTCCACAAAGGTGGGAAATTGTTCATTTTGGGGCCTAGGTGGAGATCCACATACAGGCAATGCCAGTAGCCCTGGCAGAGTCCTGGTGAGCTGTGGAGCCCCCAGTGCAGTGACCACCCTGCTCAGCTGAGGGAAGCAGAGTGGGGCTGCTGAGGCTGCAGCTGCGATTAACATCAGTGCAAAGATGCTTATCTTTCATTTGAGAAACTGTGAGAAAATACTTGACTCTATTTCTGAATGTAATTCTCCATGATTGTCACAGCTGCAGAAGGAGAGGAGGTTTCCATGAGGAAGAGGCCAGGAGCACCGTTCAGTGAGGGGGAACGTGATCTCTACTGGAACCTCCGTGAAAAAAATCATGAAACAAAACTCATGAAGGCATCTGGTTTCTGACAGCTAAATAATACCCAAGCCTCCTCATTTTGGTTAGTGTCAGAGCTGCCTTGCCATCTGACAGCCATCTGCTTTCCTTTCCAATTCCAATACACTAGGGAAGGGGCTGGAGAAAACTTTGAAAGCACACAATGGGCAATAAAATAAATAAAAGAAAGCAAACTAGATTTATTAAACTAAGCATTCTATGCAAGATATTTAAGGCAGTTACTTAAAGTGTTTGCATTTTAAAAAGGTCAAATTAAATTAGCCATTAATTTTCGCCTGAGTTGCCTACAATTGTCTCAGAAATTTAATCTAAATGGACTGATATAAAGCATTACTTTGCTCAAAATCCTTCAATGACACAAATCAAGTGCAATGAAGGAGGAGACTCATTTTTGGATTATTAGTGTATCTGCTAGAAGGACTATTTGCAGTTAGAACTATTACTATTATTTTTTAGGTATGATCAAAAATAAATGGGCTGGAAACAAACTGTGCTTTCTTATTATTTCTTTGGGTGAAGTTACAGAAAGCAAAAGAAAACAGTTTTATTTCTGCTTGGCAGAAGTGTGTTCATAAATTTTTTAAATGGCTCAATTGAAATGCCTACAAACTCCACTGCTGCCCATATGAAATGAGACATTTTTGATTCACTTATACATCCATGAGCCCAATATATTACTTATATTGGAGAAAGTCGAGGTAAGAGAGAAAAAACTGCTGTGCTAAGGAGAGCAGATTAAACAGTCTCTCGATGATAAAATTTTTTATTTAAAAGAGTCCTAAGTAGATTCAGTGTTTTTATTTACCTCTACTGCTATTTTAATTTTAGCTAGCAGAGAAAAAGTGTATTTGACTTTGTTACACTCCAGAACAAATCTGGAATTCCTCTCTGTCTGACAGCCACAAATATAATTTAATCAATGTCTTCTGTGGTATTTTGCCTGCCATAATCGGACACCTTTTTAACCCCTTGGCTGCTCCCAGAAGAAAGGGAATCGCAGCAGCCACTCGACAATTACAGAATATCCAACATTTCCAGAAGCATTCTAAGAGTGAAGCACAAGCCAACAAGAACAAATATACCACCTACTCATTTTTTCCCTGAGGATACAGCAGAGTCACTTGTTTCTAAAAAAACACTAATTTTCATAAAACCTGTAGAAATTTATCTTTCAGATCTTCAACCTTTTGCCTGGAGTGCTTAAAACTTGACATTACTTTCTACAGATTTTTGCTGTGTGGGGGGAACTGCCCTGGCAGGCAGCAAACTTAATTTTTCCTTCAGAATATAAGGTAAAATAGTGCCTGGAATGTGTTTGCCCTAATGAACTTACCCTTGGCCATGGATCATGTGGGTTTCTGAGATGGGAACAGCCTCCGTCACAGAAATTAAGTCCTTGAGTGCAGCACATTCCATTCTTGTAGTTGTCTTCACTTGGGCTTGTCTTACTCTTCAAAGACCTCGGAATAATCTATGCAAGGGAAGAAGGAAAGAACCTTTTAAGGTCAGTCACATCTGAAATCAGGGTTTGGTAGAAAAAGCAAACAGGAACATGGCAGAAATACCCAACTCTGCATTAATCAGCAGAAAATCTGACTGTCAGGCTTTGACAATTGATTTAATTTAGATTTAAATTTACCCTGATAAGGATATTTTTACTTACTGCAATTAGAGCATCTGATAAAACCCAGAGAATGAAAATTATGTTTAAATGCAGATCCTGGAATCAATCAGAACAAACACAAAAGAGTTGTTCCCATGGGTGTTACAACTATTTGTAGGCCTCAACCTGTATTCCTGAGTGAATCACTGGGAGCCTGATAGCTGATAAACCCAGGCAATAATTAATTAATATAACTTTTTTTCTGATATACCCTTCCCACCTACAATACAATGTGGGAAGTCTTATTCATACTGATCTAGCACTACGAAAATAAGCAACTCTCAACATTAATTCAACAGCTCCACCTAATCTCCAGTGAAATAAATATTAAATGCAAACTTTGTCTTTAAGGCAGAACAAAACTGAACATACTCAAATTTATGCCTTGATTTTGCAAGTGTGAATGTGTCTGTATGCAAGAGAAAATGCAGATCTTCACGATGCAAACTTGTAAATTTGTGCAAAAGTTCTATCGTATCTGTAAATGCTCGCACACAAAATTGATATGCTGGAATATAGACAGGCCTCATTTCCTTAAACAAAAGAAAATAGGAATTTTAAACTGCAGTTTATAACAACTTATCGTTACTCAGATTTCAGTGATTTAGCACTAGGCTCTGAGTGCAACCTGGATCTAATTCTGTGTCAACAACCATCATGGATAAAACTGGTCCACATTTATCTATTTATTTATTTGAGTTTTCTTTTTCAATTAAAAATTTATCCTGCCCAAAAAATTAACATTGTCAAGAGAGTTTGCTAGTGGGGGAAAAAAAAACCAAATATATGTTCAACAATTTGGAGAGTTTCTGAGACAAGAATCTAAATAATAATTGTACTTCAATTGTAATGTGTAAGGCAGTGAGCTAGATGATGCTGCATTACAGCTGATCATAAGGAGGCTTTTCCAAAGCAAAGATATCTTTCAGCAGTAATTCCAGATTTTTCCACTTGAAAAGTCTCTGGAGATTATGCACACATTTTATCTATGTGTATACATTCACCTTATTTATGACTGAGTATACACTCAACATCACACTTTGCCAATTCCCATGCACTCCCAAGACATCATAAAGGGAATTTAAAAGATCATGGAGTCATCCCCCAGCCCACCACCTTGCAGCCTGTGTTGACACCAGGGGTGCCCCAACCCAGATGGAGCTTGATCTTATTAAACCTCCCAAGATTCCCACTGCTCAAGCCTGTCCACGTCCCCCTGGGTGGCATCCAGATAACACTGTCAGAATTAAATGTAATATTTCAAAAGCAATCTACTCAGGGCTAAAAACATCAAGGAGACTAAATCAATTTGAGATCTAAACTTAAAACTATTTCATGCCTTTTGTTTGTGTATTCTTTGGTATGGCAAAAACAACAAGATTAAAGCTTTTGAATAAGAACTGCTAATTTGTTTATACAATATATTGCCAATAATCCAAGTCAGGGGAAAAAAAAAGCTATCTGGCAAGAAGGTCCAAACCAAGGAATTGAAAATTAGGTTCTATAGTGCATAAATTAAAAAATAACTCAATTGTTTTCTTAATAGTCAGGAATTGTCTCATATCAAGGCTATGCTTGATCTGTTGCCTTGTGATATGTTCCAGAAGAAATCCCATCCACACAACGTTCTAAATTAATATGAAGCATTTACTCTTTTTGCAAACATGAATTCTTCATTTGCAGCACATCTCACCATAGAGGATTACCAGGTAATTCCTGCACTGCTTGTGCTGGAGCTGGGGCAACAGACACTCTAATAGAGATGATGCATCTGTGCCAAAATATTCTTTTCAAAAGCACACACCTGGACTGTTCTTCAGGTGCATTTCTGTGCTGGTGGATCACAGATCAGACCAGATCACCTCCTAGGTTTTGCCACCTTGGACACCACAATGGCACTGGCTTGGATTAAGTCTCCAGAACTAAACAACATCCAAACAACAATTCTAATGGGACAGCAGGCACTGGAGAAAAAATCCTGAATCAGTAAATATGAGCTTTTTTTCTTTAACCTATTAGCTGCTCTTCAGAATCTTGGTGTGCAACTTAAACTTTCCTGGCAATGTCATCCTTCCAATTCATAACTATGACAGCAGTTCACTCACCCTGAAAGTTCCAGTATTTGGGCAGTTTGTCTTTAAATGTTTGTGAACATTTCATGTATTTTACCCTCAGTCTTCAGAAAGGAGCTCATGGTAGTGGCAGGAATACAGGTAGTGGGAGGTGTATCCACTAATTTCCAGAGCCAGATATCCAGCCACAAGAAGCTGTTTCCTCTAACATAATTTTCCTCTGCACTTGTAGCCACAGAATATTGTTCACTAAACATAAAAACTGAGTGATTTCAAAAATCAAAAACTGAGTGATTTGAAAAAATCACCTGTCTGTCCTATTTGAAAGGTCTTACCTCATTTATAATGAAGAAAAGAATTAGCATACTTTCTACCTTGAAAGAGACTTAAATGTTTGCAGTGCAGACAGGTCAGAAACTTGTTGAGTTCTAACTACTCATGTCAAGAAAGAAAAAGTCATGAGGGACAGGCAGTGAACTACCATGAGAAAAATCTGTGTATCCCTGTAATGTCTTGAGGCAGAGTTTTTCTGAGCAAAGCCAAACCCCCAGCAAAGCAGAGCACCAGTTCTTCTAGGCACACCAGAAAGTACAGCTGTCACTATTGATATGGAAATGACAAGTGCCTGTCTATTTTGTGAATGGAACAGGGGAAGACAGGAGCAGCAGGCTGGGGGAGAGGGATGGGGCACAGACTGCTTGGCTGTGGCCTTCTCTGGAAGAGAAGCATCCTGACACCACCTTGCAGCACTTCCCTCCAGCAGCCAAGGACCAGCACATGCCACGTTTTCAGAATCAAAAGATGAACAGTCAGAGCAATCACTCCAGGGAGTGCAGAACGGGCCTGACAGACAGACCTTCCCCATTACTGTGGAGTTTAAAGCAGCACCAATGCCTTAAGTTTTAGCTCTTATATTTTTGAGATTCTGTGCTGCTTTAGTGTGCAGTTCTGAGCTTCATATTAAGTGTTAGTAAGCTCTCTTCATGGAGTAGCTAAACAAAACAATTCCTTTCCTAGCTTGGCACCAAGGACAATCAATACTAGTTCAGGGCCCAAGAGCATAAACAATGGTGGACTGAAGAGAGTAAACAAGAAGGATGGGACTTCATAACCTAAAGGACAATTGGACAACTGTAATTGGACAATTACTCCAACATGCAAATGGACCAGAACTTATAAAAGTGAGAGATCTCATGACTGGTCATCCATTTTGTGACCATTTTGGGTTCATCTTGGATGTAGCCCTGGCTGGGCTCTTGTACTGCCCAAGGTGTATCCATTGAGGTCTTTTAATACATACCTACTTTATTCTTTAACTCTATCTAGTCTCTGTTCTGTGTCAGCCTTCACAAGGCATCAGCTTTGCAAAGCTGCACATTGCCCAGGCAGCTGAGTGTCTCCATCACTGCCCTGGTGGCTTGAGCATGGCAGGGAGATGAGGCAGAGCAGACTGATCTGGAATGCCTTAGATTTCAGCTGCAGTCCCAGAACAAGCACTGACCTGCTGGATGAACCTGCACTGATCCCTGTTAGCTCCACACCTTTCTTTGCTCTTTCATCCTTTCTTAACTCTGAGGGAGCAAGGACTTTGAGGATTGATCTCTAAGCTTCAAGGGTAACCTGCAGTACTCCAGGAATTTAAAACAAAAAGAGCTTTTTACATCCAAAGTACAAAGTTGCAGACTTCTTTGTTGGTTGCCACCTTGGATGCCCCTAGTACCCAGCAAACAGCCCAAAACTCCACAGAGGGTAAAATGCAGGAAAATGTCCCTGTGGTCTTTCTGGGTGGGCAAGACTGAGCTCCCTAACCCATCTCCACAGTGACAAATGTCAACTGTGATCAGCCACGGGCAGTTTTGGACAGAAATGGAAAAAGACAGTGACAACTGAATAAGAGCAGCAGCATCTGAGGCTGGAAGGCTCCAGGTAACAAAGTGTTGCTGAAGTGAGAGCAATACCAAATCCCTCTTCTACTCTTATCTGTTGGTTTCACCTCCAACTCTCAGCTCTTCTTTTGCCTTGAAACACTAAAGCATCACCAACTTGTGAAGGGCATGAGGCCTTCTTACCTAGCCAGCAAGGCTCTTGTGTAAAAGCACAAAGAAAAGCTGATGTGAACAGTTGAAACAATGAGAGATAGTCAGGAATCACTCAGGAATTCTCACATTCCAAGACAATGTTTAACAGCAACATAGACACAGATTTCAGGAATGTCTGCAAAGATTAATCCGCTCCTACAAAAGAGCTTACAAATTAAGTCAACAGAACAGTAAAGGAGAAGCAAAGAAGAAGGACACTGTGATTATGGTGCTGCTTGGGAGTCTAATACGTATCATAGAAGATAACACAAGAGAATTTTATTTGAGGTTCTGTTGGGGTTCTTTTAATGCAACTATATTAACTTTTAGTCGATATGTAGTCAAGCTCTAAAGTCCTCAACCAGAGCATGTCATTCTGCCACAAAGACCCCTTTGTGAGAAGACCACCAAAGCACAAGATGGAGAGAAAAAGTAAATGCTGAGAAATCAGTGTGGGAAAGTCTGAGAAGATCCAGATCAATTTTCCTGCTAAATCAGTAAGAAATTACAGAGTTAGGATAAGAATCTCTCAAAGCCTACTGTCACATCAACACAGTGGAATACTGACCCACTGCTGGTATCAACACAGTGGAATATTGCCCCACTCCCACAAGGCAGTGTCTTGCTCTACACAGATAAAGACCACAAGCCTGTATTTATATCTGGTGTAACTCAGGACCCTCTCAAGGACCTTCTGAACACCTCTCTGCCCACCTATCAGCCCTGACCATCTCCTTGCACATCAATATAACCCTCCTTGTCCTCCCAGACCCAGGGAACAGCTGGCCTTGACCTAGTTAAGCCTATTGTCTCTCATTAGGTGACACATTCTCCATTCCCTACACAGCTCAAACCCATGGATCCACAAGGCTGTCACAGGTGAAGCTGTGCATGTGCTGCACTCTGTCACCAAGATGAGAGGGAAAAAAAAATTGAGGAGAGTTGGTGAAAAGGCATTCTGGCATTTGACATTGTAATTTGGAGAACAACAGCTGAGATTGTGAGCAGCCACTTTGTTTCTGTCAGCCTGAGGCTTTCGGTGAACGCTGAACTGTGTTTGCTTCCATCTCAATAAAACTCAAAAAGCCCAAAAGGAAGAGCCACAAAAGGAAAGGTGTCCACTGAATTATATAAATAAAAATTCATGCAAAATTAAATGTATTATAATGAGCATAGCATTTAATCAGCAGCTCAGTTAATGATGGCACCATGTCAGTGACCCTCTAAGCTTTATGATAGACACAAACTCTGCCTCTTGGTGTTTCCTGTGACTCTCAGCAGAATAAATGAGATGCCAGCAACAGGCACTGCTGAATGCCTCACTCTCCAGGCCAAGTAATGGAAGATCTTTTTAAGGAACAGTCCAACATGCACCTAAAACACTGGGGTTTTTCTAACCTCTGGTTTTCTTTCTTTTCCATCCTGACATTAGTCTTACTCAAATCACAGCAATGTCCAGAGTCTACAGTACTTCCACCATGCAGACAAGTCACAGGAAAGAGTTGAATTGGAATAAATAGGAAGTGCAAATTTAAAAGCATATGCTGAGAGCAGAGATGTGGATAATTCAAGTGATTTTTCCAAGGTCAAAAGTGAAGCGTGATGGCAAAATTATCTATGCACTTTCACTAGGATTAATCCAGTTCAAGAATGGAATTTATATTTTTCCAGCAAGGGCTGTGTGCAGGACAAATGCTTTGCTGGAAGATCAGATTGGAGTAATATACTGTGCTTTTCTTCTACACTGAACACACCAACACTCTACTCCAGAAAGCTCAGTTTAAGGTCATGGACTTCAGCCAGCTTAAAACCAAACACATAATTCAGGCCTTGGCTGGAAAGAGGTTCAGTTAAGCCTGCAAACCGGGGCACAGCCATCCCTTGATTTCAGACCACCTGTACTTTCTGCAACAATCCCTGCTCTCAGCTATTAAAGGGAGTTTCATGCAGATGCATCAATAGGAGTCACATGCAGGTGTCAGGAAGGTATAATTTGCTACTCAGAAAAGAGTTCTTCCAGATTTTCATCTGCATAATAAAATGAAAATTGCTGTTCAGTTTCATTCCTTGATGTCTCGCTGATTTTTCCCTCCCACTGACTAGCTACATTATTTTCCAGATATATAAAGTTCACTTGCTTGAACTTTAATTTTTTAATATATTTTTGCCCCTTTCTTCAGCTTCTAAGTGCTTGTGTAAAATTAAACTTGTCCACGCTCACGAGCACTCACCACTTTCCTCAATTAGCTGCCTCTGGCAAATTCCTCTCTATTTCTCTTCCAGATCAAACCCAAAGATATTTAGTCATATCTGAAAGTTGATCAAATGGGTATCTTTCCTTTGTGTCTGTTGCTGGATATTCCAGCTTTCAGGCCATGTGGCAATGCCCTCCATAAGTCAATCTGAAAAAATTTTTAACTGAGCATTCAGAGCAGCTCCTCTGAGCTCCCTCTCTGAAGCCAAAGGACTTCCCTCACCTGTGCCAGCCCAGGTTACATAGCCTGAATTAAAACCTCAAACTGAGGTCTTAAAACGTCAAACTGAGCAAAGAGCTTCTATTCAACTGCAGCGAAACAAGTGGCAGAGGGCTGTGTGCACTCAAATAGCCACAAAACACAAAGTCACAACTTTCTGACCTTTTTCCTTTCTGGATTTTCTTCTGATTTCCTCAGTGCAAGGCTCTTAGCACTGTAAGGGAATTTCTATTGCATACATTGGTTGACAACTCACATTTTACCCCCAGTATACACTGGAATCCCTGCTAACTCACTTAATAACACATTCCTGCTTCTGTTCTTTAGAGCACTTCAAAATTCAAACATTTGTACTTCTTTAAAAAATGTAATCATTTTCCTTAACAGTTCTGTAACTGCACTTTCTGCTTTCACGTCCAGTATTTTATTCCTGCTGATGTGCAATTTCAAAATGACTAGCACAATGCTTTTAAATTATAAACATCTTCTAAACAGGTTATTTGCTGCTGAAAAGCAGCAAATTTATCAACTCCCCGCCTGGATGAAGGATTTGATGCTAATTTTGGAGGACAATGTTATGAAGGCACATACAGCTATTGCAGGCATTTATTATTTAAAATCATAAACTCATGTAGAGCCACAGGCACCTGTGAATCTTGAAAATGAAAAAAAAAGGTAAAACCCACCAAAACATATGACCCTTGAAGGATTTTTCTGGATTTTAACTGGAACACAGGTAGCAGACCGCATAATAACTTTTATATAAGCCTTTTTATATAAATAAATAGTATTCCTAATTTGTTTCCACAAGGATCAGCAATATTTACTTTCTCAAATACACTTGATATATGTGCTGCTTGCAGAATTTTATCTAAGGAATCCACAAAAGACAGACAAATCCACAGAAGCAACCTCCCAAGGATTTGGCACAAAATAGTCTTCATAAATCAGGCTACAACCATTACATATAAGCACAGAGTTTAAGGCAGATTACTAAACTGCTACACCATCAAGCCCATGAATTACATCCCTGAGGAGGAAGTCATGATGAACCCCATGAGAGGCTTCAGATGATATGAAAACCAATAATAATTTGCACAGGACAGAAAAGAACACATTCCCATCTCAGCCTCGTTGGGACTCAAGCACCCCACTTAAAAAACAGGTTGCAGCACTTTTACTGTAAAGGCCTACTGTTTCTTTATCTTCCTTGGGTTTTTTTCATACAATTTAAAATGTTAAACACTATTAAAATGTAAAATTTTAGTTGTTACAATTTAAAATATAAACATTCTTAAATAATTTTCTGGTGTATTATACTAAGGTAAGAACTCAATTTCATGAAATTAGAGTTTTATCAAGAGCTTTAAAGCAATTCCAGAAGAAGCAGAATAACAGGGTTAGAAATCAAGTATAATTGTATATGGGACAAAAAATATTTCCTCCTTCCTAAAAATTAGATTTTTAGTGAAACTTGTCTGTTTTGTTATAAAATTATTCCTCCACTTTCCTCCAAAGAGGAGCATCAAATCTATCACAATTGTTTTAGCTCTTCATCTGAGCATTCAAAGCAGCTAACAGGGTATGAATATGCAAATTTTGAATTATGTACACTTTTTAAAAGACCAGTCCACAACATCTCAACCACTTTCCTCTCTGCCTTTAATCAAGTGCCCTATTCAGTACTTTAATGCTGTTAACACAACTATCAACAATGTAAAACCAAGAAAGCAGGAGGAAAGGATAAGAGCTACTGCACAGGAAATTAACAGATTTATGACAACAGCAACAATTGTGAATTTATAGGTACCAAGTGAGTGATAAGCCCTTAAAGCAATCTGTCACACACACCCCAACAGGTAAGGAGGAGAGATTTACTGAGTGCTTACACTTGATAGAAAATAATATTTACTGTAAGAAAAATACATTATGTACTGTGCTTTAACTATTTATTTCCTTGTTTAAACTTGGACATTATGAATGTTGTGACTGCAATTTGACAAGCTGTGCTTATTATTTTAAAGCAGCATTTCTTACAAACCCCTCATTTCCAGAAGTATTGACAGAAAGGAGAAATCTGAAGCAGGATTGCTAAAGAAACTGACCCCACAAGGAAATAGAGATCTGCCAAAATAGAATTACTTTCTCTGACAAAGAATATCAGCATGAAACACCTGGATGGACACAATTAGCTTTTCAAAGGGGTGTCTGACAAGACAGCACAATGGTCCAATTGTTAGAGCCCCAAACCAGGACTTGAGGCAGCTGGTTTCAGCTACATTTTCTGTGATGGGTAAATATGAATATTAGGGAAATAACCCATCAGGACAGGGTTGCCTCAGAAGAAGACTTCTAAGAGAAGCTGCAGGAGTCCAACCAACTATCAACCATTTTCAGACTAGTGCCAGTGCCATTACAGCAAACACAGGGGAAGATTAACCGGGAAAACTCTTGGGAAAGCTCAGGCCGCTCCTCAGCGCATCCAGGATTTTTTTTTTTTACTTTTAAAAGCAGAAAAAAAAATCCACGAGAAAACCTTGAAAACACAGAACACAAGTGAAACAGTGACATCTATCTGATTTTGTGAAGGACCTACAGGTAGTCTCACCAAGACATCCCATGCATTTCCATGTGTGTGATGTCAGGAGCCATGAGGACACTTTAGTGGCCACAATGATGTCTGTGTCAGTGCTCATCAACAAAGGTAAGATTGGAGAGGGAAGATCACACTCTGGAGCTCTTTCTAGTCATGCTCTGAACATATCCCATCCAGAAAGAAAGAAAACATACAAAATACAGTCTACTCTCTTTAAACAAACCCTGCCTTCCAGATTTAGGGCAGAAAGAAGAGTGTGGTCTTGCTCACATAAGGCAAAAGCAAAATGGAGACAGAGACCCAGCACTGGATGGCTGAGGTCTCCTGAAACAGAATTCTTTTCAGCATTATTTGCATGGTGATTTGACATGATGCCATCAGAATACCCTACCTAACACCTGGACTTCACACTCTGGATTTTCTAGCCCTGCTCTCTCTATCTGCTTTTATTTTTTCAAACCATCTACAGTGCTGTGTATCAATTCTGCAACATGATACAGGAGCTAAAACAGCCTGAAAGCAAACCTGGCAGCAGCCACCACATGCACTGCTGTGGAATAAAAACAGGGATGGCATCTCAGAGCACTGCTGGTCTCTGCAGGATAGGCTGCCTCTTATCCCAGGTGCTGCTGCCTCTGATCCCCTGTTGTATTTGTGGGGTCCCTCGTGGCAGGAAGGAATGATGAATCTGAGTCAGAAGGCTAATTTATTATTTTGTGATACTACATAATATTAAAGAATACTATACTAAACTATACTAAAGAATACAGAAAGGATACTTACAGAAGGTTAAAAAGATAATAATGAAAACTCATTACTCTTTCCAGAACCTTGACACAGCTTGACCCTGATTGGCAAATAAATCAAAATAATTCACAGCAGAAACCAATGGAACAATCACATGTTGGTAAACAATGTCCAAACACATCCCAAAGCAGCAAAGCACAGGAGAAGCAAACCAGATAATTATTGTTTTCCTTTTCTCTGAGGCTTCTCAGCTTCCCAGGGGAAAAATCCTGGGTGAAGGGATTTTTCAGAAAATATGAGTGTGACAATCCCCTGTCAGACAACAGGTATTTATTTCAAGAGCATCTTTTAATAGAAGCAGGAGCTGTGAAATCATTAGGAGAACATAACATAGGTCCTGAAATTCAAGAAGAAAGAAATCTGGGAATGAGAATATATTTGAATTTTTTAAAATTCTATGTATCTTTTAGGAGAGCTTACTGTATACATCAGACTGACCTAATGATGTTAAATAACCTGAGTGATTAAAGGTTTTCTTTGTTAATTAATTTCCTACAGCACCAAGACTTTTGCCTTGTAATACTTCTGCTGTTTGAGACAACTTGTGGTGTTACAGAGGTACTTTCTGAAATGCAGACCCAGGAGAAAATTAGTGTATTGAGGCTCTGACCTAGGTAGGGACCTCATCTGTCAGGGGTCCTGGAAAGTGTGAACCAATTCAGGCAGGCAAGGATGCTGGGTGATTTAAGGGCAATCTGAATCAACTTGCAGTTTGTGAAGTAATAACAGTGCCTGTGAGGCCAGATGAGACAGAAGGTGTAATGCCTTGAATTTGGTGGCTGGGACCACAGGGACTCAACAGGGATCAGGAGAGGGAAGTCTTCAGTTCCTTGCTTTTTCATTATACATATATATATGTATATGTATGTGTAAATATATATATATATATATCTCTTGTAATTCCTTTTTCTCCTTAAAAAGTGTATCCACAATTTAGATTTCTAAAGCCCAAACTTAAAATCTACAAAATGTACATTTAAATAGTATAAAAAAATTATTTCTAGGTAAGGGTGTGAGGGTGTAAGTCCACAAGGAACTCCAGGATAGTGTTGTCTTGACATTAATTAAATGTCTTGAATTAGGAAAAGTCAAATTTCACCAGCTACCCAAAATTCAAACCTGCCATCACTGATCACTTTATTTTCATTTAACTGAGTGCTGGTACAAGGATATTTAAACTTGATCATCTTCTTACTAGCCATAAAATGCCCTATTGCTTTTGCAGTCTTCTCTCTTCATCTCAATTTTATCTCACCCCATAATAATTTATATTCCCTTTAAATATACAAAACCATGAAAATGTGGAAATTACAGCAATCAGTACTCTCTGGAGAACACCTTGGCTGCCATGGAAAAGGGGTGGAAGATGTGTCCAAAGGGTTGGGAGAAAATTAACCCTCTTTCATTTGAGGCCAATGTCCAGGGAGCAAGAGGCTGCAGCTTCTGAGGAGAAAGGAAAAATATTCTTTGCAAATTTCTTCTTATTTTGTTGAGAATCAATGATTTATTAGAACCTATTATAACCTTCCACCTGCAACTGTCCTTCTTGTGCACTTCTGACTCAGCAGAAAGAATAGTTCATAGTCATGTAAGGCAAATAAATGTTAGAGCAACTTCAAAATTGGGGTTCATAGCAAAACCCCTTTCCTATCATTTCCCTACAGTCTCCTGGTAAGGAAGTTGCACAGCTTAGCCTTTCACTGACCCACAGCAAAAGAGAGATTGAAGGGCACATAAATAGCTCAAGGCCATCACTCCAGGAGGGAAAACCTGTGCAAGCAGTGAAATAAATTATCCCAGGCACAGGTCTGTTCTACCATGGACAGGTATCCATCCCAGCTAGGCTCACATCCACTGCTCAGGGGGTACATGGGCACCCTCTTTCACACATGCTATATTCACCACTCCCAGAGGTTATAAATCTCAGTCCTACCCCTTCCCACCTTTGAAAGAGGTGTGTTAAACCAGCCTTCTCAGTGCCTCCTCGTGCAGCAGCAGTTCTATCCCTAACACCCATTTCAGTGCCTTTTCTCACACCTCCTCAGCTTTGTCCTGCCTGAGGTGTGGTCACCAGCACGGCACCAAAGTCTCATTCCCATCACAGGTCTGCACAGGAGTGCAAACATTTCCTCCATCCTCTCCCACCACCTCTCCTGCTGAGCAGGCACTGCATAAGGTCCTGAAAATCACCCCTTAAACTGTGCCTCCAAACAACTTCATGTGGTTATTCCACATCTGTCACATCTGCCATATTTTCTGAAAAATCCCTTGGCCAGGATTTCTTCTCCTGGGAATCTGAGAGGCCTCAGAGAGAAATGAAAACAATAATTATCTGATTGCTACTCCTGTGTTTTGCTGCTTTGGAATGTGGTCTGGAGATTGTTTACCAACTGGTCATTGTTTGATTGGTCTCATGTGAATTGTTTTAACTTAATGACCAGTCACATCTAGCTGTGTCAGACTCTGAGGAGAGTCACGAGTTTTCATTATTTGTTCTTGTTAAGCCTTCTGTCTGCATCCTTTCTGTATTCTTTAGTATAGTTAATATATTGTATTAAATAGTATATTATATTATTTAATATAACATCATAATAAATTAGCCTTCTAAGAACATGGAGTCAGATTCAATAATTCCTCCCTCATCCTGAGGACCCCAGAAACCACCACACACGTCCTTCCCTCTGCTCCCTAATTCTCTTTTCTGCCCAAAGCACACCTGAAATGGCAGTTTTTACAGCAGACCATAATACTTTTATACCAAGGACAATGCATGGAGAAAACATATTAATATTTTTTATTGGATTAGGGCCATTTCTATGTTTTTCACACATTTGGATGTTTCCCCACAAATGATGGTTTAGCTACAAGCTCTCTATGATCCAGCTGCAATGCTCTCACAATAGAGCTGTACAAACAGGCCATCCTGCAATTTCCCATTCAGGGTGTTAAAGTAGAACAGATCATTAATTTTCATAAAAGCAAGCCAAGACTCAAACAGCCAGAAGGGAAATGCTCAAGTGCATTCTCAGTATTAGGCACATCATTGAAGTACTAGTGAGAATAAAGCTTAAATGAGCTACGCCACCTACAGTTCCATTACCAATACCTGTGTCCATTAATTACACCTTCATCTCACCTAAACCTTTCCATCAAGACTGTTTTCTGGTTTTCCCAATTGCGAAGAGATGATGAAATGGCCTATATAAGTAATAAAATCCCAAATTAGAACGTAGTGTCTTTCAAAAGCCACCATGTCAGTGGTTAATGATTTTTGGATAGCCAGCCCACCTGGCTTTCCAAGTTTTATTTGCAGTGTTTTACATATGCACATACAATTACAAGTTTATGCTTTAAAGGAAGGAAAACTGAAAAGTTAACTGCCATGGGTTACTACATCACAGTCATCTACAATCATCAATGAACTGTGACCCATCAACAGTAAATAGGAAACACAAAATTCTAAAAGAAATCACTAAAGTAAATTTGTCAGCTAGAAAACTTGAAGTTAGGATGATAAGCAGCAACTGCATCTAATAAAACATGAAAATAATACATTGCCATAGATGTGGGTTGTGAGATAATACCACTTTCTGCTCCACTCTAGGTTCTTAATATTAAAAGCATTGCTTGATTTACTAGCTGCAAAAACAATCTCAAGATTCTGCAGGTTTGAAGAATGAATAAATCTTTGCACAGGCAGAGACTAACAAGGTCACATTTTAACGATATCTTTTCTTACTGTGTAAAAAAGGCTGACAGCACTGTGTAGGAGTAGTTCATCTGACTCTTCACATCCAAAGTGATGTTTTTGTCCATTATCAATAGTTCTCAGAACATCTCTAGATAAAACAGGTCACCAGCAACCCTTCTACTCTCGGGTTTCTTCACCTCAAACTGTTTTCCCCTTTTATTTCCACATTTCCTGCTTTATTATATGCCTCCATTTGTCAGGGGAAAATAATTTTTCTTTAGTCTTCCACCACTCTCCTTAGTGCCACACTCCTACCAGCATTTTGTGTACGCTGAGAACATAATTTCTTCATTTCTTGTGCCTTTTCAGACTGGAGCTCCAGCAGGATGCTCTTTCTCTGTCTGTGAATAAAACAATATTGGCAGAATTTTTTGCCAGACCTGCTAAAGTCTGAGCAGCCACATGTCTGACATGAATTCTAAGTTTGACCACAACTGAGTGCTACTTGCAAGTAGAGATGCGCCTTTGAAACCTTGTGGCAAACAGATTGTGGTACTTTGGTACTTGGTAGATTTATATTAACCACAAATATATTCCAGTAGTAATTAATCATGGATTCTTCCCCATTTTTCCTGAAACATCTGTCTTTTCACACAGTTTGACAAGGTTTTAATCAATAAAACAGAAGATTTTACATTTCTGTGTGGATACTCAGTAATAATATTTAGCTGACAAGACCCCATTAGTGTTCCAATATTTCTCTTTGCAACACTGTTTTCTTTAAGTTTTTGTTAATATTTGTCTATCCATCTCAGACAATTTAAACAAAAACACTAAATTATGTTTCAGACCTCTAAGATTTTTTGACAGCTAGGTTACCACACACTTATCAACATGTATTTCTCAGCTAATTAAAGAACTGTATATAACACGTTTATTACTGTAATTTTTACACCTTAATGAAGACTGACAAGAAAAAAAAATATTTTAAACCTACAACCTCAACAAATACCCTGCCAGCTGCCTTAAGGCCAGTGTTTCCATAGCAATTAAGGTAGCTACTAAAATTTCTGACAAGAAAAAAAAATATTTTAAACCTACAACCTCAACAAATACCCTGCCAGCTGCCTTAAGGCCAGTGTTTCCATAGCAATTAAGGTAGCTACTAAAATTTCTCCCTCACTATCAGCCAATGTTATGTTTTGTTAACTTACACCCAAAATGGTACCCTCTCTTCTTTGTTACTAAGAAAATGCTAAGGACTTGATTATTTCTTTTTGATTAGCAGCTTCAGTTCTCAAGGTGGAAAATAACTTATTTTTTAATAAGTTAAATTTAGAGATGTTAATAATCAAGCTTTTTGTTTCCCCCACTTTCAGATCCTCTTTCTTACAATAGTCTGATTTTTTAGGATTCTTGCTCATAACAGCATGCCTAATTCTCTTACTCATCTGAGACATCTGCCATTTAAGAAAGGAAAAAAAAAATCCTTCCCTAATCAAACCTAAAAAGAAACATATCTGCATATGCAAGACAAAATTAATTTAGACATATGAAGAAAGGTATGGTTTCCCTCCTTAAGCAGTAATCATTTGTACAGAAAAAAAATTCCCCAGAACTACTAGCATATCATTTTTTCCCAAAATAATTCTAGAACTGATTCACTCTCTATTACTTCAGTCCCAAAATATATTAAAATCAACTGACTTCAAAACTAGAATTATGCAGCAATGAATCAGTTTTTATACATATATATATTTAAACCAAACTATTTCCAGATATGTGACCTTTTAGTATTAAACACCCTCCTTAATGTGTGTATTTCTGTACCTAGATGTAAAACCTACCCATGTGTACTCCAACTAAACCTTAGAGATTCTTTTTGTTTGTACAAGAGAGAAATTGTGAAACACTGAAAAATTGTATCAGGCAATGAAGAGCTTCATTTTCTCATCTTCCCTCCTAATGGCCTGCAAGTTCTTCTCTGTCTTGGCTTCACAAAGAAGAATATTCCCCTTTCCCTAAGGATCCCTTCCTTGGGCAAAGACTGTGGGGCTTTCAAATTCCATGTTCTCCTCAGTACCTCTTCCATCTCCTGAATACAAATGGTTTGACTGAAGGGTGAGAGTGCCTATTTGAAAAAGGGTGCAATTAAAACATACCTTGCTAACACAAAAAGGGAGATGACCATAAGAATATTTAAAACCTTTTAAGGTTTTATGAAAGATATTAGCAAAAGAGGGAGCTCGAATTTCTGCTGAACTGATTTTTTTGAGTAGGCTTGCCAAGAGTAACAGTTGCAGTTAGAGTTAGAAATCAAGAATTATATGAGAAAATGATTTTTTTTAAATCCCCACAGTTGAAAATTTAGCTACTTATAGACCACTCACTCAAGACATGCTTGAGTGCACAGATAAATCCACTGTTATGTTACAAATTTAGTACCAAAATTGAAATTAAAGTTGCACTTTATTCATCCATCCACACATAAGAACACACAAAGAAAGATCCATTTTCTGAGCTGTGTATGTGCCTGGTTAAGCATGACTCCAGATCCAGCCAGAAAATCTCTCCATTTACTCAGTTTTCATATAAAAGGTATCAACACAGTCTTTAGAAAAAATAAGCAGATTAAAACTTCATGCAAAACCACATAACCACTACTTGATGAAGATTTTTGCCCATGGGCATCTTAAATTGACCTGGATATTGGATTAAATGCTAGAGAAGACAAGTCAAATCTGCTTTTGCAAGCACAAAGAGCATGACTGAGACTGAGAGGCTTCCACCCCAGTCTCTGCACCCTGCTGGAAGCTCTCAGTGTGGCCATCCTAAGTTTTCTATAATGCTCCACACTAAGAAGATGCTACCTAGAGCATGGATCATCTGATTTATTCATAGGAACATCCTAGGACCTCTGCTTTAAATTTCAGACAATCAGAATAAGGGTAGAGTTCCAGAAGGATATATGGTGCATAATAAAAACATACAAGCAAACCTCAAAGGGTATAAAAACCCACAACAGTCAACTTTTTCAGTAGTTTTTGTTTGATAATGCACCATGACAGTGTAAAATGTCAAATAAAACAGTACCCCAAGGAACACAGCATTGATCAAATCTGAGACTTTAAAAGGAAAGAATTCTCTTGCTGAGCAGACCTTTCTGATTTATAAGGAAACTGAATTTTTAAAAAAGCACCTTAATAATATAGAAGAATTTGGAAAAAAAAAACTAGCATCTTCAGCTGCTAAGACAAATCACCAGGAGTTAATGGCATTCAACAAAGATTTGCTTTCAGTTTTCTGAAGGACTGTGTGCAGTCCCAGCGCCTGATAAAGAACTTGACCAAGGCAGGGTGTGTAATGTAAACAGCCCAGAGTTCAGTACCCATTGACTTACATAAAACCCTGTACCCAACTTAACAAAACTGAAACTGCACTTAAGCTTCTCCATTCTGAGAAAAAACAATCCAGAAGTGGCAGAGGCTGCCCAGAGCTGTTGTGCACTCTGTATTCTTGGATGATTCAAGACTGCATTGCATAAAACCCTAAGCAACTTATTCCAGTATTACAGCTGACCTTTCTTTCAGGTGGAGGTTGGATTAGAACCTTCCAGAGGTTCCTTTCTAACCTCTCCCATGTGCATATATATATATATATATATTTATGTATTACCATTAAATTGCCATTATTTTAACAGCTGCAGTGTGACAGCAGCCATAAGGATTAGCAGGAGAAGCCCTACCAATATTTTCATGGAGTTTATTTAAAATATTTTATTGTTAAAAAGCTGTAGGATAGAGCCCCTGCTAAATTTGCTGAAGAGTTTATGAGCCTTTGCAGGCCAGAAATGCAGCAGTCTCTGGGTTGTTAACTCAGAATACAGTTTTAAGCTTACTGAATCTACACCACAATAAAACTTTGCTCTTTAAAAGAAGTTAAACTCAATATATTCCAAAATAACTCCAAATTCTGACAATCTTAAATTATTTATAAGGGTACTGTATCAATTTTAGGTTTCATCCTATTGCAGGGGCTCCATGCTGCTGTCTCCTTAGCACAAAAGTTCCATACCTTCCTGGTGTTGGCTCGTGGGCAGCTCCTCAGAGCTCTGACTCTTTCTTCTTCACAAAGCAGCCACTGACTCCAGTGCCCTTCTCACCCAGCCACCCCACTCTTTTATAGCATCTTTTTCTCCTTGCTTACAGCTGTGGCCTGGTAAAGTCAGGCCTGCTCCTAATCTTTGATAATTGGCCCAGCTGCAACTCCTTAGGGCTGAGATTACTTTCTACACTATCTTTATTTTCTTCTATTCTATCCCCCTACAATTTTATATTAAAATGATTTGCTTAATTAGGGGAAAAAAAAACCCACTCTGTTTTCTGAACTAAGGCCTTTAATCTGATCACACATTTAACAACATGAAAAGTCAGCCTTTAATCAGTGCTCTGCAGCAGGTCCATCCTTGGCTGTGTTCATGGCTCACATGCAGGCTGCCAGAAGGGAGACTGAACCGGCACCAAGAGTAAAAAACAGTGGGAGCCTCTCCCCACAAAAGAAATTTATTACTCAAAATGTGTTCCATATACAGGATCAGAATACACCACCTCGATTTGCAGTGTTATTTCTGTGCCCTTTATGGGCATAGGCACATGGAACAAGTGCTCTGGGTGCTCATCAACTCTGACAACCAAATTGTTACTACCCCTGTGGGTGACTAGAGAAGGACATGACATAATTTTCATCAGTTAACATTGCTGCTATTCATATCCATTCAATATACTGAATATTCAACATATTCAGCTGTTGCATTTGCATTGTTGTTGCTTGATCAGGAGAAAGGGCTTGAAAATGCTAAATGGGATTTTATTTATATTTTTATTGGGATTTGTCAAAAGCTTTCTGGGGGTTTTGGAGCTTGCTTGAGGTTTTGTTTTGCATTATATTATACTACCAGTTCAGTGGGAATAGAAAAGTTACCAGTGCAGGACAGACCTCTGATAGCTTAGCAGTTTCACAGACCCCCCCCCAAACCAGGACACCAACTCAGGGACAGGAATGATCTGTCTTTCCTCCAATTTCTCACCTCCATGTTTTTATTTTTATCTTTATTCTTTAAATTTGTGTAAAAAAGACTGCATTTTTTCCCCAAAGATTTTGGGAAAATCTTTGCTGCCCTGGTCCATGCTATCTCTCCACCCATGTCAAATATTCAAATCTCAATTTTCTCATTAATTTGAGTACCAAATCCTCAAAAGCTATGCTATTGCATAATATCATTTTTTTTCTTCTATTATTTAATTAAACTCCCAGCCCAAAAAAAATTCCTCCTGCCTTTTATCTTGAGAGAATACTGGGAATCCTGGAGGCACTTTGCTCATACCCAGCAAGCCTAAATGGTCTACTCAGAGCACCTCACTCTCTCTAGAGTTGTCAGAAGCTCAACACTGCCATGGAATTACACCATAGTGCAAAATCCCAGAAAGTAACAGCAAAAAATAATAATAATAATAAGAGAGAGGGAGAGAGAGAGAAAATTACCTCTGAACTGGGGCATTCATATTCTTCGAAAAAATTCCTTCGCCCAGGGCTTTTCTCCTGGGAAGCTGAAAAGCAGCAAGAGAGGTCTCAGAGGAAAGGAAAACAATTCTGTTCTCGTTTGGTTCTCCTGTGTTTTGCTCATGTGGAATGTGTTTGGAGATTGTTTACCCACAGGTGATTGTTTCATTGGATTCTGGTGTGAGTTGTTTTGACTCTTTGGCCAACTGGGGCCAAGCTGTGTTGAGGCTCTGGAAAGAGTCACGAGTTTTCATTATTATCTTTTTAGCATTCAGTAAATATCCTTTCTGTATTCTTTAGTATAGTATAGTATTCTTTAATATAATATAGTATCATAAAGTAATAAATTAGCCTTCTGAGAACAGATGGAGTCAGATGCATCATTCCTTCCTTCATCAGGGGTGCCCTGCAAATACAATACTGAACAAGTGTGGGGAAAGTACAAAGCCAACTGAAGTTTTGTGCTGGATTCAGAGGGTTTATGGATCCAGACCTCTGAAGAGAAACAATTTTCAGCTTTGCACTGCACCCACTCCATAGGATGCAAAAAAACACAGGCATGGTTTTAGTGAAAAACTAAACAAGGTTTATAATCACCACCAGCTAAAAACCATGAGGAAAAATACCAGCAGCCATAACATGAACTTCATCTCTCCAGTATAATATCACTGCCAGACATCCCATGGAGATATAATGATCCCAATCAATTAAAAAGAAATTCTAAAGTATGATATTACTTGAGATGAGATGTCTGGAAAGCTGGATACAAAAAACCACAGGCATTTTTTAGCCAGAATTTCCAAGAGAGAGGGAATGAATGCTTCTTTTTTACAAGAGTGGCAAAATTGGAGCACCGAAAGCCAAGGAAGTGCAAGAGAGCCTTCATCTCCCCAAACTGGAACCAACTGAAAAGACCAAGAGCACTAATTATTACTATTATTACTTATTATTACTATTATTAATTATTATTGCCTACAAGAGAAAGGGGTATTTTCTGGTTTTCCCTTTAGCCCTGAACAATGGCCTTGAGGGGGCTGTCATTGAAACTGGGGTTTTGCTGATGCCACAGAACAGTGCTGCCTCGGTTCTGGAAGCCAGAAAAAGATTTTACTCTCAATTCCCCTGACATGCAGGAACCATATTAAATGGCACACTGAAACAAGAGTAATTCTGGTTTTATTCGTGCTCTGAGTACAGGCATGGATATACACCAGAGCAAATAAAAGTAAACTTGCCTAAGGCTCTTTGAATGTAAAGATCTTGAAATGACCAACTTCTGGGTCTTTATCAGCCTTACATTAGTAAAACATTAAAACCACCCTGTTCCCAGAATGCTCTGCCATTCAACAGCACTGCATTTACAGCTGCTTCTCTCCCCTTGTTCTTTCTTTAGGTCTGTGGTTGCCTTTCCATTTCTCCACAGCCTGTGATATCCCTCCAAGGAGCAAAACATCCCAGTGGTGTATGGCTCAGGAAAATGAATCCAGCTCCTGACTCCCAGCTGGGATATGCAAGAGCAGCCTCACACCAAGAGAGATCTTTCACCTGCAAATGCACCCAAGCAAGGAGAGGAAAAATAAGAGCATAAGAGCCAGCAATTCAAAATAAAAATATCCACATGAAGTGAAAATTGGAAGTATCCTATGTAGACAGCTCTAACAACACCAAAAACAGGAAAATAGTGTGAAGAGCAAAATGGCTGTGGAACATTCCTATTTCCTGACTGGATTATATTTTCAAATGGAACACCAATGCTGCTTTTATTTTCCTCCAAAGGGTGCCTTCACCATCTTGCCTTTACACCACCAAGGACTTTGTACTACAGATTTTGCAGTATTTCTTTTCCAGCTTATTCTTTTTCCTTGTAGCACTGTAAGGTCCTTCCAATCCCACACACCTCACCCAGGATCCACACACCTTTCTGGGCACTGGGATTTTGGTGCTGAAATTATGTTTATTGCATATATAAGGTCCTGTTTTACTTTTCCTACTTTCTCAGCAGCTAATTAAGGTTAAATATTCTCATAAATGTTTAAGAAAATCAAAACTTGCTTCTAATAAGTAGAGGATGCTGAATAAAGGCTTAAACTTAAAACACTTTTTATTAGCTATTACTATTATATTGTCTTTGGTTCTGTCAATGAGAAAAAGACAGTCAAGACACCACATGGATTAAAACAATTAGTCTCATGATAGGAAAAAAAATCAGTTTTGCCACCTGATGATGAGCAGATATTTGAAAAACAAAGACAATTATGAAATCCACAGGTTTTTAAACTTTTTTGTGTGCATGAGATTGAATAAAATATAATGTTTAGGGCTTTTATCATAGACTTTTCTGGTTCTAGCATTGGAGGAGAGCTGAGGTGGAGCAGGGAATGAAAGAAGCAGTGATAAAGGTAAAAGGCACTAGCTCCAATATTTGAATTAAAGTTTTTCTTGACATAAACCTGAAAGCCCCACAGCAACATTCAGCCTAGAGGAGCTGATAAATAAAATGCATCTCACAAAAAGACTTTCTATATGTAAAATTAAATTAGACAGGCAGTTTGTTTTCAGAAAATGTATGAACTAGTGCACCTTGTATTGCCCAGAATTGCCTAATTGATTAAGTTGATGTGATCTCACACTCATGAAAGTGCAGCAGCTCCAACCCCTCATGAAAAACATATAAACTGCCCCAGCTCTTGCAGAGGTGGAGCCTGTCTGTTCTGAAAGTCCATTCTAAGAATACTCAAGCTCAGGAAATATTTGAAAAATCCCCAGTGTAATACACAAACTTCCAAACTGAGAGAGGCAGAAAGTTTTAGTGGGACAGACTTCCCAGCTACTGGTAGCACTTATGAGTCATTATTGTGATGCACCCAAAAGAAGAAGGTTCTCTACTACCCTTTTGTTCATATTTTCTGGTTTTTTAAGAATAATTAATGAAGCATTGTTATCAGAAATTATCCTGCATTTGTGAGACAATTACTATTGGACTGAGTTATGTCTAACAGAGTATTATATATACCACATCCTCAAAGCTTCAGAACCAACAGAGACAGGAAGAGGAAAAAGTTCTCAATATATGGATTTTCAGGTTTGTTTGTAGGTCCTGTAGCTGTAAAAGACTAAAGATGTTGACTATTTAAGTGCCTAAGGGCAATACTAGTAAGCAAAAAAAAAAAAAAAAAACCCAAAAAATATTTATTAAATAATCAAAATTCCTTATGGAAGTATAACCCAGTAAATGTCAAGATTAAGTGAATCCTGCACTTAACTTTATTTACTTTCTGAAATAAATTGAATTTTGATTCAGTACAGAGTTATACTTCCTACTTAGCAGATATTGCCATAACATTGCATGTGGATCAGAGCAATAAATCTGTAGGGTTTATTGATTTGGGAGATTATTTTATCAAAATGTTTCTTACCTTCAATAGGACATCCAAGTCTCTGAAAAATCTCCAGGAGGGGGGAAAGAGCTGGAAAGAGACAGGCAAGGTCTGAGATCTCCTGAGTGCTGAGTATTCATAGAAATGTGGATTATGAGTATTCATAGAAAGTGCCTGCAATAATGCAATTACATAAATTACATCTAGCAATTCTGTTTATTTAGGATAAATTATGTTTTAAGCCTATGTCAATACAAAGACCCTGTGTATATGCAAAATATGAAGAGTTCTCCATGAACAAGTTAAAGAGCACAGTAAGTGATCAGATAAGTGAATTCCTGGGCATTAATGAGACTTTTAGCCAAGTGGAAGGAATAAGTCTTAAAATAAAAACTTTCATGGCATGTCAGATATTTCTACTATCCTATTGTAGGAAGTGAGGTGCAAGAAACCAAATTAGACTTTCTCAGGAGGTTCACACCCCTTCTCTGAGAAGTGGCAACTGGTGATGTGGGCAATATTAATTATCTGCAAATATGAAGCTAAAAAGATTAATTTCAATTCATTGTGATTCTAATACTTCAAATACTACATCATTTCCCTGTTTGCCAATGGATATCATTCTATTTTAAATACTACACACTTCTTCCCCATCTGCCAATGGGCCTTGCAGGTGCTCTGGCAGAGAGCAAAGCCTGCAGGTCAGACTATAAAGAACAAAAATCCTCAGCTGATTTCATTGGCACCATCAGGATTATCTTAGCTCTATAATTAATGTCATTAATTGCAAGAGCATATGCCTATCATGCACCTCTGTAGATGATGCTGTTGTTGTATTCACATGTTGTTTTTTTTTTTTTTGGTTGGCACTTCCAGAATAACCATAACCTCAGATGAGAAAAGAGACACTGCAGCTACAATGTGTTCATTGCCTGCCTCTGATGAAATGGGAGTATTTACAACTCCAAGAATGTGAGGTAAATAATTAAGGAGTTGCTGGTGTTTGCTGAGGGTGAGGGAACAGGCAGTGCACGACATGAGTGATAACCACTGCCAGGTAAAATTTCTGTGCTGGAGAGCAAAGATTTCTGCCTTGATTTCAAGAAACCATGCAAAAATAAAACCTGAAAGAATTAGTTGTCAAATCTAACAATTCAATTCTTTCCCAATACTGACCTAAGTCACTAGAGCACAAACATCCAAAATCCCTGCTATTCTAATGAAAGAGAAGTTGTTTTATATTGAGGACACATTCTGCCTCCTCCCAGGAAGCTTGACAGTCTCTATTTTGAGAGATCTTCAAACTCAAACAGGACAAATGTGTTCCTGCATCTTTACTCCTCTCTCTTCTGCATGGTAATTAAAACTGGCAGACAGAAATAATGCCCAAGTTAACTTCCTTCTATTCAGTTCAGTCAATGAAACTGTGATATTTTGCAAATACCTATCTCTTTCAGATCAGAGGAAGAAATTTTCCAAAGTATCTTCATTACTCAAGGCTCTGAGGAACAATAATTTAAAATCTTGCATATTTAGGACCCTGAGTCCTGCTAACAAGGAGCATGCCTTGTAAGCCTCTAAGTCATCTGGCTAATTTTGAGAAAGCTAACCTGGGTCCAAAGTCACAATTTGTGGCCATTAAAGGATAGGAAAGCTCACAGGACGTTCTAAGAGCAAGTGCAGGTCTCCCTCATGGTAAGGACATGCACTTCCCATGCCAGCTGGCAGGATAGAGGCTCAGCATCCAACCAAATCCTGCTTGGCCCCCATTCAGATCCTTCCTCTTCCACCAGACCCTGAGCAGCTCTCCATGACAACAGGCAGTGCCCCAGCAGGGCTGATTAAAGACCAGGCACAAAGCTCATTTAGAAATGGGGAGTGAATTTACAGCCCAAATACCATGGAAAAGCATTTTTCCTCTCTCAACAGAACTGTGCTGTGTTTACTGAAAATATTCAGAGCAGACCTCTTCCCCAGAAGACACAGAGGCACAGCTCCTCTGGAGTTAATGGAGCTGGACTGATTGACACCAGTGGAGAAGCCAGCTCAGGATTTGACTGGTTTAATACTAAATACATTTCATTCAGACTCTAATTTCAGCACTCTGCACCCTCCCTCAGGCACTCATTTGATATCCTGCATGGCTAATTTGTACTCAACATAAAATATGCATGTTTGCTGTTGTCTCCAGAACTAAAATATTCAGCCTACCCATGCATGCCAAAGTCAGTTTCCCCTGTACACTTCAGAGTCATAAGAATGTGCTGTAACAGGCATACCTGTGCCTTTGGGAATGCACCTGAAAAATTAGAAAAACATTTTCAATTGCTTACTGAGTCTCTAATTGCAGGCCCTGATGTGTTTACTCCCCATGCAATTGCACAGCAATTAAAATAACCATTTGTGCACCTACAAATTCTGAATTTTAGCACATTCGTATTTCAAGAACTCAAATCCCATGACAGCATGGCAGGAAAACTTCTTGCCTAAAGTATTTTTTTCTAAAATGAGGGCTAGGGACTCAAGAAGGGCAAATTCAAGAATGGAAGGCCTGTGCCTGAAGGAAAGTAGAAAAGGAGGCGGAAAGGAGGCGGAAAGGAAAGGAGGCGGAAAGGAGGCGGAAAGGAAAGGAGGCGGAAAGGAAAGGAGGCGGAAAGGAAAGGAAAGGAAAGGAAAGGAAAGGAAAGGAAAGGAAAGGAAAGGAAAGGAAAGGAAAGGAAAGGAAAGGAAAGGAAAGGAAAGGAAAGGAAAGGAAAGGAAAGGAAAGGAAAGGAAAGGAAAGGAAAGGAAAGGGGCGGAAGTGGCGGGCGGAAGTGGCGGGCGGAAGTGGCGGGCGGAAGTGGCGGGCGGAAGTGGCGGGCGGAAGTGGCGGGCGGAAGTGGCGGGCGGAAGTGGCGGGCGGAAGTGGCGGGCGGAAGTGGCGGGCGGAAGTGGCGGGCGGAAGTGGCGGGCGGAAGTGGCGGGCGGAAGTGGCGGGCGGAAGTGGCGGGCGGAAGTGGCGGGCGGAAGTGGCGGGCGGAAGTGGCGGGCGGAAGTGGCGGGCGGAAGTGGCGGGCGGAAGTGGCGGGCGGAAGTGGCGGGCGGAAGTGGCGGGCGGAAGTGGCGGGCGGAAGTGGCGGGCGGAAGTGGCGGGCGGAAGTGGCGGGCGGAAGTGGCGGGCGAGAAAAGAAGGAAGGAAGGCAGAAAAGGACATTGGAAAAATCTCAATCAGCTCCCCCTGAGGAACAGCAGAGGAGCCAGAGAAACACTGCAGTTCCAACCTGCATCCTGTTTAGCCTGACAGAGCCAGAGCCATGCTAATGGGACACGTGGCTCACAATTCAATGAGGAGCAGCACCAGCAATCTCATCAGTGCAAAGCAGCACCAGAAAATACTTTTTACCTTATAAACAGAGCTATCACCTGGTTGGGAGCGGATTCAACCCTCTTGCTCTTTGTGAAACACTTTGTGCAATCTCACCTCATGATGTGAGGGTTTTTAATCACCAAGAGAAGAAAAATATTGGCATACACTCTCAGATTTTAAGCTGTGTAACACAGATATATGTCCTGATATCTTTTATGATAACCAGGCTAGGGAAATTATATCAAACCCTTGTTATGGCCTTAAACTTAGCAAATACTTTGCACTGCAAAGTACCAGAATATCTCAGCAAGTCAACAATATTAATATTAATATATTCCACTCCATATTCAAGCCATAGCCTACATAATTTTCACTGTTAAGCAGGCTGGCAAAAAGAGCCATCCAGTCTTGTCAGTATGATCTATATTTTTTAAAAAACAAATATTTTATGACTAATTTCTCTCTCCTGAAATAGCATGATGATGAAACCTGTGCTTTAATTCCTCTGCAGTTATAACTCTGGCTACAGCCTTGAGTTTAAAGTATTCTTTGCAAACTGTCACAGGCTCCACTGAGCATAGATCTTTCCATCAGCAAAGATTTCATGTGAAGTTGAATTTTAAGTACTAGAAGTAGATTTGCCTGGCAAATTGAGGTCTTACCAGGCATTCAACAACTGTTCACACACAGCCTGGAACATAAAAATTCACCTGAAGAAACCAATATCTTGACAGAGAAAGAAAGAGCATGAGCACACTACTATAACCAAATATTTTTCCAGAGAAAATTCAGAGACAGCAAGTAAAGGAAAGGTATCACCTACAAGCTAAAACCAAAAGAAATAGGTAGGATTTAGATGTGTTTCCAAAAAAATGCAGCTTCACAAGGCACCACCTCTGTGCAAACAGAGGCTGCTCTGGGTCTGATCCAGGGTATGGTAGAACAAAACATTCAATCATTCCCTAAAAAAAAAAAAAAATCAAAACTCTAGACTTTTCAGTTTTGTCTTTAGGTAACATTTCCTATAATACTTATGGGATTTTTCCTAATGCAGAACATTTTTTGCTTCTCAAAAATTTAGTAGAATTTGTTGAAGTAAAGGAAAAAAAAATCTTTCTGCTTTTGTGAGCCTATATAATTTCTGATATAGGCCCCAAACTTTTTGGTTCAGTTTAAATAATTAATAGTGACAAAGTTTTATTTGCACATGAGAAATGCGGATGATGAGGCTGATCCACTTTATTCAGCCTCACAGATAAAAACACTAGGTTGAACATTAGATCTGATTTCTACATAACCACAGAACCATGAAGCCAAGAAAGTTTAACCCTGCTTAAAAGAAAGAATGTAGACCCAGGTTTACAAACCAGAACTTGAGGGTTGCCATAGTCAGTTTTAACAGCACAGACATGGAGTGAATTTAGAAGAGTAAAATGTCTTCTTCTACAGAGATATGTACTACAACACAAAAAAAAAGAAAGACAAAGAAAGAAAAGAAAAGAAAAATCATACCAAATGTAATGATTTCCAGAAAAAACAGATGTGCCAAAAAAACAGATCTTGTGCCTGAGTGAGGAGCACACTTCAAAACCCTCAATATGACAGTAACACACATATTTTACAATCATGCTACAAAATCTCAGGCATATTGCCATGGAATGAGATGCTCCAAGGACATAAACAGCTTTACCTCTACATTTCTAGAACTCCTCAATTGTCTGATCTTACATTTTATTTACTCAGTGAAAAATGCATGCTCATTTGTTTCTTAAACTAACTCTCACTTTTATGCCTAAGGAAAACAACATAAACAAGTCAAAGTAGCATCTCTGAAAACACCAGCCACTAAAGTTTTGTGCAGTAAAAATAAAGCAGATATTTTGAGGCATGGGCTCAGTATACAGCCCTTCAGGCAAGATTGATTTTCTCAGCAGCTTTCCTGTAAAATAAATAAATGTCCAGCACCATTGCCAGAAGATGAAAAATTCAGGCTGTTTGAGCTGGTGTGGGATGGGAATAATGCACTGCATGGAAAAGAAGCCTTCTGCAAGAACTTCCCAAGAGCAGCAATGACTGGTTTAGAGTAACATAAGGTATTTGTTTGCCTGGGGATATAATGTGAGACAGTACTTTTGCTGCTTTTAAAATAAGTTCTGGAGAAGATCTCATTCTTGTTTCAAAAAATTATACTCTCTACCCACAGCTGGAATTATGTATTTTCATAAAAATAAAAATAACTCCACAACGTACATGAACATGTTCAGATGAGGGGGCAAACAGCTTTCCCTGGAAAACCATAGGAAGAACTGGAGTACTTCTCATTCTGCTGTATAAACAAACACCTGCTGTACAAACACCTTTGCATCAGCAGAACAATCAAACACCTTCTCCACTACCCCGGACATCAGCTGAGAGTAGATGGAGAATGATGCCAAATCATCAGGAATTCAAAAGTGGCCAAGAGTCCCCAGAGCTGAACCATGGTGCATTGTGGAGTCTGACCTGAAGCAATAAAAACCTGCCAGTGTTTTGGATTTTTACATGGGCAGATAAAGAAACCCACCATGCATATCAGTACCTCTGTCTGACTGCTAAGGCTGCACTCATGCCTTTCATGTATGAAAAATAACTGTGTTTTCAGCACTGGCTGTGTTGGTGACCTCCATGAGACTTTTAATCAAATCTTGCATATAGCTGGGGCTTCAGAGATTATTTGATTTCTTCTCAAGAAAGAGCAAGACAGCTCTTGTTTCAATTAATATTTCAATCTCACAGGACACTGCATAATCAAAAAAATGAAAGAGGTCCCTGCAATTTCAAAAACTGAACTCAGTAATTAAAACAAAGATTAAAAAATATCCTGGAATCCTTATGTGGCCATAGCAGTGAAAATACACCTCAAGATACCATAGCAACACTTGCTCTTTTATTATTAAATAAAGTATCTTGTAGGCTCATAAAATGCCAGTCAATGCAGACACATTTTGGGCTTCACTCCATTCCTCTGCTATTCCTCTTCTCTTGAGCTTGTCTTACTGAGACACTAGAGGTCAGCCTCCCAAAAAAAAAAAAACCTAACCACTGCTCAATTGAAATCCACGAGGAATCGTGGCACTTGGAATTTAATGCATTTGAAAGCAGCGCCGGAGATGCAGTGATAACAGAATGATGGAATATTGCGAGTTAGAAGGAACCCCCAAAGGTCGTGGTCCTGCACAAGACCAGCTCCAAGAATCCCACCATGTGCCTGAGAGAACTGTCCAAGCATTCATTGGACTCTGGCAGGCTTGGTGCTCTGACCACTTCCCTTTCCTCCACAAAGAACAGAGCAATGCTTTGGTTTCTTCACTTCAATTTAGCATGGTTGTGTTTACCAAGAAAACACAATTCATGAACAACCTGATGGCCTTCCTGGTGAAAATGGGTCAATTTGGGCACAAGGGGAGAGCAATGCATGTCATGCACCTCAGCTTTAGCTCTTCACACTGTGCCCCAAGCCTGTGCTTTATATTGGATGCAGAGGACACCACACAGATTGAAAAGTGGCACAAGGCACCACTGCAACAAGGCCAGTGTGGGGTCATCGTGCGGTTGTGCCTGCAGCATCACCCTGTGAGCACAGCCTGAGGTTCCTGGCCTTGGAGGGTTGGATTTGGAGGAAGAACCATCTCTGAGAATGTTACAAAAAGCACAGAGCCAAGCTCTTCACAGCACTGTGAGGGGGATGAGGAATAACCCGCAGGCAGAGATGGAAACAGGGAGGGATACACCTGGACACAAGGAAAAACTTTGTTGTCTTGGGGCAGTCAAGCAGGGACAGAGGTTGTCCAGGGAAATGCAGCCTCCACTAGGAAACATTTTTAAGGTCCAAGTCAATAATTCTCTGAGTAGCCTGACTTCTCTGACCAGATGACCTTGCTTTTAGCTGGAGTTTGGAGTAAAGAACTCCTGAGGTTCCTTTTTACCTGAATGGCTTTTCATTTATGGATAAGCTGTTTAAAAAGTCTGTGAAGGATGTTCCCTCTTTAATCTTTCAGTTTAGCCACGAAATTGGCTAAGAGAAATTGAAACAGAGTTTCCCAAATAAGGGGCACAAAAACCAGATCTCAGTTTCAGTCCTTACTTTATCATTACTCTGTAACACAATCACTCCTATTCCAGGTAGAAAGGCTTTGCACAAAGGCAAAACCTTCTGAGACAGCACTGACCTGTCCCTCTCATCCCAAAGTACAGGCACAAGCACTAAATGTGGCAGAAATCACTTCAGCTCAACGTGCAACAGGAGTTCAAGAGTCCCCAGCAGCACCACGCAGGGTGTCAGGACAGGAGGTGAGGCAAAGCAATAAAACCATTAGAGAATCAATCAGCACACTGTTATGGCAACTACCAGAAGGGAACTGCTGAGGCTCAGGGTGGGAAATCTCTGCTGTGACAAAGTCAGTCGTTAAGGTGTCACACAGGTAAGTGCAGGGGAATGCCAGCCATGCTAAACCCTGGGATCCCCGCTGCCTCCTGCCACCTACTAACCAGGCTCACTTTTATTTTGCTCAGTCTGGTGGAATCACAGCCTGGGGCATTCCCTTTGTTTGCTTATTTTGCTGAACAGCCTTTTCCTCTCCAACCATTCCCTCCTCCCCCCTCCTCCAACCATTTGTCTACTTCCATGGCTGTTTTCATGCTCAATTAGCTCTCCTTTCTCCATCTCCATCAATTAGCTCTCCTTTCTCCATCTCCATCAATTAGCTCTCCTTTCTCCATCCTTTCTCCCCAGGCAGGCACGCCTTTAGCCACAACCACTCCCAGATCTGTCACCTCCAGCTCCTGCAGAGCAAATGACAGGCAGGGACCAGGGGAAGCTGCAGGTGACATCCCACACCTCCTGTGAGCTGGCAGCAGTGTGACAGAGCCTGCACACCCTCCAGCTGCCACACAGCCATCAGAGCAGCTCTGTGGCTGCTTCCCGGCCTCAGGTCTGCATTTTTAGTCCATGCAATATAAATAAAGGTGGAAGAGAGACAAAAATAGGGATAAGGCTAAATGGAGCTGTTTTCAGGAGCTGCATGCATCTAAATTAGGACATGAGAGAAAGGATGGAGAATGGGTGGACGATATTTTATCCTCAAATAGCAATAGAGAGCATCACTGCAACTTCTAGCCAAAAGTAATGAAATGCATAATGTGTTTCTATCCTCTATATGTCAATGGGGGGAAAAAAATCAACACAAATCTGTTGCAGACACAGGAACATACATCACCTAAATAATTACCAGTTGTTTTATAAGGAAATTGCATTTTTAGAAAGGCAGAGAATATTTGGGCTTGTTGGCTTGTTTTTTTTTTTTTCTCCTTTTTAATGCCTTCTTTCCTCATTTTACAAAAGCTTATTATTTAAACTAGGCATTTGGGAACTGTACTGAGGATCAGAGACATGAAAGCACAGCTTCAGTGAGGCTGAAGTTCCTGAAATCCTCTGCCAAGCTGAATCTTACCAAACCTGTCTATCACCAGGGGCAAAACCAGCATAAAAATCTGTCTCAGTAAGAAATTGCCTCCACAATCAGTTCCAGCACACACAGGAGGATCATCTAAGAAGGAAGGATGAGAAACAGCTGTGGAAGCAGAGGGAAAGGAAGACAGGAAAGAGCTGCAAAGGACACTTCCTCCCTCCCTGCATAATTTAGCCATGTATTTATGAAACACACTGAAGGTCTAATTATGTTAGCTTGCAATGATCACTTAAGTGCAATTAGCCACAGTTTCAAGCTGGAGGCAACATTTATTTTTATTGCTGCTAATTAATGTACAGGATGCGGTGTAAGATTATTTTTTTCCTCTAATTCCAACAAAGCAGCATCAGCCACTTCATTGCTTTCCTCTTTTAAAAGGAATGGCAGGTTTCAGCCCTGCCTCCTCTGCTGCTCATCACAGCCTCATCCCACTTTTTTTTTTTTTGCTTTCATAACTTCTTTGCAATTTTCCAGCTGTGTAATTTCTGTCCATATCACAAATACAGCAAAGCATTAAAGTATTTAAGCATTTCCTTAAGGTGTGTAGTCCCCCTAACTTCAATGGGTTCCTCAGAGCTGGATTACAAAGAATTTCATTTCAGCAGATATTTTCCTGAAATTTGTATTTTTAACGTTTTTTTTTCATTTTCACCCTCAGGCATGTAAAAGAAAAAATAAAGCCATCTTTTTTTTTTCTTATCTTCAAATTATTTGTGATCCTCCAGCTCTTCCTTCTGCTGTCTTCTCCTGACAATGAAGAACTGGGACTAGGGAGCCAGGTCCATCTTCACAGCTTTGATGACTTCTTGGTAACATTCCAAAACAATCTGCCCTATGATCATCCTGCTGGATGCCATCACCTCCTTATTCCTCTTTGTCTTTGGGGCTGAGTAGGACTGTTTCTAATTCTTGGGAAAATTGATATGAATTTAGCTACCACATAATTCCCCCACAGCTGTATTATTGTAACAGAAAATTATAGCTTTTTACCAAACCCAGCACATTCTGAGCATTCAGAATGCAGGCAGCTCCACTCAGCACATTTCATCCAGGCAATCCTTTCAAAAAGACAAAATTTGCATTCAAAATTGGCCTTTCCTGATTTGTAGCATAATGATGAGCCACAATGGGGGGAAGCTTGCACTCCTCTTGTATTTCATCAAGATTGGATAAACAAGATTTTACATTGTCCAGGGAGTATTTGTGAGAAATACTAAAATCCACTGGAGCAGCCATAACTCCCACAGAGACTTGGTACTTTTGCAAGACAAAAGGAGCCCAGAATTTTTAAGAATATATCCAGAGCCTCACATGTTACTCTGCTGTTCAATTCAATTAATGAAACTACACTAAACTACCAAAAAACGGGAATGGTGTAAGCCTTGATGTCTCAATAATTAGACTCTAATAATTACAGGGTGGAGGGCATTATCTTTGCTTACATTTTCATCTGATACAAACCATTCCTGTTGGATATGAACACCAAGGAAAACGGCCCACAAGTTCAATCCACTGCAATGATTCCCAATGTCTCCTCCTAGCCACTGCCAAGGCCTCATCTGCTGCAGCTCCCAGGAGACATCAGGGTCAGATAAAACATTCCCCAGAGATTATTCAGGTCACTCAGTCCAAGAACAACCCACAACACAGGCCTACCTAAGGAATGCATTTATTTCCAGAGAATAAGACCCACCACTTGACAGCCATCCATATTTCAGGACAGACAAAATGTCCTCCCGTGAAAACCAGCTCAATGATCCTCCCCACAGACTAAATGTCACTTTATGTGTTAAACCCACAATAAGATACCATGATGTAGCCTAATGTAAAACACAAATTTAATATTTTGAGTTTCTTTCCTGCTGCATCTCCGACCTTGGCTACACTTGTTTGGAGCATTTTTTTCCAAAGTTTCCCCACACTACTGACAGCAATGAATAAAAAAGCTGCAAAGACCCTGAGAGGAGGTATTTGACATCCTCCATGGCCATATGCAGGTACACTGAAATAGCTCACAGCACTCAGGCTGCTGCCAGGTGGGATGTTTTAACATGACAGACACCCAGCAGCTCATCTTCTCCTCAAGCAGGAGAGGGAGAGAAGGAGCACCACATTCTGTGAGCAATTTGTGACATCCCTGATTTATGTAAGACACAAGTTAATGAGAAAAAGGAGATGCAGATTCCCCTCATGGAGTCCCAAGCAGCTACTGTGATATGTCCCTCTTCCTACAGTGCTTGAAAGAAAAACAAAACAAAAAGACACTAGCAACTGAAGATGCCATTGGATTTCCCTGCAGCCTCTGAATAATTTAGTGACTTTTTCCTTCACAGGAGATAAAGAAATAATGAATACTGTGAGGGCCAAAGCTATTTCAAGGAAAGAGGCCTTTGCTGAGAATTTTTTTTTCCATGGATAATTCAGAAACCAGAATCTGTGTATGAAAGACACCAAAACAATTGACCAAACAAAAGAAAATTAAATTTTAAGCCATGCTGCTGTAAGTAAGTGCTGGAGTGCAATGCAGCACTCCTTCCCCTCAAAGCATTAACACCAACATGCACAAAACAACACAAGCAGAAAAACACTTTGTACTCTGGCTGTCTGCCTGAGTGCTCCTGTGCTGGAATACAACTCACAAAACCACGCATTTACCACTCTCATCCTCAAGGGAGGAAGAGCCTTCCCCTATTTTGCCACTCCACCCTGCTGGGGGAAGCCACCAGCAATTCCTGGGAGAAAGTATTTCTGCTTTCACAGGTACTGTGGTACTTCTGCATGGGTACCTCATCCTGCAAGGCATGGGGAATTTCCCCAGGACCTGGAACAAGTTGTTCCTGGCTTCAGCAGCCACAAGACACAGTTGTTTCTGTTTATTGGTATGGCTTGACAGTGTACACCTTCCAAAAGATTTTGGAAGTTTTTTTCTGAAACGATCAGAACTTCCTCCTCTCGCCCAGTGAGTGTGAGGCTGGGATTTAGGCACTCTGAAGTTTGAGCACTGTATTTTCAAAGAGGAACTGGTTTGCTGTTGAACAAATGCCCCATTTTGGCATCCCCATGCTGTGTCTTTATCCCCTCATCTCTTTTAATTAGGCTGTAAGACCCAGCTGAAAGCTGAGCTCGAAATGAATCACACTTTCCAGGGTAAATCAGGGTAGAAAGATTCCCAGTTGCCAGTAGGAAGGCTGGAAGTTGAGCACCAGTGATGGAAATGACTGTGACCCAAGTTCTCCCAGATAATTTTGAGCCTCACTCAGATTTTAAGCTTTCCTATTCCCCACCAGTTTTTGCAGATAATTACCAGGCCTTGTTATAGCCACAACATTTTTTTACACCACTAATCCATAAAACACTAAAAAGTAGGAATAAAATATTGAAATTTTATAAGTGTTTAACACAAAGAACCTAGTGTGTAGTTAATTCAACAATATTCTTCTAAGTTCCTCTGATAATACCTGACTGAAATTTAACCAAAAAAAATTTTTTTAGATTTTTTAGTCTTTATTAAGGAAATGTCCCTTGCCCTTCACCACAGGATTAGTAAAACTCATCCATCTCCTCAGGATCTTACAGCTCTCTAGGATACAAAGACCTTCTAACTTGCCAGGGCAGTGAAAAATCTAAACCTTTTTCCTAGCAAATGGCCTAAATAATTCTGTTCTATAAATTATGAAAGCCTAACAGTCTCTCCTGATTTCATCTGGTCACAACTGTAACGTGTCTGAAACATGAATAAATAAGACTTTTCTGATTGCCACACACAAGAGAGAAGACAATAAGAGCAAGGTTTAAGTGGGTGTCAATAGAAGGCATCTAATAATTTGTGAAACAGCTGATGTTTTTCTTGATGAGAACTTGTGGCTGTGCCCTTTCTCTGAGGAGTTACACAGGAAAAGGAATCCAAACCTTTCTGCTCTGAGATAATCATGCCATAATAACAGTGGAAAGGAATTAGTTATAACTAAGGGCAGGAAACTTAGAGTGTCCACATCTTCAAATTGCCTTAAACCAAGACCATTCCTCAGGCTTACCTCCTTCAGATGCATTTTCTGCTCCCCAGGAAGACAGAACACATCTCACACAACCACATTTTATTGGCCCTTCACATCCTCCAAGGTCAGCAAAGCCTTCTCCGACACCTAAGGCAAAAATCATACAGCTCAGTTAAGGGAAAAAAAAAATTAATCCAAGATACTGAAAATGTCCATTTCTGTTTATTTATTGATACACAGAGTAATATTAAAGAGGCATAGCATACAGATATTTTGTTTCAGACACTATTAGAACTGAAATTTACAGTGGTTATTTTGTTTCCATGGACTAGTGATTGGGCTATAGACCAAGTTGTCAGACTGCCAGCTTCATTTGCACCTTACTGGAGTGGTGCTTTTTAGAGGCTAAAAAGCTAAATTTACTACTAAATCGACAGAGCACTGCTAAATTACAACAGCAAGGAAAGCAGCACAAATCCTCAATGAATTGGATTTGGCTGGAGTCACAGAGCTGCCAGCCCCTGTCTCTCAAATCACCTTTCAGCAGATCAGCAAACAGGCAGTGACAGAGCCCAGCAGCATCCCAGCTCTCCTGTGCCAGAGGGGCAGGAGCACCCCGAGGGAAATGAGGCTGGGAAAACCTGCCAGGCCAACCTCAGCTACGAGAAATTCAGCTCAGCCTCATGTGCTTGGCATCAAGGATGTCTTGTTAGTCAAAAAATCAGAAACAGCTGCTCACTCCTTGAGCCTGTCCTCTCCACTTGCATGACCAGCAGCTGGTTATCTCCTCCCTGCCTCAGGAGCAGGCAAACTCATCCTGTGTTGGGAAGTATGAAAGTTTGACAAGAAAGTTTCACAGATATGTATGCCTAGCAGAAAGATTTTTGAATGTAGAGTCTGATGAAGAAATAGAGATAGAAGCAAGTTTTGATATAGAAGAAAAGAATTGCTGAGCCAGCCTTACTGGATAACCAAGGAGGCAAAGGATATGTTAGTTAGAAGGGGTTTTATGACTTAAAGCAAAAGATAAACCCACCTCAAACAAGAAAATGGTTTTACCAAGCAGAAAGAGAGCACAGGCAAACAAGTCACCAAATGTTGCAAGTAGAAAAAAGGTCTCAGAATTTTCCATTGCAAGAAAACTGAAAAACAACTTCTGGCTTAAACTGTAATGTACTAACTTTTAGTGATTGGAGAACAGTAACATGAATATGGTAATTACAGTAGTTATGGTAGGCTATAGATAAAAGTTAAGGTATAGATTGGTTCTACTGTATTAAGATGCTCAGCAAAGGAAAGTCTATAATGCATTGTAACCTAAACTCAGGGTCTCCAGGCCTGCCTGCAGCTGGAGCTGACAGCTGTAGGCACAGGCTCTGTCACCCACCACCCTGGGCTGCTGTAACATCTTGGATGTAATAAACTGCATTTTGGAGAGCCCCTGGAGTCCCACATCCCTCATTTAGGCTCTTACAATCCTGCATCTTACAAAGTCATCTTAAATCCTACTGAAGGAAGCATTAAATCTTATTTATCCTTACAGTGTAACTATCAGAGGGCTTTCCTCATATGATGGTCAGCCAGGACTACCTTTCTTGATAAACAAAGTGCTGAGAAAACTTTTCCCTTCAAACTCTGATCCTTGCAGGTGTTATCAGGAAAGAGGATGATGTTATTTAATTGTTGCAAACTGCAGCCAAAGTCAGCCTGTACTGACACACTGCACTTGGATGTAGTTGGCCAAGGCAGGCTCCCCAGATGTGGCTCCAGGCTCTTTGGGATGGATCTGCCTACCCTGGAGAGAAAAGCACTGGATCAGCACTGGTGTAGAGCAGCATTGCCCTCAAGAGAGCAGGAGGAGCCACACTGAACCTTCCAGCTAATGAGTAATTTTCACCTCAATATTGCAGAGTTTCCCAAAGCTGTAGAGTCTTCACCACCTGCACCAGCCCACATTGGTGCTCAGTGCCACAGACACATCTTTGCCTCTTTGGCTTTTCAGACTGACCCCAGAATGGATGGCAAGGATGTCACAGCACTAATCCTGGCTTAGGCTGGGGCCATTTCTGCTCAGCTCTCCTGCTGCCCATCACCTGCCAGGGACAAACACAGAGAGCAGCTGCCACTGGTGACTCAGCCCCACAGAGGGCTTGGGGGCTGCTGCCACTCTTCCCATTGCTGAGGTGAGTCTTGGGAGCTTTTCCTCCTCTGACTTCAGGAAATTCCAAAGTATCAGCCCTTCTGCTTGGAATAAACTCAGAGGGCCCTGCCTGTGGTGGGGTAGGGAGCTCTGGCACAAAATGCTCTGCTGGCAGGACTCTGGAGACAGCAGCCTCTGATGGAAGGCAGGTTATGAAAAGCATGAGCATAAAAACTAAACCTCCTTCAGACAGGCTTCAGAAAAGGCCCTTTGCCTCTCAGCTCTTAAAAGAGATTAATTTCAGTTCTGATTGAAGACTGTTGTTATGCTTTAGCAGCCAGTGATCTCTGAGCAAAATAAAAACTGATTAGAAATCAAGAGCTGGGGACTGCCTTGAAGTTAATGAACTCAATTTATCATAGATCCTGTTACAAGTAAAAATAACAGAGTGTGTCTCATGAAAGTCTGGGATAATGATTTCTCCAGCCCCAGTCAGCACTTCCAGAGAGAACAGCAAAATTAGTGGTCAAGAAAATGAAATGTACACAGTGATTTATATGCAGCTCTGGGTAATATCAGTGAAATTAGTAAAATTAGCTCCAGGTATTATTTCTGCTCCTTAGGTAAATTATTTGAAACAAATGTCAGGCAAAACCTAATTTTTACATTAACTGAAAGAGGTCTGACTGAGAGTGCATTTCCAAGGATGAAACCTGTGGGGAAAAATAAAAAAAAGAAAAAACCAAAAAGAATTGCAAAGAGAGATTGATGTATCATGATGGAAAGGTAAGGGAAAAGGTCTAAAGAACATAACAGTTTTCATCATTGAGGATTTTTTACAGAATGAACTAGATCACTCACTCAGGTTAAAGTGAAAAGGAAACAGTGTAATACTGAAGGGAAAAAAAATCAGGAAAAAATAAAATACAAATACTGTATTTATAGAAATTATAAAAATCTAAGGGCCTCTGAGTCAGACAAGTGGTTTGCAAGTGCCATCAAAAAGTGATTCTGTTCTTTTCACTTCCAGGTGGAAGCAGTTGTGAGCAGAGTGTGATCAGTCCATGCAGGGTAGTGGAGACAAACAGGAATGGGAAGCACCAGCTGAGTTAACTCCTTTCCATTTTCCCATCCCAACATTTTTTTCCCTTTATCCTCATCCAGCCAACTCTCCCAAATTATCATCCCACACAAGTTTTCTTTCTAATGCATGTATGAATGAACCCATCTACTCAAATATCAGTAGCATATCTGCAGCTGTGTGTACAACTGAATGTCCTGCATCCAGCTGCTGCTTTAAGGCAGAATTATTGTATTTCATAAGAAATATCCTGAACTTCACATCTCAAAAGTGCTGGTCTATTAAAGACAGGAGTGTCCTCCAACTCCTTGAATGCATCTTGAAAAATTACACTCTCTAAGAACCAGAAAAGCATACTTAGGGGTTTTGACATTCACAGAGATGCTGAACATGGACTTAGGCCTCATCTTAAGCAGCTCTGAGAAATCCCTGGTTTCGAGCACCAACCACAGCAAACAGCACAGAATAAAAGCCAAATTCTGTGCATGCAAAGAGCTGACATCACAGGAGAGCAGAAAAATGTGGGTTCCTTGTGCTGTGGGAGAAGTGAGCAAGAACTGCACTGACAGAACACCTCCTGATTTCATTCTGTATTGTTCCCACTGGTAGCAGGTACTGCCAGCAGTGGTGATGGGAAAGCAGCACCTCTGGGAGGTGCAAACAGAATTCAGGGACTGAAGGGAAAGTCAGACCTTGCTGCTTATTTCAGCCCTGCTCTTGCTGTCTCACACACTGTCTTTCTTCCTGACATGACATTGCCCACCAGAAAGCAGGTGGCTGAAAGGTCCAGAGGGCATTTTAGGAGAAGGAGCCCATTATGGGCAATGACAGAGGTAAAACCAGCAGGTGATTCAGAGCTCTCCTTTCTTTATAGAAGCGTCCGTTCACAGGAGAGGGCTCTGACATGAAAAAGACTCAGGAAAAGGGGAGGAGATGGTACTTCCACAGTTTATAGTGCAGTATAAAAGTGCTATTCTTTTAGAGTTTAAAGGTGGAGTGGAAAATAAAAGGTCTTTTTCTTTCCTTTTAACCGTCCAGAAAGCAAACTTTACTGAACAAAGACATTAAGACTGCAGTTCAAAGTCATTGCTCATCCTCCTGCATCCAGCACTGTGGTTAAAGGTTCCTGCTGACACTTACACAGCTCCAGCCCAATGATAATTCTGCTGCAATAGTGTCTGGCACCAGCAGTCAATTTTCTACCCTTCATTCTCTCACTACCTGTTCCTGTATCTTCCCTTTCCTTCCTTGTGGTCCTGGACTGTGCCTCCTGCACTGGGGCATCTTTCCTGAGGCCCATCAGAGATCACCTTTTGCTCCAGACAATCCACATTAATATTCCTCTCCCATGACACCTTTTTGATTTTGGTGGATCATCATTTTAAGAGTTTTGTCTTATCTAGCTTCTGTCTCCCACAACTGCATCATTGTCTTTGGAAGGATCCCTTTCCATATCCCTCAGCCTTCCCTTTCTGTCACATATCAGCCTTTTTTTAAAGGCCCCAAAGCACTTCTAGCCTATATCTCATACTAAAATAGCTGCTATAAATCTACATATCCATAAATACAGACAACATGAGAAAGAAAACACATTGCCACAAGTTTATTCCCGTTTTGCTGTGGGACAAATAATCACTCTGGCACCATTTGCAGCACTGGGGATCTAATTTCCAAGTCAGAAAGACTCCAATTTAGGACTGTAAGAATATGGAATATGAAGTGATTCTGCAGAATTGCAACTTTGAGCTGCTTCCTGCAGATCAGGCAGAATCACTAATATCCAGTGGCATTTGCTGGAAGTGTGTGGCAACTCCAGCACAGCCCATCTATAATTATACAGCTTGTCCTGCCAGGGAGAAGAAAAACATCTGATACATACTTCACTGTCCCCTCTCCCAAAAATGACCCCCTATGAATCCAGGAATGAAATGGGAGTTTTGCCTCAGCTGACAGTGCCCAGCTCAGATGCCATGATGGATGGTGGTGTTCACAGGGGTCCCAGGACAAGGGAAGAGATGAGAATCTTGGCTCCATGTTTCAGAAGGCTGATTTATTATTTTATTATATATTATATTAAAGAAAATGATATTAAAACTATACTGAAAGAACAGAAAAAAGGATTTCATCAGAAGGCTAGAAAGAAAAGGAATGGAATGATAATAAAATTTTGTGACTGACCAGAGTCCCAACACAGCTGCACCTGTGATTGGCCATTAATTAAAAACAACCACATGAGACCAATCAAAGATGCACCTGTTGCATTGCACAGCAGCAGATAATTATTGTTTTTCTTTTCCCCTGAGGCTTCTCAGGAGAACAAATCCTAGCAAAGGGTTTTTCATAAAACATGTCTGTGACAATGAAGTACCTCCTGTGTCTCCATCAGGGAAAGCACATCCTTCAGGCCACACTCTGTCTGCCTGTAAGAGCAGGCTCTTACTTGGGCAGTGCTTCACTTCAACTTCCAGTATCAGTGTGGGGCTCTACAATCAAGGAATAAATAGCTCATAATTGCTTCTCTTCTCTCAGTCTAGAGCAAAGATTCCAGCTCAGTCATATGATGGAAAATGGTGGACAGCAAAACACCACAGATCTATTACAAATAGATAAAATTCTCTGGATTAGTTAGTAAATTCCCTTAAAGTTATCAAATTGCCTTCTACAGAGTGGAAGGTTATCTCCTAGAAAATTTTTATAACCATCCAGATTATCAACATACCCAAGCACACAAGTTTGTTGTGCTAAAGGACCCATTCCCACAACCTTCCTGGCAGTGCTCATTTATCAAGGCACTGTGAAAATATTCTCAGTGTCTTCATATCCCCACCCTTAGGACTTCTAATTTAAAATATTTACCAGTGTGAGATTTTTTGACCCTTTCTCAAATGCCAAAAGCTGGTTTGGTGCATCTCTAGGTAACTGATTATTCAGGTTAAGAGTGCTTTATGTGGAACTAGGTTATCACCAGAAGTCATCAAAATAGCAGCACTCCACAGGAGTAAGAGCTAAAAAAGATCAAAGTTTGGACTTTTCAGAGCAGACAATTCTCAGCTTTTGACTTCAGATATGATTCATAACCAGAAAAGCTGAAATGAGGGAAATCATGTCCTCTCTGAACATACTTTGGGCCCATTGCCCAGGGTTTTGATCCATCTGTAAGGATCAGCACAGATAATGCCCAAGTGTTCATAAAATCCTTCTTCACAGAAGGACATTGCCAGCATCAGCATGAAAAGAAGTGTTTCTGAGAAAAGACAAGAATGGAGAGTAAAACCAAGAGAATCTCAACAGACCACTGTCACTGTCATATTTTCTGAAAAATCCCTTTGCCAGGATTACTTCTCCTGGGAACCTGAGAAGCCTCAGAGAAAAATGTAAATAATAATTATCTGATTTTTTTCTCCTGTGTTTTGCTGCTTTGGAATGTGGTCTGGAGATTGTTTACCAACTGGTCATTGTTTGATTGGTTTCATGTTAATTGTTTTAACTTAATGACCAGTCACATCCAGCTATGTCAAGGCTCTGGAGAGTCACGAGCTTTTATTATCATTCCTTTGTAACCTTCTGTCTGCATCCTCACTCTATTCTTTAGTATAGTTTTAGTATAGTATTCTTTAATATAATATGAGTACATAAAATAATAAATTAGCCTTCTAAGAACATGGAGTCAGATTCATCAATTCCTCCTTCATCCTGGGGACCCAGCAAATACCACAGACCACCAGCTCCAAAGAAATGGATGCTAAATGTCTTGCATTTCACATAAACAGGAAGGAAGCTATAACCAGTGTAAAGGAACCAGGGAGAGATTTTAAGATACCCCCACAGTAATGGGCAGAGATTCTTACTCTGACATTTCAGGTTTTGATAGTATGAACATTGTTTGCCTCTCCACATCAAAACACATTTTTGAATTTCTGGCCTTCTTCAAGCCATTTACAGAGCATGGTTGAACCAACAGCTCTAACCAAGATTTAGATGCACAGCCCCACACTTTTGCCCTTCAGAATTTTTGAATTTCAGAATTTTTCCTGACCTCCAGCTGGTCAGGAGATCCTCTGGCCACACCCAAACTGATATTACATCCAATGCTTCCAAAGGGAACTTCCACGTGTGCTCCAAACACATCTCTGGCACAGACTAAAGCCTGAAGAGCTGTTCAGCAGCTCTGAATGTGACAAGAGAATTAATTAGTTGAAAGCTTTGTGTTATCCCACTCCTAAAGACAAGCACAGAGCAGGGTGCTGCATCATTCCTTGCACACAGAATCCCAGAGCATCCTCAGCAGAGGCCACTGCCATTAGAAACTGCAGCTCAGAGGAGATGAGGGCTAGGAACAACAGCTCAACCAAGCTTTATCCCCCCCTGAGCACATGAAAAAATCTTTTATCACCTCTGCATGTTAACAAAAACACAGTGAATACCTATTTGTTTCTTTGATATTAATTAGAGAAGTGAAAGTATCACAAGTTCTCACACTTCTGTGCTTCCTGTATTTCTTTTTGAGATGTGCTGGTTCATTTGCTAATGCTAAAGGCTGACAAGGGTTCCTAAGTGATGGATAAAGATGTTTTTCCTTTGATAGAAAGACACTTCCATTGAAGCACCATTATTCTCTAAAGGCATTCGTGGTCATGGAGTCTTTTTTAACAGTGTAAAAATCCAAGTTGCAAAGATTGCATTTGGGATACTAAACCCTCTCTCCTTATGTCTTTACTAATTTCAACCAATAATAGAATAGTAAAACAGTATAATAGGATAATAAAAAGACAAGCACATGTACTGTGAAATGGAGCAGAGAAATAGCTCAGAAAGGACTCGCCAGGTTTTCATTTGACCTTCAAGATGGCTATAAAATATGGAATAAAAGGTGTGTATGTTCTGTACATCACATTTTAACAGCTCATTTTAAAGATCTCACATGAAATAGTCTGCCCTGTGACACAGGCTCCAGTGCACAAGAGACAGAATCACAAACAGATCAGCAAGCCTAAGTATTATCTAGATATACAAAACTGCCACTTCTTCATACAAGCAGAGAGTCAAAAGCTGACAATGTCAGCCTAAGAAAAAAATCCAACTCCTGACTCTAGGCTAGATGTTCCTGCCATCCCCACTCCTCAGCTAGAAAGTGTGATTCTACTTTAACCTATTCATTCAAAGTTGTCCAGTCTATCTCAGTCCAGCTTTGTACCTAGTGATCATTTATTGTTATTTTTTTGCCTGTTTCATTTTTTAGTAAACTGTTGGTTTTTTCAGTTTAATCTATTCATATTTGTTTCTCCTTATTTTGGGTGGAAAGGGATTAGTTAAAACTAAGGGGAGGTGACTGATTTCAGAGTGCATTCCTTAAATTGTCTTAAACCAAGACACAAACCAATTGCCTTCTAAACACATGTAATATAACTGCTTTCAAAATATAACCACCAGCCATAAGCTGAGAGAAAGAGTTCCAGGACCAAATCATTTGTCTTGACATCAAAAGTCTGCATACACAAGTGTGCTGTTCCAAACTTCTCATTTTTCAGTTAGCTGACCCTTTTACTTTGCCATTGGGTTCACTCTCCCTCCCCTTCTTCTTTCTTCCTTTTGTTTTACCCCACCCCTGAGCACCCTGGATCCCAATCCCCACCAGCAGCACCATTCTCCATGTAGATTTTCATCTTCCTCCTGTTTGCTATTCGTTAGCAGGACACAGAGCTGTGCCTTTTGACTTCTAAGTTTTGGTGGTTTTATTTTTTTAAAGCTCTGTTTTGTGAAACTGAGAGTCTGGAGTGAAAAGGATTCATCATAGTCATCATTATTCCACATTTATCTACAGTGAACTATCTTTCTCATCTATTATGCTTTAAATGATCTAAAGCCTCCTATCTGCTGTGTTCCTCTTCATTACCTGCTGTTCCTGGCTCATCCATTTCTTACCAGCACTGTCTTTGTTCTCTTTCTTTCATTCTCTGAGCCACCTATCAATGCTGCTCGCCATGATCAAGAGGTTCACAATGAGGAGCCACACAAATGATTTTCTAAGTGTGATGAGGATTACAAAAATGGATTTTACACTGCACATTTGGGTACTGTTGTTTTTCAAACTGAAGTAGCCACCCTGGCTTCCCCCTTACCTGTAGCAGTCATATTTTCTGGAAAAATCCCCTTGCCCAGGATTCTTCTCTTGGGAAGCTGAGCAGCCTCAGAGAAAAAAGGAAAGCAATAATTTTCTGGTTTGCTTCTCCTGTGTTTTGCTGCTTTGGAATGTGCTTGGAGATTGTTTACCAACAGGTGGTTGTTTCATTGGTGTCATGTGAATTGTTTTGACTAAATGACCAATTAGTGCCAAGCTGTGTCAGACTCTGGAAAGAGTCACGAGTTTTCATTATTATCTTTTTAGCCTTCTCTAAGTATCCATTCTGTATTCTTTAGTATAGTTTAGTATAGTATTCTTTTATATAATATAGTATCACAAAATGATAAATTAGCCTTCTGAGAACATGGAGTCAGATTCATCATTCCTTCCTTTGTCTGGGAACCCTGTAAATACAATACTTACCTTTCAAGTTTTTCTCCAAAAACATTCAGAAAACAACACTCCTGGACTATAAATAATGATAGAGACTTAACTTTCATCCATCCCCACCATCATCTTTCACTTCCATATTTACTGCTACACAGTAGCAGTGACTTTGTGACTCTTTTTTAATTCACATGTTGCACAGCAGACATGCATTAGACTGATACACATTGCTCCATAGCCCTGACATCATCTATTACCAGTGGCTGAATTACTCTTGTCACATATTTTTTAGCCTTTTAGAAGATGCTGCACAAACTGCATTCTTAGATAGCATTCAGCAAAGTCATTGCTGGGGGAAGGGACTGAACTAATCAATTTATGCTCCATGAATTTGTGCTATTTCATAGCAAGGACTGCATGCAGCTGATCAGTCATCAGGTAGCTACAGGTGGTTTTTAGACAGCAAACAGAGCCAACCTGCCTCTCAACAACTCTGGAACAGGAATTTCTACCTTAGGGGGTTGCTGCTAGGATGGAAAGATTTCAGTGCTCCCTTTCTACTTTTGTGTACAGCTGTGGATGAAATATATCTCTGAAATACAGCCCAACCCACAAGAGAAAAAGCATCAAGAATATGGCATAGGAAACATTGTTCCTAGACCAAAAAAACAGCGTGTCACTGCCTGTAATCCTGGCTTCAGAGTCCATTGTTCCCATACAGTCATATACAGGAGACATGGGTATTTTTAATACAGCAAACAGAGACCAATGCTGGCTGCTCACATTCCCAGGGAAAGATGCAGTCCAGGTATTATTCCATCTGGATTTGGCAGACTGGAAAGTTTGCCTTCTTTTTTTACCTGCCTTTGTGTTTTTCACTCTCTGTAGTTTCTGACATCTGAGTGTTTCTGAAAATGTAATGGCAGTGACATCAGGAGAGTCTTAATATCTTATAAAAACCAGAATGATTGTGCTTGAAGAAATTTCCCTGCCCACTGGGAATTAGTTCAGCTGACTGAAAAGAAGAATTCTGGGCCCAGCCCTACCTTGCACCCAGTGCTAGCCAGGCAGGTCAAACACTCCCACTGTGTGACCAGACAGCATTGGTCAAAGGCCTTTTGCTTTGGATTACATATGGTGACTTCAGCACAATTTCATTGGAAAATTCCCCTCTAGAACTTGCATGGAAATCTGCTTGCTGTCTGCTTTGGTTTTACTGGGAAGAGGGCCAGCACAAAGGGCAGAAATGACACAGCCCTTTGCTCACTGCAGAGCTGCTGCAGGCAAGTAATGGGGGTTGCTGGAATCAGCTGGGTCATTGGTTTTACTCAAACCATCCTCACCTTAAAGTTCATGAGGGCAAAAACTGGAAATAAGTTTGAATAACAAGCTGAAATGACTCAGGCAAGTAGAAGAGATGACATTTTTTCTCTCTCCTTTGGAAAGTCATAGGACAGATAGGCAATGAATGGAAGTGGGATGTTAAACTATGCACTCTTCTATAAAATCCAAAACAATACAAAAGATAGAGATTTCTCCCTTAGATAACTTGAGGATTTTTCAGTTGGAGCTGGTTTTTCTCAAAGGGAAAAGGTTAGATGTTTTTAGTTGCTGTTTTTTTAAAAATGTACTCTTATTAAGCAAGAGAGACTGGCACATATGAGAGTAAATTAGATTGGAAAAGCTTCTCTGAGCATCTCTTGTCCCACTTTTAAGGTTACAACCAAAGGTTGCCATGAGTTTATCCTGAAGGACATTTGATCAATTTAGTCTGTTTGTCCAACTGGGCCTGGATTCATCCTGGCTCCTCTAAGTCTAGCTGTAAAACTCCATTCCGAGAAAAAGATTATTTACATATAGCAATTCTCACACTGTTTCCCAAGCACTTTTCTTACCCTTCAAAATGTTCTACTACCTTTCAACTGCACTTCCAGAACTGTCAGTGGATCCACTTTAACATTTCCTACTTGAAGAAACTTCTTACCATAATGTCAGCACAAGGAGCCCTGCTATGGAAATGCAAAGGAAAAAAGTTCCTTTTTCTCTCCTTAGAGAATGCAAAGGGGTTTTTTGTTTGGTTGGTTTGGTTTTTGATGGGTTTTTGTTGTTGGTTTTGTTTGGGGCTTTTTTATTTTGTTTTGTTTGGAGGTGGTCAAACACGGGAAGAGTTGTCCCAGAGATCTTTTAGAATCTCCATATGTGTTGCTGCTTGAGACTAAGATTCAAAAAATTGTATTCACCCTGAGGAGTCAGATCTCTTGAATGTGTAACAGCACAGCCCTGTGGGGGTGGAGGCTCTGGATCTGTAGATTTAACAGCATGAACTCTCCCTGTGCAGGCTCACACAGCCACACATCAGAGGTAATAAATAAACACTTGCTGACTTTAGTACCTTTTGTTCATCTAAGAATCCATAAAGAATATTTGGAGCAATATTTTATCTCAGCATTCACCTCTGACTAGACTTTCTTGGTTTACTGCAGGCATTTTTCCTGTTGGACAGCATGTTGTCAGGTGAGGGTTCTCTGAGGACAAACCTCAGTGCTCAAAGTTTCTGAGTAACAATGATATTAAAAACTATCTCCCCCCAAGATTTCGACTCCTTTCATAGACATTAATTAACCATGTCATGTAAGCTTCCTTTGACTTAACAAGAAAGGAAAAAAGCTCAATATACAAGGAGTAATTTCAACAAAGGACTAGGAATCTGAGGAAAGAACTGGAGCATCTCCCACACAAGAAGAGGTTGAGAGAACTGAGAGTGGTCAGCCTGGAGAAGATGAAAGCAGGCTCTTGTCAGTGGTGTTCAGTGACAGGACAAGACAAAAGGGACACAAATTAAAAGGCATGAAATTCCACCTAAAATCATGAATCAGCTTTTTACTGTGAGTGGTCAGGCAGTGCAGCAGGTCCCCTAGAAATGCTGTGGAATCTCCTTCCTCAGAGATACTGAAGGCAAAACAAAAATAAAAAGATCTGTCTGACAACATGTAATAACCAACAAGATCAAACCCAGTTTTATCTGCCTGTGATGAAAGAGTAATCCCTTTGCAGTAATCCCACTTGCAAAGCAGTGTGCAGGGAAGAAGAACAAACAATCCTCAACTTTTTTGGTATTTTTGGGGTCTCCCATCGTGGGGAGAAAGATGAATCTGACTCCATGTTCTTAGAAGGCTAATTTATTATTTTATGATATTATATTAAAGAATGCTATACTAAACTATACTAAAGAGAAAGGATACTTACAAAAGGCTTAACAAGATGCTAATGAAAACTTGGGACTCTTTCTAGAGTTCTGACACAGCCTGACTGTGATTGGTCATTAAGTAAAAACAATTCACACGTTGGATAAACAATCTCCAAACCAATTCCAAAGCAGCAAAACACAGGAGAAGCAAATGAGACAATATTGTTTCCTTTTTCTCTGAGGCTTCTCAGCTTCCCAGGAGAGAAATCCTGTGCAAAGAGGATTTTTCAGAAAATATGATGGTAACAACCTATCAGAAACTGTCCATGACAATTCATCCCCTTACTTTAGTTTTATATTTTACCTCTCCTCCTGTGGGATCAATTCAAGGATGAGGCAACTTGACAGAGCTAAAACAGTGATTTTACTGTGTATTTCTTCACTCCCTGCATCAATGTGTTGTCTGGAGAAGGCTGAGCTAAATGCCTGCAAATTAGACTGAGGCGGACAGGAGAAGCAATGTAGCATTTTATAGCCTGTAATTAATGAGTCACTCAGCTTGTAGACAAACATTTTGAATACTGATTGCAGCACCCATCATTCCTCCACCCATCATTTGCAGCAGCAGCAGTGTGACAGCAGCAAGAGCTCTGCAATCCCCCAAACCCAAAACTCACAACCTTGCTGAGTCAACTTGGAGAGAAGAGTTAAAGGGCTCAGCAGGAAGGGATATTGAAGGTTCTCCTTAGGCATATTAATTGTTTAAATAGGACCCCAAGATTATTCCAAATGATAACAGTAACCCACATTAGAGCTGCTTTTTGTGCTTCCTTGCCAGGCCAGATCTGAGGGGCCTGATTAAACATGAAACAAATATTTTGTCTGCTGGCAAGCAGTGCTCAGCTCCATAGAGAGTCATTTTCAGCTTTATTTTTTTCCCTATAATCAATTCTTAGTTTGCACACAGAACCTGACACAGGAAGGGTTCACAAGCAGCCTTGGTCTGAAGCAGGAGGCTGGCACTTGTTTATAATGTTTTAATACCAAGGAGCTGTTTTCCTCCAGGGTAACATTTCACTGCTCACCCTCCTTCCTCCCTGCCACCTTGCAGGACAGCTCTGCTCCTAGGAATGAGCCAAACATTTGGTTGTCACCACAGGGGTGTGCTGCACTAATCACCTAATGACAAATTATGCCATTAATATGTAATGGTTAGGACTCCCATACAGAAGCTCCAGCATCTCCACAAAGCTCTCCAGGGCCATTTCCCTGCAAGGTGGAAATCTCAAGTGCTTTACAGGAAGCTCAGCACAAATGTTCTTTAGCACCTGTTTGGAAAAACATCTTATTTAACTGGTTTTTAAAAAAAAATTGCCAGGTGTTGTGAGAAAGCCATAGACTTTTCAAGTCTCCTGTCCTATCACAGCCCCCTGATGTACCAAGAGTGTAAACATTTCTCATGGCAATTAAAAATGATGTCTGACTTCTCTAGTTGACCACTTACCTGAATTACCCACTTCATTAGGAGGAATTACTGCTGACCTGCCCAGGCATGACACCCACTGAGGGCTCAGCACGAAATGCTGATGTCTGGGTGAAGTGTGACCTGAACTTATTGCAGCTTAAGGTGTAGCTGTCCTGCTGTTTCTCCACTTTCAATTAAAAATTGACTTTTCCAGTGATTTTACATTAGTAACAGATGAGGATGAAATTCCTTCCTGTACCTAGAAGATCTAACCCTGCAGCAGGACAGGGAAATGGGCTTGCACTAATCCTGTGCCTGTTCACAGCTCTCCATCCATGTTAGTGAACAAGGTGACAGCATCAGCCATGGGGAGGCAAGGAGGGAGGGCTAAATTAAATTAACAAAAGCCCAAGCAATTACATTTCTAGACAGGTGCTGGTATATTTGAAACCCAAAGGAATACTCATGCAAAACTAACAATAGCATGTTACCCCACTTTAAATCAAAAGTCCCATGACACTTTGTGTCTTTCTTCGAGGTCTATTACCAGCAAATCTCACTTTTCTTTTTTTTTTTTCCCTTATAATTAGGTTTTTAAACCTCATTGTGGAGTAAACTGTAAAAATTCAAATAAACCACTTGTTATGAGATAGCTTTTAAGGGAAAAGCAAAAAAAGCCACAGTGTATGTATTGATTTTTAAGCTAGTCCTGCAGTTTGGGAAAGCCTGAGGGTGGCAGTACCACACTGATACTGAGGCAATCTGATTGGTTTCCTTTATTACTCTTTTGGAAGAATCAAGCAGACCAGGGTTAGATCTTGCATTGACCTATTGAACAGACATTCTCACACTTTGTGCCCAGAAGCAACACTCCTCTTGGACAGCAACAATTTCTGGCAGCCCAAAATTCCTCCTAAGCTGGAAAAAATTGTCCTAGCTTAAACTGCTGCTTTCCTCATCTGCCTTTAGTGGAACAGAAGTCAGTTGCACAAATTTATTGCAGGAATATCACATTACACACAACACATTGCCTACATTGCACAGCCTGGATACGGAAACCTCATGTCAGCACTTTATCAGCTCTTCCAAAGGATTGTGCAGCAGAGGGAATAAAGAAAGAAAGAGTTCAATACCCAAACGTCTAAAGGATCTGGCTCTACCCCACTAGAAATAGGCCAAATGCTGCAGATAAAAAAAAAACCCAAAAATAGAAAAAAAAAGGCAGGTGAGACATCATTGCTTTGAGTGAGCAGCTTGTTTGGATATGCTCTTCAAAACCATCCAGCAACAGCAAAAAAAAAAAAAAAAAAAAAATCTATCCATGGTGTTATTGGTGCCAAATAAGCAAAGAATCTGGTTCAAAAATCCATGAGATCAGTTTTAAATAATTATGAGGAATTATCTCAGAGTTCCTACGTTGCACATATGCATGTTTTACATTTTTGTCTGCATTGATAAGCACTAGAAAATTATCATTTTTAAAACAGCTAGAAGATTTTGCAGGGTTTTTTAAATTATTATTTCAGTTTTAAGAAAGGATAGAGGCACAAATACTAAGACACATGGTATAATTACACTATGGATAAGAGTAGTCATATTGGCTTTGCTATCTGTGCATGTGCCACTATCTCTCTAATTAAATAGATCAGAATTCCAAGAAGCCTGTATTTCTGGAGTCCTGCCACTGGCAAACACCAGACCCTGCTTTGCTCCAGCTGTGCCTGCTCAGTACTAATGATGCCTTGTGAGGGCTGACCCAGTACAGAGGCTAGATGGAGCTAAAGAATAAAGTAGGGATTTATTTATTAAAGGCCTCAATGGATGCACCTTGGGCAACACAAGAGCCCAGCCAGGGCTACACCCAAGGTGAACCAAAATGGTGACAAAATGGACAACCAGCCACAGGGTCTCACACTTTCATAAGTTCTGGTCCATTTGCATATTGGAGTTAATTATCCAGTTACAGCTTTAGCTTATGAAGTCCCATCCTTCTTGTTTTTCTCTCTTCAGTCTACTATTGTTTATGCTCTTGGGCCTGAAATTTGCATCATTTGTCCTTGGTCCCCAGCTAGAGAAGGAATTGTTTTGTCTACCTACTCTGTGAAGAGAGCTCACCATCCCCTAACATGAAGCCTGGACTAAGGCAGTGTACACACTAAAGAATCTAAAAAGTAGAAAAGCTAAAACCTGAGGCATCGCTAACATCACTCACAGAGCCCCAGTGCCACGGCTGGGAAAGCCCTGCAGAGAGCCACAGTGGCAGTGTCACCTCGGGCAGTGGCACAGGCCCTTCTGGGAGCATCCATAATGCAAAGGAGGTAGAGCACAAGCCTTGGCAGAGCCTGCTGTGTGCATCAGCTCAGGCAGCCAGGAAAAGTGAGTTAAACACAGCTGCAGGAGCCAACAGCCTGTGTGGATTCCTGGTACCCTTCCCCATCACCCTCAAGGGCTTCATGAATAAAGATAAGCTCCACAAACTCTCCATCCAGATTTTCCCTGCAACATCATCCTACATGCACTCTTAATAAACTTCCTTATCTCTTTTGGTAGCAGTGACCTGAAAGATTAAACAAGCCAAAGCCTGAATAATTTAATGATATCCAAACAAATAGCTGAGAAAGATGATAAGGGAATGCTTTGCTGACAGTGGTGGATGAACTAAAACTTATCTTTAGCTGACAATGTGGTCAGTGTGTGATGTCAGCATCACTTAAATTGCATCAGGTAAACAACAAACAAGTTACCTTGACATTTCTCACTGTCATTTGGTGATTTCAAGTTAAATGTCTGCAGCAATAAGAGACAAAAGAAAAAAAAAGAGGGAAACATTTAAACATGTTATGGTTTTGTACTGTGAGGCTCAGGTTTTTGAAAAACCAGAGGATTTTGGTATTGCATTAAACGTAAAGTCCTAAGCTTTTTCCATTTTGGTTCTGGGGCTTGTGAATAGTTTCTATTTGACCCTCATGCTGCATCAAGATAGTATCCCATTGTACTTCAGAAAAGCAAATTAAGAGATGCTATGCTTTTCTACAGAGTTACCACCCTGAGGCACATCTCTTTGATAGTCTTATTTACTTAGCTGCTCAGATTTCACAAATCCTGCTAAAATTAATGCAGCCTGAAAGTGTTTGGTGTCACTGAGCTCTAATCACTGAGCAGCTGAGGCTCCTGCTGCAGAGTTCTGCCTCTGTGCCAAAACCAAAGCTGTCACCTTGACTGGCATTGCTGTGCCAGCAAAGCCTCCTTAATGTGCAAAGCAGCTACATGAAGAAAAAGGAGATTCCACTGTTTGTTTAAAAATGCTGCATTCTTAAACTCTACCATCTGACATGCCCTGGCTAAGGTTCAAGTTAAATTGGAGGTGGAGGTACTCACAAAACCAATATGGCATGCACACTTGTACTGGCATGAAGAAATTCCAGTTCAAATCATGGAGAATCAGTCTGTAAAGGATTTTTGAGACTTGCTTCTCCACTTCTTTGGCAACTGAGGATATCCTGATCCTTACTTGTACTCTGAGCCACCTTTTATTAAAAGCACCAATGACTTTTAACTCTCTGGAAGCTAAAGGAGGGTTTTAAAAGCAGGGCAGTTACTTAGAAGTGTCACTTTGGCAGCTTTCCAAAAAAATGTGTCCTAGAAAGGAAGAAGGGAATTATTAGAAAATATGTGGGGACTTCTAAGAAAAGCAAGCACTAAATTCTCAACAGCAGCAGAGAATTCAAAGCAAGTAGAAGAGCAAAATAAACCCTCTAAGAAAAGAAATGTGGTTTCTAAATTCTAGAAAGAACACTGGACTTTCCAGGCAGCACTGGGGAACTGCTGGAATTAAAAGAGAAAATTCCTTGAAAGCACAGTAGGGAATTCTCTGAAAGCAGAGAAGAATCCCCAGGTATGGGACTGAATCTATCAAAAAGAAGAGGCTTCCTAGAAGACAAGGGGGAGTTTTTAACAAAGCAAGTGACAGAAAGCAACTGGGAGATTTCCTACTAAGATATGGATGGAATCTGGAAAGACAAACAGGGAATTGCCAGAGAGAAAATCAATATTTCCTCAAAAGGGACCATCCCTGGAAAAGCAAGGACAAACCACTGGAAAGCAAATAAGGCTTATCTTCTACAAAGCAAATTGGGAACTGCTCTTAGATAGTTCAGAGGACTTCCTTCTATGTAGGCAGCCCTAGAAAGCAATGAGGAATTGCTGGAAAGCAGAGCAGAAATTCACAGGCAGGGAACATTCCTAGGGAAATGGATGGGGGAAAAAGACATTGGGGTTCCCCAGAGACATGGGGGGCAGCAAAATCAATCTGGAAAGTTCCTGGGGTGGGATGTCTTAGAGATTAAAATGGTGTGGACAATTATATACAGATGCATCCCAGGAATCCTAGGCAACATCAAATATTCCCAGAAAGCATCAAGGAGCAGTGCTAAAAAAGCAGAATTTCTAGAAAGCAAAATGAATGGGTTCCTACAAATTGTGGAAAATTCCAAGAAATTGAAAAGCAGGGGGAGAAGCCTAGAAAGCAAACCAGATGGAGTCCTAGAAAGAATTAAAGGGCGAGCCCTAAACACCCCCACAAGGTTCCTAGAAAGAAAATAGGGGAGGATTTGTAGAATGGAGAGGGTTGTGGTCCTAAAAAGATCAAAACAAGGGAAAGCATTATGAAAGGAAACATTGAAAGAAAGTATTAAGAGGAAACCATCCTTGATTTTGAGGAAGCAGCAACATTCCAGACAAAGGACAGGACTTTTTCCACACTGTATGTGCCTCTCAGCTGCAGGCATGCAACAGAGACACTTCTGAAGAAAGCATTTCAAAAAAGAATCAACAGAAAAATGTCTCCAGCTAAACCCCTAAATCTTTGAACTGTAAAAATCACTGAGCCTTGGAGGAGACAAGAGTTGGACAGAAAGTTCAGAACTTGAGCTCTAAAGATAAAAAGGAAGTAAAGCATAGCAGGATTTGAGAAGTTCACCACAGGACATTTTGCCTGCACCAACAATTTCCTCTTGAGCTATTGTGTGGGCTTATCTCCAGACAATGGCAGTGCATGTGTGTAAACTCCAGGGAAATTGAAAAAGAATAGATTTTTACAGGAAAGTCAGAATTTATACACAGAGGGTTGCCATGCTATCTTACAGGACTTATCTGTGTGCCTGTGGGGGATTACTCAGCAGCCCTCTGTGTTAACATGTGGGGTGATTTCATCTCAGAGCCTTATTCCTGTATTAATCTGTGTATTTTATGTAAACTACTACTCCAAGCTGCAACAGAGAAAAGCAGCTATTGCCACTTTAATCTTTAAATGGAAAACAGATAAGAGGAAAATATGTGATTCCTCACTGTCTGGGGGGAAGTTATTAATCAGGTTTTTTGGTTCCCTGAGCCACAAGCTAAACCTTTGCTGGAAATATGGCAATGTCTGTAATTACCAAAGTAGCACAAGGCTTTGCTGCTGGTCTAGGAGGCTGATCCACCCCTCCATGGACAGCAATTACAGATTTGCCACAAAATCTCCAGGACAGCAGGATTAAGGGCCTATTTTCTGTTTCATTACCTGCCTTTGCTTCTATTTACATAGTGGCTGGCTTCTTTCCAAAGGAAAGAACCTCTTGTGAGGGAGGATTTGACTCCCATCTTCCCCCTCCCACACTTCTCTTTAATTCAGGAATTACTGGATTGCTTTATATTCAAGGGAGACTCCATAAAATGCCATATGTTTATTCATGACCATGCCCCATCAATCTTTCAGGCATGGTGACAGACTGACAAGGCAAAACCACACATTTTTGAGCTCACCTGAATGCTCCTGCCTCAGGTGGCACATAGGGAATGGGTCACAGCCTCTGCTAGCAGGAGGACCTCAGCCATGGAAACCTCCAAAACTGCCTCATTTTCATTCCCATCTTAGGTGTGAAGCACTGGAAAGCAAAATGGCTTGCAGACAAGGGTAGTTGCAGATGGGATTTTGCAAAGAGATGGGGTATCACAGAATTGTATCCTTTTAGCCACAGCAGTTTGGGAAAAGCAGGGAACGTATCTTAAAGGGAGGGTGGTGCCCGTGAATGTGAAATAACTGGGGTTAGCTCAGGCAGAACAGGAATCCCAAACTGCTGCATTCAGTACTGAGTGAAGAGAGTGTGACAAATGGTCGCTCACTTTTCATAATTTAAAAAGGTTCATTAAGCCTTACCAAAAATACAACAGAAGACTGAATAGAGAACAAGGTTACTGACACCAGGAGCAAAGGATTTTCCCACCATGTGCTCGGCCACACCATGGAGATTTCACCTTTTAACCCTTTAAATCCTCTCAAAGTTCTGTCCATTGACCCCTTCTTCACTGTCCAGTGGTGGAGATCTCTTCCTCAAATCCTGATTGGAGGTCAGATGTTACCATAGGGACAAGACATCCGTCCCAGATGTCCCAACTCCAGCTGTCCCTTGATAACCACGTGAGCGGGTACAACATAAGTCTATAAAACTTTTCTTAACCTATATACATGATATTTGTCTATTAATTCTGAGAGTCAATCATCACATTAGTCATCTATCACAAGAGAGAATGCTGCTCCACAGAATTCTGGTCAGCATTTTAAAAGCAGCACTGGCTGCAAACAGGTAACTGGGCAGTTGCACCCTTTACAGTGCCAAACCTCTAAGATCACACATAGAAATGGAAAACCACACTGCATCTCATGCTAAACATAAAACACAAGTAGGCAAAAAGTGGATTTATCTCCTTTGGCAACACTGGCCATTGAGGTTAGTCCTGAACACCTGCTCCCAGTCCTGCCATCCCTCATCCCCAGCTACAGCTCAGTCAGTGATGTTATCTCATCCAAATTCCCCCTTGCTCAGGCCAGCTGGCAGCGTGCAGAGGGCCCAGCCCCTGCCAGAACCACCCTGGCCTGGGAGCTGTTCCTCCAGGAACATCCCTGACCCCCTCCCATGCAGTCCCCTTAATCCTTACCCTGGTAGAGGGCTCTGTGCTAGGGATCTGGAATAAAACTGCTGCTAAATAATCCCAGGGAACAGAGGGGAGGGGGGTCCTTGCTGGGGGACTGTGGCACTCACATTCTCTGGAAAAATCCCTCCGTCCAGGATTTTTCTCCTGGGAAGCTGAGAAGCCTCGGAGAAAAGGAAAACAAGTCTTATCTCATTTGCCTCTCCTGTGTTGTGCTCACATGTGGATGTGTTTGGAGATTGTTTACCCACAGGTGATTGTTTCATTGGATTCTGGTGTGAGTTGTTTTCACTCTTTAGCCAACTGGGGCCAACCTGTGTCTGACTCTGGAGAGAGTCACAAATTTTCATTATTATCTTTTTAGCATTGAGTAAGTATCCTTTCTGTATTCTTTAGTATAATATAGTATTCTTTAATATAATATAGTATCATAAAATAATAAATTAGCCTTTGAGAACATGAGAACATGGAGTCAGATTCACCATTCCTCCCTGCCACAAGGGTCCCTGCAAATACACTACACCTCCTCTACCTTTTCCCATTTTTCAGCACTCATGCCTCTCCCAGAACTTCCAGGCAAATGTGCCCTGTTGGGAGCAACCTATGCTTTGGGAATCTCCTGACACTGCTAGGATGGGTCAGCACCTTCTAGGGAGTTGCCCAAGACCTGCTGCAAGGTAGCCCTGCAGGAGGAAGGGTGATGTTTAGCACAGCCACTGCATGCCATTCCATACCATGCTCATGCTGGCTTCAGGCTCAGCAGGACAGAGTTGTTCAAGGCACAAAACAGCCCTCAACTCTGCTATTGTACTTGCAGGGACCCCCATGGCAGGGAGGAATGATGAATCTGACTCCATGTTCTCAGAAGGGTAATTTATTATTTTATGATACTATATTATATTAAAGAATACCATACCAAAGAATACCGAAAGGATACTTACAGAAGGCTAAAAAGATAATAATGAAAACTCGTGACTCTTTCCAGAATCTCGACACAGCTTGGCCCCAATTGGCCAAAAAGTCATAACAACTCATGCCAGAATCCAATGGAACAATCACCTGTGGGTAAACAATCTCCAAACACATTCCACACGAGCAAAATACAGGAGGAGCAAATGAGATAAGAATTGTTTCCCTTTTCTCTGAGGCCTCTCAGCTTCCCAGGAGAAAAATCCTGGGTGAAGGGATTTTTCAGAGAATGTGAATGCCACACTCTGCTATTTAGTCCTGCCTGGTCTGGGACACACAGATATCAACTAAATACCCTTTTTTACTTCATCCCTAAAATATCATTTTAAACATTCTTCTTCTATGCAGCCATTATAAATAATATCAGAGAAAAATATCAGTAATTTCCAACAAAAGTTTGGCTTGCTGCTAGCTAATGGCAGTTCCATGGGCATTTGGAACTAGATGATCTTCCAGGTCCCCTTCCAACCCAAACCATTCCATGTTTCTGTGAATAATGAAGCCATTTGATGAAACATAAAACCAATCTGGTTTTAAAAAAATAGAAAGGAAAATGACTAGAAGATTTTCTATTTTAGTGTCTTGCAGACCTCTATGAATTATCCCAAGAGCCTCCCAATAAACTGAGCAGAAAATCTCTTTGGTCAGCATTTTTCTTTATGATAAATTCATCCCAAATGTTTACTGTGAAAAATGCAGAGTACAGGTGCTTTTCATGCATACTGCTGTGCAGGCTCTGCTCCATGCAAAAATCAGTTATAAGAAATCAGAGGGAGGAAAGTGTTCAGCAGAGTGCAATGCTGAGCAAATTATTCTGTCTGCTTTTCTAGCATCAGACGTTCTTTGAAAATATCAGATATATGCAATGTGTGTATCTGAAAGAGAGAAACAGCAGTTTGAGAGTCAAGAAATTGCTCCCAAAATGATGGGCCAGTAAGATAAAATAATTGCTCAAACAGAATAAAACAAGTAAGTGGAATACTAATGACTGTTTAAGAGCTGCAGCCTTCTAGGTAAGCCTGTAAGTTGTTTACTCTGGGTTTTTATGCTTATAAGACAAAAAAAAAAAAAAAAAAAACCAAAAAAACACAACGAAACAACACAACACAAATCTTTTAATATGTAAGTAGACAAAGAAAAGCAGAATTTTGTTCCCTTCTGTCACACACTCTTTTTCAGTAAAGCATGACAAATCAGGCTGTTGAGCATAAAAGCCCCCTGTTTTCAGGAAGAAATCTCTGCCTCTGTCACACAAGCAGCTTTTTCCAGCAGAAGAGCATCCTCCATGCACCTGGAGATACAGCAAGGAAATGATGCTTCTCTTTTTGCCCTGCTCAGGCAGGATTCAAGCCTTAAATCTGCTAAAAGGAAATAATTAAATGCATGTTCCACTGATAAGCCTGCTGCACTGTCAGGCAGCAGCTGGGGGAGTTAACCTCAATGTGAAATCACGTTTAGCTCTTTGACAGAGAGGGGACACAGGCAGGAAGGTCACCACAAACACTGGGCCTGCAGGAGTGTTAGCTATGAAGGGACAGCATTTTTGAGTCACAAAGGTTTGCAGGAAGTCCAACAGTGCCCCATGGTGTCCCTTTCCCTGCTGATATTCCAGGCTCCATTGTTTTCTGTTCGCAGCTCTTTTCTCCTGCATCCCTTTGCCAGGAGAGATGGAGCTCAGAGGAGAGCAATTCAGCACAAGGTGACCACAAGTTCAGAGCTCACCTCACCCCATAGATGTAGCCAAGGCATCAAACCTCAAGGACAGCACCCATTTCCCCCTTGCAATATGTGCCAGACCCCAAACATCAAACCAGACTGTGAGGGACTCCCTTCCAAACACATTTTATTCGTCATGAAGTCCGTTCCAAGCAACGCTGTGTGCCACCTGTCAAGGTAAATGCAGACAAGACTTCCCAGATTTCAAATTCAAGTGGATGCATATTTCCCAAGTAGGGAGTTATAGATGTAGTTTTGTATCATTTTTGTAGGGTTTTTTGGGGCATTTCCCAGCCCAAATACCATGGGTTTAACATGATGCACAATCTCATCAGGGCACCAGAGGTACCCAGGCTCCCAGGCAGCTTCCAGGATGTAGGTATCCATATAAATCTGTGCTCTTGCCATCTAAACTTGACACAGCAGCATCCTACCAAGGATGACAAGCAAGTAAATCCTCCATCTTCCTGTCCCTTTCCTCTTCTTCCCTGTTCCTAGCAGCTCTTTGGTCTGACACTGCCTATAAAAGGTTTCTACTCCTTGTAACTGCTGTGTGAAGGAGGCTCAGATCTCTGGGCTCTCAGAGGGGAAAAGAGACCCAAGCAGCAGCTGGTTTGGAGAGCAGAGGCCCTCCAGCATGGGAGCTCACAGCAGCAGGCAGAGATTTGCCTCATCAGGTCCCTGCCATGGTTTGTCCTCTCTCAGCACCTCACACACGCTGAGCTCAGCAAGCCTGGGCTGCCCATCTCCCAGCCCAGGAGCTTTCTCCATAAAAAACAGGTCAAGGGAGTGATAACAATCAGCATGGGGAAAAAAGAAAAATACAACCAAGCAAAAAACAAAACAAAACAAAAAAAGCAACAAAAAAATCTCCACCACTCCATCACACATCACTTATCAAGACTGACCTAAATGAGATGAAGCCTTAGGTCGGATCACAGATTTCAAGGATGTTTTTTTTTCTTGCCACCACAGGAGGTCTGATATCTTAGCAAATTATCAGTGAAAGCAGACACAGCACCAGCAGGCCTTTGTTTCTCTTCTCCTGTGAAGGTTTTTTTTCTTACCAGACTGCAGCTAAGGCTCCCAGATGACAGGAACCCCCAGGTCCAGGTGCTGTGCCATGTCCTGGAGGTGTCACACCTTCACCTTGAATGAGCACCTTGCAACCAGGGGCTCCTACCTGCCAGGGCAGGCATCACACTCAAGCAGATTCTGTGGTTAGAAGCAAGCAACGTCCCTGGAAGCTGGTATTGTGAATATTACTTAGAAATTCACACCATTTATCTGCTTGTTCCTCTGTGACAGGCAGACCTAAAAGCAACTCAAATATCGATCCAGCTGGGACAGACATGTGTCATCTTGTTTAACACCCTCACAATCCACAGCTCGAGGGGCTGGAGTTTAAAAACATTTTGCAGACTTGGACAATCTAATTTTGAAAATTACCTGAATTGTGTTTTAATTATTCTGCATTTAATCACATTGAAATGGCTTTATTTCTGAGCACGTTTCTCCCACCAGTTTCCTCAAATAAATTAGTTTTAAAAATCTGATTTAAAACAGTTTTACTCGGCTTTCAGGAGGGGCAGTAAAGCAAAGGATGAGATATACCAAGGGCAGTATGCATTCTTAAAATAAATATCTTCTATGCTAAAGAAACATTTAATCTATTTCTTTGTATGCAAAGAAATTTATTTATTTATTACCTGACTTCTTTCAAGAAGCAAACATAATCAACAGTATTATACAAATGACAAGGTAAGTAACTAATCAGAGCTGGTGTAAGAACGGATAAAACTGCAGTTAGAAGCCCAGGTTAAGGTCAAGGAAAATTTATAATTCAATAAATTATAAATTTCACACATGACAACATTTAGCTCCATTTGGGGTTTGATAGTTTCTGCTTCAAATGTAGATAAACTGTACTAAGCTAATATAATTAAAATACAGAGCCATCAACATCTATGCTAATAACAAGAACAGATTTATAAATTAAGTCTGAGGCAGAACAAGACTGAAATCCAGGACAATTCCATCTTTGTATTTGTTTCCACGTAATCTGATTTATGAGATGCTGTGAGGCCTAATACCCAATATGAGATGAAACAGCAAGATTAAGTAGCATGAAAAACTAGCAAAGGTTTTAGGGTCCCCCATAATATATATCATTAAAGAATTAAACATAGATATTATTGTTAAGTTTTAAAAAAGAAGCAAAAATAATCACATTGTCTTTTTTTAAAAAGTACCAATGAAAACCAATTTCTTGGCACTGGGATTTAGGGGCACTAGAACAGGAAAACCCTACTCTAACTCAAATCTTGGGGAAAATCACAAGGCCAGCATCTTCATGCCTTCTTCTGTCACTGTCATATTTTCTGGAAAAATCCCTTTGCCAAGATTTCTTCTCCTGGGAAGCTGAGAAGCCTCAGAGAAAAATGAAAACAAGAATTATTTGATTTGCTTCTCCTGTGTTTTGCTGCTTTGGAATGTGGTTTGGAGATTGTTTATCCAACGTGTAAATTGTTTTAACTTAATGACCAATCACAGTCAGGCTGTGTCAGGACTCTGTATCAGGAGTTTTTCATTAGCATCTTGTTAAGCCTTCTGTAAGTATCCTTTCTCTATTCTTTAGTATAGTTTAAGTATAGTATTATTTTATACAATATACTATGATAAAATAATAAATTAGCCTTCTAAGAACATGAAGTCAGATTCTCAATTCCTCCTTCATCCTGGGGACCCAGCAAATACCACATTTTTCCCCACAGAGAACAACTCCTGAGCCTGGGCCAAGCTCAGCTAAGGGTGACATGGCTCCACTGCCCTGGGGAGCACTACAAGGCTGTGACAGTGCCCCAAAAACCAGTGCAGCCCCTTACCTCAGGCCTCTCCTTGCCCAACACATGGAATTCCTGCATTCAGGAGAGATAGGAGGTGTCCTGGATTGCCAAGCAAATTGTATTCTATTTGCCATCTGCAAGGCAGTTGTCTTCTGTGAAGTGGGCAGTTTTCCTTATCTATTCCACACCCAATCCTCCCTCCAGGGAGACACCTGCTGATAAGAGGCTGTTGAATGTCACTGCATGACTGATAAGAACTACAGCATCCCATTGGGAGATGTGAGCCCAGAGGGAGGAGCCAAGCATTCCTACCTGGATATAATCTGGAGGTTCTGGAACACCAGCACAGCTTCTCCACTGGATTTCCCAGAGGAACAGCAGCTGCCCCTTCCACTGGACCTTCAGAGGAAGACTACACCCTTTTCTACAGGATCCCTGCTCCAGCAGAACCACACCTGACACTCCAGGAGGGCTGCAGCCACAATTTAATGGCACTGCTACCAACACCCTGACCCACAGGGTGTCAGGTTGTGTTCTGACTCTGTCAGTGTTGTTTTAGTTTACTGAATTGTTTATCTTTTTATTTTCTTCCCTATTAAAGAACTGTTATTTCCTGCTCCCATATTTTTTGCCTGAGAGCCCTCCAACCACATGCCAAAGCAGCAAAACACAAGAGAAGCAATCAGATAATAATTATTTTCATTTTACTCTGAGGCTTCTCAGCTTCCCGAAGAAGAATCCTGGGCAAAGGAATTTTTCAGAAAATATGACAGTGACACACACGGTGTCTCTTACTCGTGCTGAAAACACCACACAGAAATTCTCAGCAGCAAGCACAAAGTCAAACACCACCTTTGGATGATCAGCTTTGTTGCTGCTGAGCATCCCAAAGGTGTTCCAAGCACTGGGAGCAGCGTGGGGCAGCTCAGGGCTCCTTTGCTGGGGAGAGCTGCCATCACCTCCAGTGCAAGAACAGTGCCAGGCACTTGCTGACAACAAGAAGGCTCATTAAGAGGCAGCTCTGACAGTCATTTTTAAGATAATTACATCCTGAAAGAGAACACACCTTTGCAGATGGCTGGATATTGACACAGCCCTAAGCAGGAACAAGGAATCTACTGTGATTTGGCTGATCCTGTCAATGGAGGGAGTAAACAAAGATATGACTGCTTAATATGGTAGAAATTAGTACCTACTAATTATGGTAGATAAACTCCTGGTGATTCCCTACCTGCCATCACCTGCTAATGCTGGATGCTTTAGCTGTAGGCTGAATGTACCTTTTCCTTTTGAACTGAATTCTCCTCTTCACAAATGGAGCAGTGGAATGGCCCACAGAGCATTTCCTTTTCGTCCCTCACATGCACACAACACTTGAAAAGCAATAAACCATAACAAAGGAAGTCTTCTATGGCACTGCCTACCAGTCCCATGCCCTCATTCCAGTCCATCACATCACTCCAAAAACCAACAAAGAGAGGAATAGATGCAGGGGGGAAAAAAATCGAAACAAATGGGATTGTCTGAGAGGGACAGGGACAAGCAAGCTCTGAAATTAGTAGTTGGGTGAAGAAGGAGCCTCAAGAAACTTGGAGTAAATGGAAACAATTCAGTTCAATCACAAATGGCTAAACCATTCCCAGACAAATTCTCACAAACCAGGAGAAAACTGAAACTTCACAAACTTCTTTGGAAGGAAAAATAATGCCCTTTTGGATGGATAACAGGAATAAATAGCTAGGGGGTGGGAAAAGCTGAAGGATACCACAGACCAGGATTATTTTTGAGTCTCTTATTCTCCAATTCCCTGGCATAAACACAACAAAACAAAAACAAATAAACAAAAAAAAAAACACCACAACAAAACAAAGTGAGAGTTTCTCCATTATTCCTCACCTCTTCCTGACCTGTAATTAATAATTACCAAGCTATATTCATGGATGGCTTGTCAAGATTGTCTTGCAAGACAAATGGCTCTAGTGAGTTTTAGGCTGCCAAGAATATTTATTGGATGTGAAACAGACTGCTCCTGACTCCCAGGAGGAGCCAAGGGCCATCAGTAGGAAATGTACTTCCAGGAAAAATAGAGCAAAAGAGCAGCACCCCTCAGAAATATTAGCACAGGCATTTTAACAAGCACCCAGCAAATAACACATTTTTAAAAAGGAAAACCATTAGCCTAGGTATATTTACTTCTCCCTCTATCAGCAGAGATGCCTTGACCCAATGGATTAAACTTCGAAGGAGCCTCTCCTGACTCTAGGGAGAAATGGGTCAGGCAATCTCTCACTCAAAATTACTCATGTTAGATGGTGTCAATCCAGTAACACTCTTAAATCTGAGTTAAACTGAAAATATACTGCAGCCAGTGGTGTAGATGTCTTGAAACCATCAGAGGGAGAGTCTAAGTACACAGTGTGCTGACTGATCAAATACATATGGAGCAGGCAGCAAAATAAAGCCCATATTAACTTGGGTAAATAATAATTTTGTCAAAATATCTCCTACAAATTTACACAAGTCTAAATGGTGTTTACCCAGGAGTCCAAAATAACTCCCAAGCTACCACAGTATTCTGCTTTTTCCCAGGTTAATTTAAGTTAAAGTGTTCACAGCTGTTGATCCATGTTTGTTGATCCATGTTGGAGGTGCCCTACCAGTTCCAAACAAAGCCCTCCATGGGTAGAGGCAGTGCTGGATTCTTAGGGAATATTTACCCTGCCTGTCACACATGGATGTGACACTGAAATGGAACACCTCATGTGCACCCTGAAAAGCACTCAACCCTGCTTCTGAGAGTTTCATAATTGCACCAGCTGAAGTCCATTTATTTTATGCTAAATGCTCATCTTTGCTGCTTCTGCTGCACCTTTTCTCTGCTCCCTGCTTTTGCAGCAAACAACCAAAGCTTGGGGATTGTTTCCTTCCTCACACATTGCCAGCACCCCTGTAAAATTTTAGAGTGTCAGCAAGGTTCAGCAGATATTTTTTGGGAGCTGGATACAAGCAGTAACCTGTGTGGCAGTGACTGTGCAAAAGGAGAAAAACACCTCACCTGTTGCTGAAAACAGCTGACAAACCAAAAAAAAAAGAAAAAAAAAAGGAAGTTGGCAATGATCTGCAAGAGCCATTCTCTTGGGAATCAACCAAAACTGCTCATGTCAAGTGTTTGTGGCAACATAATCCCAAAATTCCTTCCTTTTCACTGCCTTTGGGTTTTGTTGTTACTCCTTCCCTCCAGAACCAGCTGCATAAGCACTAATCTCTTGAACTCTGCCTGCAGCTTGCTAACCCAGCATTTAGTTCAAGCCCTATGAGAAGTAGGTAGAAACCAGTAATTACTTGCAGGAGGAATTACATTGTACCACTGATAACCAAAACAGCTTGTCTTCCTTGCTTGCACTTATTTGTTTGAAATGCCTTTGGATGACACAAATACTTGCTCCATCAGACTCCACACAGGCCAAAGGAGAGCCCATGGCTCTAGTTCAGATTGTGCAAAATAACCCAGAATTGTTAAGCAGAGCTTGTAATTACAAACAAATCCAAGAACCAGTATAAAATACACCCACTGTCCTTACTAGCCAAATTAACACTTCTGCACTCAATACACCTTACTTTTTCCAGCTGCCTTCAAACCCTGTTCCTTCACTGTCAATCTCTTTTTCTGCCTGGTGTCAGCACTGACCTTGCTGATACTCCTGGTGCCAGCCAGGGAGTTTGGTGGCTGCAGCCAGCAAGGTGGCACCTGGGAGCTGGGCAGCATGAGATCCCTGTGCACCACACAGGGAAAAAGAGCCTGCGTCTCTTTAGGCCTTTCTAAATCAATTGTCTTTCCCTAAATGCAATCAGCAAATCAATCACAATTAATTGACCTAATGAAAACATTTCCCAACACACACACACAGAGCATAATTAAACAGTGTCAGAGCCCTGAGTGCTCTCAATCACCCTGACCATCCTCAGCTGGGACCCCCAGCCAAACCTCTGGCCACAGTGCATGTGAAAAATGCATATTTTATGATTGGCTTTTGGCAAATATTGAAATGAATACTATATGTGTTATGTTAGAAAGTTATGCTGTATTAATTCTCTTAAGTAGTGTGTTAAATGTAGTTTTAGGCTATAACATAATGTTAAAATAGAAACTATGCTGTGTAAGATACTTTTTTTAAAGAGAGGATTCACACCAAGATAGCAGCCCGAGGACACCAAAATCTTTCAGAGAAAGAGAATTTATTGCTCCATTATCAAGTTCTTCCCTGCTCATTCAGTCCTGAAGACCTGTCAGGATTCAGAGGAAGAAGCTGACACTGCCCAGACAGAATCCTGTGTTTGAATGGAATTGATGCATCATGGATGAGGTGTAGGAATATGCAACAGGCTGTTGCTTTTAAGGGTTAATCCTCTGTTAACGTGTGTCCTTCTTCAGGCTTATTTTGCCCAGAAAGAGGTACCTGGACTGTCCATAACTCTTTGTTTCTGTTGTCTTGTATTTTCCTAAATCCAAATTGTCCAAATGTTTATTACTCTAATTATATTACTCTTTTTATAACCATTTTATTCCTACTAAACTTTTAAAATTTTAAAAACAAGTGATTGGCATTTTTCACATTCTCAGTCACCCTGACCATCCTTACCTGGGACCCCCAACCAAACCTTTGGCCACAGTGCAGAAACTCTGGAAAAATTTGGGCTGCACTCCCACTCCTCACCTGAGCTGTGTCATTGTTTTCATCCCTGTCTCCTAGCAGGGACTCTGGACATCCCTTGTAGTCATCCCCATGCCCACCCTGCAGTTCCTGTTCTCTCCTGTCCTCTCCTGATGGCCTGGATGGCCCCAGTGTGGTTCCTCTTTGGCTCTGAGCTGCTGGACCCTGGTACCAGCTCCCTGCTCTGCCCAAGCCCTGGGGTGCTGCTCTCTGAAAAGCCAATACTCATACACCTCATACATGATGCCACTTGAGGTTCTGGGGTCTCCCTTGGCTCCCAGCTCACCCCAAACCTTACAAAGGAGCTCCCTCACAGGCAAGGCCACAGGAGTGCCTCAAAGTCAGCAGTGAACTTTCCAGAAAATTGCATTCCCTTTTGCAGAAGAAAACACCCCCAGCTTTTACACCACCTACAGAGATTACAACCCCCTCCTCTAGAGGTTTTAGTTCAACCCTTGTGGATATTCAGGTGTGCTGCACTTAAATTTAAGCCTAATTTCAGGAAGTAAATTAATCTGACCTTTGAAAAAGACAGAAAACTCCTTTTGTCCGCAACAGGATGTGCCTAGATCTTTAAACAGCACAGGAATGGCAATCATCTGCATTTCACAGCAGAGAAGCAATTTGTATATAGACCAGCAAGCAGCACTAGCAGGAGTGTGATAGAAATTATCCTTCCCCAAGTTTAAATTAGAAAATAATTTAGTTCAGTTAACTTTGCCTCCACTTAGCCATGATTTTTTTGCATGTATCATTAGGAAAAGTGAGAAGGAGCCTAACTATCCACTGGGAAAAGCTTGTCCCAAGGAAGGGCCAAAATTAGGATCAGCACCAGAGAGTTGTAGCTTTTTGAATGGCAAATTGAGTTAAATGAAGTTATTGTGCTTCAGATGCAACAGAAAGAAATAGAGAGAAGTGAGGAGTAAATGAGGTGAATCAGGAGTTCTGTTTGCATAAAACCTGTTCCACCATTGCAAAAAATATAATGTAGCAGCTGTAGCATTCAAAACAAAAGCTATTTCCTAGAGTATAGGAGAGATAATTGTAACTGCAGAACTTCTGTAAAGAAAACTAGATGATCAAATTAGTGTAGACAAAAGGTTTACTGCTACATTACATTAATATAGCCCCTGGAAACATAAAATACAGGAGAATGAAAATTCAGGGAGTGCAGTTTGGGAATCAGATATTAGATCTCACTGCTAACTAAAAGAAACTTCTGAGTCCATCCCACTTTTGAAGGGGCTTTTGGGAAACACAAAGCAATGCTTGAGGGAAAGAAGGGCTGTGGCAAATCACTCAGGAGTGATCAGACAGACTTAGAGGAGTAGTTTTTAATCACTGTTTGCCTCTCCATTACCCACACAAATCAAAGATTTCCTACAGCATCCTCTCATCCCAGTCCTTTGTTCCAGTGAAACCATCCCACCGCCACTGGCTGCCACCAGACTCCAGCACAACTTCCCATGGGGACACCCACTCATGCAGGCTCTGCAGCAATTCTCTCTTCTTTCTTCCCCAGTTTCCCTTTTAATCTTCAAAGAGTGGCTGGGCTGACTGACTCTGGATCTCTTGCCCTGGCTGGGAAAGCCTGTGATGGCCTCAGGGACAGGCTGGAGCTGTGCCCCTGGCACACCAGCACGGCTGCCGTGCCTTGGGGAGGCTGCCAAGAGCCCTGGACTGAAGCTCCTTCCTCTCCCTCTTCTTCCACTGGTTTCTCCTGAGATTTTAGCTACTGGCTCACTTTCTTCTCAGTGCCTCTGCAGACAAAGGTCACACATAACCATCTATCAAACTAGGACATCAAAAGCTGTCAAACACACTTGCCTTCTTTACCCCATGTAAAAATTCTCTTCTGCTCTCAAGCAATTAATTTTTTTTTCCTTTTCTGTAGCTAATAAAAGCAATTTTCCTGCAAGCAGAAGCCATGGGGCCAGGCAAGCAAACATATCCTCTCTTTAAATCCCAGGCTGTGCTTTGCTGTCAGCACCATACAGTGACCTGTTCACACCTGGCCAGAGACAAACCAGACTTCAAACTCTTCACACAGCTCAAGTTACACCCACACACTTCTTGAAACAACTCATGTAATTGCTCAACTCTTATATGTAACTATCTGGACTCTCATCTCCTAGTGGCACTCACTCCCTATTTTAGCATTTGGTTAAAAAGAAAAGGGTTTAAAACACTGAAGTGTCGCCAGCCGGGGGCTGTGTACGAGTCACAAATGGGACAGGGCTGCTGGGAACGTGCCTTGAGCTGTTTTATTTTCCAGCATCAGTCTCATTACATGGGTATGACAATGGGAAGATGCCATCAGCTCACATCCCAAGCAGCAGACCAAGAACTTAATGTTACAACTTACTTTATAAGTTTCTTGACCAATCACAGAAAGCAAAAGCACATTGACAGTAGTTCTATCCAACCACTGTAAGCAGAGGTACCTTTGGTTAAAACAATGCTCGCTTATTTCAAATACAATACCTGCTTGTAAGCCTTAAAACACAATGCACAGAGCTCCATTATTAAGCTTCAACCTTCCTAATATCTTGCTAGATAAACTTTTCTGTAGCTTAGAGAGTTATTCTAGACAAGTGTTAATACACAGACCATTGTTCTATTTGTCCTTGCTTTTCTACAGTTTAAATATTTTTTCTGCTGACCTGTCTCATGGCTGCTGCTTAGCTCTAATCACAGTTCTGCTGTCTCTGAGGCCTGCCTTTTGCAGCTTTCCCAAAACCCTCTAATTTTGTGGATTCCCACAAAGTCCTTCAGACTTTCAAAGGGATTTGATAGAGCTAAAAAGAAATGACAGGAACACCCATCCTGCCCATGGCAGAGAGGTTGGAATTAGATTATCTTTAAGGTCCCTTCCAACCCTATGAATCTCTGTTAGAATTGCATCAATTATATATTCATTAGCCCATTCTGGTTTGGGAGGGCCTATCCTAGACAAAAAGCAGAAATAGACATTTACAGTAATAACTTTCAGAGAGATTCTGAATTCAGACAGCAGTTAACACTCATGCCATGAATTATCCTTCAATCTGAATGCAGCATGAAAAAAAAAAAACTTGAAATGGGTGAGATGGCACGGCACAATCTGGCTCACCCATTTCCTCTTTGTTCCTGTGAAATTTATATCCTTGTCTCAGCTGGTACCTGATGTCATTTAGATATTGAGAAACATTGGACTGTACCAGAGCTCTGCTTCTTTAAGACCTGTGGGTTTTTCTTGACCTGTCATTGTTTTCCTGCAAAGTAATGTCCAAATGGCATCTCTGACATTTCAAAGTGACAGCAAACAGGCTGAGTAAGTGCACTCTCTGGAGGGAAAAAAAAGGAAACCAGCAAGAGAAAAAGAAGGAATTTGTTTACTGCATGAATTCTCAGAGCTGGGCTAAGCAGACAAACTGCTACAATGAGAATCTGAGAGCTCTCACTTGAAGGTTTGGCTGCTGAACAGTAATAGAGGGGGGTCCTATTAAGTCATTTTGTGTAAGGAAAGAAAAGGTGAAAAGAGAACTACAAAAATCCATCTGGGAAGCATATCTACCCTTTATTATGAACACTACTATCAAGTTTTCCAGTTAAACCTGGAATGGATCAGCCAGAAAAGTCAGCTCTCTGTTTACAGATGGAAATAAGCACACAAAGCAAAGCAGAACCAAGAAACCTCCCAGATCCTGCTGGAAACCTGCAGGAGCTGTCAGGCCAGACACATAATAACTTCCAGCATTCTGATATCTCACTTCAATAGGACATAAACTAATGACAGTGGGAAAATATGCTAAGTGCAAGAATGATACTTGGCTGCTCAGCAAGAATTTCTGAAGATTTGAAGTGCAGCAGTCTCTGGGCTATTATTCAGATACAGTGGATAAAGCTGTGCAAGGCACCTTTACACTCTGTGATAAAAGTGATTTCTGAACTAAAAAAAGGAGCTAATTCTGTGCAAGGCTGAATGCCACAGCAATCCCTGTGCATTGACATGAGATGGATATAATGGATTTCACATTGGGAACAGAGTACAGCACCACAGAATCACAGACAGCTCCACATCAGGCTGCTGGGTAAAGTCACTGGTAAATAGAGCACTTCAGTCTTTATTGCCAAGGGAATGGAGACACACAATTAAATGTCATTTTTGGAACAGCAGCCTCCTCCTCCCTGCCAGAGTGAGGCTGGCATTTGACTTGCCATGAAAACAAGGAATGGAGGCACTGGCAACCAGAGCTCACCTTGCACTTTCAACAAGGACCTGGTCTGCTCCTGCCCTAACACAAACGGGGAGCACTGCAAACAGCCAGAACTGGGGAAACTGGAGGCAAGGCAGCTCTGTTCCCTGTACATTTCAAGAGCACAGAGTGCCAAACCACCTGATAATAAATTACCCCACTCCAGCTTCAGGGGGCAAGCTGACAAATTGCATTTCTTCTGATTTACTCTTTCATAAGAAAATCATCGTGCCTCCTGGAGATGCAGATATTGCTGTATCAGCCTGCTCTTTGCAAGATTACAAAGGGAGCACTGAAAAGCATTTTTAGCAATTGCTTTTCACAGGTGAAGAGATTTGCAGAAATTCTGACTACTCACTCAATTTTATCTTTTCCTCTCCAGTACACACAGCAGACACACATCAAAACATCCCTTCAGCTAAAACATCATGGAGTAAACTTAGAATAAACTGAAATAAATAAAAATTAATTCATTTAATTTCAAAATGAAATATTATTCTAACTGAAGGGTTCCATTGCAATACCCACTCCAAGAGAGTCCCCAGAGTCTCTCACCTGATTGCCCATCAACAGCTTCACAGAGGGGAGTCTCCACCAAATTTCTGATGGCTGATGGAAAAACTGCTCTGAGAGTCAAGCCTGGGGTCTCCTGCTAATTCTCAGCTGAAATAGTGTCTGTTTCTGAGGGACACCCTTCACAAAAGACACACAATAATGAGAAAGCATCCAGAGACTCCAGCTAAGAGAGATCAAGGTTTTAGGAAACATGGTCTCATGGGATTAATCAGAGGATTAATGGACTTGGGGTCTAATGTCAGGAAGGTAGAAGAGAGCTGTGAAAGAGCCTCCCAGTATTCCAAAGGATACTGCAAAGGAAAATGGGGTGAATTTCTCCCAGTGTTCCAAGGTGAGCACAGGGAGTGGTCAGGGATGATAGGAGCAAGCTTTTCACCCAGGAGGAGAAGACAGAGCTGCAGAGCCAGAGGCTGGTAAGGACAGCACAAGCACAGCAATCACAGAGCAACTGGATGTCACAAATTCATAAAAACAAACATGCTGTCAAAAGAGCCCAAGTCATACCTGCTCTTGCTCCTTCCCATTTCCTTAGCCTGCATGAAGCCTTCTGAATTTCCATTTATGCACGCTCCAATCTCTTTGAGGAATTAAGGGAATTTTATTCCGTACTCCAACTTTTTCTATCAACTAAGCCTCCCTATAACCTTCCTGATCATTGTTGAATGCTCAGAGCCCCAAGGAGTTAATCCCAGTACTGAAGGTAGTAGAGGTTGGAGAGAAGTAATTCAGAAGACTAAAATACTGATTTTAAAGGTTTTAAAGACCACTTTCTGCTAATTGTCTCTGAATTTTACACCATGCCTACATGGGCATTGTAAAAATCCCTTTTCCCTTGGAAAGGACTGCAGCTTGCTTTAACATTATGGCATCATGGATTTTCCTCACCCTCCTTCAGAGCACTGGAGTTTTTCTGCAAATTTCCTGACTTATTTTGCAGATAAATTTGGGCCTGCAAAGATGGCTATAAAGGCTAATTCTCCCCATGCTGGCACTGTAAATATACTCAAGGAAAAGCAGCAGCTGAGGACAGAATGCTGCTGCACTGCCAGGGCAGTGTCCACCATCATTGGGAACAGGAGTTATTGCACTGCAGCTGCCAGGATGGATGGGATCTGACAGGTCCAACAGACCCCCAAAACCCACTGGAGAGGGCCCTACAAGTGAAATGGCAGGTCCAGATATTTTAATCTTTTGGTCTCTAGATATTTCAAGTCTTGGAATAACTCATGGAGAAGAGGCAAATGCTATTTAATACTGTAATACCCCACACGGTTTGCCAGACATAATTTAAGGAGGAAAAAAAAAAAAAGCTGAGACATTTCTGGCTGCTGTGGGGGCAAAATACTAGAAAATAAGTGTTAAATCAACATAAATGCTCACTTCAAGTACAATCCAGCATTTCCTAACAGCTAACCAACAGATTCTTACATTAGTCAACATTGTTCTGATTCAGCATAATCACCCAACAATCAATACCTCCTTTTGTGACAATCCAGCAATTCAAAAGTTGCATTTGAATGCTGCTCACTTCCAGGCATTGCCAAATCTGGCTCTGCTTCATAGAGGTCACTGCTTTTTAGGCCAGCTGGCCTTTCCCGTGGGCAATGGAGATCAACAGCTCAGCTGTACCCACACCAGACTTAGGTATCCAGACCTCCCTTTATTTCCTCCACCATCCTGAAAGTTGTAATACAATTACATAAGGTTGCACCTTATTCTTGCTGCTACTACTTCCTAAACACAAACTGGTCAGATTCTATCACCCTCTAAGTCCTGAACTTGCCAACAATGAGGAACAAGGGCTCCTTCCTCAGAGGAGAAACAGAAATGTAAATGGACAGGCACAATTCTGAAGGTCAGTGGAAGTTCTTTCTACCTTGCTCCAAATTGTGCAATGTACCTAAAACTGCAAAATTCACTGCTGCTGGGAAAAGAGGGAAAAAGACCCCTGCACTGTGGTGTAATTGGGGACAAAAGTGCTCCTCAGAATAAATGCCCTAACACGGGAACCACGAGTGTAAAACTTGTTTGGACACCATCTGCCAAGATATTAAAAATGCAATTCCAGGCACAGAAAGAAGCATCACAAATTCAAGAACCTGCCAAGCAGAAGGGTTCTGAAATCCTAGCTCTGAGAGGCCAGGAAGAAAAGAATTGACAAGATGAGAAACATGTTCTTGCCACAGATGGTGACTCCATAAATGTCCACGGTTCGAAGATAAGCCAGCACAAACAAGAGAGCATAATTTGTATTTTTAAGAAACAGCACAATAGATGGGTTTGAAGTACTTGTTACTTGAAAATTATTTTCTTTTTCTGTGCAGAATGTCATTAGAATGGAATAGTAGAATGTCATTATATAGAATATATCTGTCATTATACAGTAAATGTTTTACTGTATTTTTTTAACTGTATTTTCTTACTGCTGGGATGTGTCCACAAACACATCCAAGCATTTACTCATGGCTGCTCCTGGCCACTCTCTCATGGAGTTGTGTTCCTCAGAGACAGCCTGCACTTCAGACAAATGGTCAGTGTAAGGCACCACCAGCAGCCCTGATTTCTACATATTTAAAATTCAGTCCAAGACATTGAGCAGTGAGCTTCAGAGAGCAAACACGGCCCTGATACAGCTTTCCCTTCCTATTATTTGGATTTAGAAATTATTCACATTAAAATTTTCTTGTGAGTGCTGAAGTCAGGGATAAAATGGCCAACAGGCAGTTTTTACAGAAGCTGTTACCTCTGAAAGCCAGATAAACAACAGGATGTCTGTCCTGTGCTAAGGCTGCTCTGGGTGAGGGTCAACTGCACAGCAGTTTCTAAAACAAAGATGGCCAAGCAAAAAAAATTAAAAAAGTTAAAAAAAAACCAAAAAAAAAAAAACACCTGAAAGAAGAAGCTACAGGCCCCAAAATACATCTTCCCTGTACAAGGTATAGGACACAAGTGAATTTGCTAACATGCCAGAGTAGTTTTGTCCCATGACTCCCCTATAAAAAGGTCTGCAGAGATTATTCTTCATTCTGTTTCCATCCTAAAACTCTGGGGAGGTTCCTTCCCTGCACCCCTCCTCCCCCAGCCTTCTCTAGCAGAAACTGTTAAGAAAATAAGCCTTATCCCTTAAATTGGTATTTGAGCAAGTATTTCAGATGAGACAGGATTGTGGCTTTTGGTGACCTGCTGGACTGTCAATAAGGCTTCTAATTAATGAATCAATCACTAATCCATGTAACCTGAACAGCAAGAGGAGCTCATTTGCTCTCCCTGCCCTCCCCAGAGGTATCCTGAGCAATAACCCTGTGCTCCTTGAGAAAGGAGTGGGGACCAGGCTTCACACTGAGATAAGGCTCCACATTAAATTAGAGCACAGGGATTTGGTGCTAAACTGTCTCATCACTTGGTGGCTTAGCTGACCTGAGAACCTCAGCTTTCTGGGCTCAGAGATAAATGGCTTTAAGTGTTTCACCCAAATTCCCTTCCCAGCATCCAGGGCACATTTCACTGGCATCACCTGCTTTTTCAGCTACCTCAGCAAGAAACTGGAGAGTGCAGTTAGCCCAGTACAGTCTGCAGCAAATGACCAACATTACAGTGTCAGAGCACCTTCTCTTTATTACTTCCATCAGAAAATGAGTGGCTTTTGCTCTGAAATTGCAGAGGAGCAGCCAAGGCCCGGCGTAGTGCTTTAAGTTATGTCTCTTTGGAGTAGAAACACCTTTTTTTTGTTATTATTTCCAAACATTCTGTCACTGCAGCAGGATCTTGCAGCGTTCAGGAGTGAAGTTCCAGTCCACTGGTGCAGGACACTTGGATGTTGCTGAGGCTTTTCAAGCAGAGGATCAGAACTACCTCACTCCTGCTTGAAAAACATCAGCTTTGCCCCAGTCTGCAGAGGCAGCAGAGCTCAGCCAACATAACCCAGGAGCCTTGAATTCACAGGGCCCTGGTGCTGACACAGGTGCAAACAAAGCCCCTTTCAGTAAGTGGGAAATGGGAGAAATTGGAGGAAATTGGGTGCCAGCACTCCTCAGAGTGGGGAGCTCAGCTGACTTGGGTATGTCCAGTGCAAATGCAGCTTTGAGCACTGTGAGCAGCCAGGGCTGAGTGCTGCCAGCCGCAGGCTGCAGGCAGAAATAATGGCTGGCCTAAAAATATGGGGTGGGGAAAAAAAAAATATGGTGGTGGACACACCCAACATATCAACAAAGTCAGCAAAAATAAATTGTTTCTATATGACCATACTGGTGACTGGATGGTTAAAATCACTCCCAGCTGGGCTCCTGGGCTGTTGGATGGCAGAGGAAGAGAGGATGTGCTGGCACTGCTAACATCTGCATGCAGAACAGGGAACCCTCCAAAGCTGGTTTGTGGGAAGTCTGAGCACCTTCCTCTTCAGGGATTAATGTCCACATATCCCTGCAAAAATACAGCAAACAAGGCCAGAGAAATTCCAGGCCAAGGCCTCCAAGCACAACAGGAGATTCCAGACAGGGCTGCACTGGTGTTTCTCGTGGAACAGCTCCTGCAAATTTACATAGCATGTGAAGAAAAAGTGGGATTGCTGTAACACACAGGGTGAGAGCTGTCAGAGCTGAGATTTACTACTGCAAACCCATTTTCCCCCTCTGTTAAGACACTGAGCATGCTGCTATTTCAGGCAAGCATGCCAAAGATAATACTTTTTGTTCCAGTGTGCATTACTTCTCTCATGTCTATTTTGCATTTCTAATGAAAGATCTGTTCGTTGCTTAGCTGAGCAAACCCTGGTATCTTTTTCACTGGGGACTTGCTTGGATATATTCAATCCAATCCATGGTGGAAAGATGTTCCCAAAGCCAACGATTTCTAAGAGCAGCAAGGAGGAGAACAAAAGGAAACTGTGTGAAACAGCAGAGCACAGAACCCCACTCATGATTGTGAAAAACGCCTAATCACTTGTTTTTAAAATTTTAAAAGTTTAACAGTAATAAAATGGTTATAAAAATAGTAATATAATTAGAGTAATAAACATTTGGACAATTAGGATTTAGGACAATATGAGACAATAAAAACAAAGAGTTACAGACAGGTAACTCCGTAGCTCTGTACTCCTCAGTCTGGGTGCCTCTTTCTGGGCAAAATAAGCCCGAAAAAGGACACCCGTTAACAGAGGATTAACCCTTAAAAGCAACAGCCTGTTGCATATTCATACACCTCATCCATGATGCATAAATTCCATTCAAACACAGGATTCTGTCTGGTCAGTGTCAGCTTCTTCCTCTGAATCCTGACAGCAGCCTTCAGAGCTGAGCGAGGTGGGAAGAACTTGATAATGGAGCAATAAATTCTCTTTCTCTGAAAGGTTTAGGTGTCCTGGGGCTGCTATCTCTGTGCGAGTCCTCTCTTTAAAAAAAGTACCTTACACAGCATAGTTTCTATTTCAACATTATGTTATAACCTAAAACTATATTTAACACTCTACATAAGAAAATTAATACAGCATAACTTTCTAACATAACACATATAGTATTCATTTCAATATTTGCCAAAAGCCCATCATAAACTACACATTTTTCACACGATGCCCTGGGGGTAGAATGGTTTTGCCTGCGGACATCCCAGCGCTGGTAAGGACAGGGAAGCCCCCCGCCCCATCCCCTCTCTCCTGCAGGCTGACGGATCCCCCCATGGCTGGCTGGGGATTTTCCAGCGTGGGAAGAGCTCCCCCAGGCTGCGGGCGGTGCCGCTGCCTTGGGAACACCCGGGGAAAGGGAGAGCTCTGCTGGCCCTCGGAGCCTCGCTGCTGGCTGAAGGCATCGCTTTAATTTCTGTGGAAAATGCGTCTTTGATGATGGGCTTTTGGCAAATATTGAAATGAAAATTATAGGTGTTAGGTTAGGAAGTTATGCTGTATTAATTTTCTCAAGTAGTGTGGTAAATGTAGTTTTAAGTTATAATGTAAAAATAGAAACTATGCTGTGTAAGATACTTTTTTAAAGAGAAGACTCACAGCGAGATAGCAGCCACAGGACACCTAAATATTTCAGAGAAAGAGAATTTATTGCTCCATTATCAGAAGAAATTAACTTCTTCCTGCCTCGCTCAGCACTGAAGATGCTGTCAGGATTCAGAGGAAGAAGCTGACACTGACCAGACAGAATCCTGTGTTTGAATGGAATTTATGCATCATGGTTGAGGTGTATGAATATGCAACAGGCTGTTGCTTTTAAGGGTTAATCCTCTGTTAACGTGGGTCCTTTTTCAGGCTTATTTTGCCCAGAAAGAGGCACCTGGACTGTCCGTAACTCTTTGTTTCTGTTGTCTTGTATTGTCCTAATCCAAATTGTCCAAATGTTTATTACTCTAATTATATTACTCTTTTTATAACCATTTTATTACTGTTAAACTTTTAAAATTTTAAAAACAAGTAACTGGTGTTTTTCACAATTTCTTTTTACCTTCATCAGGCTCCTTTCGAGCTGCCAGGCATCCGCTGCTCCTCCCAGGCTCAGAATCGCCTCTCTCCTTCTGCCTCCTTGGATGTTTGCCATTTCTGGTTTGCAGCTCTCCCTTCCCTCTTCAGCTCCCCCAGCCCTTTCTCCCTGTTGTGTTTGTCAAGAGGAAATAATGAGTTATTCAGACACACACAAAAAATCTATACATCTTCTGGATTAAATAAATACCAGGTCGTGTTTGACTCTATATATATATATATATATATCCTGAACTTTCTGTCTCTTTAACATGGTATCCTAGGCAACCTGGATTATCACATTGGAGATACAACTATCCCAGTTTTCTTCTTTTAATATAAAGATTAACCTTTGCACATCATCGGAAATTTTAAGAAAGTTCGTAACCTGACTATGCCTAAACCCCATGAATTATTCATTTGTCTGCTGGTAAGTGAGATCAGATTTAATTACATTTGAGGGACATCTTCTACAGAATTAAATGTTGAAATCCTCGTTTGTCTTTGTTGCAGCCTTAAACATAACACTGGCCTTTAAATGAACACACGTACACATGGCATTAGTTAAAAAGTTACATTAAAATTTGTTTAAAAGTTACATTAAAAATATACCAATACCTCATACAACTAAACAATAGGCATGTTTACTTAAGTTGTTTGTATATTAAACCAAACACACCTTTATCTCCATTACTACTAAATTAAAGCAACAATAAATTAATACTACATTATTCAGAATGTGGCTGTGAGTGAGTCATATACAATATTTATACTATGGGAGATCAATTTCTTGAACAGCCATAGGCTGATATCAGCCATCAAAAAACACATATCAATAACAAAGTCACAGCTTCTTGCCATATTTGGCATGCCTTAAATTCAAATGCAAAAGGGAGACTTTAATTGTAATCAACATTAGTTGTCTGTGCAAGCACTTTACAGAACAATTTTACTCTGAAACACTGATGAAAAGCATCTTACAAGAGCTATAATAATAATAATAATGCTTCCACCCTTTCAAAGAAATTCATTGTCAAAACCCAAGATATAATCAAGGTTTTCACCCCACCAAATTTTATTTTAAGGCCTGACACTCCCCTGCATCTCAGGTACATCCCAAATCATACACATGTGTAACCCAGAAGATTTTGGTGTAGCCATTCCCCAGTAAAACTAGAACTATATCCCAGTTAAGCCACCCCATCATTTCTCTGTATTGAGAGCTCTAATTTGGAGGTTTATTTTATCTGGGGCTGCTGATGCAAATCTAAATTTCCTGACAGCAAGCTCTCTTGTTTGTAGGGCCTGATGCACAGGCTGGTTCCCTTGGCAGCCAAAAAGGAGATACAGCCACAGTCACCTTATCCCTCACCCCCACAGCCTGAGATGAGACTTGGCAGGGGAAGAATTTGCACTGCCTCACTTCTCCTGCCTAAAAGCTGATGACACAGATTTTTATTTTTTTTTTCCTACAGTATTTCAAACCCTACTGAGAACAGCCCTATTTAAAAGGCTGCCTTTTAAAGTGTGTCATTCCCAGGCCAAAAGGAGAGGTTGGTTTTTACTTGTATTTCCTGGTGGTTTGATTTCCCTGGCTTTTTTGCTTTGTTTTGCTCTGTTTTTTGCAAATGGAAATACCCTGTGTGTCTGGGGACTGGGCTGATGGAGGAAGGTTTTGGCTGTGGGGTGGGTACAGGGGTGCCCTGTCTGGCATCCAGACAGGCTCAGCCCACTACAATCTGAGACTCTCCCTGGATATTTGCCTTTTCCAAGGCACACTGAAAGGATCTGGAGAGCAAGCTCAGCACCCAGTTCCTTCAAGTACCTCCCCTGCAAAGCCTGCAGCTGCCTTAGTCCAAATTTACACCTGCACTTGGAAAAACCCATTGGATTGGGAATCAAACATAACATTTGGTGACATAGAAAGGATAAGGCTTCCCAAGCCTCTGCAAAAAGCCAGCAGCAGCCCCCTGAACCTGCCACAACCAGTGTGAACACACAAAAATCACCTGTTGGGGGTTTAACCCAGGCTGCAATGTACAGTTTAAATGTGTGTGGCTGCAAAACCAGGACAGACCCCAAAAATTGCTCCTCTTCTCCTACTCAGCATCTTTTTTAAGCCCACAAGGCTTTGCATCTAAAGCCATTTTCAAGTCTACCCTGGTGGTTTTTTTCCTATGATATGCCTTCTTCTTGTTTGTTTCCCATTGCAAGGCAACTAAATGGATAACATTATATTTTAATACTTTTATACACAACATTTTATTGGTTAGTGAAATATTAATGAGTCCTCAATGCATCCTTATGTAACAACTGTAGATGTCTAGACTGCCTGCTTACTTCAAAACTGCTATGCTGCATAAATTTAGGTTTTCTGTTACTTTTCCAAATGCATCATTTTCTTATGGGAACTCCTTGCATCTGATAAATAAAAAGACTTTATGGATGATTTCTTTCACATAGCAGCACCCTGAGCCCAGGGGTCTTTGAGCCCAGAGTCTTGCAGGGATCCACAGGAGGATTTCAGGATGCACAAAGATTACCCTGATTCTGCAGTACCCCAGTAAATGTTATGTTCCCTCCTTTCACAAATCAGGATATTGCATTATACAAACATGCTCTTTCAGAGGCCACAGCTCAAACACACACTTAGCCAGGCACTCCAGCAACAAATTTAGCACAAGCTAAAATCCCAGTGGTCTTATATTCGTGCCAAAATGAAGCTGCAGTGGGACTTAAAACAGTGGGACTTAAAATGTGCTTGATGCTGAATGCATAACAGGCCTGGCTGAACTGAGACAGGGCCAGCCATGGCAGGGATGGCTCTCCCAAGCTGTGGGGAGCTGCAGCTTTTCCCTGCTGACATCAGGGGGAGGCAAGAAGGGCACCTGCAGAGCAATTGTATGATTGGAGCCAGAACGTGGAGCAGAGCAAGAGTTTCACTCTGGTTTGGGGTTTGCTTTTTTCTTACTGAAAGCAGATCAGTTTGTTTCCACATGTATCAGTTTCTCTGGGTCTGGATTGGAGGCACCTGAGATGGTAGTTCATGTTCTGACTCAGGTGTTTATTATTTCTCATCAGAAATAAAACAGTCTCACAACCATGAGTTCAGCAGCTTTCCATTAGCAAGGCACAAAATGGCCAACAATCTCTTGTTCCAAGGTCTTTTAAGACTGAACTATCCAACTAAGAACTGACACCTGGATTATTTTCCCTTTTAACCCAATAACCTGATCCCAAAGAGCCTGCAATGTGGACTTTTCTGCCCAATTACAAAATGCCACCCAAACCCATGAAGAAGGAGGAAGAAGAAGCATGAAGAGAAACCCAGGATGACACCCTGTGCCCTCCATCTTGCTTCCATCCACAGCATACTCAAAATCCCAAAACCTGAATTTCCCACCAAGTGATACACCTACACTGCTCTCTATAATCTATTTCACACCTTTGTGGATTCTGGTCTATTCTGGAGTCTAGGAAACTTTCTCCATGAGTGAGGGTCAAAGTCAGTGCTCCCCTGGGGGTCAGGGCACCCCAGAGCAGACAGAGAAATATTCCCAGTGCCCTGGCTTTCCACACACATGGGAAAATTTGAATTTTCAAATGTATCTGTTCAAAACCACTCTCCATTTACTTGGTGTTTCATTCCCATTCCTTCCTTATTCCAAATCCCAAGGTGTATTATTGTTCAGTGCATGTAACACACATGATAAATGAAAATTTCACACATTTTGATGGCAAAGAGCATAAAGTCTGTTAACCACCCTATGACAAGAAAGGCTAAAAACCACCTACAAGCTGGGGACCCTCCTAGTTGCTGCTCACATGTTCTGGAGGAGCAGTACCTCTGAGATCTTTCAATTAGCTTTTTCCGCTAAGAAAAGCTAAAACAGAGACATTTGTTGCCACCTTTTAGGGGCAGTTTTCTTCTGTGAGCAGCTGCCCTGCTCCTTCAAGCTCCCTGTGCAGAGGATGCTCTGGTTTTGTCATATCCTTACCACTACAACCTTAAAATATGTACAACAAGGAGCACAGGGCAGAGTCCTTCAAACTCAGTGTCTGGTTAGTGAAGAAATCCTCTCCTGGTTTTAAAGCATGGGATTGTTACCCTGAGGGCATTTGACACCTTGAAAAGTCAGTTTATTGATGTCACCTGAAAAAGGACCAAAAAATATAAAATAGGAGGCTCCTGACTCCATGATTTGTTCAAGATTATGCAGCCAGAACTAGTAAAGACCATCTCCTCTTCAGAAACACTCCTGATTGATGAAATTCAAGTATTTGAAAGGACTGACCAGAGCTGAGAGTAGAAAATTATGTCTAAAAAATGTGCCTTTATGAGGCCACAAAAATCAATAGGATCCTGCCCGTGTTTAGCTCAGAGCCTGGAAGACAGATTACCTTCCTGGGAGTGATCCTTCACAACAGAGCTGCCTGAGCAAAGAAAAGGGAGAAGTTATTTCCCCAGCAGCTGTGTTCCCTGGGCCAAATGCTCTGAGCTGCTCTCTCCTGCCATGCAGGCACAGCACAGCTGCCCTGTTTTCCAAAAGCCTCCTGCAGGTGTGGGGGCTGCAGGTGAGCACAGTTTTCACCCCTGAGCCTGAAAAAGCCTACCCTCTCTAAAAATATGAAAAGTCAGGAAAGAGATGAAAAAAATAAATAAATAATTTTTTAAAAAAATTAACCTGGCATTTAGGAAGAAAAGGGATAAGAGGAGTGAAAGGGACTCAGAGCAATTCTGCTCAGTCTTGTGCCTTCCCCTCTGAGCAGCTGCTATTTTTTTCTGCAAACACTGCTATTCTGTGAGCAATGCTGAGCTCCTCACTGTCTCCAGAATTAGCAGAGCTCACTGAAGTCACCTGGAGTTAATGCTGCTGGTTTTTAATCCCCTCTGATCTATTTCAGAGCCCCTGGTTGTGGTGCTATGAAAGTCACTCGAGCTCTGAGTTCACTTTTGTTGTATTTCCCCTGGAATGAACCCTGAGATCCTCCCATGAATGGCAATCCCTGGATTTTAACAGGGCTGAGTTCACCCAGGCTCTTCAGAAGGACCTTTCTGTATGGCAAACAATCCTGCAGAATTCAGAGCCTTCAGCCCCAGAACTGGACATGTGGTATTTGCAGGGGTCCCCAGGACAAGGTGAGAGGTGAGTGAATCTGACTCCATGTTCTCAGAAGGCTGACTTATCATTATATTATACTAAAACTATACTAAAGAATAGAGAAAGGATACAGACAGAAGGCTTAACAAGATAATAATGACAACTTGTGACTGCTTCCAGAGTCCTGACACAGCTGGCAGTGATTGGTCATGAAGTAAAAACAATTCACACGTTGGATAAACAATCTCCAGACCACATTCCAAAGCAGCAAAACACAGGAGAAGCAATCAGATAATTATTGTTTTCATTTTTTCTCTGAGGTTTCTCAGCTTCCCAGGAGAAGAAATCCTGGCAAAGGGATTTTTCAGAAGATATGGCAGTGACATGGACACACTCCTTGCTTCAGGCCCCTCCCTATCTACACAGATCTCTTCCATGGGATCTCACTTTGTTTTGCACAATGCAGTTTGAACACCACAAGTGAGGGCCCTGCCAGCCTTTCAATTTGGAGAGTATCATATTGGCACTTGTCAGGACTCAGCTTTGAAGACACTGGAGATGGCAAACAAGAACAAAGTGAAGACTGCTTCAGTTCAGAAACCTGGTCCAGCCCCAAATTCGCTGACACAAACCACCTTTTGTAGGAAGAGGGCTAGAAACTGAAAAAAAACCCTCAGGATGCTCACAACAGACTCAGCTGGAGAGGTGGAGGTGCTCAAAGGGGCTTCAGTAGAAACAGATTTTGCTTTTTGTTGGCTCCATAAGCCTGATAGCATTCTTTGTGACATTGGGCTGGGAGGTTTATTCACACCTCCTGCCAATTCCTGTTATGCACTTTAGTTTGGGTTGCCTGTAGTAGGGTGATGTCACTTCTTTTCTGCAGTGCCACTGCCTGGAAGCATTTGGTTGGAAACTCAGCTTCTGAAAGCAAAACAACCTGAGAAGGTCAATCCAGGAGACACAGAGCCACAACATGCAGTGGAACAATGTAGAATTTGCCCCTGTCTTAAGGTGAATTTAAATACCTTAAGGGGGGTGTTGTGAGCCAGCAAAACCACGTGGGCAGAATATGAACAAAACTGGAAATAAAACTGCTCCTGTCACCAGTGGTGTAATAGCAATCAGGGTCTGGGGAAGAGTATAAGGGGAAGCTTTAGAGTCATTCACTGGAGACATTAGGACAAGATTATCCTAATCTTCAATTATAGTATCTTCCTTAATGACTGAGGCAGTGAGATCAAATGTTTTGGCATATTCTTACCAATAAAAGTGGGATTTCTTATGGTGGTCTCTAAAAAGCACCAAAACCTACTGCACTTTGGTAGTTTTGATGCTGTTTTCAAACAAAAAAGGCAGCAGCTTCCCAAATGTAAGCCTTGGCTCCAGCCTACTCCCCCCCCTAATGATCTGCATTCAGCTTTATCTATTGATTCTACAAAACAACATCATTCAGTCACACCAGCAGTCAAAAAACATGAAAAAAAGTTTTTAAAGTGATGTTTGTTTCACTCAGTTCAATCCTAATACTCAGATGTTTTACAGAATCTTTGGTGTTCTAAAATGAAAGTCTTACTTTGGACTGCAGCAGAATTCAGCTTCTTGGGAAACAAACTCTTCCATGGCACATTTGCTATTTCCTATCATAATATGAAATGTGTCTTTGAAGACAACTGCATACACATCAAGTCCCTAAACAGTTCTTTTAAGGCACAAAAGAAGCTGGGGGTTGCACAGAGCCTTTTAGATTTGTTATCAAACTTTAAAGTGTTGTGCAACTCAAAAGTGATGTTAAATACAAAGGTAAGAGAGAGACCCTTTTGTCTTTCCTTTAAAAACACAGCCTTCTCTTCCTAAAAAAGCTCCAAGCTGAGAAGAAAATTAACTCATTCTTACAAGGATGATGGTGAGCAAAGTAACAGCTGCCAGAACACAGCACCTTCTTGAAGCAAAACTTTTTAATTTTACAATATTGCAGTGTTCCAAAGAAATAGCTTTTCTAAAAAAAAAAAAAAATCACTATGTCACCTTTTACTCCCATATAGGTGGAGAAAAAAATCTGATTTCTGTTATAAAGGAGACAAATGAGCAGTAAATTCAGTGTGCCAGGGGCAGATGTCAGCTGGAGGTGTGAACACCAGTTCTTGAACTTGCCAGCATGAATACTCCACTTTTAATTTCCCATGCTCAGCCCAAGCTCTGAGTCCTGTTGGGGTGGGAAAGGCTCAATCTCAGCAGAGCAGCTGCCCTCCCTACCTGCTGCTGGTTCAGCAAATGAAAAAGGGGAAAATTGTGGCTTTTTCTTCCCCTCCCTCCCTTTGTGTTTGGTGACTGGAAGCTGAGCCTGCTGTGCAGGGGCAGAGCTGCTCACCTGCTGTAATTTCAGTAAAACTACCAAGGATGCTTCCCAAAAGCCTGGGCAATTCAGCTGCCCATCACATCCATACATCCCTGCTTCTCCTCAAAGACCTTCCTTAAAAAATGTGAGTGACAGGCTCACTGTCACAGCTTTTGTGCAGAGGCAGGCAACTTGCATACACACAAAAACAATGAAAGGAGGCAATCATGCTTTTCCTATGTAAAGTTTTAAATGGAAGTGAAAACAAAGAAAGAACTGTAATTAAATTTCCACAGGCAACCCCCTTTGTCATTCCAAAAATCTTATGCCAATTAATACTAGATATAATATTCCAAAGAAATTCTAATGACATTAACACAGTTTTATCACCCTTCAAAGAAGAATTTTGTTAGATGTGAGGCAGTACTGAAGGCATTTGAGCACAAGTTTTCAAGAACAATATATATATTGTATCATAAATTCTATGTACTAAATCTGCTTTTCTGGAGGGTGGCATTTGAAGACAAAGAGCCATTGAATTTTTTCCTTTTGGCTCACCTGGTTTTGATTATAGAATTGACAATAAGCTGCAAATATTTATTATGATAATTTCTGCTGTTTGCATTTTAGCTGCCATCAAGTGCTAAGATAGCAGGGTAGACACTCTGCTATAAATACAAATCAAATTCCAAAACTAATAAACAAAGTCAGTGGGATAGTGTCTAGAAAATGTAATCAAATAATACTCATTATCATCTCCCAAATTTTCCAAGAGGCTGAACAAATCACATTAGGAAGGTGCAGTTCTCATTGACAGGTGCAGTTCTCATTGACATTCCCTGGGTTTTCCCACTTGAACTCCTCTCCCCAGTTCCCAGAGTGAGTCCCAGCTCCTTTTGGGTACCAAAGGTGGTCTCTAAAAAGCAAGACCATGGCACCATCTCCCAGTTTTTCCCCTCATTTCAGCCTGGAGCTGTACTGGGAGCACAGGTTGATGGGTGTGCTCTCAGCATCACCTTGTCACACGTGCTGGGGCTCGTGTGACAGCATCCCAGAGCACTCAGCATGAGGCACACACATCAAAAATACCTCCTTTAAACATGACACGTATGAAATAAACACCACAACCAGCAAAGTGCATTCAAATCCCATTTTTTTCTGCAAAGGTAACAGTTTCTGCCCCTCCCCAGGTTCTGGGCAATTCCTGTTGGTTATTGGATGTTCTGTTGCTGTTGGGTAGGAGCACAAAGAGCTGTTTCCCACTGACGTTCTGGAAATTGGGGCATGCAGAGGGGTTTTTGCCAACTGTACCTCTCACCAAAGGGACTGCTGGCAGCCTCTACAGAGCCTGGAAGGTTTTGCTCCACAGCTGGAGGGAGTCCCTCCCAGCTCTTTACCTCCAAAATGAAATTAAGGGCATCCTTATCCACAGGGTAAATCCCACACAGACAAACACTGCTCTAAAATTTTGACACAAAATTTTGCACACAGCAGCACGAAAATAAGAAAGGAAACCATGCACAGACAGCTGTGCTATTTTTTAACAAATCCTTACCCGACCTCTATCCTAAGGACAGTAAACCATCAAAAGCAATTCTAAAGTCAATTTGACAGCATCACCCTTGCTAATGCAATCAGATACCCCTCTGTTTCTTTTTGGAAGGGAGTTAGGCTGGAAGAAAGTGTACCTGCTTTCCAAGGGGAATGCCTCAGCCTCAGGCAGCACCTTCCTCTGCAGAATTTTGCTCTCCCACTTCTAATTCCAGGCTCTCCTGCTACCAGGGAGGCACTTTTGGAGACATAGAGAGAAAAAAAAAAACCCTCAGATTAAGCATATTTAGCTTCTGGGGTTTTGCTATTTTTTTTTTTAATACAGAATTAATAAGCATTTCAAAGTCTCCTACCACCAGAGATTGCATTTGTACATAGTCAGGAATTGGTCTAAAACTTACATTTCAGATCTTTAGAGTGTGTGAAGAACTTTTAATGATGGCTTAATTGGGGAGCAGTGTGGGTATGAGCAACTGTTATGATGCTATGTAGGATAAAGAGCCATGTCATTCCTGCCTAGATCTACAAACATTCCTGAATTTCCTCCTGAATGGGAAATGAAATGTGCTAAGTGAAGAAAAAAAAATTAAAATATCAAACCAAAAATCTTTAATAATTTTCTCTTTTCCAATAGATTTGTGTCAAAGGTTCTCTTGTACACACTCTAGTGTAGTTTTTTGAAATGCTTTCCTCTTTCCACATTAAGGGATTTCAGGTTTGACTTCAACCAGAAGAAAATAATTTTTTAAGCCATGGCCAAAAAATATACAGGGGAGAATCCCAAAAGCCCAGCTCACTTTAAGAAAATGGTGATTTTGTTTTGTCTCTGTTAACTGGTAAACTGCAAAGAACACAACATCAAAGTCTCATAAACACTTTTAAAAGTTACATTCAGCTAAAAAAAATTTACTGGAATACATTTGACATCTCAATGGTATCTGAAATATAAATCAATATTTTAAGCTAAGTAAATCTTAAAATCCTGCACTTTTCCTGGAACTGAGTAATAATTTTAATGACATTAGAATGCTTAAATTATTTTGGTAAAAGCTTATAAATATGGAAGTCTAAGCATCTTTTCATAGATAATAAAAATCAGAAGAAAATACAAATATGTCATAATTTTAAATAGAAGCTTAATTCTATAGGGCCTAGTTAAGAGCTACACATTACCACACAATTACTCCTATGTGACAAAATACCAAAATCAGACTGGTATTTTTGCCCTGTTGTTTTGTCTCACTGACAATGTCTAACTGAACCCATTTCCTTCTCTCCTGACCTTTGCTTTCATCTCCTGTATTTTCACACCTCTTTCTATGCATCTGAAGTTATTCTCGTTGCTCAATCAAATCTGGGGTCTAATGCATAGGAATAGAGTAAAGATGCTTTTCTCCAGGGTAATAAGTAACTTTTCTATGTGGTTTTCTTCCCATAGAGAGGGAAGCAATTGAAGTTTTTGAAATTGAATTTTACTGAATTTAGCCTTCACACACTCACTTCTTTAGCTCAGATTTTCCATAACCCTCACTAAACCTGATCCCAGAAATTAATTACCACATACCATCCTTTGAAAGCACACATTGGACTAGCCAGGCAAGAGGTTTGAGATTAGCAGCCCTTATTTAAATAAGCAACACAGCTTTATCTGCTTACCAGGTGCCCCACACAGTAAATTCACTGAATTAAAGCCACCTGACAGCAGATAAGGCAGCTGATCCTCGTGCTGCTCACGGGCTTCTGCTGCATTACTGAAGAATCATCCAAATAAACTTCTGCTGTTCCAAGGAGTATCCTGAATGACTCCAGAGCAGGGGGGTTGCATGCTTCAGGAGGGTTTTCATTAAGCCTAGGGACAGACAACACCTGCTTAGATTCCACCTTCAAGCTGTGCCACGTGAAATAAAGCCCTGGATCCCAAATACAGGGAGTGTGCTGATACTGGGAGCTGGTTTAGGATTTGCATCCAGCTGAGCAGCCTTGGCTTCGTGCACACAGAAAGCCAGTCAGGATTTCTCACTGCCCTACCCTTCCTGAATGGAACCCAACTCATTAAGAGTCAATTTGATTCAATTACAGCAGCAAGCCAAGTTCCCAGAAGACAGAGATGAGGCTGATAAGGCCTTTTGAAAGCACCAAATCTAGACTGCAATTATGTTTTACAAGGCTGCTCTTCAAAGAGCTGAGCTTCCCAGAGGAGGTCTCTGCAAGGGGGCTTGGCTCTTGCAGGGGCCCCAGCCCCACACAACACCCAGGTGTTAAAGGTGTAGCTCTGTCCCCAGTATTAGCAACTCCAGGTAGCTTCAAATATCTGCAGCCACGAATTATCTGGGAGACATTATGGAACAATGGCATTTTAATTTTTTTTTTTTCTAATGACTGGGATTGCATTGAAGAAGAGCATTTCTTATTCAGTACCACTGTCCTAACAACGTGTGCTTCAGCACTGATTTACATCTCTGACTGGCTGTGTAAATTACACTGCACACAGAGGCTCAGGTGCCCCTAACACCCAGTGGAAGTTTTCCATTATTCTGAGTAGCCAAGCAATAAATGTGTTTTAATTGGAACCAGAATCACATACTTGATATGACCAGCAGTCCCTTTTGCAGTGATACTGGGTGCCCATGGTTTGCATTTAGATCCAGGCTTCCCTGGAGAGTAGAGGTGAGCATGTGAGCTGCAGCTAAAATTAATATTTCCTCCTTCTGAACACTGATATTGAAGCAGAAAAATAATCTTATTCCATGACTCACCCCTCTGACCTGCATCCTCCCCAGCTAACAAGGGCTGGGGGAGAGACACTCTGCTACTCATTTATTGATGCTGCTCAGAGATTCCAAACTTCATATTGTTGCAGAAGTTGCAAAGGCTGGTTTTGATTTAAAGAAATCAAAACCGTTTCTGGCACTGACAACTTTACCAGCCCATCTTTCACTCCTGAAGGGTTCAAGGGAAACCCTCATCATCCTGGTAAGAGCCCTCAGTCTGACACACAGCTTCAGCCAAAGATCCCCTTTTTTCTAAGGGTTGAGATCAGATCAAGCATCTCCTCGTTATTTTGCAGTTTTAAACATTTTTCATCTGCATTAAATATCTTTCCTCCTAAATGCTGGCAGTCAGGTGCAAGTCATGGGATTCCAGGGTGAATTACCCTGCAGTAACATCCCAACCAACCTTCCTGAAATCTACACCTGAGACATGTGACAAACTCTTTTCTGTGTAGTGAAGAATTACCCTATCTTCAAGGAATAGCATTTTCAAGATTTGGGGCTGCATAGTTCTCCAGACCAGCCCAACGTGCTCACCCTGTTATTAAGTTAATAATAAAATATTAAAAATTTAATCCTTTGGTATTAGTTACTTCTGCTGCACTATTAAAACTGCACCAAAATAACATAATATAGAGGAGAATCACCTCCTCCATGTAGAGGACTCAGTGGTTTAATTCACATGCCAAAAATCTTCCTCAACTGACAGACTGTTGGCTTCATATAGACACATATTATTAGAGGCATATTGCCTGCTAATAATAAAAAAAAAATATGTGAGAAGTGGAGCTGTAAATCATATTCATGGCTCATTACTATCTACAGTCCCACTTAAGTGTTACACTGTGGTTTTCTACTCCTACTCCAAACAGTTTTGGACACCTGCTTGCAACTAGAATTAGATTGAAAACTCTGAAATTGGACATTGCAATGTCCAAATGTACCACTAAACCTGTAGAACTGTATCTGATGATAAATCAGTGAAAGTCTAAAAACCCACACTGAAGCAATGATGACCATCACCAAGGGGTAGAAACTTTCTTAACTTCTCCAGCTTTGCACACTGAGCAGCAACAAACAAATGTGTGATGCAAAATTACCCTCACATTCCTGAGCTGCTCCTTTATCCTGGATTGTTCTTATTTTATTTCAGGGTCTTGTGTATCCCTAAAATAGGGGGTTTTTCCCCTTAAAAATGATGGAGAAAAAAAAATGATCCTTAAAATAAGGGTTTTTTTTCCCTTAAAAATGATGGAGAACTGACACAGCCCATTTTTTTCCCCAAACATTGCAAACAGAAATCAGAAAAAAAATGCAGTATATTCAGTACTGTAAATATAACCTCAAAAATTGGTGGTGGAACAAATGAGACAAATTTAATTTCATTTTCCACATTTGCTCATTTAGCCAATAAGCAGAAATGGAACTCAAATTAGCTTATTAGAACCACTAAGCCAATACATTTCTGTTCTGGAAATAGGTCATGTGTCTCACTTATGAAGAGTTATTAAATAGAAACCTTTCTCAAAAAAATCTCTTAACAGGTTCCCAAACATGACAAATGAACTCATAAATCGGCACAATATTCATAATACCTAAAGAATTATTGCTGTTGTAGTCTCAATGCATTCTTTTAGTGCATTCCAACTCCATTAGCATCCAGACTGCCTTACAGCTGGCAGGATAGGGCAGGAAAAAAATCACCTAACAATGGAAAAACTATACAAAATGTCATTCAAAATGTGGCATTACATGAAAATGGGGTGGGAGACTCCAAGGTTACCTGACACAAGGCTTGGGGCATGGAATTTCATCCAACATCCATATTGGAACAGGCCAAAATGCCTGTGTGCATTGCCTGTGTGCCCATTTTCAGCACCTTCAAGGCCAACAGGAAAAAGAAGGCATTCTCATAAAGAAAATATAACTAAAAGATTCAGTGCACAACTCTGTTATTTTTTTTCACTAAATTTTTACTGCAATAATCATAAATTTTTGGTTTTTTCTGCCACTTTATCCCCCAAGGCAAAACTAATTTGTCCTAAAGGATCACACAGTGCTGGTTTCCAACTCTGTGGTCTGGTCTAAAAACCAAACTCAAACCCCCTCCCTGAATTCTGCTGGGTTTCATGGCAAACAAATTCTTTGCAACATTGCTATTAGGGACAGGACAAAATATTTCAGAGATGAAAATAAAGGTGTAGCCAGTGATGAGACAAAAGACAAGCACATGCCACTCCCTTCAGGAGGCACAGCAGTAGAAATCACAGCTAAACTTATCAGTACCTGATTTCTTACCCCCAGAATTAAGGCACTTGATTTTAAATGCACTCACTACACCCACTCACACTGAAATGTGGAAGTTCCTGCAAATAAGAAGAGGCAATCACTTGTGCAAAGCAGCCAGGATTAATGTTAAATTTACCATCTGATGATGTTTAAGGAGCACTTAGAACATCATTCTCTCTGTGTGTTCATGAGAAAATGCTGGTTTTTCTTATTAATTAGAATTTCATCGGATGGGTATAAATGGTAATTTGAAGCTGTAGGAACTTTTTAGGCCTAGGCATGGGATGGAATGGTCTGAGTATGTGGGGAGTAACAATTTAGGTCACACAGATCTTGCCAATAAAAACTCCAGATTAACAAGGGGGTTTAGTTCTGATTTACACCATAGGTGGTGAGCACGGAATCATAGAAAAGATTCCTTATTTACCTTCACCTTAAAGAGGATGTTAAAACATTCTTGCTGGTACAAATCAAGATATAAATCAATATATAAAAAACACCTGCAAATTGCCAGGTCCCCAAAAAGCAGTCACTGAAAAGAAGGAAAAACCCTTAGGATCACAGAATCATAAAGGTTGGAGAAAATCTCCAAGACCACCAAGTCCAACCTTTGACCAAACACCACCCTGGCAATTAAACCACAGCACTGAATGTCACATCCAGCCATTTACTGAACACTTCCAGGAATGGTGACTCCAGAGCCTCCCTGACAACCCTTTCCATGAGGAAATATTCCCTGATGTTTCACCTGAACCTCCCCTGGTGTATCTTGAGGCTGTGTCCCCTTGTCCTGGTTGTCTGGAAGAAGAGGACAGCCAACAACACCTGGCTGCACCCTCCTTCCAGGGATTTGAGCCTCCTTTTGTCCGGGCTGAACACCCCCAGCTCCCTCAGCCTCTCCTCATAGGATTTACTCTCTAGATGCTTCACCAGCTTTGTTGTCCTTCTCTGGACATGCTCCAGTGTCTCAAAATCCTGCTAAAATAGCAGAAATCTAACTACAGTTTTGGTTTGGTGGGCTGCATTTCTGGAGTTTATATAAGCACATGTCTGGGGGGAAAAAACAAATAAACAAACAAACAAAAAAACCAAGCTACTGCTAGAAGTGTTTAAAAGTAAAATTCAAAGTACTGGCAGCCAAAGCAAGGAGTTCACCAGAAATAGTCTGGGAGGGAAGTTAAGAAGCATCTGTTGGAAGAAGTCTTGTAACTCCAAGGAGTCTCTAAGGTACCCAAGAAGTCTTAGGTTTCACTGCAAGATCAATGAAGAATTAAAAGAAAATACAAGTGCATGCAGAACTGTCCAGAAATCAGCTGAAGTTCTCCTGGTGCAGCATTTCTCCTCCTTCAGTTTTTGCTTCCAGGAGCATCTCCTGCTGCCAGCTGGGGTTGCTGCAGGGGTTCTGGCATCACAGGCTCTTGTCAAACATTTCTAAATTCAAGGAGCAAATAAAAGGGGGAGAAAAAATGAAAATAATAATAACCCATGTAATCTTTCCCATTTTTTGTCCAAACATGTGCCTTGTATAACACAAGGAGCATTATCAGCTGAGGATGGTTGAAGATTCCCCTCTTCCCACATCCATTTAAGCTCTCATGGACCTACTAGGAGAAATTAAAAAGGCAAAATCTTGCAGCTGAGGCAAGGGGTTATTCTCATCTGATAAGACTTCTAGACACTGCTTGTGAGGTCCCCAGGACGAGGTGAGAGATGAGAATTTGACTCCATGTTCTCAGAAGGCTGATTTATTATTTTATGATATTATATTATATTAAAGAATACTATACTAGAACTATACTAAAGAAAGAGAAAGGAAACATGAGAAAGCCTAGCAAGAATGATAATAAAATCTCATGACTGACTCCTCAGAGTCCAACACAGCTGGCCATGATTGGCCACTAAGAAAAAACAATTCACATGGAACCAATCAAACATTCACCTGTTGGTAAGCAATGTCCAAGCCACATTCCAAAGCAGCAAAGAGAGGAGCAGCAATCCTTGAAAACAATATTTATTAAATATGAAAACAACAATTATTGTTTTCATTCCTCTCTGAGGCTTCTCAGCTTCCCAGGAGAAAATCCTGGGCAAAGAGGATTTTTCAGAAAATATCATGGTGACCCACTGCAGGCTTTCCCAGAGAGACCAATAACGAGTTATCACATGGCAACATCATGAAATGAGATGCTGCAAACCTCAATGTGCCCTGCAGCCCTCAAGGAGAGAAATTTGGGGTGAAGGAAGAAGTAAAACTGCCCCTGCAGGCTCTCTTTCTTCACTTATTGAGAAGCTTGTAGAGCAACACCTAAAGGGCCTAAATATATTCTGTACATTCCACTTTGTTACTGAAAAGGCTGTGCAAGATTTCTGCAAACAGGATTTTTATGGGTGAGAACACAGGTCTAGACAAAAATCTCATGAGGTATTATTACACTGTGTTTTATTATACAGTAAATATTTTTATTCTTTTTGAGAACTGGATAAGATGAGGTGAACTGAAGCCAGTGGTGCCAAGAAATGAGCATTACCACTTCAGGAAAATACCCATGCTAAGCATCACATCACAGGAGACTCCAGCAAGGGCAGAAGTAAATTGTCTCTGAGTGAGGATTTTGACAATCAAATCAGTCTGGAAAAACAGAAGCACACAGAATTTAGCACACCCTGTGAAGCAAAACCTGCTGGGCCTGCTCATGCCTAAAGTTTAAGGTAACTTCAAGGTTGATCTTAATAAGAAAATATTAAATATCCCTGGTTGGACATGACAGACTGTTGAGGGTAACCCAAAATGTTACTGTGCTCCATAGCTCTTTGTGTCCAAAATTGTTACTGTCTCCTCAAGACCCTGCAGGACACAGATGCATGTATATATATATATATTTATTTATTTATTTATTCATTCATTCATTCATATTTATATTTATATGGTATATATGTTATATATTACATATATTTATATAGATGACATATGCATATATATAAATTTTAAAGTGGCACTTTTATAGTGCCACTTGACAAATTTTATTTAGTTTATATACATGCATACATACATATGTATATTATATATATATATATTTATTTGTATATTTATATATGTATATATGCATTTTCTAGCAAGATCTGGCTTGAAGGAGAAAAGCTGGCAAATCTCAAACCAATCAGAAGGACAAATGCTCTATGAAACCCTGTTGCTTTGAGGACACAAAATACCTACATTCAGTAATCCAAGCTGGTTTGACAAAATTCCTGAATGCAAAGAGCTGCTGCAGTTTCTCCAGTATCTCTGGATTTCCCCATCAGAAACATAATTTTCAGCTTATTTAAATGAATCATCATGAACTAAACCTCACTTCACCCAGCTGCTGTTGATGTAAGAAAAGTGAATCTGATGACCACACTGGCAAGCTAGAGGTGAAAACCATCATCATACAAATAATGCCATGGCCCAAAAGGTCTTCCTCAGGATCTTCTGCACATTCTGGATGGGGGACCAGGAGCAGAATCTGTCTGGGACTGTGTGGCACCAAGGTCAGGATGTTTGGGCTCTTTCTCATTGCTCCTGTTTCCAGGAGCCAGCAGCCCCCTGATTTTTTGGCCTCTGTAGGAAGCATCCTGTAGCAGAACTGTGGTTTGGTGTAAAACAGAGTTAGCAGGAGCAGCAGAGAGGGGACAGTGGATGGACCTCAGAGCTCACACATCACACTTCAGAGATGTACAGATCCTGGAGATGGCTGGGAAATATTGTCCTGCACCAATGGAGCAGGCCAGAAAGATGCAAACAAGTGATGGCCCAAATTCCTGCATTTCTCTTCAGAGAGAAAAGCAAGGCACAACTTCCCAAGAATATTTCTGGGTTTCACATTCTCTGAACCTCAGAGAAAGAAAAAACAATTCTTATCTCATTTACTCTCTGTGTTGTTCACAAGTGGAATGCAATGTGGAAGATTGTTTACCTGAAGGGAATTGGTGATTGGATTCTGATGTGAGTGTTTTGATTCACTGACCAATGGAATCCAGGTGTGTGTGTTGGGACTGTTGGCTGACAGTCACAAGATGCTGGGCAGGGGAGTGCAGTTGAGTGCTTGGCAGATTCAGTTTAGATATAATGTAATAAAGTGTAATATAATATAGAATAATAGAGTATAACAAAGTAATTAATTAGCCTTCTGATAAGATGGAGTCCTCCTTGTCATTTCTCCCGGACACTGGGCAAAAATATCACTGATAATATCACTGATGATATCACAGATATCATCTGTAAACTTAGAGATGAACAGAGAACCAGCCTATGGGCTCCACTTCAGAGCTCCACAGATTACAGGCCAATATATTTTATATTTTATTTACAACAGCATGGCAACACCATTCTGGTGCATTTCATTAATCTCCCATGGCATTTACACTTGGTAATGCTGGGCATGCTGCCATCAGTGCAGAAACATCCAGTTCATACCTGAAACATCTTTTACTTGGTTTACTCCAAGGAAAAAACCTCACAGATACCACTCAAGCTTCCAGCTGTTCCTCTTCTCCCTTACTCCCCATTTCCCCACTGGGATCTCAAAGGGATTTATGCCTGCAGAGGCAAACAGGTTTTTTTCCTTCTCAGCATCTTTTATTTTATTTTTACATCCTTCTAAACATTTCCAAAACCAAAACAAAGCCCACTTTGCCAGCTGTGCTGGAAATTGGACTTACGGAGGAACCCCAGGGGGATGAGTCCATTTTTCAACATGGGGTTACAATGGACAGAGGAGCAGGAGCTGATCAGCTTCATGATGGGGAAAATGTGCTCAAAAGCAGTTTATCTCTACAAACACATGTATTTCAGGTAGGAAATAACAGGGGAAAAAAATGGTGAGTGACCTGGCATTGATATGCAAAAAACATTTCTGCCTTGTCTGGTGCAGATTGGAGGATCATCAACACCAGTACCCACATCAGGAGCAGCACAGCTTCTCCCAGCCTGAGATCCTGCTCACCCTGAGAGATTCCTGGAGCTGGCACAGGTAAAATACAAGTGAAAACACATCAACACAGAGAACAGTTCCAACACCAAACAAGATTTGAAGTTAGGGGGTTGTAGCCGGAATTTCTGGGCTATTTTGAAATCCTTTTTCCTAAAACATGTTGAATTTTTCCTAAAACATGTTGAATTTTTCCTAAAACACGTTGAATACAAATGACACAGTTTCAGTTTTCATGTCAGCACTTTTATCCTTGCAAGAATGCATTATGCTGCTCTTGAAGATGGTTTTCTTATCAGCATGTGGCTGCATATGACTCCATGGAGTTCTCAACAATACCTCCTATTAGAAAGAGATATTAGCCTGAATCTAAATACTCTGCTCAACTTTCTTTATGGATTTTAATCCATAATACATTATATTTCATTGTAATTATTTGCAGGAACATTCTGACTAGCTCAGTACACTTTCACCACTGGAGCATAATGGAAAAAATAGAATTTGTCCTACCATCAGAAATATTTCTACTCAGTTTTATAGAAGAACAACACGGATTTTCCCAAAACACAGGTGGGGAAATGGAAATTTATTCATAAAATGTTTTGTTAGATGTGTTAAAAATATATGGATGTTAAACTAATTGGAATAAAAGAGTTTTTCACCTCCCTCTTCTCCACTGAAACACAGAGACAGTTTTGCAGCAGGCACACAACAACTTCATGGTTGTAGTGGATACTTCAACTTATGAAGCCCATTGGCTATATTCCAATAAATTTCCAAAAACTTAAAGTTTTCATTGGTATTCCTTTTAATCCATAAGAAACATCTGCATTACTCCACCCTCCCTCCCATTTCATCAAGTCCTCACTATGTATTAGCATGTCATAAACTATTCTAGCAGGTACAGGGGGTTTGTTCAGGTTTCTTTTCTAAGGATGTTTATCAACCTCTTGGAATTTCCATGCTGGCCAGGAGTTCCTTGGCTGGGCACCACAAACTCGTTGCCCACGCTGTTCCTCTTCCTAAAGCACACCAGTGAATGCTGCCTGGCTGATTGCTGCTTGTGCCTGCTTCAGGGACAGCAAACTCAGCACTGTGAGACCCTGACACAACCACCAACTCTCCACAGGGAGAAATATTCCAGCTGGCTGCCCTTTTGAAACTGAAACTTCCCCCTGAAACTGTAGCTTTTCCAATGTGAATATTCCAGGATTGACAACCACTGTGTTTGCTCTTTACATTCCTGTCTTGTGTCCCCCTAACTCCAAACTGTCACAGACATCTTTTATGAAAAATCCTTTCCTTAGGATTTTTTCTCCTGAGAAGCTGAGAGGCCTCAGAGGAAAAGAAAAACAATAATTACCTGCTGCTGTGGAATGCAACAGGTGCATCTTTGATTGGTACACATTGGTTAATTTTAATTAATGGCCAATCGCAGTCCAGCTGTCTCAGACTCTCTGAGAGTCACGAGCTTTTGTTATGATTCCACTTCTTTCCTTGCTAGCCTTCTGATGAAATCCTTTCTGCTATTCTTTTAGTATATAGTTTTAATATATCATTTTATTTTAATATAATATATATCATAAAATAATAAATCAGCCTTCTGAAACATGGAGCCAAGATTCTCATCTCTTCCCTTGTCCTGGGACCCCTGTGAACACCACCACACCAAACAAACAAAGGAAAGCTATTAGAGAGAACTTCTTTGGAGCTATCACGAGATAGAAATAAAAATCCATGGTAAAACAAACAGTGTGTGGATTCTAAAGAGCAAGAGCACCTCAAAGAAACAAACTCATGCTAGAATGAAAGACAGATTCATTCATACTTATATCAAATACACTCTGAACAAACAGCAGTGTCAATTATCACTGCAATGGTAATTTTTCTTTAGGGAAGGAAGCTTTAATGAAAACCACCTTAATCCACTGAGTAATGGTTTTCAGTTTCTTAGGTTCTGCTGACACCAGGTGGCACAAAGGGAAATAGTCTCAAAGCAATAAATATCTCTGGTCCTGCTGCTGATCTCATCTCACCCTCTCTGAGTCAAGATTTGCCATTTCTATTACTACAAAACCAAAACACTCAAAGTTCTGTAAGAGATGCCTTGGAAGGCTTTTACAGGTTAATAACATCTGCCCAATGAACTGTCCACCCCCAAGTGCTCCAAGCTTTTGCATACAGTTGTGTTAGTGCAGAAGGGTTATTAAAAAGACATACATATGCTCTATACAGCCAGAGGCTTTTCAACCACCCTCATAAAATGAGTCCCAGTTCTTAAGAGGAAAAAAATTCACCATCATACCTCATCTGGCACTGGTCAACATCACCCAGATAAGCTAAACACAAGAGGAAGAAACACTTTTCCACGAACAGGAAGGTACTGTCTTACACAAAGTGTAAATCTCCTCTCCTTAGGTCACAACTGAGGCACATTCCCCACACACCTATGTGTTGGCAACATATTTATTAAATCAATAATGATTTTTGGGCCTGGAAATACAAGGAGCAGCTCTAAAATATGGTGGGTATTAGGTTAAACTCACAAAGAACAAAAACATATTCAGATACTGCTGGCTGCAAATACTAAACTGTTTATTAAATCAGAGGAGCTCTCAGAAAGGCATTTCTCACAGAGAACACTGTGGCACTGCTCAGGATGGACTGGCAGCCAGAGGAGAGCAGACACTTCACACCAGCTCAAAAGCTGCCTGGGGAGGTCTGTGTGTCCTTTGCTGGGCAGGTACTGAAAGGAAGAAACTCCACTAGAGTGGGGGTGCTCCATGAGTGAGCATCTCTAGTTTCTAAACTGTGAGCTTGGCCACTGGGTACTTACGTCAACAGTCATGCTATTTGGACTTTGATTACTGCATTTACATCCCAAGATAAAATACTCTGATCATTTTTCCAGCTTTGTAGAAATATCACTTATTCTGACTATTCCATTCTTAAAATCCTATTTTTCAAACTATCATAGCCCCTAGGGCCAGTATCTGAATGGAGATGTTGGAAAAACACCTGCAGAAGTTTTTTAGTGTTATAATAATTGTATTTTCTGGTTTTTAGCAGTCCATGACAATTAGCAGCACATTTCCATTGGAGGTGTCTTCTGTTGAGAAAACATTTTTTCCTAATATCAAGCAGAAGAACAAGGCACAGGAATTCATGTGTCCTGATTTTTGCTTGCAGCTCTCTACAAGCAGAAAAGTCCATGGATAAATATCCAATTTCAAAGCCATGTGACTGCACTTGGAAAAGTGGCCTTGCCCAAGTTTGGCTGCCAGCAGAGTAAGATAATAACTTTTGTTAAAGTAAACAGTACTTTTAAATGAAATGGGCTTGGCTGGTTGGTGGGTTTTTTGAAACTTACTGTGATGCTTAAAAATACTCTGGGCACAGGACAACAGGAAGCATGTGTCCCAAACACACAGCTTTTCCTTATATCACATATAATGGATGTGGCATTCACATTCTGTGAACAGAGAGAGACATAATTCTCTCTCACAGGATTTTCTTGGAGAAGCACAGGGAGAAGAGAAAACAATTCTTTACTTGCTGCTTATGCTGTTTTTGCATGTGGAATGTGTTAGGAAGATTGTTTACCTGAAGTGATTTGTCAGTTGGACTCTGCTGAGGATTGTTTTGTTTCTTTGGCCAATTGGCTCAGAGCTGTGTCCTGGCTGTCTGGAGACACTCACAGGTTTTTCCTCTAGTATCCTTTTAGTATAGTATAGTAACTCTTTAATATGGTATAATGTAATAGAATAGAGTCCTAATAAAGCAATTATTCAGCATTCTGGATCAATGGAATCAGATGCCAATCATTTCCTGTGTTGGGGGCACCCTGGATTCGATAAATGGTCAGATGGAAAATTATGTCATTCTTAAAGACAAGGCTAAGTGTAACACTTCCACCTATCCTGCCCACTCACCATTCCTGTTCAAATGCCAGCTGTGTAGCTTGCCAAATCTTTACTTGAGCTTCATGGTTTTTAAAAAACCATGTCAGGGTGCAGCTCTAAATCTTCTGTCTTGGTTGACTGATATTTTACAATACAAGCAGCCTACAAGTTAAATAATAAAAACCACAGTAGTTACATGATGTGCAGCATTGTAACTGTGATGTGCATTTGGATTAAAAGCTCTCACCAGTGAGTTATTTCTACAATCAGGGAGAGAGCTCTGCATCCTGGCTCTGATGGCAGTCACAGCAGGTGCCCAGGGCAGACTGGAAGGGCAAGGCCTGAGGAACAGCAAATATAAAAGGTGCCATCACCTGTGAAAGAAGTCAAAGTGTAACAACCTGCAGTCTTCCATTTCCCCTGAAGCTTCCTTGGCAGTTTTGCAGCATCTTCTCAGCTCTTGTTGTTCGCTGGCAGCTTCCAAATGTTCCCCTGGATGTGACAGAAGTGTCTGTCAGCAGCCCTGGATGCAGTAGGTGGAGCAGCTGTGTGGCATTTTGATAGCCACCACAAAATAAATGACTTAGATGTGTTAGAAACAGCAAAGATTTCAGGTCAGCAGCCTGATTTCCAACCTTCCATGGGAAAGGTAGGTGGTGAGTTGAAGCAATAGGTGTTTCTTGGCCTACAACTTTATCTCTGTGTCCCCAACTTTGTTACACCCAGAAGTGACTCAGGGAGTGCAATACACAAACACCAACAGGCACTCAGCTGTCATCATTTGTTTAATAAAGTTTTTTCTGGTTTTAAAAAAGTTTACAAGACAGATGTGTTCCACATGATAAACAACTAGAGGCTGATCTTCTCTTGTAATAACTTAATCCATGCAGAAAGACTGGACTGCCTAACCTGATGCTAGGCAGCAGCTAACAATTTACCAAAATATGCACAGATCTGCACACTGCAATGGAAACAGGTAGCACATGACACCACGGAGTGAGAATCAATACACAAGCCTGCTCAGAGAATTTTCAGAATTCAAGTGTAAGTTTAAGGAAAAACCCTGATTTATTCTTTAAATGGAGCTTATGTACTGAGAGTGAAATGCTCTGCTACAACCTGCCTACAGTCACCCTTTGCTCAGCAGTCGTGTGAGAACGCAAACACAGAAATGTCACAAGTCCTTTTCACTACTGACACTACACATTAACAACTGAATCTGATAGCATTGCTTTGGTTGGTTCAATACAGAATGAAAGGTTTCTAATGTCTCAGCTCTGCTTTCCCATTTTCCATCCTTCTCCAAAGTGGTTGAAGAGTGTTGCTGAGGCCAATGTTGGGTCTTTCTTCAAGAATTCGGTGTAGCTTTTGTGTAAGAAACTGTGGAAGGCAAACAAACAGGAACATTACTGTAGGCAAAGCAAAACTACTGCAGGATTCCTTCAAATCCCAAAGAGAAAAGAATCTGTACTTATTGTCACAGCATGAAAACTAATGCTAGGTTAACTGTGTACCACATTTTAGAGATGTTCAGCTCCTTAGAAATCCAAATGTTATTGGAAAGATTGGACTGACCCAATCATTCCAATAACATTGCAAACCCTCTAAAATGTCCTTGTTTCAACACACAACCCAGAAACAGTGGGGGGGGAAACCCTGTATAGAACAGAAATCATCACCCAATGTCTGACCACCTGAGAAATTCATGGATTTAAAAAAGAAAAAAAAAAGGTAAGGAACTTTTTGAGCAAAGAACGATGCTGAATTGTATAAATCACAGGCAGACTACACTCTGGGGACAGGAAAATGAGAGAAAGGTTAAACCTTAACTTTGCAAAGCTGTTAATAATTAAACTGCACAGCCAGCTCAGGCTTCAGTGTGCAAATGAGGATAATAACACTTTCTTGAGAGCTTGGGCATGTTTGAAAAGTCAAAATCAGCAATGTAACTTTTTGGGGGAGGGAAGGTAATGAAAGCTGTGTCCTGAAGGCTTAAAGCTGACTGGAAGAGTATGATAAACACTTATCTACATAGGCAGATAATCCATGACAAAGGATTCAGGTCTGTATTCAGCCTAATTCTATTCACTGATGTCTGGGCATGTCCTGCAGGTCGAGTGCCTGAAGGGAGAGAAGATCTCCTGCTGCTGAGGCAAGTTTGGCTCTCAATGCCTGCCCTAATGTCCTTATTAGATGGTGGAGGTCTATGAAAGAGCCTGTGACTAATTCATCCTGGGAAAGTACAAAACTGAGCAGGGGCAGGTAAGAACCATGAAAGGAAGCTGCAGTTCTGCCCTGTCTCCAGGTTCTGAGCTGTTTTCCACCTCCCTTGCTGGGGACTGTGCTGTTCCAGAGCGAGCTCCCTGCTGGTGAGGACAGACAGAAATACAACCCTGTGTAGAATCTGAAGAACACAAGGCAGGATTCTGAGTTAAGTCACTGCTGTATTATCAGATCAAACTTTCAGATTTCCTGAGTCAACATGGAAACAATCACAACTGGGCCAGACCCACAACTCCAGCCAAGCTGGGAAGAGCTTTTCACCCACCCCAACGCTCTGGTGTGCGACTGCAGATGGGAGCAGAGGTTGTAAAATTTATAAAACCAGCAAGATTATAAAATTTCACCTTCCAGCACTTCTAATGCCACTCTCTGCATGGGGGGCAAGGGGGCCAAGCATTCCAGAGGAGAGGAGAAGCCAAACCTGAGGCCTGCCTTGCATGAGCTAAGGCTCTCTTTCCGAGGACACATCTCCTTCTGCTCCGCTGCTGGCACTGGGGTCATCCTTGTTTCTGGGGACATTTCTTTCTCTACTTGACTCAGAGGGCACCTTGGTTCTGGTCTTCTCTTTTCTTTGTTGCTGTTTTTCAAGTTTTGTCAGCTATTCACAAAGTAAGGGAAAAAATACATCATGTAATAAAACCATTTCAGAAGTCCATTTCTAAAACATTGTAAATGTGAGCATTTGTATAAAACTTGCAACTTAAGATTCACAACACCAATACATGTATCAACAAAACAAAAAAGAAAGAAAAAAACCCTGAAGGTTGAGATCTTCAGAAATTTAGAAAAGACAGTGAATTATCAACATAAGATAACATGATCACCCCAAGTATAAAAGAGAAATGATTTATTTATATCCCTCAGCACAAGTAATACAAAAAATATATTTGGATTGACTAATCCAAATGTATTTTTACTAATTACATTGCAAATGACTTACAAAGTTCTGATTACCAATTACAAACACAGACAATTGCTCAGATAAAATGAGATATTTCACTGTCATCCAATGACATAAAAGAGCTATTCATCAGCATTTATTTGTCTAATCTCTTCCTGCTAACATCACATTAAACACTGCAGGATGGCTCAGTTATCTCTTCTTGCTAAAGCTGAAAGCTCAAATATAAAAACCACACCATCCCTAAGCCTTACTTCCCATGCTACAAACAAATCAACAGATTTTTGTCAGCAAAAAAAGAATGCAAGGGGCAGGGAGGAGGAAAGAGAACAACAATTTAAATTGGCTCTCCCTCATCGCACTTTGCAGGATGGATGTCTTGACCCCACCTCCTCTTGGAATTTCTATCAGCTGAACACTGCTGGGACCAGGAGTGGGAGCTATATTCATTCTTTTCTGTATCTTTTCTGTCTCTTTCTTCTTCTAATTCCCTCTCCTCTGAGTTCTGAGCAACTGAAAATTGGACAGCTTTGCAGTTTGTGAAGCTGAATGGGTTAAGCCAATGCTTTGTGAAATGTTTTCTATTAACTGGATGTTGCTCCAAATTTTTGCCAAAGCTGTCTGATTGCCAGTGAAGGTTTTGTTGTTTTGACTACTTGATAATATCCTGTTGGAATTTCTCCCTTGTGTCTAACTCAGGGAACATGAAAAAACCCTAAGCCCTTTTCAGAGGCTTGTCAAGGGAGTTTTGGCCCTTACACTGCCAGAGAAAGTTTAAAAACCAGCATCCATCCCTGTCTTCAGCCCAAGCTGTGGCCACCAGGAAGATGTCAGATGGGTAAAGCAGGCAGCCTTGAACTGGGAAGGCAAAACCCTTAAACAAGTCAATATTCCCCAAGAAAGAAATGGATGCTTGCAGAATCCTGCACACCTTGGTAATTCCTTGGTTATTTTACACCTACACACTGGGCAGCAGTTCTCACTCCAAAAACAAGAGCTGCTGCTAATTATGCATGGTTTGGCCTGAGAACTCTAAAACTGTGAGATTACAGAAAGACTAGAGACAGAAGTAGATTTTTTTCAGGGGCTAAAACATGTCACAAGAATCCAGAAACAGAATTTGAAGGTAAAAATGAAACCAACTTCAAACCAAGCTTCTTAAGGCAACACAGGGCACTTGTATCTGCTCATTCATAGTTGGAGGACTTGTTGAGAATGTGAGGGAGTGTCAAAAGCTTTACTAAAATCTAGAAAAACTAAATCCACCACCTTCCCTTCCTTACTTTGGAAGAGCATTACATCAGTTAGACAGGACTTTCCCTTTTGAATCCATGCTGACTGTGCACTGTCCTTTAAATGCCTTTCAGGAGCACCCAGCATGATCTTCTCCACAATTTTTCCAGGCACTGAGGTTAGATTAACAGGCCTGTAGTTTCCTCATTCTTCCCTCATGCTCTTTTTATAAACTGCAGTAACAATTTCACCAAGGTTAAGTGAAACATTTTACAAATAAACTTGGTGTGGCCTTGCTGAGGCACAAGAATCCTTCCTCCTTTTCTCTCAGCCTAGAAAAGCTGGCCACTGTTGTGTTTAGAGGATGAGGAAGCCTCAGCACTGCATTTGGTTTTCAGCACAGCTTGTGCTGTTCCTCAGCAGAGCTAGCTCACTCTCCTGTCCACTCCAGACTTAAATTTGGGATCGAAATTCCCTATTCCCTTGTTTCTGACAGAGAGGCTGCTCTTCACCTCCACCCAGTCACCCACATAGCAAAAAACTTCACTAAAGGCACGGGGGGGGGTGATCCAGACTTATTAAAAACATTGTTAATGAGTCATGATGAAAAAACAGCTTTAATGAGGAGGAGGAATAAACTGTGAAAAGCTGTTCTGCATTACACACACACAGCGTTTCAAGAGGCCAGGGAACTGAACAAAACAATGCAATTATTTTTCTGTTCAGAGGCTGCACAGGAAGGACAAGGTCCTTGTACCTGATGGAAGCTGTACTGCTTCATAACAGGAATGCTACAAATTTGCAGAGGATACACATCATCCTTTCCAGACACACCTTGCAAGTCACTTACTTGTTTAGGATCAACAGTGGCTGCTGGGGACTCCAGTTCTATTGTTACAGGACCATCATTCTGGATGTGGACCTGCATGTAGGCACCAAACTTGCCATCTGAAAAGGGAAAAGACAACAAGTGCTCAGAGCCCTTGAGAGGATAACACACACCAAAGTTTTTAGCAAAAGGGATAACAAAAAGAAATAAAAAATACATAAAAGGGCAGCCAACTGCAGAAAGTTCCTAAGAAAAAAAACAGTGTATGTGCACCCAGGTATGTAGCTTGACATTCAGAGAGGATAAATACACAGCTAAGTAGAGAAACATGCACAAAACAAACCAAGTCTACAGGTAATCAGGGTGTCCACAGTTCAGCATAGGCAGAATGGTTCTCACTGCCAGGAGACAACATTTCAAAGGCTGTAACAGCTCAGCCTAGGGATCCAGTCCCACTGACCACTTGATGCTTTGAAGAAATTTTATATTTAGGCAAAAAGTAAGAAGACCTGGAGCCTAGTCTGAAGCATTTGATAATTGAATACTATAGAGCAGGGGACACCAGGGTGCAGCTCAGTTCCTGTGGCATTCACATTCTCTGGAAAAAAACCCTTTGCCCAGGATTTTTCTCCTGGGAAGCTGAGAAGCCTCAGAGAAAAATGAAAACAAATCTTATCTCATTTGCTTCTCCTCTGTTTTGCTCATGTGGAATGTGTTTGGAGATTGTTTACCCACAGGTGATTGTTCCATTGGATTCTGGTGTGAGTTGTTTTCACTCATTGGTCAATCAGGGCCAAGCTGTGTCAGGACTCTGGAGAGAGTCACGAGTTTTCATTATTATCCTTTTAGCATCTGTAAGTATCCTTTCTGTATTCTTTAGTATAGTTTAGTTTAGTATTCTTTAATATAGTATCATAAAATAATAAATTAGCCTTCTGAGAACAGATGGAGTCAGGTTCATCATTCCTTCCTTCACTGGGGCACCCCACAAATACAATTAAGTCCCAATCTGCCACAGCCATTTCTACATTCCTGCTGGTAACCTAGGCTGGTCTTTGAGAGTTACACAGAGGTAAACTACACCCTGTGGCCACAAAACCCAGTCACAACTAATGCATCTTTCTTTAAAAAAATAATAAACAAAGAATATTATTTTAAACTTTATTAGTGGGAGCACAACTTTGCAAATCGCTCTCTACAATCATCCCATTCATCCCATCCCTCTCCTGTACTTCACTTACAAAAAGGGTTGGTCTTTTCCATTTCCCATTCGTGTGTATAGACCTAAAAAAAAGGTAAACTCCACAAGCCCTTTTTTTCCAGAGGCTGATAAAGTGGTCAAATAAACCCCCAACTTTACCAGAACACTCAAAGTACTCCCATGTCATAAGCATTTTCTGTCTTGTTTTGGCACTACTGTCAAGGAACATCTTTCTGTAACAGTTCCCTCCCATTCTCCTCACACATTTAAATTTCTAGTTACTGCTCTTCATCTTTCCCCACTGTAAGACTTCTGGACTGATCAATTCATCTTGCAACATCTTCTGCAATAAAACAGGATCCTAGAAGTATTATTGAAGTGACAAGTTCATTCTGCTGGACACCCAGCTCTCCAAATTCCTTGCCTTGCCTCTAAAAGCCCAGCATGCATGCCTTCCTCAGATGGAATATCTGCACCTGACATGAGTCAGAGAAGCCACATCTGAGCCATAAAGACTTGAAAAAGAGGCATCATTTACTTCCAGAATATTTTTGTACATATTTCAAGCCTTATGACCTAGAAATTTCACATTGGTTTTATACTTCTAAGCTTGTCTACTTGGAAAGTTATTCTTAATTAACCTCATGTGAATACTGTTGCTCCAGATAAGAGCACTTATTCTGAAATGACAACACTCACAAAGGAAATTAATCAGGGAGAATAATTGTGCTTTCAACTTGTACCAAACCTTAATCTGAGTTAAACTCTTCCTTGTGGAACAATCCTCTCATATTTACTTAGATATTACTACTAAGGGAGTAAGACATTTCACACTCCTTGCCATGTTAATCTTTACTACCTCAGAAGAATAAATCCACATTCAAGACAGGGAGCAAAGGCCCTGAAACAGAAGGAGGAGCCTTGGGAGGTCTGATATTTGGATATTAGCTTGCACAAGAGTGCTCAGGCCTGCAGACACCAGCTCTGCTCCCTAGAGGGGAGTGGGATGTTTAAGATCACAAGAAATCACTGAAGCACAACAGGCAAGGACTTCTGATGCAGCCTTTTATTTCCTAGATGTGGGTGCCCATGTGCTGACCTAGGAACCATGGCTCTGAAGCTTCTCCAAGATTTCATTTGCCAAGTGTCCCACTGCTCTTGGTGTGGAAGAATGGTTTGTGCCTCTCTTTGGGAACACTTCCCACTCTGAGCTCCTGGCTGGCAAGCTCCAGGCACACCAGAGAGCAGAGAGGAGCTGCCTGCCCAGCACCAACAACTCCCAACAGCCCAATTCTCTCCTGGAAGCAGGAACCAGAAAACACAAGGCTCTCAGGAGATAGGACAAGACCTTTATTGATCTGTCTTTGCCTCAGCTACACAAATTCCACTTTCAGTGATTAAATTACTCCTCTAAAATGCATTAAGCATCTTGTAGGATCAAAAGGGAAGGGCACCTACAGCAATCCAGGGAATCAAACTCTAATCTCCCAATGACCACAACTGTTGTGTGTGTGCCTGTGTGTATGTAGGGGCAATGTGAGTACAGATTTTCCAGACAGCAAGGAAGCAAAAAAAAAAAAAAAAAAAAACCACTGGCAAAGCAATTGGAACAGCAGAAACTTCAACCTAAGAGAATCTTAACAGACTTGGGTGCAACACACTATAACTGGCACAGCTTAATAAGAAAGCAAAATCATAAACTGACAGGTAGCTCCAGTGCTGCCAGCAGTTTTAAATTCATGTGTTATCTGACACAATAGCACTCTTGGGTTTCCAAATCTATGCTTTTAACACTGAAAGAAAAATGCAGAAGTGAAAGCTCATTTTGCAGAAAGCACTGGCAAAAGAAGTGCCAAAATAAGGGCACTTAATATTCATTTCAGATACACAACTGCTATTCACTGAGAGAATGAATTCAAAAAGCTGCTTTCAAAATATAAAGTGATTGAAGGGGTATCAGAAATGCATTCCTTATCAGGAACATATGTTGGAAGAACATATCAAGCTAAAAAAGCTTGAAAATTTGACATTTTTGGACATGTGGACATGTGTGCATTTCACTGTGCCTCCTTGGAAAGAACTGGAATACTAAAGTCAATGTGAAAATTAGCCTCTAAATCTTTCCTCAGCTTTTTTTACTTTTTTTCCTCATCAGGAAAGTAAGGCCAACCACTACCTATTAGCAGACACCATTTAAAAATTAGTCTTTTCTAGAAACTTGTCTTCTGTCAAGTGTAGCAAAAAGTCAATTCTGAATATGAAAATGGACAGAAAGTACTCAGAAAACCAAACAGAAAAGATTGAGTGTGGACAGAGCACAAATGAACAGGAAAGCCAGGTATTTTCTGATAAAGAGAAAACTGTTCCACACATGACACAGAGTTGAGGAAAGAGAGTCTAAATCAAAACCTGTTCTCAAGTAGCACATTACACCTCCCACTGTCACAATTCCATTTAACAGGATGTGGAAGTGACAGATGGAACTGTGCTGTCCATCACACACTGGTGACACCTTAGAGCCCCACTAAACACAGTTCTCAGAAAAAATGCTTCTCTTGGGTTAATCTATTTATACAGCACAAAACATCCAGCCTTTGAGGGAGCCTGACCACACAGCTTGTTCTCATGGCTGCAGCCTCTCTGGGCTGCTCATGTTGTGCAGCCAAAAGGAATACAACATCTACATGCCATGGAATACAACACGTGCATGTCATGGAATACAACACCTACATGTCATGAATACAACACCTACATGTCATGGAATACAACACCTACATGCCATGGAATACAACACCTACATGCCATGGAATACAACAGCTACATGCCATGGAATACAACAGCTACATGCCATGGAATACAACACCTACATGCCATGGAATACAACACCTACATGCCATGGAATACAACACCTACATGCCATGGAATACAACACCTACATGCCATGGAATACAACATGTGCATGCCATGGAATACAACATCTACATGCCATGGAATACAACACCTACATGCCATGGAATACAACACCTACATGCCATGGAATACAACACCTACATGCCATGGAATACAACATGTGCATGCCATGGAATACAACATCTACATGCCATGGAATACAACACCTACATGCCATGGAATACAACACCTACATGCCATGGAATACAACACCTACATGCCATGGAATACAACATCTACATGCCATGGAATACAACATCTACATGCCATGGAATACAACATGTGCATGCCATGGAATACAACACCTGCATGCCATGGAATACAACATCTACATGCCATAGAATACAACATCTACATGCCATGGAATACAACACCTACATGCCACCCAGAGAAAGGCTTGGATAGAGGAAGACTGGAGCAATCACCCTGACAGGCTCTAGTGAAAATATTGTTAACATCCCTTCAGCTAGAGAAAATCACAGAATAGAGAAAGCAACAATCAGGAAAGGACACACACAAGGCGTGTCCACTGGTCACAGCAAGGACCTTACCAACCTTCTGTCCTTACCTTTAATAAGCTCTGGTTTGTAGGCTTTTCTTAGCTGCTCTAGGAAGTTGTTATAAAAAGACTCTGCCTGCTCCGTGGGCATTGCCATGTGATAGTCAGGCTTGTTTCCCTTCAGGATGCACTGGAGAGTGAACTGGCTCACACACAACACTTCATACTGTTTATCCATCACACTTTTGGACCAGTGCTTCCCACTTTCATCTTCAAAGACTCGCAAGTTCAAGATCTTTCGAACCCTGGGAGAGGAGAAGATAATTAATTCCTAAGTTGTCCCCTGTAGGATCAACAGGTACCATACACAATAACAGATGCATATTCAGTCTGCCTCCAGATAATAAGATATCCCTCTGCCCCTTGATTCCCAGCCATGGGAATCTCATCACATTAACCAAGAGAGCCCTTAGACAACAGTGTCAGGTCATTAATCCACACCATCATTTCACAGTGTGGCACCAGGACAGAATAACTGCATGTTCCACAGCAACACAAAGATGGCACAGGAAGAAAGAAAGCTCACTCTTTACTATCTGCTTTTATGTGTCACAACATTACTGAACGTGTGAACAGCTTTGGGAATTTGAATCCTCCCACCACACCAGGAAATCACACTCAGTAGGAAATGACATCATCCTAAACTGTGTTTAAAACTGTGGGTTTTTGTTTCCAATCATGATTCCAATCATGATTCATGATGTATTCCTCCTGCTTTGTCACTTCCTAGCACTATTTCCAGACCAGGCCCCATAAGCCAGATGATGACAACACTTTCTCATCAGGATGAGGGGAGGAATCCAAGGAACAGGGCAGAACTGCAGCTGGCAGCAAAGCAGTTTGAATTTTGGGCTGATTTTCTAGAGATAGGGGACAGAACTGACTGGCTCAACACAACAAGGGGACTTTCACAAGTGGATCCTGAAAAGCAGAAGGCAACCCAGTCCATGTCAGGACTGCATCCAAGCCACTCTCCTGTCTTTGGTTTCTTCTTCTGGCTTCTCCACACCTGCAGCATACCAAGGGAGCCTATCCAGTACAAAGGGTTTCAGCTGCAGCCATCAGCCAGGCACTTTGCACTGCACCAGAGGTGAAGCAGTCAGTGCAAGACAAAGCTGAGACTTTGTGGTGGTCTAGCTTCAGGGTTTTGCCATCACTAAGGCACAGCACAAGAACATCCTTGCCAATCTGTGTGTGTCAACAGCAAACAGAATTAACTCCTGAATGAAGTGGATTGTTGAAAGCATCCACTGGAAGGCCCCAGCAGGAGGCTTAAATCATCACCACTGCTCTGTTTTCTTCACAGAGATGTTTGTTGTTTCATTTACAGGATTACTAAAGTTTCCTTTAATAGGACCTGAAAAGCCTGGTTAAGCTGCTTTCTCTCACTCCCTTTGCCCAGATGCTGGCTTCCTGCCCTTCCTGTGTCAGCCATCCCAACAACCTGGTGCTGAGAGCATGGCAGCCACAGATCTCCTGCCTGCAAAATTCAGGAGCAGCTTCTACATCCACCAAGGCAGGAATGGGAAGTGATGGCAGAGCAGATGTTACACACTGAGGGAGGCAAACAGGAGGGCAAACAATGGAGCATGTGAGAATAAAAACCCCTTCTTCTTGACATCAGTCAGCTCCATTACCTGTTTCTTTTCTGCCTTTGCAAGGACTGAGGTCAGCCCTAGAGCAATAACCAGTCCAAAAGAGACAGAAGAAGCCCCTGGAGAGCTCTCCCTTGCATGTCTTTGCTGGCTGAATCCCAATATTCTGTGGCCATGGAGCAGATGGCCAGAGCCAGTCCTCCAGGCTGCCAAAACTGATTCCTGTTTGCAGACAAGCAGCTGACAAGACTATCCTGCCTTTAGGAAGAACAAAACTCATGTGCAAGCTAAAAGGAGAGTTTGAGGATGCTCATAAATCCCATCATTAAGGATGGATTTCTTTTGGACTCAAAAAGGATTTAAGAGTCTGCTCTTGATAAAAAGCACATAGCAGAAAATGGGACCAGATTTTTCTCAATGGAACATGAAGAGAAAACTTGTATTCAAGGTAAAATCTGAAGAGGAACAGGCAAACCTGAATTTCCCAATAGGAAGAACTGATTTGTTTGGCTACTGCACAGGTATCAGCAATGCACAAACAGAAGAGTACAAGGCAAAAGGAAGGGAGTGACTTACATGTGCTCCAGCTCTCTTTGTGTATCTTCCAAAGAAATGCCCAGCAGCACACAGAGGCCTCGTCCTATTGAACTGATTTGTTCACCACCCACTGGAGAAAGCAGAGAGGGAAAAGAAAAATAAGGCTAAATGCACTGTCTTGTTCTATGGCACAAGTTAGGACTGGTTTCAGCACTCCAACCACTAAAGAAAACAGCATTCTAAACCCTGTTTCCTCTGTCTTAAGTTTGTAGATTGGAAAGATCACACAGAAGCATTCTTTCAAAGTTTTCCAATGCCAGCACTTCCTTATCAGATTGGGTTACTTACTCCAGCATTTAAAAACACTGTATGAAGATTTTTATACTGCAATTGCATCAGTTGTCCTAAACAGAAAGGTGGCAAAACTCTCCCCAATCCCTGAAAAATTATCCACCTGGTTGATGCCACTAAGTGCACTCAATTTCTCTACTCCACTATTCCCTTCATACTTTGCCATTATTTTGAGCAGGTTATTTCTACCTGAGTCCTCATGGGTTTTTTGAAACATGACTCCCAACAACTGCAAATTAGTCCTTCTAATTGGGAAATTAACCCCTTTAATGACATTTACAATAAAACACAAATTATCATAGATCTGTAGTGTTTTCCTAAGAAATGCCTTCAATATCTTAATTTAATTAAATTATCTTAACGTGGTTCATCCTGAGATGATTGTGGTAAGAATAAATGTGGTCTTAAAACTGAGATAAGCACTAGTTACCCAACTACTAAAACTGCATCCAGGCTCATGACTGGGACAAAAAGCTCCAAACATCCCACAAAATGAAAGGAGATCAGGCCTCCAGTGAAAGCTGAAAGTGTCTGTGCACCAGTGGCTGGATCAGGGTATGAATTCTCCAGTCCAGAAATTTATCCTGCTAAGTACAGCAGTGTCCACCAAACTCTTCAACAGCCAGAACAACAGCTGAAATTCTCCCCAGAAAAGTGGACCCAAGGCAGCAAGAACCCCCGTGCTGACAGGTGTGCCCAGAAGCTGCGCCCTCGCAGCCACGCTGTGCCCGTGCTGACACACAGTGACACACAGCCAGAAGCCCCTCAATGACTCCAAAGCCACCCTGCTGCACACCAGAGACTCCCACAGCAGGCACTCATTGCCTCACGGGTAAACTTCTTGGAGATTTGAAGCACCCTGAGCGCAGAAGGTGCAAACCAGTGCAATAGCAGGGACATTCCATCAGGACACACCATTCCTGAAGGAACCCAGGCGAGCAGCGCCCGGCGGGGCAGCTGGGACAGCACCACTGACACACACACACAGGCAGAGCAAAAAGATGACCCGGGCTGCACTGCCAACATGCCTGCCGTGCACCGAGGTGACTGTGACTGCAGTGCCAGGGACAGGGACACCGGGGTGACACTGCCACCACACGCACAGCAATGCACGGCCGTGCCAGGGCAGCCCCGCTAACAGAGCACCCAGGCGGCGTCACGGCACCCAGGCGGCGTCACGGCACCCAGGCCGTGTCACGGCACCCATGCGGTGTCACGGCACCCAGACCGTGTCACGGCACCCAGGCGGTGTCACGGCACCCAGGCGGTGTCACGGCACCCAGGCCGTGTCACGGCACCCAGGCCGTGTCATGGCACCGAGCCTGCCGGAGCCCAGGAAGAGTTTGGACAGTGCTATGATTCTCGGGGATGTCCTGTGCAGGGCTAAGAGTTGGACTCCACGATCCCTGTGGGTCCCTTCCAACTCGGAATACTGTGCGATTCCGTGAACACAAGCGAAGCAAGACGACTGCGACTGTGCTGCCGACACAAAGGCGCTGGAGGAGGCGATGGCAGCGTGTGTGCCAGCCCACGCCCGCCAGGCAAGGCTGCACACAGAGCTCCACGCACACACCCCGAACACACACGCACCCGCGGGGCCGGGCCCCTGGGAGAGCCGCGAGCGAGCGGACCCACGCCAAACCCACGCGGGGGGACAAGGCGAGGGGAGCGCCCGCACACCCCCACAGCCAGCCCCGTACACAGACAGCCGCCCGGCCGCCCCGGCCCCCGCAGCTCCGCGCTCGGGACACACTGACCTGTGACGCTGGCCTGGGCCACCCGCTGCACGATCGCCTTCATGGCGCAGCGCAGCGCGGCCGGCGCCGAGCGGGGACAGCGGCGGCGCCCGGCAGCAGCAGCAGCGGCGGCCGCTCCCCGCGCACAGCGCCCCCCGGCGTACGGGAGGTGCTGCCGCAGCCCCGGCAGCGCCGCGCTGGGGGATTCCATGGGACAGGGACAGGGGCGTGTCCAGGTGCTGGGCCTTCCTCTTATTCCCTTAATCCCCTCTTCCTCTTATTCCTCCTAATTCCCCTCCCTGTAGGGATTTGGGGGTGCCTTCCAAAAAAGGAATATGCAAGTAAGCAGACTGGCATCTGCTATAGGAACAGCTATAGGGACACAGCGGGATGCCCATAAAAATGAGTGGCTGGGAAAAGGAGGTGGTGGCTGTAAGGACCTAAGGAGCCCATGTGGAAAGGTGGGTCCGTAGGTGCATGGGCTGGGTGGAGCTTAGGTTGTAAAAGCTCCTATAGAATCAAGGTGTGGGCTGGAAGGGCAGGGACACTTTGCACCAGGCCAGGTTGCTCAAGGTTATCCAAAACCTGGCCTGGAGCACTTCCACAGCTGGGGAATCCACACCCTCTCCAGGCAGCCTGTTCCAGTGCCTCGCCACTCTCACAGTCAAGAATTTCATCCTAATATCAAACCTAAATTTCCCCTCTTTTTATTTGTACCAACTCTGCCTTGTTGTATCACCACAGCTCCTGACGAAGACTCCCCCTCCCTGCAGCATCCATGCGGGGCCCCCTTCAGCAATGGGAAGGATCTGGAAGCTGAGGTGTGTGAGCAGAGGAGATGGAGACAGCTTTCCAAACAGCAAGATGGGAAACCTCAGATCCCCTCGTGGGGCAGGGCAAGGTGTGTCCTAAAAGGGCTGTACAGAGAAACAGGGCAGGTGATGTCCATAAGGACTAGGGAAAATCCTACAGAGCAAACATTAGTTCTGGCCACAGAGCTGTCCCCACAAGGGGACAGCATGTGCAAGGATCAGGAAAACCCCTAAAGAACAAGAGCCTGGAGCAGAACATTCAGTAAGTTTTTAGCTTACAAAAACATTTCCACACTTGTAACTCATCTCTCTGAGCTTTTATTTGAAGGACCATTAAGAACTCCGGTAACCAAGACATTAAAATACATTCCTTCCCATTTACTCATCATTCCTAAGTATCCATTTCAGAGCTGCCCAGCTGAGGAGCCACCCCAGCTACAGCCTGGATCACCTGGGTTTGTCCCACTGAGAAAGCACTTTCACACCAGCGGGGCAGAGCTGCTGTTCCAGCGATGCAAGGGACAGTTTTCCAGCAGTGCTCTGGTGCCAGGCACTGGGATAATGTTCTCAGAGGTCCAGCACAACGTTCTGAGCTTCTGAACAGCTCACTTCTCAGAAGGAGGGCCGTCATCAGGAACAAAGAATGATACCACACGCCTGAGCAGCCGGGTAAGAGGAGGCTGAACCTCTTTGTATGTTATTTCTGTTCTCACTGTCAATCCAAAAGGATATTCCTTAGTGTGTACTTCCTTGCGGGGTTGGTTTGCCTCGGATCATTTTCATTCTCTAAGGAATAGAAAGGATGGTAAGGGAGGGAAGACAAAAAAGAGCACAACAATAAAAACGTTTTATCCCTCTATCATGGCAGCCATGTGGGCATTCAGTATTCTTTTTGCTTTTCCTTCCATTCTGAGGCTCAGATAGCAAAGATCTGTTAACCATAGCCAGAAAAACGGATTTAATGGGGTAGATCAGACACCTACACTGGTACTGGACAATTATCAGTACTACAGTAGCAGTAACAACAGGTTTCCCCAGCTATCCACATCAAAGCTAGCCCAAGCAGCCCAGCGCAAACACCCATTAATTCCACTGACCACCCTCTCAGTAAAGAAACGCTTCCAAATGTCCAGCCTAACCCGCCCGCAGCACAGCTTCGAACCATTCCCAGAGCGCAAATAAAAGCAACAGGTTGGGAAGAGTACAGTGCCTGTTCCCGTGACTTGAGATAAAGCACGACCTTCTCCCATCAACACGGGATTAACTCTCTTCAGGAGGGACAGCCGGGGGCGGGCCGGGCGGACACCCGGCTCACTCAGCGGCAGCCGCACAGCCCGAAGTGCCCCGTGGGGCGGGCGGGCAGCACCCAGCGTTACCTTCCCGGGTCGGGAAGCGGTGGGAGCGGAACTGGGAGGATCCCGGCCCTACCCTGGGCAGCCAGGAGAGCCCAGGAGCCGCCCGCGGCCGAGCTCTCCCTCACGCAAGCCCCGCCCCCTGACCAAGCCCCGCCCCGGACACGACGCGCGCCGAGCGGGCTCTCCCTCAGCGAAACCTCCCGAGCCCCCGGAGGTGACCGCAGGCCCCGCTGCCGGTACCGGTGCTGCCTTTCTCCAGGCGGCCGTAGTAGATGAGGGCGCCCAGCGTGGTCCAGGCGCCCAGCGAGTAGATCAGCGCGGCCCTGGCGTTCCACACGGCGGCGCGCACCGGCTTCATGGCTGCCCGCGCGCAAGCCCCGCCCCCAAGAGGGGCACGCGCCCGAGGGCGGGGCATGCGCAGGGGGCGGGGCAAAAGGAGCCAAGAGCCGCCCATGGCACCGACAGCGGGATTCGGGGACAACACTAAGGAGCAGTGCTCCTACCCCTTTGTGTTTTTCATTAATACAGGCCCCTGCTGGCTGGGAGACCTCTTAAGAGCATTAAAAGAGAATTCTTAAAAGTTAAGCTAAAGGCTGTCAAAATCTCTGTTGGCTAAAACACTTTTCAACTCTAATTAGGATGCGTGGAAAACACAGAGTGAACAGAATATAGACAAACAGCAATACAAATAAATTAGAAGGGAGAAGTAAAAAACTCTCCCTGAATGTTTATTTCGTGTAACAGTTAAAATCCCTAGTTTAAAAGAGAGGAAAGGAAATGTAAATGAATTGGTCCACTTCTGTCATCAACACGATCCATGTAAATCGTCTGCCCCTGCTGCTCAGTCTGATCAGTCACGATGCACTAGAGACTGCCAGCTTTTTCAGGTGGTCCATGAATACCTGGAGACTCACATCATCTGTCAGGATTGGAGCTCCTGATTCCTGCAGAAAAAACAAAGAAATAACAAGCCTAAAATACTGTTGCTAACACAGGGGACGAACTAAAAGTGAATCAAATGTCAGCACTCTGAATTCATTGCCTGCTAAAACCTTTTTCTCCTGCAAAAGCCAGATGCCACTCTTTGGCAACATCACTGACGTTATCCTCTCCTACAATCTGAACTGCTGCAGGGAAGTTTCTTCCTAAAGCACTGGGAATTTTGCTGCCCAAAGCTCTACACAAATAGGATAAAAAAGTCTAATATTCTCAACTAAATTAGATCTACATGTATCCATATGCTAGTTGCTTTTTCCAGAATACTGAAAAAGCATGACATCCAGGCTTGAAAACTCCATTCTGATCATCCAGTGCTACCATGATAAGGAACCAAAGGCAAGTGTAATGCTATTTGTGGCCACTTGGTGAGACAGGATGGCCACTGCACACACAAATGTGTCCATGTGTATTTTACAGCATTCCCAAACATGAGCAGCTCCTCCATTGCTTACCTGGCCCCAGGCATAGAGGTTATTGTGGGTCTGAGAAGGATTCACTTTAGACAGGAGGAACCGGGCCTATAAAGACAGAAGAGGGGGAGTTTGGTAAAATGAGAGCCCTGTCTGCTCCCTCAGGCTTCATCTCACTCTAGATGCATGACCAGCAATGTTCCTCTGCTTTTGCAAGGTTCTAGGTTAATTTAAGCAGGTTTCAAGTCCAGAAATCCCTGCTCCACAGAGAGCTTGTCTCTCAGGGGCACTGAGTGCCCTGCTCCAGCAGGCTGTGCCCAGCTGGCAGCTCTGATTCCATGGCACAGGAAACACCAGCACTGCTCTTCTTCCCCTGCCACATCTGCTCTTCCAAAAAGGGCTCAGTGAAAGACCAGTGTAAAAGGGTCACATCAAAAATCAACACCAAATCTTTGGTTTGGAGCATCAGTTCCTGCCCCTTCACTGCTACAGGTACTGTACACTGTACACAAGTTACAGTATACTGCAATTCCAGGAAGAGTGAAAATAAGAACAGTTTTATATCCTCATTCAGTGTCTGAGAGTGAAGATACAGATGGTCAACCATTCAGCATTACTGTCCTAGCAAGCTAACTATAGACACAGAGCCAAATAATTTATTTCCCACCTTTTTACTTGGGAATAAACACATATTTAAGTTGGCTTTTCCATTTTTTTCCACCCTCATATTTCATAACCATATCCAGCAAGTGATCAGCCTATTAAAAGACAGAGTTGTAGTAAAAGCTGATAAGAAAATATGCAAGCTCTGTACTTTGAAGAGCTAAACTGTGTTTGACTACCAGAACCATCCTTTCAGAAAAGCAGAATGAGCCATTTGCTTTAGGCAACAACAGAAAGAGTTCCTCCAGAAACTTCCTTACCTGACTGCCCCCGTGCTCAGTGTGGATGTAACGTGGCATTGGGAATCTGGTCTGCAGGATTTCCTGGGCATCATCTAGTGGGGCTTGCAGGAGGTGCTTAAAGTTTTCATATTCAGGCATGTCCTGGTATCCAGCTTTCTGCCACTGGGCAATAGTCTATTGATGGCATAGGGAGGAAATTAAAATGGAGCAGAGATGTCTACAAGCCTCCCCTTTTCACCCTGCATGTCTTAAGGCAGCAGAATGCTACATGTGCTTCTGCTTAGGGGCAAACACACACATTCACTACTGTGCCTACAACATTACTTTCTGTCCCTGAATTTAAGGCACCCAACACAAAACCTGGCAGCAATTTGTGCAGTGCCAGAGCTGTTTGTTGAAAATCTTCAATATGCTTCAGCTTGTGCCAACACAGAAATGAAACATTTATAAACCACTGACTTTTTGAATCTGACTTGGCCTTACAGTATTTTCAAGGCATCCATTGCATGCACTGTATGTCTGCAGCAATTCCTCTGTACATACACAGGTCAGACACTCAGCTCTTCCCTTGTCTGAATTTTACCCACCTGCTGAGTGTCTTGCTCTGCAACAGAAGACAGAAACTCCTTAAGGTAACTGCAGAAGATTTTTAGAAAGGGACAGTATCTAAGCATTTCCCTCAGTCATGAGAGAAGGAATATAGCAGCAGCTTTCAAAAACATCCAGTATTTAAAAGCAAAAACTGGAAAACTGCCTGATTTCTTGAAGAGCTACAGTACTTAAGTATGTATGAAAACCCTGCAAACAAAGTCTGTCACTCCATTGAAAATACTTGCAACTCTGTTAAAGTATGTATCATCTTGTAACTCTGCCTTGCTTCATTTCCAGTTTCTCTGGCCTTTTCCAGGCATGGTAAGGGACCACCTTCGTGGCCAAGCTAACACAACAGCTGCTATGATATCTGGACTCTTCGAGCTAGGTCTCATAAGCTCTTGGAGATTTATATCACACCAAGATAGCTCAGCGACCTTAGAAGGCAGAAAATCAGCAGGATGGCTTCTGTGGTAGTGTTGGAAAGAGAAAAGATTTATAAAAGGCAAAATAACAAAACTCTTCATAGAGACAAATTGAGCCAGGTGCAAGAGGTTCCTGCTCCTGGTAAAACACCTCACAAAAGTGATTGGTTCCTTTGTTGTCGACTTCTTCTAGTAAATAGCTTAGGTGGGACGTTTTGGCTTCTGTCCAATTGGCTATCCTTAAGTTTGAGGTGAAGTCCCCCAAGTCCTATGAGGTGTCTTTTTACCTGATTGAGGAAAGAAACTTCTAGGTTTTTTTCCTTTTTAAGGAGACAAAAGATAGTTTTGTCACTCCATCCACAGAGAGCACGTTCCTATACTGCTACTCGGTGCAGAACATATCCTTAGTGGTTCCAGTATTATTTTTATTCTGACAGTGGTGGGAATTGCATTCCAACAAGCAGCATGTACACGACATGGTCACTATGCTGTGTGAGCTTTGCAAGAAGTTAGTTTGTTAATATTTCATACTAGCAGCAAAGCTGGCTGCATGCATGGCAGGAGGGAAGGAGCACAAAAAGTGAAAGAGAATGTGCTTCACCATACCTCACCAAGGTAGATAACTATCTGGAAGAAAGTATCCATCAGTAGGATTCTGTCAGGAAGAATACTGCTGCTGTCCAAAAGCACTGGCTGGGGAAAATAAAGAACAAAGTCAGGCACCCCTAAGCTCTCAGATCTCAGGATGCCAGAGAGCAATTTCTATGCCCATCCAAGTGTAATTTGATATGATCTTGACTAAAAGTATCATGTCCTGTAATAATTTTTTTTTAAATCTACAAGGGCCTTTTGGCTGAAATAGTGTTACTTCAACTGAACACTCATTATTTTGAGTTGATTGACCTCTTCCTGGAAAACACAGACTCACCTCAGGAGGCCCATGGAAAGAATAAGCATAAAGGATGGGCTGGATCATAATGAGGGACTGGGTCAGGTCCTGCCTGGCAAAGTGGTGCCGGTAGTAGGAAGATTCATCCGGGCTGTTATTGAAGACCTGCAGGAATGGGGAGCGCCGCAGGTGGAAGATGAACTGCACCAGAAAGAGGAATGAGACAAGAAATGTCAGCCAAAGTTACCAAAACATCCCAACCCAATTCCAGTATTTTTGAACAGCAAATTCTTTGGGGAAAAGTCTGCCCCTTAGTAACTCCTCAGACTTCTTCCCTTATCAGTCTTTGCAGTGCTGAACTACAGGACCAGTCCATTACATTAAAAAAGCACCTGTTCCTCCCCTCCTGAATCTGATAAATAGTGCAAGATGTTTTATCATCATTCCCACTCACCCCTGCACACTTTTCCCACAGCTGTGGGAAGTGACATTCTTACCTGAGGATACAAAGAAAATGATTCTGACAGCCTAAAGGAGTTGGGATCATCTTTGTTGTATTGTCCAAATTTCTGACACTGTTGGAAGCAAAATGGGTACTTTGGTTATCTCTCTCTTCTTTTTTTTTTTTTTCTTCTTTTTTTTCTTTTTTTTTTTCTTTTTTTAATAGAATTTAGATCTCTTTTTCTAGAGGGTGTTCTTCTGCTAATTTTTAAACAATCAAGGCACAAACCAAACAAGTACTACAGCAGTTACAGGCTATTTTTCTTTAAGTCAGTGTTTTTTTCTGTCTTACTAGAATGAGAATGAAGATTTAATCTACTTATATATATATATATTCATAAAGTCTAGATTTGAAATTATCCAAGAATTAAAGAAATGGTGCCTCTACAGTACTACCCTTTTTTTCCCATTAATTCAGGGCTATTACACCTAAACTGTTCTGTACCCTATGAAACACTTCTTGCAGAACAGCAGATAAGTATTTCACCATTTCACTGAAAATAAGTATCAGTGGTTTTAGAAATTAAACTCTAAATGATCCCACAGTCATTGCAGCAAACAGTTTGCCCCTGTTTGTGCTTGTGCTCCAATCTCTATTTGACTGGCCCTGTTTTTTTGGGGTCTGATGTGCCATATTTTGTTAGTAGCAACCCCACATGGGTGTTTGGACAAGACCAGCACTGATTTTGACAATTTGAGCTTGTGAAATTCAAAGCAAGAGACAGTAGGAGGTTGCAGAATTAATTCAGATTACTATCCTAAACTTGCCCACATCTGAATGCTGTGTCTGCTGTGGGCTCTCCAGTGCAAGACAAACATGGATATGCTCTAGCATATACAAACAAACTGGTCTAGCAGAGGCTACCAAGTTAGTCAGGGGTTGGAGCATCTTATGAAGAAAATGAAGCTGAAAAAGCTGGGTTTGTTCAGCCTGGTGAAAAGTGAGATTAGGGAGTCAACTTGCTGTCTACCTGATTGGTAACTGGGGAAATGGAAGCTCTGACTGAGAGACAGAGGCAGGGAAGAGGGAAAAAAAACCCCAAACTGTGATTGTGACCAGACCCTGGAACAGGCTGTCAAGAGAAGTGTAAGAAATCCCACCTTTGGAGATCTTCAAAATGCCACTGAACAAGACTTGGAGCAAGCTGCTCTAACTTCAGAGCTGGTCCTACTTTAAGCAGGAGGGTTGAACCAGTGACAATCCCACCTGCATTATTCCATGTTTCACTATCCCTTATTCAATCCCTTTCAGCATAATGGGATGTTCACCTATCCCATCCCAAATTTGCTGATCACACTGGGTTCTGAGTTATTCCACGTTACAGCTACGTCACCATGATCTGAGCACAAACAAAGCAAGGCAATCTGAAAAAAGATTGCTGTTGTCTCTTCCATTTTTACTGCAATCAAGAATGCCCCCAAGCTCAGTGTGTTGGTCTTACCAGCCTGATGAGCTGCCTGTCCAGCCAACGCAGAACATCAGGTCCCTCCTCAGACTCAGCCCTGTACACTCCCAGCCGTGCCATGAGCACGGCAGCCGCCTCCTGGTCAAACGCGGCCTCGATGTGCTGGAGCTGAGTCTGTGCATCTGCCCAGCTGCAAGGTGAGCAAAGGGTTAATGCCACGTGCATCCACATGTGCCAGTGCATGCAGCAAAAAGCCAGGAATCCCAGCACAGACTGGAGCTGAAGTTGCTGCTACTCTGGCAGAGCACTGGCACGGGGTACTCACTTTCTGGCTATGGTGGTGACACGAATGCGCTTCTGGGTGCTGGAGTGTTGATAGTGGGTGACAAACTGCACTGCCCCTCTGCCTCCCTGAGGAATGGGTGCATTGTGCTGAAAATGAAAACAAAGGCACACTTCAAAACATGATTTCCAGAACTCTTCCCAGCTGTAACAAGCCCCCACAGCACATAAAAGAAATAGACACGTGCAAAAAATTTCCGAAACTATTTTGTCATCGCAGAACACTTGGCTGCTTTGCAACCATCCACCTGCTACACAGGGGATGCCATGGCATTATCTAGACCTGTAAGAAGTAAAAAAGATGATTAAAAAAAAAAAAAGCCAGGGCTTACCTGATTTACCACTTCAAAGTAAATGGCCAGAGTTGTACTGGGATCCAGACTACAGATTTTCCACTGAGATGTCCCTCCAATTCCAAGTTCCTGCACAGAATCAGAAAGAAATCAGCAATTTTCTTCTAGCAGCAGGAGAGGTAAGCTTTTGTTAAATTCTGATCAGAGGTACAAGTAATGGCAGGCCTTCTAGATTGCTTATCTTTTGGGTGTGAATGAAGTTACTGAAGGCCATACAGTTAAAAGAAAGCCTTAGGAAGCAAGAATTTAGTCTAAGAAAGGTTGTAATTTCCTAGGGATGCTTCCTGGAAAACTCTGACATTCTGGTTCAACTGTAGGTCTAGATAGAAACTTTCCATTGTATATTTACTTCTTTATTAAAGATTTTTCCATGTCAGAAACTTACATTTTCAGACACACATGGCCCTTTAGCATTCAGGGATATGCATGGTCCAATGGCTCCTGCAATTTTCAGCTCCCTGGAGGTCTTGAACAAGGTAAAAAAAAAAAAAAAAAAGTTTGTCTTTTTCATTAAGTCAGTCAAATAGAATCCACACAGTCTAAATGTGTTGCTCAGCTTTAATGAGATGGTATTTTCCCAGACCATCCAGTGCTACAATTAGCGAAGGTAAGAGAATTTGCAGAACCACATTTTAATAATGAAGACATATTGATAGGGATGAAACTGTATGAAATGTTCCTTGTTGAGTGAGGAGAGGCTGCTTTAAATAAAACATAAACAAACTAAACAAACTAAACAAAAAACCCACACAACAACAAAATTACTAACTTCCAAATAAATATCCCTCCAGTACAGTGCTTCTTCTCCCAAAGAAGCACTACATCTGACCTCAAACATGTAGACATTCCTACACCCCAAACAGGCCAGAAACTGCAATCAAACTCATCTCTCACCTTCACATCCAGATTTGCACCAAAAGCCATCCGAAATTCCCCATTGTAGCCTTTGCTAAATACCCTCTGGAAGGTCTGCTTGAAGAGAGAAGTGTTGAAGGAGTCTCCCATCACCATGTGTCCTCTGGGAAAGAAAAAACAAAGGAACTGAAGCAGTTGGGAACTAGAAGTACAAAGGTTACATCCCTGAACCTCTGACACATGCAAACACATGCAGTTACTGCTTTAGAGCATGCCTTTGCATAGGCAGGATTCATACCAGGGAGTGCAGATTCATGGGTGCCTCCTACAAAGCCACACAGGTTAGTGCTCCACCTTTGTCAGTTTCCTCTCTCAACCCTGTTCCTTGCCATTGCTTCAGCTGCCTTCAAAATGTTCGTGTTTCAACCATGGAAAGCTCTTTGCTCAGCCTGCTTTCCCTGAGCAGAGCTGGAACCACCCACACCACACCAGGGGTAGCTGCACCACTGCAGCACAGGGAACGTGCTGGGCCTCCCCTAAGTGCCCTGGCAAGCCCAGGCCTGACCAGATGCAGCTCAGTAACACATCCACAGGGTCAAACAGTCTCTCTTCTCCTTGCACTGAAGGGTTATTTACAAACACCTTGCACTTGCAGTAAAACATGCCAAGTCCCCAAAAGGCCTGGGTTAGCACACAGCCTTCCTCACAGAGATCATTTCTAGCAATATGGGACAGAGACATTTATCCTTTAAGACATGTCACTTAAAACTGGGCCCAGGGAAGTCAAGAATCCCTGGAGAAAGCACAAGCGAGCTGTTAAGCAAAGAAAATCTGGCCCACACAAGGAAAGCTTCTACCCACCATTGAGTTTTCTAACAGCAGTGCTAATTCACATGCTGCTTTGAGACTCCAGAAATGTGGACTGGGATCAGGTGAGGCTTGCCATATAATTCCTGGCAAATTCAAACCACAGTTTAGAACAGAACTTTAAAAACCCTTCTGCCCTGCCAGCACACCTAATTGCTTCCTGAACTATTCTCCCCCTCCAAAAACAAAAAACCAACCTCAAAAAGCAGGTGCCAGCTGTGTGGGGCCCTGCAGTGAACATACCCGGTGAGGTTTGCACAGCACTTCATCTCCAGCAGCCCTGTCTGGTCCAGGGCACAGGCGTAGATGTCGATGCAGTGCCCATTGGCAGCAGAGCGGTTGGCCAGAGTCTCGTAGTGCTGGCAACACACACAGGGGGTTAGGAGGCTGCAAAGTGCAACTTGTGCTGCTCCCCACCTCAGGCCAACACAAGGTACAATGGGACAATCACCACTGCTATGGTAGCTAAGGAGATGTTGGCTGCAGCACACTGCTCCCTTCTAGGATGAGGGATGCATTTGGATGAGCCTGAGTTTATTGTCTCAAATATAAACAGTGCATAAATGACAAGGAATCATCTAGTCTGTGATAACTTGCTGGGAACCCAAAGATAGCAGGATGACACCTGTTCTCTTAACTTTCTCTAAGCTGACAGGCACATTTCATATCTGACATTTTTTTCTATTTTAATGGTTGTTTTATACATCAAGAAGACAAAGGAGGCTTTCTGGAAATAACCAGTTCTTGGGAGATTTGTTCCTCTCCAGGAGGAGATACAATGATGCCGATGAACAAACTCTCCACCCACCACCAGCTAAGAAACAACACTGAAATACTTTCTTCTCTGAGAAGGCACGAGACCATGATGGAGAACTAACTAGGAGGAAGCTTCTTTACGCTTCCCTTAACCATCCTCATAATTTAGCATACACAAAGACTCATTACTTCAAGGACAACCATGCAACCCATGTAGTGTTCTGACACAACACTCAGTTTCAGCTTTTAAACACACCCATCAAGCCCTAGTACCTACTTTGGTGGCCTTCTTCATGAACCTTGCATTGTCCTTCTCTATGTCATGCCAGGAACGGATGGGTGTTTTCAGTTCATCTCCCACCACCATGCCTGGCCCTTGTGTTGGTGGCCCGCCTGTGAACAGCATTATTCTGGCCCCTGTGTTTGGAAATGTGCCCTAAAATAAAAACAAAGACTTATATCAGAGAGGGGGAGGAGGGGAAAAAAAAGGGAAATTGATTAAATAGCAACAATGCTTTCTTTAGAGAAGGGTCTGCACGTGCTCCTGCAATGTCAGTGGGGATCTGTCCCTGCTGGAGGCCACCTCGATAAATAGTGATGCACTTCCTGACAGTCACAGCACTCAGATAAAGTTTAAACTCAAACCATATCAAGTTTCATGTCTCCAAAACAGGAAGCAGGCAGTTTCTGTTCTCTTTACTTGTATCTTAGATAATACTTAGATAAATCCAGTGCTTAGTATCACCTCTTGTGTAGCAACACATACAAGAATCAGAGACCTTTCAACATCTGCAAATTTTACCATTTAGATGGAACCTTCCAGCCCACCTACATCAGCTGGTGCTAGCACAGCTCAAATGTCTCAGTAGAGACAAATTGCAGCTCTGCACCCCACTGTAACCCAGCTGCATTCATCATCTCATCTCATCTCATCTCATCTCATCTCATCTCATCTCATCTCATCTCATCTCATCTCATGTGCTTACTTTGGCCTGCTCATGTCAAACAACAGCACTAGAAGTACCTCCAATAAGCCAACTGCAATGGAAAGAGCCACTCCAGTAGAACGCAAGGGTCTCTTTCCTTGGGTCACTGGCCATGGGTCCCTCTGCAGCTCTCCAAGCAGATCTGTTAAATTCATGTCAATCTTATGCACAGGCTGTAGGAACCTGCAAAAATATAAATAGAGTGTTTTCCTGCTTCTAAGTCTGGAGAAGAAAAAACTGCCTCTTTGTTCCTGGCACACATAAATTGCACTGAGACAATAATCAGAAGTAAAGAGACATGCAGCAGGTTGTCTTCTTACATGCAAACTTTCCAAGATAACAAGCCTGTGCAAAATAAAAAATTTGATCAAAGCAAGACATCAGGAACTGGCAAGAAGGCAAATCACATAAAGAACAGGAAAGAAGTTCAAAGGTGAGTTTGCTGAAAGGCATGAGAGCTACCACTGAAAAGAAGCTGAGAAAAACTGTGTTCAATGGAGGTAAATTACTGTGACAAGACGATACCATTTAAATCCTCTTTCGTCTCCTGGGAAACCCAGGGTTAGAAGCATGACCTACAGGTATAAAGGGGCATAAAACATCTGCCCTGCTGGTGAAGCTTACCTGCTGGAAATTACAGGCTGCTCTGGAGTTTGAAGAGGTCTTCCCTGTTGCATGGGGACAGCTGGCCTTGAAAGTCCAAGCATATCCTAAGAACAGTAAAGAGGAGGCAGAGATGTACTATTCAAACACTAAACATACTACATATTACTTGTATTATTATTGAATATACCCTGAGGCCTGCAATACTGCAGCATTAAATATACTTAAATCTGTAAAATTATTCATCTTTGCACTGCCATTAGGAATGGATCATGGGTCCATTATGTCAGATACACAAACTCAATCCTGAACAAGCTTCCAAGACATTTACAAAGGCAAAAAGACAGGACAGATACTGGGAGGGCAACAGGCTCACAGCTGAGAGCACCAAGCCCTCCTTTCTCCCAGAGAGCCCTGTGCTTGAGAGCCCAACAGAGCTGAGAGTACAAGCCCCTGGCCTGAGGGATAGCAGAGCACACCTGGATTTGCTTGGCTGTCAGGTCCTTGGTGCCTCGGAACACGTAGCTCTTGGAAATCCCTTCACAGCTCAGCTCGTGAACCTGGACCATCCGGCCAAAAGTGATGAGCCCCACCAGGGCATCGGGGGGCAGCAGGCTCAGGGACATCTGCAGGGACTCCTTCAGGGCCTGCAAATCCTCCTCCTCCAAGCACGTGTCCACAACATACAGGAAGATCAACGGCGTCTGCGGACCTCGCTGACGTGGGAAGAAATGACATTTTATAAAGCCTCCAGCCAAGGAATAAAATTAACCCCTTTTTAAGCACCTTGCAGACATGGTGTTTATTTGCATTATCCTAAGAATATTTTACACATATATCATTTGTCACAAACAAGACAATTCTGGGAGCTCCAAACTCGCCTGTGGTTCATTTACCTGCACTATGTATTCAATTGTTGAAAACTGAGGCATAAGCTCTGCTGGCTGATTGACTTCAGAAATGCCAGCATATGCTGGGGGGAACTGAAAAAGAGAACAAAAAATTAGGACAAAGAAGCTGCAGGGCAAAAATGTAGGGCTCTCTTCTTCAGCACAGAGCCTGCCCTGCTGATGATGTGGTTATTCAACTTTTTATTTACTGCCACTGCACCAACCTGATTAATTCATTGCAAGAAACCCACAGTGCTTTTCCTAAGCACAGACAACAAGTGGCCAGCAGGATGGACTCAATCCAGTGTAAATAAAAGGTAAGGCTACAACATCAATGATGCAGTAGCTGAAATTCTTTCAGCCATTCTTTTCTCATGGCAAAAGTCTACTCAAATCTAATGAATTCCATAATCTTCAGGAATAGTAAATATCAGATGCAAAAAGCACACTGGGACACACGGAACAAAATAGCATTTTTATCTCCTTGCTATGCTCTGCATGCCAGTAAAATCACTGACAGTATGTCAGATAAAGCAGACTGTACTCTAGCCTGGGTTCAGCAAGAAAAGAAGGCCAAGGAAGGGATCTAGAGAAGCAGAATTTATGTTTAATGTCCAGGGAAGGCCATCAATAAAGTGTTCACTGAAAAGGTGAAGGGCTTTTTCCAACCTACCTGGTTTCTCTGAAAACAGAAGTTACAAGCCCAAAGCTTGGCCCGATAGTCAACTTGGCTGCAAGGGAAAGATGAGGCATTGGTGTGACTTAGGAACAGTTTCACAGCAAAGCTTCACAATTAATTCATGAATCCATGCTGGTTCACAGCACTAAGAAACAGACACTCCAGCTAGAACAGCAAGTGTTTCAGGGACTCAGACTCTGATTCTATATGCAGGAAGTTCATTAGCTAATCCAGCCCTGCCACTTTCAGGCTTGTCAGCATGAGGGACCACTGACAGCTCTCTGAAGCTCAGCCCTTGGCAGACACAGACTTGGGTCTAATAATTCTTTCACTACACTTAGGCTCGTCTCATGTCTTATTGTTTGTGCAGCTATAGCACACAAATGCTCCAGTCTCAGAGCAGCAGGAGCCATCCACCCAGATCTTGTGCAAACACAGAACAAACAGGCTGTTCCCTGTCCCACAGTTTACTCTCCTCAGCCCAGCACAACATCCTGCTAGTGCAGGATGCCACGTTCTCATTCCCTGGCTTTGATCTCATTTCACTTCCTCTTATTGGCATTCCCTGCTTTTTCTCAGCCCAACACCACGCTCTGAGTATGCATGATCATCACATGATCTTGGGAGCAAGATATTTCTCTAAAATTACTTCATTATGCTCATACTGGAGCTGACCTACAAGCAGCAGAATGTGTAGGAAGCTGGAAAGCAAGTGAGCAGCAGAGTCCAGAGGAAAACAAGTTAACATCACAGTCCAGACCACTCAAATCAAGAGATTTGAGTATACCAGTATAATGGGCATCTTTGTCTATTATGAGTTTCCTCATTCACCATTAAATTCTCTGGGATGCTGAGAGGACTCTCTGCCTTAACAGCCTCCCCAGAGATCCTCCTGTGCCCTCTGCTCCTGTCAGCTCTAGTAACAGGCATGTTGATGTATGGATTTTAACAAGCCCACCACATCTAAATGAAAGAGGCTGCCAGGCACAGGGCAGAGAAAAAGGGGAATAAGGAAGCAGTGAATCTCAGATGCAAATTAGGTCCTATCCAGCCCCTTCCAACATCCCCATCTGAGCAACTCCTACCAGAGAGGGTTGAGCACAGCTTTGCAGGTGGGCCTGCTGCAAAGCACTGGTTCATACTGCACGGGGGGCAGGTCCAGGCGCTCCTTCAGCGGGGTCAGGAGACAGGCCAGGGGCACAACCATCCTGGTGGCCTCCAGCCGGCTGGAGGGCCACACGTTCCAGCTGAAGCGCACTCCGTCGCGCTCCTCATTCTGCTGGATGAACTCCAGGTACGTCGCCATGGCCCCCAGAAGCTCCTGAAGGACAGAAAAAGGCACCTTCAGGTCACTGCTGTGGGCAACAGGGCCTGCAAAGGAGCTCAGCAGATCAACTACAGGTGGGGGCACAAGGCGCTGCAGGACAAAGCCAACACAGCACAATGCATGAATCCCATTATCAAATAAACCACGTGACTCCATTAATCTCTTCTGTCCAGTGCTCTCATCAACATTACAGCCAATTAAAACACTGTCAAATCCAACAAAGAAACAAGGAAAGCCGACACTCAAAGGCAAAATGCAAGAGGTTGTTTGGTTTTTTTTCTTATGATTCACTTTTAACATCTCAAAATCCAATCAGCCTCATGCTGGCCTCAAGGCAATCCTTCCTGACTGGGTCAGTAAAGGAAAACAGGCCAGATTTGCAACACGTCCTGAAGCCTTCAGCTGAAACGTTGCAGGGAGAAAAGGAGGCCAAGTCTGACACCAAACTAGTCACAAGTGTCACCAAGCTGCCAGCCTGACCTGCTTACAAAGGGAAGCAAGTACATGACAAAATATCAAAAAACACCCACTCTGCATGGCATCATTGGCCCACTGTAAGGAAGGAACTGAGAGTCCAGAAGACTTCAGAAAACATCAAGGAGGAATATCTCCAACACAACAGAGGAGTCATTCTCTGTGTTGTCTTACTTAACTCTTCAAAATAAGGCATAAACAAGAGCTTCCAGGCCATCACTACTTTTGATTTCTCTGAGAAAGGCAAGGACAAGCTTACCAAAAAACTTACTTGTCAAATCCAGACCACAAAAACACCACACAGCACTAGCAGCAACTCACAGAGCCAAAAGCAGCAGCTCCACAACCTGCTTCAGACAAAGAAACTCAGAGGTTCACCTACAGCTGCAGATGCTCCAGGACTACCTTACTCCTGGTCCTCACTGCAGGTGGAATATTCAGGAGGGCCAGACACATGAGAAATCAGAAGCAACACCTCCCCTCAGAGGAGGGGAAGTTTTGGTGTGACATTTTCCTACAGAACTCCAAATTCACTGACATTTTCCTCTATGCTATTAAGGATGTAAATCAAGCTTAGGAATTGCCCCATGTTTCCACCCCTGTCACTGGATGGACAAACAGACAGGTTCACAGCACATCCCCATCAGAAACAGGTCTGTCAAAGTGAAACTCAGAGCCGAGTCTGCCTGTAAAAGATCCTGCACATCAGAACAGCAATACAAACATTTGACATCTCAGGGCACGCAGCACAGCCACAGGGCAAATTTATTCCATGTTTCTCCAGCTGCAGCCCAGCATCACTTCCCTGCCCCAGGCAGAGCCCTGACTGCCATGCTGGGTTTGACATGAGCTGTGGCCCTACTTTGGGGTCAGGAGAGGTGTAATGGCCCAGCTGGTGTGCTTGGCATGGCATAGGGGACATCACAGACCCCAGTGCAGCCATAGGTGCCACCTCCGCCCCCCAGACCACTGATCCCCGGCACGACCATAGGGGACCCTCCACAGGGGACACGCCTGACCCCAGCCCTGCCCTGGGGGTCGCTGCTGATGCCCAGCCCGGCCGAAGCGAGCAGCGCCAAGCCCGTGCTGCTCTGTGGGACACTGCTGACCCCATGAAAGCACCGGGCCAGGGGACACCGCTGACCATGCTCCATATTCTTTCAGGGGACACCACTGACCGCCCTCTCCACACCCCTTCACGGGACACCGCTGACCACGCTCCACACCCCTTCACGGGACACCGCTGACCGCCCCCTCTACACTCGCCCGCAGGGGACACCACTGGCTCCCCTCTCAAGGGACGACCCCTTCCCCCTCACAGGGGCCGTCACTGACCGCCTGACACCGCCTGTGTCGCTCATGGGACGCAGATCCCCTCCCCATTCCCATTCCCATTCCCATTCCCATCCCCTCGGAGCCCCGCCGCTCCCACCTGCCCGCGCCGCTCGCGCCGCTCCCTCCCGGCACGCCCCGCGCGCCCGGCAAGGCCAGCTCAGCGGTACGCGCTGCCCGCCGCCAACATGGCGGCAGCGGCGGCACGCCCGGCCCCGCGCCCGCTGAGGCTCCGCCGCCGCCATCTTGGCTGAGGGCACGCCACACCGCCCTTCAGAAATAGAGGAGAGACGTGCCCCTACCAAACTTAGCGGGGCGGCGGCAGGGAGCTCGTCTTGGCTAACGGCGGCAGGTTCCGCCTTGGAATGGCGACGGACAGGGTGTCCCTGCCAAGCGTGGGATGCGGTGCCGCGTTCGTCCCCCGGCACGGCATGAGGGAAGCAGCTCTGCCCTCACGGGGCTCGGCTGCTTGGGAGAGCGCTGTCGTGTTCAGCAGGGAGCATAGAACTTCCTGGTGTGAAAAATGCGTGTTTGTGATTGGCTTTTGGCAAATATTAAAATGAGTATTTTATCTGTTAAGTTAAAAGTTATGCTGTATTATTTTTCTTAAGTATGTGTGCGGTTAGTTTTCGGTTATAACATAATGTTAAAATAGAAACTATGCTGTGTAAGATACTTTTTTAAAGAGAGGACTCACAGCGAGATAGCAGCCACAGGACACTAAAATCTTTCAGAGAAAGAGAATTTATTGCTCCATTATCAGAAGAAATGAACTTCTTCTTGCCTTGCTCAAGCATGAAGACGCTGTCAGGATTCAGAGGAAGAAGCTGACACTGACCAGACAGAATCCTGTGTTTGAATGGAATTTATGCATCATGGATGAGGTGTATGAATATGCAACAGGCTGTGCTTTTAAGGGTTAATCCTTTGTTAACGTGTGTCCTTTTTCGGGCTTATTTTGCCCAGAAAGAGGTACCCAGACGTCCGTAACTCTTTGTTTCTGTTGTCTCATATTTGTCCTCATTATTATTACTCTAATTATATTTCTATTTTTATAACCATTTTATTCCTATTAAACTTTTAAAATTTTAATAACAAGTGATTGGCGTTTTTCACACTGGGAAGGGGTTATGGGTAGCGCTGCACCAATAACACCCAGACACTTTTTAAAGACATAAACTGCGAGCCCCACACAGTCTCACCTTTGTCTCAGTTCCCAGTTCCTCTCTTGGACCGAGGGTTCTGTCCCTGGGCACACTGGGCAAAGTCATGAGTCCATTCCATTCCAGCAGCAAGGCAGGGACAATCCATCGGATTTTCCTCCACCTCTGTTCCCTGGCCAAGCTTTACCCCCCCATCTGCTCGAGGCCACAGTGGTTCACCATTCTGCCAGGAAATCTGTACCCCGGCCTACTGGGGAGACCCCTGCAGTGCCCAAACCCTCTGAGAGGAGACATCCAGGGTTGGACACAATTTTCAGGGAGCCTGTGGATATGAGGTAGAGGTTTGGCACATCTGACTCACCCCAGGAATTTGTCTCTGCCTTGAAATTAGGCAAATATGTGTCCTTCTTTCATTGCTTCCATCTTGTGTTGCTTCTCAGACTCTTTCCAAAGGGAAGGAGGTAAGGCCTTCCTTAGGTGAGTGAGCCCAAGACAGGAATCCTCCCCTACAGCTTTGTGTGATGCCTTGCAAGTGGTACTTGTCCTATCTGAACACATGGATGCAAATCCATTCCTGAATCCCACAGACTTTCACACATATTCGAGGTGCAAAGGGCACCCCCCTGCAAACATTAGATTAAGTAAAATATTGAGCCACTATTTTGAGTTTGTGTCCTGCTTTCAACTTTCAGAGTTAATTTTCCTCCCTCGGAGCTGGTTCAGTGCTGCATTTTTTAATTCAGGATTAGGAAGATGTTGATAACACACTGATAATTCAGTGCTTGCTGAGCAATTCTTATGCTAAGTCAAGGACTTTTCAGGTTCTTCCTGCCAGCCAGGAAGCTGGGGCTGCACAATAATTTGGAAGGGGGCAAAGGCAGGACAGCTGATCCCCAGTGGCTCAAGGGATATTCCTTATTCCTTATAGCATATGGTGTCATGCTGAATGATAAAACTGGGGAGAGTTGGCTGCTGGTTTCCAGCCCACTGCTCTGGCACTCCTTGGGCAATGGTCAGCAGAGGGGGAACAACTGTATTGTTCATCACATGATTTCTATAATCTCTCACCATTATTTTCCCTTCCTTTTCTGCCCTGTTAAACTGTCTTCATCTGAATCTACAAGCTTTCCTTTTTTTTTTTTTTACAATCATCTCTCCCATCCCAGTGTGGTGTTTATCTGTCTGCTGGGTTGAACCAAAGCAGTTTGGAAGAAGAGCACAATCTTAAAGCTCTATGTCTGTGGAACAAATAACCCAAATAAAAGCTTTCCCAAAAGCATTTCCTGAAAGAAGCACAAGCTTGCTCAAAAAGTGGGAGAAAGGAAAACACCACAGGCTGCCTATACAAGCCCCAACTTGGTTTGTGTTTAACAGCTGAAAGAGAGCTTTGAGCTCTGGTTCCTGTCCTCCCCATTCCTCCTGAAGCGTGAGCAAAGTGCAATGACCAACTTTCTCATGGTGGAAGTGAATATTTCCAACGAGAACTTGGACACCACCTGTGGAGCTTGTCATAATACCTTTTAGTCTCCTCCAGGCTGCAAGCTAAGCTGGGCTCAGTGTGGCTGAGGAGGGTCCAGCCATGCATTTCTCACAGGTGAAATGACAGAAAGTCCCAGCCAAGCAGAGCAAGAGGAGGGAAAGCTGGTCTGTGTGTCGCAGAGGACAGCTCTGTTTGAGGTGTCTGTACCCTGTTTCAAAGCATCAAGTGTTTAGCAGCAATAGGAGACCCAGTTGTCTCCACTCACTACAGTTTCTTCCCAAAATCTGCTCTGCGTGTGGAGACAAAAAAGAAATCAGTATGGCTTAAGACAGAGCCTTTTCCCTGTTGGAGCCCTGGGGGAGCCATCCCAGGAAGAGACAGGAGATGGTGCTCTAACAGCACCAGAGGAACAGCAATTACCCATCACACCTCCAGCGGCTCAGTTACCATCAAAGTAAAAATACAAAACCCGCGGCCAAACAGCCAAACCCAGGAAAAAACTGAACAGCCACTCAACCACGGGGAAAATGTTTTCACGACCAAAGTTTCAAGTTTGCCATCATCCTCATGTTTTAAACTTTGGAGTTTAAGGCTACACATGCCAGGCAATAGCTGCCAGCTGCCCACTGTCAGTTCTCAATGCAGCCAGCTACCGTAGTCAGTGTTTGTCTTGGCATTAAAACACAATTTTGCATTCGATCCCGTGTGGCATTTGGGTGTGCCCACCCTCCAACTTGCCTTTGGACAGCTGGCTACTACTAGTGAGGCAACCACTCAAAAGAGGCTCAAGGGCTGACAGCAGGATCAGGGCTCATGAAAACAAGGATGAGCTCCCTCCAGCTCAGGAGGGATCTCATGGTCCTGCAGCAGCTGAACTCTGACCTCGTGCATGAGGCTTGTGAAAATAAATGAGCAGATCATGCTTCCTATTTGTCATCCATGTTTTAGGGGATAATTCAGCTTTCTACACATAAGTGTTTTCATATTGAGTACTGGAGCTACTGTAGTAGCTTCCTCAAAACATTACATTTCATACCAGTTTGGAATAGGGACAGCTTTGCCAAGGAGAAGACTAACAAAACTCAGGACACTATTAATGCTACCTTTTAGCATTTACTGTCTTTTCAGATAAGAATGTCAGGCTGATAGACCACCCAGGTTCATGAAGAACCAGAGTGACAGAAAGATCATTCCTCTGATTCATATAGAAATAGATCAGACAGATTGCTATCTGTAAGAAACTAAATTGAAATTACTTTTCCCTTATAGGCACTTTCCCCAAATCTGAGAAGTCTTGTTACAACTTCAACTCTAAGAACTTTCAGATACCACAAAGGTCATCTAAGCCAGATAAACCCAATGACAAAAATAAAGAGCTTAATAAACCATCTATCTACTTCCTAAAGCTGTTCACTGAGGAGAAGCTTTCTCTCCTTTTTCTTATTGCCAATGAATGTGATTATAGAGCATAAAGTGACATACCTGCATGATAAAGCCCTGTTGTTTCCCTGGAAGTTATCTTCTAGCTGCAGTGGAGCACAAACATTGTGTTATCTCTGCAGCAGCAGGCTCAGGACCCCATTGTGTCAGGTCCCCTTTGAAGACAGGAAGACAAAGACAACCCCAGCCCCACATCTCAATGAAATTACCTTGGGTGGAATAAAGGGTGTCTGATCCAAGGCTCCTTCCAGGGAAGAGAGCAGTGTTTTTCCCTTGGTTTCTCGGTGCTGAGTGGTTAAAGGGGGCAGAGGAAGAACAAAGCTCCAATCATCTCACCCCCACATCTCTTTCCTCAGAGCCCTTCTGCCTCTGTAGAGATAGACATGCATCCCCTTCACCTGAGACAACACAGCAGCAAAAGGAGAGCCTGCTGGCAGTGCTCACCTCATTGGGATAGTCAGAGCCCCTCCATGGACTTGCCAGCAGCTTATCAGTGCTCATTGTTTGCTCCAGTACCTGCTCCCACACAAGGAGCCTTTCTCTCTGCATCCATACCCTCCCTGCATGGGACAGGAACCATGGGAGGTTCTCTTATTCTTTGTACAGCACCCTCATTAGCCTCTGTCCTCCATCCATGCTGTAAGAAGGGAAATGAAATCAAGCAAGATTTGAACACTTTCATGTGATCCAGACTGCTTTAGAAAGTGCAAAGTCCTGGACAATATTGAAAATACTGATGTAAAGGCTCTTATTACCTTTATGAGGTAAACTGATCCAAAATCTATGTTAACCCTCTGTCAGCTTACCCTGAATGCTGCTAACTCAGCCACAGAGGTGCTTTCCCCCACCACCCTCCCAACACGCTGTCCAGAGGGCTTATTTTGAGCCAGGCACATTTGAAAATAGCCAGATGCAACAAGCCCTGTGTTGTGCTTGACCCCCTGATTGCTCCCCAATGCTGGGAGACAGTTGTGAAGATACTGAGTAATTGTGGAGAGATCCAGCCTGGCCAGAGGCAGCTGAAGCCACAGGCAGCAAGTGGCACTGGGGGTGAGCCTGTCTGTGCAGAGCCCCTGTGCACCCCACCCTGCCTCCTAGTGTGTCATTGCAGCCCTCTGGATGCTGGAATCTATAAAATTTTTCTCTGTATCATCAAGCCAGAGGAACCCTTTCTCTTGTGGAAAACATATCTTCCCAGAACACCTCTACTCAAAATTTCAGTGGAGACATATGTGACACAGCTGCAGAAAACAGCACCAGAAATTGGATGATGAAGGAACAAATACAGCAGGCAGCAATACAGGAAATGAAGCAGAGATGTACATAAGAAAAATCAGGGGTTTAATGATAAATAAGCAGGTAAGAAAGATAATAAAGAACCATATATATATAATAAAGAACCAGTAAGTGTTTCACATATTCAGATTCTGAATATGACATATTCAGGATCTTTCCCACCTCAGATTCATAGTCTTCAATTAAATGGAATCTATCGTGGGAGAAAAGTGTCAGCTTTAGAACTTAAGGATCCATCAGTAGCATTGATCTGAAAGCAAAATCTGCGATCTCATTCCTGGTACCACTTGTTAGAAGTTTTTCTGATCAGCTGTGAGGGACTGATATAAATGTTAAGACTAAAATGTCTCAACCTTGTTTGAACTTTATTTTGAACTGTAGCTTAGAAATCTGTTTTATTAACCACCTTAGCTGCCATCTCCAGTTTTGACTGAAGAATGGATCTACACTTCCACTTCAGCCTTGATCTTCAGCACTGACTCCACTTCCAGTCCACTCCCAAGAGAGTTCATACGACTGCCACATGGCTGGTTTGTCACTCCATGTCCTCAAGTTGCTTACAAATTTAGAAGTCCGCTTTTAAAAAAAGCAAGCTGCTTTGTCACTTTGGCTGTGAAGGATGAATCCAGCTTACAGTTTCCTTTCACTTTAAAACTCCAACCACTCTGTCATATAAATGCAGTTTGATGGAGAAATCTCACCACCTTCATGACAATCATCAAAAACCTGCAAAAGAAAGCCCTGTGTCAGCAGAGTAATTGCTTCCAGTTGGATGGTGCTTGCTGTGTGTAACCCGTTTTCTGCTTTTTCCCAGTAGATCAGCATTAATCTAACAGAGGCCAAAACCTAGGAAGTCTTATGGAAGCTCTGAGGGTGAAGATAAAAACAGATCCCACCACAAAGGGACATGCTGGCAAGTTTTACCTATAGGGAGGTAAAGGAGACCAGGGAGGAGAGCTAGACAGAAGTAATTTAGCTTGGTAAAAACGCAGGCAAACCTGGGATCAGAAATATAATAACACAATTTGGAACAAGCTACACTCGACAGCATCTTTTCACATAGAGTCCAGTAAAGAGACAGGCTGGAAATGAGGAACACCTGGCAGAGCAGGTGTTCAGACCAAAACCAGAACCTGTTCCTCACAGGCAGCTTTCAAGCACAGCTGGCTCAGCCCCAAGGCTGACTCATGGGCAGAGCTTGCCCTGTGCCATCTGGCCACTGCAGGCCTGTGTTCAAGAGCTGCATGCACCACTAATGATACACAGAATTAGTTACTCACAGGGCAAAGTCCACAAGGTGTCCTGACCAATCCAGTGGGCTGGATGAGAGGACTGACAGCTCTGTACAGTCTCATCTGTCCATCCACGCTGCCCACTGTCCCCTCCTTGGCAGCAATAATGGTCATCTCCACTTTGCCATCATAGATCAGAGTGTTCAAAATGGTCTCAATATCTTCCATTGACAACTCTACCTAAGAAACAATTTGTGAAATAGATGTTAGGAAAGATGTGTGCCAGTGAGTCCTGCAAGGACGAAAGGAGCAAACAACATGAGTAACAAATCCATAGAGTTCTAACCTAGCCCAGAAAAAGACACCAATCTCACTGGGAACTTTATGGAGTTGTGCAGATGCAAAAAGAAAAGCAAATACTAATACCTCCTACCTCCTGAGCATTTCTGATTTGCACTAGCCTTGGTCTTACCAAAAAGAACTTCCCTGTGCACCTGAGATGTCTCCATCAGCCTAGCACAATACAGTCCCAGTTTTGCAGAAAACAATTGTGAACGAAGAAAAAGACAAGACTGCTAAAGATATACTTGTTGATGGTGACCAGTAATGGTGGGGTATTTTTCCCCTTCTTTTTTTCCCCTCCCCTAAAATTCCTTGAAGTGCATATGTAAACTTAAGAGAAATGATGAAATCTAAACCAGCTGAGACAGTTAACATGGATGTGAATGCTAATTCTTTTACACATTTTAGAAAACCCACGTGCACAAGCTATCCTGGTATGCCAGGCAGTGTCAATGACCCTCCCCTAAAAGCAATGAGGCCACAAAGCTCACCCCCACTACACAAGCTGTGGGGTGCTAAGACACTTATGAGACCTCCAGCAAGTTTGCAGTAGCCAGCTCCTGGAGCCCATCATGCACTGACAATTTGAACAGCAGTGAGATGAATGTGTTCTGACCTTACTGATGCCCAGCTCACAGATGTATTTCCACACCTCGTGGGATGAGGCAAACGAGCTGTTCCTCTGTATCATGGGGTTCTGTTTGCTGTCTCGAGCTGCCTCTGCCTGAGAAAAAGCAAAGGTTAGTCAGAGTCAGAACTCACTGCCAAGAGCCTGCTTTGTGGTTCAGTTTCAGGCAGACTCAAGAACAAAACTTGTTTTCCATTTCTGGGACATGTTTAGCATTTAAAGCCACATTCTTAAAACTGGTGTATGTGAGACAATGCAGTGCACAATCAAATATGATTTTATAATAAATGACATAAAATTTACTGTAGTTCAGATTAATATGAAGGAACACCAGCATCTGGCATTTTGTTGACAAAAAACCAAGTTTCTTCTCTACCTAGAGCTAATTAAAAATATATTGTAATGGAATAGACAAATGCTAGAATCTGCAGACATATTTAATGAACCAGGGACAATTTAGACTAGGGGCAATTGTGTTCTAGGCAGAGCTGTCTGACTGACTGCTGCCTTACACCCTCTCAGAAATGAGATGTTCTGCAGAAACCACAGTGACTTCTGGATTTTTTGGTCCTGTGGTCTCTACTACCTGGTTTGTGTCTTAGTTTAAGACAATTATATTGGGTGGAGACTCCAAAATGAATAATCTCCTTCCACCAATAAGAGACAAAATGGGACAAGACAGAAGGGAAACAATATCAAATAAAACACAGCAGCCTCAATGGTTCCAGAACTTCCACAAACAACAATCAAAGGAGGACAGACACAAAACAAAATCTGGACAATTTTTGGCCAAAAGGCTCCAATGCTGCCAAAAACGCAGTAAAAAACTTCCCAGCAAGTTGCAGGGCCACCCCCTCCTCGACAAACAAATGGCAGGCAGCTGGAAAATCGTGGAGAGAGCGTCTGCACTTCAGCTGGAAAAGGTATTGTCTAATTCCCTCTGGAGCAGGTCGGGACTGCAAAATGCAGCTTCTTGGGTGTGAAAAATGCGTATTTTGTGACTGGCTTTTTGTAAATATTGAAATGAATATTATATGTGTTATGTTAGAAAGTTATGCTGTATTAATTTTCTTAAGTAGTGTGTTAAATATAGTTTTAGGTTATAACATAATGTTAAAATAGAAACTATGCTATGTAAGATAATTTTTTTAAAGAGAGGACTTGCACTGAGATAGCAGCCACAGGACACCAAAATCTTTCAGAGATAAAGAATTTATTGCTCCCTTATCAGAAGAAATTAACTTCTTCCTGCCTCGCTCAGTCCTGAAGATGCTGTCAGGATTCAGAGGAAGAAGCTGACACTGACCAGACAGAATCCTGTGTTTGAATGGAATTGATGCATCATGGATGAGGTGTATGAATATGTAACAGGCTGTTGCTTTTAAGGGTTAATCCTTTGTTAACGTGTGTCCTTTCTTGGGCTTATTTTGCCCAGAAAAAGGCACCCGGACTGTCCGTAACTCTTTGTTTTTATTGTCTCATATTGTCCTAAATCCTAATTGTCCGAATTTTTATTACTCTAATTATATCACTATTTTAATAACCATTTTATTCCTATTAAACTTTTAAAATTTTAAAAACAAGTGATTGGCGTTTTTCACATCAGGTATGACTTGAAGACCTGCCCCAGGCAATCCCCTCGGGCACCCAGGGAGAACAAAGGTGTTCCCCTCATGTCCATTTCTGTTTTTAAAGGGATCCTGTATCCCCTCCTTCCAGGATAAAACACACAAGTTCCCCTTTCCTGGGTTGCTGGGTCTTAGGAATACACAATTTTGGGTCACCTAGGACAGTTTGTCATTGGACCTTGGGGATAAAAGGCTTCCCTCCTTGTCCAGGGTGTAAAAATAGCCATCATTAAATACAACACCATCACACCTAATGTGACAAAAATAATAGTACAGTATGGATTTGCCAATCTAGCTGCAATAATGGCCAACACTCATGGAAAACCTAAGCCTTACCTGGCACCTGTTTACACAACAAATGGCAGGTGACTTGGGCACTCACCTTGCTCTGCAGAAACTTAAAGCACTGTTGATTTAACACCTCCACAAACTCAGACTCGAAGTCCTGGTCACTGTACCAGGCCCCTCCAGTGACGGAGCGGTCGGGCTGCAGGTTGTACAGCATATAAACCTTCTTCTTGGATGCCTGGGGGAGGGAAAGGTACAGCTCTCAACAACATATTCCCTCCTTCACAAGGAAGGGATATATACAAGCAGATAATCTGCCAAAGAGGTTTATTACTCCTAGACCTGACTCCAGCTATCCTCAACCTGCTTGACCCTCAGGTAACACAGAGATAAAGAGAAGATCAACCCATTTCAATTCCTAATCATTTTATAACAGACCAGATGAAGTCAGCATCTTTCACATGAACACAAAAAAGCTACTGCTTTGCTGTGTCCAACTTCTCTACCCCCACCTGCTTTACCAGACCCAGTGAGAACCAGGTAACTGAAGACAGACAGCAAGAAGCTGACCTGTGGACCTCAGCTGATCTGTTGCACCTCAAAGCTGCACACTAAAGGCAGAGAGTCCAACACTGGTGCACAGTTTTCAAAGAGAAAACTCATTCTGCCTCCAGCTTTCTCTGCCCCAGGCCCCTGTTAAAAGCATACAAAGCATGCAGCAGATATTTAAAATTGTTTAAAAAGGTCACAAAATACTCACTGCCACAGATTTAACTGCTTTAATTAATTTCTTGCTTTCCAAGTTTTTCAGTATCTTGTTGATCTCTGTTAAAGGCAGATTACTTTTGTACCTAATGTCCCTGCTCCAAATACCTGTTAAAAAACAGAGAAGTGAACAGAAATAAATAGTAGAAATTATTTGTTTCCATACATACCAACCAAAAGTCACATCAGAACACTGCCTGGGTTGCTTGCCTGCCACTCCCAGCAAAATGAAAGGAATGGACAGAAGGGATTGGGGAAAAACAAGCAGGTATGGGGCATTAGATTTTATATTTGTATTGTCTGGGCAAGCATTTGTGACTTTGGACAGTTAGCAAACAGAGTTAGTACCATTCACAATGATAATTTAAAGTACCTTTGTTGCCTGCATCCTCTATGATTTGGTAAACCAGCTTCTCTTGATTGTCAGAACCTTTCATTTTACTGTCAAACAACACAGACATCAGGATTTTTTTAAAAGGTCCAAAATTTGAAAGAAGTTGGATTTGTTTTAAACAAGAATTGAAGTTTGATTTGTTTTAAACAAGAATTGTGTTCCCAACATACTTCCCCAGCAGACACAGGTTTACCTTGCATTTTGGGAATCTTTGATCCTGTACAGGAGACCTGCACTGCTCCTCAGAAGGTCCAGCTGCCCCTAGGAGAGATGGGCACAATGCATTTACTTCCCTTCAAACAGCTTGTTTCAGAAGGTGTTTTGAAGACTATTCTGAAATTCTAAAATAAAAACCTTGTTTAATGTCAACTAAATAAAGAAAAATGAAAACGAACCTTTCTAACCACTGGAAACAATAACAGCCTTAAGGATACTTTTTTTCCCCTGACAAATTTCCACTTATGATCAGCTGTCAGAAATAACAAACAGTTCCTGACCCTTCTCACAATATCTACACAATTCCTATTATTTCTCCTGACTTTCACATGGCACAAGGGACATCCAGTTTTTGTACACTTTGCTCTCAGTTTCCACCAAAGCACAGAAATCACAGTGGAGCTCTGGAACAACTCCAAGTTCCAGCAGCAAAGTTCTGCTTTTTACTAAGGGGCCATCACTGGAAAGCTGCCAACTTTGATGGGCAGTGACTCTTAGAAGCAAATTACTGGCAAAGAGATTGTTCTGCTGTGCATGCTTGTGGCCAGGCAAGGTCCTTATTTCCTATTCTTTTGAAGAAGAAAGCAACTGGACAAGCCTAAGGGTGTAAGTGTATATAACAGCATTAATTAAAATTCACTCTCTCATTGCCAGCTGATCCTCTCCTGCAGTTACAGCCTTGGTTCTTACAGATTTGGCAGGTTGCTGAGTGCCTTCAGAGCAATCCATAAGCTTGGGATTCGTGGGGGGTTCAGAGAACACCCCCACCTATGAGAGAAGGGCTCACATCCCTCCTTTTCTCTACAGCTAATTAACTGCCCATCCCTAATGGGCCTTGTGGTTATGAATGTGCTGAGGAAGATGAGGAAGGTGGGCTGTCCCTACCATGGAGAGCAGCCTGTTGATGGCCACAGCTCTCTGCTGGGCTTCCATGTGAGGCATGTCATTCTGGATCACCTGGTCCGTGATGCCATGGGGGAACTGGTGACACAGCTCAAGGATCCTGCAGGAGGAGAGAAGCAACTTTAAAATTCATGTTCTGCTGCATCCAAACCCAAATCCAAACAGCACTAGAGTCAGGATGGAAAAGAGCGACAAGAGCAACTCGGGGGAAAAGTGTCCATCAATTGCTTCTTCAGGCATCTCGGCACCAACTCCCTGTGCACCATTTCCCTTTCCAAGACCAGAAAAATGCCGGGACAGCCGAAATTCACCTGACACAACCCCCAGTGCCCTCTAAGCACCTCCCAGCACGAAACTCTCAGTGTCCCCAACCACCCTCTCCTTCAGCATCATTCTCCTCATGAACACTCGGGCGTCGAACCACCCCCCTCAGGCCTTGAACGACGAGCCCCGCCACGCCTGCTGCCCCACGCCCCAAAACCCGCCCTTCTTGGCCTCCACACAGCCACCCCATGCCCGCCTGCGTGCATCCGCAGCACCTGCTCTCGATGTCCATAGGATCGGGCACCTCCGGCTTCACCTTCACCTCCGCCATGGCGCGGCGGGCTCCGGCGCGGAGAGATGACGTCAGAGATACGCGACGGCCGGAGAGGGAGGGGCCGGTTGCCGGGCAACGGCCAATGGGGGGCGGGAGCGGCGTCCCTGGAAACGGAGCGGGATCCAGAGGGATCTGACCGGGATTAACCGGGATCGAGCGGGATCCAGAGGGTGAGCAGGGGCTGGACAGCCGCCATGGAGCAGGGCAGGGTGTGGGGGCGGCGCCCTGGAGCGGGCCGAGGTGCCGGCGGGGCCGTCCCCATTCCAGGGATGCGATCCCAAAAGGCCGGAGAGAGCCTGTGGGGTGTTAGTTGTTGGGTTTTTGGGGTTTGGATTGAAGGCACTTGAGACAGAAATTGGTGTTCGGACTCAGGTGTTTATTATTTCTTATTAGTAAAAAAGTCTCGTTACGGTGAGTTTGGCAGCTTTTTATTAGAAGGCACAAAATGGCCAACTATTGTAGTGGTGTTCACAGGGGTCCCAGGATGAGAGAAGAGACGAGGATCTGACTGCATGTTTAGAAGGCTGGTTTATTATTTTGTGATATATATTATATTAAAACTATACTAAAGGATTTCATCAGAAGGCTAGCAAGGAAAGGGAAAGAATAGAATGAATAGCAAAATCCTGACTGACCTGGTCTGACTGACCAGAGAGAGACACTGCTGGACTGTGATTGGCCATTAATTAGGAACAACTACATGAGACCAATCACAGATGCACCTGTTGCATTCCACAGCAGCAGATAATCATTGTTTACATTTTGTTCCTGAGGCCTCAGCTTCTCAGGAGAAAAAATCCTAAGGATTTTTCATAAAACATGTCTCTGACAAACTATCTCTTGTTACAAGGTCTTTTAAGACTAAACCATCCAATTAAGAGCTGACACTTAGATTATTTTCCTTTTTAACGTAATAACTTGTTATAAATGAATACTCCAATTTAATAATTAAGGAAATGTACTAAATTATCAAAGTATAAATTTGGAAAAAGCCACAAGCGTGTCGACTCTGAGCCAGACAATCAGTTTTGGGGAGACTCAGGATTTGGTCTCTATTGCACCAAAGTCCCTGTGGGTCTCTGAAATGTCATTTTGAAGGGCTCTGTTTTATACAGTCTTTTGGGCTCTGGAAGGGGGCTCTTTAGCATATTTTAGCATATTATCATAGTTGTTCTTTTTTGCTGCTGCGTTTCCTGGAAGCAGTGGATAATTCCTGGAATCCTGTCAGGTGAAAACTTCCTGGCATAAACTTCTGATGATGCCCATCAAATGCCTCCTGCTGGGGTCTTGTCAGACGAAAAAATCCCTTGAAATATACATCCCTAGAGACAGTGTCCTCCTGGTGTTTGAATCTCCATTCTTTATTTGTCCGACACTGGCTTGGTACACAAGATGCTGTGGTTTTAATTTTCCTTTAGCACAAATTATTGTATAACATAAATCACATAACTGATTCCAAAGAGCCTGCAATGTGGATTTTTCTGCCCAATTACAAAATGCCACCCAAACCCATGGAGAAGGAGGAAGAAGAAGCATGAAGAAGAAGCCCAGGACAACACCCTGTGCCCTCCATCTTGCTTCCATCCACGACATACTAAAAATCCCAAAATTTCTCACTAAGTGATTCACCTACACTGCTCTCTACAATCTATTTCACACTTTTGTGGATTCTAGTTTATCTTGAAGTCTAGGAAACTTTCTCCATGAATGAGGGTCAAAGTCAGTGCTCCCCTGGGGGTCAGGGCACCCCGGAGCAAACAGAGAAATATTCCCAGTGCTCTGGGTTTCCCCAGGAGCCCGCTGTAGTTTTGGGATGCCAGGAGCAGCTGGGAGCATCAGGGAAAGGCTGAACGCCCCCTCAGGTCAGGGACAGAGCTGATCCGCCCATGGATGGTGGGTGGGGTCAGAGGATGGACCGGGCTCGGCTCAGTGGTGGCCAAAAATGGGGCAGGAGGCAACAGAGAGAATCTGGGGCACGGGAAGTTCCAGGCTCCCATGGGAAGGGTTCACCCTCAGCCTGTAAAGGAACACTGGGACAGATTGCCCAGAGAGGCTGGGGAGTGTCCCTGGGTCACTGGAGGGTTGGTGACAGAACCAAATCCTCGTAACCCAGATGTGTTTCCTGGCCCTGAGCATCAATTCCCAAGATCTGGAGTGTATGTTATATGTTTGTTTTGTAAAATGTCATCATATCCAAATGCAATTTTGCATTCTTGAATTACATGGTGTGATCATGACTATGTACATCAGGATAAATCAGGTTTGGCACCTGTTTCATGGATATATTCTGGATTCACATGATAACTGGCATAAGCTTAAGAAACAGCTGGTTTTCTTTAGTCCTTTCCAGGGCAGCCTGTACTTACTCAGATGGCCATAGTGGATGAGGCTGGTTTCACATCTGACATGGTTAGGGTGGAGATTCCTGTCCCTTACTCCTTCCATGTGTCACTGACATGAGGTGCTGAAGCTGTTCTAGATCAAACACATGGAATCACAGTCACAGGATGGTTTAAAGAATCCAGTGTTCTCTCTTCAAGAGGAACAAAGACCAGGAGTCATGCTAAAAGACTTTATTTCTCAGTGCATTCTTTTTTTTTTTTTTAGGAAAATGACTGTCTGCCTTTTTATTTTTCTGTTTTAAAGATCACTGCTGGGAAAAATGACAGCTGGCTCTGTCTCAGCTCCTCAGATCATCCCACTTCGAATCCCACCTCCAGGGAAAGCTCAACGGGAAATAGACACAAATACTCTCATAGAAATAAAATCAGGTATGAACAAGAGTTTAACCCCACCTCAAACCTGTACTTATGTGTCCAGTTGAAATATTTGGCCTTTATACTTTTTTTCACATTTAATCATGATGTTTGGAGTGTGCATTTAAGGAACTTATAAAATTGACCAGCAGGTTTGATGCACCAAATATACTTGCATGTAATTTAATGCATCCAAACAATATTACTGACATAAAAAGTATATGTGTTAGCTGTCTTAATTGCTTCCAAGGCCAAACTTTTAAGCTGTTGCATTTGGCTTTGACTGCAAAAATAGTGCTTGAAAGAATCATGTGCCAGGCTCACTCCCAACATTGTCATTTCAATTTTTGAATTGTCACCTTTTGCTGTGGCAGAAAATACCCTTTCTGTCATTGGAATGGACAAGCTGCTGCAATGTTTGCAATGCAAAATCATTTCACAGATACTTTGCTGTCAGAAATATTGCTTACAATGAAATTGCTTTTGTTGAGTAACTGATACTTCATGGGAGAAACAATTTTGATCCCAAACATTCGGTCACTTATGGAACTGCTTTATTTTCTTTGTGTGACAAAAATCAAGCACATTAGTGAGTACTTTGTTTTTCCAAGGTTGCCTACAGTCTGAGGAATTAATTTTTCTGTTTCTTTCAGATACACCTGAGGCCTCTATTTATTACACTTTAGATGGAAGTAAACCAGAGCTCATTAGGAAACCTGGCTATGGGCCATATAACACCTTGGAGTATAAGGGTCCTATCATATTACCAGAGGGGAGAATAATGGTCAAGGCCCTGGCAGTTACAAAGTGAGTATCCTGTTTTGGTTTATTTTAGTCCTGTTTTAGCAAGGGACAGACATCTCTGTGTTGTTTAAAGCACTCCATACCCTGCAGGTGAGAGATGAGCCTTTCCTCAGGCAGTTTGCAGTCTAAATGATCCTCATGAATGGCACTGACTTGGCTTTCTCAGGATAATTTTTATCCATTAAAATGGATGTCCATGTTTTGTGTGGTTGGATAACCTCTTGGGTGTTATCTCCTGGACTCTGGGTGTCCAATGATCCCAGAGGCTGTGGGTGAGAAGCTGATGTACTGTCCTGAGAGCTCCTCCCTGGGAGTGTGACCATCAGAAACACCAGAGAAACCAGGCTGGTGTTTCTGGGGTCATCCAGTGGTTCTGTGGATTTATAGAAGCTGGTCTTCCCAGGAATTTGCTTCATTTCTCCCAAGGGATCACAGAACCTCACAGCTTAAGTACAACATTAGGTGAAGCAAAAATACAATACATTGAAAGAAAACTGGATTTTACTGCACAACCACTGACTTTGTCCAAAATAGCTTCATGCTTAGAGACAGAGAGAGGACACATCAGTTCTCTGTCTGTACTGTATTGCTTTATCTTTTATTTCCAAGGGAGCAGGAGCTTCCACTCCACTTGGAGATTTGTGTTTGCTGTTCCCTTTAGCAGCACCTGCAGCCAGCCTGTGCTTGTGCGTGCACTGCAATAACAACTTTATATAACACACAAAACCTAGGCCTAGGTTTATTTTCTTGCCATCACTGCCTGGATTAACACTTGTTTACAGTCTGCTTATACTAAGACATTTTCAGAGATTCACAATAATAACAATAAATCATGCAAGAGTAATTTGGACAGGGCTGTTCCACCTAATAAGCCACATCCATCAGAGATTTTCTTGTTGCAGCACACAGGTCTGTGGCAGGTTCTTAGCTTTGTGAATACTAATTTTCAGGGACTACAGAGAGAGTTCAGTTGTGACAAAGGTGTTTGTGGTAGAGTACCAGCAACCAAACTTCCTTTTTCCTGTTGAAGATGATGACAAGAATTTCCTAAAAGATATGGCCACACAGGTAAGTTTTGGAAATTGTAACCCCTTGTGTATAAAATACTGTATATATGATATTATTTAGATATTAGGCTTTGACTGCCAGTTTTATTTACATATCTTATTTTCTCTTTTTGCACATCTTTGCTGCTTTGATCCTTTTTGTAATATTAAAATTAAGCTTTTAACATACTTGCTTTGAAAATAAATACCTTAAGGATGTACTTTTAAATTTTTAACAAATAACTATAGCAAGAGAGGATTAGAGCAAAAGCAAAAGTTTTATTTGAAATTCAAATGGAATTACATTTTAGAATAAGGAAGGTGGAACATTTACTACAAAACCTAAGAAGAATAGACTGAATGTGGAAATCAAGCCTGCCTGGGATGAAACAACCCAAGACCTTCAAGGTAAGTACCACTTCATAAAACTGAGATAGTCTTCTGTTCTAGCAGAAAATAGCATAGAGTTTTCCTCTTGTACCACTTGTAAAATGTGGGTAATTTCAAAACCCTCTCAGAAGACAGAACATCCTCTGGAAAGTCCAGTTTGGATTGCTCAACACTGCAAATAGAGAACAAAATTTACCTTCCATACATTTCACATGACTTCCTAAAAACATATTAAAATGTCATTCATTTCTCAGCAGCACAACAAGGCCCTGTCTCTATTTCCCTTTGTGCCAGAAGATGCTGTTAACTTGATGGGATTGCAAATCCTTTACAGAGTTTCTTTACTGATGTTTGCTTGCAACAAGATTCCAAAATAAAAACACTGAGCAGAAGTGAAAGCTTCACCCAGATTTTCTCTGTAGATAAAGTCTCTTATTCCATGGCAACAGCAATGGGACTGTTTTAGAGCAGGTAATTGTATTAATGTTTACTCATTAATTTACTCTCAGGAGCTGGGGTTTTTTTACCATGCAGGAAGGAAGAAAACTGTAAATAAATTAAAACACAAAAGTCATCTCTGTCAGAGAGGTGTGGGGTTTCTTCTAGTTCCATTTCCTGTAATTCCATGCAGCTTATTTGAACCCAAAATGTGGAGGCCAAATATGTTTTTAATTATGCTTAAATAGAGTATGTAACATTCCTGTTCAGATATACATTAACTGAAGCATGGAGTGAGTGACAGTGGAATAACAGGATTGTAATTTTTATCTTGGAAACAGACAGAAAGCCTTCTCAAAGATCCCCTCAAGGACCTCAGCTCCTTGCCAGTGGTTTGGGAGCCACAGAGCACAGAGAGGAATCCACCTCAGCACAACCAATGGAATTATTACAGGTGAGAAAAGGGGTAAGCTGAAGAAAACTTTGCAAGGCTGTCATAAGGACAGAGGTCTAAAAAAAGGAGAAGGTGAAGATTTGTGATCTCTCTCAGCTATTAATGCCTTTGCCTGGATTCTACAGTCCTGATTTAAATGTAATGGTAATGATGCACTGGAATAGGAATACCCAAAGCAGGACATAGTTGTCAGCATGGACAAAACCAGGCAAAGGAAATCAGCACTGACTGCATCTCTACTAATTATTTTATAATACATTCCTGAATCTGCAGTTAGCAAATACTTACTGCTGTTTGTTGGCAAGTTAATATTTAAAATTCAATATTCAGTAATGCTGTGGTGGATGTAGCAAGGCATTGATTTATTTTTACTGGAAGAAGCCATGGGTCCTTAATTCAGCTAATGGGGGAATCAAGAATGGTAGATACTCTTCAAAGTAGTGCACTTCAGTGCAGTTTATTTCAAATTGCATCACTAGCTGCTTTTTCTATCTTTCTATGCATTTTGCAAATATTTCCTTACTAAAGCATAAAGAATTACCTCTATTTCAGTTTGCAAGTTCCTCTGCAGTGACTAGCCAGAAAAGCTTAGCAAGCACACACGTGTCAAGGATCCAGAGTGAAACAGATTTCCTTAAGTAAGTGGCTTCTCCTTTTAACATACTTGTCCTTTGGAAAAATATCTGATCCTTTTGCAACCAAGCTGATAATACTGTGGGCTTCTATAAAAATAAGGAAGGCAAAGACAGACACTGGGTCATAGCTACAGAGTATAATCTAGATAGGACTTTGAAAATTCTGTTTCTTAAATGTAGTTTTCAACTGTCAGTTATCAGCTGTCTTATCACCCCTTAAAAAAAGCTCCTAACACCCATAGAATCAGAGGATAAACTGTCTTTTCAAATTATAGTACACCCTCAGTGCTGTAGGTGAACACTGCTCACTGGAGTAGTCTCACAGAACATTAACGCTTATCAGGATTGAAAAAGTTCTGTGATCTACATCAGTGGCTCCCCGTGGTGCAGCAGTGAGGCCTGACAGACACAGACTGCCTGTCTGGAGACCTGTTTACCTCCCATCATGAGGAGGAAAGTATGAAACTCCATAGAAGCCAGACTGTCAGAACCCAGGACATCCCTCTGGCTGTCCTGGATGGCTCGAGCCCCTGCCAGGGGGCTCAGAGACCTTGGCACAGAGCCCAAGACCCCTGTGCCTTTGATCTTGACCCATGGAAAAAATGACCAACCTTGTATGAGGATTTACAAGCCACCAAAGTTTAAGTAGAATGATAGTTAGTTTGTCACAGGGTGAAAAGTAGAATTTTGGGGTTTTAGAATGGGGGCTCAGGGTCCCAAGATGGAGGAATTTGGGTATGCCTTGCCCTTTTTTCTCCTTCTTCCAAGCCTCCATCCTCTGGGTGATGGTAGCACCTTTGGATTGGTTTAGAGTAGAACACACTGTCTAACATAGGTGATAGCTATTGGGAAATTATTGTAAATAACGTACACACAGTTTTTAGTATAAAAAGATAACATCACCTCTGAAGGTGGTCAGTGTGCCACTGACTGACCTGCTGAACAGACCTCAGCAGGCCAGGGAAAGAATGTTATAGATAACAGCAAATAAACAACCTTGAGAACCAGAACAGAAGAATCCTTTGGCTACTGGGCTGGCAAAAGAGACTGGTACATCTCGGGGTCATCATGACCACAGAGACCCCCAAGACCAGTCAGCTTTCTACCTTGCAAAGCTGTTTGGAGTTCAAACCTCCATATCATGGATGTTGGGGCATGGTGTGGTGTTCCACCACTGCTGAGAAATCAGCAGCCTAAGTCCTGTCACAGCCAATTGCAGATTATTCATTATTATGCAGCAGTGCAATCCCAAACCCAGCTCAGCCAGTTTGCTTTATTTTCAGATGTGCACATTGCTCTGCCCCTCGCCTGTCTGAGCCCTTGGCTCACTTCTGCCAGAAATGTGGATCTCCTGTCCCCCCTGTGCCATTCCAGCGCTTCCCAGTCCCCGAAGGAACACAGGTCAGCAAAACATCACAGCAGTCCACACATCATCCTTGCAAAGAACAGCAGCCTCTGCAAGTTACACAGTCAGTGCTGGCAAACCTGTTACCTACTCCCACTTTCATTTCAAAGTTCTGCTCTAATTGCTTTGTTCTGCTCAATACCTTTAGCACTGGACCAATTAAATTCTCCAACAATGGGTGAAATTGATTTTTTCAAGGGCCATGTATTCTAATAAGGAAAACAAAGAAAAAGTAAATTATTTGCCTGTGTCAGGAAATACTACCAGACTGAAACTTTAAATGGTGGCATGTGTGGGCATACGCACCAAGTTTTTGGAGTGGTGTGTGTAACTGTCTTCTCTAAGCTCTTCCCAAGACTGATCTAACAAGTCAGTGGTGTGTTTCCCTTCCTGTATCATCAGAAAGTTTTCTGGTCTGGGAAATGCTGTAGTTTTAAGTAATGACTGAGATTCACCACCTCCTTAGATTAGGTTCATAATTAGGAGAATTTCAGTTACCTTTGTGAAGTGAGTGACAGTGGAATAATATGATTGTAATTTCCTGGAAACAGAAAGAAAGCCTTCTCACAGGTCCCCTCAAGAACCACAGCACCTTGCCAGTCCTACTATATTTTATACTATCATTTTCATTTTATTGAAAATTACTTTAGTACTTTTCTGTCATTCACTTTCCAGATGTCTTAATACTTTCTCAGTATGACCCTTTGATCTTTAAGGTCAGTATCAGCATCAATTGCAGTCAACTGCTATGTTTCCAATGACCTTGCTGCTGATGTAGACTCCAGATAGGAAAATACTGAAATCTCATGATGACCTTAATGATCTCATTGTGGTCCTTAACATAACTGTGAGGTGGCTTTTCCTTCAGATGGCACCGTGCCTTGAATGCAGACATCTTGTGCCAATGAATACACCCACTTGCATTATCTGTGAGGCACCAATAGCACCACAGCTGCAGCCCCAAAACAGCATCTGCATAAAGGTAATTGAGAATAAGAAAAAAAAAATAATGATTTAACTCCTGGCATGCATTTTTCTAACAGATGACTTCATTACAAATATTTTGATCCAACCCGGCTTTGTATTTACATTTACAACCCAGCTTTGTAATTACATTATGGACAGCTTTAAGAGTTAGTGGGATTTAAAACAGCTTGAATGGAAAAAAGGATTAAGGATTCCCCAGTACAAGAAAGACATGGACATACTGCCCTTGAGAAGGAAGAAGCAGCAGAGGCAATGTGTGATGAGCTGACCTTAACCCCCGTTTCCCTGTGCTGCTGAGGAGGGCAGGAGACAGAGAATCAGGAGGAAAATTAAGTCCAGGAAGGAGGGAGGAGTTGGGGGAAGGTGTTTTTTGAGATTTGGTTGATTCCTTATTTTTCTACTCTGATTTCATTGGTAATAAATTCAGTAAGTTTACCCAAGATGAGTCTGTTTTTCCCCTTATAGTCATCAGTGAGTAATCTCTCCCTGCCCTTAAACTCATGAGCCTTTCATTATATTTTCTCTTCTCTGTCCAGCTGAGGAGGGGAGTATTAGAACAGCTTTGGTGGGCACCTGGTCTTCTGCCAGGGTCAACTCACCACCAGAGGGCTTTTAAGGCACCACATAGTATTATGGTATTAAATTATTATTAATAATGGTCTATGCAGATACTGGGCTGTCTGGTTTTTGTGAGGATAGTGACTAGCAAACTGAAACCAGAGTATACAAAGACCTGGAGATACTGAATCTCCTGAGGAAACTGTACCATAATTTTTTTAAAATAGTCCCCATGTGATGAGGGACAACATGGCCTGACTAAAGTGTGAAACAGCTCAGACTTGAAGGACATCCTCTATCTGCAGGGCTGAATAACCACAGCATTTTGTAATATCAAGGCTTCTTCTCTTTTTGTTGACATTTTTCAAATACTCTGTGAAATGTGTTTTCTCTCTGTTTAAAAGGGCAAAGTCATTTGTCAGGTGTGTGGCACAGGGAATCCTCTTCACCATAAGCACTGTGCAACTTGTGAGAGCAAACTGCCTGAAGTACAGATGGTAAGGCTTCAGTCACACTGGGTGAGTCAAACCACAGCACAACATCCTTCATCTCTGAAACCTGAAGTACCAAAGCAGAGATTCTCTTCCCAATGTGACATTTAAGCCCAATCCTCCCACAGAAGCTCCACCACAAATGTCCAATTAAACATGAGTGTCTCATGTACCTTCAAGTTTCTGACATGGAAGTCAGGATTGTGAACGCCCTTGAGAAAGCTCAGAATGCTCTTAGAAAATGCATAGTCTTGATTCCAAGGGAGTCTTATTTGTGTCCACATTACTTCCAATTGCAATGGATAACTTGAGTATATGCATCAGGAACAACATTCACACTGATTTCAGTTATTTTCTGAAAATAGACTAGGCTTTTGCATTATTTTTCATATCTCCACTTTTACATTATTTTTCTTATCTCCACTTGCTGCTTCTCCTACATGCATACAGCTAGCATGCTTGTATTTGGCTGTGACTCTGCACAGAGGTGAGAAAAGCACTGAAATATTACCCTAAAATTGCTCTGTTTCAACTCCCCATTTAGCTTGGTTCCTTAGAAGAATTTTATTTTCAGTTCTAAAAAAATCTTGTATGAAAAATGTCTGGTACATTTTACTTCTCCATGTTGTGGTAAATACAAAAATGATAGGACAAGAATGGTTTGCAAGTTAAAATCTTCTGATTATAATTATTAATATCCTGAGTTCTAAAACTGTCCATAGCTAGAGGCAAAAGTCTCTTGTATAGCCACATGAGTGTCATTTCAAAGTGAATTTCAGCAGGATTCTGTACTTACCTAAGATAAATGTATGTTTGGCTGCTTCACTGAATGCAGAAATGTGTGTAGATAATATGTAGCTGCATATGTAGTTAGGCATATGACTCAAATGTGAGACCTGTATTAGCTGAGAAACTTAAATGTTTACTAAGAATTATTAATAGTAATCAGAAATTTGCTAATAATAGTGGTGAATTAGTGATAAATAGTATTTTTAATAATAGTAATAATGCTGATATCATTATGAATGGCTATTAAATAATTTCTATTTAGAACATATTTAGACTTGTGTTTTTCTAAATTTTATTTTCCAGCTGAACCCCCAAATTGCATTGTTCAAATTGCAATGCAGGCCACAGATTAAAACAGGGCTATTTTGTGTTTGCTTACTTGCTGTTATGGTGTAATCAAAATAATTTTCCTTGGCTTCTGTCCCCTATCCATATTCCTGACTTGTAGAGAAAATAAACTGCATAAGCCTTAAGGCAAAACCTAACAAAATATTTTTAAGTCCTAACTGGGATCTGTACTTAAGCTCTGGAAGTTTCAGATGAAAAACCTGTTTTGCTTACTCATAGAAGTTAATTGTAGAAAAGTTGGGTAATACATAATTTGCACAAGGCAAAAGAGTGCAAAAAAATATTTATGCAGCAAATTCCAAACTGTGAGGAAACTCTTTGCCTGAACACATTCTCCCTGCCATACTACTAAAAAGAAAGGTACAAGGAAAACTGTGTGTTGGATTTGGAAATGCAAGTTTGTCAGTACAGAAGCCTCCATCTTAATTTCATCTGGACTTATACATAGAGCCCTATTAATAAATACTCAGTTTAAAAGCACACTATTTTTTAGTGCTAGTTCTGCTAAAAATATTTTCAAATTAATTGATGCTACATTTTACTGTGTTTTCGTAATAAAAGTTATAGGTTAGATCCAAGTCACTCTAAGCTGCAAGAGTTCCTTTAGGCTGAATATTACTTGATGTTGCCAGAGCAGCTTGCTCTCCTCTTTCCCCTTATGAGGCTGGTGGACTTTCCTTCACGAGGAGCATTTTGTGCCTAATGCTTTTTTTGTTTCATCAGCCCCCGTTTGGAGGAGACTCGTGCCCGGCTCTGCAGGGGCAGCCAGGGCAGACGGCTCCGTGCTCCAAGTGCGGCGGCGTGAACCAGAGCGACGCCCGCTTCTGTGCCTGGTGTGGGGCCAAGGCACGTGCTCCTGCTGCCTGTGGGGACAGTCCTGGGGCTGCTTCTCTGCTGCAGTGCCACACTGCTCTGTGCTAAGCTCCTGCCAGTCAGTAAACACTGTTCTCATCGAGATACTTGCTTAGAGCAGAGAGGATTGGGTGTGGAAAAATGATCGGCGTAGATGACGTCCTGACCCCACATCAGTCTGTGACACCAGGGTTTAGGGCTGCAAACAAATTATCATGGGTCAACAGGCACCAGGTCATTGCATCAGCTGAGATGCAACAGCCCTGTGCTCAGGCAAAGTAACTTCAGTATCAAAGGTTAAAGTACAGGCTGACCCAATGCAAGTTTTCCCATAACAGCTCTGGGCTATAATCACCTCACAGGCAATTACCAGATATGAGATGATGCATGCAATTGTTTTGACTGAAGGCCTCCTTAACTTCAGTAAGAACAAGTACTTAACTGCTGCTCAGTAGAGTTACAAGTCACTGTAAACAATTTCCCCTTGTACAGTGCTTCTACCAAAGATCAGACTCAATGAGAATTTATTCTCTGTGAGCTGAATGCACATAAAATTTGAAACACTTCCCTATATGCATAAATAACCATTAGTCCTGTACTGTACTAGGGCACCCAGGGTGGTACTTTACTTCCTTTTAATTTATTCCTCTGCCCTTATCATTCCTGAGTCATTCATCCTATGCTTCTCTAGTGACAAATGTTGCAATAAACTTTCCAGCCTGGACCTCCTCCATCCTACTTTACTTGTTCCAAGTGTGGGACCAGCAACCAGCCCTATGCTCGCTTCTGTGTGTGCTGTGGTGTCTACATAGAGCCCCCATCCAGACAGAGCTCTCCTGGCACTCCCATGGACCGTGGGGACCCCCTGGCATCCTCCCAGGTAGGACACACAAAGCCAGGTTTGAACTCAGCGAGAGGCTGCTCCACTGGGGGGATGGATCAGCACAGCTCCATTCCTTGGGAATGGGAATTCCATTTCCTTGGGACAATGCTGTGGGCTGGGAGCACAAGGAGGGCAAAAATGTTTGTTTTGCTTTCTGCTGAAAAGCAGCCTCAGCCCAAGACCTCAATCCAGCCTTCGTAAATGGCAAAGTGAGAAACAGCCAGCATTTCAAAAGTCTTAGCTCTTCATGTAGTTTTATCTTACTGGCTGTGAATTATTTATGGTCTGCTAATACAAGGTATTCTTCCACACAAATGTAGTAGTTGTTTTTAAACTGTTTTAAGACAGAGCCCAATACCTAACAAGGCCAGCTTTTGCCCTACAAAAGCATCTCTGGCAATCATGAAGAATTTTAATTTTGCTTGAATATTTGTGATAAGTTGCATTGTTGTTACAGACCATGCACTAATTAAAATTTAAAAATTGTTAATTATTCTTCTTGGTAGCTTTTTCATTCCCTTACAGTTTGGTGCTCTGGTCAGTTATGCTTGTAAGCCATTGAATTATATCTATATTACTTATATTTTCCCTTCTCCTCCACCCCTCTCAGGCAAAATTATTACAAGCTCAAGTTGCCTGGCAAACTTGTCCTGTTTCCTTGCCCAAATCAAGGGCACAACTAACAGAAAGAGAAGATAAAGGAACCCAAACCATTGGACTTTTTTACCCATCCAGCAAACTGTTGGAAAAGAAGGAGCTTGAGCTGATTTCACAAAAAGAAAAGGTGGAAAAGATGAGTGATCATAAGCCTCTCCTGACAGCCATAAGTCCTGGAAAAGGTTAGAAGTTCTGAGTTTATGATTTCTAAACAATTTATGACCTTGCTTTTTTTTCTTGAAAGTATTATAGTGTATGGAATGTGGCATCAATGGAACACTGATTCACATCTTTAAAAGTCTGTGTTTCCACCAGCCACTTGTAAATGCACTGCCTTAGAATTCAATCACTGATCTCCACCAATACCTAAAATAAAGCTATCATCAATATCAAAATTTGGGTTACTGAGCCCTGTGCAGCCTTACTGAATTGGTAGCACTTTGATTTCTTCAGATGCCACAAGACTGGAGGCAGGTGTCCTGTATGAGAATTGGAAACCACTGAACAGCTCCCAGTTCCCAGCAGCCTCCCCAGCCCCTGCCATGTGAACTTCTGGCAGAGCTGTGATGGCACCTGCAGGGATACTGATAAACAAAACTCTGAGGCACAGAGGGTCAGAGCTCTTAAAAATATGATGAAGCTCATCTACATGAGCAACTTATTTGGAGTGTTGCTGTGGAATAACTTATAGAAGCTTCAGAAGCAAAGAAAACTGAACTAGAGGAAGGGATTCATAATAGGATTATAAACACATCACTCATTGAAGAGCCTTTCCTCTCACACACTACAGTAGGAGCAGTATCAGTAGTGCTGACAACTTTCTTTCACAGTGAGTTTTGTGGTCTCTTTGTCTTGTCATCTTATCATAAATCTCCCATACCTTCTCAATGGTGTCTCATGGGCAGCTCCTCACAGCACTGGCTCCTTCTTCACAGCACAGCCAACAAACTCCAGCACTCTCCTCACCCAGCTAACCCACCCTTCTATAGCACTCATCATTATTGGACACAGCTGTGGCCTAAAGGGGCCTGTTCCTCATCTTTGGTGATTAGTACAGCTGCAACTCCTCAGGTGTGAGACTACCTTCTGTGCTATTCTCTTACATTCTATCCCTCCACAACTTTGTTCTTTGTGGAATCACTTGGCTGCTTGCTGTCATTAAATGCTTGCCATTTTTAGAGGTTTTAGTTTTACGATCCTGAGAAATCTTGAGCTTTCTGGATCCCAAACCCTTGAAGACAGTCAGTATTAATTAGGGATCTAATAAATGGCTCAGTGGGCAAAATTGTCTTTAATCTCACAGGGCAGTCCAGCTGGGCAATCCACAGGATTAATTAATTTTAAATCATTACAGCACCAAACCCTGGTTTAGAGGAGCAGTTACTCTTTTGGATCCACTTTCTCATCTAGCTCTCTTCAGCAATCAGATGATCAACCCCTCAGGCTGTTACCAGAATTAATTTTCTATTGGGTAGTAAAAGTTGGTAATGAATGTTAGAAATTCCTCTTTTGACTCTATGTGTCTGTATTCAGATGGCCTCTAATTCTCAAAATAATCTGGGGAAATCTGTTTTCCTCCTCCCTTCCTCTGAAATGTGACATGTTCTCTTAGGCATCACTGTAGGAAATACTTGACTCAACATGTCAAGGAGCTTAATTTAGTCAGAAATAAAACAGGATTAGCTCCTAATAGTGCAAAGAAAACAGCAAAGTCACACTGAATATTTGTATATCTTCGTCAGAAACACAGCTCTTGACTTGTGAGTGAGAACTGCTGTCACTGGGAAAGGTTGGGCAGAAATTCTGAGCTGCTTTTGAATTCTTTTGACTTTTACCCACTTAGCAGAGGTAACTTTGTTGAAGTTGCACTGTGTAATGTATTCTCCTTTAGATCCTGCCAAGGACTGAGGAGCTAATTTCATTCCATAAATCAATAAATGTCTCTTACAGTCAGTTCATGCTGAGTCGTATACATGGCTTGAAACTATCTGTATCAACAAGACCATGCACTATCACCCAGGAAAATCTTGTTTATTTATGTCAAATATGACAATTAGTTCTTCAATTAAAATAGGATCAGACATTTGATATTCAAGTTTTTAAATACAAGCAATTAAATAAAATGGTGGAGGTTATTATTTCTTGACCCTATCAACTATTAACTAACCTTTTTATGTGTGAAGATTAAAAAAAAAATTAAACAGTTAAGAAAGGGGCAAACAACAGCAGTACCAAACCACTAATCCTCTGGTGTATGCTGTATTTCTTTTATTTGCTGTACTTTCAGTCTGTTTTGAACAGGAACCAAGACATTTACCAGGTAAACATTACAAAGAACTTCCCTTTTCTACTCTAACAAAGGTTAAATCAGTGTGATATAGGTATAACGAGATCTAATAGAACATCAACCATGCAAGAATATGTTCCTGACCATCTGGATTTTTTCAAATAAAATCTGGGGATCTGGGCTAGTTGTGAAGCACTTTATTGCAAATAATACTGACTTCTATGGAGAGATCACTCAGCAAGTAGTCTATTTTAGATGTTTTAAACACTGCTTTCAGCTTGTATTAGTGTTTGGGAACAATTTATGTTGTTCTGCGGATCCTTCTTTTTCTATTCATTTAAAGCTGCTTAACAAGTAAGATTTGTTGGTTTAGTTTGTCATAGCATCATTTGTCAACCTTGAGTCTTCTAAGCACAAAACTCCTTGTGCCTTTTCTTTATCTTGTAAAAGCCAGAGCAGCACTTTCCTTCTCGCTTGGTCTCTTTTCACTGTTTTAAGCTCCACTTAACATGAAGGAAAGGATAAGGTCAGAGCAGCTGCATTGTGTAAGTTAAATGATGTTACCAAGCCTACACAGTTTATTTACAACAAAATGAATCATGCTCTGTATTTACCATGAGGATGCTAAAAAAGAAAATCAGCCAGATCCTGAAAACAATCAGTTAAAAATGAGAACAAGTCCATTTGTTTTTTTCTCTGATGAAAACAAAATGTAGCTGTGGAATTGCCTGGACAGGAGATGCAAAAAGCTCTAAATGGTTTAAGATGAGTTTTTAATCCAGGCACATTCAGCCCCTCATGGTTTGTGCCTTCTATCAGCATAAAGGAATGCTGACTCTCTCCCAGCAATCCTGACAGGCAAAAGAGCAGCAATGCTTAAGCTTTTAATATGCTCTTACATACAGAATTGAAAGGAATTCATTTGGAGGATAATTTACACAGACCAAAATGTTGTGTATCCTGAGTTTCTGTGTTTGCAGTTTCCAGATTTGGATTATTGTTTCCTGTCAGTTATCCCAAATCAACTAAAAATCAGTTCAATAACACATAATTGCTTAATTGTAATATTTTACTTCTTTTCTTATGATCTGGAGTAGTGTGAGATTTTTCCCTTCACATAGAACCAGTTTTGACTGCTAAGGATCATTCCAAGACATGGCTTTGTTGTGAATAGAGGGCCCTAAGGGTGAATTATAACTACAGATAAAACAGTGTTTCACCTGGCTTTTTAGGGTATAACTTCCTTCTCATTTTCATTATTAGATGAATTTTCTAAATATTTTTATCCCAATGAAACTGTGCTATCTTTTAAATCTTCCATCACTTGACTAGAAGGAATGTTAATCACATTTAAGGATTTTTCTCCCTGTGAACAGGTTACTGGAGAAAACAGCTGGATCATGTTTGTGCTCATTTAAGAAGCTATGCCCAGAACAACCTTGAATTCAGAACACTGATTGGAGAACCTCAAATGGGAAAGGTAGGAAGGAGCTTGTGAGTAATATCTCCCTATGGAGGGTCATGAAAAGATTATTGTGGCTGCTACATAAACACTGGAAAAGTAAATGTCTCCCTTTTCTTTAGATGTTGATCTGTTTGTCATTTGTCTTGTTTGGTTGTTCCATTTTTTGGTTAGTCTTCTCCTAAAGACTTTTTTCTGCTTTTTTTCCAATGGCAATTTCTATTCTCTAACCTAAGAGCTGTAAGGGGAGTGAGAAATCCTTTGCTCAGCTGCTTTTATATGGTAAGAAGGTGGAAACCTTCTAGGACTCTTTCCTAAGGAATAGATACTCCAGTAGATACTTGCTATCTGATTTCTATATTCACTGAGACCTACTGTGCACCAGGATGTCCAGAAGCTGCAATGCAACTACAAGAGAATATCTGCTTAATAGAGTTGAGATACAGTCTATTGCAACTTATTTCCTCTGCTAGAGGATTCAAAGAATATAAAATTGCCTAGGGAAGGCTATTCCTGCTGCTTCTGGCCTTTTGTTAGTTTATTAGTTTATTATTTACTAAAAGCAGTGCCCCCAGAAGTAACAAATGGCTCAAAGCAGATGCCAACTATCTGGGTTTAATGCTGCTTTTTCAGTTTTTCATGTGGATTAGAAATATATTCAACCTTACCTCAAAATTCTTGACCAGCTGCAATATAATCTTCATTCCACCTCTTTACAATCCCCTGTGCACTCATTTTTGTATGACTTCCATAGACTTATTGCCAGCAGTACTGTCTCAAGGAATTGATACACAAAGGTACCAAAGTTTTAATACAGACTGATGTCACTAAAGCGGCCACCAGTTCTCCTGGATCTGGGAGTCCCAAGAACAACACAGCCTTTTATGCAGCTACAAAATCTCAGTGGAGAATGACTGAACTTCCATGAAATGCAGCCTTATGGCAGTTTTGGATTTCAGTTGTTATGAAATTTCCAGTTTCTCAAAACACACCTGCCCCTTTCTCATTGACATGGGAAGTGTTGGTACAATATCACAGGGAGGCAAAGGCCACATCTGTGATTTTGTGCATTGGCTGCACAAGAAACACCATCAGCAAGAATTATTCTTTAAAGTACTTCTGTGGGGTTTTTTTGCTAAGATATCCTAATGGCTGCTCTTTCCTTTTAGATCAATTGTGCCACCATCTCTGAAGATGACTATGAAGTCAGCATTACATTGAATTTTGCTGCTGTTAAAAAGGTCAGTTCAGGGGATGGGGCCTGTTGAGAGGCAGCTGATCTAAAGCTGTCACTAGAGCAGTGTAATGCTGATATATTTTAAATTCAGGTCTAAACAAGAAATGCTTTTGTTCAGAGGGTGTTAACTTACCTCTTCAGAGAAAATAATCTTTTTGTTTCTCTGTTGGAGCTGGATGAACAGGTATCTTTATCTGATTAAGCCAGACTTCATGGTTATGTTGCTATCATCTCACATTTTGTTGGTTTGCTATTAGTATTAACTGTCTTCTTTCAGCTGATGTTGTTTGATGATTCTAGCACCTCTTAGCCTTTGATCTCAGAACCTGCTTTCCTTCAGCCTGCAAAGTGTGCTCTTAAAAATTAAGCTTAGTAATTTGCAATAGTTTGGAGATAACTTTTGTCAGAGCTCCAGTTAGGTCTATTCAAAATCTGGAATCTCTATCTCAGGAATCACCATGTTCCAAAAATCACAACATCCTCATTTCCAGCTTTTCAAGATGAAAATCTACCATTTCAAAAATCCAAAATTCGCACTGCATCTCTTGTGTGGGATCTTGGAAAGCTTACCTTGCCATGTGAGGCCTGAAAAACTGTATCACATCATTTCAGAAGTGGAATTTCTCCAATGGTAGAAACACTTTCATTTAGATGAGAATCTTCATTTCATTAACTGAGGTTGTATCACTTTTTTTCTAAATCAAAAGAAATACCTAACACAAGGTTCAGAAAAAATTGCTACATAATTTTGCCTCAAAACAGAGTTTAATTACATATGATAAGGTCTTGTGGTAATTTGACACTGATATTCATAGCCTATGTATTTTCTCATAGGCAAGTGTTGTGCCACTAACATTATAGCAGCATTACATGATAATCTTAGTAACTGCCTGCATTTGATGATTCTACAGGATATTCATCCTAAGAGAGCAGTGAAGTTCAGCAATTACCTGAGTCCTGGAACAGAACTCACAGATGGACAGGATGGCAGTCAGACTAATTTTGGTGAGATTTTTTTTCCTCCCTGTCTTTACAGTAGACCATAAATAGAGCAGTGAAGAATACAGAAGTAGTGCTTGGAAGCTCAAACACAAAGGCAGGCAAACATTCTGTGCCTATTTAAGTTGGTCTTTTAAGTCTCAAAACATGTCCAAGTTGAGATTTAAGCAATGTACAGATGCTTTCAAAAATTCCTAGGAACTTGATCCCTGGAGAGCTGAGGAGAGCAGTGAACTGCAGCCACAGGTCACAGCAGTGCTTTTATTATAGCACTAAAACTTTAGATGTTTCACGTACTCTCTTACAAGAAGAACCATAAATATCAATATTATCTCTACTTCTGCGCTCTGCCAGGGACTGCCAGCTCTGGCACATTTGACAGAGATGAGAAATTATGAAATACATTCATGTAGAGATGTTGTTAAACTGCAATCTCCCACTGGTGTCAGTAACAGCTCAGCATTTTGGGCATCTCATTTTGGACTTAGGTTTTCATTAAATCAACCAGTTGTAAAGTCAGCATTACGATTCAGGAATTCCTATAGCATCATTTGACATATTTAATTCACATGTAAGATTCATCCACTTTGTGCTTCCAGTCTGAGGCTTGGCAAGAGGCAGTCACTGCACTGGGAGCTGTGCAAACCTTTTGTTAAAACCAGTTTGAACTGCAACAAGTATTTCATCACATTCTCATGTGGAAAACTGATAAATACTGCTTTGATTTTGGATAAATTATTTCCAGATCTCTGCTCCAAGTTCTAGTTAGGATACTAACTTTGCTTTGAATTAACACTTGTTTTCATTTCTGGTAGGCAGAGATGATCCTAATCTCTTCGATTCAAGAGGCAAAATAAAGAGAACCAAGTCAAAAACATTCATGGGACAGGAATCTAAGCTCTCTGTAAGTATCCTCTGCAAATACAGGAAAATAGATTCACAGAGCAGCACTAACATGCAGGAGGGCATCCAGGCATTAAAACAGAAAGGTTTTAATCCTGACTGGGGGCAGGGGATAAAAGTCCAACTTAATATAAAACCTAGACATTGGTAGTGACATTTAGTTCAGAACTGAAAATAACTAATTTATTTTTCTCAGAGTTTAATTAGATTTATTTCTCTCATTTTGAACCCTTTCAATTTTGACACTGCATTAGCCTAAGGACTGTTGCAGTGATTCTCTTACAGATTTTTTTCAGAAGCAACATCAAATGGAGGTATTGTCATCTTCCCTTAACTTTACAACATTTAACTCCACAGAGGCTAGTTTAATTCAAGAAGCAAGGATTCACTTCCCCTGGAGACCAAATTTCCTGAAGAACTGTCTACTAAAGGGATTGTCAGTAATGACATGGAAAATTTCAAAAGGGAAATGTACATTAATCTAAGCTTGGATCAGTCAGCCAACTCAACAGGTGGGAGAAGATACAGAGCTCTGTGATGAGTCCAGAGATAAAAATGCTTGGCCAAGTGACTGAGCTTTCAAAATAAGAAAAGGTTGAAAGCTGGGAAGAAATAAAAGGAAAAGGTTTTAGGTTTTGTTGTTTGTTTGTTAAGATTTAGTAAATTCACTGAAGCAAAACATACATATTTTTAAAACAAAATACTTCCACAAGTTCTGGAAGCTTCAAACTTTACTCCTAAACATGTAGCCATGTTTAATTTTACTGTGCTGAGCAGATCTTTGTAGAGCCCTGGAGAGCTGCATTGCCATAAAGTGAATAATTTGCAGACACACGTTGCTGAATGAAGACCTCAGTAGTGAGATATTAGCCAGGGTTACCCAACACTTGCTCAGGTTCAGAAAGACATTCCCAAAGAAGTCAGGGATTAGTAACTGAGGCTCAGATACATCAAATTCTTGCCACAGTGTGCATTTTGAACTTTCATTCCATGCAGAATCTGGCCCACTTACTTGTATTTTCCCTGTGTGAAATGTTCCTGGCTGTTGTGTCTCCACAGCCAGAGTCCAGACAGCTGCTGGATGAGCTGGGTCAAACTGGGAAAGGAAGAATCACCTTCATAGAACAGTTGCTCAGTGATGTAAGTAACACTTGCTGGAGTTTCCTTTTTCAACTCTTTGGCTGTCTACTGCATGAATATTAGCCTGGAATGCAACTTCAGCTTGATGATTAGGAGACAACAGCCTTGCAATACCAGGCTTCAGATTGAAAGAGCATTTAGAGAAGATGGAGCCTGTTTTACATTTACAGATGATCTCCCTAAATCTCTATTTGGTCAGTGGATAAGGCAGTCTTCTCTGGGTTTGTCAAAGCCAAACAAAAAAAAAAGTATTAGTTTTATAATTTATGATCATGTCCTCTGTATAGCAAAGGCAAGCATAATCTCTGTGTTTCTGCTCTGGGATCTGATTTGGCTACTGTTACACACATTAACTCTGGCTTTGAGCTAGGAGACAAACATTTTCAGAAAAAAGCAAAACAACACACTTTGAACCTCCCTCTGTCTTGAGCACAAAGCCCATTTGCCAACTTGAACTGGCCTAACACAAAAGCGAGGTGGAAGCTGAAGAATCTGTGTGGTTTTAGCAGCCCCCTTTGCCTGTGCTCTGTTCCAGGGAGCTGACCCCAACTCCCTGAGCCAGGAGGAGCTGCCCTGCCCTCACAGCTGCTGTCCTGAACAAGCACACAGGAGCCATCTCCCCTCTGGTGCAGAAAGGGGCTGACAGTCACCAGCAGTCAGGGCCGTAGTGAGTTCCGATCCTCTGCCTTGGCTCTTGCCAACTTTTAACAAAAGAAATCACACATGCTCCAGTTTCAGAGAGAACTAAACCCCATCTCTTCTCCACAAATATGTTCTTTCAAGGACACTATCCACACTCCGTCTTCCACTTGACAGCTTTGAAGATTTCTCTGTTATAAAAGCTGCTGTTCTATTCACTTCCTTCCTCCACCCACTTCAATTTAATGTGATAAACATCACCAAAGCCTAAACATCACACTTCCTATGTGTTCTCTACCCTCCTATTCATCTTCCTAAGTTTTATTTGCCAAGTTTCCTCAGGTAGTAAGTGCATTGCTCATTCCTCCTGTGCAGGCACAAGAACACAGCTCTCCACGAGGCAGTTCTGCTGGGACTGGAGGGAGAGGAGGGCATCCGAGCCCTGTTAGGGTAGGTACTGTGGCTGGGCCCAGAGCCTGCCCTGTGTCCCAGTGGGAAGCAGCATCCAGAAATTCCAAAGTTACTCCACATCAACATTCACCTACAAGCCACTTCATCATAAGTGCACTGAATTGAAGCAGTTTAAACCAATGTGTTCTGTATCTACAGCTGCAATGCAAGTGTGCAAAAGAAGAATGCAGCAGGGCACTCAGCGCTGGATTTGGCTGTTGCAGCTGGAGATAATAAGGTTATTTCCCTGTTCCAAGTAAGTGTGGATAGAGAGCACTGAACAAACTTATGTGACACGGGAACAGTGTTCTCATCAATGTGTTATTACAGCAAACTTAATCCCCAAATAAAGTTGAAGGTTCTTTGACTTTGGGAGCACCTGACCACGTGTGTCCAGTTCTGTCTACAGAATCCACGACCCTGGATCAGCTTGGGCCCTGTAACAGTCAGATAGTTTCTCCAAGATTCCCCCATTCCTTTCCAGCAGTTCAGAGCACAATTCCCCTCTGACTGCACTCTATCCTGCAAATTTTCTTTTCCTTTCGAAGCAAAGGGACAAACCAAACCTTCCCAGGCACAAACATATTTCAATGTCTCTGAAATGTCTGTAATGCCTGATGAACACTGACACTTGAGCAACAGCACTGCAAGCTGTAACTGATGAGCTTAATTTCCTTTTTGATGTTAAAACTGCAGCCCATTGCAGTAAAGGTCAGAGTCTTGTCCTCCAGAAAAATGAGTAAAACTACTTTGTTGTTCTGCCTTCAACTTTTATTTATAAATGCATCAACACGAGGCAGCAGCCAACTACAGACAGAAGTTTACAAGAATACCAGGCACACTAAGGTGTGGTATAACTCAATGTTATTAGCCACAATCCTAAATCCCTGAAGTATTTTTTAAACTCCTTCTCCTTTCTATGTCCCAAAGTATCTAAAAGCATCGATATATTCAGTACAAACATGGAAATGCACGTCAGCTCCTATGAGAAATACAAGTTTTAGCACCAGAACTACCAGTATCTCTATAAGACAGCAATACCTCTAAACAGGTAGATTTACCAAAAAAAAAAAAAAAAAAAGTAAACCCACAAATAATAATCCTTTAAAAACCAGCAGAAAAATTAGGAGAATCCTTGCAGAAAAAGATTTTGTATGCAGTGCATCAAACCCCAGGTACCTCCCAGACAGAGTGGGAGGAGTGAAGCAGAATTCCCTCTGCTTCTCAGGGACAGCCAGTCTGGAAGCAGCCTCAGGAAACACGGCCATTCAGTCACAGGGCACTGCCACAGCATGTGGACAAGACAGGTGTCACTGGCAACTATGAAGCTGCAGCAGTCTAGGCCAGATTCTTTATACTACAGCGCTGGATCTTGGCTCTATCTTCAACCTTGGTCATCTGCTGAGAAACCTCTTTTTTCTGCAAAGAGTAAAAATAATACGTTGTTACTGTCTACCACTAAGCGGAGTATCATTCAGCTTCGAGGAGGAAGCAGGATACATCCTACATAAAGCATGGGGCTGAGAACCAGGAAAGGGAACAGCGGCTGATGCAGCCCGAGCCTGGATGCAACAAAGCACTTTGCACAAAGCCTTGTGGCAAGGAACGAGGCCAGCTGAACAATTCAAAGCCAAGATGCCGTGTACGTACAAGTGCCTTTCTCGTACGCATTTTTTCCAGCTTCAGGAACTCCTGCACCGTCAGGTTAGGAGGTTCTTTCTGAAGAGAAAGAAAACCACAGGCCGCAGTGTGTTTTTTGTGCTCCTCCCTGAAAAGAGGCGAAAAGAAAGAGAAAATAAAAGAGGAGGCAGCAGCTCCCAGTGAGCCGCACGCTCTCCCTGCCGAGCCCCTCGGTTGCCGCCAGCGGCTGCCCCGGTACTCACAGCGGGTCGTCGTCGGGCTCCCAGCCCTCCAGCTCCTTGAGGCAGTAGAAGCACTGCGCCACGTCGGGGCTGTTCTCGCTGGGGCTGTGCACGAAGCCCGCCGCCGCCATCTGCGGGCACACGGGAGGCCGTCAGCGCCCGCCCGGCCCCGCTCCGCTCCCGCCGCCCCGGCCCCGCCGCCCCGGCCCCGCGCTCACCCGCTCGGGCGTGCAGGCGCAGCCCTCGGTGAAGGGCCAGTTGTGGAAGGTGGCGGCGCGGACGGAGTGGAAGTAGAGCCGCCACCCCTCGGGCAGCAGCTCCCGGCCCGCCATGGCCCCGTTCAAACGGCTGCGCGCGCGGGGCAGGGCGGGAGCGGGGCGGGCCCGCCGCCCTCACGGAGCCCTCAGGGCGCCCGCGCAGCCGGACCAAAGGAAGCCTTTTCCTTGTGGCAGCGAATCAGAGCTCGGGAAACAGTCGGGATTTGCTCCCCCGGTAGGAAAGGATGAGGTTCCGCCTTTATTGCTGGGACAGCCGTGCTTTGTTAGGCAGTGCTTGGCTCCTCGGGCAGCGCGGTGTTGGCTCCTCAAGCGCAGCTCGGGTGACCCAGCAGCCGGGCTCCCGAGGCACCAGAGGGAAGCAGAGGGCTGGAAACACCGTTTGTCCGCTTGTTTCACTGCGTACCTTAGAAGAACCTCACCCCTTGCAAAGCCACGGCTCCCACCCCGAGGATCTCTTCACTGCCTTTGAGGATCTGCGGTTAAACGAGGGACCTGGATAAAAGAAGGTGGCTGCAGCTCAGCAGGTGACACAGGGCTGTTATAACAGCGTTGTCACTTAGCAGTCCCTGAGGGACAAAGCCACAGAGCAAGGTGGTCCTCAAGATCTTCATGGTCACCTTTGAGAACACAATGCACAACCATGATCTTCTTCAGACTGCTTTGCATTTCCTAACTCTGTCTGGAAAGGAGGAGCTTGCTACGGCCTGTCTGTGTGTGCCTGCTCTGGGGGTGCCCGTAGGGAAATGAGTTTCTTGCCTTGCTCAGCTGCCCACACATATCCTCTTATGGCCATACTGGAGTTTGCTAGATTCCAATGAAATAAGATGATGGAGAGACACCTTAATAAACAGTATGACTACAGACAAGCTTTTCCAAGGGAAGGGCTTTAATTCCATTCATAAAGACATATATTTCTTTTCTTTCAAATTCCAGCTAACTCATAACATTAAGAACATTGAAAATTTTCACAGTCATGAAACAGGCAGAAATGTGCATGGATGTTCAGGCACACAACCCTTGGCTGGGCTGGTTTTCCTTTCCACTACCACTGGTTTTGTGTTGGTGATGATGGACACTGGCTACATTAAAACATACTTTGTGTCCCTTTCTCTTCTGTTACCAAAATGAAGACTCCACTAAGGCAATTACTGCTATAGTCAGGTAGCCAGCAGGTACACACAGCAGATTAAGGACAGAGAAGTCACATTTGGTGTGTAGCTCTCTGTGGGCTGGATGTAAAAGGACCATCCCAATGGATGTGATCTGTAGTTAAAATGCCCAGCCTGGCCTTTGGTCTGTGCAGCTTTCTGTTCATCTGCACTGCAAGTCAAGCAGAGAGAAGCTGCTACATCGTGGAAAAGGACAAGAGCCACTACCAGAGAAAGCGTTTGAGGTTGTATTTTTAAATTCTTGGCTATTTCTATTTATTCTTTGCTAGGTGAGCCTAGGTGCTTCCAAGACCTAGATCTGGACCACCTCTGCCCTCTCCTCCTCCCTCCCAGCTTCGAGCAGACTGCTTCTACAAATCAGCATTTCAAACATCCCCGCTGACTTTTGCTCTGGGTTTCTGCCGGCAGGAGGAGGTGGGTGCTGGAGCCTGTGAGGCTGCTCTGAGGCTAGAGGTGTGCCCAAAGGGCTGATCTGCAGACCCACAACCACAGAGAGGTGGAAGGATTCAAAGAGCTGATCTGGCAGCTGTGGTGCCCTGCCTTGCCTAGACACAAACGCACCTGACACCGTTCCTGAACACAAAACACGGCGCGCTACGAGAACCACACTGAGCACGGGGCCGGGAGGGCAAGGGAAGGGGCAAAACAAAGGAGTCTCCTCTGAGCCTTGCACTTGGGATAACAGGAATGCACACATCCTTCAGTATTCCTGAAACGTGGTTCCAGGACTATGGTTCTGGCACATGCAGAACTTTCCTAACATTAACATCCAGCTACAGGCACCAATACCTTATGTCCCTTCACAGACTCAAGACAGTTCCTAACAAAGCAATCAAACCACAGAAACACTGAATGGTTTAGGTGTTCATTTTTTGCTAACAAACAAAAACAGAGACAAACAACCTGCAACATTTTTTGGACAAGTTTCAAAACTTGAAATCCATGGGGCCCCTCTGAAGTGAGAAACACTTTTTTGTTTGGTATTTTTGTTTGCTAATGAGGCTCTCCAAAGTAACAGTGGCAGGAAAAGGCCCTGTAAGGAATTCAATTTTCCAGTGGTTTCAGTGTACCCTAGAGTTGGCATTTCCAGGCCTCTCCCCTTGGAGCACAGGAATCAATCCTTTTGGATTGCATTTCTCCACACACAACAGCTCACTGCTGACATCCAAAGTCCTAGGGATAAACACACCAGCGTGTTGCAGCTCTCCTGTGGCAGCCAACATCCTCCACCAAAAGCTGGGGGAGTTTTTTGGATGGATTGGGCTTTTCCCCAGAGCCCTCCCGCAGCTCAGCGCCGCAGCCTGAGGAAGAAGGCGTGCTTGCACTCCTTGCTGTCCAAGGGGTAATACTTGTCATAAAAATCCAAAATGTACTCCTCAGTCTTAAATCCAAACTTCTGGTAGAGCAGCATAGCAGGGTTGCTTGCAGAGACGTGAAGGGTGACGTCCTTGCCCATGCAGGTCTGCCAAGGGAGGAGGAGAGGAACAAAAAGGAGATATCACTGCAAGAGAACGAGACAGCCTCTGGGGGAATGCGGAGGTGAGCAGACTCATCAGCTCAGGGATCCAAGGTACTGAGGAAATGTGAGAAAAGTCACAGGAGTTACCACACATAGCAACAGCAAAGGGAGGGCTGCTGCTGCTGCTCCTCCGAGCCTTTGTTTCTGGGAAACATGGATTCTCCGACAATGAAAGGTTTGGGATTGTAATTTGTCATCTGCCCATTGTAAATTACTAAAGTAATTGTTAATTAAAAATAATCTTGGTGTACAGCCCTGATCTCAAATACAATGGCCTGAAGAAAAGACAAAACATGCCAGAGGATCAGGCTCTGCACTCCTCCCTGTCAGCAAACAGAGCTGAGCTCTCTGGGACCGCCTGAGCACCTCTGTGCTGTCACGCTGGAATTCCTGCCTATCCCACCCAGCTCCTCTCCCATCCTTCAGGGCACAGCACTCGCCTCCTGAGAAGGCAAGAAATTCAGTTCAGACAGCAAATAATAGCATGGCTGAAGTTACCTTGAAGATCCTAAATTATTCTAACCAGCAACACTCTGATTAAGATGCTGAAATAATTTATTTTCTGCTTTCATCAAGTGATTTAATAGCATTCCATGTATATTGAGTGCATGGTAACTCTAAAGTAGGAACAGTAATACCCTCTAGGAAATCTCCAAGATAATACATTCAAGGGGAAAACTCTCAGGAATTTAGGGAGGGAAGGAAAAAAAGAAATAATTGGAAGCTGTTTTGGGGAAAAGAAAATTTGAATGAGATCATTAAGAAAATGCAGTTTATTCCTCTAGGACAGATGCATGAGAGGATAAATTTTGACACCAAAACCAGCCACCACTATTTGCATCAAACTATTTTCCTGTTAAGTTATGCTGTTCCCAAGAATTCAGCCCCAAATTCAGCACACTGATCCCAAAGTCAGCCACCTACTCTTAATCCAAGCAGAGCATCCAAGTGTCTCAAGCTACAGAGAGGAGACCCCAAGCCCAAGGAGGCTGGAGACTAAGGAACAGAAGGTCACAACCACCACTGTTCCACAGGACTAAAGCCCTTCTGCCACTGCCAGAAGGGCAGCAATGGCAAAACAAACCTCATGTGAGCCAAACATACAGTGCTGATCTCTCATTGCTAGCGTGCCTAATCAGACTCTGATCTCTCAAATCTGCTTGGCTTTTCTCAACAGGGAACTTCATGCAAGCAGGATTAGGTTAATTGATGTGATACATCCTACAGAAAGGTGTGAGCATTTTCTGTGGCTGACTTGCCAACTCCAGCATCCCACTCTGCTGGAGAGGGAAGTCTCTGAGAGTCCACCTGCTGGATCCCTACAAACCTTGGCGCCTGTTCCCACTGGGTGTTGACATCTCACATCAACACACTGAGCTGAGGGCAATTTCCTTCAACACTTGACACAGAGCTGCCTGGGAAATGCAAGGGGTGAGTTTAAAGAATATTGATGAGAGGCCTGTGTCAGCACTGCAGAGAGCTGTGCAGGTAGCAGAGTTACCCTCGGGCAGCCCAGGAGCACAAAGTGCTTTTCCAAACCAGGGATCACTTTCCCCAAGGCTCTGCCAGCACTCCCTACTTTGCTTGAGCCAAGTAAGAAAGAGGATAAAACAGTTTCAATGGTGAGTTTTTGTTAGTGAAGCTCATCTTGACTACAATGTTTCCCATCAGCAGCTCTGCCAAGAGAGTTCAGGGAGTGGTAAAACTGTGGAGTTGGGCTCTGTAAAAGACATACCTTACTCATCTTTACTCACAGTTAAGCTGCCTTTCCTGCAATTTAATTCAAGAAAGTCAGTGGAATTAAGACCACTTAAACTTCATTAAATCTCTGAATGAATACTGTTATTCAACTCCTTTAGTATCACCCGTTTAGTCAGCTGAGATTAATTTCCCAAGTATCCCTGTGGAACAAGGCCCATTTTAAACAATGAGGTTGCAAACACTCCATCATTAACTCAGCTGTATTTGAACCAGAGGATAAGAGTGAAAGTGAGTGATTGAGATCAGTAAGTGATTTAATGCATGGAATAACCTCCAGGTGTAGTCAAGAAAGCTGCAATAACTCTAACTGACCCTGCCCACTCTTACCTCATTTCCTCCCTAAACCCCCATTCACAGTATCCCTTGTACACAAAGTACTGAGCACTGAAGAACACAGAGCTAACCCCAAGACAGCTGAAGTGTGCAGGATCCCTCTAATTCTGAGGACATGACCAGGATGGCTGTTTTCCTAAACTCATTTTGACTTCCAAAGCAGGAGCTATTCCCCTCCCATAAACACTCACAAAAAGGGCTCTTACTCTCCAATATCTGCAGGTGTGCACACAAGGAAGAAATGAGAGCTGGTTCTTTGGCAGATTCACAGGATGATTTCATTTCATTACCTGGATAAGATGGTAAATCATAAAGGTTGCAATCCCAGCTCTTCTCCACTCAGGGTGCACCAACAGAAAAGAGATGTAAGCTTCATTGTACTTCACATCTGGCACCATAAAGCCAAAGGCAATGATAACTTTCTTGTAGAGGACAACAACGCTGAAGTCTGGGTACTGCAGGCACTCTGACAAATCAATTCCTAGGGAGAAAGAGAGAAACAGCAGTTGGAAGCACTGCAAACCAAAAGAAAAGTGTGGTTCAAATCCAGGAGTTTAAGGCTTTTTAGAAACACTCAATCTCTTCTTTTTTTCCTTTATTTCAAATTTGTGATAGCAAGAGACCACAGCAACACAGAATAGTCCAAGGTCCCTGCTAGAGCAGTCCTCTGTTACTACAAATGATGCAGCCACATTTCCCACATTTTGGGAAATCCCAGGGGTCAGGACACCCCGAGTGCAGGGGATGAACCCTGGCTTGGGAAAACCAGCTGCCTGCTCTGGTGCCTCCCCTGCCAGGTAAGCATGCAAGGGGAAAAAATGATACAACAAAACAGACAAAACAGTATCTGCTTAGCAGGGAAACTTGCATGGAAATACTAACAAAGCTGATTTCCTTTCAAATGACTCAAGGATGAAACTGAAACTTAACTCTCTTCAGTATGCAGCACGCATGAAACTGAGCTTCAGCTTTGCTAGACATAGCCTGCTATGGCTTCTGTCTTTTTCCTCCACCCTGCAGCTCTTACTGCTGTCTCTTGTGCACACTCAGCTGGTTGTGGAGCTGCACTGTGAGCCTGACCACAGCTTCCAACGCTATCAAAACACTTGCTTTTAGCATGCAAATTCTCTTATCTGGGGATGAAGTAGCCTCTCAGGCAGTAGTGCTTCTGTGAGTCAGAGGCTGGACGCAGAAAGAGACTGTGAGTTTGTTACCTTGCCTTATCACCCTGCTGCTGCAGTCCTAGAGTATCCACACAGCCTTCAGTACCAAGCAGTGCAGCTCAAGGCACTGAAGACTGACTGCCCGATAATTTGTGTGGACAGACCCAAAATGAGATGCAAGACACAGAGGACATGTGCCAGAAACGTTTGCTTCAGCCTCAAGTTGGCAATTGCAATGTATTTGGAACACAGGGTAACAAAACAGCAGAGTGTTTTCCAGCAATCCCTCTTGGTGAGAGACAAGACTTCAGAAGGCACCAGGCACAGAGAAGTGGGTGAGTTATTGCTCCAGAGTAGGCTGGGTGGAGCGAGACGTGGGAGGGATCGATTGGCAATAGGGAGCTGTGTTAATTAAGGCAAGGCTGCCCTGCCTGTGGAGTGCCTTGCAGCGTGTCTGGACAGAACACTCACTGCCCCAGGTGCCTCTGCAGGGGTGCAGTTTCTCCTGTAGGGAGATGCTTAGCTCAGGATGGTTCACCACTGGAGACACTCCCTGCCAGGGAGAGGTTTCCCGTTAGGGCACCAAGGCACTGAGACAAACAACACCTGGGAATCTCTCTACCTGGAAACCTAGTTCTGCCTTGGGAGAGGCAAGAACAGCTCTGAAAGGAAGGATTTGGAGGCATAAAAGAACTAAGTGCTGGCTTAATGATGCTCACCCAGTTGCATATCCCTGCCTCCCACCCCCAAGCTGTACCAGCTAAACCCTTTGCATCCAGGCTTTATGTTCTGCATCACTTCCTCGCTTCCCTCTCCTGCTAAACAGAACCAAGGTGCAACAATCATATCCCAGCATCAGAATTTTTTTCACCATGGAAAAGATTTGGATTCCTGTTTGGAGACTTGACAGGAGTGTCAGCTTTCTGATTTAATGATGAACAGTTCACAGTTGGGTGGAACACACCCATGCTCCTTATGTTAAATAAAACAGGGTGAGTCCTGAAGAACTTAATGAAGGTGCAACCCAACTTGGCCAGAACTTCAAATGCATTATCAGGAGAGGAGAGACTATGACAAAGCGGTTCAGCCTCTGCTGGGATTGCAAGTGTGTCTCACACGCTCTCAAACAGCTCGTGAAAGGAAAGGTGTGCCAGGTTGTTTCCCCCCACACTGTGCAATTTGCATAATGAGAAGCAAAAACAGCTCCCATCCTGACTGGGGCACATGGGCACTGCTGAACTACAGCCCTGTTGAATCACCACCAGCAAATCAAAACACAAAGCCAGCAATTACCTGGAATAAAGGTGTGTACTGTTTGCACTGGCCTTTTCTAAATTAGTCTGCTGCGTTGTTTGCTGATCAGAAGCTGATGCATGCAGCAGATGAACATCCCTGTTATTATTTCAGAACAACTAAAGAGTGCAGCCTCGTAACCACCCCCAGAAAGGGTGGCCATTGTCCCCAAAGAACCTGCAGTTCCAGAAAGGACACAGAAAAACACAAACCTAACCTTCCCACGGAGGCTTGAAGAAATAAAGGACATCACAGCAGAGCCTACAGCTGTAAAAGCAGTTCACTGAATCACAGAATAAGCTGAGTTAGAAGGGACCCTCAAGGATCAGAGCTCAGCTCCTGGCCCTGCACAGGACAGCTGCAAGAATCACACCATGTGCCTGAGAGTGTTGTCCAGACTCCTCTGGAGCAGGCTTGGAGCTGCAACCACTGCCCTGGGAAGCCTGTTCCAGTGCCCAGCCATCCTCTGGGAGAAGAACCTTTTCCTAATTCCCAACCCAAACCTCCCCTAACACAGCTTCAGAGCCATTCTATTGGGTCCTGTCATCACAGAGGAGAGATTGGTGCCTGCCCCTCTGCTCCCCCTCCTGAGGGAGCTGCAGCCCACGATGAGGTCTCCCCTCAGTCTCCTCCTCCCCAGGCTGAACAGACCGAGTGACCTCAGCCACTCCTCATACGACTTCCCAACTTTCACTCTGACATATGCAGCTTATGGCTGCTAGGAAGAAACCTTCTCACAAAGGTAATGAACAGTAATCTCTGGCATAAAACTGTTGATTTCAACCCCTGATTCTTGCAAAACATTTCACTGGATGCTTAAGTTTAGTTAACTACTAACCTACCTACAACTCCTATTAGCACCTATTTTTCTAAGTGCTGTGCTAATTAGGGCCTAATTGCCCAGTTCTTCTCAAGAGACAAAGACACCAAATCCACGCCTCCACCTCAAATACATTCCTGTAACATCAGATAAGGGGTGTCTAAGAACCAGCCAGACACCAACTGAAATAAAATTTGGCTCAAGAACATTTTTTTTTTTCTGAACAATACCACTTCTTTCTTGGAAATCCAAGGACTGGAGGAATCTTACCAGGCCAGAAGAATTCGTGACACATGGAGTTTATAGTGGGGATGTGATTAGGGCGAACATAGCAGTAATCAATGGGTGCTTCTGGCTCAGCCTTCCAGTTGAGATCATTCCTGTGTGGATTTGCCCGGATTTCTGCCAGCAGCCTGAGTTTTGGAGGCTTTGTCTCATAATCACGTCTGCCAGAAAAGTGAAAAGGAAACACAAAAAGCAAGTGAGCAACAACAACTGCCACTGCAGCTAAATGGGTACTGCCCATGAAATATCTTCTGACATGCTCAACTTTAGGAAAATAAAGAACAGTCTCCATTCACATGGGGAAGCAGCCCCAGGCTCAGCCAAAACACCCTTGTGCTAGAGGCCAGGACACTTGCCAGACCCACAGCATGTCCAGCCAGTCTTTCCTTACAGCCTGAGCAAGGAAATCACAGCTCTGACCCAAGAGCAGGTGCAACTTGCTTTAAATGGCTACAGCAACGCCCTCTCTGCCCTTGCCCCCTCTTGGAGATTCCCCTTCCCAATGCAATCCGTTCACTACTCAGCTAAATCCAACACTATCCCTCCAGGGTTACCATGGTGCACTGGGTTGTACTTTGAGGAGGAGTGAGGAGCACTGCCCAAGAAAGGTGTCCTCTCCGTGGGCTGGCGGTGCACAAGCCAAGAGCAAGCTCAGACCCTCTGTACCTGATGTAAGGCTTAAGGACACGGGAGGTGTAAGGGCTGACAATACTGTGGTCTGCCAGCAGGTCCTCCGAGCCTACCAGGCGGTACAGGAACTTGCTTGTCTGCTGGCGGTATCCCTTCGTGGCGGGCAGCATCGTCTGCATGCACAACAAATGCACAACAATTGCAGGCAGGTCAGGCAGAGACTGAACACATGGAGGGACAGTAAGGGCCTCTCAGTGTGACAGGGTGGATGGAGCACGGTGGTGCCACCTCTGGACTCTGCTGAGCACTCCCAGATTTGGAACCCAAACCTAAAAGTGCTGCAGGTCATCTCCCTCCTACACACATGGAAGAGCACCCACCTGTCTGGGTACTTCCAGGCCTCCAGCACCAGCATTTGGGCAGGGCTGGAGTACAAACACAGTGACATTTGTGGTGCTGACACTGACAGATAGCAGTGCTGAACCAGCATGTCCCAAGAAGAAAGGGACTTAGGAGAGCATTGGTGGGCACACAGCCACAAGCCAAAATGAGTCTTGTTCACGTGATCCTTTTCACTCTAGGGGTCAGATAACCTCAATGTGTCACTGCTGGCTGCAGCAAAAGCTTTAAAATAACCAGTGCCAAAAGCTAACTTAGATTTGGGAACACCCACCTGGTATCTATCCAAGATCCTGAAGTCCTGGCTAGTAGTTCTATATGTTGCTTGCCCTACTGGGGACCTGGAGACACCACCTTCTTTGGCTCCATAAATCCCATCAACCAGGAGCAGTGCAGCATTCACAACCTGGTCCAGGTCAAAGAGTGGGAGCCCTCTCTCCCTCTTGGCCTGCCTGACCAGCAGCTTGCGCCTCAGCCTCCGGGCCTCTGGGGTCATGCTCAAAGCATTGGGACAGGCTTCCAGTCTCTTCAGCAGCAGCTTCTCCTCATAGATGCTAACTGAGGTGTGCTTGGGAACTCTGGGTTTGGCATCCTTCTCCAGCTGTGACTTCCCCTTGTCTCGTCCTCTCACCTGCAAGGGTGTGTTTGACTCTTCAGGATCTTCACTGTCACCTTCCATCCGTTCTGTTTTTTCTTCTTCACTCTCCACCTCTTGCTTGATTTGCTCAGCTGTCTTCACTTTTTTCCTGCTTGCTATCATGGTGCCAGCACCAGCTGTCCCACTGGGAGGGGGCACATACTCTATTCCAGGGTCTATGACTCCATCTCCTTCCATCTCCTCATCATCTGTAGAACAGAGCAAAATAATTCGAGGGAAAGAAAAAATAATTTAAACATCAAAGTCTCATTTCAAAAACGGTTATCACAGCATTTTCCTGGTAAGGAACAATAATGTGGGTTTACCCAACACATTTCATTTTCTGTGTACTACCAGATCTCCAGATTTTGGATGGGAGATGCTGAAAGGAGTCCAATTTCAGGACACAGAATCAATCCTGCTCCTAAAGTGTCTTGTAGTTTGGCACCTGGAAACAGTGCCCCTCCTGAGCTGCAAGCACATGTTCTTTGAGGAACGTTAAGCTGCTGAAACTTGCCAAAGCTGGGAACGAAAAAGTCAAGCTGGTGAGCTGTATCTTCAGCTAGCACACCCTCACTATTCTTCCCGTCACCCAGAAGACTTGGCTCCTTAAGGAACTGAGCAAATTCAGCCTGTATCACTGCTCTGCAATCTCACTGAAATTTAGCATCCATTAATCAGCACAATCAAACTTATAAAATACTGGGATATTACCATGGGAATAAAATTTCTCCCATGAAAAACACTTGAGACAAAACTAGGCTTGCTACAGATAACAGTGTTATCTGTGTTGCAGTGAAATGCTTATGCTGAGAAATCCAGCAGTTGCTGTGTGAAGTCTACCCACTGTTTATTCAGGATCTCTCAGAAAACAACAATGGGGGTTTCTTCTGGCCTTAGAAGCTGGTGAAAAAACTATGGAAAACTGATGCAGTTCGTTGGGGGGTGCTCCCTAAGCTGTATGTTTTGCTGGTAGCAGCAGGCAGGCAAGGAGACCACACAGCTTCTGAGGGTGCTAATTAGATGAGGGTTTATTGGGGGTCCCACCCCTGGGAGCAGCATGGTTTCTGAGGGGAAAGGGGGAGGGAGAGAGGGAGAGCCTAGGAGGAAAAGGGGCCAAGAGAGAGCAAAGGGCTAAGAGGCTTCTCATCTCCTTCACACAGTTTAACAGGGAGATTCAAAGTGGGCACAGAATAAGGCTTGGGCCAAGGGGATTACAGATACATGATACTGCAGGGGAGGATCACAGCCTTGGAATAAACCATACATTTTCGAGGGGTGAGACAGAGCAAACCATTTGACTAAAATGTAACACCACAAGTGGACTATGCTAGCAGCTATCCAGGCTGCAACAGAAAACCAGTTAATTCTCACTCTCAGCTAAGACAGAATATTGCCAGTTACTTTCCATCTCATCCTGAAAGGATCCTGCACCGCACTGGGAGCTTCCTTTTTACAATCTATTCCCAGAAAAGCACACACAGTGCATTACTGAAGGAAGCCCATGGTGGCTCTTACCATGGAAGAGCGCCTGTGGCGGCATGACGTCGGGGATGAGATCCGCTTCCGAGAGCAGGCTGGGGGTGGCCGAGTGCGAGGCGGGCGTGCCGGGAGCCGAGAAGTCCAGGGACGGGGAGGGCGAGGGGCTGGTCAGAGGCGTGCGGTCGGACGAGCTCAGCGAGGAGAAGTCGATGACCTCTCCCTTCTCCAGCACGATGTCGGGCCGGCGGCAGCGGCTGCTGAACTTGACGGGCGTGGAGGAGGTGCTGCGGTCCAGGAAGCCGGCTGCCTCCTTCTGGGCTCTCCGAATGTCCTTGGCTTCCTGAGTGCGGGACCTCTTCTCCTTCAGCTCCATGGCTGACTCCACTGGATTGCGGCTCACGCGCTTCCGAAGGCCTTCCACGGTAATGATGGGATCCAGCGGGGGCTTGGAAGCTGCTGCAGAAGGAGTTTGCTTATTCTGAGCTCCTACAGTCACTGGATTCATACTGTGCAGTCAAAATCACACTGACTACTGAGCTTAAAAGATGGGGTTTTCAAAGTGACCAAGAAATTCACTCTGGGACATGTAGCATTAAGCCAGTGTATGACTAAAGCCTCGTTAAAGCCCAAATTTTGTTCCTCCGCACAGAGGAGAATTTGCATCTAGTGACAAAAGATAAAAGACATTCCCCAGGGTGAAGAGAAGTGGGGAAATTGTGGATTTCAGCTAAAAGAACCCAAAGAAAACCACTCTGCACAAGCCTCAAAACCCTGTAAGTCAGCACAATGGAAAAAAGTAATAAAATATAACAGGCCCCTCACTCTACAGTATATGCCCCATAGTTCTCTTCAGTCAACCATTACAGCAGAACAAAACTAAGGAGCTGTCCACAAACTGGTTTAAACTGAACTTCTCTCACATCTCCCAGCTCTGGCCCAGCAAGGAATCTACACACTACTGGGGACAGAGTTACCTTTTGCCTTCAGTGCAGATGCTGACAGCTTCTCTCCTTCAGGCTTCAGTGTTGGGGGCTTGTTATGAACCAGCTTCCACCATCCTGGTTCTCCAAATTCCTGTGCCCCCGAGCGGAAAAACAAGGGGCTCCCCACAGAGAGACAGCCAGCAACTGTGCTCCACCATGTTGAGGTCTTTTTCCTGTGGTGGGAGAGAAGAAAACAACGCTTAGGTCCCCACTCACCAGCTGTGCTTCCATCCTGGACAGAGTGTTTCTGACACACAATCACTGAACTACTCCTGAAGCACTTTTTTGGCCCCTTGGAGGCAGGGAGCTGCATTTAAGCCTTTCCCTCTGCTGGGCAGTGCACTGTTATTGGGTGCCTGAGCACTTTTAGTTCCTTTGGGAACTGGGGACAGGGCTAACTAAGATGTCACTTAGAGAAGAGGTGAGAAGAAATACTGAAGAATTGCCCTTGTAGCCAATAACTGAGGTACTCCCTTGGACTTTGGAGAGTCAGGCTCCTGGAGCAGAGTTGTCCAGAATCTCAGGATTTTTTCTTGCCTTTGCACACCCCCATATGCAGAAACCTCTGTGCTTGCCAAGGCTTGGCTGAGTTGGTGTTCATTGCTGCCCAGGTGCTGCCCTTACACACCTTAAGGAACTGAACGCCAAAGGAGGGGGATCAAACCCAGCTGCTGCAGCTCAAAGTCTGGACTGTTGCAGTAAATCTGGATAAACTGCACTTCAGTATGCCAGGGAAGATCTTTGCACAGTTTGTACTGCTGCACACACGATTCAGCTGTCTCTGTTCCTTCAGTGGCTTGTCCAGGCAAGCGGGAAGGCTGTGTCTGAGGCCAGGAATCACTCTCTGAATTTTAATCAGAGCAAGGAGTGCCCAGTTCCCAGGGCAAGTCTCAAAAGGCAGCAGCAAACCCTGGAAGGTATTGGTTCCCTGAATGAGGGACAATGGGCCACCAGCTGCCCTCCTGTCAGGGTCCCTGTGGCTTCCAGAGAGGACAAATGCTAACATCATTTCTGAGAACAGAGCAAGCAGGCACAGACAAGCACTGAAAGCAAAGGCAAGACCAAATCTGGTAGGAAAAAAGGCCAGATCTTACGACAGAGGAAATCCCTGGGGAAGAAAAGAAGCTGTGAAGTCAATCAAATCTACAACTTCCAAGGATTGCTCAGTTCCTTCCCTGCCTTCACAGCACACACATTAACAGTGAGGCCTGGGTTTGACAGCTTCAGCACGCTCAGAAGAAATGTGCTGTTCACCTGGAAAATGAAGGCTGCCCTCTACCAGAGGGGCTCCTACTCTGACAGTGTGAAAAACGTTTCAGTTGTTTAACACCTACTATGTAAGAGCCATTTCATTAAGATCTGAAACAATCTAAAAGGTGAGGCTCAGTTCTTCTTGAAGAACTTGGTCCTTTGCAAGTTTTATAGCCAAGGAACTTGGCTGGATCACATTTCTGTTCCTAAAGTTTGGCAATACCAGGATCAGCCCACCCATTGTGACTTGTTTAGAAAAACTCAATTCTTTGCAGGTTCACATGCTGCCTAAAGGAAGATAAGAAATAATCCAAAATACATGCATTTGTATTCCTTTTGTGTGACATTCCTGGGGTTGTTTTTCCCCAGTAAGAATTGGCATTTCTTTCTCAAGTGTACCCCCATGACTGCATTCACATTTTCGATATTAAATCCTCCCTTTTTATCACTTGTAAGGCTCAACAGAGATGTCACCAAATTAACCAGGATTCTTGTCCATCTGTATAACAGGCTTTAATTCCTTTGACTCACCAACCAGACCCTCAGGAAAATATCATGTCTTTACCTGTTCCCTAATAAGAAAGTCCAGTGTTTCTCAATAAAAGCACAAATGTCTTCTTTCCATCTGAAGTACCCCTGCCGGCCCGTTCCTTCCAGAGACAAGTTGTACATTGCCAACATGACAACCTGGAACAGAAAGTGTTGGACACAAGTGAATCCCTTCTGCTTTTTCTGCTGAACAGACCCCCACAGATGCCACACACACACAGATCTTTGCTCCCTCATAAATATCTTATTTTTGCAACATCTCATAGGCAACTTCTGCAATCCATCTTCTTCCTGGTTTTGTGCTGCCTGTTCTTGTCTTTCTATTGTTAGATGCACATTCTTCCAGAGATTTCTCCATCCCAGGGGAGTAACAAGCTGCCTAGTTATGCAGGTTTGTGCTAAGACACAAGAATTGTGCAGCTCTTGTATAAATGAATTACAGTACAGCTGGAGTCTGAATGTAATGTGGAGGTAGGGAAACAGTCTTTCAAATAAATAAAAAGAAAGTCACAAGTAATCCTGCTATCCAATACATCAGAAACACTGTGACAATGGTCTTTCACACACTTCACAACCACACTCACTCTGACCTTTTACATACCCAAACTAAAGGGCAGCTTTGAAAAATATCTCATCTCCTTTGAGTAAATCCTAGGTGACCAACTGTTAATTACGTTTACTTAAATAATTTCAATTAACTTATTAGAACAGAACTAAAGTCAGCCAGGCTAGGATCACCTTTCAACAATCACACAGCCTTGGTTTGGCACTACTTCCAATAACAACTTGCATTTCACCCTCAGAGGAGTCTGAGATCTGCTTTTCTCAGGGAGATGGGTCTCCTCACAGTGGACCTTGGCTTTCTGGGATGCATTGTCAAAGCTGTCAAAATGAGGAAATGTGGACAGTTTTAACGTCCCCTTTGCCCTATCTCTACCTCTCAGTTTGATAACTGGGATTTTGTGCGTTTTAAAGTCACGTGGGACAATGTCTCAGGATGTCAAAAATAATCCTCTTTTCAACTGGCTGAAGATATGGAATTGTTAAGGCCACATACTCTGAAAAAAAAAATCCAGAAATCACTGTGCCCATTCTTCCTGCTTCAGGTAAGTTAGTTGGACCATTTCTCTCAATTCCACTTACCCAGAAGCAGCAGCAGCAGCTCTGGCTGCTGGAAGCCCAGGGAGGTGGTCACAGCTTTCCTCCTCACCCATTTTCATTTTGTCTGCCCCTTCCCCATGGCACTCTGGAGAGACCTGAGCAATGCCAGAAGCCTTTGCTTTCCCAGTCTGGAATCTGGTGAAACTCTGCCAGTCTGCCAGCACAGAGCCCTGCCTAAACTAACCTTTTTCCCTGCACTGGCCACCACAAGAAAGCAGTGCAGGAGTTACAATCAGTGTCTCAAATTACCCTACATGACAATAAGGCTGAGTGCCTATGGGTAAGGATCAAGGAAAAGCCAATAAGGCTGATATTTTCAACAGTCTGACAGCTTGTCCTCAGGACAGGTGGCTTCCTGAGCTGGAAGATGGGGACAGGGAGCAGAATAACAATCCTGTCATTCAGGAGGAAGCAGCTGGTGACCTGCTGAGCCTCTCAGATGCTCACAAGACTATGGGAGCAGATGGGATCCATCCTAGATGCTGAAGGAGCTGGCAGAAGAGGTCACCAAGCTGCTCTCCATCATTTACCACCAGTCCTGGCTCACCAAGAGGGTACCTGATGGCTGGAGGTTGGCCAGGGTGACAGCCATCCCTACGAAGGGCTGGAAGGAGGATCCAGGGAGCTCCAGACCTGTCAGCCTGACCTCAGTGCCTGGCAAGGTTATGGAAGAGATCATCCTGAGTGCCATCACTTAGCACCTACAGCATGGATTCAGATGGGACAGGTGCCCCAGATGATCTGTTCAGGCTGGACATTAGGAAGAATTTCTTCACAAAAAGAGTGACTGGGCATTGGGATGGGCTGCCCAGAGTGCTGGTGGAGTCACCATCCCTGGAGGTGTTTAAGGAAACCCTGAATGCTGCACTCAGTGCCATGGTCTGGTTGACAAGGTGGTGTTAGGTCATGGGGTGGATTTGATGATCTCAAAGGTCTTTTCCATCCTAGCTGATCTTGTGCTATTTTATGGGACAACACACCATTACAGGCTCAAAGAATGCAAACAGATGTTATGTTATTTTGATTGCTCAGGTGTGCAAATGACTGGAACAGTGAATTCCAGCTAGTGCACAGGCAGCCAGGTTGGAGCTTTATACCCAGGGAGCTGGCAAGCTTTCTGTTTCTATGTTGCCACCTCACCAGTTTTACATTTTCTCAGACACAAAAAACTGTTCATGCCTAGAAGCCAAATTGCATTTATTTTGCTTTTCCAAACCTGCTTGAAGCCATGAATTCATGAGCAACATAAGGGGAAGGGAAAAAAAAAAAAAGAAAAGGAATGTGGTTTGTATTATTCTCTTTCAATTTCCCTGCCAAATGCTGAAGTTCTCATGTGCAGGCAATCCTCAGCTAATTAATTTCTGAAGTTCATGCAAATGGTCCTTTGTTACCAATACCTGATCCTCCTTTTCCAGGTAGCACGTACACAACAACCAACAATTTCAGAAAGTCCCACGGCTGTTCTGCTGGCACAAACATTTCACTTACTTGTTGCCATGTTAATCTCAGGCGTTCAAACTGCTCCTTCCCATCTTCTGAGCAATCAGAGCAAGTAAATCTGAAAAAGTTATCTCCTTTGAGGTAGCTGAGCTGTTCTCTCAGTTGACCTAAAATGAAAAGGTCAAAGTCAATCTTTTGGCCATTTTATAGGAAGAAGTGCTGCAAACGAAAATTGGATTTCTTCCAAGATCAGGTTTGTCTGAACAAAAATTACAGAACCACCTGTAAACCCTCATGCAACCAAAGTTACAGGTCTTAATTCCATGTTTCTACAGCAGAGGAAAAAGAAATCAGGGCTTCTACACTCACCAGGAGTTAATTTACACAAACATGAACAATTGAAAAATGACACTGGAGGACAGAGAAACACTGTTAAGACTAGAGTGTTTCTGGAAAGTCCCACCCAAAAGATGTTTCTCCACAAGGATGTCATCTTTTTTAACGTATAATTTTATAATTTTTAACATATGGATACCCTGCTTCCATACTGAATTACAGAATCAAGTTGCAACTGCATCTGATGGGGGGAAAAGCCCCTCACACTTGGTAAATGAAGAGAATTTCTAGGTGGCAATTCATTGTAATAAAGTGATTATTTGCCTGAGCGCAATGGCCACTTTCACATGAGACATGTGGACTCTCTAGAACTGAATCATTAGGAAACAGCACAGTATCTCCCTTTGGCAGCTCGTTTACTCTGCACGTTTGTACGTGGCTACCGTTGCTTTGCAACTGGCCTTTTCTGCTCCTTGGATTTGTTCCACAGCAACTGCAGAGAGGAGCATGTTTGTAAAATAAAACAAGTTGAGTGCTAAATCAAGTGAGAGTGTTAAATCAAGTGCTCCACGCGAGATAGCTCATGCTACCTTTAAACTCTGCTTCATTTTTTTCTATTAATACATTTCAAATTAATATTTCCCTTTAGTACATAGTAATTAAATAGTCTGGTGTTAAACCTACATTCACTAACATACCTTGAGAAGAGATTGTTACACTCTAAATTTCAGCAAATCCTAAGAAGGCAAAAAGGGCAGCTCTGACATATCTGCACGGCAGGTGCCACCTAAAAAGTTCCTTATTTCTAACCACAAACAAATAAACAAACCCCACAAACCTCCGAATCAAATCAAACCAAAAAAAAAAAGAAAAACAAAACACCAAAGCCAAGGTGTTTATCACTATCTGGCTCTTAAGTGTAATAACAGACCAGATAATCCAGAATTTAGAATGTAAAGCTGTCTGTTACACCCCTAACAGCATATATCTGTGCCAGAGGAGAGGCAACAAATTCTGCAGCTTGCTCCTAACACCCGCCAGGGCTGGCTGCTGAAGGCTGGGCATGTTTGTAAGCGAATTTAAATTCACGTTATTGGGAAAACATTAAAGTTGAGGGTTAGCCATATGCTCCACAGATGTGACAAATCAGCAGAGAGGGGAAAAAAGTAACACACAAAAGTCCTTTTCGTCCCCAGAGCTTTACAGCAAGGGTCCTATCTGAGTGAGCAGAGAGGTCAGGTCGCTTGGCCCAAGCCCCCAAACAGCTGCAAGAACTGTGAGGGTGGGCACATTTCTGAACTTTGATGTTCTCTAATAATTGAAGAAGACAGTTTGACTTCCTCGGAGAGCACCAGCTCTGGGACGGCAGTGTCTAACACAGCCCCTGCCCTCAGGCATCACCCACCGAGGCAGGACGGGGGAGCCGTCCAACAAGGTGCGAAACAAGAACACAGGACAGCACAAACACCTCGCAAACACCCAGCACGGCCAGCACCACACAGCCTTACTTGCTGGGATCCACTTCTGGCACTTCTCACAGTAATAGGACATCTCCTCCATCCAGGACGTTTCCCCCTCGTCGCTGTTCAGGGAGTCCCCGCTCTGGTCGTGCGATAAATCCACGGAAGCCTGGTCCTCGGACTCCACGATCAGGAGAGTCTCCCCTTCCACCTCGCCCTCCTCCAGCCCCTCGGAGGTGGAGGTCCTGGTGGCTTCATCGTCGTGGCGGCTGAGCAGCCCACCCATGTGAACGTTGTTGGCCATCCTAGAGGGAGCCTGCCCGACAATGAGCTGCTCCTCCCCAGCCTCGGACGCGGCACAGCCAAGCCCCCACAGTGCGAGTACCGATCGCAGACCAAATGGGTTTGTGTCTGCCCTAAAGCTGCAGAGGCTGGATTATAATTGATACAAAATAAGCAGTCTTTGACAGATTACCTCTGTTTGTTACAACACCTGCAAGGAGTGAGACGCAAACGCCCTCCAAACGTCTTTAATCAAACCTCTAAGGAGCCAGGCCTGTGCCTAGGGCTGCTGGGAACGTTTTTCCATTAGCGCCTTGTCTCTCTCCTCAATGAGCTGCTTTGTCAGAGCAATCTGCTCTTCCAACAGGCGAATGTTCTCCTTTTTCTGATTCTGACGCTCGAGATCTCTGACCACGCCACTTCGCAGCCTCTGAAAACACAAAGGACAGGGTTTATCACAGCCGGGGGGCGCTGATCGGGACCAACCCCACCCGGGCTCCACCCCTCCCGCAAGGGTCTTCCCACAGCAACTCACCGTGGCTGCAATCTTCAGGATATCCAGAATCACTCCACCAATATCCAGAATCACTACACCAAAAAGCGCCTTATTTACACTCACTTCAGATGGTTGGGTTTACTAAGTGACAAAGCTATTGAGCAAATAAATGCTCGGAGCCTGTAATTCCCGTGCCATGCAGGATGGATGTGATCTAAAAAATCCCTGTCATCTCCGGCCTAAATCTTTACCAAATCAGAATGAGCTCCTCAAAACTTCTCTGCTCGGAGGCAGTTTTGTGACAAATTGGAAACTATTTTAAGAAAAACGGGCATGTGTCTTCATTTGCTTCTTTCTGCTCATGTCTTAATCTTAAAAACACAAATCCACAATCTGCTTATGCCAAACTCTTGAAAAAGCAAAGCACTTGCTTCACAAATATCCCCTTTAGCCAAAATGTTTGTTATAAATCATGTAAATATATGACACATAAATAAATAAATACATCACGTGCAACACAACACCAGCAGCTTTCAACCTGGGGTGCCACCCCTCAATGGGTGGGAAAAGCTCTAAGAAAATCCCAGCTGCTTCCTCCACATGCTTCTCTCTCTCTTACCTGGACATTTCTAATACTTTGATAATTAGGTGAAAGATCAATAATTTTTGACCCCTTTGAATGATGCCAAAATGCACCTGCAAATAATTTATTTGAAAGCTGACCCCGAAGTCACTTGAGAGGATGTCTGTGACTATTATTTAACAAGTTATCACAGGGTTTAATGCCTCACCTAGCATGCCAATGACTGCACACTTCAAATGCAATCATTTCTCCTGTCAAGATCAACAGAAAGGTTTTGTTTAAGAAATGATTTTATCTTGTTAGAAAATGCACAGCCACACGTGTCTGCCAATAATCAAAACTCTCCAGAAATTAATCTAATAAAACCTGCTCCTTCCCACCAGCTTCCATCAACTGAACTCAGGCTACAAATTACTGTAATCACTGATTACTAGAAATCAGTAATTTGAAACTGAACGCAAAGTTCATGAACTTATTATTATGTTACTGTTAGTTAATAACAATAAAGATGTGAGGAGATACAAGGTAACTGATCAACTGCACCAAGAATGTAATCCTTTTTCCTTCACAAAACACTGCAATCTTTCAGATGGTGGACGTATTTGCTTTGAAAATGCACATTTTGCAAAAGACACCTTTAGAATTTGAGACAAAGACCTGAGATAAAAAACTTAATCTTCTCATCTTCCTCTATTATTGGAAGTTAGCCCTGCTTGTCTTCTGCAGGCATGAAAAGCATGTACAATCTCAAAGAACTCTGGGCCTGGCACATCAATTCATTAAAGTCAAACCTTTATTAATCTGCATAAAGATAAACTTGAAATCATTTCTGTGCCAGGACTGTAAAATATCCACGTTATTGATTTCCATTATCTAAATAACTGGATCTGTTGAACATGAAGCCACTACTGCTTGACTTGGCCATGAAGAATTATAAAAAGAAAATCTCAGATTCAATTTACAAAACATAAGCTTTGAGCCTTGGAGCTTCTGAATAGGTATTAGCCTACAATGGGATGTGGGTCAAAAAGATCCACGAGGTTCAGGTGTCCCATGAAACAGCCGAGGGTGATGTTTATTCTGCAGCACATGTTCAAAGTACAGCTGCCGTTAATTGCAGCTGCAGTTCGGTTTAGGAGCATTTAGCAGCTATTCCTGCCAGATCCTCAGTGCCTCAAGGCAGGCACTGAGAACCAGAGAGCAGACAGCTACACAAATGTGATGTGATCTACCCAAAATATGTTAGGTGATCTACCCAGCACATCCATCAGCTCTGGAGTGCAGAGCCATTGCTGGCTGCCACTCCAGGATCCCAACCATCCTCTCCTTGCCCTTCAGAGTGCTCTCCCACTCCTGCTCACACAAACCTGCCTCTCCTGTACCCAGACCACTCTCATCCTCCAAATTCCATCCCTCTCAAGCACTGAGAGACAATCTCTTGAGGGGAAGAAAGTACAATCCTCTAATTACAGAATGTATCATAAAGTCCAAGCAACAGCCAGCTGAGCTGAGCTATGGATTGGGAAGTTGAACTCTGGTGGAGAAGGATCAGCTGTGTGCCCTCATATAACCCTGGGCTCATCAGCAGGGTCCAAACCAGCACATCACTGCCCACACAGCACAGCTCTACACGAACACACAGCTTCAGTCCCATGCAGGACTGCTCTGCTCTAGGACTCACCATGGTCATAGCTGACACCTTTTGGCTGTGGGATCCTCGTCACACAGGCGGCCTGCCAGGAATTCCCTGATTCTTGTAAACATAGCACAGAGAACTACCCTGTTCAATCACCACGTGGTGGTTCTGACAGCTTGCACTGTGCCTGCCCTGGCAGAACAGGGGAGCAGGGGCATGGCACAACACAGGGATGTCTGTCCTTCAGCACAGGGCTGTCTGTCCTCCAGCAGGCTGCATTTGTGGGGCTGAGGAAAAACAGGGCACACTAGTGGGACAGCACAGCCAGACAGGGGAGAGCCCTGGGAACACTGCCAGGGGGGTGACCTTGGCTAGAGGCTGCAGGATCACATCCCCTCTCCATGCTGGCTGCTGGAGAGGGCAGGAAATACCTCCAGCGAGCCTCACCTGGAGCTCCCCGCTGCTATTTGCCCCTGCAGGGAAACGCACAGGACAGCACTGGGGAGCTGGAGCAGCTGAAAGAGCAGGGAAAGCACAGGGGCCAAGGCAGGAAAACGCGGGGAAGGGGTGGCCTGTGGAGAGAGCACCATCGGGGGCAGCGCTGGGCAGGGAGGGCCTCTGGGAGCCGGGCTGGGCACGCACAGTGCCCGCAGCCCCCAGGGCTGGGCACGGCTCAGGCGCGGGCAGGGCCCGGAGCTGCGGGAATGGATGGAGGGATGGGAGGAGGAAAGGAGGAATGGATGGAGGGATGGAGCAGGGACACGTGGGCTCAGGTGGGCGCACGGGGCGTGGCTTGGCTGTGGGCGGGGCTTTTGGCAGTGGGCGGGGCTCCGCTCTGAGCCCGCAGGTCGGGGCGGGGCATGCCGGGCCGCCAGGTGAGGGGGCGGGGCCTGCCGGGCCGGTGGGCGGGGCCGCATTGAGGGCCGGCGCGGGGCCCCGCTCGCCGCCTCCCCCCCGCGGCCCGCGGCGCGCACTCACCTCCAGCTCCCGGCGCTGCTGGATGTGTACGGCGGCCACGATGGCGGCGGAGAGCAGGGCGGAGACGGCCAGCGCCAGGCGGGAGCCCCGCGACATGGCCGGCGGGGCGGCGCGGGGCCGCGGCGGGGGAAGCGCCGGGCGGGTGGGGGAGCGGGAGAGCGTGAGGCGGCGCGCCCCGCCCCTGTCGAGCGCCGAGCGCAGCGAGCCAGGCCCGAGCAGCCGAGCGCCGATGCGGGGCGGGGCGGCGGGAGGCGGGAGCGGTTCCCGGGCGATGCTGCTCCGGGACCGGGCAGAAACCCTGCCGTGGGTGCTAAACTCGCTCCCTGCCGGCCTGAAACCCTGCCGTGGGGGCTAAACTCGCTCCCTGCCGGCCAGAAACCCTGCCATGGGTGCTAAACTCGCTCCCTGCTGGCCGGCAACCCCAAAAAACGGGCCTTTGTTCCCTCAGCGCCGCTGGGGATTGGGTGCCCAGCTGTGCCCGCGTCTCCTGGGGCTGCTCCCTGGAGCTTCCTGGCGGCCAACACGAAAAAATGGAATTTTCTTGTGCGTGCAAGAAACATTTCTGGTTTTGTCAAGTGAAGACCACCAGTCCTGCGCTGTCCTCTCCCAGAAATGCCGAATTGCATGGGAGAAGCAGCTGGAGAAAGCTGCTCTTCAATTGTTTGGTTTCTTCTCATTGTTCAGTGTGTGGCCTTAAGGCCTCGTGTTTGCCAGGTTTTCGTGCTCTGAACACAGAATTATTCCATCCTCAGCCCTGTCTGCAGTGGAAGAGGGAAATCAAACACACATTGGGCTGTGAGAGACAACTGCTCACTTTGAAAATTTTAAGAGGTTTATTAAACCTTAACAAAAATGCAACAAAGCACTACATAAGGAAAAAGCTGCAGCGCTGGGAACTGCCCCTCGTGCATTCCACGTGGTCAGTTTGTCTTCAAGATGGATGCTCAGTCTTTTATACCCCTGGGGGTTACATCAGCCAGTCCTGGCCCTTCCCAAAGTCTGTCAGTCAGCTCTTCTTTGCCATTTATCGGTGGAGACTGCTTTCTTCTCACTGGAGTGAAGCTCAGGTGTTGCCATGCCCAGCCCCTAAGCACCAAGCTTTTCCATTCCCACCTGCCCCATGCCAGGGACACATGTGCAGCCTTCTTTGTACCTGTCCTAGACAGCCCAGGCTGTCTGATGGCAACAATACAGCAGGGAAAAGGGAACTATGGGGAGAACAGAGGACATCTAAACTACAATAACATAACTATTCATCACTAAAGCTTTTCTTAATATTCACACAATAGTTATCTTTTAATTGCGAGAGCCAATCATCTCATTATCCATCTATAACAAGACTGATCCCTCCTCATTATAATACTTTCCATCTCTCTGCTGAATGAACGTGATTAAAGTGAAAGGTGACATTAGTGGGGATGATAATATCCAATCGAGTCTCATGGCTGTGCTCACAGTGCTGTGTTTCCTCTCATTAGGGTTTGTGCATGAGTGCATGTGAGGGGTCCAAGGCCACTGGAGTGCCAAGAACAGGGTGGAGCCTGGTGGATGGGAGCCAGCACAGAACCCCTGGCACTGGGGAAGGGTGTAGCTCCCCCAACTCTACCCAACCCTGTCATTAATCCCTGGAGGGGCTAAAATCCCCAGGGAGCATTCAGGCTGCTCTTTCACAATCTGTTTCTGCCCTGGTGGTGCAGGTGCTCCTGCTCCTCCCGTTCTCCCAAGGGCTCAGCTCCTCTGCCCTGACCCTGCTCTTCTGCTTTGCCCCCTTCCATGCTCTGAGGTGAGAGGAGACCTTTCCCAGGCCCGGATTAGCAGCTGGTCTGGTTTAAATCCCATTTTCCTTTCTCAGCCTGGCTGCAGAAGTGGGGAAGTGATGTGATGGAACTGGGAGGGCAGGAGTGCCCAGAGGGGATGGATGTGCACCAATGGGGGATGTTTTCCTGCTGGGGAAAACCTTCCCAGCTGTTGGTGGGCAGGAGAACACGAGAGAGAAGAATTCAGCCCCACAAACACAAGCCTGGTGGCTGTGTCCGTGAGACTCCCAAATGGAGAGGCAGAGGATGGGCTCAGGCTGAGGCAGAGGTGGATCGGGAGGGTTTCTCTGCTGGCGAAACCTGTGCTATGCCCAGAGCTTTGGTGCCCTCTTTCCCGTGCCTGGTTCCTCCTTAGCTGGCCCGGGAATAGCGGCGCTGATGGAGGTGGGGCCAAGCGCCAGGCGGAAAAGGGTTGGGTCACACCTGAAGGAGACTGGAAAGCTCAAGGCCATTTTCCCCCTGGGCAAACAGCTCAGATCTGGATAATGATCTCGGATAACATCTGCAGTCCATCCTTAGGGGGCATTTCTATCCCAGATTTCAAAGAAAATTTAGCTTGTGCAACCCGTGTATGCCTCATCCACCCTCCACGCTCTTTCACAGGCATTTGGCACCCTCTTTGATAGGGCTGCATTGCAGGCCCTGTCTCAGCAAGACTCCCATGTTTGTTTCCCTGTTCCAGCCGTTCTGGTGGATGAGGAGGAGTTCTGGCCAGGCTTTGGGGCAGGGGTGGTCACTCTGAGAGGAGAAGGGGTGGCAGTGTCAGCTCAAGCCTGTATGAGCCACCAGAGAATCCAGAAAACGGGCTGCTCACTTGTGGCAAAAGAAAAGGACGGAAGCCTAAGGAAACCCCATGCGAGATGTGGAAGGGGAGGGAGAAAAGTTTGAGCACAGCCCATATTTCCAGGTTTGGTCCTGAGCCACAGCCCCTTCCTGCTCCCTTTGCCCTGTGTAATGTGAGGAGCCAACACTCTAATCAAACTGCAAGCTAACAAAAAATAATAATAAAAATTTCAGAAACCATCCTCAAGGAACATTTTCACAAACCTTTCTGGGTTTTCTCCCAGCATTCTGGTGAGGTGCTGGCTATCCTTCCCTCTCTGCAGAGGCAGCTCTCCCTCCCAGTGTGTGTCTGTGTGTCTGTCTGTGTGTGTGCTCACACGGGGGACTTTGCACACACCCAGAGCTCTCCACGGGGACACAGGGGCTCGCCTGCCTCAGTGGCAAAGAAGACAAAAGAAAGCCAAAACCTGAAATCAGCGAGTTCCATTTGCCCTGTGAAGCTGAGCGTGGCTGAGTGTGGGTGTGGGTGCCTGCACGGCTCTGCCAAGGTCTGGGGTAGAGGCAGGGCTGGGGAAGGGGGCAGGCTGTGCCTGCTGCTGTTAGCATCGATTTTCTCCTTATGGCAGTGCTAATTATAGCAGCAAAAAGAGCTAATTGCCGTGTTGTAGGCACTTTTATCTCACCGTGATACCTTTTCCCCTCCCAGAAACAGAATTATTCCTGTCCCTCCGCAGCAGGGATGGACCTGCCTGTGGTGGTGCAGGCACTGATGGCCCTGGTGCAGCCACCCCAGCCCTGCAGGAAATGTTTCTGTAGGATTTGCTGGCCAGGGTCGTGTTGTTTGTAATCAAAAGTGCGTTATGCAGAGGAAAAAATTGTAATGTGTAACTTTTTGTGTCCCTCCTCTGTAATTCAGAGGCTTCTCTGTGCACAGAAACCGCAAAAGTAGTTTAAATTCATGAAATGTATGTATTAAAAATGCTTTATTTTGACCAGGTCAGCCTCCTTTCGAGGCAGGTGGAGGTGTGCCTGGCTTGGGTGAGTTTTATTTTTTGATGGGCATGAATGAAGTGAGAGCCCTTGGAACTCATCCCCTCAGCACTTGTACAGAAAGAAGCTATGTGAACCTGTTCTCCCCAGCAATTTGGATGAATTTTGTTGCTCCTCCCATTCAGACAAACCCCAGGGCCCTCTGATAGTTCTTCCCAGGGAGCTGGAGTGAAGCAAATCTGATTGTCCTGATATTTGAATGATGGAGTAAAGATAAATTAGGGGGGAGATGACAGAATCCTTTACGAGCAAGGAGCGCTGAAACTTTCCTTCCGTTTGCAGGGCAGCCTGTGAAACAGTTACTTTGGATTTTAAATTCCCCCTGCACTTCCTCCTTCCAGCCGAGAGGGCAGGAGCTCCGGGCAGCCGGAGCCGTGCTGCTTTTACAGCCGGGCTGGTGTGATTGCAGTGGGGCAGCCAGCCCCGGGTCACCTCCAGCTACAGCAACTGAGCTGTGGGGCTGCCACCGGGCACCAACACCTCATATTGCCCTGGCCAGAGGGGGAAAAGGAGTCCCCAGACACCCCAAACTTCTTCCCTGGCATCACCAGCATGAGGCAGTGAGGAGGGGGGTCTGGATGTGCCTCCCCACCATATCCCTCCCTGGTTTCCCCATGGCACAGTGGGTCCCTGCCCCTCGTTTTGGGGGTGCTGCAGAGGGTACCCGACCCAGGGAGTGCAGCCTGGCTCCCTCCTGCTTGTGCTTCCCCTGAGAGGGGGATGAAAAGCAGGCAGAGGCCAAAGTCTGCCTGCTCAGGAGCAGGGAGAGGATGTAACCCCAGCAGTAATCATTATATTGGTGCTAATTGCACAGACCCTTGCCCACGGGAGGTGGGAACGGCGGCAGTGCTACTGGGAACTGCGGGCAGGGGTGTTGCTGGCTTAGGGCTGGGCTTGTTCTCTCCTGGAAATCATTGTCAAAGGCTCTGGCAGATCAAACCCGTTGTGCACAGAACCCCAAAGTGGTGGCAGGGTAACGCTGCAGCAAGACAGGAAGGTGTGGGGGGTCCTGGCCCCCAAAGCAGGGTGAGCTGCACCCCCAGCCCACACCCTGCCAGGGCTCTCCCACGGGCAGGAGGGGTTCTGGGGCTGCAGCCATGAAGGCAGCAGGGAGAGGAGGGCTCATCTGGGTGTGTGTGGAGGGGCTAGAGGCACCCACGGGTGCTGCAGCCAGCTCTGAGCCCCCTCGGTGGTCAAACCAGAGCTGTAAGGAAAGGGACCCAGCTGGGAGTGGCTCCACCGTGCTCCCATGGCCATTCCCAGCAGTGTGTCTGTGTGTGTGTGTGTCTGTGTGTGTGTGCTCCTCCTGGGCGTGTTGGAGCACATGCTCTGCCGTAGCACAGGCGGGACAGGCAGGGACTCTCCAGCAGCAGCGCGGGATCCCCGTTGGAAGCGGCCCTGCCCCTGCGCCGGGACAAGGAGCAGGAAAAGTGCATCTCTAACAAGGCAGTGCCTGACACAGGGCTGGGGACATCCTGTCCTGTCCCCTGGGCCTGCCTGGGGCCGGTTTGTGCCCGGGCTGGCATCACCACAGCCTGTGGCCAAGGCTGTCCTGGTGGTCTTCCTCATCGGGGAGGAGCTAGGAGGAGTGCAGCAGAACCATCTTCTCTTTCTCCTGCTGCCAAAACCCCAGGGAGCTGCTCTGCCAGGGTGCTCAGCCAGCGGTGGCAGCAATGGGACTGTCCCAGAGCACCCAGCTGGGGACACTTACTCCTTCCTCTCTGCCCTTATCACTTCTTTCTCACTCCAACAATCCTGCAAAAGGAGAGCGATGGCAGGGCCAGCGCCTAGCCCCTCCTGGAGATTTTTGAAATGGTAAAGAAATGCTTGAACTCCCTACGCATACAATGGGATTTATGGCAGCCGTCATCCGGCAGGAATGAGGAAGCCTTGGGGGGCCCCAGAGGTGCCATTTGTCCTTGGGGAGGGGACAGGGGATTTTCTACCCCCGAGGTTTGAGCTCGGCGGGGGATGGCAGAGATGGCAGGGCTTGTGGGAGGGGGGAAGCACAGCTTATCATGCCGTGCCAGCTGCGGGAAGCACGGGGTTCAAAGGCACGCTCATTATTTTCAGGAACCTGGAAGGAGACTGACTGAGTCAGCCCCCAGTTGTGGCTCATCCAGCTTTTTTCCACCAGCTTTTCACAGAGAGCTTTCCCCTTGTCTTCCCAAACCCCAACAAATGCTTGTCATCCCAGTCAGTTAATGGGCTTCACATTCCTTCCTGGAGCTCTCAGCCTCCATGAGTGCATCCCAACAGCAGTGCATCCTGGTGGCAGTGCATCCCCATACATCCCAGTGCCAGGGAAAATGTGTCTTTTCCACGGCAGTACCTCCCATCTGCATGGGAAGCAGACTCAGTCCGGGCAGCAAAATGGGAACAGGGAGATGTGGTGATGATGATGATAATGCAAGGAGGGAAAATGCCTCTCACAAAGATAAAGCCAGGGAGTGGGGTGTCAGCAGACCACCTGTGGTATCCTTTCCACTGCATTCCAGCAGCCCCCTCCAGAGACAGAATTGGGAAGCTGCTCAAGAGGCCAAACCCACCTGGCTGAAGCTCCCTGTGACCTGCCAGAGAGAATCCAAAATCCAGACAGCTGGGCAAGAAGGGTGAGAGGCTGCTGCCTCATCTCTTCACTGTTCACACAGCGGTTGGTTTGGTCTCTTGTGAAAGCACCAGGGAAACACAGGGCATTGGGGGCCACCACCAGCACTGACTGGTTACTGGAAGAGGCTGGAGGAGCTCTGACTTATGTGGAAATTTTTGGAAGTTAGAGCCTGTCTGGATTTGCTGGTGTCTAAAAAAGGTGATGTATTTTGAAGCACAGCAGAAACATTCAGAGGCAGTAGTTTCCTGTCCACTGCTTAGCTACTCCTGCAGGATACTCCTGGGATTTCACTGCCTTTGGAACCTCTGCTGCTGGATCAGGCTGGTAGGAACACACTGAAGTTCCCAGGGAGGAAACACTGGGCAGTAGGATTGCAGGAAACCAAGCAACAAAAAGCCCCCAAGCCAGACAATGCAGGCAAAGCTGGCAAGAGGCTTCAGAGACCTCCAGAGACAGATGCTCACACAATCACCTTTCCATGCCAGTCTGAGAGCTCAGCGCTCTGCTGGCCACCTTCTGAGAGTGGGCATCTCTCCAAGAGGCAGAGATGCTCCCAGGTTGCTCCCATACTGGTGCTGGACCACGTGTAGGGCATGTGAGGCACACAGGGTCCTGCAGCAGCCCCTTCCCCAAGCACAGGGCCACGGATACCAGTGGCAAGGATGCTCAGGGGATGCTGCAGTCCAGCACCCACCATAGACCTCACAGGGGGGCTGTTTCCACAGGCAGGGGGACCTGTAGGCTCAGTGGGAACCTGTGGTGATGCTGAGTGCCCCGAGGGAGCAGAGCCACAGCGAACGGGCGGCCAGAGGGACGGGGCTGAGCCGCTGGGGAGAGTGGGAAGGAAGCAGAGCCATAGGTGGAGGAAGACAGGGAGACGCCGGGAGTGGCAGGGGCCGTGGGAGGCAGGGAGACAGGAGCGCGGTGAGTCAGCCTGCTGGGGTGCTTTGAAACGCGGCAGCGAAGCACAGGCAGGGCAGGTTCTGCCGCAGCCCGGGGAGGCATCTCCCCCCAGCTGGCACCTTCTCCATCCCTCCCTGCTCAGTCAAGGAAAGCAGATCACCCTCCAAACTGGGGCAGCCTGCAGAGCCGCTGCTCCCTCCTTCCAAGATAATGCTGGCACGGAGCCACCCTGGCTCCTGCGGCTGCGGTGAATGAAGCGTTTCCTCATCCAAGCAGGAGAGCTGCCAAAACCTGGCTCGGAAGCCGCGCTTTCCAGTGGCCAGGCCCCAGCGCTGCCAGCACACGGGGTGACCGGGGCAGCAGCCTTGCTCTGCCCAGCAGTGCTGACATCCCCCTGCTCCCCGCGGGCCGGTGCTCCCCCAAAGGCCGTGCTTTGGCTGGGAAGGTGCCCTGGGCGAGGCGAGGCGCGGTGCGTGGGGCGGGCGCTGCCGAAACCCGGCTGAGTCAGCCCCGCTGCCGCGGGCAGCACCGCAGCATCCCCGGCAGCGCCTCGGCTCTTCACAGACACAGAGCTCGGGTTTGGTGCTGCTGAAATGGCTCTCGAGGCATTAAAGAGTCTTTTTTTTACCCAGCCCGCTTTTTAAGGTTGTTCATTTTCTTTTATCTAATACATTCTCTCTCTGATCCACTGAGATCTGTCCAGCAGGTCGGATTGAGGCACACTGACTGCCCTTGGAGCAGTGTTAGTGTTTTATACTAGAAACCACGTGTACTTTATTAACAATAATTTTCTAATACCTATTATTTATGTTAGACAGTCTGTCTCTACCTTAAACCAATCTAGAAGTGTCACCATCACAGCAGAAGATGAAGGACAAGAAGAAGAAGAAGAAGAAGAGCAGCAGCAGCAGCAGCAGAAGAAGAAGAAGAAGAAGAAGAAGAAGAAGAAGAAGAAGAAGAAGAAGAAAGACAGGACACGCCCAGATTCCTTCATCTTGCCTCTTGAACCCCCATGCTAAATCCCCAAAATTCTACTTTTTCACTTTGTGATAAATTCGCTATCATTCTACTCAAACTTTTGTGGTTTGTAAATCCTCACACAAAGCTGGTAATTTTTTCCAAGGGTTAAAATCGAAGGCACGGGTGTCTTTGACTCTGTGCCAAGGTCTCTGAGCCTTTTGCTAGGGTCTTGAGCCCTCCAGGACAGCCAGAGGAATGTCCAAGGTTCCAACACACACAGAGACAGCCAGGTGGAAGGAAAGCCGGGGCTGGAAGCAGCCTGTGTCCGAGGAGAGGGTTTTGTGCTTCTCTGGGGGCTTTCAAGACACAGTCCTCAGAGGTCCTCACAATCCTGCCTGAAAGACCTTATGGGATGCTTGACCTCCACTGGATAATCCAAGAGGCAGGAGGCTGGAAAAGGCTGCACAGGAGATACTCTCCCTTGCTGTGGTCTTGCCTGGGTTGGATGTTCTATGAGCCCAGGGCTCCTGGTGGCCCGGCAGTGCCCAGCCCTGGGTGCTGCACCGGGCTTTGTGCTCACTGTCCCCCCTCGGGGCGTTTCAGGGAACTGATGTCACACCAGGGTGTGTTCCAAAGAGGTCTGGGCAGTGCTTTGACACTCAGACTCTTCCCCATCTCGCCCAAAATGCATCTTGAGAGCAGTGTGAGGGCTCACCAGCCAAGGGGGTGTCAGCTGGGTTTTTGGGTGACTTGCAGCAGTCCAGGTGTGTCAAGAACACTATAGACCCTGAAGATGAAGGTTTGTTTTCCCAAGGGTATGAAGCTGTGGCCTCTCCTGCATGGTCAGTAAACTTGTATAAATCTCCTCACCCGAACTCTGCTGGGAGCCAGAAACCAAAGGTTGCCTGGCCAAGCTGCTCCACCAGCCAGGTTCTCACCTCTGTCTGGCCTGGTTGGGCTCAGAATAATGAGAAATGGCCAGAAAAGTAGGTCCTGCAGGGCAGAGCACCCCCAGGTGGACCTGCTGGGCTCCCTCCATTCCCATGCCAGAGGAGTGATGGCTGGGGACAGGATGCCACTGGGGGCTGAGCAGGAAGGTCCCTTTGCTGGATTCCATGCTGAAGGCATTGCCCTGGCACTGCTGAGGGACTGTGCCTTTCAGCAACACTGAGCTCTGATGGGCTGGGCAGTCAAACCCTCATCCCTGCCCAGGCCGTGTCACTTTGCAGCCTCGTGTGCTGATCATGGTGAAAAGTAGCCCAGGCAAGTAGAAAACAGGCAGGGCTCCCTGGGATCACAGCTGAAATATTCCCTGTTCACAGACCAAACTGAGCTGTTGTCCCCTGAGCAGGGCCTTCCTCTCCTGGGCTCCTCTCATGCCCAGCTCCTTCCCTGGCTCCCTACAGCCAGCTCCTTGCCCCCACTCCCTCCTGGGTGCCACATCAGCAGGGTGATGCTGGCAGTGACATGGGGGCCTCCAGTCCCCCTGCCCCTCGCACGTGGCCACCAATCCAACCCCACACAGGGTTCGTTTGGGAAGTGACTGAGACAGCAACAGGGCTGGTTCTTTCTTTGATTCCATCTCTCCCTCCTCACTCCCAAGTGATCTGAGTGAAATGAAACACATTTGAGCATTTAGTAGTCAAATCCATAAGGGTGGGTCCCACTGTGCTTTGACCCTACGGGGCATTTTGTACATTTAATTTGATTTACACCCGAAATATTAATTTAACGTGCTAGATTTTCTCCCACACCCAAGTAATGCTGAAAATTACACAAGATCCTACAGAAATGTTTGTGCCATTACCTCGTTAGCATCATTATTTATCGAGTTTAATTACAGTGCTGAAGCTGTAGATGCAGCATTGCTCCAGTGGGAGCATGGAGAAGGACGTGGCCATACAGGGATATGTCTGTGGGCTGCCTTGCTCATGACCAGGATCCCCAAAGATCCCCAAAAATCCCATTTCATGGTGCTGCATGTGCCTCCCTGCAGTGCTGTTGGTGGGGTCATGCTGTGAGCACTCCCCTCAGGCTCCTCCAGGTTAGCAAATACCAAGGGATGGCATTTGTAGGAAAGGCAGGATGGTTTTCCCATGGGCTCTGGCCAAGCAGCACCAACCATCCACAGTCTGCATTTCCAGCTGGTGGCTCAGAACATAGGCAGCCCACTGTCTCTGGAATGCTCTCCTTCATGGAGCTGGTGCCTCTCCACCCAGCTCCTCTTGCCTTGCCAGAGGCTGCAGGACTTTCTCTCCACTCTGTGTCTCCTGTGGTGCTGGGCACACCTCAGCCCTGACCACTCGTGTCAAGGCTCCAGAGCTGATGATGATATTATTATTATTATTATTATTATTATTATTATTATTATTATTATTATTATTATTATTATTATTATTATTATTGTTGTTGTTGTTGTTGTTGTTGTTGTTGTTGTTGTTATTGTTATTGTTATTGTTATTGTTACTGCTATTATTCCTGATTCAGCCATGCTTGTAACTGCATGTCTGACTTAGAGCACCCAGTGGAAGTGAAGTGTGTGCTCCAGGACCTCATTAAGTGAGAACCTCAAAGCAGGATTTGAGAAAGCCCAGATGACAGTGAAGTCGTCTCAGCAAGCTCTTGGCTTGGGAGCGCTCTGATTAATGTCATTTGCTACCTCTTTTGGCTTAAAAAACAAGGAGTCCTTAAAATAAAAGAAACCTCAAATTGAAAGCACTGCAAAAAAAAAAAAAAAATCAATTAAGCCCCACATAGCTGTATTTTGTCCTGGAGCAAAATCTCAGACATAACAGAAAAATTACATAGCCTGAAAGAGAAAAAGAGAAAGGGAAGGTTTTATGTGCGGTCTGGCTGAGGTATTGCCCGAAGCCATGCTGAGGTGGCTTCCCACCTGGTACCTGGGGAAAATGTAAACTCCCCACAGGAGCAGGGGGAGCAAGTAGGTGCTGGGATACCCTGGTGGAGGTACAGACTGCTGGAGGAGCTCTCTGACAGTGCATCACCTGATGTGGGGCTGGAGCTTTGCCCCTGGGGCTCCAGAACGCTAACGGGGACATGGGCATCCAGCAGAGCTCTTTCATCTGGCCCTGGTCTTTGAAGGCTGCTCCCTCCAGAGGCTCCATGTCCAGCCCCTGAAGTTAAATCTTGGTCTCAGTGAAACGGACAATGAAGCTCCCATCAATTCCCGTGGTCTGTGCTCTGCCTGTGGGTGGAAAGCGGCTCCCCCAGAAGGAGTGATTGCAAGGCCTCTTCCTCCTTGGCGTGGGGACACCGGGACGCAGCTCCTGGTGCTCATTCCCGCCGCTGCCCCAGCCCGGTGCCGCCTCTGCCGCAGGGATGAGCCTGGGCACCGAGGCACCGAGTGCGTTTCCACGGCTTTCAGTGGAAAAGCAGATTGAGCAGGAGACGGGAGAAGGGATCCCTGAGTGCTGTTAAACACCCAAGGCCACGCCAGGCGCGGGCTCTGCTCTGCTCGCAGACTTCTTGTGGGTTTTCTTCTGTTTCTTTTGCTTCCTTCCCCAATACCCTAACCTCTTGTGTCTTTGTTTCATTTCCACTTTGGGAAGAGGGGGAAGACGACAAGAGGCAAATAAAAGAAAAAAGAAAAAAAAAAGGGGGGGGGGAGAGAAAAGGCTGTGACACGTTTTGAATTTTAAATCAATGACTGAAAAAGAGTAAATTTATTTTTTCTTTTCTTTTTTTCTTTCTGAACAGAAGAAAGGCTAGTCATTAAGAAAAGTAATAAGAACTTTCTCTTCCTGCTGCTGCCCCCAGGACAGCTCGGCCTCTTTCCCTGGCGCCTCGGCAAATCTTCCCCTCGACAGGAATCCCGGGGGGCGAACGGGGAGCAGCCCCGGCCCCCATTCCCGGCAGGGCATCCCGGTGCGGCGGCCGAGAGAGGGAGAGAGGGGCAGCAGGTCCGGCCCGGCGGGGGCTCCTCCGGCGGGCAGGCGGCAGCGGCGGGGCTCCCTCCCTCCCTCCCCGCTTGGGTTTTTGGTTTGGTTTAGGTTTTTGTCGTCCTTTTTTTCTATTTTTTTTCTTTTTTTTTTCTTTTTTTTTTTAATTTTCAGACGTTAAATTCTTTTGCAAACATTCATGCCTTAGGAAGGGCTGGAACAAAGCTCAGCTGCTCCAACCGGTCGGACAGGTAAGCAGACTTGTTGACACCGTTATGTTTGCAGCACGCATGCTCCTTCCCAAGTTTCCTGGTGCATTTTTCTATTCCACCTTATGAAACTTTCCTCCCCCCCCACCCCCCCCCACCCTCTCCTCTCCCCTCTCCTCCCCTCCCCTTCCCCTCCCCGCGCCTCAGCGGCTCTGCCCGGTGCGTGCGGTCCCGCTCCCCCGGACGGCAGCGCAGCCCCGTCGGGGCGGCCGGGCGGGCGGCGGGGCTGAAGCGGCCGCTCCGCTCCGTGCCCAGCCGTGCCCCCTGCCCTCGCCATGCCCAGAGCCTTCCTGGTGAAGCGCCGGAGCCCGCAGCCGGCCGTGCGCAGCTGGGATGGGCTGCCCGACGAGGAGAGAGCCGACACCTACATCCCAGGTACGGCCCGGCGGCCGCCGCCCCGGCAGGCGGGGACGGAGCCAGCGGGGTCCCGGCGCTCCGCGGAGGGGGCGACACGGGGAGGGGGATTTGCCGGGCCGGGGGAGCCCCGAGGGGGCGGGCAGCGGCTTTAGGGAGAGCTGTGCGAAACGCGGCGGAGGGGACAGGGACAGCGCTCCGGGGAAAAGTGCCCGGGCAGCGGTGCCAGCCCCGCCGGGCAGCGTGTCCCACCCCGGGGATGGCGGGGCGGGGAGCGGATCTGGGGGGGAATGTGTGTGTGTGTGTGCGTGCGTGTGTGTGTGTGTGTGTGTCCAGGAAGGTGGGAAACCTCGTTTGCATGAGAAAGGTGGCTAGGGGAGGAGGAGGAAGGACCCAGGGCGGCGGGGTGGGGGTGATGTACTCCTGGCCTCCCCCTCTCCTCCTCCTCCTCCGCTCCTCCTGCCCTTGCCCGGGGTATAACGGGAAGGCGGCGGAGCTGGCTTGTTTGAACTTTGGGACCGTTCGTGTTTGAGTTTCCGATTGCAGCGTGAGCCGGGGATCCTCCCCCGCCGCCAGCGGCCCGCCCGCAGGTTAAACACCGGGGCCCGCCGGCTCCTGCCCTGCCCTGCCCGCGGTCCCCCCGCTTTATCGCATCCCCACCCCTCTGCAGGCGGCATCGGCTGCGTGCTGCTGGGCTATGAGGACAGCTGCAGCCTGGAGAGCAGCGGCAGCAGCAGCGGGACCCGGGACGCCGAGCCCAGCGACCCCCCGACGCCCCAGGCTGCCCCCGGCGAGCTGGGCACGGGCGGGGCCGTGCTGCTGGACCTGGCCGGCAAGCGGCCCGTGGTCAGGTCAAAAATCAAGGTAATACCCACACCCCAGCCATCTCTCCTCTGGCAATGAATGGGGTGACCCCTGCTCAAGGTCAAGGCCTGGCTGCTGGCCGGGGACACCAGGTGACAGCAGCAGTCCCCCGGGCTCTCTGTGCTGCTGGTGACAGCACCTGTCCCGCACACCGAGGTGGAGGCCAGCCCGCTGTAGGGCGGCAGCGGCAGGGAAAGCCTCGTAAGCGATGTGCCACAATCTTCCAGTGCCCTTTGCCTTCTCTTATCCTTGCCGGGGATGTGCTGCCCCTGACCTGCTTGGCTCGGGTCCCACGGGAGCTCTGAACCCAGGCAGGAAGGAGCAGCCCTGGCAGCAAGGAGTCGTGCCCCACGGTGCGTGGGTGGATCGTGTTCCTTAGCGTGGGGCCTCCTTAAAAGCTGCCTGCTGGGCTGTGCTCAAGCCTTCAGCAAGGAGCGCTGGGGTGACCCTTCACGCTGCCCCCCTCCCACCATCACCTATCCAGAAAGCAGCTAAAGGTTCTGCTCCATGGCTGTGAAGGCCCATTGCCACCTTGCGGGCTTGGGTGAAATGGAGCAATCATCTGTCCACTGATTTTGCTGAGGGGCAGGAGCTCTGGCTGCTCCCTGGGCAGAGCCAGCAGAGCAGCGCAGTGATTTCCCTCCTCCCAAGGCTGGGAGAAGGCAAATGGTGCCCCAGGTCCTCGTGGTACCTGAGAATTCAACACCGAGCGAGCTCCCGATCTCTCCGTGAGCACCCAGGGTCCCCCCAGCAGAGGCAGAGCCAGGCCACCCCAGCGCTAGGCAGGAGCAGATGTGTTTACCACTGCTAGTTAACACCTCGTTAAACCCTGGCTGCTGCTGTGCGGGATGGAGCTGTAGAGATTGCCATTGTCTGTGCCGGGCTGACAGCTTTTCAGTCGCCGTGTGCTGAAGTCCCGTGATTAGGTTTCACCCCGATTATACGCAGCTGCTTGAGGTGGAGTCATAGCCCTGTTGCCCAACAGATTCTTCCCAGATGGCTCCCCCTCCAGTTTCACACCTCGTGGTTTCACAGCTGCCGGGCTTGTTTTAAACTTTCTTTACAATTTCGAGTAGCGTTGCTTCAGTAGTAAGTAAGTAAGCAGAGGAGGAGGACCGGGAAAAATAACTGGCTCTTCAGGAAAAATAAACCCCAGACGTGTTCCTGTCCCTGTGAAAAGCCCGCCCTGCTGCTGTTTGACTTTAACCCACTTTGTATAATTTAACCTGGGCTGTTTGTGACTGTCACAGCAAAACCTTTCAGCACAGCTGGACTTTTCAGCCGATGGATGTGGTCCTGTCTGCTCTGCTGGCTTTCCCTCATCCCTGGCGTCTAACAGGGGGCATGTCCGTGTGTTCCACCAGGATTAATTTAACCAGCAGCACAGTATCTACATTTTCCAGGCATTCCAGATCTTCCCAGGAGCTGAATCATCAGTGTCTTCTTTAGTCAAGTTATGTCATGGTGTTGGCACAATGCTTTTGGTGCCAGGAGTGGGAATGAGATTACCCCCTAATGTCACTTTGCTGTTAATTAACGAGGCTGAGACACCAACGGGGGCGAGATTAGGGCAATTGTTTCAGTCTCTGCTGAGTCAGCACAACGTGCCTTGGGTTTATCTCTCCAAAACCACCTTTTTATCACTGCTGGCTGGTTTTTGAGGGATCTGGAGCAGTTGGAGGTGTGACTAGTGAAGGCAGCACATAAAACAGCTCTCTGGCACCAGAGAGGACTTCCCTTCTCCATCCAGGGTATCAGCTGAGTGCAGGAGCAAGAAAGGTGCTCAAAGCTAAAGCCCTTGTGTTCACAGATGTAGCCAGATAAGGGTTGCTACCCCTGGAAGGAAACCACTACACAGAATTTGTTTTAACCCCTGAATCCAAGCTGGCCAGAGTTGCCTCAGTCCCAAAGTGTGCACATGAAGTCCTCCACTTGATCGCAAAGAGATTGTGAAGGTTTCACCCAGTGGGAAAATCCTGAATGCTTTCACTTTTCATTTTGAATATTATCCCCCCCCCCTTTTTTTTTTTATTTTTAATGCCACAATAAGCCCTGCTTGTTTTGCTTTATTCCTCCTGCTGGCTCCTCCCAATGCTCACACAGTCCTCTCCCACTCCCCAGTTCACCACGGGCACCTGCACCGATGCTGCCCTGCATAGCTGCGAGCTGTGTGGCAAAGGCTTCCGCCTGCAGAGGATGCTCAACCGGCACATCAAGTGCCACAGCCAGGTGAAGAGACACTTGTGCACCTTCTGTGGAAAAGGCTTCAACGACACCTTTGATCTGAAGAGGCATGTCCGGACCCATACTGGTGAGAATGCGATCCCTGGGACCGGTGGGAGGCCATGGGAGAAGGGGTGGGATGGGACAAGGGCAGGGAGAGGGTGAGGGTAACCTGGTGAGATCATAACACCAAGACCTGGTTAACAACATTTGCCAGAAATAGTGGGGATGCAGTGGAGAAAAGGGGAAGACAGAGTGTGTGTGGTGTGGAAAGAGAAGAGTCCTGGGAATGATGAAATCTGAGGAGAATTATTCCAATCCCTGTGAAGCAGTGAGAGTGCAGGACCCTCCGTCCACACCTGGTGTAGACACAGCCCCGTGCTGCCATGCCTGGGGCAGCAAGGCTGGGATAACCCCCCCTGGATAACCTGCCTGGGATAACCTCCCGATAACTTACCAGGGATAACACCCCAGGATAACCTGCCTGGGATAACCCCCCCCAGATAACCTGCCTGGGATAACCTGCCTGGGATAACCCCCCCAGGATAGCCTGCCTGGGATAACCCCCCCAGGATAGCCTGCCTGGGATAACCCCCCCAGGATAGCCTGCCTGGGATAACCCCCAGGATAACCTGCCTGGGATAACCCCCCAGATAGCCTGCCTGGGATAACCCCCCCAATAACCTGCCTGGGATAACCCCCCCAATAACTTGCCTGGGATAACCCCCCAGGATAACCTGCCTGGGATAACCCCCCTAATAACCTGCCTGGAATAACCCCCCCTGGATAACCTTCCTGGGATAACCCCCCCCAGGATAACCCCTCCCAGGATAACCTTCCTGGGATAACCCCCCCAGGATAACCTGCCTGGGATAACCCCTCCAATAACCTGTCTGGGATAACCTCCCCTGGACAACCACCCAGGATAACCTGCCTGGGATAACCCTCCTGGATAACCTCCCCAATAACCTGCCTGGGATAACGACCCCGGGACAGCAAATCACTGCAGTTATCCGTGCAGGAGCTCGATGAAAAAGCTTTGCCCTCTAGAGGCAGCGAGCAGCAGTTTCCTGGGGATTTTGCCGTTGGGAGCCTTCCCAGCTGATTGCTGTGCAGGATGGTTTTTGAGGGATCTGGAGCAGCTGGAGGTGTGACTAGTGAAGGCAGCACATAAAACAGCTCTCTGGCACCAGAGAGGACTTCCCTTCTCCATCCAGGGTGTGTCAGCTGAGTGCAGGAGCAAGAAAGGTGCTCAAAGCTAAAGCCCTTGTGTTCACAGATGTAGCCAGATAAGGGTTGCTACCCCTGGAAGGAAACCACTACACAGAATTTGTTTTAACCCCTGAATCCAAGCTGGCCAGAGTTGCCTCAGTCCCAAAGTGTGCACATGAAGTCCTCCACTTGATCACAAGGAGATTGTGAAGGTTTCACCCAGCTGGAAAATCTTGAATGCTTTCATTCTTGAATGCTTTCATCCCATCAGGATGGGATTCTGGCTTGATTTTGGAAATGTCTGGAGGAGCCAGAGTGTGGTTCATGCTGTGCCTCCCTCAGGCTGCAGGATGTGCTGTCTGTGGCCACACTGCTGTGGGGTCAGTTCCTGAGTCCATCCCAAATCTCAGTGGTTGTGTTTCTGTTGCCCCAAATCCAGCTCAGTTTTCCCAGAACTTCTTACCCCAGCCTGGAGCAGGGAGAAGGCTGCCAGTTTGATTGGCTTTTTTCCTTTTTTTCCTTGGTGGAAGCAATGGCTTAAATAAACATCAACCCCATCCTCTCCAAGGGCAATGCTTCCTGGTTGGCCAGGCTGGCTGTGCTCAGCAGGCTTTGACTTTGCACTGTTGGGCACCCAGGAGGTGCATCCACCACATCTCACAGGCACATCCCATCTTCTCAGATGTGTGGTCACCCAATGGGAGCTGGAGATTATTTGGGCTTGCTCTGCAGAGCCCCATTAACCAGGTGAACTGCTAGAAGTGACACAAGGATGTTGGTAGGCAGGAGCTGTTTCTTAGTAGTAGAGCCCCCAAAACCAATGGCACCTGTTTGGATGGGAAGGCACTGCCTGGAGCCAATGTTTTGGGCTGTTTGGGTTTGTTTGCAAAGCTTTCATGTGGGAAGGAAAGCTGCCACTGGGGTATGGCTGGAGTGTGGACTCAGTGCTTCCAAAAGAAGTGATTTTTCAAGCTGTTCCCTCATCAGAGAGTCAAAAAATAAACCCAAGAGAATCTCTGGTCAGAACAATTTAAAATGATTGCTAAATGATTTTAAATGGTTCCTAAGTGATGAAGAGTTTGCCACAGCCCTAATGGGCTGTGCCAGCCTGGCACTGCCCTTTCTGTGCTTGTGTTCCTGCCTGTGGAGTGCTGGAGAAGGCACCAAGGATGGTGGAGGTTTAAATTGCCTTAAAATGAGCACAAAACTGCTTTTTGTGTGTGAATTCTAATGAAGGTTTGGGCTTTCTCTCCAACTGCAGTTTAATGAAATGAATCAGCAGGCATTAGGAAACTTCTGTCTAGATAGTTTAATCTGATGTACTGGGATAACCTCTTTTAGCTAAATAAAAATGCAGTTGAGATGCTGCTTATTGGAACTTCTAATTAGCTAGGATTTCTGGTGGATAGACCAGGTCCTGACTGGTAACTTAATGCAATCACAAAGTTAGAACTGTCAGAGCAATCTGGTTTACCCATTTCTGCCTGGCTCACCATAGGATCTTCCAGACCCTGGCACTCCACCTTCCCTGGGGAAAAGAGGGGTTTAGGTGACTCCTTTTATCAGTTTTAAGGGTGGTCTTTGCTTGCAAACTTACTGATCTAGTCTAGTAAGCAGAATTCCTGCTGGTTTAGGTTCTTTCAAGTGTTGCTAAATCCTCAGCTCTTTAAGCACTGGGGGAGTTGTTGTTAAATCAGTGTTGGTTGGTGGTAAAATTGATTTTTGTGGTGTTGGTTGTCTGGGCTTTCAAATCACAAGCCAGTTTCTTCTCCCTCCTCTGGAAACACACAGAGTTATTTCTTTCATCTTCCTGCACTTCTCTAGAATTTGTAATCTCAGTCATCAAAACTGTATGGTATGAAAGTACTTGGGATTGCTGCTGTTCACTGAAGCCTCGTTAATCCAAAAGAGAAAAATTAAAATCTTACCAAGACAGAAGTTTTCATTCATTATAAAAGCTGAAACAGATAGTTTTACCTAATCACAGGATTTCAAACAGGATAAAAATAAAAAGTTTTAAATATATATATATATATATAAAATAAAATAAGTTTTGCAGGAGTTGATGGTTGCTGCCTTAGGACCAAACCACTGATGGGCACCTGTTATCCTCAGCATCTGCTGGGGATAACATTCCTAGGTTTTCTATGCCTAAATATACAAACCCATAGCCTGAAAGGATGATGTTTTGTTTAGAGAGGCAGCTCCTTGGGCTGCTGGATATCTCAGCAGCTGATGTGCCAGGGCCTTGCTCTTGGCTGGCTGTAGGAAACAAGACACAGGTGATACAACAGGTGACACAACCTATTGCATTTGCAAGGACCCTTGTTGGCAGGGAGGAATGATGCGTCTGACTCCATGTTCTCAGAAGGCGTAATATAATGTAATATAATATAATAGTATATAATATAATAGTATAGAATAGTATAGAATAGTATATAATATAATAGTATAGAATAGTATATAGAATAGTATATAATATAATAGTATAGAATAGTATATAACATAATATAAAAGTATATCATAGTATATAATATCATAGTATATAATATCACAGTATATAATATTACCTCATATTATTGTATGTTATAGTTTATTACATTATATTAATATCATACCATATCATACTATATTATATTATACTATATTATACTATATTACATTACATTATACAGAAAGGATATTTACTGAATGTTAAAGATAATAATGAAAACTCGTGACTCTTTCCAGAGTCCCGACATATCTTGGCCCTGATTGGCCAATGAGTGAAAACAACTCACACCAGAATCCAATGAAACAATCACCTGTGTGTAAACAATCTCCATGTGAGCACAACGCAAGAAAAGCAAATGAGACAATCATTGTTCTCCTTTTCCTCTGAGGCTTCTCAGCTTCCTAGGAGGAAAATCCCGAGCGAAGGGGTTTTTCAGGAATGCCACAGTAACCTCTGTCTTTCCCTGCCGCAGGCATTCGTCCCTACAAGTGCGAGGTTTGCAACAAGGCCTTCACGCAGCGCTGCTCGCTGGAGTCTCACCTGAGGAAGATCCACGGCGTGCAGCAGCACTACGCCTACAAGCAGAGGAGGGACAAGCTCTACGTGTGCGAGGACTGCGGCTACACGGGCCCCACGCAGGAGGAGCTGTACCTGCACGTCAGCGGCGTCCACCCCGGCAGCGCCTTCCTGAAGAAAACCTCCAAAAAACTCGCAGCTGTTCTGCAAACCAAACTCAGCCCCGTGCTGCAGAGGAACTCCAAAGAGGAGGGCAAGGACGAGTGACGCTCGCCCATGCTCGGCTGGAATGAAGTTTGAAGTTTACATGCAGGACTACGGATCTTATTTTTTTAAGAACTATTTTGAAAGGAACGCCTGAAATTAAAGGGATGCTTTTGTTAACGGGACTCTTGATGTTGGTAAAACCTCAGTTTGACAGAAATATTCCCATTCAGACTTTTTTTTTTTTTTTTTTTTTTTTTTTTTTAATCTGGCCAATAAAAACGGAATGCTTGCAAAGGCTGTCGCCTCTCGGATGGAGTATTTACTGAACTGACATTTGGGCAACCTGTTTTCTGTCAGGTCTGAACACCCCTGACAAATGAGTTCACCTTTCCCCAGGTGTATTTGTATTTTGTAAAGTGAATAACTGCTACCTCCCATGGAAATTACTTATGAGAGGTTTGGGTGAAAAGTGTTGGGTAAGAGTGCTGCTGGTACAGGGTTCTATGCAATTGAATTATCGAAGTGCCTTAAGAACAGGAGTGTGTTGTGTCATCCAGTGAGTTACAAAGTGCAAATACCCTCAGCTCTGTGCCCTGTGCAGCCTGCTAACAAGTTATGGAAGTGTGATCCAAGGTGAGTTGAAACTCTTCCCAAAGGGTACAGAATGTTTTCTTCTCAAAATTTCTCCACTATAATTCTAGGGCAGACTTTTGGTTGTGTCTTAAGTACTTGAAGCCATGGACTTACTTTTATCATGTTGATATACAAGTGAAATCTTAGCTCTGGTGGTCCTGGACTTGCTGTGCTCACTTGGAGGATTATTACCACATCTCTCTAACATACACCAACAGCAACCCAGAAACCCAAAGAAAGCACTGTAATGACTTGAAATTAAGTATTTTCTGTCATGATGAAATGCAATTTTGTGCATATTTTATGGTGAGTGTGTGTGCTTGTTTTTTTTTTTGTTTTTTTTTTTTTTGGGTTTTTTTTTTTTTTTTTGTTTGTTTTTGTCTTTTATATTCAAGTGCCTGTTCATTAATACAACAATGCAGTGGGAAGGGGGACTGAGCCTGTGTCTGCTTTGGGAGATCTGTGCAAAACTGCAGGCATCAATCTGGCTGCTCCTCTGTGACCACTCTAACTGTAGAAGGCTCCTCCCACTTAAGTCAGGCTTAGTCAGGCCTTTCACAGTCATTGCTGCTAAAACAAGACATTTTGAGCAACTTTGCAAGAATTGTGGAAAAAAAAAAATCTTTTCAACTTGCTTCAGGTTTTGTACAGGCACCCACTTGGGTTTTTGTGGGGAAAAGGTTCCAGGGGGTCTTAAAGCATTCCTAAGGATGTTAATGCTTAGTTCAGCACAACTGTTGGTGCTTGAGACCTTGAAAACGAGGATAATAAAGTGATGCTACTGTGTTAAAACAAAGTTATCCAATGTAGTAGGAAAGTTTGTAGAATACTTTAGTAAATGGGAAGTTGCTGGGAAAAAAACCCAAAAACATCTGAGGTAAATTAGAAGATCCTGACTTTGCAGAAAGCTAAAGCTCTTACACTGACCCCCAGGTCTTGTAACTGAGCAGTGTAAAGGGAAGGTTGCTCACTCTGCAGTGGGATTCATGTTCACCTGACTGCATGGGATTTGTGTGCTCAGCTCTGCTGAAAGCTCAGCCCTTCCCTGGCACAGCAGAGCTGGGGCTGAACCCTTCCTCTCCAGCCAGAGCCATGTTTTGGGTGTATACCTGTGTGCATGGGTTGTTTTTTTATCCCTCCTGCACCACGTGTTGCTTTGGCTCTCCCTCCAGTGTCAGTGCCACAGCACATCCCTGCTGAGAGAACCACAGGCACAGAAAGGATTCACAACAAAAGAGAAAGGGAGCAGGTAGCAGGCTGCCACAGGGAAAAAGCCATCCTGTATGGAGAGTGAAGCTCTGGCTGTCAGAGCTGGAGTAGCTGCCCTGGCTGCCCAGCAAGTTTTTCTGCAGAGGACAGACAGTGCCTGTAGCAGTGCCCAGGGTGCATCACTTCAACAGTCTGGCAGCTTCATTGAAACTGCTCACAAAGTGTCTCTGGGTGTGTGTGACACTGGTGACAGGCACCTGCCAGTCCTGTACAGGACAAGCCAGCTTGTGCTGCCCCAGCACTGCTCCACAGTTCAGCCAGGGGTGCCCAAGGCAGCAGCCAGGCTGTCAGAAGGGCCACAGTGACTCCCAGCACTGCTGTCTTTTGAAGGCTGTCTGCCTCCTCCTGGCTCCATGAGGTACAGACTCAGCTGGGACTGAGTTTGCAGACTGCCTTTGCTGGCAGCCTTCCTCAGGCAAGGGGCTTCTGGCTGATTTTCTTGAAGCTCAGGGGTTGGTCATAATTTTATTTGTAAGCTGCAGTGTTATTGTGAAAACTCACACATACAATTCATAGAAGACAAAGAGAATGAGGAAAGAAATTTTCCAGAACAATACTGCCTGACATGATCAAGGCTTATTCTCTGCTTTATAGACTTGATTTTATGTGCTTCAAAAGTAAAAATTCTGTTTCAAAACATTTATTCACAAACTTACTTGGAAAAAAAAAAAAAAACAAACCAAAAAACAAAGAGAAACCCATAAAAAACAGCCCCCAAAACCCAACCAGCAGCTCCTCACCCCTCAGAAGGCTCTGCTTCACAGCCACAAGCCTGCTTTGATCCAGAAATTCACTCATGTGGCACTGGGGATGGTTCCACGGGGTGGGCTCCTCGTGTGCTCAGGCCCCCAGCAGAGTCAGGAGAGCTCAAGGCAGTGGCAGCACGGAGCTCCCAAGCCAAGGCACACAGCCCATCTCACAGTGCTTTTCTGTGGGCTGGGTGTCAAACACCTGCAGGAGGAGCCACCAGCAGCAGCCAACATTCCCACCTCTCAGAACACTCGCTGGAAATTTCTGGGAGTGTTGGCTCCAATTCTGCTCCTCTCTTGCTGAGCCACTTCTGCTAAGTGGCCACTTTGCTGTACTATTCTAATAAGAACTAATGAAGACTTTCCTTGTAACTCTCAGCTCAGGTTTTCCAGTTGCAGCTGTAAGAAAAACCACAAATAATAACAAGCCTGATGATGGTATGAGCAAGAACTGACTGAAACCCAGTCCACTATATCACTTTCTTAATCATTTGCATTTCTCTCAGCTCATACATCACAGATATTGTTTTGCTTTAGTTCACCAACTTCATTTTTAAAGACTCTCAGTTCTGCAACTTTCATTTGTGATTTTTGAGGAAAAGAAAAAAAGATTATTTGATCAAGCAGTTTTACTTGATAGTAGAAACTTTTCTATCAACCCCAGGCTATATAAACTGTGTGGGATAAAAAAGAGAGGCCAAATAAGTTGGCTTTTTTCTGCCTGGACCACTGAGGTCACCTACAATATAAGGAAATAAATATTCCCCATTTGAAAGTTACCTTTTGGGAGGGGAGAGAGGGGAACCTAGCTAGTAAGAAATAAGCCAAAGTTACTCAAAAAAGAACACAAAAGTGGTACATTTAAAGAAAAGGTTCTTCCTTTGTCTCTTGCTTGTGCTCATTCTGGGTCAGTTTTTGTCCATGTACTCCTCCAGGCGCAAGAGCCACTTGTCCCAGTACTGAGAGCACAGGTCAGGATCCATGAAATGTGGATGTGCCGGGGAGCCGTCCTTGTAGGCAACCACCACGAGCCCACAGCGAACCTGCAGCACAAACAGGGGCTGTCACAAACCCCACGGCTCTGTGCAAGCCCAGGAGCTAAACCTCACTGCAAAACAGCTTCCCAACATGCACATCTCACATAAGGAATGGGGAATAAAAAGGGGCCAGAGCTCACCTTCACAGAGAGACTTAACATTGCAATGCTCCAAAAAACCCCGAGCCCAAAGCTCTGGGTAACTCCAGTGAAAACCAGGGGATGAACTCTGAGGATGAGTGATATTTAAACCCTGCAGATGCCAGGAAAATTGCCAGAGACTGAGGAGTTTTTGCAAACCAGGGGATGAACTCTGAGGATGAGTGATATTTAAACCCTGCAGATGCCAGGAAAATTGCCAGAGACTGAGGAGTTTTTGCCTGAGGCCATACAACCAGGCTGATGCAACCCTCCAGCTTCAGTCTGGGTAGAAATGGTTACTTAGGTGTGTTCTGACATCTTTCATACCTGGCAAATCCCAAATCCCAAACAGCCACTGGCAGTGGGGGGCAGGAAGCTACTAGCAGAATTCCAGCCCATATTTCACTCTGTCAGGATCATGTCTGTGGAGTGCTTGTGCTCACTGACCTCTACAGTATTCCAGAAAGTCTTTTGCACAACATACAAATAACCCTGCTCTCTTCTGCTTCGTATGTTCACCCTTTAATATCTGTACTGAGGTAAAAATCCTTCAGGCCAAGCAGGCAGGCTAGAATTGCTTTTGGGGCCTTTAAAAGCATTATTCCACAGTCTTCTGATGAAGAGATTCCCAACACACTGCTTTTCCCTGAGGAAACACAGTACAGCTCCCAGACACCAAGTGCATCACTCAGTCCCTCATTTGCTAGTGGGACACAGCAAAACAGGATGCAGGCAAGACCCTCCCACACCATTTTCTTGTTTGCAGGTTCTTTTGCTTTATTTCCTCTCCTGCACCTTCCTACTCTTGACACAAGCAAAAACCACACTGGACAGAGCCCAGGGGGTTGCCCACATGCCAAGTACCTGGGAGTTCATCTGAGCATCCCCTGGTCCCACTGAGCAATTCCTTAAAACCACTGAAAATTCACTACTGGCAGCCAAGGGCAGCAGGATCAGCAGAAGCAGTGGAATTATTTCACAGTATGACACCTTAACCTCAGTTGATCTCAGACTGGGCTCCTTTGTTACAAATCCTACCAACACTTCCACAATGGGCAGAAGGTTCTAAAGGCAGGAAGAAATGAGGATCACACAGGCATTGCTGCTTGTCTTGGCATGCAGCAGGCCTACTGACCTGGAAGTCATAATTGGCATCATGATTTATGGCTCCAATATATGCTGCAACCTGTAATGGGTTGTCATAAGTATTCTGCAGAGATGGCTTTGGCTTCTCTGAAGTTTTCCAGTCGATCACACACAGCTGGCCCCTGCACAGGAGAACAAGACAGGACAATGGTTTAAACTTAAGTTTAGTCTCAAGTAAGAGAGACAGCACATACAGACTTTTCACTCTCAGCCTGTTTCCCCCTGCTGTCATTATTATGACTAAACAAGTCTCTTTCACACTAGCAGTTTAAATCCTAAAAACCAAACTAGAACTAACTTACCAAAACCTGCTGCAGTTCCTGGAAAATGCTGATAATTGCTCAAACCTGTCCCTTCTCCAGTAGGGAGCTCCCCACCAGGAAAACCAGCACTTCTGGCCTGAGGATCATCCAGGGGAGTTCCTCCAGCCTGCCAGTCCTGGAGATGTCTCCACTCCATCACAGCCTGGCGCCCACAGCATCACATGACAGGGATTTTAGGAAGGGCACTCACCGATACTTGGCCACGCAGTCAACCAGGCCCAGGTACTGCAGGGTCGGGTGGTGAACTCCACTCTCCAGAGCCTTCACCTCGCTGATGTCCTCCAAGACACCTTCCACACTGGATAAGTAGCCAGCCACGACATCATCTTCACCCTGGTCCCTGGCTGCTGTCTCTTCAGACAGGAATATCGATTCCAAAGCTGAATGGAAGAGCTCTCCTTGGAGAAAAAGATCTAAGAAAAATAAATACAATAGAGGGAAAAGCCCCTTATTGTATTTGCAGAGAATGCCCCGATGAAGGCAGGAATGATGCATCTGACTCCATGTTCTCTGAAAGCTAATTTATTACTTTATAATACTATATTATATTAAAAAATACTATACTAAACTATACTCAAGAATACAGAAAAGATACTCAATGCTAAAAAGATAATAATGAAAACTCGTGAATCTTTCCAGGGTCCTGACACAGCTTGGCCCTGATTGGCCAAAGAGTGAAAACAACTCACACCAGAATCCAATGAAACAATCACCTGTGGGTAAACAATCTCCAAACACATTCCACATGAGCAAAACACAGGAGAAGCAAATGAGATAAGATTTGTTTTCCTTTTCTCTGAGGCTTCTCAGCTTCCTAGAAAAATCCTGGGCAAAGGGTTTTTTTCAGGAACGTGAATTCCACGCCGCCTCACATTTTAGACACTACTTTGGATTTGTATCCTACTTATTCCACAATGTAGCTCTTAAACCAGTCCCAATTTTCGTACTGAAAGTCTGAGGGTGTAGGGAGAAGGGAAAGAAACAGAAATAAATTGTCAATAGTGAAATTGGTATCCCTTATATTAATGCTTCCTTTACTTTTTTAGTCTCATTGGTTACTGATACATTGGATGAACCAAACAGTTACTGAAAAACCTCACCATAAACAGCAGGACACATTGATTTGTAAAGGCTTAGGACTATATGAGTTCAAAATGCCTATTTCCATCTTGTTACAAAGTAGCTTTGTAACTGCAAAGAGGCTCAGTAACATCACCTGGAAAATACCTATTTCTAATTAGACACTGGTAAATCGAGAACTAAAGGAAAGTCAGACAGGATTGAGCAAAGTATGCCTACAGTCTGACCCTCACTTTCTACAAATTTCCAAACCCATTTTAGTGGTCCCAGAACAAAGAGAGCTTAGGCTCGCTGGTAACAGGTACACTCACAACATGCTCTCATGAAATGGAAACAGCTTCATGCATTCCCAAACCACTTGTCCCATTGTACCTGCCAGCAATAATCCAAACTACTGCTTCTACTCTACAATCCCACTGTGGCTAGACTTACTTTTGGTATATTCTTCAAATCCCTCTTTTCCAAGCTCCTCTATCATTTTCTGCTTCCATCTTTCCAGATAGAAGACTTGCTGAGGAGAGAGGGTTTGTTGAAGGATGCGGGTAACGCTGGGCATCTTCGTTCTTTGCAGCCTGATTTTCAGGGGCACGTTTGAGTCACTGCTGACAGGAAGAATTCTCTTGCTGGGGTTTATTAAAGGAACCCAATTCTTGGGAGTTCTTGTCCCAGCTTTAATTGGAGGTGTGTGTTTAGCTGGTGGCCCATATAACAAATTGTCTTCCTCAAGTATTGTCTCTGGAGTTTGGGCACTGGTTTTGTAAGATATAACAGAGTGGACCAAGTTCTTGTATTTTTCTTGGTCAACTTGGTCATAACTGTTTCCTTTTTTCTTTTTGCTGTAAACACATGCAGAGGTAGACAGACACGTGTATGGGAATTGCTTTTGGCAAAATGGTATTTGAAAAAGCACTTCCAGGCTCCCTGGTTTCCTGGACAGGATCTGTAGGAATTGCATCCTGACAAGAAGTGTTTGTGAGCAGTTAGAGTTTTCTTCCTTCTGTCAGCAACAGGCTGTGGGTTACCATATTTTTTTCCTCCTGTGGAAAAAGAAATTTGTGATTTACAGAGTCATAAAACTCTGCCAACCATCCCATTCTTGCCCTTTGCCAAACAAAGAACTGCTACGACCAAAGTGTCTTCATTTACCTTGTACCACCTTTATTCTTCAGATCAATAAGATAAAAAAACAATGAGCAAGGAAGAGAGGAAATGCTCCTGAAAAGAACAGCCTGCCAAATCTGTAATCTGAATCACCTGAAGATTTGTTGCAAGTAGCTAAAGCTGTACCACAGGACATCCCTACAGCAAGAGAATCAGAACTGCCATGGAAGTAGGCACAAAAACCAGATCTGCCAAGAACAAAAGAGGGAGGGGGAAATTTCTCCCTCCCCAAAAGAGGGAGGGGGAAATTAAAGCTACACAGAGGACATTGAAGCCAATCCACTGCTGTGAGGCATTAAAACTCTTAGTTATAGAGAATGACCAACTTAAGGGGTTGTGGGGTACCTTACAGGGTATAAACCCACGATTCTCTTCTGTATCACTAGGAGAAAACAGACAGCAGCAGTACATACAATTGTGAGACTTGAAGCTAGAAAAGGCAAAGAGAAACCAGATGCACTGCAAATATTTTCAGATTCAAAGAAAATTGTTTAAAGTTCAGAATAAAATATAAACACATTTTCCCACACCAAGTTTCAAGCATAGTTGTGCTCAAAGCCACTTAGGAAATTTAAAAGCAAGAACAGCATCCAAGCAATACCATGCTCAGCACCCCTTCCAGAGCTGCACTGGGAGCCCTAGGAGGTTTTTTTCACACATTTTTGGATAAAATGTAACACTTCCATAGTAACAATTCCTTCATCAGTGCAGAAAAATGGATTCCTTCCCTCTTGGAGCTTACCTATAACTAGAGGTGCCAGAGCTGGGATTGAAAATGAAATAGGAAAAATACATTCTTATTCTTGTGTGACATATCCATGCTTGTGGATTGCCAGGCTGCTGCTTGATGATTATTGTGAACAGGCTCATTAATGGTCACTGTGGACATGCACTGATCAGAACAGAGCAAATGCTGGGCCAGCGGCTGTGGCTTTGTCACATAAAGCCACAGCACAAAAGGAAAAGTTTATTCTGGCTTTGTGCCACTGGAGGAAGCGAGAGGATGCCTGATTCAGCATAAATTCACTTGTAGTAAGCTGCTCCCTCAACACCTCCCAAGGAATAAATTTATACCAGATCAGTGCTTGGAATCATGGGGCTATTGAGATGTGGAATATTACGAGCTCCAGAGTTAAATTTAGTGCAACACAGTGCTTCAGTGACTAGCAGGAATTCTGATTTAACAGCCTTTGTTGTGCTGGGGAATATACCTGTGGAATTTCCAGTACTTGTGGAAATGTTTGTGCAGTGTATGAACACAACCAGCAGGAAATGAAGAGTTTGCCAGCTGCTGTCCTGTTTTACAAAAGGAAAGAGGTTCTAGGATTGCTAAGAAATTAGGAACCCTTGTGCCCTGCTGAATGAAGAATCATGTGTTTTTCAACAAATCACCAAAGTGGCATTCTGTGCAGATAGCTTACAAGAAGGAAATGGAGTGGTTGGGATCTACTCTTGTAGACAAAGAACAGAATTTAATTGAGATTTCCCCCTGGGGAAGTGTCTCCCTTCTCTCTGGAAGCATTTGTGGTTGAAGACTGGCAGAATTGCTTCAAGTGTTGCATGATGAGCCACAATGGAGAACTGAAAAAAAATTAAAATAACTTGGAGCTAAAAAAAAAATACCCCAAGAGGATTTTACTGTCCCAAGCAAGCTGACTTTGCAGCTCCAACAATAACTGAGCTAACATGGCTTAGGACATTTTTTTCCAGTATAGGAATGAGTGGCTTAACTGAAGGAAATACAAAGGAGTACTTAAGGAAAAGTTCACATCTATAAAAACCTACCTCCAGCTGTGGTTTTGCATAATAACTAGTATGGCTTTTTCTCCACAGAAACCTATCCAGCTTAAAAAAACCCAAAAACCCAAAAAACCCACTGGCTTATTTCAGAGATAACAAAAAAGAGTACTCCTAAACACACCTACAGACCTGCTGCCCCTTGTCCCTAATTTGAGCAGAACAAATCCAATGAGGAAGGTATAACTGAGTTCCCTGCAGTTTTCAAAATACATTATTGAACTATCTAGGTTAAAAATACACCTCCCTCTTTTGGGATGTTTAGAGCACAAAGAGAGACAACTCTCAACACCGTTTACAGCACAAGCCACAGCTGCGAGCTTTAGTTCAGCGTAGCTGTAACAGGCACCAGTTCCCAGCTCAAGCTCCATTCCCAGATCAGCAGTGGGAAGGGAATTAGTGGGGAATAGGGCTGTAACACGAAATCAGCGCTTTTTGCGATCTGTGAAAGACCTGGGCCAACACCAGTGACCACCAAGTGCCCTCGGCCAAATAAACTTGCTGCATGTGCCTGAAAATCCCAGGGCCGGACAGCCCGCCCTTGTGCCGAGGGGGAAAACCCGCTCTGGCCAAGGAGCCCCGCCGGACGCGGGCATGCCCAGCCACGGCAGCCCGGCCATGCGGCCCGCTCGCTACCGGACCCGAGGGCAGTGTGGTTCAGAGGAACACCAGCTCCTTTCCTCTTTCCCGTCTCTTTGCGTCCTTTGTCCTTCCCTCGCCCTCAGGCCCGCCCGGCCCTCACGACCCGCGGCTCCGCGTTACCTCAGCCGCGCTTCCCGCCACCGCCGCGAGCACTACCACGCAGGCGCGCCCCGCCCGCCGCCTCTGCCGCGCTCACCGCGCATGCGCCGCCCGCTGCCTCATGGGACTTGTAGTTCTCCCGCACTGCCAGCCCCCAGCCCTTTCCTCCTCTCTGGAGCGCCCCGAAAGGTGCGCGGCCGCTCCATCTCGCTCTCTTTTAGTATTTTTTGAAAGGCTGTAAAAGAAAACAACCCAAATCTTTAAATGCAAGCCGAAAAATAAAGCGTCGCGGTGCCGTCTTGGATGAAGGCAAGCAGCGCCCTGCCCTCACCAAAGATGGCGAGTGCCCCTCAGGGGGTGTGGCGGCGGCGGCTCCGCCCGGGTTATATGAGGAGGAGGTGGCGGGGAGGAGCGGAGAGGGAAAGGTGCGGGGTGGTTGTCTGCGCCCGGAGATATGGCTCTGCTCCGTGGGGACTCGCAGGACAAGGTGAGGGTGGCGGCCCGAGTCCGGCTGGGGCGGGCGGGGAGGGCGCAACCGAGCTGGCCCCGCGGCGCTAGGGAGCTCCTGCTCCCTCTGCCCCCGGCAGCGCTGGGACAGTGACAGGGGTTTGGCTTTTGCTCCGTTTAGGACTTTTTTAAAGAAGATAATTCCCCATAGCCCTCGTGCCTTTGGCGCGCCGAGGTCCCCTGAGGGCAGGGGGTCAGAGCGACCGCGGTGAGCGTGGGGAGCAGCCCGGAGGGGAGCGGTGCCCGGGGAAAGGTGAGCGGGCGGGAGGATTAAAGCCGGAGCGGGAAGGAGGAAGAGGAGGGAAGGGCAAGGCGGTGCGGGCTGCGCTCTGTGCCGAGGCGGAGCAGGTGATACCCGCGGCCCTGGAGCTGCGAGAGCCGGGCCTGGCAGGTGATGGATGCAGGAGCAGGACCTGGCCCCGGGCACAAGTGCTGCAGGGGGTTAAACTTGCTGTTCCCCGGTGGCCAGCTGCCCTGCTGGGTCTGTGACCGGCCTTCCTGGCTGTGCTCCGCCTTAATTGGGCTGCCAGCTGTCACTTCACCTGCGCTGCCCCTTTGCCTTGGTTGTCACATCAGCAGCTCGCTTGGTTTTCCTTTCTCCGGAGAAGTGTTGAAGCTGTAAGTGCCGAGGAGCTTCATGTCTTCCCTTTAAAGCAGCACAGGGGATTTCCTAGTGTTAAGACTTCCAGCTTCTCAGAGGAAATGCAAGTGAAAGGTTGAAGCAGGAACTTTGTGAATTAATGTTTATGTAGTGTAGACAGTGATTGGAATTCTCTCTTCTACTGGACGAGCTGCTTGGGTTAACTTACCTAAACTCCCTGGTTTAATAAGTACTCTCAGCACACCTTGAGAAGAAGACAAGGCAGCCCTGTAAGAGTCAGCAAGTTGCCTATTTGCCTTTCATATTGTCACATCTGCATGTGGTTTTGCATTGTGACTAAGCTTCACTGGCAGGAAGATGACTTTGCTTTAAGCTGTTGGGTGTGCTGAGTCTCTCCAGTCTGTCTTTTCTCCAGCTCTTTGGAGCATGTATATTAACTAACTTGGGGGGCTAGAAATGCACCAGCCTTTATTGACTTCTGGATAATTTCCTTTTCTCTGCTTCTTTCCCGTATGAATCTTGTTTTGAAGCAATCCTGAGTCAGTAAGACAGGCAAGAGTTTGTAGAAGAAACATTTTCTAGTAGCTTGCTTTGAGCTGTGAGCTGGCCAGTGCTTTCTTTTCTGCTGCATGTGAAACTCTTTGTACTTAAGTGCCTGCCCTTGGAGAATACTGGAGGGGAAGGTCAAATATCAACTCTCTTGCAACATTTGGTAACTTTTGAGTGTTTAGGTGCCTTTCTAACTCAGGAATATTGGGGGGAGGGGAAAATGTTCTCGTGGTGGGGGCTGGAGTAGCTTTAAACTCTGATGCTCAATGGACAAAGATTAGCTTGTTTTAGGTTGTAGGGCTGCCTCGGGAGTCCAGCAGCACGGGGGAGGATAGAAATGCTCCTATCTTGTCTGCTCCTGTTTAGGCAGAGAAACAACAGCATGTGACCAGTAGATAAAACTCATGCCTGTAAAGGAAGCTTCATTAGGAATTAACTTAAATAGGAGCCACTGTTAAGTATAAACTAAAGACTGACCCTGAGGTGGCAAAGCAGGAGAGGATCAGGATATGTAGGAAGAGGAAGGGAGGGTAGGATAAAGGTGATTGGAAGTGCAGTGGAAAATAAGGTGTGATCTGTCATGGGGGAGGAAAAGGCACTTCAGAATTTGAAGTGAGTGGTGGGCTTTCCAAGCTGAGCTTGAGTAAATACCTTGGTATTTCCTAATGTCAGTGGCTCCAAGGCTTCAGTCTGCAGCTGACATGTTCTGGATCAAAATGCTAAGAGCATGTATTGTAGCACCTCTTTCCCAAAGCAATCAGTGGAAGACAAAATGTTGTGTCATGGCCTGGGACTTGCTGTTATCACTCACAAGTGGTGGCTCTGCTGGACAAATTCTGCTGCACGTTCTGGAAGGAATGGTACCATAGTGGATCTTGTGCTTAGCAATAAACCCTGCTTCTGCATGCTGCTGGGCCTGGAATCAGCAGGGAGCTGAGCTGCTACAAGGTGACAGCTCCTGGACAGGGATGATGCCCTCTCAAGGACACGCAGCCTCCACGAAGCAGTTTGGGCTAGCAGAAGGTGAAGCCAGCTCAGCGAGGCTGCCCTGCTCCTGACATCCCTGCCACCAGCTCTGGCCTCACTGTAGGAGGTCAGCAGAGCATTCCTGGGGAATGCTGACTGTGCCTTGGGGTTTGCTGCTGTTGCACGATTCCCATTTGAGCTGGGCCAGGAGTGCTCAGCCCTAGGCCAAAGTGCTTGCCCTGCATGTCCAAAGCTGTGCTTGACCTCTCCAGCTGAGGAAGCTGTGGCTTGGGTGGAGGTGTCCTGCGTGCTGCTGGTGGAACAGGGTGAGCCAGCAAGGCTTTTGCTCGGATTGTGGCATCCTTGGATGTTTATGGAGCCCTTCCCTCTGTCAGGAGGCGTGTGACCTGCAAGTTCCTGCAGAGAGTGATGCAGAGATCCCTCTGGCAGGAGAGAGACTTGATTGCACAGCCCGAGGCAACAAGTGCTCTGGGCCTTCTGCTTCCTTGGCAAGCACTGCACCTGCTGAGGAATGCCATTTCAGTGTGACTGTATTGAGCTGTTGTTCCCTCTTTATCGGTGTTTTAAGCAAAATAATTAAACCTTTGCATCACTGGAGTTCTTCAGTTTGAAGTCCCGAATTTGGGGAAGCATTTTCCATAGCATAAATAAACAGTGCTTCAGTTTTCGTGGTTGTGTGTAACCAGACCACTTCAGGGCTGTTCAGCTCAGTGTCAGAGTGGTGACAGCAAACTGCCACAAAGGCTGCAAAATCCAGGCTTCACACGTGCTCTGCAGTGCTGCATGCTTGCAGTGCACTTTAAGATGTCCTTTTAGAATCCTGATTAAAAGGAAACTTAAGCTGCTTGTGCTGAATATGACTAAAAAGTAGTTCCAGCAGCTAATGCTGCTGATAGCTGCTGGCCAGATCCTCTGGTGGCTAATTCCTGGGTGTCAAAACAAGGCCCTCTGGAACTGAGGGCTCTGTGTAAACACCATGATCTTTTAGTGCTCTCTGGAGAGCACCTAAACTGCTTTAATTAGAAAGCCTGCTCTGTAAAAAGTAATGGGTCTTGGGTAGTGGCAGATGTAATTACTTCTGAAGCCTTGTTTGTGGGCTGTTGCTTGAATGACAGTGAGGGAGATTGAATGACAGTGAGGGGAGAAGGTTTTTAAAAGGCAGCTGACAATAAGCAAAAAACTCTGACGTGTGAGCCCTTGTGGAAGGGCTCCTTGCTCCTTCCAAGAGCCTGGCTGTGTGGAAAACCCCTGGATTTATCTGTCTTTGAGAACAAATACATATTTCACTGGCAGCCAGAAGTTGTGCACAGTTGCTTGCACTGGCAGATTCTTTTGTTAGAATGCAGAAGTGACACCGAGTCATCCGGAGCTGATGCTAAAACTGCCAAGGGTGGAACTGTAAAAGCAGCAGCTCAGGCCTCTCACCAGAACTAAGAGACTTCGGTGGCTGAGGGCATTTCCTCCCTCTGGGTGTCTGCAAGCATCAAGATGTGTTTGCACATCAGAAATGTAATGTCTGTCAGGCAGAAGTCTGGTAGCTGATGGTCATCACTGCCTTGTATTTAAGTGATCTAACTGTTTTTTTTTTTTTCCTTAGCATCTCTAACAAATAGAAAAAAAAAAGCAAATGTTCTAAAATTCTACCTAGATTGGGCACAGTAATGATCTCTGCTGTTTCCTGGGCTTCTAGATCAGGTGTTTATCATGGTGTCCTAATTAGTACCATAATATCTATTTATAGTCTTTTGGTTCTGAAACCTAGAAATGCTAACCAGTATGATGTCTATGTTACTGTCAAGGGCTCTGCTTTGTTCTGATTTACCAGCTGGACAGGTAAACTGTACTGAACAGGGAGCAGTTTTGCTTGAATCCTCAAGAAACCCTAGGAATCCTGAAACAGGTCTCTGACGAGTCCTGAGTTTAGACGTGGGAGGTGTCAGAGAAGCTGTAACAGTTTCTGGAGTCACTGCAAACCAGAAGCTGCTTCTGGGGAAGAGAAAATGAGAGTTGAAAGTGAGAGTACTGTGCTGGCTCTGGGTGAGTGTTTCAGTTTGCAGCCCAACCCAGCTGTTTCCATTCTGTGTGTCCTCTGTACCTATTTGGGTATCTGCTACCAGAGGAATAGTCCCTTCCCAGCTGCTGAGCTTGGATTGTATCCCTTGAGGGTGTGGAGTGACAGACTGGTTTCTGGGAACTGAATGGGGAACCTTCAGTTCTCTTGCCCCACTGCTTGGAGTCTGGGGAGGAAGCAGTGATGTCCTAGCAGAGAAATGCCTCTGGGTATGAAGGAGCTGCTAGAGAGTGAAGATGGAGGGATGAACTGGGAAAGCCTTGGGTTGGATGCCTTGCTGTGGTAAAAGGACAGGCCTGGGCCTGGAAGTGGATATTTAATTCCTTTGCTCTGCACAGTCTTCATGTGCCCATGAGGAGGTTGGTCCCCATTCCTGCTTGTGGGATGGGTGCAGGAGAGATGGTGGCACGAAAGGTCCTGTGTGCAGAGCGGTGCCTGTGTGGGTCAGGGGTCGGTGTGAGACGGTTGCTGTGGGTGCTCCCTGAGTTAGTGCTTGACAGAGCTGTGCTGACAGGAGTGGGGCTTCCTGCTTCCCCCATTCAGGGGACAAATGCTGCTCCAGCACTTCTTGTCAGGAAACAAAGCTCTGCTCCTGAAGTCAGACAGTGTGTTCCCCTTGTAGTCTGAGCCATGATTCTGTAATCCTAAAGGTCTCTGACCTGGAGTTAGGAGCCCACAGTGACCTTCACAGGACTAGAGCAGCCTGGGGTCTTACAATCCTTGGTTTCATATAGCTCCAGATCCCATCTGCAGTTTGTGCAGGGTGCCAGGACATGCTTGTGACATGTTAACTGCTTTAATCTGACCAAGCAGGACCACCTAATGTTTGTGCTTGTTTGTCTCCTGTGTAGGTGACTACTAGGCATGGAGGGGCCTAGACAGCATCTAATCACAGGTTACTTTCTCCACAAGAAAGAAAGAAAGCAAGCTCACAAATTCAGGACTGTCTGATTTGTGTAATCCTTTCCTTAGTTTAGCTGAGAGGAAATGGTTTCCTTTGGCTTATCATACTTTCCAGACTCAGCAGTTCATATTGTTAGCACTGCTGATCCTGTTTGGACAGCAAATACAAGTAAGCAGGATGTAAAACCCTGGGGTCTGCATCTTGCTGCTTTGGCTGGTGGTGTTATCTGGCTGGGAAATGGAAACACCAACCAACTTGCCTCTCATTGGGCAACAGTGAGCTGTCCTCCCAGTGAAACTGGTGCCTGACTGGTGCTCTTCTACCTGCCCTTCCTGCAGTGCCTGGGGGGGGAGAGCAGCTTCTGCCCAAGTCTGTGTCAGTGACCTCTGGACCATGCACCTCTGTCTGGCCTGTGCCTTCCTAGCAAGGACCAGAATTGCCTGCCTGTATGGGAACATAATAGTCTGTCCTAAGTGGTGACTGCAGGGAAGTGATTGCTGTTGGAGTCCCTGTAGAGTTTGGAGTCCCACCATGTCCTGTGGGATGTGAACAGGGCCTGGGACTGCTGGGAACTGTGCTCTGTAAGTGTGCTCACTGCCAAGGCAATGCCCAGGATGGGCTAAAAGTTGTCTGTCCATCTTCTGGGAATGTGCTTAATGTCCTTGCATGCAAGGCCATTCCATAGCTATAAGGCTTAAAAAGTTTTATCTATTACTTGTCTCCTTTTAATTCTAGCTAACAGTGAGGGTGCAGCAGACAGAAGTGTTTTCAGCATGGCTGGAGGGTGCAGTGGCTGGGGTATCCCTCACTTATTCACAGCAGTCTGATCATAGGGGAGAGCAGTGGCAGGGGAAATGCTCCCTGTCCTGGCAGCTGTGTCCTCTGCAGGCAGCCAGAGACACTTGTCACATACCAGATCTGGGCTGCAGATGGCCAGCCTGGGGGGGCATCTTCCAGAGCCTTTGGGAAGCAAAGCTTCACCTTATAACAGGCAGCCTATCAATGGTTCTTAGGCAGCTTTGCAGAGGCTTGAGGCAGGATTTAGCCATCTGTGATATGATAGGATTGCTCAGATCCTGGCACCATTTGGGTGCTGAAGCTTCGTGTACAGTGCAGAGGTAGGAGCAGGCTCCTGGCTGGTGTGGTCTGTGCTGCAGGCTGCTGAGATAGCAGTCCTGGTGCAGTTCTCCAGCCTGCTTTTCTGAGGAGGCCTTCAGAATTATCTCCAGAGGGTAACTTCAGCAGCATTCCTCCTGGCTCTGATAGTTGCTCCTCAGCAAACTTCCTGTGTTGTGACCTTGATCTCTGGTGGTTTCTCCCTTATGCAGAAAACAGCAATGATTTGTCAGGCTGCAGCAAGGGAGGGCCTCTTAGAAGACAGTCTTCACATGTAAGCTGGAGGATCTTCTACTGAGAAAGCTATTCCACTGATCTTTAAAAGTTTCAGTGGTCTTGAAATGATGTTCTGGGTCTAGGCTGATGGAATGAATGAAGAAATAAGCCCCCAAAGGAATGCTGGCTCAGTTTATGACTCTTTGAAGCACTGGGAAAGGAATTCTGGTCATAAGTGTGTACCTGAAGGCAGGTGTGTAGTGCAGTGTGGTTCTTGTTCATGGCTGATGGTCAGTCAGCTTCACTAAACCTACCTGATGCTTGATCAAGGATTATTCTGTGAATTCTCTTGCAGCTGAGGTCTGTATCTGTAGACCTGAATGTCGATCCTTCTCTCCAAATTGACATCCCTGATGCCCTAAGTGAAAAGGACAGAGTGAAGTTCACTGTGCACACTAAGGTAAGGTCACGGGCAAAAAGAGGTTGTGCAAGTAACAGATGTATTTGCAGTACACATACTTGCAATGATGGGCTTGGCAGTGAAGAAAATCTAATTAGATGGAGATTTTCCACTTAAAGGTGGCCTGGGGATGTGTATATATATGCAGAAACTTCAGATTTCCTAGGATCTGAACTCTCTAAACAGAGGCAAGTAGCTGATGGCTTTGCTAAGGAATCCTAGCTAGACACCAGAAGGATGGGGGGTAGGAAGGGAGCTACTGTGAAATGTCACAAAACAAACTGCATTAATGCTGTTCTACAACAGTACTTTTTTTTCCTAACAGTCTCCTTAGTGGTGCTGTTGAATGAGTGCCAGCTCAGCTAAAAGGGAGTGGGCAAGGCTCTTAGTAAGCAGAATAGCTTCCTTTGGAAATGGACAGAACTGTTTCAAAAAGCACTGATTTACAAAACAGTAGGGCTTCTATATATTCTCTTCCAGACTACACTGCCAGCTTTTCAAAGCCCTGAGTTTTCAGTTACAAGGCAGCACGAAGACTTTGTGTGGTTACATGATACACTCACTGAAACTGAGGAGTATGCAGGACTCATTGTAAGTACTTCCTAAAGAATGTGATCCTAAGTGAAAAACTGTAGCAATCTAAAGTGCCCACTAATAAGGGCGTGAAGTATGTTTTACCAGTGTTACTGGTGTTCTGTGATTTGGGTGTTCTCTATGCTTCCTGTTGCCTTAATTCCTAAACAACAACTTCAGTGGTATGGCATCTGTGTTAACTTTGCACATAGCTTGAGCAGCAAAAGATGCTGTGAGAGTCCTCGACTTGTGGTGGTATTATTTCAGTGTGCCTGAAGGTGGCACACTGAAATAATCTATTAAATGTGGGCTTTCCTTCCTATCATGATTCCTTAGGAGATGGTTGGCAATGGGTGGATTACAGAAGCTGTTGCTCTGAGTTGGTTTCCCTCCTGGGGAGGGATAACACAAACCAAGGGACTTAGAATTCCTGGATCATGCACTCTTTACCATTTTCCTATGACCAGGCAAAAGAGCCTCCTTCTAGAGAAGGCTAGAAGTAATCTTGGACAACTTTATTTGCTAAAATCCATGATTAACCAATTCCCTGCCTAGATACCTCCAGCACCTTCAAAGCCTGACTTTGATGGTCCCAGAGAGAAGATGCAGAAGCTGGGGGAAGGAGAGGTGTCCATGACAAAAGAAGAGTTTGCTAAAATGAAGCAAGAGCTGGAAGCGTAAGTAAAATGAGTGTACTGCCAAAAGCTGCATTTAGAGAAGCCTCCTGGGAGAGTAATTCATTTGATGATAAGTGATCTTGAGTGTCTCTGTTTTGAAGGGAGTCTTGAAAATCCTAGAGCTGGGGAGTGGCCCAGCTTTTAAGCTGGAAAACTTCCTAGGTAAAGAGTTTGAAAGTAGCTTCACTGTCACAAGCTGGCTGTTTCAGAAATCTGCAGTTGAATATTTTCATGGGCTGAAGTTAAAGCAATTCTTTGTGTACTGAAGGGGGTAGTACAAAGAGGATCTCAGTCTGTTGTTTCCTTGCAGTGAATACCTCGCTGTCTTCAAGAAGACTGTCTCATCACATGAGATCTTCCTGCAGCGGATTGCTTCTCATCCTGTGCTCAGCAAGGATCGCAATTTCCATGTTTTCCTGGAGTATGACCAGGACGTGAGACGTTTTTTCCTTGTTTCCCTTTCCAAGCGAGGCAAACTGTTGGGAGTGCTGTTGTTTTTGCTGGGCAGAGTCAGAATGTTCTGTGGATTTATGTGCAGCATCAGCAAGTAGATATTGCCAGTATTTCTGTGAGATGGCTGAAGGGTGAAAGCCTGACCTCTACACCTTTCTCTGTTATAAATCCCACTGTGTTTCTAAATCCTTGTCAAGTTGGTTAGGAAGCCACCTTTGCATGTCTTTACCTTGGGAACATGTATGGCTCAGGTGTACTTGTGCTGTGGAGGAATGGAGGTGTATTAAAGTCACTCCTGCATACGTTTCATCACACCTAATTAGGAGTGATAGATGCTGAGCCAAGATATGCAGGGAGAAACAGAGCTGTTTATGGGAATTGGAAAAATCCATTGAACTACTTGTAGCCAAGCCACGTGTTACATGTTACATTTTTATATGGGTATTCTGGAGGGCTTGGAAATCAGCCTGTTCTGACATATGCTACTATAAAGGATGTTACTAACATTGCAAGTATCAAAACAGTCACTTTTTTTCCCTCCCTGGCTATAACTTTAAAGCTGCTTTGGCCTCTCTATTACAGCTGAGTGTGCGGAGGAAAAACACTAAAGAGATGTTTGGTGGCTTTTTAAAAAGTGTAGTAAAGAGTGCTGATGAGGTCCTCTTCTCTGGAGTCAAGGTAAGGTTGTTTGTTTGTCTCTTACCCTAATCTTGATCGATTCTTACTTCCTGCTCCAGGGAAGTTACTCCTGTCTGCTTCAGGCTTGCTGTGCATGAGGCTCAGCTACTGACATACCTCCCTTGTTACTGCTCTCCTAGTTGAGGGGAGTAGCCTGTATTAATTCTGATTTCTATAGAAATCAGACATTGTAGCTTTAGGCTGTTCAATTTCAGTGTATAATTCAAGTTTCTGGATGCAGAATACCTGCCTTAATACCTGATACTGGAGAGGAAGGAATTATACCTTCAGGAAATATCCTTGTGGCTTTTGTCTACTTTGGAGCTCTGAACAGATATAATTTATGGGTTTCTGCTTATACTAGACAAGATCAAATACCAAAGACTCCTGTAACTGGTCTTGCTCCAGCTTTTGTGTTGTGTTGCCATGACAGCACTTCCCAAAAAGCTTCTTGTCCTATGTGCAGTGTCATGAAACATAACAATATGTATCATGTTTGGTGTGGATGAGAAACAAGCTTGTAAACTGCTTAGTCCTTAGTCCTACAGTGTTGCAGCACACGTAGGAAATAAAATAAAATTCCAGCAGTTGGGAGTCCTGAGGGCTGTCCCATAACTTACTGGCTGCTTCAGACAACCTGCATCAGTATTTGAGTGCCAACTTCATCTTCACTGCATAGTGAGGAAGAAGTTTGCCAGGTGGTTTGGGATGTCAAACCCTTGGCTAACATCTTGTCTTGAACAGTTTTTCCATAGGGATTGATGGGCCTCAAGCTCAGGCCCAGGCTATGGTTGCTTCCTTGGCCCTTCCTAAAATAGGGAAGAGCTTGTATTCTGCAGTTTACTGACTTAACAGGTCATATTCTTTTTCAGGAAGTAGAAGATTTTTTTGAGCAAGAGAAGACTTTTCTTGTGAACTACTACAACAGAATCAAGGATGCATGTGCAAAAGCAGATAAGATGACAAGATCTCATAAAAGTGAATCTTTTCAAAGCCCTTTCAAGGGATCATGCAGTTTTGATGATTTCAGCCTGAAAACCTTGTCTTGTTCTTGCAGATGTTGCAGATGACTATATTTATACTTCAGCTTGTTTGAACAGCCTGGCATTAGAAGAGCCTACAGTTATCAAAAAGTAAGCAATTCCATTTGTTCATAAACATATCCTGAGTCTGGGGAAACCAAATTTCTTCTATAAAATCCAGAGGACTGGGTCTTAGGTGTCTTGAGGTTCTTGAATTGCATGCAAGTGGCATTAAAATTTTCTTTCTTCTGGCACCCCTGCTGTGGCAGACCTAATGTCATCAGTTGCTCCTAACTCTGAACTAGTTGATCACTTGCCAGTTGTGACCTAGAGGTTACTTGTGCTGGTCATCAAAATCCTTCTAAACAGAAATCACCTTGATTCTCTTCAGGTCACAAACTGCTGGAGACCCCTGAAGAAAGGGTTTGTGTGTGTGTTCTAATGTGCTGTTAAGTATAAATGCACTAGGTCAGCTTGCACTAGGTCTGTACTATCTTCTGGACCTTTGCACTTCCAGAATAGTAGGGGATTTTTAAGCTGGGGGAACTCAGTTGCCTTTTTTGAGGTCACTTCTTCCACCTTTTGACTTTGCTATCAATTTACCAAGACCTTGTTAAAACAGAGTGTAAAGCTGAATAAACAAGTCAGCTAATCCCTCTTGGATAGCAGCAGGGAAATTCTCCAGAACACCTTTATGCTCTGGAGATCAGCATTGTTACATTAAATGCTGTTGAGCTGCTCAGCTGTACTATTCTGGCAGGCTGGAATCCAACACATTGAACCTTTTCTCCAGGTCTTTGCCTAAATGAGTTTTTTTCAAGCCCTTGTTTGGATCTGTATACAGGAGTAAACTCCAGCCTTCAGCTTTCTGGTTTCCTGCCAATTGATCCTGGCATTTATCAGACTAAGAAGTATCCAAACTTATTTATGCCTTTTTTTTTTTCCCCTCACTAGGTACTTGTTGAAAGTTGCAGAGCTCTTTGAGAAACTCAGGGTAAGAAGCTTTGCTGGGGGCAGTTGTGGAGGAGAAGAATCTCTGACTCTGCATGTGGCTGTGTTGTTACACACCAACTAACTGATTTTTTTTTTTTCCCCTTCTGCAGAAGGTAGAGAGTAGAGTTTCATCTGATGAGGACTTAAAACTCTCTGAACTGTTGAGATACTACATGCTCAATATAGAAGCTGCTAAGGTGAGAAGAGTTTTCTTTTTGAAGCTTAGTTTTGTTATGGGCAACACAACTCACTCATGGTATTCTTTGTGCTTTAAGAAGACAGGAAAGTGGACCCTTGTTTTGCCTAAGAAACCTGAGACTCTTAAACCACAGCAGAATATAGAAGCTATATATTAGCTAGCTGGAGCCCAGCCACTTACAGAAGACTTGGACCAATTTTTCTTTGGCATGTAAAGTGGAAGAACTCTTTAAATTTCTGTAAGTTAGAGCAAACTGAATTTAAGTCTGCAGCAGTTTCTTTCCTGTTCCCTGCCTGAGTAGTCACGGATCTGCCAATAAAATCAATGATGACTAATTAGTAGTTGGGATTGATTTCAGGATTTTTAGACTACCCTAACACAAATAAGTGGTAACTTGTGAAGGCTTTTGGAGTCTGAGCTTCCAAGAGGGTTTTGGTAGATTGATGTGACTGCAAAAGCCTTGCTGGCAACCCTTTTTCTAATAAAAACTTGACAGGGGATGACTATGCTGCAAAAAGGTATCTAGGTACAACCTACTGGGCCTCTTCATCTTGTGTCTTACCTGTAATGTCAGGTACCCCAGAACATCCACTACAGCCTCCCTCAGTGGGGTGTACTGTTATTTAGACATCACAACTGTACTCCTGCTGCATTAGGAAGGGATTGGCTCAGAGACCTCTATAATTATTCTGTCTAGGTTAGTGCAGTGCTTCCGTCAAGCTGTCAGATCTCCAACAAATTAAATGGCTGCTGGAAGTAGACTGAGGGAATTCAGAAAGTGCTTTTTGCTCTTAGTGGAGACATCCACCTTACAGCATGAGAAACTACTTTAAGGGGAGAAATGATGCCCATAGTAGCCCTTAGAATTCCTTCACGAAGGCATAACTGGCTGTCCTGAAAATGTAGTGCTGCACTGTGAAAGGCTGCCAAGAGCAGGCTCTAATAGCTTGTTTGAAAAAGCAGACCTGATGCTGAAAGAAGTGAAACCTCCTGCTGCTAAGGTGGCTGTAACCTCAGTTTGGGAAGTAGTCCTGCTAAGGCTCTGGTGTGCTTTTTCTGTCTCTTCAGGATCTTCTGTACAGGCGAACCCGGGCTCTTGTTGACTATGAGAACTCGAACAAAGCTCTAGACAAAGCCAGACTAAAGAGCAAGGATGTCAGGCTGGCTGAGGCACATCAACAGGATTGCTGTCAGAAGTTTGAAAAGATTTCAGAATCTGCTAAACAAGGTAAAACAGGCTTTGCTGTACTTATGCTTAAAGGAGAGCTTAATGCAGTCGAGGTCTCCATCTGACCTTCAGCTACTGAAGGCTCCTGAACAAACAGTCTGAACATCCCAAGGACAATAGAGATAGAACTAATGCAGCTAAACATTTTTAAAGCAATTTTCTGTAGCAGAGCAGTGTCAGTACTACACCAACCTTATTTATAAGCCCCTAGTATTTGTTTTTAGACTGAACTCAGCCTCCATGTGAACCTAACTACTAGAGGGTAACTAATTATCTCAGTCAAAACTGTGCACAAACAGGCTTTTGCTCTCTCCCAATACAGCTGAGTGCCTTATACAGAGTTTTAAACAGTGGTTCTCAGAAGAAGAGTGTATGTGTGTATATATATTTATAATATGCTTTCATTGTATACATGCTGCTCCCTTTGTGTATCTGGCTTTTAAATGATCCAGGTTCTCACAGAGCTTGTGTGGCTTATTTCTGCTTTGTTCCAGCTCTCTTCCTACAAAGCTTTTCTGTCTTAAGCTGTCTGTGTATCATGTGATGACTGCATCTCTGTCTAAAAACAGCATGACTAACTCTTGAACCCTTTTTTGATCAAATACTGTAATCTGAGCTGCACAACAGAACTCCTGAAACATGGGGGGCATTGCTTGTCACACTTTGTCTATCTCTTACCTTTGTTTACTTCCTTCTCTACAGAACTGATGAGCTTCAAGCAGAAGAGAATAGCAGCATTCCGTAAAAACTTAATTGAAATGGCAGAACTGGAAATAAAGCACGCAAAGGTGTGTTCTCTTTGGAATTTAACAGGCATGGCTTGAGAGAAATGAGTAGTGCGTAACTGGGAGGATTTGCTGGGTCACCTGATTTCCCATCAGGCAGCCTCATCTGTGGGTTTTGACCCCTGCTGTGTCTAGAGGCAGCTGCTGCTTCCAGTGCTCTGAGTGCTGGCACAGGAGCTCATCCTGCAGCTTGTGATCAGGCTGTCAATCCTTGTCAGTGGAGGAGGGCATGTTGGCTTTACAGCAGCCTCTGCCAAGCTTTGCTAGGCAGGCTTGAAGGGTCTGCTAACTTAGTGTAGAGAACAGAGCAGTAACTGTGCATCCTCAGCTTCCTTTGAAGAAGGAAAGCCTAATGTCCCACCCCCTGAGAGTACTGGACTTTAGCACAGGCAGCCACTTCAGTGCTGAACTGGAATGTGACACAAAGCCTTGATGACACTGCTCAGTTTGGCCTACTTTAAAGGCTTCCTGTTGGCTTTTGCCCCTCTCCTTAGCACAAACTGATTAATGGTTGCAGGCCTACAGGAAGAGGCAGATTGCAGAATGTGTGATCTGGCTTTGGTTCTTTACTGCTTGAGTGCTTGTCTTTGCAGTAGGAGATCTTTAATATTGTCACAGGCTACAAAATCCTGTGACAGACACACTATTTGGGAAGCTACTTCATTGTGAAAGGCAGGATTGGAATTATCAGTCACCCCCATCTGAAACTAGTTTTCTTTCTTTGCAGAACAATGTGTCTCTCCTGCAGAGCTGTATTGACTTGTTCAAGAACTGAGGAGTCTTACTCTGAAAATGTGACAAAAGCATCAATTGCACTCAATAGCCAGGGGCAACTTATTGGCTTGACTTCATTAGCTTAAAATAATAATGTCACTGAGATTGTTTCACTAATACTTAGGTATGTTGATAGTGATACATTGACTTTATTGGTATAAATGGGAGCTGAATTGTGTATGAATTGTCTGGATGTAGCTAACATCCTGTTGGCTGATAACTCAAAATGAGTCAAATGTAAGAAATTAATTTGCTGTTGACTGACTTCATCTAGCAGAAAAAGTTTACTGAGAACTCCTTTTTTGCAGGATCCTAATCTGTCTCTTCATGGCCCTGATGTATTTAAAACTTGCCAAGTGAGAGTGACTTAAGGGTAATAATTTTATAAAGTGAATATCTTAGCATTCCACTTCCCAGACAGATTTCTACTACAATATATTTTGAATTTCTATAACTGCATTCACTATTTGTACACTTGGGCAACACAGCAAATAAAGATGTCTGACACAACAAGCTGTTGTATGGCAAGAATTTGTGTGGGATGCAAAGTGACAAAGAGGCTTCAGACACAGAACTATCACAAATTACTCATCACCTGGAGCTCTTCAGAGCACTGGAGAGAAACATTTGACTCAGAGGATTGTTCTTGGAATGGGTGTTGAAATGAAATGTGTGTGGACTTCAAGTGACATTGCTGTTTGAGTGGCTGCCTGCAACTTTTACTTCCCCTGTGCTGCACATACAGCATTGTAAAGTAATTTTATACCTCCTACTAGCAGCAAGAGGCTGTTTAAATCTTCAGGGCTTCTGTAAGGTATAAAGCTCTTGAAACAGCTGGGCTCACAGTGCCACAGCTGAGGTGGCTCAGCCCATAAGCCCCAGGGCCATCACTGGACAGTTTGCTATCAGTTGGCATCCATGGATATAGGTCAGTGAGTCAGACCTTCCTGAAGGCAGCTTTTGGGTGAGATGAGTGTCTCAGCCTTGCTTAATTTCATGTGACTGAACTCCTAATCATGCTCAAAGTGGGCTCTGTGGCTGTGCTCTGGGCAGACTGCCTGAAGCAGCTTCAACCAGAGAAGCTCTGAGAATGGGCAGCTCTGTGGCAGTTTCTAAGGGTTTATTTTCCTGGGACCTACTGCTTTTTCTTCTTGATACTCCATGAAAACTGAGCAGCTTGTGCCAGCCACACCATCCTGGAGCAGAGTAGCTGAAGAATGTGTGAACTCCTTTTTCCTTTGTTTGGCAGAATAGTTTCAACCTGGGGTTGTTTGCCATAAGCACATTGTTTGTGCATATGTGGCCTCTATGTAGCTGACAGGTGACAGTGATGCTTCCTATGTCAGATAAGCTCCTAGCACTTGCCCTGGGGCCATCAGTGGTCCCAAACTGGATGGTTTGTGCTGCCAAAGCTTTGGTTTTTCCTAAAAAAGCCTACTGTTTATCCTAAACTAGTTCTACCTGGCTCAAAGGCTCTTCTCATTTTCTCCAGAGAAAGGGTGCAGTTGTTTTTGCTATGGTAAGCAACACTTTATGTCCCAACCCCAGAAGTGGCCCAGGCTATGGTGGGTTTCATGCAGTGCTGGAAGGTAAGTGAGAGACCCTTTTTCTGTTTCAAATGGTCTTTTGGAGCTTTTCACGAGATGTTTGTTCTTGTGTTGGCACTCTAAATTCTTGACATACCTTAATCCAAGTCAAGATATGAATGTGAACAGATTAAAAATATGTTAAACACTTCAAATGGCTGTAATTATGGCTTTATAGTGATGTTGCAGTTATTGTAGTTGCAGTTAATTTGCAATAACTGCAAGAAAGCTGTACAGCAGTCTCTGCCAATGCCACTGCTGCTCTGGATGAAGCTGCTGCGTGTCAGCTGCTGCCAGCAGAGTGCATTGCAGTCAGCTTCAGCGCCGTGACTTGGAAAATAAGCCCCAGCACAGCTCACACCTCTGGAGGCCAGTGGGTGGCAGGCTGCAACAGCCTCTGCTTACCTGCTCCCAGGTTTCCCCTCAGGCTGAGTTGAGATGAAGTCCTGCAAAGGCTCCTGCATCCCCCAGTTTCTTATCTGGTAGCTGGGCAGATGTTGATACATAAGAGAAATTAGCTGTGTATGTAGGCAGCCTCCTCATAAGGAAGCACAGAAATATTGCTTTAAGGCATGTAATATCACTGGACCTGCCTTTTCTTATAGCAGAGCCTTAATAAAGCCTTAGCAGAATGAAGGTCAGCTTGGACAAATCAGTATGATAAGGCAGGTTATCATCAATATGAAAATAAGTTTTTTAGAAATATTGCTGAGACTTAATTTAAAAGGCTGGTTGGGGTGGATGAGAGCAGAGTCTCATAGATGTGCCAAACAAGGATTGACTAATGTATATTTACTGATCCCATCTGTAAAGCAGATTAACTTTAACTTTGCAAGCTTGTTCCTCTAGTTTATGAGTTAAAAATTGGCTTTTGAGAACAGGCACAGGCCTTATCACTGTGATGGTAACTGCTGTGGAAAGCCACATGCTGCAGATGTCAGTTCTTCTCCCCCTGTTTGAATGAGGGCAGAGGAAAATCTACTGTTTGGTCAAATTTACTAAGGTGTGTTAAACATTCAGCTGTAGAAAAACTGCAGATGGGAGCCAAGCTGGTCCCATAAGAGAGGCTCAAAAACATGTCCTCTTGCACCAGGCTGTGATTCCAGGTGCTGCAAAAAAATGGGGTTGTAGCCAAAGAAAGGGAATGATTAAGGATCCAATGTACTTCAGGAAGGAACTGGTTTGCCCTGACGTGTACAAGTAGTCATGATTCTAGGAAGACACATCACTGATGCTGAGGCTGGTAAAAAAAAAACAGAGAACATTTTGTGTGCATTTGGGATACATAAAGCCTGGAAGAGCTGTGGGCATGTTCTCTTTGTGCTCTTTATCCCAATTTATTCTGATTTTTTCCATTCCATCCTCTTTTTTCTGGATTGCACACTCTGTAGAGGAGCTCTGATCTGAGGCCCTCGTGCTACACTTCTGATAGCAAATGTGAATTTCTCAAAACATGGACTTGGGAAGGTTTTCTCAGCAAAGTTTGTGATTTGCCATCTCTTTCAACAGATTGGGAGAAGCTGTTTGTTTGTGCTGTGAAGCAGAGAGCTCTGCAGAGTTCCTGCTCTTGGATGGGGGTTTTCAGTTCTTCCCTCTCTCCCAGCATTTGCTGCTATGGTTGAGAGCACAGTCAAGAGTGATTTCAGTTTGTCCTCCCAAACACCTGCATCACTGCTTGCTGAGAGTGGAATATCTGAAATGGGTTTGAAGCTGGTCCATGGGCAGATCACTGCTCACCAGTGAATGAGTGCAGCCACTGGTGATCCACGCAATCCCTCAGACCGTTGGCTATCTGCAGCTCACTGTTTGCCAAAAGTTGTGTTTCATCTGCTATCAAAATGCTGCCCTGTGGCTGAGCTCTGGTGTGGGCTCAGCTTTGCTTTTTGTTTACTTTTAATATTACAAAGCCAATGAGAAGGCCCAGCTGAGATCAGAGTCCAGCTCAGCTGGGTTGTCATGCTTGCCTGCTAAAAATAATCCCTGCTAGGAGTGCTTCATGACTTAAACAGAGCAACAGGAATGGTGCCTGTATTACAGGACAGGGAATTCAGGCGGTGTGTGGAAAAGGGGACTTGCTTGTGGTTCCATGGGGAGTTTTGTCAGATCCAGGAAATTAACCTGAATCTGAAATTCCACTCCTGGGCTCCTGCTGTCTTGATCAGCTGCTCTTGGAAGCAGTCAAATGAGTGCTGGTGGTTTTGAGTTTGGCTGTCCCTTGGCTGTGGTTTGCTGCTCTTCTGTGCAGAGGTGGCAGCTGCCAATGTCACTGTTCTGCCTCCACTCCAATGCAGTGAAGCATTTCAGTCAGTTTGAGTGACTTTTAGTGCTCTCTTCTGTGGGTCTGTTTTACTTGGCAGTAGAATTGCAAGGTCACTTTCTGCAAGAGAGGCTGCTGGGGTCCAGGGCAGGTGTAGAAAGGTGTTGTGAGAGCTCCTGTGCTGGTGCTTTGGCTTCTTGTCAGCACTCCAAGCTAGAGAGCAGTGAACTGTGTGCACTCACTGCTTGCAGCACCTTAACCTCTTTTAGGTAGGACTGTAGAAGTCTTCCCTATCAGTTCAGGGATTCTCATTCCCTTTTTGTTCCTTGTATTTAATGTTGCTTTGCTGTTACCCAAAAACTTTCCTGTTTTGTTTGAGGAAAAGGCCCCTGAGAGTCTGACTCACTGACATAAAACAGGAGTGAAAAAGAACTTTAAGGTTCCTGTTTAATGCTAGTCTACTGCCTGCTTTGAAAACAATGTCCTGCTTTATTATGTCTGGTTTAGTTAGGATCAAGTTTGTTCTGCTCCCTTGCCAAGGGTTTTTAAAAGAAAAAAGCAGAAAGAAGAGAGATGGCTATGAAACAGGAGAGGGAGTTTAGATTACACCTGTGACTCAGCCCAAAAATGTACCTCACGTTTAGTACAATTTAATCAGCTCTTTCTTGAACTGTCTCCTTGAAGGCCTTGCTAAACAAAACCTCTCTAAGTGTAAGAGGTTAATGAGAGATGTTCTAGTACAGTAAAGCTTGAGACAGCAATGGATGTAGTTTCATTGTGAGCTCACAGTCACTGAAAGGGGGATGGCCTCACTTCCCTTCCTATTTTGTTCTTATTGCATGCCTTGGGCTGGTCCTGATGTTCGTGTGGCCTCAGGCCAAGCTGATGTAGCTCCCTAAAATGGTGTGAGATGGGCCAAAACAAAACAAAGGCTTTTTGCCAAGTCACTGCACTGAATCTGTGTCCCTGGAGCTGAGAAGCACACAGACCTAAGCAAGGGCAGCACAGAGGTGGTGGAGAAGGACACCTTGCTGGGGAGGCTTAGTTTGGCTCAGCTCTGTTTTGGGACTGTTGGAGCAGCACTGGTCCAGCGAGTGCTTCCCTTCCAGGAAAGAGTGGCAAGATTACTTCTAAACCTGTAACAGGAGGACCTGGGCCATCAAAGTCCAGGGCTGTCTTCATGACAGGCACTGTCTTCAAACTGGGAGCTGTACCTTGCTGGAAAAAGCAAAAACCTTGTCCTTTGGAAGGTGCACAGACAGCTCTTGCTGGGAGGTGCTGGTGGTTGGTGACTTCTTCAGAAAGCCTTGTGTCACCAGTGCTTGAGAAACTCCCTCTGCATGGGCAGTGCAGCACTGGAGATTTGCCCCCACTGGCAACACTTTTAAGGAGGGTAGAAGAATGGATGGGAACCATGGGCGTGGAAAACATCAGCAAGTTAAATCCAGGAGCTAACAGGCAGTGGCACTTTAAAAATTTTCATTCTGCTCTGGAGGTTATTGGCACAGCCTCCTTCAGTAAATGCAAAGTGGTTGCCATGGAGGACAGGAAATCCCTCGTCTGCACAGAGAAAGAAAACATTGGAAACTGTCCTACTGTAAAGCACAGCTGCCTCTGTGCTGGGAGAGGGGTGCTTGCTTCTACGGAGTGTTTTCCAAAGGTCTCTGGTTTTGTCTGCAAATCTTTGCACATATTTGCTCTGTTTCTTAGTGGGCTGCTGGTGCATTTAAGAAGAGCTGGACAAAGGAAGTGGGAGCAGCTGGTTAGGACTAGTTTTAAGTGCTCTGATTAATGTGAGAAGCAGGAGGGATTTTCACTTGGAAGTTAGATACTTAGCAAACTTTCAGTGTATGCCTCTCCATTTAACTCTGCAGCTCCTCTCACTCCTGTTTCCCTCTGCCTTCCCTCTCTGCCTTTTCTTGCCTCAGACCTCTCGGAGCTCAGGCCTCTGTGCTGTGCTGGCTCTGTGTTCTCTCCCTGGAATCTTTCACACGTCCTGGCTGCTGCTGCTGCTGCTGGGAGTGGGAGCACCAGTTTGGGCCACGTGTGCAGATCGAGCAGCTGGCCATCTGTCCCTGCAAATACCCAGATGTTCAGAGCTGCCCTGTCCTTATGAGATGGGTAAGAGGTGAGACTCAAGGCAGATCTTTCAGGACATGTTGGTGCCACCTTTCCACTGCAGGCTCTGTGTGAGGATCCAGTTCCCTCAGGAGCTGAGCCAGACAAGCCTGTGGTGGGTTAACTAAATTAGTCAAGCCATCACTGTTAATTAACATCATGAATTTGTAGAAAGGCTGAGCTGCCTGGATGCTGCCAACACATGAATACCTCACCTATCACCAGGATTGTCATTCTTGCCTATGGGCTGCTTCAGAAGGCAGATAATCAGGTTACCACTGATGTACATCAGTGATTATTGATCACCTGTAGATACTGATCACCACTGGATCAGGAATTTCCCTTTTTCCAGAGATAGGTGTGGCAGTTGTTTAGTTCAGGTCTGGTTCTGTCCCACTGCTGTCCACACCATTGCAACCCCAAGCTGTGTTTGGAACAGAAAAAGAGAAGGCCATGTCTGACTTGGTGAGCTTTAGCCTTTGCTCAACAGTGTTTTCTGGGGCAAGTTTTTGAGCTGATGCTCATGAAACTGGACTTGTTTCAAGGCTCCAGAGAATATTCCTGCAAGTAGACTGTGGTGCTCTGGGAGGTGTTCTGGCTGGAAAGGGAGCTGTGCTCATCAGCTTCTCTTTGTACACCAGTTTTCAACATGATGTGTTAAATCAGCAGCAAGGTCTCTGGGGACCCCTCTTGGAATTGCTCATAGGGACACTGTGGGTGAATTTAAGGTACCTTTGGCACCCAGTGTGATGGGAATGGTGTCAAAACCCCAGAACTCCTGTATCCTTCCTGAAGCTGCTCCAGGATTTCCCTTGCAGCTGTTCCCAGCATTGCCACAGCCCAGCTTTGATGCAGCGCAGAATGTTCAAAGGACCCCCTTGCTCTGCTTCTTCTCCTGATGGCAGGGAGTCTTTTGGCGTCACCTGGCATGGCTGTGTTGACTCGAGTCAAGGCAAGACTGATTGACACCAGCAGGGCTCCCTGGCTGTGTTTGCCCAGCCCTGAGTAAGGCAGGTTGTGACGTCTGTCTGGACTCACCACAAGGCCACCTGACCCATGGCTTCCTTTTATGAGTGACCACAAAGTGCCACCTCCTCCTTTCCACCCCCAGCCCTCCCTAGGTATATTTGCACAAGTCAAGTCCCACCTTCTGTGCTACTTTATTTTCCCACTGATAGCTGGGAATCCTCTGTGTTTTAGGTGTCTTCACCTTGCTGGGATGGGGTTCCCCTTCCCTGATGGGAGGCTGGGCTTTTTAAGCCTCACATCCATCTGTTGCAGAATGCCTGCTTAACCCTTAATTCTGGGGCTGAACTGGAACTGTTTGGCCCATTGGTGTAGGGCCTGGCTGGGTTTCTTTAGGGCCATCTGATTCTCAGAGTGTTTCTAGTCCTTTGGCCTGTAAAATGTGCAAGGTGACACAGAAATTACTCTCTAAAGTCAACAACACCATGTGAAAAAGAAACCCCCTGCCTGTCCCTTAGGTGTGTGCAAAAGGAGAAATAAAAGGCAATAAATGAAAACAGAGATGGTCTTGCTCATCTTCAATTTGGTTGTCAATGACAACCATTCTGGAAATTGTGTGTTGCATGAATTTTCTAGAGGACCAGGACATCCTTTTGTTAAAGGAAGGGGCTAAAGAACTTTCTCAGGGGTAAACAAATCTCTTGCAATAGACCTTGTGACAGCATCTTCCTCCTTTGTGGCAAAAAGGACATGAAGAGCTTGGTGTTCTGCAGCAGAAAGGCAGGAGGCAATGCTAATGGAACCAGTGCTGGGTGGTTGTGTGTCTGTCCATCCTTTACACACACACGCACCATCTCTTTATGTCAGACATTTCAAGGGGCTCTGGAGAGGATGACCTAGAAAATCCTTTGGGCTGCAAAAAGCCAAGTGCAAAATGTAATGTGGCACCTGGGTGCTGTGCATGGCTCAGCCTTCACTCGAGTAGAAGAGGGGAAAATGAAAGATTTATTTGCTCTCCTTGGGACTGTGCACATGGTATTTGTGTGCTTCAGTGAAATGGCAAGCTGGAGGATGTGCTCTGGAGGGAGAAACATGATGCTTGGCTGAAAAGCTTTTTCTCAGGCAGCATAATTTGCTCTATAGAAACTGGTTAATCATAAAAGCCGTGTGGTGTGTGAGGACACAGGGCTTAAAGAGCCAGAGCCTCCTTAGTGCACACAACAAGCAGGGAAACAGGGGGTTCTTGTGGGAGACAGGCATCCCTGTGTCCTAGTGGAGAAACCTCTGTAAATAAATAAACCACCTGGCTCTGTTTGCTTTCTGAGCAGCTAAAAAAGGAGCAAGGACACCAGGAGGACACTGCTGCCTGATGGCTGGTGAGAGATGGATTGCTCTGGGGGAAGATGGAGGTGGTGACAGCTTCCTGCCCTCTTTCCTGCCCCAGCCCCAGCCCCAGCAGGAAGGATGTAGGAATGGTGTTATCGCCTGCTGGCACTGTGCTGTTGAATATCCCTGCTTGCTGTTCTGTAACCCGCTCCAGAGTGGGTGGAGCAGATAAGAAGGGGCCTGCAAGAGTGGCCTGGGGTGCAGGCTCAGCAGACAGCCCCAGATCCATTCCTTGCTCCTGGAACAATGGATCTGGGGTCTTCTGTGGGCTGGACAGGTAGAGCACTTCTGGGGACGCTGCTGGAGGTATAAAAAGGGAGCATTTCTTTTTAAAGCACAGCAGAGAGAAGGAAATGGGAGCTCTGAGTGCACCTCCTGTCCTCTGCCTGCCCCCTCTCTGCCAATGTGTGCATATCCTATGCCTACCAAAGCCACAAGATAAGGCAGCCCTGGAAGCAGACTTGTTTTCTGGGCAAGTGACTGAGCTCTGGGCTGAAGTAACACAATCCTTGTTTGGGTGGCTGTCCTGCAGCTCTGCAAAGGCCTGACAAAGCAGGCAGGGCAGAGGTGGGGAGGTGTCTGTCCCCCAGGGGGGTGCAAAGGGAGGTCCAGCACGGTGGGGTGCTGATGCCTCACTAATTTCACCAGAGGTGCGGCAGTGCCCCCCAGCTCCAGCACCCTCAGAATCACAGTCCTGAGACTTTGCAGTGCTCAGAGGTGGTTTCCCTTGCTCTCCCAGGGAAGTGAGAAGGATGCTGTGCTGGATGGACACGTGTTGGAGCTGCTTTGCCCAGGGCATGCCATGGGAGATTGGTCAGTGAGCCAGTCGACACCCTGGGCTGCACAGTGGGTTTGGGAGCAGGTCAGATCCTGCTGAGCTCTGTGGAAGAGGCATTTTCTGTCCCTGTAATGTCAGGATGCACTGCACAGCATCCTGGATACATCATGGGTACACTGGCTTTACAGGAAGCTGTTTCTCAGCATGCTGCAGAGCTGCAAAGCTGCTCGAGGCAGGACCTTTGGTAGTGTTTGTGTACAGGAGTCCCAGTGATCAGCCCAGCAGCAGGTGCTCCCTGAGTCCTCTGAACCTTTGGGGCTCTTTGCTCTGCAGAGTTGCACCCAAGAAAAACCCAAGGCTCCATCTTCTTGGCCGGGAATTGTAGGAATGCTTAAAGGGAAGAGTTGTAATGCTGCAGTGAACAAATACAGACGAAAGGGGGAAAATGGAGGGGAGAGACAGTGTCACCCACAATGCTGGGATAAATCAAGGATGCCCTGGCTGCAGGAATAATGTGTCCTCAGTGTTCTCATGCGTGCCCAGAGAGGTGGATCCCTCCACATCCGTGCCTGCCGTGTTTGCTGACGAGGAGTGTCCCTGTGCCAGCCAGCCGCTTCCCAGATGGAGCACAAGCTGTTTGCCTGTGGAAGGAGGGGGTAAAGAAGACCTTTGCTCTGCCCTGAACCTCCCTTTGGGCTCCACCTTTCCTTGTATCCCTGCCTGGCCACTCCATTGGGCCCCCTGTGCCTCCTGGATGTGTTCCTGCCATTTGGGTGTTGTTGCGGTGAAGGATGGAGCCCAGAGATCTGATCATGAAAGCAATATCACAGCTGATTTCCTGGAGCCAGTAAGGACAGGGACTGGAAAAATAACCTGGCATGTTTCAGTCAGGTGCTTCTTGTAGTGCAGCACTAGGCTGGGGAATGAGCAGCAGAAAGTGGAGGGTGATGAGCTGTGACAAGGACACCACAGCAGGTTTCTTAATGTGTGTGTTTCCATGCTACAGCAGGGTCCTGCTGAAAATTTGGGAGCAATATGCTCTTCCACTGAGGCAATGCTGAGTGAAATTCTCCCTGCTAAGCATCAAAGGCAGGCTGTGCTTCCCTGGCAAGTGCAACTTGCTTCCAGCCCCAGGAAAAGGAGAAACCCCAGGAAAACGGCCTTGGATGGCTGCAAAGGTCAGGTCAAAGAGGAATCCATAAATGTCCCTGCAAAAACTGCAATGAGAGAGATTCCACCCACCCCAGGGTGCTTGTACTTAGGTCTCCTAATGGGGAAAGGAATGTGCAGGGGGGTGCACTGCTGTGAAGAAGTTAAAGGTGTTTTGTGGTCAGGTCTGGCCAAGTCTGTGTGCCATTAAATTATCTCCTGCTGCTGCTGCTGGAAGTGTTGTCTGATCCATGCTGTCTCCCAAATCTTGGATACCTGCAGAATGAAGCTCCTTGGCATGGGCTGAAATCACACCAGGTACCATCCTAACAGTCGTGGTTCCAGCTGCCAGCCAATCCAGAATCTGCCTCCTCCTCACCTGGATCCAGTTTGTCCCAGCTGATCTGTGTGAGGACAGGGGAATAGTCAAACTCCAGGACTACCTGGACAAGAAAAAGACTGAACTAAAGTTGGGTCTTTTGGGGCATTTGTTGGGAGGTGGTGGTGGCATTCCTGTGGCTGCTCATCTTCCCTGCAATGGTGCCAGCCTTTCCTGCTGGGCAGCAGGCTCCCTGAGGCCCCAGTGCCTGATGTGGGGTGCTGTGGTGAGGTTCCTGTGCTGGAGAACCTCGTGTATCACTGGGACCTGTCATTGTTGGGCACGTTAGTGGGATTGTTTTCCCACTTCAGCTGTATTCAGATCAGCTTTAAACCAAATGCTCTGAAATCAGCCCAAGAAAAGAGTATTTGTTGCTGAATTTGGGGTGTGCCAGGTCTGGCTGTGCAGCAGGCCCAGGCCACAGGTACCTGGCAGCTCTGCCCAGCTGCAGCCACAAGCACAATGCATGGCAGAGCTCCCACCCTCACCTTGTCTGTAAATATTTGGATCCTTCCCTGGGCAATCAGCAGCCTGGTATTTGCACAGGGAGAAGGCAACAGACATCTGAAGAATTCATTTTCTGTGCAGCCTGTTCACAGGAGCTGTGCAGGAAGGGTCCTTGGTGGGACTGAGGGATAACAAAGCAGAGGGGAGCAGCAATGCTTCCTTCTGCTGTGTCATGATGCCAAGGGGCACAGTCTCAGCAATGCTCCTTTGGGGATTTATGGAGCACTGAGCTTATCACCTGCCTGCAAAGCAGGAGCTGCTTTAGGCTCCAAGTGCCAGGGGTTGTAGGCAGCTGCAAGGAACAGGGCTCCTGCTAATGACGTGTCTAATCTCCCATCTCCTGGTGCTTTCCCGAGGCAGCCAGCCCCGCTGGTTACAGATTTACAGCTGCTTTCTCTGAGCCTCACCATGGGGCTGTGGTAGCCCAGCTGCCCAGGGGCAGGATGAGGTGGGCAGGCAGCCCTTGCCAGCATTCCTGCAGAGCCATGGCCCCTCTGGGATCAGCAACATCCCCGGTGCTGCAGGCAGCCTTCTGCTGCCATGTGGAGCAGAGGAAGATGGTGGGGCTCTGATTTGAGGCTCAGCAGCCTTAACTTTGTGGGGACCTTGCTTGGCAGTTCCTGCCTGGATACCGCCCTGCCTTCCATGTGTGTGGATAAATCAGCACTACTTTGGATCCACAGCATGAGGGTTCTCACCCATGTGATTTTCTGCCCAGCCTTGCCCCATCAGTGGCTGTATGGTGGGTTGGATCAGGGATCTGCTCCAGTTTAAAACCCTCTTCCCTCCTGATGGATCCTTCATCATCCTCACAAAACCCAGACTTGCTTTGTTCCATCGCACCAAAAAAGTGTCTGATAGTTTCCAAACTGTCACGGTGTCTCATCCCACTCAGAGATGGAAGAAGGGAGAGGGATGAGGGGACAAGCCAGGCACAATGAAAATCATTACCCTAATTTCTTCATCTCTAAACTGCTGCCAGCACTGCAGGAGGTGTAACATGCACCTTCAGGGCACATCTCCATTGCAGCCTTTGGTGTGGGGACTGCTAATGCCACCCTTGCAGCAGCCTGGAGCATTGTCAGGCACCCCAAGCAGGATGGCAGCTCCCATCAGGAAGCAAAGGGAAGCATCCCTGGGTGTTCATGCACTGCTCACCTCTGCTGGGATCAAGGTTTAATTTCCAGCCTTTTTCCTGGTGCTGTTCAGGAATGCCCACCCTCTCCCTGCTCAAACAAAAGAAGCTTTTTGGGAAAGATTTGCCAAATGTTTCCCTTTGCAGCAACACAATCTTAACTCCTTCTTGCCCCACTTTTTATTCACAACATTAGATTGTGAGGCCAGGAGTGAAACAGGGGAATGATCCAGTCTAAAATTAACCTGGTGAAATGGATGTCAGTCCATTGAGAGATTGTGGCCATGGCCAGAGACATAAGGTGGACTTCATAAGAACTGCTCTAGGCTTTTGGGTACAGGCATATTTTGCCTAAAAAGCCACAAACATGGTTTCAGAAAAGGGTTTGGAGAAATATGCAGCTGCCTCTATTTGTATGTCAGCTTTTGAAACTAGTGACAGCATATCTCAGGGCAAAAAAGCTCCAATCCCTAAACTGGAGAATTGGCCAGGTTCTCACACCCACAATTGGCCAAGATGAGTGTGAATGATGCACCAGGTGGAGTCTGACACTGTTCCATTTTCTGATTGTCCTGTTGGGAAGCTGTTTGTTCTGGTTAGGGGGATATAACACTGTCACAGAGTCAAAAACTCTATTTTGACCTAGAGAAGGGGAAGGCAGCAGCAGAAGGGGCAGGTCTGTGTGAGGAGGCAAGGAGCAGTCAGTGTTTTTGCTGGGAAGTCTCTGCCTCCTCCACTTGCATGTTTTCACACACTGTATTCCCACTTCCTCAGGAAGTGCTCATTCATTTAGTGTAGAAGAGGTTTTATTAATGGCTTTTCTGGCTTGGAAGGAGGGATGCTGCCCTTTCAGAAATGGCTGGTCACCTTTTTCTGCTCAGTGCAGAACAGCTGATGGCCCTGCCTTGGCAAGTCCAGCCACACTCTGCCCATAAGTTTTGCCTGTCTCAGGGCCCTGGGAGGAAGAGTTTTTAGGGTATTTTTTCCTTTAGTTCTCCCTTTTTGTCACCTTCCTGGCGGGTTCACCTTGGGATGACCCAGGTGAGGAACTGGCTCTCTTTGCCTGAGTGTGAGCAGGGGCAGCCTGGCCTGTGGGAGAAAGGTCAGGTCTGCATGTCCAGCTAAAGAAGGCAAGGCCAGCCCTTCTCCAGCCTGGCTGCCCATCTGGCTTTGGGTTTGTAGCCCAGTGAAGCCCAGCAGAGCTCTGCCAGTCACAGCTGGGGTGAGGCTGGAGGTGGTGGCACCCAGCCGGGGAGTGGCACACGTGTGTGACAGCCACAGGGTGACAGCCACCCCACACCAGGGCAAGCAAACCTGCTTGCAAGGAGGGCTGCAGCCCTCACATGGTTTGAGGAGTGGGTAACCAGGGCCACAGCAGCACAGTGGGGGGCTCAGGGCAATTCCTGCCTGCTGGAACATGGCACGGCTGCAGCCACGTCTTTGCCAGAGACTGGTCTCCAGCCTCTCTTTATTTAGAGCCTAAGGAAGTGTGGAAACTCCTGAGGAGAGCTGGAAGTGCTGTTGCTGTTCTCTAGCAGGTTTCCCTCTTCCAGAGGAGATTCCAGAGTATGCTGGAGGTCACATTTCCTCTGGGTGCCCATCCTTGACAAATGGTGGCTACTGGGGAGGTACAAACCTGTTGGGTCCTTGCATCTCCCATCACTGGCTCAGTGTTTATAGGACACCTGTTTTACTCCTGAAAGGGCAAGTGCTGGGAAAGCCCCTTCCCTCAGCACACCACACCTGAGTGTCCCTTCAGAGGAGCAGTCCTGGCCTTGGCCTGGTGAAGCTGGTAAGGGACACAGACTGTTCTTGTCCTTTGGCCACCTGCAGAAACCATCACAGCTGCAGAGGTCTGGTCAGCTTAGAAATGTTTTACTGTCCTGCTATCTTGGGGATCTCTAAGCTTGTGGGTGTTTTTTCCTGCTGGTGTTTTTACTGTTTTAAGTTTCTCAGGCTCTTCTGGAAGCACATTGGAGGAGCTGAAATTTGGTTGTTCATCTGTGTGGTCCTCCCCTGACTGTATTCCAAGGCTCTGCCCTCCAGAATGAAGTGAGGACAGCTGTGGTGTTTTGTCACACGGTGAATCCTGTGTCACCTCCTGCCCTTTGCCACGCTCCTTCCCCAAGGCTCCTGAGAACCACATCAGAAAATACCCCAGCCCTGTGATGCAAGGCACTAATGACCCATGCAAACTCACTTTTTTCTGGTTCAGATTTGTTGAAGATTTTTGGCTGCCTGGAAGGCTCTGTGCCACATCAGGAGCTGCCTGTCTCTGTGTCCCACTGACTGCACCGTGGCTTGCCAGCTTTCCTGCACAGAGGCACCATAAACTCCATGAACCACAGCTAATTGGGTAGAAATTGGGTGTTCTGCTTGTGCAAAACTGAGATGGAATGTATGCTGTTGGGTGGACTGGTGCACAGGTGCTGTGTTCCTGATGGAGGACAGTCAGCCCTGGCACTTGGGTGCTGTCCCTGAGTCCTGGCACTGCCTGCTGGGATGGGACCCTGGTTGTGACCGTGTCTCACTGCTGCTCCATCCCTGGGTCTTCCCCACTGCTGGGAGTGCAGGTGCAGATGCTGATGTGGCACAGCTGAGATGGGAGAATTCTTTAAGTCCCTACAGCTTGCAGCATGTGACATCAATTGTTTCTTTCACTGTAAAACTGTTGCTCCACAATTTTCCTTTGCAAGCCTTTCAAACAGGCACATCTGTCAGATTTTCATGTTGTCAGTGCTTTGTCATGTGGGATTTTCTATTTATTAAGAGCAGGGTTTTTTACCAAACAAGCATCTCAGTCACCATCTCAGTTACAAAAGCAAGCTGACCTGAAGTCATCTTGGGGAATGCTTTAACATAAGGATGGTGTACAACCCTCCCATAATCTATGATTATAGAATGTGCCCAGCTTTTGTCACTCTTCAGGCCTCAGCAGAGAGATGTGATCTGCTTCATTTCACCCTTAATTTTGCTTGTATGGATAATTTAACATCTACTCGAATACTAGGAAAAAAATTATATATATTTATATATTATATATAATAAAAATATATTACAATTATAATATAATAAAAAAAATTACAATTATATTATATACATAAAATGGGAGCCCCACAGCTCGTGCTCTTCCCTGTGCTGTCCAGCCCAGAATTCTGGCATGGCACTCCGTCCCATGGGAGTGTGAGGAGGAGAGGAGGGTGAGGGAATCTCTTAGTAATGCTATGGTCATCACAAAGTCGGTCCCTGCAGCCAAACTTAAACTCAGGAGCTGTGCCAGCCATGTGGGCAGGCTTAAAGCCTGGGTCATGTGGTGTGGATGCAAATTTAGTGCTCTTGAAAACCGAGCTAAGCCTGAGGGCTCTACAGTAAGCCCGTGGAGAGCAGCTGTTGTGGCAGAGCATGAACGAGTGGGAAGGGAAAAACACTCTTCCCTTGTTCCAGAGAGAGAAGAATCTCTCTTGCCTGGGGCCCTGCTGTGCAAGGAACTGCGGGGCTGCGTGTCAGGCTGTGGCTGGAGTGGCAGGATCAAGATGGGGACAAGTGTCTTGGCTCCAGACCTGAAAGGATGGAGAGCCCCCACACCTTTGTGTGCCAGGGTGGCTGAGCTGTGTGCCAGGCTTTCAGAGCAGGAGGCAAAGAAAGGGACAGCCAGGGGCTCCAGAGCCTCTCCAGTCCAGAGCAGCAGCTGAGGACTGCTAGGATGTGGGAAGAGTTAAGCAGTCTGGACACAAGGAATGAGCTGTGGTGTTCCTTCTGTGATTTAAAGAGGGAAAAATGCACCCTCCCTCTCAGAGGCTTCCTTCTGTCCAAAAAAGGCTAAATAGGCTCAGTGAAAAACCAGCAGAGGCATTCCTCATATTCTCTGGAGTAACTGGATGTAAAAGCCTGGATTTAAAGGGGTAGCTTGCAGCAGATTAAATGTATTTCTGACAGGAATTCACCTCCTGCAGGAAAGCTGGGTGCTGGAAGGAGAAAGATGAGTCTGTGTACGAGAAGGGTCTTAACAAACACAGATGATTCATAAGTCAGCTCAGATTATGAAACACAGGTGGCCAGTTTGTCTCTTATTTTATTAGGGACAGCTTACATGCACAGTAATAACCCCAGGACTCAGCTGGGCTCAGCAGCTACCAAACAGCCTGGTTAATGGAATTAACCCTGATCCAAACCCTGTTCATGTCAACGGGGGACTCTCTCCTGACTTCCAACACGCTTTGGAGCGTGACCAAAGTGAGTTTAATGAGCTCTTTCAGTATATTCTACCATCCTTCTGTGCTGTCCTCTCTGGGCCAGGACTGCAGGCACCCACTGCACTCTTTGCTGGTGCCTGTTGGCCACTTGCAAAAACACATGGGAGGGCTGGTTGGCAACATTACCTCCACAAAGAAAAAAGCCACCTCTGGCACCCAGCAGTGAGTCACAGAGGCAATCTGGGGCTTGAAGGAAGGGCAGGGAGGGGGGTGAGAAAAATCTTTAAAAGTGAAAGGAAAATGAAGGTAAGGAGGTGGGGAAAATGAAGGTAAGGAGGTGGGGAAAATGAAGGTAAGGAGGTAGGGAAAATGAAGGTAAGGAGGTAGGGAAAATTAGAGTAATGAAGGGAGGAGGAAAGGGGCTGAGGATGATTGCCAGTGTCAGTGTGATGGGAAGGGAAGGATCCCTGGCAGACAGACACTGTGGTCCTGCCTTTCCATCCCCAGGCAGCAATGAGAGCAGCATGGGGCACACCCTCATGTGGGTGGAGCACTGCCTCACCCTCCCAAGTGGGTCAGAGCTGGACAGAGGTCCACCCTGCTCTGCTCATTGCCCAAAAGCTGGATTTCCAGGAGGGTTTCCTTGTCCAAGGGGATGAGCAGGAAGGTGTCTGTAGGCCAAGGAACCTCATCAGGCAGCACATACCAGCTACTCTGAAAAACACTGAGCTCTTGCACCCCTGTGGGGGGCTTGTGGCTTCTTTTCAGATCCTGCTCCTGTTTGAGGTGGAGTTTCCCCCTCCCATGGGAGTGGTTAGCCAGAGCATCCCTAGTGAGCATGGTTGAGAGTGTGTGAAAAGTGAAGGTTAGGGGATAAAGTGTGGGAAGAAGGAAAACAATTGATATGGGGGTGGAGGAGGGGGATCTGGAAGAATGTTTCTGTCACTTTGGGTGGCAGTTTCTTATCTCCCTTGGGCAGAATTTCTGGTCACAGAATTTCTGTGACTCTCTGAGTGAGTGAGATGCAGAAGACCAAATTTCTTCATCCATGAAGTCAGAGCTGCTTTTGTTTGGACCTTTATATTAGGGAAAGGGCTTCAGGAAAGTCTCTTGAAGAGAAACTGAGGAGGCAGGGGGGTGGAGCAGTGTCACTCCTTAGCTGCCTTTCTAGGGTAGGAATTAAGCTCTCCACCTCAGCACCTTCTGCAAATGCCAATTCTCTTGTACCTTCTGCAAAGGCCTCATTCTCTTGCAGTGCCTCAACAGGAATTTTGCAGTTCCTCCAAATCAGACCTGTGCCTGTTGGTGGCTCTTACCCTGCAAAACTCACTCACATGTGGGGAGCCAAAGCTGCAAGTCCTTGCTCACTGCCTGCTGGCAAAGTTCAGCTTTTAGGGGGTGTGACAGGACAGGGTCTTCTTGCAGAAGGGCCCTGCTGGAGCCCCTCCCAAGGGTCACAGAGCCTTGGTCCCTTTGCAGGAGCCTTGGGAGCAGAGATACTCCCAGTGCTCTGTGCCCTGGCTGCTGCACTCTCACTAATTGGTCCTGACACCCTGAGGAGCAGCTCCTGATGCTTGGCAGGGCTCCCTGCAGCTCCTGGATGGAGGCTGCAGGTCAGGCCCTAACAAGGGGGCTCAGCCAGGCCAGGACTTTGTGCACACCAGTGCCTGGAGGTTCCCTGAGCAGGTTCCTGTCTGATTTGTGTGTTTATTGTGTGCCTGGGATGGAATACATTCTCAAGCTCTTTTCTGAGGAAAGGTGTTCAAAGTTACTGCCACGAGCAGCAGGGCTGGCTTCCCTTTTAATGGCTGGGGAAAGGAAAGGATTGCCACCAAAATCAAGTAGCTTTTAATGTCAACTTGATGGCCAGGTGCTGACTTGCAGCAAGCTGGAACCAACTGAGAAACCACCCTCTGCCCCTGTCTCTCTCTTTCTCTCTTCCCTCCCAAGTGTCTGGCTCTAAGTAGCACAGACCACCCCAGAAAACCTCACACATCTCCTGCTGGGTGAAGCATTGCCCAGAGGGATATCAGGAAGCCCACGTGGGAATACCCACATGGATTTTCTGTGGAGCCCCAACAAGGTGATGAAGTTAAAGAGGAGTGTGTTTAAGGGAAGGGAGAGGATGTGGCTTGCCTGGGCTTTTCCTTGAAAGGAAATGCCCTTTGAGAGGAGGCCTGGCAGAGGTGGATGCCAGGGCTCAGGGAGCAGGATGCAGTGACTTCCAGAAGCTGCAGAGGGGGGAAGGACTGCAGTGAGGTTGATTTGGACCTGTGGCACACTGAGGGTGGCAGGGAGTGACTCAGCTGGTTGCTCTGCTCTTGACTGTCTGCAGCACCGTGCAGTGCTGTCAAAGGAGCTCAATCAATGGCAAATCCAAGCTTTGGTCCACCTGAAAGGATCCGGCTTGGATTCACCAGATGTGTTTCAGGGGAGACCAATCCTGGCTGGCTGTGATGGAAGGGCTGAGGGATCTTCAGGCAGGCTTGAGATTCCCAGGCAGGGCCAGCACCCCCAGGGCTCTGAGCAGAGAGTGGAGCTGGGGGCTGAGCCAAGAGCTGCTGGAAGTCCTGGATGCTCCAGTGGCTTCCCAGCCCTCCCTCCCCACCGTGCCTCAGTGCTCCAGTGCATTGTGGGCTGCGTGGGCAGAGCATCCTCCTGGGAGGAGGGAATTGCTGACCACTGGGAAGCAGAGGAAAGCCTGGTTTAAAATAGCTTTGGTGGTGAGTCCTATTCCAGCCTGTGTCCCTGCAAAATCGCTTAAGAATCAGTTAATTCGGTTAAGAATACAAGAAGGGGGGTGTGTGAAGGCTTATCTACTGTGACCATGTTCACAGGGCTCTTAGGATGAGGGAAGAGACCAGGATCTGACTCCATGTTTCAGAAGGCTTGATTTATTATTTTATGGTATATATTATATTAAAACTATACTAAAAGAATAGAAGAAAGGATTTCATCAGAAGGCTGGCTAAGAATAGAAAAAAAAAAAGAATGATAACAAAGGTTTGTGGCTCAGACAGAGGGCCTGAGCCAGCTGGGCTGTGATTGGCCATTAATCAGAAACATCCACATGAGCCAATCACAGACCCACCTGTTGCATTCCACAGCAGCAGATAATCAATGTTTACATCTTGTTCCTGAGGCCTCTCAGCTTCTCAGGAGGAAAAATCCTAAGGAAAGGACTTTTCAGAAAAGATGTCTGTGACAATCTACCTCTTGTGACCAGGGAGGTCAACACTAAAATCTGTGAGAAGATCCCTGTAAGAAGAGCAGGACCTGTGTTTGGGTCCTGTCAGGATCATGGCATCAGACAAACCCCCATTTCTTTGTCAGAGAGCACCCATGATACCTGTGAACCCAGAAGTGGTGTGGGTTTGGATGCAAGGCAGGGCAGAGTGTGGGAAGCCTTCATCAGCTCATGCAGCACTGATGCCAATTTATAAATTGGTCCTTGGGGCTTGCCTTGCCTTGTGATTCTCAGAAGGACATTGAGGTGATGCTGGCAGAGGCTCTCCTGTCTTCAATAACTTGGAAGAGAAAGAGAGAGGAAAAGCAGAACCAGGAAGACAAACATGAATGGAGAGGATGAATCTCCTGCCTGACATGGATCTCCCTTTTTGCTGTGCTGAAGTTCGTTTCTCTCAGCTTGCAGATCTGAGCTGCTTGGCTTGTCTCCCCCCTCACCTCCTGCTTTCAATTCTTTGATCTGAAAGGGCAATTACTCAGTGGAACCAGGCAGTTGGGGCTTTCTCAGGAGTGTGACTCAGCCCTTGCCACAGTGAGTGCCCAAGGCTCCCAGCTGCTGCAGCAGCACAGCTGGGCACAGGTGAGGTGCTCAAGGAGTTGTTTTTTGGGGTTTTTTTTCTCTCCAAGTCTCTTATTTCCCTCTAATTTAAATTGGCTGCTGCACTTTCCTGCTGTTTCTAACTGGTCTTTAAGGGAGTGAGTACCAGGATTGCAGGCATGGGAGGGTAAAGGAGTCAGGAGTGCATTTCTCCAACACATCTCGAATTGCTGGCCCTGAGCAGGACCCTTCCCCCAGCCTTATCCTGCCTTTTATTTATTTTTTGGATTTCTGTGATTTAACAGCAGATTGAAGTGACAATGTGTATCTCTAGCTCTGCTTCCTCTCTGCTCATGATAGGCATCACATCTCTACAGAGGTCTCCATCTACCCTTAAGGAACCAGACTTTACTTTTTGAGAGAGCTGAAGAACCAGCACCTCAGTTCCTTGGGCACCAGTAAAATCCTTGACCTGTGAGATTTCCTGCCAGCTCAGAGTGTCATAAAAATGACAGAGCCAAGAAAGTGCTTTAAAAACTTGGAAGAGTGCTGAGATCCACCTTTTAACCATTTTATTTTTCTCTGTGGGCAGAAGATTGTGTGTCTCTTGTGCTGCCTCAGACAACATCAGGGATGTTTTGCAATCCTGGCTCTGGTCTTTGAGGAAGAAGCCCACACCACAAGAGCCATGAGTCTTGCAAGCTGGAAAATATCTCCAAATTTCCCTCTCTTGCCTTGTGAAAGGACACAGGTAGAAACCTAAGTGTCCTTCCTTGTGTCACAAAGAGCATCGAGAGCCATTTGTGGTGGAAAACACAAACCCCAGGAAACACAAACCCCCCCTTCCATGTCACTGCCCCTTTCCCCAGGTCTCTTCCATCCTATTTCCCATTTGCAGCTCTGGGAAGAAGCAGTGTTTTGAGGCCCAGGTTCTGGCTGTGGCAGCTTTGCCACCAGCCCTGTCCCTCTCTGCAGCGCTGGGCTGGCAGCCCCATGGCAGGGCAGTGACTCAGTGCCTGGCAGAGGCAGGGAGGGGAGGCAGCAGCCCCCAACCTGCAGCTGAACAGGCTCAGCTTTGTGCTGGACATCTTAAAAGGAGCTTTATGACTCCTCTCAGCACAGCATGAGCCCCAGCTCCTGCACAGGCCCGCCTTTGTGGCTGGTGAGGCGGAGGAGAAGCCGGGCAGGAGGTGGGGAGCAGCCCTGCTGGCAGGGTCCCTCGAAAGGATTGGGACTGCTAAGAGCCAGGACAGGGAAGCAAGCCCCCAGGGTGGCTGATTCTCATCAATCCAGAGGGGAGGGAGGTGCCCTGAGGGTGTGCCAGGGATCTGACTGAGCCCTGAGTTGATGGTGGTCCCTGGATGTCACTTAGAGTCACCACAGGCATTGTTGGCTGCTGAAGGCTCTTGCAAGCTGGTGTCAGAGGTCCCAGGAAAAGTGGGGGAATACTTGGAGAGGCACACCTTGTGTGTACTGCAATTCTGTGTAAATATGCAAAATCTGGGCTCTGCAAGGTTTTCATTCACACTTCCTCCGCTTGGTTTCGCGTTAAAAAAAACCCCACCAAACCCTCTGCAGCTGCCTCCTCCTCTCTCACTCACAGGGACAACTGCAGGACAACCCTTGCTTTTACCATTTGTCTCTCAAAATATCAGTTTTCACTTTGCTTGAGCTAAATGGCTTCTCACCCTTTTCTCACACGTTTCCATCAGTGGCTAACGAGAGCAGGGGACGTTCTCAGCTCTCTGCTGCTGTCACAGGGTGCACATGTTCATGCAAGGCATGTTGCTGGGAAACCCAGTGGCCAGAGTCCCCCTTGCTGCCTTCCCCTGGCCCTGAGCACGTTAATCCCTGCCTCAGCTCAGCAGACAGACATCTGCTGCTGTTTTTCCAGGGTGATCAAACACAGAGACAGCTTCTGCAGCTCAGCTGCCTCTGGAGGCCACCTGAGACCTAAGCCCAGCACCAGAGTGGGGCCACAGAGGCACAGGCTGAGACCCACCTTGCCAGGGGGTCTCCAGGAGAGGAATTACCCCACATTCCTGCTGCACCATGCTGGGGTGATTCCCACCTGGTGGTGGGGTTTATTGCAGAGTAGGGCTGAGAAATGTCCCTTCTGCAGCTGTTGTCTAATTTTGCTTGAATCCCTCTACAAGAATGTTAAAGCACTGTTTGCAGCCAGGCCAGTGCCCTTGATGCACAACTCCAATTTTGGTGCTCCATCAGCTCAGTAACTGCAGGGCATTCCCATGGCACAAGTCCTGGAGTGATCAGCTTGGCCTAAATGTGTAGAAACAACTGAGACTGAATAATTTGGCTTCCAGGCATGTCAGTGACCCTGGAGACAGGGCTGCCAAGTGCTGTGACAAGACTTGTGTGACAACAGCAGCCGTGCAGAGGCTGCTGGTGCTGAGCTGGTGCCCAGGTGGGTGTGGGAGGTGCTGGTGACCTGCAGGCTGGGATTCTCCTGCTCACAAATCCAGGTTTCACATCCTCCTTGTGCCCTGCAGCTGGGTGCACCAAGCCTTGGCTGGAGCAGGCAGCATTGGCAGGTTGTTACATAGAGGGAAACCTGGGAATTAATTCTCAGCTCAGTCAGATGGTTTTGGGCTGGACAGGGTCCATAAGTGAAAGGCTTGCTCCAAACCCAGATGGGAGGCACCAGCCCCAGAGTGCTTGAGCTGCCAGGTTGGGATCACACCCATTTACCAGCCTGGAAATCCTGATGCTGAGCTGCCCATTGGCATTTTTGAGAAGCTTTAAATAAAAATATTTCTGATACACAGGCCTCTGCCCAGAAACCCATGCAGCTGCATGGCTTGGAGAAGCTGGATCACCTGAAACTGCTGCAGAAGAGCAAGATGATTTTTTAGAGGCCCCTCCATCACAGATTGCAAACTAATACCAAAAGTGAAAAAAGATACAAGAGTACACCCCCTTCAGAATGGGAAATAGCTCCCTGAGATATATGGGGATGCTGAAGCCAGGCAGCAGGTGAATTAACACAACTACTAGCCACTTTTTTCATTTCTTGAAAGTGCCAAGGTGTATTTTTAGCACCAGAATTTTTGGTGGTTTATGTCTAAAACCACCTCAAAGGCTGAAAGTCAAGCCTGCTTTACTGAGCCCCACAGCTGTGCTTGGGCAGCCAGGCATTAAAAAAGAAAAAGCCATGTAGCTGGAGAATTCAAACACAATCTGTTGCAAACCTGGTTTGTTGGGAAGATGAGGCAGGGCCAGGGGAAAAAATGGTCCAAGGGCATTTTGTTGCTTTTGCATCTCCGTGCTGAGGAGGGTTTGGGGGGATATGGTGAGAATAAATGTCTAGGTGCTGCAGCAAGGGGTATTTCAGTGCTTCAACCAGCACTGGGGCTTGTTGCTGTCTGAGGTACAGATATCAGTTAAACTAATCCACTAAAAATGTTATAGCATCCTCTAAATTCCTTTAAACTGGGCTTTCCTCAGGATAGCAGAACCCTGAGTCTGTGCTGTGGTTGGATGAGCTGTGCTGGAGGAAGCTGGTGGGTCTCATTATCTCCACACTGTGAAGGGGCAGGAAATTTGGCTGGAGGGCCTGTGGGATGGCCAGGCTTATTTTTCTATATGAAAATTTACAAGGAACAGGAAGAAAAGCAACCATAAAACTTCCCCCTCCTAACTTTCCACAAAACTCCCAGCAGAGCAAGCAGTTGCTTGAGGCACATCCACACTTGGGTTCACCCAAGTTTTCAGAGTCAGGAAACAAGATATAAACTCCATCCCACCAAGCCTCTTCTTTCAGGAAAATGCTTTCTTCTTCTTCTTCTTCATGTCACAAAGGAGGTTTCCCTCATGTGAGAACATTGTGACATATAATTTATAGGCTTCCCACAACAAAATTTAGGGGGGAGGAAACTTCCCCCTCTTGCAGGTAAAAGGCATGCCCAAAGCGATGATATTCCTGCATCAGCATCCAAGACTGCTGCTTGTCCTTGGAGTTGGGCTGAAAGAAATGCCACTGGAATGGGAAGGAGATAAGGGAGGGAAGAGGAAAGCAAAGATGGAGAGAGGCAGAGAGCTGGGTATGAGGAGAGACTGAGGTTACAGGTTACTGAGCCAAAATCAGGTTTCCTGGCATCTTGCACGACTTTACAGGGACAAAATCCATGTTTTTCAGCAGCAGTGGTTCAAGTACAACCCTGACACTGCTCTGGACCCTCGTGCATCTGTGAGCAGTCCCTTGCATGCTGAGGACAAAGTCACACGTGCAGCAGCACTGCAGATTCATCACAGTGGGGCTGATCCCCTTTTCTCCTCAGTGCCCTTCAGATTCTTGCAGGAGCTGGGCTGTGGCTGCCCAGGCTTGGAGGAAGGGCTGGAAAGAAGGTGGCCAGAGTGGGTGAAATGTGGGTCAGATGATCCCAGGGGAAGGTGAGCTGAGAAGGGAAAGGTCACCTAGACAAGGCCAGGAGGGACGTGGCTCCTGCACCGAGGGCAGAGAGACAACAGCAGCATTTGGGGACACTTTGTCTCCTGGTAATTCGTGTTGCTGATTGCTGCTCATTGAGCCCAGACAGGCCTTCTGGGGGAAGTCTAAACATTAACAAAGCAAGAGGTGTGCACACAGCAGGGCAGCTCAAACACAGCGTGGGTGGTTTGCTGCAGGGCATTCACACTCAGCCATGGCTCAGGGGGGTCCTCCTGATGCTGGGCATGCACTGGTCAAGGCTGCATTTTATCAACACATCAAATATTTGTTTGCATCTGTGACCTTCAGAATTTCCCATCATGGGCATGATTTTGGCTGCAGCTTTGCTGGCAGCCACTTGGACTTCCAGTATGGGCCAAGAGCAGGGCAGGATGGAAGAGCTCCTTGCCCACCCCTCTCCTGGGGACAAGGCTTTCACCAGCACTCCTTCCTTCCAGAAGATTTGTTTTGAGGAAAGGAGGTGCCAGGGAAACCTCTGGATGCTCCAGGCCTGGCCATCCCTGCTGCCAGCTGCAGAAGTGGCTGTCACTCTGAGCACCTGTGGGGAGCAGTGGTCGATCCCTGCTGGGGACACCCCCTTTCTGCAAGCAAGCAGAGGCTGGGCTCTCCTTACTGAAGCCAAAGTCATCTTTGCCATGCCAATGAAAGAAAAGCACAAATGTCTTTGTGTGAACACCTCAGTTCCCTTCAGACATCTTGCTTGCCCCTCAGGGGGGATTTGGGGTGGAACTGTCACAGTAAGGGTCCCTTTTTCTGAGAGGTGGCTGCCCTGCAGACAGATTTCTGTGCTTTTAGAAGGGGAGTTTGAGGCTTCCACACCTCAGGGATGTGGCCCCACTCTGCACAGGCTGTGGTGAGGTACAGGACAGGCTTTTCTCAGCAGTGGCTTCTCAGTGGGAGTGTGTTTGTTTCCTTTGGAGTTCATCAAGTGTAACTTGCAGTTCCTATTAATTATGGCAACACTCCCAGCTTATGGCTATTTGGGCAGCAGCATTTCTGTGCTTTTCACTGCCTAAATGCTGCACTGCTGACTGGACTATTTCCTGATAATATCTTTTTCTGTCTTTCTGAGGAAGCTTTCCCTTATCCCAGAGCTCTCTTCTTCCTAGCTCAGGGCTCCCTTCCCCAGCCTGACGTGCTCTTGCTCCTGGGCAGGGTGCCACAGCTCCTCTGCAGGGTGGCCTTGCTGATTTGGTAACCTGCTTGCTCACAGGCTTATCTGAACTTGGTCTGGCTTTCTTGGCCACTCTGGGTGTGCATTTTCCTTTGAGGCAGAGAAAGGGAATGGGCTCTGCAGCTGCTGATGGCTGCAGGTACCAGTAGTGATGCAGTTCTTGTGTCAGCTCCTGTTTCCTCTTTCCAGAAAGGCAAATTGCTGTCACTGAGCTGTCAGTGATATGGACAGAGGCCAGGATTTGGGCTGGCTGTGTGATTATGTGAAGGCTCTTGATTTTTTATGTGCCACTTGGGAATTAGCAGCAACAGTGCTAACACATTTCTGGTGGTCAAGGCTTTTGGCAGTGCTGAGGAGAATTCAGCTGGTTTTATGCTCTGTTGTTGAGGTGCTGCTTTCATACAAACACCCTTCCCAAGCCCAGAAGGTGCATCCTTTCCCCAGGATTTATTTTTAATAGGGGAACTTGTCAGAGAAAGGGGCAGAAATGCTCTGCAGTGTTTCCTGGTGTATCTGCATGAACAGCTGGACACAAGTGAGGAAAACCTGCAACAGGCCCTTTGGATGTGATTGGTCTCAGACAACAGCTCAAATAATGTAATTTAACACAGCAAGGTGAAGCCCACAGATGACCAATTCTCCTTCTCCTTCTCCTTCTTCTCCTTCTCTTCTCCTTCTTCTCCTTCTTCTTCCCCATCTTAAGCTCTGTGCTGCAGCCTGACCTCAGTCAGTCCCTCCCTTTTGTATACTCTGGGTGGCCCCTGATATTTCTGTTTAAACTCTGAGCAGTGCCTGCTTGATGGGCTGTAAGCTCAGCCTTTCAAAATACATCTGTGCCCCCCAAAAGTCTCCTTCCACATGCTGGAAACACAAATGAAATGGGACACTGGGGAGCAGCCATAACTGCTCTTTATTGCCAACTCCTCTTGGTTAGCTGGCAAGGAGGAAAGGATGTTTCTCTCAGACCTTTTTTACATCCCTATCCTGATTTTTCCAGTAGGAAATTGTGAGCACATGAGTTCAGCAGAGAGCCCCAGGGAATGGGAATCTCCATAGGGACATATTAAGGACAATAATAATCCAGTATTATTAATAATATTGGAAAACTCTATCACTCTTTAAAAAATCAGTTTGAAAGGGCTCAGGGGGATAAAATGTTAAAAGATGGGAAATGCTGAGCAGATGCAGCTCTAGTTTTGGTTTTAATGGCCTTAAAAATCAGAACAGACACCACATAATTTAACCCACAAGACTTCTGAAAAGGGATTACTCTTAGGTGTTGAGCTGCCCAAAGATGGGGGAAAAGCAACAGGAAAAAAAACAAACTCCTGATGCTTCAAAATCCTGTGGGAAAGAGGAAATAATTGTAAGAAAAAAAAAGCAGAGCAGGCCCTCCTCAGTGATCTGGTGGATGAGCAGAAGCACATCAGCTTACAGAGAGGCAGAGATGCAGCTGCAGGTGGTCTGGCCCAGGATTTTAGCACTTTCTGGTGTGGCTCCCTGAGAGGCTGCAAGCAGCTGGAAACCTTTGTGTTCAGGCAGGAAAGTGCTCAAAAATCAAGAGTGAGCCCAGGACCCCCCAAGGCAGCATCAAAGCTGAACATCTGTTAAATGTGAGCTGCCTCTGGGGCGGTTAAAATAGAAAATATGAGCCTGGAAAGCTGGAGGAGATGCCATGGTCAGCTCTGCTGGCAAGGAATTGTAATAATCTCCTTCAGGGATGGGACCCTTTGCTCTTGGCTTTCAGAGAAGCTCTGGCAGGCACAGGGTCTGAGCCAGTGCTGAGGTGGGTGACAAAGAGCAGCCTTGCTGATATCCATGTGTGCTGATGGAGAGCTTTGAGTGCAGAGAGACCAGGGAGCACTGACACATGGCCAGAGCAGGTAAGATCTGATCTGCTGCCTCTGGTTTGGTGAGGGGTGAACTGTGGTGGGGGAAAAACAGTGGGAAGGAGGCAGGTGAGTCTGCAGCAGGGCTTGTCTCCTCAGATGAGCTGTAGCTCACATCCTCTTCATTTCAGCAGCCAGGAGTGGCTGCCCCCAGCCAGGGCAGAGCATCTGCCAGGGCTTTCCTGCTGCCAGCAGGGAATGCTTTCCATGATGGGCAAATATGAGCAAGCAGGGTGAGACTGGCTCTGCTAGGAGGTGATGGGTGGGAAGCAGGTGGCTTGCAAACCACTGCCTGCCTCATTCCCTGGGGACCTGAGCTCCAGAGAGCCTCTGGTAGCCATGGAAAACCTGAGGCACCTCTACCTTGAAGCAGGCTTCACTTTTGTCCTTGGTCCCACACTGGCCTTGCACTGGGTCTCGTGGAAGCCAAGCTGGATGCCCTCCCAGCCCAGCTGCCTCTCTGGTTGGAAGGGAAGGCTTTGTAGGAGCTCTTCTTCAGAGGCCTTTCCCCAGAAAACTCTATCACTCTTTGAAAAATCTGTTTGAAAGGGCTCAGGGGGATAAAATGTTAAAAGAGGGGAAATGCTGAGCAGATGCAGCTCTACCTTTAGTTTTAATGGCCTTAAGAAATCACACTAGAAAAGAAAAAAAAAAGGAGTTGTTTCCAGGAAAAGTTGTCCAAAGTCTCAGCTTGTTTTCCTTTCCAGTGTCATAAAAGCTGGTTTTTGATAAAGACTGTAATTAAAACCCCAGCAGTCTTATCTTTTCTATGATTAATTTCAATGCTATAAATCCAGAGGAGGAAGGGGACGCTTAAAAAGCAAATGTCTGTATTTTCTCATATAAACATATTCTTCTCAGGAAGACACTTTCTTCTTTGACAGGGGTCTTTCTGTTGGAGAACCATTGCTTAGCTTTGCCCTGACAGCCCAGGGACAGCAATACTTGTCAGCATGGAGAAACTGAGTGGCCAAGCTGGAGCTGGATAATGTTGGTATTAAGAGGGCAATTGTCTTTCTAACTTGGCCATGCCAAACAATCCCCTCCCATTCTCCTGATCCCCCTTCAGAGCTCCAGGGCAGCTGCTGGCTCGTGGCACATTTCTTTTCCTAGATGTCACCTTGGGGGTTTCTTTTCCCCCACCTCCCTGGATTACTAGGATGCTTGAACTCGTTTCTGACTGTGGTATTGCAGATGTGCATGGGCTGGGCTGCATTTTTAGGATCTGATTCAAAGCCCACTGAAGGCAGGAACAATTTGCTGTTGATGTCAGTGGTCTCTGGAGCAGGCACTGTGTAACTGCTAATTTTTATTCCAGGCAATTGCAGTTAAAAGGAGCGAAGTAAAACCCCCACATTTTATTTTAAAAGTAAAGTGCTCAGCCAGGTCCGCTGGCTGCAGAGCAGCCAAAACATGATCCTACTTAAGCCAGGGGTTTGCACCCTGGTGCAAAGTGTGACTTCTTCAGCCTGGCAACTCCCTGGCTGCTCCTGTCCTGTGTCCCCTGTGCTGTGGGATGCTGGTCCCCACTGAGTGACCCATGGATCCCATACCCTGGTTTTGAGCACTGTGGGGTTACATGGAAATGTGCTGCTCTTGGGGCTGCTCAGGGGCTTTTTTCCTGCCTTTGGAAATCTTTAAATACCCTTGGAACTACAGGAAGCTCAAGGAGAAGCACCAGCTTCTCAGTCTTGTGACAAGGTCGCAGACACCAGAGAGCTGCCAGGGGAGCAGGATCCAAGAGCAGTTTGTGAGTAAAAAATGTATGTATGGGTACATACATGAGTACAAATTCCCACTGTGGGGGCCAAGCTGTGAGAGAGGAGCTGCCAGGGAAGGTGTGTGAGATTTGGGTGGCTGTTTCACTGGGGAGAATTACAGACTCATTGGGACCAGACCTCTTATTTCACTTTCTTTGGGCTTCATCTAAAAACGAACAGGATTTTCTTTGCCACCAACTTCCGTGGGCTTTGGATCAGGATCTTTGTGCCTGCAGGGTTATCTCAGTTTCCTGGAACTCTTTCACTGTTTGAATTTGCTAAGTATATTTACTGCCAGGCTGCTTTCTTCTTTAACTCCGATTGCAAAAACGTTTTGTTCCCGGCAGCCGCCGGTACGGGAGCGGCGGCGCTCCCTCAAAGTGGGCTGTGCACGTCCCTGGGTGTCCCCTTCTCCAGCTGGCCCCAGTTCAGTCTTAAAACTTCACAAGATTCACTGTGGACTTGCCCCTTGCAAATTATTTGGTGCAGCTGGGGAAGGTTCAGCAGCATCCGGCAGCGTTATTAATATTTTTCCTTTCTTTTTGAGTCTCAGACAGCCTCTCACAAAGACATGGGCTCCCTGGAAGAGATGTTTGCTCTGAGTTTATTCCCTCTTTATTTGTTTGGTCACATGAGGAGAGCAGAAAATTCAGCTGGCTGAATGTAGCCTCATCAATACTCTCAATGAATAAATAAGCATGGGTAAATCAAATGTTCTGGTTGGCTGTTATTAAACGTGGAAAATTTTCTAGTGAAAGCCCTGGTTGTGGCTGTTCAGCACCTTCTGAAGAACAGAAGAATGTGGCCTAACATTTAAAAACAGAGGAACCTAAAGTGAGGGGCAGTTTGGAGAGCAGAGGCTGGTGCAGGGATAGGTCTGAGCCACTGTGGAGCCTGTGGATCCTCCTCCTTGGGTGGAGAGCCACCACTGGAAACACCAACCTTCCACCCAGCAGCACAGGTGCTGATGGCTGAGCAAGGCTTTGATGGTCAGGAGAGTGCCCTCAGTAATACCTACACACTTGAGTATTGGAAAAAATCTGTGACTTGCTTTTCCACTCGACCTAGGGCAGGCTGGCAAGTACCACTCTTGATTTTTTAGGCATTGATGGAAACATTACACTTTTAGGAGAACGCATCTCATCCAGGAGTCAAAACAGGTCTTTAAAATACAAATAGGAGTGGAGGCAGCAATGCAGACAAGCTTTACATTGTATTTCTCTTGAGTACACAGAGCCAAAGTACAGCTTGCAGTATAAATATACATGTGTGTGTCTAACCAGGACAGCAGAGAAAAAGTCTGAGAAGTGTAACTCCCTGCCCTTTGTTAACTTTTAAGCATGTGCTGCAATGTCAGAGAGACCCTAAAATGTGTCATTTGAAAGGATTCACTGCAGGGGCTTTTAAAGATAATCTTGGCACTTGTGGCACATCTAAATGTTTGGATTTTACAACATGTTGTTCTTTATAAGCCATTCCCAGGGGTTAATTAGGCTGCATGAAGAGATTTACAGGAGCCTCTGCCCCTGGCAGTGGAAAAGGGAAGCACTCCTGCTGCCTGGGAGGGATCCATGCTCAGCTCCCAGGAGGAATGAGCATGCCAAAGGCCATTGTCCACAGCACTGCTCTGCTGTGTCAGAGCACTTCCAACTGACCAGAGTCATGGTGACCTGGTTCCCAGCCTTCCCATTCAACCTCCTTTGCTCCAGTTTTACTTTTAAGGCCCTTGTCAAACACCAAATAACACTGCCCCTTGCCAAGGCGAGTGCTGGCCAAAAGTCCTCTTTGAATGTGAGCTGAAGGTTTTCCAGTGCTCAGGGCCAGGTGGGAGAGCAGAGCCCGAGTGTGAGTGGCTGGGGATGTGCCTTCCCCTCCAGGGCAGGTTTGGTTCCAGCAAACCTGAAAAACAAGGAGATGGCAGCGAGGTGTCAGGCCAGGCTGGTGTGTGAGGTGGTGCAGGAGTATCCAGGGAGCTTAAAATGGGAGCAACAAGTGAGCCAAGCACAGGGGTGGCACAAGCAGCCACCCTGGAGTGTCAATTCCACACCAGTCTCCTGTGCCACGGTGGGGGGACAACAGAGACACCTCTGGCAAACCTGAACCTGGACTTTGAATTCACCACACAACTTGCAGCTTCCCCCTGCACACCCTGAGACCTTCCCCAAGTCCCAAACACTGCATTTTGACATTGTGTTCACATTGTGCTGCTGCAGCAAGATTTGGGGCTTGCTTTGACCCACATTCAGAAATAGGTTCAAGCCCCTCACCTGGCCAAAATGCCAGCCTGGCACCTGGGTGTAATTGTAGATGTACTTGGACAGGAGTTGTTTTATTTATATATATATATATATATATATTTTATTTGCTAATATAAAAATCCCTTTTCTGCTCAGAGACAGGATTCTGAGTACAAAGTGTTGTGTGCAGCCAGAGAGCACAGCATGTTCTTGGACAGCAATGTGCAGGTACACGACTCTGCTCTAAGGAGACTAATTCAGAGCTAGGATTTACCTTGGCATTATTCAGTGCCACCTCACACACAGATTTAACCCCAAGCCTGAGGTTTCCAGCTACATTTTTTGGAAGAGAAACTACTTAAAAAATTACAATTAAAAATTTTTTATCCTTTTCTTTCTTATCTTCTTTTTTTTCTTCTTTTTCTCTTACTTCTCTGGGTAAATAACTGTTCCTAGGTATGTTTGTTTTAGAGACCTTCTGACACATTTCAATGCTGATGTGGCAAATCCCAGGAGATTCAAAATAAGTTTTTTTTTTTTTTTCTGCAGACACAGAAAGGGGCTGTTGGCCCTTTGCAAAGTCCTCTTTGCAACAGTGGGTGTGTGTTGGATGCCTGTACCCAGCAAGAGAAATTCACTCTAAGATTCATGTGGAGCAGAGAGGGCTTAAAGTGACATGGAAATAAAAAAGGGATTTAACAAAATGCAGGTGGAGGGCTTGGCTGCTTTCTGCTGCTGCACAGGAGCAGAGGAATGAGCAGTGGGGTGGGAGCTGTGTTAGCCCAGGTGGTGTTGAGCTCACACAGTGAAGGTTCCTGTCCCCCCCACCATCAGACCAGAGGGATGGCTTCCCATCTCCCCTCCACTGCTCTCTCACAGATCAGTGCCACCTTCCATGGGTGTCCCTTTGGTGTCTGTGGGCTGGAGAGAGACTCAAACAGGACAAAGGGGAAAAAAAAAAAAAAAAGCAAGTTAATTCTTTTTTGCCCCACATAAAATTTGGAGTGATGAAGGGAGAAGAAAAATCCATATTCTATGAAGGGCCTTTTCTCATGGAAAAATATTCCACTTACAGAGTGTATTTTTTCATGGAGCAGAAGAAAAACCCCTTCAGCTCTTGGCTTTCCCTTCATGGCTCCTGTGCCTGTATTTTGCAGTCTCTCCAAGTGCATCCAAACCTCTGACTCTGGACGTGGCTCACACTTTTTCCCTGTTGGCTCCTGGGTTCAGCCAGGTGAGAAAAGGCATTGCACAGGTTTTACCTGGAGGTGTGGGGGCAGTAGGCAGAGGAGCTTTGGGAATGTGGGAGAGCCTCAGCCAGGAAAGCCTGTCCTCAGCTGAGGAGTGTTTCTTCTAAGCCAGAGGCACTTTGTGGCTTGTTACTGAAAGCTGAAAGTGCTCTGTTGTCCTCTACTCAGGCTCTGTAGCACTGGCATCCCCAAAATACCTTAAATTCTCTATCTGGGGCCATGGTCCAGGATTTCTCAAAGCTGGGAGCTGTGCTTGTTCCTGGCTTGTTAGGAGAGCCTTCCTGGGCGGCTTTCAGTTGGATTACAATTTCCAGATGTTGAGTCAGGCAATGAGCATGACCCCTGCTAAGATCATCCATAGGAAGTGGGAAGGGTTCCCTTGACAGAGCCAGTGATTGCCCCATCCCAGTCTGCTGGCAGTGGAGCAAGGCAGGCTGCACTTCCCTGAACTGCTTCACCCCTTCTCAGCTGATTTGCCAAATTCTGATGAAGTTTCTTGCTAAGCTCCTGAGTCAGTAAGTTTGTGTCCAGTCAAACTTTCAAGAGAAGCCTGAATTTTTCAGGACCTAAAGCCAGTTTGGGGATGGGAAGGGGAGGACTCTCCTCCATCCAGTGTGGATGGAGAGGCTCTGGAGGGAATAGGTCCCAGGGTTTTTTCCTTGCCCAGATGGAAATGCCCTTGGTCCAAGCTGTGCATAGCCCTGGTTCTTCAGCCTGGGCACAGGGACACCACTCTGCACAGTGAAGGATTAGGTAATTTCCTTCCCTTCTCCTCTGGAAGGTGTTTTGATTAGCATAACCATTGTGTTCCCAAATTAGCTCGTGTTCCTGCTTTGCCCTCAGGCTGGCTTTTCCTGTTACAAGCCTGCCCTGGCACAGGGATACAGTTTTCCACTGCAGCATCACAGCTCACATCTGGACAGATCCAGCCACACTCAGTCCACCAGCTGCCCTTTCTGAGTAACCTTGGGCTGATGCTGAGGCTACAGAGAGCTGGTCCTACAGCCCTGCAGGCCACCAGTGCATAGAAAACCCCAAACAGCCCAAAAATTTTTTTGTGAGGTTGGGGGGACCATGGTATGTGCTGGATGGAGACCAGCAGCAGACAGGACACGGGTGCATCCCCATGCCTGTCATCGTGGCAGAGGGAATGTTAACTTCTGGCACAGGCTGGGGTGCACATCCCTGGTACCTCAAGCCATCCTAAATGGGGTCTGAGCCTGTCCAGCACATCCTTGACCAGTCACTCACCTGGTCCTGCTTTCCTCCTGCCAGGAATTGTTCTCAGCTGAAACAATGCAAAGTTCTGGGAAAGGATTAACAGGAGAATGCAAAACATTTTCCATGTGCCAACAAGACAGATACACACACACAGAGAAAATAATCAAAATAATCAGGGCCCTGATTTAATGGCTCTTGAGTGCCACAGAGGGCAGGAGCTGCTTGCATGAAGCTACTGGTTGGGAGGTCTCTTTGGTGTCAAGCCTTATCCACAGCAGATACATCTGGGGGTCTGAAATCAGATGGTTTTAACACTCCTTCATTGCTGGCTGAGCTACAGGGGTGGTGTAGCTTCACAACCCTCCCTCTGTGGAGATGAAGCTGTTTAAGTGAATCCTCCCAGAGAACAGGTTTAAATTCTGCTTAAAACATCTCCAATGAGGGATGGAGGAACAGATGAAGCATATGGATATTTAACTTTGCCCCATTACAAACCACATTTGTTTTTCATGCCTTGAGATGGCCCAGTGCAATATTCCACCAATTTCAGATGGGTTTTCCACCTGAATGGGAGCTCAGTTATGCCAGGAGGGCAGAAGCAAGGATGCCACAATGAGGCCAGTGGGCAACATGGGAAGTAGGTGGGGAGGAAAAAAAGAGGTTCCCTTCTTAAACCCTTCATCAGCTGATTGAACTCCAAGCTCCTTACCAATCTACTTCTCTAACAACACTTCCACTGTCGGTGGACCCAAAGATGAACTCATTGAACTTTTGGCTTCTGGTGACTGCCTGATTTGCACTCCTCCTGCCAGCATTTGGGGCACCTCACAGAGCAGAGCTGTCAGGGTAGGGGAACAGCAGAACAGAGATCTAAGGCACGAACACCAGGAGTTCTCCTGGAAAAGTGTTATTTTACAAACACCCAGGGCAAAGCCCAGCTGCAGAGACACAGGGATTTAGTGTCTGCTGGGAACTGGGCTGTCCCACTGGGCTCTGGCTGCCAGCCCACTGACGTGGGGTCATCCTGCAGGTCCTGGTTCATATTTCATATTTCAGTGGTATTTTCCAATCCCATGTGGAGTTAGGTGGAAAAACAAGGAGGCCATGCAGGAGGTACAGAAGCAAATCCAGCTGTGGCACAGTGCATTTTCTAAGCCAGGCCTCAGCTGTGCCATGGCAGAAACAGGGGTGAGGAGGGATCCAGAAACTCTTGCCACCACATCCCTGCACTTTGCTCTGCTGCAGCATCCACCTCTAATTTCCATCCCTGGAGCAGAGCTGCTGCTTATTAAACCCAGACCAGCAAGGGCTTGGCAAGGCACGCAGGCTGGGAGGAACTGCCAGGGAGCCAGGGGGAGGCCAGACAGACTGATTCCTTCTTTCATGAAAAAGGGGAGGCTGCTTCCAGAGTCTGCAAAAAGATCAAGTGTGGATGTGGTACTGCTTGGAGGATCAGCCTGACCAGGAGACAACGCAGCATCACGTCCACAGAGCAGGCAGCAGCCGAGTCTGGAGCAAGGGGCTGCCCTGCTCTTGTTCCTACTGGATTTTTGGTGCATTTCTGCAGCAGGAAGACTTCCATGGTGGGAGTGAGGGGAGGCAAACACCTCTACACCTCCAGACCTCCACAAAGGCACCACCAAGGCCAGGCAGAGCTCCCTGCTCTCCTGGAAGAAAGCACGAGCTGTGCCTGTCCGTGTGCTCGGCCACAGCCTGGATGTGGATCTCATGGGGGTGGCACAAAGCCCTTGGTCACAGTCCTGGGTGGCTCCCCAGGTGGGATTTCATGGTCATCTCTGCACAACTGAGCCTGGGGCTTCAGAAGGAGCTGGGCTGCAGTGGACCTCAGGGAGTCCTGCAGACCTTGTGGCAGTGTTTGTTTGATGACTGCTGTGCAGAGCTAAAAATACCCCAGCTATGGTTAGGAGTTCAGGATAACTAATACACCCAGTGGAAAGATTTGGAGCCATTCCAGGGCTAAACAACAGCTTCTTCACCAACAGCCAAAGACTTGTGGATGCAAAAATAACTAGAAACTGAAAAACTTCAGCTGGAGCAAGCGATTTTCAAACTGAACCCAAAAAAAACTTTTCTAGTAGTGAAGACGACCGTGGAAAATTGTCAGCACTTTGGTTTTTTTAACAACAGGGTACACAGACCTCTGGATTTAGGCTGGATTCTGCCTCTGGGCAGGAGCTGGGAGAATTTAAGGAAAATTTAGTATTTAAGGAGAATGCCTTCATTATGAAGGTGAAATCAAATTACACTGATAATATGTTATCCCAGTGGTCTGGATGAACAGCATACGTGCAGAGGGAAGCACCATGATGGGAGGTATCCACTTGATGTCTTATAAAGTGAGGGGAAAGACCCAAGAATAGACCAACAGGGCCTGTGGGTGCTGAGAACACTCTGGAATGAGACAGCTCCCAGCCACACAGGGGCTAGGGAACTGAGGGCAATCAAGGGGTTTCAGACATCTGTCTACAGACCCCAAACACAGCTGGGGAAGGAGCAGAGGGAGTGCTCCCCTGAGCACATCTGTGCCATGGTGGCAGAGGACACCCAGGCTCACATCTCAGCTCTGTCTGCCTGGGGTTTTACCCCTCACTGTGCATTTCCCCACTGCCCTGCCCTCATTACTGTTCCATGCTGAAGCAGACACTCACTTGTTCCTTTGGCTGGAGGGGGTGAGAACGGGCCCAGCTCCCCATGGCCCCCTTGGCTGGGGCTGTGCCTGCCCGTCCCTGCCCCAGTGAAGTGCTCAGTGCCTTGCTAAGAGAGCTTGAGAGAGCCCAGCCTCGGGTCTCTTACACTCAGCAGGCATGAGAGAGCACCCATGGCCTCCCAGGACGCTGATGGCATGGCAGGGGGCTGGAAGGGGTGCCTGGCTGCATGCTCCACCACTCAAGTAGCCAGGGAAATGGGGACTCAGGGCTGGGGACATGGGTGCTGTTCAGCCCCTGTGTTCCTGCATCCAAGTGCTTTGGTTTGGAGAAGGTCCCTGGGGAGTCTAATGAGCTGATGGTCCCAGGTGGACTGAGGCAGGGATGGATCCCAAACTTCTATGGCTTTGCCTGGAGGCATCATGGCCATCGTGGGTTTTCCCAGTGCAGGTCCTGCTCGAAGTGGGGAGCCCTGCCCTGCCCCAAAAGAAAACCCAAAAGAGCCTCCAAGTCCTCATGAGTGCCAGAAGTGTTTGTGTCCATTTCAGGTCCCCTTGCAGAAGCTGTGTTATCATAATTAGTTGAAACATTTCTCCATTAGCATATTTTTCCTCTTCTGCCACCACATCAGCCCTCATGAAACAGTCACTTATTCTCCCCTTGCCCTTGTGTCGAGATGTACCAGGCTGTGGGCAGGAGCTGCTGCCCTCCCCAGCCTGGCCTCAATAGCACGGCTTGTTCTCCGTGCAGGGGGTGACAATCCAGCGGCAGCTGATGTAAATCCCAGGAACACCACTGAGAGCAGCCCCAGGTGGCACCCCCTGAGCAGGTCTGGCCACTGAAACACAATAATGTTGATGTGCCAAGCCAGGAGGCTGGAAGGTCCCCACAGCCCGTGCTGTGATGGTGATTTATCACTCCCTCACAGACACTTTTTAATATATTCCTTTCCTACTCCACAGCCAGTGCAGAAGCTTGGTTCAAACATGGCCAAGGAGAATGCAGGGTAGGGAAAGAGACAACTCTGAGCTTGGCTGATGGTATGGAGGCATAGGAGACATACTCGTACTCAAGACCAGATATTTTGTCTGTTTTGGGATAAAAAGTGTAGGCAATGCCACGTGTGTTAGAGTAGGCAGCAAACCTCTGCCCTTTCAGACCAACCCTTCTTGCCAACCCTCACCCTCCCGCTTGGTTGGGTGTCAGGGTGTTGTTCCTGGGGAGATGGCTCTCATATTTTTATTACAGGCTGGCAGGGTGCAGCATCTCCTGAAGATGCTCTGGCTCGTCTCCAGTGGTTCAGCCTGGCAGTTGCTTCTGACGTGAATGGAGTCCCTTCTGACCCACTTCCAGATAGAAAACTCCCTCTGGTGTGAATAGGCACTTGATTGATAAATCTTGCCATGGGAGGCCGGGAGACACACAGAAGGCATGTGCCAAGAGGACAGCCACTATCCTGCATGGCACTGGCCATCGTGGCCACGGCTTTCTCCCTATCCTTGGACCTGCAAGCTGCTGGGTGATGGACCAGTCCCAGCGCTGTTTAACCGCACAACATTTGCAAACCCAGAAAAAAGGCTCCCGCAGGGGCCGGGCACCTTTCGGGTCCCATCTGCTCCCTTGGTGCTCACACCTAGCCCTTGAGGAGCACGGAGCAGCACCCCTACCGCCGGCCGGGAGATGCCCAGATCCCGCACCACGCTCTCCCCGCTGTGCCCCAGGGATGAGGCCGACACCCGGGGCAAGGCCGGCGGGCAGCCACGCCCGGCGCACACCGATCCCCGGCGGCTCAGCCCGGGGGCAAAGCTCCCCGGGGCTCCCCCGGCCCCAACGCAGCCCAGGCGGAGCGGCGGGACGGCGGAGGCACCGTGAGGGACGGCGGGGCAGCGTCTCTCCCCCAGGGGAGGGCCCCGCGGCCGCCCCGCCCCGCCCCGCCCGGCCCGGCCCGGCGCTGAGTGGGCCCCGCGGCGCGGAGCGGAGCGGCGGGCGGGACGCCACGGGGCGGGGCGGGACGCGGCGGCCGAGCCCGGCGAGACAGCGGCGGAAAGTGCCACGACTCCACACGGCCGCGGCGGAGAACAGGGACCGCGACCCGGCACGGGTGGGTAGGGGCAGCGGCAGGGCAGCCCTTCCTTCCCCCGGCCCCTTCCCCGGCCAGCGCTTCCGCGATCCCCCCGCGCTGCCTGCGGGACCACCCGGCCCCGGCGCTCGGAGCGGGGCGGGAGCTCCGAGGCGCGGCAGCCCCGGCGCGGAGCCGTGTGGGGCGGGCAGCGGCGGCAGCCCCGGCGCGGAGCCGTGTGGGGCGGGCAGCGGCGGCGGCGGTCCCGGCGCGGGGTCCGGTCCGTGCGGCGGGGCCGGGCGGATGAATGGCCCTGAGCGCGGAATGGCGGCGTGTGCGGGCAGGGCGAGGTCCGGGCCCCGCGCTGCCCCCGGCTCCAGCGCCGGCCGGATGACAATTGCTAATCTGATTAACTCGCTGAAGGAAGGTCCCGGCGCTCGGGCCGCTGTCCCTTGTCCCTTTTCTTTCCTTAACTAAGCCCCCCCGACGAAACTCTGCTGGCACCCGGAGACCCCCGGCAGCGCGGAGCTTTTATTAGACAGAGGCATCGACCCCCCAGGCGGAGACCCTCGGCCGCCGTGGGCTCCCTGCAGCCGGCACAGGAGCAGCCTTCCCGCGGGGCTGCCCCGCTCCTCTCCTCGCCCCGCCGGGGACGCGCTCCAGCGGAAGAGCGTGTGCTGCACACGTGGCTGAGGGCATGGAGAAGCGTCCGCGCCCGGAGTGCCAGCTCTCACCTTCGTCGAAGCCCTGCACCGGCGGGAAAGGGCTGCAAGGAGTCGAGGCTGCCTGGGATGTGAGCCCCAGAGAGGAGCTGGATGAGGACCGGCGGTGAAATGCCTCTTCGGGCCAGGGAGGGGAGAGAGAATTTCTAATAGCCGCTGCAGAGTTTAGTCAAGCTGCAGCTGTGTTGTGGTGCTGTTACACTCTTCTCCTATATACACATGTATTTTCTGCCTATTTTCTCACTCCTGGGCTGAGGAAGGGAGCTGGCAGCACTGCTGGCAAGTACAAGCCAGCTGGCTGCTGCTGCCAGAGCTAATGGAGCACTAAGACACGTTCAATTAAGCCGAGCTGTAACTGTTGATGATGGGCTGATCTGGAGTTGCTGTGTGGAGTAGCACATGCTGCTGGGAGGCTGGAAGTGCACAGTCACTTACACAGAAAATGTACTTAAACAGAGGCTGCTGGCAACGTGGGCAGGATCTGCTCACGGCATGCAGGCTTTTCTCGTTTGTTTTTAATTTTTGTCTCTATTGCAACAGGGTGGAGAGAAAAACTCCAGGAGAGGTATCTGGTGATTGTTTTTTTTATCTGCTGGCAGTGCTGTTGCTGAACTGGCCTCCCAGTTCCCTCGTCCTTGCCCTTTCCCTCCTTTTTTTTTTTAGCTGCTAGGATATGTAGAGGAAGGGATGCTGCAGGAGCTTCGCTGGCAGGCATTGCTGTGGGTTATGCAGAGCCTGTCTGTGTGAACCCAGTTTTCTCTCTGGCCCCTCATCACCCCTGCTGCCTTGCTCTAAACTGAGATGCCACCTTCACACCATGGCAAAGTGGAAGCCTTAGGGTGCAGGGGGTCAGTGTCCTGCTGGCCAGGAGCATCTTTTCCTGTCTGCAGCACCTGTCGACACCAGGAGGAGATAATGTGTGTTTTCCTTTGGCTGTGGGAAGAAATAAGATCTCTGTAGTTACTGCACAACCTGACTCTTCCATTGCTCCTGCCCACCTGTTGTGTGGCCTGGGTGATTTAAATGAGGGTGGGTGGAGGGGCTGGGTCATAAAGATGCTGAATTCCCATGGATTTCATGTATGGTCACAGAGGGGAGGACAGGCTGAGCAGGTGGCACGGTTCCAGCCTGGTTTTTGACACAGCTGTCAGTGACAAATGTGACCACAAGACACTGAGCACGGCCCTGGTGCTGTTGTGTCACATGTCTGTGGGCTGGTTCATCCTGGAAATTGTTTAGTGCTGAAAAACCAGCAGGGCTGAGTGCTTTTCTGGTTCTGCTTCCTTAGGGCAGAGTTGGACTTTGGCTCAGGTCAAACAGAGGTGGCTGTATGTGCAGGGGGGTGAGGGAGGTCAGGTCTCTTGGGCTGTTATCTGGGATTTTGGGAAGCTTGATGGATAACAGGAAAAAGCCACAGGAGTGGAAGAGTCAGAGCACAGCATTTCAGCCAGCTCCTCTACATGAGAAGGCCAAGTGAACACCAAGTGAAGTTGTTCACTGTATTCCTGTTCTGATGTGGAGAAAGGCTTTACCTGGACCAGCTGTTTTGGGGAAGGAGTTTGTGTATAGAGATATTAGATGATTTCTGCTGTTCTGGCTGGGAGAGGAGGGGAGGATACTTCAGAAAAGTCGTGGAAGTAAATATGCTCAGTGTTGGATGTGAACTTGATATTTTGAGCATGGAGTCCATGACTGCTGGTGTCCACTCACTTTTTGGGCACACAGCTCTCTCCCAGCCAGGTGGAACAATGCCATCACAGGAGTGATGCCCTGTGAAGGACCAGGAGCTACAGGAGGGAGGATCCTGAAGTCTTTGAGCCTCTCCAAAGCGTGGCTGTCAGGCTGAACATGTGAGACTACCTTTGGTGCCCCATTTTGCCGTGTCCTGGCTAAGACTTTGTCCAGGTGGGAAGCACAGAGGGGAACACGTGCTTGTGAGGGGCATGGTGTCTTGCTCTGCAAATCCAGGAGCAAACTTCCAGCCCTTGGAAGGGCAAAGGTGGCAAGGCCAGGGAATGTCAAAGCAGAGCTTCTCTCCTGGCTGCTAACACCATGGCATAAATGCTTCTGGCATCTCTGCACCAGGAAGTTCCAGCAGGAAGATTTTTCCTTATCCCCCAAATGCCAAGGCCAGCCTGGCTTGGTTTAAGCCTGTCTGTGCCCCGTTGGAGAGATGGGCTCTTCTCTGAACAAGTTGCTGGGCTGGCCATGCCAAGTCCCAACCACAGGAGGAGCCCTACAGGTAGAACTCGCTCCTCCCTCGGGGCTGCGGGGCAGGAGTGCTGGGACAGCAGCAAGGTTTGCTGCTGGCAGGGATCATTTCCTGGCTGGCACCTCTCTCTCCTTCCTGTGGATCTCCTGCTGGCACATCTGTCCTCAGGAACAGCATGGGGGGGTTCCCCTGCTCGAGCAGTGGGAGCTTGGATGGCCCCTCTGAGCATCTCGGCTGCTCTCAGGAGCTCTGGCAGCTGCCAGGGCTCTTTTGCAGGTCCACAGCTCCTCGGTGCTCTCAACTGCATTGTTCCTGTGTTGTTTTTGGTCTGGAGGGGGTTGCTGGGGTGCTTTTGTGTGATAGGAAGGACTTTAGTGCTCATTTACATCCTTATCTCAGCCTGGCTTTAGAGCAGGAGGCAAGGTACAGGCAGCTTTTACTGCAGCCCATGGAGCTGGGTGAGGCTCTCTGCAAGGGACAGAGGGTATGGGGCTCTGGAAGGGCTTTGGGGACAGTCCTGTGGGGTAAGGATGGGCAGGCACAGGGCTCTGGTGCCATGATGCCACATCCAGCGCTGCCATCTCACCCACCTCACCACCCCTGTCCTCTCATCCATCCTCCCTAGTGGAGCTTAGGATTTCTTGCCCCATTCCCATCCCCTGTGGGCTCCATCAAGCTGCTTTGGAGGGTGGCAGTACCAGCTGGTGGGGTTGGAGTGTGTTTATCAGCACTTGGGGAAGCCCTTGCCCCAAGGTGGAGCAGTGGATTTTTATCTAGATTTGAAACTGTGATGCTGTGAGATCAGGAAGGGCTTATTTTTACAAATAGGTTGGGGGTTGCTGGGTGAGGAATGTAGGTCACATTGTTCTGGCCCTAAAACAGCTCCTGGGTGCTTTGGTATAGCCCTATACCCAGCCCAAGACTGGGGGTATGTGTTCTCCAGCCCTGCTTTTTATTTACTGTCAGGGAGAGGAATTCCAGTCCTTTTCACACTGTGGTTAGGAATTACCTGTCTGTCCTGGTTGGGACATCCCAAAGCAATGCTCCTTAGTCAGGAGGTAATGGCTTGGCACCAGATGTGCTGGGACAGAGCGGGCTGAGGCCGTTCAAGTGCCAAATGGCCAGGGTAGATGTGAAATAGTAATGAGGGATGCCTGCAGTATCAGCTGGGATCTCCAGCAGTGCCCTGGGGTAGAAAATTGGCCCTGACAGGGCTGGCTGGTTCCAGCTGGCATGGAGAGCCCTCCTGCCTGCCAGCTTCTCTCTCTGCTGCTTTACCTTGGAGAGGTGGGCAGGGAGAGCTGGTTAGAACATCCTTTCCCAGGCAGATTGGGTATCTCCAGTGGGAGATTGCAGCTCCTGCCAACTCTGCACCCCCTGCTTGGGTGCTGGAGATGAGTTTGCACTGCACTGTCCCCACCTCGAGCATCTTTGAGCCGCAGGTTCAAGTTTGCTGCTCCAGCTCTTAGAAAGGAAGGGCCTCTGAGATGTCTCCCTGCAAGCACTGAGGTTTGAAAAGATGCTGATCTCCTTAGTTTTAGTCTTATTTTTGCCTCCTCCCCTTCCAGCCCGTCCCTCCCTCCCTCCCTCCTTGACCTACACCCCCTTAAAGAGGAAATTTGATAATGTCAGCAGTTAATTGTGGGGATGAGAGCTCCTGGTAGCTGAGGACTTCCTGCATTTTGCTTGTTCTGTTTTGAGTAACAGTGATGAGGAACCACAGCCATGGCAACTGCTGGAAAATGTCCCTTCCCACATTACCTGCCTGACAGCAGCATCTGGGGGGCGGGGAGCCACCTCAGAGCCACATGGAAGTGATGCCCTGGTGGATGAAACACGTGGATGGGCCAGCAAAAATTGGATTTGAAACCAGGATAGGTTCAAGTAGCCATTAGGAGGAGTGGAGATAGCAGCATCTTTCCCCACGTGTGGCTCAACCCTGCTGGCCAGAGCTCAGAGCAGGCAGTGTGGTCTCTGCTGCTGCTCAGCAGGGAAAGGGAAGAGGGAAGGGCTGCTGCAAAGCTTTCTCCTCCCAGGGGGATATTTTATCCCAAAGATAACACCTGGATATGTATCTGGGGGCAGTGAAAAAGCCAGGTGCTCCAGGGAAAGCCCAGATTTTGGCCAACCTGCTCCCAGCAGTCTGAAGGTGGGCTCTCTTAGTGCTGCAGGTATGGCTTAGGGTTGTACAAAGCCACCCCATTGGACATAGAATGAGGCTCGTGGCTGTCTCTGGCTCCATCCCTGGTTTCATTTCCTTCTCTTTGGTTCTTCTGGAGATGAAATTTAGTCACTGATGTACAACTGGACCCCTGTGCGTGGGCAGTGTAGCAGAGGAGCACAAATTCAGGGGTGTGCAGGCAGGTCAGGCTGAGCCATGTGAACCTGGAGTGCTCCTCTTCCCAGTGGAAGTCACAGATGCCCGTGTGAGGATCCTTCTCAGGAAAGCCATTGCATTTCTTTCCTCCCCTGCTGCCCTTAACTGTTGTCCTGGTGTCTTGCAGGCACAGAGGAGCGAGGCAGGATGGATGTGTACGACCCTCAGACGCTGGGTGTTATGGTCTTTGGAGGCTTCATGGTGATCTCAGCCATCGGGATCTTCCTGGTGTCCACCTTCTCCATGAAGGAGACATCTTACGAGGAAGCCTTGGCCAAGCAACGCAAGGAGCTTGAGAAGAGCCAGCAGCAGAAATTAGAGAAAAAGAAGAAAGAGAAAACGGTTGAGAAAAAGGGAAAAGCGAAGAAAAAGGAAGAGAAACCGAATGGAAAGATCCCAGAGCAGCAGCTTACTCAGGAAGTGACGGACCCTCCCAAGGAGGTGCTCCCCGAGCCTGCTGGGGTGCCCGAGCCTGTAGCAGTCGAGACTCCAATTGCAGCAGTGGCTGTTGTCCCCCAGGAAAAGGAGAAACCCGTCCCATCACCTAAGGAGAAGAGGAAGAAGGAGAAGAAGGTGGCAAAGGTGGAGCCTGCTCCTAGCCCGGTGCTGGCTCCGCCCCCTGTCAGCGTCCCCAAAAGTTCTCCCGTGCGGGAGGTGGCCCCCAAGGAGGTGCCTGTTGTGGCAGTGCCCCCAGTTGGCACCCAGCAAAGTGCTCCTGTCATCAGCTCTGTCGCTGTCAAGAAAAGCGAGGCTCCCCCAGCCCAGGAGGACCAGAAGCATGATGGACCTGCCAAGAAGAAGGCTGCATCCAAGAAGAAGAGCGAGCCAGGTGAGGCCAAATTCCTCTGCCTGTATCCCTCTGCTCCAGCACACGGGTGTTGGAGAGTGACAGGTTCCTCTGGGCTCTGTGTTGTGGGCTCTGCAGATGGGAGTGAATGAGAGCTGCATGTCCCTGTCCTGGGAGAGGGACAGCTGCCAAGGTGCTGCACATCTGGTTGGAAGGGCAGGATGAGGTGTTTTCCCCATAGAACCCTGACTGTTAAAAAGCACAGAGGAGCTCTCCCACACTTGGTCACTGCTAGCGTTTCCTCCTCCTTTGGTGGAGGTGAAGAAGGATTCTTCAAGCAGAGAGGATTGATGGAGTTTCAGACTGCAGGGGATTGATTGTAGAGAAATTAGAGGGAAGTGACTTTGGGTCTCTCACAGGGAAGGGAAAACTTAACCATCATAAGTCGTGCCTTACTTGATTGACTTAGAGATGGAAAAGATCAGGTGGTCCTGAACTCTGCAGAGTATAAAAAAGGTGTAGGGAGGGGAAAATCAGATCTCTTGGTGGATTCTGGCCTCTCATTTTACCACTGGGAACAGTTTGGGATTTATTTTTGGTTAAGTGATAATTACAGACACTAAAAATGTGAGTGCTTTCAGACCTGTGGAAGGGTTCCCATGTGGACACATGGCAGAAGCCTCTCAGATGTTCTCAAAGAATTCATGTGATGTGCATAGATTTCTTTCTTTCTTACCAAAAAAACCAAACAACCCACCAAACTAAAAGACATCCCTTCTTGCTGCCCTTCTGCAGCACATCCAAACCTGCTGTGCAGCCTGGCAGTTTCCACACCCACATTTTGGAAGAGGGCCTGCTACTCAGCAGGGCATTTGCAGCTGCTGGGTTTCAAAGAGGGGTTAAACCCCTTGAATCTGCTCTTCTGAGGGAAGGATTTTACTAAATCTCCACACGGTGATGGGGTTTGGAATGACTGGAGAAGCTGCTCCTGGAGGGTATTGCAGGGGTGGTGGGCTTGGGGAAACTGGAGGTGACTGGTTTGTTGTGTGCACCCATGTGAAAAACACACAAATCCAAGCCCTAAATTCCTAAATCCAAGCTGTAACGGCTGAGGGAATGTGGCTGGGAGATGACCTTGTAGCATTTGTTAAGTTGGGAGGTTTTTGGGTGCTCCAAACTTAGATTCCCTTGGGTATGAAGTGCCAGTCCTGCATGTCCTGAAAGTGAAGAGTGATGTGGGATTTTGCAAAGGAAAGTTCTGGGTAGATTTGTGCCATGAAGCCAACTGCAGTTTGACCAACGTGTTTTCAGCAGCTGCGATCTCTCCTCATCAAATGCAAAGGAACAAATTATTCTGTGGCAGATAAAAATGGGTGTTCAGAGTGCTCAAGGACACATCCTAAGCACTGAAACAGATGGCAAACCTGACAGGAGTGGCTTGGGGTGTTTTTCTCCTGCGACTCCACCAGGAGAGGGGCGGAACTCCACGTGGTGTGTCCCTGCAGCAGCAGGGCAGAGCCAGGGGATGCCATGTGCTGTCCTGCAGCCCTGCACTTGCCAGCATGAGTAAAGTATGAGCCAAGCCTCGGGCCCTGGTGGCACACGGGGGTGGAGCTGCTCTGGCTGCACTGCTGGGAAGTGGCTGTGGCTGGGGACACAGACACGGCTGCTGCCAGGGCTTGGCACTGCTGTTCCAGATGGATCTACCAGGGATCACTCAGTTACTGTCACTGGCCAGACAGACTCAACCTGGGGAAAACTAATTTATTCCTCAGTAAAATAGATGAGAAACAGAGATTTTTTTTAAAGTGAAAACAATGCCTTCCCCACCACCTCCTGTGCTTATTGCCAGGCTCAACTTCACTCCTTCCCTCCTGACTCCTCTACCTCCCATCCCTGAGTGGTGCAGGAGGATGGGGAGCATGGTCAGTTTGTTACAGCCACCCTCTGCCAGCTTTTTCCTCTTCACACCTTTCCCCTGCTCCAGTGTGGGGCCTTCCATGGTCCTTTCGGAGGAACCTTGTCCAGCATGGGGTCCATTCTCTAGAGGAGAATCTCTGCTCCAATACCTGCAGCACCTCCTCCTCCTCCTTCTTCTTTGAACCTTGCTGTCTGGGGCATCCAAAGCTTTGTATTCAAGAGACTCTGGTGTTAATGACTTCAGGGACTCTGGAGCTACTGGACTCCAGACTGCTTTTCCTTCTGTGGTTTTCTAGGAAGAGGAGCCCACAGGGCCACAGATACATGCAGGAACCCCTAAACCACTGCCTCTGTGTATTGTGACCATGTGCACTAAGGTCCTACAACAGCATCATGGTCCCTGGTGCTCCTTGGCTTTCCCAGGTTAGCAGGGGAAGGGTTGGAGTCATGTTGCTCCCTTAGCAAAGAGCTGGAACAGGCTTGGCAGGTGAAAGGTGGGAGATGACCTTGCTGTCACTGGCACCACTGTGAAGGATGCATGGAGTGACATCCTTCAGCAAGGTTGTATTTTGGTGTGGTCCAGCTTCTGATGCCTGACATGTCTGAGCCCCCTGGCACTGGCAAAGCACTCCCAGCTCCTGGTGAGAGTCTCTCAGTTTGGTAGAGGATGATGGCAGGTGCTGGGACCAGTTGTTGAGCCAGGAAGAGGTGACAGGTGACTCAAGGAGCATGTGTGTGGTGCCATCTCCAGTGCTTTTCTTACTGTTCTCACTCACAGATACCAAATGTGACTGGAAATCTGGGTTGGATGACTGTTTGAGATGGCAGCTGTGGGCTTGAAGCCTGCTGAGATGATACAATATTTTTGCTGTTGTCCCCAGAAGTCCCAATCTCTCCTCTCTCCTCCCCAGCTCCTGCAGATTCAGATGGGGCCCTGTACCTGCCCTACAAGACACTGGTGTCCACAGTCAGCAGCATGGTGTTCAGTGAGGGGGAGGCCCAGCAGCTCATCGAGATCCTGACGGAGAAAGCAGGAATCATCCAGGACACCTGGCACACGGTAGGGCTCTGCTGAGCCTCAGGAAGTGCAGGGGCACGGGAAGCACCCTATTTTCAGGCAGGCTGAGGCTGAGGCCCTGAGGGTGTCTGGGAGAAGGGAGCTGAATTTTCCCCTGGAGCAGAGGGCAGGATGTCCCCTGTGTGTGTGGGGTGGGGGGGATGGCTCTGAAGGTGTTGGTCCCCACTGATGTGCCACCCCATGCTGGCAGGCCACGCAGAAGGGTGACCCTGTAGCTGTCCTGAAGCGGCAGCTGGAGGAGAAGGAGAAGCAGCTCTCAGCTGAGCAGGAGGATGCAGCTGCTGCCAGGAACAAACTGCGGGAGCTGAGCAAGGTAAGCCCTGGGTGCCCCTCCTGCCATCCCTGCTGTGGCCTCTGCTCATGGTGGCTCTCCACGTGCCTCCTGCTCCCCACATCTCAGCCCCCTGATGGGGCTCTTTGGACCCTTCCCCTGTTGGCTGTTTTCTTCCCAAAAAGCAGAGGAGATCTCCCCCCCTGCCCTCCTCTGTTGGGGCTGCTCCAGTCTGGGGAGGTGCCAGCCCAAAGAACCTCAGGGTAGTGCCCATTGGCAGCCATGGGAGAAGCAGTGGAAAACCCTTTCTGTGAGAGATTGCAGCTTTCTTCTTCAGGGAGAAAAGCAAATCCTCCCTCATTTCAGCTCCCCTGAGCTGAGATGGTGCCTTTGTAAGGAACCTGATCCTATTTACAGTGCCCTTCCCTGACTCAGCCCCCTGCCCCCACCTCTTTTTGGGTGTTGAAGGCAGAACAGATCCCTGCCACACTGAACTTGTGGCTGTCAAGTCCATCTGCTTAATTTTTCTTCTTTGCCCCGAACGTTGTGTGATGTTATTTATCCTGGGGGAGGAAAATAAAATTCCAGGCTGTCTTACTCCTTTCTCTTAGCTGGCCCAACATGGAACAACAGTGGCATCCAGTGGCCACAGAGCCCAAAACAAAATGCAGGAGGAAATGTAAGTGCTAAATGTACCTGGGCATGGGGGCAGCAACAAAAGGGCTAAACTTTGTAGTCTGCTGAGCTAGGAGGCCACATCCTCTTCAAATGGGGAGACCTGTGCTCTGAGGACTAACTGGGAGCCTCCTTTCCTGGAAGGAGCTGGCAGCCGAGCGGGCCAAGGCGGGGGCCGTGGAGGGCAGGCTGAAGGAGCAGCTGCTGGCCCGCGAGCGGGAGATCGTGGCCGTGCAGGCACGGATGCAGGCCAGCTACCAGGACCATGTCAGCGAGACCCAGCAGCTCCAGGGCAAGGTGAGCTCTAGAGTGAGCCCTGCACTTGCCTCCTTCCTCTGCCAGGTGGCTGCTGGTGGCACCTGTGTGACATTCTGGAGAAGGCTGAGCCGTGCGAGGGGGCGAGAGCCTCAGGAAGGGGCAGGAGCCCGCGGTGCTTCTGGGCCATGGTGCCGAATTTCCCCCAAAACCCCTTTAAGGCCCCCCCTAAACGCCCCTTAAACTCCCTCAGATCCCTTCCCAAACCCCTTCAGGTCCCCCCACACCCCTCTAAGAGCCACTTGGTACCCCCCACACTCCCTAAATACCCCCCCAATCCCTTAAAGCCACTCCAAACCTCTTTGGAGAAGAGGCACGTTGGAGCATCTTCATGGGATGTCGCACCCCTGAGGGCTGTCAGCATCAGCACACACTTCCCTGCATTGCCAGTCCCTCCTGCTCATCTCCTGGGCTTTGACAGGGGCAGCAGAAGGGCTGGTGGTGGCATTAACCCCTGTTGGGCTCCTCTAGATCCGGACCCTGCAGGAACAGCTGGAGAATGGCCCCAACACGCAGCTGGCTCGCCTGCAGCAGGAGAACTCCATCCTCAGGGATGCCCTCAACCAGGCCACCAGCCAGATGGAAAGCAAGTAAGGCTGGGAGGAGGGGCAGAGCCTGGGGCTGCCCTCTGGCAGACCTTGGCTTGGCCACCCCCTTTCCCAAAGGTACTCCTGCAGACACCCCAACTAGCTGGAGGTGGAGGAGGGAATGAGGGAGGAAGAGCTTTGCCACATGGCTCTTGAGGGTGCACCAGGAGAAACAAGGGTGTTCTTCCCAAGTGAAAGGGCAGGGAATCCCTCTCTCCTTTGGGGTCACCTGTGCTGATGCCAGATCCAACAGGCAGTGGAGGGGGGGAGAGAAGGCATCAGAAGGCACTGTGGTGTTTTTCCCCCATAGGGAAGCTCATACCCTCAAACTTGAGAAGAAATGCTGCCAGCTCATTGATGGGAGTGATGCTACAGAGAACAGGACAAATAGGAGCTAGGTAGAAGAATTTCACACTCCTTTTTATAGACAGTCTGAAATGACTGGTGATTAACAGCAGGCAAATAATTACAGAGTGGACTCCAGCTGTAGTGCTTCCTCTTGTGTCTGGGAACACAGATCCATGTGTCCTCTACTTCATAAGAAAGGAATGTCTCCTGTGACTGAAACAGGGCTTTTAAAAAGTGATTTGTTGGCTCTTTCCACCCCCTCCCTGAAGGACCAGGAGTGTCCTAGAAACAGGCAAACAAAGTTCACCATTTCAAGTCCTGTATCAGGCCCACGGGAGGATGTGTTTCCCCCGACCAACACCAGGGAGGCTTGGCTGGCCTGTGGGCTGAAATAACCCTGCTTCTGTTGCTGCAGGCAAAATGCTGAGCTGGCCAAGTTGAGGCAGGAGTGCAGCAAGCTGATGAAAGAGCTGTCTGAGAAGTCAGAGGTGCTGCAGCAAGAGGAGCAGCAGAGGAAGAGCTGGGAGATCAAAGCGACGGCCTCGGAGAAGCAAATCGAGCAGCTGCAGGTCAGGCAGGCCCTGGCAAACCCTCTCCCCTTGCAGGGCTGGGTGGCTGAATGGATCCATGCACTTGGCCATGGGAAGGGCTGGGAAGGACAGAAATGTCCATGGTTGGGAAGGAAGCTGCCTGGCAGGCTTCCCAGTTGCTCTGCCCCCCATTAGCTTGTCACATTCCCTGTGGCCCTTGTGTAACATCACTGTCAGAGCCCAGGGAGCAGCATGCCCTGGTTGAGGCCATTCTTCTGCAGGTGCTCTCTCTCTCAAACTCAGATGTTTTGAGCTTGTGGCTTAAAACCATCTCCCTCTCCCTGGTGGAGGAGATGGAGCTTGTGGCTTTTTTAGTTGCCAGCAGGGAGTGGCTGGGTTTGGGGGTTTTTAGGGGTGTTGAAAGGACACCTCCCAAGCAGAGCCTGTGAGCATACAGAGGTGTGTTGCTGGCAGGCTGTGCTCCCACAGGGAAGAGCATCTCCTTGGGATGTTGACAGTGCTCCTGCTGGGATCCTGCTGGGATGTTGCTAAGCTGTGTGCTGGGAGCATTAATCCCTGTGTAGCAGACAGGGTGAGGGATGTCTCTGAATTGCTCTGGCCTCTTCAAGAAGGGGCTGTGGTGGAAGAGACCTTTATCTGCATGTGCCAAAATAGTTTTGTAGAGGAGTTCCTAGAGGAAGGGGAACTTCCATATCCTTGCTCTTAATTTTTTGTGTGCCTGAAGATGTGGCTCTCATTTTGGTGGGCTGCATTTGGCTCCTGCTGCTTTTGCAGCTGAGGAGCAAGGAGGGTGATGTGAGCTCACAGCTGGTATGAAGGCAGGAGCTGCTTCTCTGCTCAAAGCAGGAGCTCCTAGGCATACTTTTGGGAGAACTCCAGGGATGTCAGCTCACTGCACACGTTAATGCTGATTAAATAAATCACACTAGCTGACTCTTAAGTCAGGGATGTGCTTAAGGTGCTAGGGAGAATGTGTTCCACAGTAACACATGGAGCTCTGAGCTGAGTCAAATCCTCAAAAACCAGAGCAGCTCTGCTTTCCTGGTGGTGCTGAAAGCATCCCTTGGACAGAGACAGGCCTGCTGGTTTACCTTTTCCTGTCCCCTCCATGCAAAGTGATTTTTCTCCCTCTGCAAGAGTGCCACTTGTACCTGTAAAGCTGCAACTCATCCTTCTCCCTTTGCCTTCCCTCTCAAAACTCCTGCCCTTGCCAGCCTCTTCCTTGCTGCTTTCCATGATGGAAAATAAAAAGTATTCCCTGGCCCAAATGGCACAGACAGTTCCTCCTCCTGTGGAAGTGTGGTTGGGTGTCTGTGCTCTGCAAAGCCCCGTGCCAGCACCTCTCCCTGCTGGGCTGGGGCGGTTTGAACCGGGGCTCTGGGAGGTTTTTCAGAGCTCTCCAGAGGAGAGGTTGGCCATGGAATTGGCTCAGGACTGAGACATTTGGGTATTGTCTGCTTCCCAATGTGAGGGCTGGCACGGGATGAAATGTGAGCACAACGCAGGGTGCTCCATGCGCAGGGGGAGCGTGGTGGGAAGATGACTTTAATCCTCCAAAACACAGCTTAAAAATAAGATTATGTGACACATGAAGCTTTGCTTCAAACTGGCTGGGGTGTCTGTCACGCTCCAGGAAGCCTTCTCTTCCTGCCCTGCAGGCTTACCAACGGGAGGCAGAGGTGATGCTGCAGAAGAGGCTGGATGAGGTCAGCGACGAGCTCCGCAAAACCCAGAGCAGCTACAAGAGCCTCTTGGCAGATGCAGAAAAGACCAAAGGGCAGCAGCAGAGCATTGCTGGTGAGGAACTGGGATCAGCATGGGCAGGGCTGTAGGGCAGACTGGAGACTTTGAGAGCTTGGAGGAACCACTTGGGGCAGGAGATAGATCCAGGGATGAGTTAGGCTGCCTGGTGTTGGTGTGAGCGAGACATGGGCTGGTCCGTGGTTCTGTCCCTCTCCTGTGCTGGCCTGCATCCCTGCCTGCCCTTTCTGTGCCTCCCCAAAGCATCCTTGGCCAAGAAAGGCTTCTTTGGCTAAGATCCTGCGTGGGCAGAGCAGGGTGGGGAGTGTCCAGGTTTGTTTGCACCTGCCCTACTGTGTTTGTCACGCTTCCCTCCAACAGAGCTGCAGGCCAAGCTGCTGAGCTCCGAGGCAGAGGTTAAAAGTAAGCTGCTGGAGTTGGACAGTGTGAAAGGGAAGCTGCAGGATGCCAGCTCAGAGAATGCAAAGCTTCTGGAGAGGATCAAGTCCATTGAAGCTCTGCTGGAGGCAGGCCAGATGCGGGAGGCAGAAAAAGACAGAGACCTGCAGGTTGTGTGCTCGTTTAATTGGGGTGGGAGGAGGGGAGTGGGTGACACTGCTTACACAATCCCTGAGTTGTCTTTGCTCTGGCATCCTCTCTGGGATGCCACAGAAAGGGCTGACCTGTGTCACATCCCTGGGGCAGGTCATCAAAGTGCTTTCTCTCTTCCAGGCAGCCAATGAAGCAGAAATGAAGCAGCTGCAGTCCAGGTGGGTCCAGGTGCACATCTAGTAGTGGCACTTCCAGCTTGCTGTCCATGTGTCCCAGGCTTCCTTGGGCACTGAGCCTGTGGCTGAGGGCTTTCTGCCTTCCAGGGAAGCTTGGGGCTTTATTTTCAATTAAAATATTAATTAGCTCTGGTGCTGGCCCCATGTAACAGCCAGTCCATTCTGAAGCAGGACTGAATTGCTGGCAGGCACATGGAGTCTGACCACTCCTACAGAACAGGAGGTTCTGCTGGTGTTGGTGCTGGGTGTGGGATGTCTCTGGTGCAAGTCCCTGCTCAAGGCTGGGCCAACCAGAGGAAGATTTTTAAAGATGTTCCCAGGTATCTCCAGGGATGGAGATTCATCACCACTCTGGGTTCCCGTTCCAGTGTTTGATAACCTCTTCCCCCACCCCCTAGCACAGAAACGTTTCCTGGCGTTTAACTGGAGTTTCCCATGTCATGAGTCCTGCCTGTTATTCCTTGTCCATGTGCTGGCCACCTCCAAGAAGGCTCTGCATGGGGGGAGGATTTCTCAGATGCCCCCATTGCCAGCAAGCATCCAGCATCTCTCTAAAGAAGGCAGCTGTTGAGTTGTCCTGAGACCCCAGGAGATGTGTGTAGTTCTTCTCAAGGACCTTGGTTTGCTCAAGCTGAGGGTCCCTTCAGGGCACATGGGGGATCTGAGGGTGTGGAGGGAACCTGCAGCTGTCTGCTCTCTGGTTGGCAGCCCTGATTTAGGGTTACTCAAGACAGTGGGATGATACTTTCAAAATGCAGAGCTGTGGGCTCTCTCAGCCTAATGAGCCACAGATAGGAGCAGCCCCAGTGGTGCAAGCCAGGATTCCTGGCCTTTGCATCAGGTTGCTTCTTCCTCTTTTTGTGTGTGTACAGCCAGCATGTTAAGTGATTGCATTTTATTGCTGGTAAGGGGGTAGAAAACCAGATCCCACTCCAGTATTGCCATGGCTGTGGTTTTTAGTCCTGCTCCCTCTTCCTCCTGCTGTGTGTAGATGCCAGAGCAGACCAGGATAGGAAGGGCTGTGTCTCCATCTCGGGAGCTTGCTGCCCGTGAGGGGGGTGACTGCTCAGGCTCACTCCTGCATCCTGCCCTTCCAGACTCCAGGAGAAGACAGACCAGCTCTCAGCCTTGGAAAGGGAAGCCACACAGCTGCGGGAGGCAGTGGAGCAACAGAAGGTGAAAAACAACGTGAGTGAATGACAGACAGCTCATCGTGGTCACCTACTGATGGCTCTAGGGTGTGGCCAGAGGCTCTTCCAGCCCCTTGGAGCCCTGGAGGCCTTGCCTCATCTGCCAGAGAGCAGGAATACCCCTGGTGGGCAGTCTGAGGTGACATGTCAGTCCCTTGCTCTCCTGCAAGGTTTAGGACCTGCTAAGCCAGAGAGCTCCTACCCTGGTAGGGCCAAGGCAATCTCTGAGGAGGCTCCTTCACACTTTCCTGCTCCTCTGCTCCTTATCCCTCTACTGCAAGGTGGTGTCACTTTTGTGGAGGCCACCTTGCATCCCTGCACTTGGCCTGTGTCCCCTGCAGGCATCCTGAGCTTGCTTCTGCAGCTCCTGTCCCATCCAGGGCACTGCCAGAGCAATGGGGTGTGTGGAGCCACTGGAAAGACTGGGGAGAAAGGAATGCTTATGGACAGACTCTTGACCAAAGCCCTAAGCAGTGGCTTGGAAATAAATCCCCTGCAGTGCCAGCAAGCAGCTTTGTGTGGCTCATTGCCCTCTGTGGGTGGTGTCTCCACAGGACCTTCGGGAAAAGAACTGGAAGGCGGTGGAAGCGCTGACCACGGTGGAGAAGGCGTGTGAGGAAAAGCTGCTTGCTGCTACCAAAGCAAAGGTGAGCCTGGCATTGCCCTGGTGTTGGAAGGGAGGCATTCAGCTTCCCAAGCCACCAGGGAGGCCTGCCCTGGGTTTCCTGCCTGCTTAGGAAGAGTGCTGGTCCAACTCTTCAGCAAGCTTCTCCAAGATTTTTCTTGTGCATCCCTGGTACTGGTCATGGTTGGGGAACCAGGGACATGGTTGAACTGGAAGTGATGCTCTAGTGGTTCCCAGCACCAGCAGTTTTCTGTGTTGGCTGGTTTCCCCAGCCCTGTAGGCACAGAAAAGCAGGGCCAGTGTTGTCAGCCTGGCCAGCAGTGCCCAGGAGCTCCATCCATTGCAGTTTGTCCCTGTTTCAGGAAGAGCTGGCCCAACAGCTGGACGCGCTCCAGACGCGGACCAAGCAGACGCTGCTCTCTGCCCTGCCAGGAGTCACTGTGTCCTCACAGCAGGTGGGACAGCCTTCCCCAGCCCTCCCCAGAGCCTCTCCTCATGGCAAGGAGAGAGGTCTAAGCATCCTCCTTCTCTCTTGTTCTCTTTTTTCCCAAACTCAGGACTATGACACGTGGCTACAGGAGTTTAAGGAGAAGACCGTGGGTGTGCTAAAGCAGCAGATGATCACAACAGAGCCACCAGTAAGTGATGGCTGAAAGTGGAGGGGTGAGGGTGTGCTGGAGGGTCACATGTTTCTTCTTTTCATCTCTCTCTTCTTCCTTTCCCTCTCCATTTAGGATTCAGCTCTTAAATTAAAAGAAGCAGAGGAAGCGCAAAGCACTTTACAGGCAGAGTGTGAGCAGTACAGAACGATCCTCGCAGAGACTGTAAGTTCCTGCCCTTTGCACTGTGTTGGCTTCCCACTGGAAACCCCTCTGGAGAGGTCTCCTGTCAGCCCAGGCTGCCCATGAGCTCAGGGTGGGCATGGTGTGTTGGGGGAGCTGCTGTGTGGTGGAGTATTTGTCAGTGAGACAGAGGAACAGGATAAAGGTGAATTTCTAGAGCTCTTCTTCAGCCTGATTGTGTTGGAAACCTTGCTGGTTGTGATGGAATGAGACACAGCAAGGGCTCTGATGAGCTGCTTGAGCCAGAATGGGGATTAGGAGCCCCCAGCCCCACCTGATTCTAATTCTGTCCCCTGTTGTTTGGCCCAAATCCTTGGAGAGGCTTTTGAGGCTTCCAGCCCTTAGGCTGCTCAGCCTGCTGGGGCTGCAGGAGCTCAGCCCCTGCAGGGCTCAGCTGAGGCTCTGCCCACAGGAGGGGATGCTGCGAAACCTGCAGAAGAGCGTGGAGGAGGAGGAGCAGGTGTGGAAGGCAAAGCTCACAGCCTCTGAAGAGGAGCTCCAAAAGGTGTGTGTTGCTACACAGCTGGGTTTGGTGCTCCTGGAGCAGGACTTCCAGGAGAAGGGGATCTGTTGGCTGTAAATTGGTTGGTAGCCCTCAGTGGTCTGTCAGCTGTGAACACTGAGACACAGGAGCTTCCTTTTCTCCCCAAATCTACTCCTCCTGCCACCAAGCCAGCTGACAAAAAGCCCACCTCATGTAGAATCTTCCCTCCTGAATGGAGAACTGAGACTGAACTGTTTTCCATGGTCTGGCTGCTCCCCATCCATCACGTGGGGTTTTGGAGTGAACTGGGACTGCAGGGAGCTGGGGGAGGCTGTTGTACAAGAGATGTTTGATTTCTCAGCCCACTGCTGGCTCCTGCAGTGCCAGCACTGCTGAGGGCTGCTGTGGGATTGCACAGGGTGACGTGGCTGCTGGTGCTGTTCCTGATGGGAAGAATGTCTGGTGCCTAGGGCAGCTCCCAGAGCAATCCTGCCTCCCGGTGGAGAGGAAAGGAATTCCTCCTTTCCAAACATTTCTGCAGAGTCCTCTTCAAAAACCAGCCTGGGTTTAAGTGCTTTTTCTGGCAGCTTGGCCTCTCTTAATAACCAAGTCCATGCCACCTCATTGGAAAATTGCTGCTTCCAGACCAAAAAGTGCTTTCAGCAGGAAGCTTGTGCTGAGTCTCATGATGGTTTCTCGGGTGTTGAAACCTGACTGCAGCCACCTGAAGTGCTGCAGGCAACAGCTGTTGCCTTTCTCCACCATTTATGGCCTGTGTGTGTTAGACTTGTCCTCCCTGGGAAGGAGAGCTCTTCCATGGAGCTCCCCTTGAATGGGTACAGGATGAAGTGGGAAAGGTGGGAATCACATAGCAGCCAGTTTTTGATTGAGCCAAAGGTGCTCAGTGTCCTTCTCCGATCCTTTCTGCTTCAGTCACACCTGCAGCTGAAATCCCTGGAAGGTGTGGTGGAGAAGTTGAAAGCAGATCTGCAGAGCACAGATCAGGTGAGGATTTTTGGGGAGGGGAGGTCTCTGCACGGGTTGATTCAGGCCCCATCTCCTGACTTGCCTTTAGCCACAGGATGTTTGGGATGTGTTGGACCTCACACAATCAACCCCCTCCTGCTTTCCTCTCTTTCCAGCTAAAGGAATACACCTCTCTTCTGGAAACACAACTGGAAAATCACTTGGAGACAGCCAGCTCCGAGCGCCAGAACTACACAAAAGAAGTTGAAGCTGTAAGTGTGGAGGCTGCTGCCTTCTTTGGCTTTTTCTGACCCTGACTCCCCATCCATGCACGTTTTGAGGATTTGAGGAGTGCCCTGGGCATCTGGGAGGTGCCCCAGGGATCTGCAGCTTTGCAAAGAAAGAGGAAAACAGATGGAGGTGGTTGGTCCAGTCTGGGTTGTAGACTCCTAAAGCCAAGAATCATGGGCACGGTGATGGGTCAGGAACACAGCACAGATCTCTGTGGAGGTGCTGTCTGCTGCTCCTGGGTGGCCTGTGTGGTTTCTGTGGCTCAGGTGAGACAGACCTGTCCCATGGCTGTATTTGCTTGAGCAGGCACGTCAGCATGTGATGACACCATGACCTCTTTGGGAAGATGTTGCATCATAAAAAAGCTTCCTTGGGCCAAAGAGTTCCTAAACCAAGTGCATAAAAGGAGTTGGGTTCTTTTCCTTTCTTTGGCAGTTGAGGCTGCTCTTGTCAGAGTCCCAGGAGCAGCTGGAGGCAGCAAAGACTGAAACACAGAAGCAGAGCAAGGAGCTGGCCCTGGTAAGGAGGGACTTTGGGAATGCCCTGCTGGGTCCTTGGGGCTGGCCTGCAAAGCAGCTCTGGGGCCAGCGCCCTTCCTGTGGGCTGAGGGAGTGCAGGAAATCACAGCCTCTGCATGGGCACACCTGGTGCTGCTGGGGACCACATGTTCAGAGGGGCTTGCTGGGACCCAGGAGGAGATTTTTATTTGCTTGTCTTTCCTCCTGTGATGGGGTGGGAAGGGAGAGCAGCAAGGTTTGCTCAAGCTGGTGTGTAGCAGAAAAACCCAGCTGCCCCACCACTGGACACTGGTCACCACAACACCACCCTGGGGAAGGGGTTTGGGTATCCATCCATCCATCCATCCATCCATCCATCCATCCATCCATCCATCCATCCATCCAGGTAGAATCATTTGCTCTGCACCCCTGGGAGCTGTTGAGCCTGCAGCTGCCCAGCTCAGATACCACTGTCCTGCTCTGGCAGAAACTGAGGTGGTTTCTCAAGCATTCCAGCTGGTGTGCAAGCCAAAAATCTGGCAGGCTTTATCTGTAGGCTCGTGGGAAGGCTGTGGCACAGGGATGTGTCACTGAGCCAGGCTTGCTGCTCATCCCTCAGGTCAGGCAGCAGCTGACTACAGGAGGGAGGAGTGGTGGGGTCACCATGTGAGCCAAGTGAGGCTGCACCCCTCGAGGTTAGGGTGCTGAGGCCACTCCTGGGCAGGCTCTGACCCTAACCCATGTCCCATGTCCTGTGTCACCGTCTCACCGCATGGAGAGCTGCACACAGCTCTGCTCAGGGCTCTCTCAGCTGTGTTGTGTCCCATCCTGTGCTGGGGGGCAGCCAGCCCAGCACCCCCCTGTTGGAATCCTGGATGCTGGGAATGCATTAACCATGTGTCCTTTCCCATAGCAGTTGGTTTTCAGCAGGCTGTTCCCTTTGGGAGCCCTCTGGCAAGCTTTGGGGGATGGTGACAGTGCCCTGTGGGGCTCAGAGTCTCCTCAGAGGAAGGGGACACACCCCTGACAGTGCTGTGCCAGGATCCCTTCCCTGCCAGGGAGGATTAGGGTTACAGAGGCTCCATAAATCCTGCTGCAGCTGGGCTGAGGGCATCAGCAGCAGCTTGTTCCCTTCATGGCTGACACCTCTCACCAGTGGCAGGGCTCTTTCTCCTTTAATCCTGTTAGCTGTGGAGCCTTCTCCCAGGCATGGGGGTCTGCCAGGCACATTTTCTCTATGGGATGCCTCTCATCCCACATCCCAGCTGGTGCTGCCTGAGGAGCAAGCAAAACTGAGCAGTGCTAAGCCAGGCCCCAGGCTTGCCATCAGCAATCTTCCTGCAGAGAGGGGGGATGCTTGTACCTATTGCCCTTTGGAGCTGTGGGGAAAGCTTCTGGTTTTATTTCTTGTGTCCAGCCCAGCTCTCTTGTCCCTGCTAGCTCATTTCTTGAATCTTTTTTAAATGCTATTTCTGGGTGTTTTCCCCTCTTCTCAACACAGTTGAAAACCCAGCTGGAGCAGAACGAAACGCTGGCAGAGAAGGAGCAAATGCTGCGGCAAAAGCTGGCACGGGAGCTGGAGGAGGTGGGTGTGGGTGAGAGGATACCAGGGTGTGCAAAGCCTTCTTGGCTGCTAATGAAGCCCAAGAATTAATTTGAAGGATTAATCTGAAGGCTTTTCCCCATCACTGTCCACACCTCAGACATCCCTGTGAGACGTTCCCTCCCACATCTGAAGGACTTCTTACAGCAGCTGTGCTAAAGCCATGTGGCATCACTGGCCCCTCAAATTCAGCTCTCCCAACCCCCCCATGTCTTGTGCCAGCTTTTTCCTTGGAGGGTTACGGGCTTGAGCTGGGTTTCCTGCTGCTCCAAGTGAGAAATGCCATCTCCCTGCTGGAAGCAATGCTCTGTGTGTCTGCAGCACCCAGCTCCTCAGCAGGACACATGCACAGGCACTTGGGGTGGCTGGAGCTGGGTGTGTGGGAGATGCTGGCACTGTTGGCTTCTGTGCTCACTGAGTGTGTCCCTTTGCAGGCCCAGAGCTTGGCACGCAGCTTGCAAGCAGAGCTGGAAAAGCTGAGACTGGCTGAACATGCAGCAGCTTCAGACAAGGAGGAGGCCCAGCATCTCAAGGTGAGCTGGCTGTGCCACCACAGCAAAAGTCACGTGTGAGCAGGACTATGGGCATGATTGATCATTTCTGAGGACTGGGGAGTGAGGCCCATCCCATGGTCACCCTGCAGGAGAGGGCTGAGAGCTCCAGTGTGGCAGAAGGACAGCAGGGCCACTGCATCCCTGCAGGCTGAGATCAGTGTGGTGCTCTGAGCAAACAGTCACAGGCTGGGCTTTCCACACACTGGGAAACCATCCAGTCCTGGCCCACAGCATCTCCAGGGAGCCAGAGAGAGCTCTGGAGGTGCCTGTTCTCCCTGCTGAGGTGGGAACTGGGTGTTCCTCTGGCCTATGGTCACTGAGACAGCTTGATGCAGACCTGAGGTGTTTTGAAATGGGGAAGGTCACCAGGTGGCAAAGGGAGGCTCAGGCAGGTGCCTTCTTTTGACTGCCATGTAGGAAAGACTTGAAAAAGAGAAAAAATTAACAAAGGACCTGGGCCAGGCAGCAACCAAGCTACAGGAGCTACTGAAGGTTTCCCAGGACCAACTGGCCAAAGAGAGAGAAATGGTGAAGAAGTTGAAAGAACAGCTTCATGAAATGGTACTGGTGGTGGCCATGTCCCTCCCCTTGGTGCTGGTGGAGGCCCTGGGGCAGTGTGCAGCAGGCAGGGGTTTAAGAGTGGAGGCAAGGTGGTCCTTGCTGCCAGAAACCATTTTTGGGTGGCTTTTGGGAAAGGCTGAGACCACACGAGATGCTGGTCAAGGACCTGGCCCATCTGTGAAATGCTTTGGGCCTTTAGCTGCCATGAGAATAAGGGTGAGGCCAGCTGAGTAACCCACTTCTTTTTTTGTTCTCCAGGGGCAAGAGGACAGTTCAAAGGAAGGGACTTCAGTTTGATGAGTCTTCACCCTGGACCTTACAGTTAACTTACCAAAATGCCTTACACATTCCTAAAAATAAAAATTTATGCTAAATTTACTGTAGATAAAAGATACAGGCCATTAGTGACCCAAAACCTAGTTTTGAAACTTACAAGAAAACATAAAAAAAAAAAATCCAAAAAACCAACCAGTAAACACTGCAGTTTGTAAGAAAATCTTCATACTGTTTTGTACAACTCTTCATTTCCTGGGGAGCTGCTGTGGCCACGCTGGGGCTTCACCCTCCTGTTCCAGCAGAACCCACCAGTGTGTGAAAAGGGAAGAGACTGTGCTTGTACATCAACCAGTGCAATTATAATTATATATTTTTTCCTTTTTTTTTTTCCTTTTATTTTCTTTTTTCTTTTTTTTTTTTTGAGTGAAAGGAGTGTGAAAGTAAGACCCACCATGGAAGGATGCCTCTTGGCTGGGTGGCTCTTGGCACGTTTATTTCTGGGTGTCGATGCAATTAAAATGACGTAGTGGAGAGAGCTTGTCCTTGCTTTATTTTTCTTGGAGGTTTGTTTGTGTTGGGTTTTTTTAAGTTTGCAAGCCAGGTAGGTCTTTGGGGGTCCCTGAAGAAGGACTTTGCTTTGGCCAGGAGCTGTGTCACAGAAGCCATCCCCTGGTTTTTATTCACTACAAGCAAAGGAGAGAAACTTCATTCCCACTGTTTCCCGCTGCTGGTCCAGGGCTGGCCTCCCTGTGTGGGATTGGCAGTGGGATTGACACTTTTGCCATGGCACTAGGGGCATGGTGGGGACAGGACCATTCCTCCTACTTGCTTTAAACCTTAGTGCTCCCCTGTAATCTGTCCCTGTGTGCTGTGTGGTGGTGGTGGCCCTGGGTTACTGTCAGGCTCTCTAGTCCTCTGCTCTCCCTTCTTGTTGCTTTCCTTTTTAATTTTTTTTCCTTTTTTTTTTTTTATTGTTCTTTTATTATTCTTTTTTTTTTTCCTTTCTTTTTCATTTTCAAGCTGGTTTCTTAGGAAATGGCAGAGGCCACGTGACAGCTTGGTGCTGTCTCCCCACAATAAAGCTGCTGAGCCCAGTGCTGACATCAGCAGGCTTTGAGAGAGGGAGGAAAAAAGGCCCCTCAGTCCCTCCAGTGCCTACAGAGAGCCAGGGCCAGGAAGGAGGATGAGGGGCAGAGCTGCTTCCATTTTGTTCCTGGGGATGGCCAGTGTGTGACCAACCCCTGTACTGCACCCCTGAGACTCCACAGGCCTGGGACATCCTGTCCCTCCCTCAGCACTGCAGCTTTTGGGGCCGTGATGAAAGCTGGGGGAGGGCTGTGTGTGGCTCAGCTGGGACCAGGTAAGAACAAGGGCCAAGGAAATGGGGAGCTGAGAGCCACCCCTGTGTGTGTCCCCCCACTCCCTGTCCCAGCACAGGTGGCACAGGGGACTGCTCTCCCCATCCTGGAGCCACAAAGGAAGCAGACTTTTGCCCCAGAGCCAGGGTGAGCCTGTGGTTTATCGTCCTGGACTTTGTGTCACATGTGGAGGAACACACGAATCAAGGGCCACTGGTGACCTCAGCCTGCCAGCGCTGTCACTTGCCCCAGCCCAGCATGCCTGACCTGCTGGATGGAAGCTCCCCAAAAGCGAGGCAATGCCTGGATTGCACAAAACCCCCACCCAAGCCACAGGCAGGAGGGAGCTGTGGAGCATAGCAGGGTGGCTCTCACCCCCAAGAGCCACGGGGAGGAAGGGCCCTGCCAGCTGCAGGTGCCGGGAAGTGACGCAGTTCCTTTGGTTTTTGCAGTTTTTGGCTTTTGCAACAATTCTTTCCTTTCTTGTGAGCTGCTGTGCACAGAGAGCAGAGGCCCAGGCCTCGCACAGAAGCAGTGACAGAGCCAGCACAGCCAGGGCAGGAAGGGCAGTCGTGCTCCAAGTGCCACCACGGAGCAGGCTGGCTCCAGTGGGGGCTGTCCCAGTGTCCCCAGCCCCAGGGCACACCACGCCCTGCTGGCACACAACACCCAGCTGCCTGTTTTAGGAACACAGAGAGGAGCACTGTTCCTCTGAAACAAAGCTCAAATAAAAGAACTCTTTTTGGGGAAAGACATTCGTCAGTTTTTTACACCTGGAATGGTACTGTTGCCATGTTTTAATTCCCTTGGCACCTTGATGGAAGGGGAAGGACCTCCTGAGGGGCCAGAGAAAGCCACACCTTGCCCAAGAGCACACGGAGCTGAGGCCTGGCCGGCCCCTCTTTCCCCCCAGCTGGTGGGATTTGGGATTTTGCCATGTGCCCACCCAGAGTCACCTCCTTTCCTCCAGGAGAGCCACCCAGGCTTGGTGCTTGTCAGCCCATGACTCAGAGCAGCCCCAGCACTGCAGGCAGGTACCTTTATTGATAAAGATCAACAAGTTGCTCAGCTGGAGTGACTTGGAATAAGAACACTGGATCCTTCTGCTGATTCAGCCATGCCTGGAATTACCTTTCAGCCTGGGTACCTGGGCTTATCAAGATACAGTTGAAGAGACTCAATTTAACCCTCCTTGTAAATTACATTTACACTGCCTGCTGTTTACACTTAGGCTTGAATTATCAGTCTCTATTTCCTGTTCTCATTTTCTCACAGGCCAAATGACCAAAAATGGCTTTTGGGAAACCCTTGCCTGCATGTGTACTTCAAAATGTTCACACTACCTGAGCAAGTGTGACTGAGCTGCCTCCCTCACCTCAACTCCTTCCCCTTTTTCTTCATGTGCCCCTGCCAGGAAGGGATTACTCCCACCAGCAACCAGCCAAGTTATAGGAAGCATTCATGCTGTCTATCCCTTCTTGTCTTGCCTTTTCAGAAGGTCTGGGTGACTTGGGAGAAATCTTAAAAACAGTCACAAGAGTTTCATCCCCTCAAAAAGCAGAACAACCCTGAGAGGGGAAGTCTGGCCACAAACCCCACGATGTGGACAAGCCCACAGCACTGCAGCTCTGAGGATTAAAAGTTACTGTTAGTTCTGCAGCACAAGGATCACTTTGGGACTTCTTGTGAGGGCCCTAAAAGCTCTCCAGTGGGCTGAAGCTACAGCACCACACCCAGCCAAGGCCCAGTGTGTCACTTCTTATCACTCACTCCTGGGACTAAGGTACTTTGAACCCAAATCCCTAACCCAAGGGCTTTCACAATGGGGGAAATGCTCTCCTACCTTACAGGTCTGACATCCTTCCTCTTTTGCAGTGTCTCCCGCTCCATTTTCTGACCAAGGAAGGAAAGCCCAGGCAGAAGTGTCCACAGCATCACCTGGGCTAGATAAAGATGCCTGCAGCCTGGAGGCACCAGCTATCAGCTGGATCTTGGCTAGGAGCTGCCTGTTTGTCAGGCAGCACCACTCCCAGTGTGTCACAGTGGTTTCCTTATCTCCAGGTGGACTTTGGACAGGGATCAGAACTGCAGACACCTGGGCAAGGAGGAGCTGTTTATGAGGATCATTACACACTTGGGTGAGGCCCCAGATGACTGAAAGACAGGCTGGAAGCCCCAGCAGAATCCAGGCCAGCTTGCTTTGGTCAGAATCAGGAAGCTGCACTCCAGTGGGTCCCTTTGCACCAGAGAAGCTTGTGCTCCCAGCCCTGTGACCCGTGTGGGTGCCAAGTCAGAGCAGTCAGTCAATGCCTGTCTTTAATGAAGGGTTTGACCCACTCAGCCTGGCCAGAGAGGGCACAAGCTGCGTTAGGTAATGGCCCATTATTGCCCTGGCCCCCAGCACAGCGCTGGCACTGCTCTGCCAGGAGCTGAGGGGACACCACAGCTCTCTGTCCCTGCACAGCTGGCAACAGCTCAGGGGGAAGGGCCTTTCTCTGCCCTGGCTCCATGGGCCTGGCCAGAGAAAGCTCCCTCAGTCCTCACGGGGCAGGCAGTGCACAACACCCAACACATGGCTGGGCTCCTGGGCTCAGACTGCAAACAGGAATTGCCCCCAGGACAGGCCCAGCCGATGGGAATTTGCACCCAAAGCCTAAAGGCAGAGAGAGGTTTGGGAGCCTGCAGCAAGCAGAGCCAAAGAGGGGAACACACTGCAGGGACAAACCTGCTTTCCCCCAGATCCCTCCAGCTTCACCAGCTCTTCCTTCCAGCCTGTTTCCCCCACTCCAGCTCCCAGAGCAGAGCAGGGCAGGCGCTGCAGAAGGCACAGCAGGTCCCTAAGTGCTTACCCAGATCCAGCAGAGCCAGCCCCCTGCAGGAGGGCTGATCCCGAGGCTGGAGAGCAATCAGTCACTGACCCAGGGGAGGGAAAGCCCATTTATTTAGGCTGTTCAAATTTGGCACGCACAGAACATATCACAGTAATGCACTGGAGGCTAAGGGTTTTGGTTTTTTTTTTCTTTTTCTCTACAGACATACAAGAAAACTCTATGCAACTCCCATGTACACATTACACAAAGGAAACAGCTTTAATCAACCACTGATGAAACATGGAAGCTTTTAAGATTCTCTGTAGCTGGCACAGGAATGTTCTCTACCCCCCATACAAAAGGCATTTCAGGTCAAACTTTCTAGTAGGTGATATTTCCATGCATTTCTACAGAATTAAAGAAGCTAACAGACAAAAAGCCCAGATCAAGCCATATTAGTCAGGCTGATTGGTTCTACTAAGTTAAATCAATAGTAATTATGGACAAATGGACCAAGTGACCAAAGACTGGGGTTGAAAATACCATTTTTAAAGTTGTGGTTCCTTTTCATTTTACTACCCATAACTGGAGAGCTCTGATATAAGAATCTGCATTTATAAAAGCCTCAGAAGCATCTGATCCACTAGTAAGTGTATATTAGAGAAAGGCAGTTCTAAATTAAACTGTGTCAACAGAAAAAGCAATTTCTATAGAATCACTCAGGAGGAAAGAGACCTCAAGACACTTCATAACGAGAAAATTGAACCTACAGAACAAGTGAACCTTTAAATATTATTACTTCACTGTGATTTTACAAGAGAGTGGATTAGGACTACTTCTCCAGAAAAAGTGTGTCTGTTTTATGTCTAGCTTCATAATTAGGCTTTTTTAGTACAGCTCTGCAACTGCAAGCACTAAGAATTTAACCCAGTTTTGGTGCTCACAGGTTGTTTCAGCTGAAGTTAAACTACAGGTTTTAAGTTTTGTCTTAAATGGTTACAGGGGAAAGTTTTTGAATTTTGCTTGTTACTATTTGGAAAAGCAAGAACAGGAACCAGATCATTCTCACCTCTCCACCTTTCATGATACACTGCTCCAATTTTTAGAGACCTTTAGTGTTAATCCATTGGGGACAGTACTGGGCTGGACAACCAATGCAAATATTAATACACCAAGATAAATCCTTAATTTGATTTATTTAGGGTCATTTGTACATATGAGCTACATCTCCAAAGTCTACTTTATTCTACAAGACAGCTTCCCTACTGTTAGTGAAACCCTTGCCTAGAATGTTTGCTTTATATAACTGATCTATTAAAACATGGAATGCTTGTAGAGTTGTGGCACTGTATGACATCTACACGGGACTTCCTTCAAAAGCTACGACTAGGGAGCCTCCTAGCTTCTCAGCAATGCAAGCTCGGTTCAGGTCCTCTGGCCCATTTGCTTGGCATTCATGCTTTATGCCTAAAAAAAGAGGCAAAACACTCAATAATGCAGTATTTCAACATGCTGGTAAGCAATCAAAGAAACATACCTGGTAGTAATATTAGAAGAAGCAATCCAGTCACTCAAGCAGACTAAGCCTTAGCTTAGGGAATTTGATGGTTTTTCCCTGCCTGGTCCCAGGAGACATCTGGCTGCACACCAAATGTCACTGAAGGGACACGAAGCAGAAATCTGTCACTAGCTCAGTGCTCAGGCTGTTGGCCTTTCATAGCAGGCTCCTAGAGCAAATCCCTCATTCATTTCTTGTGCTGCCCTGGATACAGCAGGGGAGGGAGCTCCAGGCAAGCCCATGGAGAGGGCTGGCTCAGCTCCCACTGCCTCTGCAGAGGTGGCTGAAAGCATCACCCTGCAAACCTGAGAGGCAGAGACTGAGAGCTGGGCTACCCAACCAACAGTGCTTGCTTTCCTTTTTAGGGCTGGAGAGCCTAAACCATGTCTGCTTTACATGGTGAAAAGCAGAATTTCCTTGGGATTTCTTTTTCTCAGCACACAGGAGTTTCCCATGGCAGTTCCAGTCCCTGGGCAAGCTATCCTCTGAAGGCTGGCACTGCTGCACAAAGATCCTGTCAGTCTTGCACAGTGCAAGATTTTGGCCCGGTGCAGCCTGAGGAGCTGAAGAGTGCTACCTGGCTATCAGCCAGACTGGCTTACTACAGCATAGTAAGTTTATGAGTCTGCATTTTAACAGACACAGGGATGAAAGTGCTCTGCCACTGAGGCAGCTCTGCACAAAACCCAGTGTTGTGTTATGAATCTTATGGTTTCTAGCCTGTATGGTACAATGTGCTGCTCCATAAGGTCCATCACACATTGCAAAACCTGCTCTTGGTCCTGAGCACTGTCCTAGTGCCTCTGAAATTTTGTCAGATAATGTAAATTTGTGCTAGAGCTCATTTTAGCTCTGTCACATGACACTTCACTTCTCACTAGTATCTCAAAAAATCAACAAAAAACCCCCAATTCAGCCTTGCTGTGCACTCCAGGGACACAGCAGAGTTAGGAACATTAGTTGTATTACATACCTTGAAACTTCTTTTTGATTGCATCCTTGGAGCTTGCGTAGATCATCTTACTTTTGAGAGGTGCTTGTTCTGGTGCCCTAGTGGGAGACACCACAGAGAGTGAAATTAGTGACACTGATTATCCACCCCAGACAGAAGCAGTATCCTACCCACCAGGGACAAGTGGAACATCTCATGGCTCCAGAATACAGGCATCAGGCTGCCCAGCTCAATTTAAGCCTGCCATTTTCCCAGCCTGGGCAGTACAAACACTCAGAGACCTCACCCACAGAGCCTGGACTGCATGCTAGGAATGAGAGAGTTGGGAAGCTGGCTTACCACAAGAAAAACATCAGCTCTTCTTTTTTGGATTCCTTGGTCTCGAAGCTTGCATCATACAAGGCATAGCGGCAATCCTTCTCGGGAAGCATCTGCACAAAGTGCTTGAAAGGGTCGGTCACTGTCACTCCGACATCTCCCACCAGAATCTCTTTGCCTTCCTCCACAATAATGCACTTTTTGTCTGGACTGAGGCAGAAGATGACAGCCTTCTTCCTCTTCTTGATCTCCTCCGGCGTGGAGCACTTCCGCACTTTCATGTCGTAGAAGATACGGCACACCTCATCGGCCACTTGTACTCCGGAGGCCTGCAGAGACCACAGCAAACACCTTCAGCCCTCCACCCTCCTGTTCCAGCTACAACATGGCACTGCCTTAAAGACAAGCCTAGGAGACAACAGATTCTTGCAATAGTCACTGCAGCCCCTCTTTTCCAAAGCCAAGTAAAGAATCTGGAGTCTGGCTGCTGCCCACAGCTGGCTGCCAACCCAAAAACTATTCCAAAGAAGGCACAATCCCACTTCCACCATTGGAACATTGTTTTGGGGGAGTTTTACAGGCATGCCAACCCCTTGTTCTCTGAGATTCAGTTGTGGCAGATCCTTTGGCATTAGAGCAGCTTAATTTTCTTCCCCGTTTCAGGCTGGCTGGACAAGCCCACAAGGATCTTCTGTTCAAAGTTTCCCAGCCATTTCCAGCATGCTTGCTAGGAGCTTTAGGAACAGAGGTAAAACTGGCCAAATTCCACACTTGTCACATGGACTTAGTTTAGAGATCAAGGGAAATGTAGTGGGGTACTGGGATTGCAGTGGTAGCTTTTAGCTGAACAAACCAACTTTGGGAAGTTGCTCTGAATTCAGTATTTCAAACAGAGAATTTGCAAGTCTTAAAAGTCTCTTCTTCTCACACCTACTCCAGCAGTTTTTAAAGCAAGCTCAACCCTTCTCAACATTTCTTCCCTACCTTGGAGTCAACTGGGAAATTGTAGTGAGTGGTATCGTGTTCCCCTGTGTAAGCTGGAACAAGAGGTGCACATGCAGCATTATCAATCTGATGTTAAAAGCAGCTGCACAGAATAAAGAGGACAAGACCTAGCAAGAATGACAAAAGGCTGAACTGCATTTTCAGTCTGATGCTTTTCTGGAATGAGACAAAAAAAAGTGGGAAGTAGAAGCATTTACATTTGAGTTTTGTTCTCAGACTGCACCAAGCTGGAGAGTTTAAAGGCAGCTGTGCAAGACTGAATATTGCAAATGTGGGAAGCCAGCAGGCACTGCTGGAAGGACATCATGGCCAGAGCAGTAAAGGCCAAACTGAAGCCTGCCCAGTACTGAACAACTCTATCTGTTCAAAATGCTACACACAGTATAAACAATGAGATTCCTTTAGAATCCTGCTTCCTCCCTCACTGCTTTTGTGTCTTCCACATTCAAATGACATTACTCATATCCATCTATCAGAAGGAAAGCTGCCTTCCTCCCTCTGTGCAAACCACGACACGTCACTGCTGCGAGCACAGTCAGCAGAACCAACAGTCGGGTACAGCAGCAGGTGAGACACACAACTCAAAAAGGATAAAGGCTGCTCTTCATTTTTTTAAAATTTATCTTCAGCCTCAAAATGTGAGCTCAAGGGATTTCTTTTGCATTTTGAAGGAAGAGCAGAGTTCAGCTGCAAAACCAGGGGGACCGAGGTGCAGTGCTCAGGCTGTCCTTGAGAGATGGTTATGGAATGGACACCTACTTTAATGTGTGGGGGTTTTCTAAAGCCTTGACCAGCGCCTACCACAGAGGACCTCAGATAAGCCCAGATTCTCCTCTTTCTTCCAACATCCCTCCTCCTATAACTCTGGGTGGCAGGCACAGCCAGCTAACCCAGTGAGGAGAGGTGGCACAGCTGGCAGAATCTACTGCCATGGAGTTTGGTATCCAAGTGCTGGCCACAGAAAACCAGGACAATCTCATACACCAGCATTCTGAGACAGCTTTTCTTTAGGGTGGAGAGCAGTGCTTTCTCAGGGTTTACCTAAATACAATGGGATCTCCCTCTAGATTTACAATGCATGGTCAGTCTGTAAGTGGTAACCTATGCAGAATTGCTTGCACTTTGGGACAGGAGAACAGCAACTCAGTCACTGTGCCTCAGCTGTGTGGCAGGCAGCCATCCTTCTGCATATCACCAATAAGGTGAGGGAAATACATGGAGAAAGCCTATTTCAGGACAAATTCAAGCTACAGTGCAAACATGGACTCAAAGTGACTCATTCCAGTGTCACCTCCTCCATACAGAGACGCTGCACTGAGTGTGACTGAGAGCTAATGAGGAATAAAGGTCTTCTCCTGTCCCTGTGTTTGGTGTGGGCAAGAGCCTCTTTGGGAAGACTTTAAATAACACAAAGTTAACCTAATAAAGGAAACAGTGCAGCAACTGCAGCTATTTCATCATTCATTAAGGACAAATCCACAGTGAATTCAAGAGAAGCCTTCTCCTCCCCAAGGTTTATTTTCTAACTAATGGTACCTCAATAGCTGGCAATGGGTGGCAAGACTCAGGTTTTAGTCACAAAGCCCGGCAAGGTTCTTAGAAAATGCACAGAAAGTCCAGCACTGCCATGGAAATGAGGCTATTTATAATGAAAATGCAGTGCATGTCACCTACCTCTACCTTTGTCAACTCTTGAGCTTTGCTCAAACACTACAACAAATAATTCCCTTGCATCAAGTCATATTAACTTTGAAAGCACAGGTTAGTGCTCAGCTTAGAGCCAGAAGCAGCAGCAATAGAGCTGCAGATTGATGCAGACTGTGCAGTCATGTGCATTTGCTTGTGCTACTACACAGCCAGAAACATGTCTCCAAGTCAGGAGACAAGTTGTTTCTTTAAAAAGAAACTGAACACTGCTGGCAAGTCAGTTCAGATTCCAAAAATGTAGAAAGTATTTAGTCTGGAAACTCAAAATTCACTGTAAAACTTCAGCTGATAACTAGGACTGACCAGAATCTGAAGGGCCAACAGTGACAACTGGATTTTGTAGCTTTCCAAAGCAAAAGGCTGTTAGCAGCTGGTGTTGCTCCTTTTCACAGCTGCTGTACAACCCCTGGATTCATCACAAGCTGACATTAGCAGCCATTGTGCTGCCAGGGACAATGCAGATTTGTTCCATCTGAGAACACCCTATAGCTGTGTTACAGTATGGGCTGAGATGAGACAGTGCAACAAACCAATTCCCTCTGAAAACAGGATCTGCTGTCCTAACTGCAGGGCTCCCTCTGCAACCCTGGGCCTGCACCAGCCACAAATGGCCTCACAAACATACTTAAAAAGGAAAAAACTCAAACCCCAGGCAGCTTTTGTTTTAAGGTAGCTGCAAGCACTCTGTGTAGAACAACAACAGGATAACTGCTAAGAGCACTGGAACAGGGAGAAACTCCAGACTCTAAAAATGTGTCCTCAAGTGACATTTTAACCTCGTGTCTGCTGCCTTGTCCAGCAGAAGAGCTGGTGAGAAGCCTCCACCCTCCCAGTAATGACAGAGTAAACACTCGTTAGTCTGGATTTTCCCTCTTTGGCCAGATATGGTTCTTCTCTGAGGACTCAGTGCAGCACATTGGTTATTATTTTGTGCATTGTGGCTTGAATGCTGTAGAGCTCCAGCAGCCAGCCTGGTCCTGCTCCTTTTCCAGGATGGCAGCAGTTATCCAGCTCTGGACTGGCACAAGGGGGTTGGTTCAGTGAGCAGCACATACTGCAGGCACTTGTGGGATCCACGACCATCAGCCAGCTGGTGACATTTCACTGTAGGGGACAGACCCTTAATTGCAACAAGGCAGCAGCAAGCAGGCAAGCCACCTAATTACCAGATGGGAAAATCATGCCAGGACAGCACATTCAGAGAGACATTCAGGAAAGAAGAGGCAGAACAAGTTTCTCTGACGCAATCAGCACAACTGAGTTGCCCCCAGCACCTCCACGCAGCTGCTGCAGACACAGCACATGCTGGGGGCTGAGCCCCTCACCCATTACCCCGTGGCACTCGTGGCAGTGTCCCCACTGGATGTCACCTGAGGCAGGGACTGCATTCGCTGCCTTGTCAGCAGGCACTGCAGGAACACAGCAGCTCTTGTTCAGAGCCTCGCTCCTGCCTCAAGTGCAAAGCTCTGCACAAGTCTTGGGAGAGACAGCACAATGCCCTCCCTGCACCAGGCAGCCCAAAGAGGGAGCCTTGTGTCCAGCCAGCTTCCACTGCAGGAACCAGACCCAGCTGCCTCCGCTAAGAGCTCCCAGCATTTTGCCTCCATTGCTGAGTACCAAACTGAAATTTAATCTAAATTGGGGAAGACTGAAGAATAACCCAAAGCTTTCTGAAGAAAATCCCCACATACAGAAAAGCCATTTCAGGAGTGAGAGACACGCCAGACATCTGATAAACTGGATTCACAGCAAGCCTGCACTAAAACACAACTTTGACACAATGAAATTCCACATCTCTTTTGTTAGGAAGTGAATACTGTGGGCACCAGTATTTTTCTTGAATACTTAAAATACTTTACCTAAGAAGAGTCTTTGTTTTCCCCAACTCTAAGACAGCTAAGACCTTAAACTTATGATTTAGTTTGCCTCAAGACAAGTTTGAAGGACTAAATTTGAGTTTAAGTCTTGAGAATTTCAGATTGTTGGTTTTCTCTCCTGTGATTAGAGCCCAAGAACTCTCCACAGTGGTGCCTGGGCATGCATTATCTCCAGAGACATTCCAAGATACAGCTCTTGACTTGTTTTGTCTGGGAACCACTCACAAACATTGTACACATCAGGGTGAACTATCCACAACTACTCAAGTGGAAACTTTTGCTTCTTGGAAAAGTATCATCAATTTTTTCCAGAATCTGACACCAAGAATGTATTAAAGCACGCCTTGTTTAATTGCAAGGGCAGATGTGAGAACACTGTGCTCCCATGTTTGCTGGTCACATTATTGGCATGTATTTGGTTCTTAGTTTCTTCAGCAAACCCTGTTTCCCTCATGCCTGGCTTACCCTCCCTCCTATCTACCTCTGAAATTCCCTGCCACTGCCAGAGCTGCCTGTGGAGCCATGTGGCATTTCCTTCTGACTCACTCATGTGTCATAGTACATCTCTGCAATAAATACTTTTTCAATTAAACTTATTTCCACCCAATTGGTCTGGGAGAGCACCCTTCAGGGACAGAGCTGTCCCCTGCACTGCCACAGTGGAGTCTCCTGGGCCATCAGCAGAAACTTGAGGGGAAAACTAAGCCAAGGTAGTTGTGGGAGCACTTAGCAGAAAGGGAGAGTAACAGCCTGGCTGAAAGGAAGTTTTGCCAAATCAGGCCTCTGGAAAGGTGTCACCACCTAAGGCCAACAAGCCAACTGAAAACGCAGGCAGTCAAAACCATAAAGATATTAAATACTGCTTGGCTTCCAATCTGTTATCTGAGCACTCAAGAAAACACATCTGGTGTTAACATCCCCCCTTTACTGAGCAGGAGAGGCAGCAATGCAAGGAGGAAATAAAGGAGCAGCTACTTTAACTTCATCCCAGAGACCAGCAACAGTGTGGGAACACCAGTGACTTCAGGAGACTGGAAAAGCCCACATCACCTGCTTACCTACAGCTGGTCAGAGAGACACCTCCATTTACAGGGGACAGCCTGTACATCTGAGAGGCCAAGGTTTCAACTCTGATCTGAAGCCTGACAGGAAACAGAACTAGCAACCTTTTACTACTGTTGTATAAGAAGCCATTATTTGCACACCATAAACCAGCAAGAAGTACAGAGTCATCTGCATATCACTTGTAGAAAGATCTTGCTAGCTAGACTCAAGTTTTTATTTTGCATTATTTGGTCTCTTTTGGCAGGGGGAAGGTGTGAGGGAAAGAACTGAAACTCTATTCAGCTTTTATTTCCTGCCCCAACCCCCAAGAAGAAAGGTTATTGACAAGATGAGATGAGTATAAAAACAATTATTAAAAAAAAAAAAAAGAAAATACTATCCTTCAAATTCCTGAAGGTCATTTCTTCAGCTTTTAGCCAAAGAGGAAATTATCTCCTTCTCTGAACCACCACAAAGTTCACTCCCAATTTAATTATCAAGGTAGACAGAACAAGCAATACCCACAAAAGGCAATCCCAGCAACAGCACTGAAAAACAGGAACTGCAGTGGCCAGTAGCAGCAGGGCAGAAGTTTTGAGCAGCACCCATTCCTGTGTTGAAATGTAAGTTTTTAAGGTAATGCAGGTGGAAGCTGGTGTGTAACAGGACTCTTGCAGAAAATCAAAGCTTCTCAGAAACACATTCAGCACACAGATCAGCTGCTATGAGCCTAAATGCCTGTAAGAATTTTCTTGTGGCCCTCCAGGCACCTACAGCAACCTAAAGCTTAAATGGCACCCTCAAAATGAGGCTTTGAAGGCCAGCTCTGGGCATCCTTGATACCTCTTACTGAGGGACCCTCCTCTCACGAGGAGACTGCTGTGAATACTGAACAGCCAGGTGAGGAAAAGGCTGAGAACAGCTTCACAACAAGTCCTGGTTGTAGTCAGGCACTCTCACATGGGATTGCTTAGGTCAGCCCTTGCACCCAGCAGGAGCCTCTTGACAGTGATTCTGCCAAGGCGAGTAGGAACATGCCAGACATCAACAGCACCAATTGTCATGAGGCTGTTATCTTGTATATGAGGCATATGTACCTTGTAATTACACAGATCTGGGAATAGCACTGACTAACAACCAAGAAAAATCATTTGCACGGTACTCCAAAGACCTTGGACTCATTTAATCCAGTAGCAAAGAAACTGAACATTGTGGCAAGGCACAAAAGCTGGAAATCCAAGCTCTTTTGATAGCAAAGGATGCCCTCCTGCTGGCACTACCAAACTTTGCCAGAGGGCCTCCGCTCTGCCCAAAACCAAGTTCATTTGCAGCCTCTCAAAAAAGCCAACCTAAACCCTGTTGCAAAAAGGAGATCACTATGAGAAATAGTAGTTTTGACTGACTTGGGAATTCCCTGGGTTGCAAAGCAAGATGAAGCCTGACACACTGAGTAGTCACACTTAACTAGGTTTGCATACTGCAGAGGTGGTAGCTGGCTTGTTGAGACAAGCCTCTTTTAAACAAGAGCTGCGAGTCTCATCAGACTTTTTAGCAGCTTCATCTGCAGCTCCCATCAGCTCTGCTCCACGCTGCAGACCAGCCACAGATGCTCCAGGGCTTGGGTGTTGGAGAAAGCAGGGACATTAGTGGTACATCCCGTCTGCCACCCTACGGACCAAAAATTTATTTCCCTGGATATATCACACGGTCAATGAACTACTGGTAAATACCAAGGGAAGGCCTCAATATTTAACACCTCTAATACAGGTAAATAACTCAGGCAGGTGTGTGTTGCTGGACAAGTGTTTGTGCATGACTCAAGCAAAAACAGGGCAGCAGTTAAAACTGCATGAGCTAATAATTGAGGCAAATTTGCCATCAATTCCATCTCCTGAGTCAAACGGGGATGCAAACTCTAAGCACGGGCAAAGCAAACAGAATGAGCCAACGTGAGACTGAACACACGTTTGGTCTATTCTGCCCCATTTATGCAAGGAGAGCCCTAACACTTTTTTCTTTTGGAAGCCAGGAAGCACAAGCAAATCACTGCGGATCCTTATACTTTTTTGTTTCTTTGCTTCCAGCGTTATACCTTGGATAAAGGTTTGCAACACTGTGCGGAGAAGCAAAACAAAACAAAAAAAACAAAAAACAAAACCAAGTCCTTGCAGCAACTGCCTCAAAATTTCAGCTTCCTCGAGCGGCCGCTGCGACACCCTGTTTTTTACACTCAGCGATTCCCCTCCGCGGGTTCCGCTTCCCCCTTTTGTCCGCCGCCAGCGCTGCGGGCTCCGGCCGGGCCGGGCGGCGGGGGGCGGCCCTGGCCGGGCCCGTGCTGGCCCTGCGGAGCCGCCGCCGGTTTCTAGGCCAGGCCCGGCCCGAACCCCGGGGCCGTGCGAAGATGGCTCCCGCCGGGACCGAGGCGGCGGCGGCCGCGCTTCCTCCCGAGCAGGGCAGCCCCCGGCCTCCCACCGACACCGCCCGGTGCCTTCCTGCGGGGCTGCCACCCCCTCGCAGCCAGCCAGCCCCCCGTGGGGAGCGGCGGGGTCGCCGCCTCCCGGTCCCCTCCCGGCCGCGCCCTGCGGCGCGGGGAGGTGCCGCGCACAGCCCCCCCCCTTCCCACCCGGCCTTTTCCCGCCGCGCCCTCGCTCCTCACCAACCCCCCCCTCCCAGGGCCGAATGGACGCGCCCGCCCCCAGCGCCTGTGTGCGACGCGGAGCGTACCATTACCTTACGGTGGGGGGGAGGAAAGGGAGGGAGGACAGTTCCATCGCTTCAAGGAGGGGTGGGAGTAACCTTCCGTCGCCTCATGGCGGGATGGGGGCGGGGGGGAAGGGAGGAGAACGGATCCGCCGCGTCAAGTTCAAAGGCGAACGGGAAGGACCGGGAGAAAGGGAAGAAGAAAAAGGGGGCACGATACGGCCAGGCACAGCGGCGCCGCCAGCCAGAGCACCGGCCGGGATGCGGCGGGCGGTACCGCCGCCCCCCTCCCCCTTTTTCCCCCAGGGATGAAGGCGGAGGCGGGAGACGGAGAAGCCCAAGGCCCGTCCGGCGGCGCGCGGTGCCTACCATGGCGTCGGCGGGGCGCGGCGGGCGGGCGGCGGAGCGCGGTGCGGCGGCGGCGGCTCCCTCGGCTGTCTGGGCGCGGCGCGGGCTCCGGCGGCAGGAAGAGAAGCTGCGAGGGCGCGAGCCGGGCGGAAGCGCTGTCGACGTCACGGCCGCCGTGCCCGGAGGAGGAGGAAGCGGTTGCTATGGCGGGAGCCCCGCGTGGCGACGCCCCAGCCCCGTGCGCACGCGCGGGCGGGGCGGGGGGCGGCAACCCCGTCGCCACGCAGGGCCCCGCCCCTGAGGAGTACACCAATCACAGGGAGAGCGCGTCTGATTGACGTGCCAGCCGGCCAATGGCGCGCGCGCTCGGCCGGGTGGGCGGGGTTACCTGCTCGAAGGTGTGCCGGGTGGGGTGCGGGGATGGTCCTGAGGGCAGAGCTGGGGGGCTCGGGGAGCCGTGAGGGACAGCGCGGGGGGCACGAGCGGGATTTGGGCTGCTGGGAGCGCGGCTGGAACGGACTGGGGCGGCCGTGAGGGCAGCGGGGAGCGGACGTGGGGCGGGCGGGGAGCCTGCGGGAGGAGGCGGCCGCAGCAGCAGCAGGAGCGGCGAGGGGCGGGCAGCCAGGCGGAAGTGTGGGAGTTTTTCTCTCTTTTTTTTTTCTTTTTTTTTTTTTTTTTTTTTTCTTCCTCCGAGGGTTTTTCACTACCTACTTTGGTGCGATCTCAGGCAGGCGGTGCTGATTGGCTCGGGCCGCTGCTGCGGCAGAGCCCGGCGCTTCCCGCCGGCACCCGCGCATCCCGGATCCCGGCACCGCTTCATCCCCGCGCCGGAACAACGGGCGGCTTGTCCTCGGAACAAAGGCGGCCCTGAGGAAACACTGCTGCCGAGGCCGGGGCAGCTCCGAGAAGCTGCTGCTCCGTGTTCATGGCAGTCCTGCTCGCCCTGACTGACGAAAGTACTCATTCCTTAATGTTCCTGGCCGGCAAAGCTCGGGCTGCTTGTAATCAGAGTACAAAGGCATCTGCTGATGGTACAAAATGTATAGATAGGAAGTTAGGTTTTTATCACCGAATCCTGACTGCAGTGATGTTCCCGGCTTGAGTCCATGAGCAAAAAGCCCCCAGCATCAAAAGCTTATTTGTTGTGTATGTGCCTTCCTGTAAGAAGGAAACAAAAACAAGCCTCGATGGCGGCGTTTTCAGGGCTGGGGTATGAGGGAACAGTACTTCATTACAACTATCACGAAGCTTCACTATTAAAGGTGCGGGCAATGCTTACACACCTTACAGTTTTCATCCATATTGCTGTTCTAGTTAAAAGGGTTTAATTTTTATTTGATTTATCCCCTCTTTCGAGGCTACCTCAGTAGATGCTCTTTGTAGATGTTCACATGAGAGAGAAGTTGCTGAAAGACCCCATGCTGAAGATGGGTGCATTGAAAAAGCCATCCTGTTTCGTTAGGCTCTTGTGCTGGGTGACTTAGGCCTGCCAGGGGTTCCTTTTTTTGCAAAAGCTCTTGCATCAGATTTGTAATGAAACTAGCAAAAAGACCAGCCAGCACAACTCAGACTTTAATTGGCCTGAGAGGATACTTCTTCCCTAGGCCACTTTCTCATTCATTTAATCAAGGGATGCTTAAATTTGACCCCAAATCTTGACTTACTTTGGAATTATTACCAAGAAATGAACAGGAACGTGTTTGATAATTGTTTTTCCATTTTGAAATGTAGTTCTAAAACAAGTCAGATAAAGTGCCTGTGTTGTAGGGAGAGCTTCAGTCCTGTCAGTAAGTTTCTCTGGACAACTTCTGGTCCTGCCTCCACAAGCTGTGATTGTGGCTTGCAGAGGAAATCAAGGCAGTGGTGGTCAGAGCCCTGTGGCAGTGCCACAGCAGACCTCCCTCTCTGGTGGTGGGTGGCAGAAACCTGGGGCAGCCGTGCTTTCTAATCAAAATTGATGTGGGTAATCAGTCTGTTACTGCTCCAGGCTTGCTCTTCTTAGATGGGTTTCACTGTGACAGAGGGGTACAGAAGTGAGACATCCTGGGGAGGAGGGGAGGAGATGATGCAAGGCCATGAGAACAGGGCTGGGGCTATTTCATGCTGTGTACTTATAAGGGCAAATGAGGTGGAACTGGCCTCTTGGCTCAGCCTGCTCTGAGAGGTGGTTTTGGAAATGTTGCAGTAGGTTGAGAAAGTATCTAACCAGTTAAAGGAAATTCAGCGGGGACAAGAACTCCTTCACCAGGAAAGTAAGAGAAAACTCTCACTTTTAATCTGCCTGGTGAGAAAGATGAGCCTGCTCTGGGAAGGGCACTCACTCACCAACCACCACAACGGCTTTTTGAAATGTTTCATTCCCCAGAAGACAAAAGAGCATAGCTCACTGAGGAGAGGCAGGATCTGTGCACCAAAATACACGGACAAGTGTGTGCTTATGGTGGTGCCTGCCTTAGCCCAGGGCTCCACAGCCCCTGCCCTGCTGTTCCAGCACTGGGAGCTCCAGCCCTGCCCCAAAGCTGCCTGCTGGGGATGAGCAATGTGCATGGCACACATGGCTGGGAACCCCTGCTGCATGCCAATCCTCTGCTGCTGCTTCTGCAGGAAAAGGGAGCCGGCCTCTCCAGCCCTGTGCTCTCCCTGGCCTGACAGCCCTCTCTCTCCTCATGTGCCCTCAGCATCACCCTGACCCTGTGTAGTGCTGGCCTTCCCTCAGCCCAGGCTTGCAGCAGGCTCCTGTCAAAGCTGTTGTGTCGCTCTTGCCTTGGTGCCTGAGCCCAGGGGGAGCTCCCTGGTTTGGGGAGGGCAGGAGGAAATTTTGTTTCCGAGTTCCCCTCTCTATCAGTGCCAGCCCTTGGGTGGGACCAGGACCCAGCAGAGGTGAGGAAGTTGCTGCCCCTCCGACACCAACACCTCTGGCTTAGTGTGTTGCACAGCCTGTTCACCCTCTGGTGTGTGGTGAGCGAGGCTAAAGCCACCTCGGGGTGAGACCCCTTTGTCCCCAGCCTCTCAGTGCAATACGAGCTAGTCACAATGACAGACAGGAATGCTGTGAATACATTGTGGAGAAGAAGGTTTTTTTACTAGCTCTTCTGCTTTTCAACAGTGAACCAGCTTTGCCCTTTTTTCCATAGTATTAGTACTATACATCATCTAGACTGGAAGCTCAGGCTGCACGTTTGGATGAACCATCATGAAAGGTGAATCCCCCTTCTGCTCTTAAGGCAAATGGTATTTGCAATCAGCCTGAAACTTCCCCCTCACACACATTGCCCCCCAAAAATCCATCCCTCAGCCAGGGGGGAGATCCAGAGAGATTCCAGCAATCCTGCAGCTGCTGGTGACCACTTAGGTTCCTGTCAGAAACACCAGTGTGAACTGCAGCTGGCAAATGTCTGCCCAATGAAGGATGGCTTCAAAATCCATCATGGTCAATAAAAGAAGTCACCCGTGGTCTCCATTTTCGAATGAGACCCGACATCAACAAAAACCTGAGATCAATACATCCACTTTGCTGACTTTGTAGCTTTTGAGATGGTGACTACTTGCTTACTTTATATGCCTCAGCTATTTGAACTCCCCCTCCCGTCCTCCAAGCTACTGACTCATTTCCTCCTCTAAAACCTTCCTTTTTTAGCCTTTCACTCTGAAGTATTTAGTGTCTGTTTTGAGCTGCATGCTCCATGCCTTACTTAGGCAAACTCCTACATCAAAGCCCTGCAAGCCATGGTTTTGTACCATGGAAATCGTTTGTTTTCCCTGATAGTTTCAGTCCTGAGGGGCAGCCTTGGCTACTGACTGTGCTCGTCGGCAAATTGCTGCTTTGCTGTTGGAAATCGGGGAGGCAGACAATCGGCAAAGCAGCTGGTGAGCTGAGGCTGCCGCTGCTTATGCTAATTGCTGTTGTCTCCCTCTTAGCCCCGCTTCCCCCATCTGCCTGCCTCCACCTGCCGTCTTTTCATCCACTTTCACCCTGAGCAGGGATCGCAGAGGCTCCTGTTTGGCTGAAGAACCACAGAGCACCCAGACCCTGACTCTCTGTGCTGCTGATGCCGCAAAGGAGCAGGCAGTGTCCCCTGGTGCACGGTGGTGACCCGGAGCTTTGGTCGTGGCTGATGGATGCTGCTGTACCAACACTAGCTGAGTGTGCCTGAAATACAGTGCCTTTTTCTCAGGGCTTGTGGAATATTGGCTCTGCGGTCTTGGCGTCGCAAGGATCAGCAAAGATAATTTTAGACAGGAACAGAAAGTCTCTGTAAACCTTACAGTCATAGCTATTTCACTGGCAGGAAAACCCCCATGGCTGTGCATTGCTGAAACATTCTGCTTAGCAGGTGCACTGGAGTAAAAATTTCAAGGGAAATTTGGGGACAGGAGAATCTAAGGGTGATTTCCAGAAATCACTGCTGTGATTCTCCATCCCTTTTCTGAGGAGGTGGTGCAGCAGACAGGATGCAGGAACCAGAGCCTGGTATTTGGTCCAAAGCCCTGTCCTAGCCCATGGCGTGAGTCTGGACAAGCTGCTTTTCCCCTTTGCATCAGTCTCCTGTTTTTTATGGTATTACAATTTGAGATTTAGTGCAGATCAGAGCTAGATGTTGCTTATCAATACTTCCTATTTTTACAGTAATGAAAAGGCTGTTCCTAAATTGCTTCAGATGAATGCCAGAACTCGTATTCCCTTTAATTTGCTGTCAACCTCCACAACTGCTGCAGGTTGCAGTCCTTCTGACTTCTGCATGATAAGAACTGCAGGCCATAAGCAGCCAGACTAAAATTTGACCCTGCTTGCTGCTGTAAAACTGGGTGAATTTTTTCAGCCTCATCAGAATTGGTCTGGATTGAGTGGGATGGGGAAGTTAGCTCAGTGCTTCATTACCCCCGGGGCATTTTCTCCACTAGAAAGACAAAGGAGGAAATAACACAAGAAGGCAGCTCAGCAGTGGAACAGCTTCATGTTAATTTAAGTAAGCAAGAATGTCATGAAGCTACTCTCCTACCTGGCTTATTTTTTTTTCCTCCCTTTGGTTTTGTTGCCAGTAAAGCCTGTCTGAAATACTTTTTATGTGAGAATGAAATGCATCTTGCTCCAGAATCAGCTTAAGAGCTGGCCACTGCTCAGCTCTCCCTTAAATCCTCAAAACAGGCAATGTACAGAGCTTACAACGATGCGTTTCCCTTGCATACACGGGAATTGGATCTTAAATCCCTGCCAGTGTGAGAAGGGAGGCTCGCCTTGAACCAGCGGGTAAAGCTTTAAGCAGCATCTCTGCCTGCATCACCCGAACGCTTTGCAGCATTCCTGGGATTGTGCTCCGGAGTTTTAGCCGTGAGACAGGGCTGTGTGTGCAGTCCCTCCTCTAGAGGGGGAGGACTGAGCCCAGAGAGGCTGCACGGCTCCCACAGCCTCGGGCAGGAAATTTGTGGCGAGTGTGATGAATTCTTCGCTGCCTTAGCAGGGTAACACCCGACCCTTCGGGCCATCTCTGCTCTGCGCATGTAAGAAGATCAGATCGTGCTGCTACACTGAATGCGGCACGACTGCAGGGATTCCTTGGAGAATAAGCATTTGTGGCTCATGTGGGCTTTGTTCCAGGTGTGGAGGTGGTTGCTGCTGATGCCATTAGTAATTGCTATCTGCAATGCCATTAATAATTATTTTATTTCCTGAAATTGTGAACTCACACTCTGTAACCCAGACAGAAGGTTGTAGCAGTTTAGTTTTCTTATGACAGGGTTTGTGCTCAGCTGCATCAGAATAATGAAACCTTTTGGAGGTGTGTTGCTCATGCAGGATGGCCCCTTGTTTTGGCTTGGGAACTGCAGGCCTATCTGTGTTTGTCAGGGCTGTGGCCACTTACTGAACCTGTCTGGGTTTGGCTCTCTGGAATGGAGGGAGCTTGGCTCTTGTTAAAATTGGGAGTTCATTTTCTGGAGGACTTCTGTGGGTAAGATTAGATGGGAGGTGAATTAGCCCTACCCCTTGTATAGGGCAAGGTGATGTACAGGCATAGGCTGGAAAATCCCCACCCCTAATCTGCTTACTGTCTAACCATAAGAAATGCATGGGGTAATGAAAAAGGAAGCAATGAGACATATTAGTCAGCATGATGGATGTTCATCAACAGCAGCCTTATAGCTGTGGAGGATTTGCTAGAGGGTAGTGAAAAGCCCTTCAAAACTGTCAAAAGATAACTAAGTAGCATTGACTATGATTTCTGGGGAATGCTCTGGGAATTTAGGGTGGTTATGGGAGGCCTGAGTTGCAAAGGTGGGTCTGGAGAGGTAAGCACTCATTTCCCAACAGCAGCCATGGCTGCTGTGATGCTGGAGAGAAGGCACAGCACTGGCATTGCCTGTGGAGCACAACTGGGATGGGCTGCAGGACAAATCTGCCCAGAGCCTGGGTCTGGATGGGTTTGAGTGCTATGGGAGCTGGCTGTGCCACCACTGATATGGGTGGGGCAGGGGAGAGCAAGCATATCAGTGTTTTTGCCTCCCAATTCATCAGGTAGTCTCAGAAAGGGATTTGCTTTCCTGGTAAACCTGATCCTCACATACGGGTGGATAACAGTCCTGCCACTACTGCCACTTGGGCTGTGCCAGCTGAGGTGGAGGAGTAAGAGGGCATTGCAGAGACACACACTGGGAAGGAAGAAGGTCTTGCTGTGTTTCCTGTGAGTGTGCAGGGATGGGAATCTCTGGCAGTTTCCTTTACCTCTCTGCTATCTGTGTTGTGGACAGATTATGAATGGAGTCAAGAGTGGCTTGATAGCTGTATCTCTGCTCTGGCTGTATTTATAGCTCTGGGTTGACAGCTGGGTCATGGTGAGCTATATATACCTGCTGTGGTTGCTCTTGTCCAGGCAAGTGGCTGTGGGAAGTCTCCACTGAAAATCAGGGTAGTGTGAGTGGAGCATTCCTTTCCCACCACCCTCTTTAGATCTGTTCTGTGTGCCTCAGTCTGTACTGGTGGCCTGTGCTTGGTGTGCTGGCTCTCTCTGGCACACAGAGTGTAGAAAGGCTGGCTGCTGTGGGGGATGGACCATCTGGGTGAGCCTGTGTATTCCCAGTCTTCAGCAAGCAGCATTCTCCTTCTGAGCCTTTGCATTGCCTGAGTGGCACAGCTCACATCTCTGGATGGGTGGTCACCCAACAAGCTGCATGTGGGTGCTGGGATGGAGCATGGTTACAGCAGCACTTCTGAAGGGAGCCAGGAAGCACAGCTTGCCAGTCCATGGTGTATGGGCTGAATCTGGCCAGCCAGAGCAACTTCCTCCCTGAGCACCCTGTCATCCTTCCCTAGGGCTCTGACACTTCTGCTGGATCAAAACCACTTGAATATAACCAAAACACAACTCCTGGCCAGTGTTTCCCCTGCCAGGTTGCCCATCACAGAAGTCTTTCTCCCAACATATGATGCTTTGCTCTTGCAGTGCTCAAAAAGGTACTCCTGACCTTCCCTCCAGCTCCTTGGGCTTCCAGGCTCATTTCCCCTCCTCTCCCGGATCCCGACTGACTCAGGCCCAGATTCAGCATCAGCCTCGCCCCTTCAAGGTGGAAGTGGCCGGGCAGCCGGGAGGTGTCCGGCTAGGGATGCCGGGCCCCGGGGCAGAGCGAGGCTGTGTCTCCCCTGTTGTCCCAGAGCAGCTGCCCGCTGGTGTCTGAAGGCACGGCACCATCTGGTGGCATGAAAGGAATTTGTCTGTAAGTCTGTCAGAGAGCAGTCCTGACTTTCTCAGCCTGATGCAAACTAGCAGTTTCCAACTATTTTTTGTCTCCTTTTTATTTTCCCCTCTTCTTCCCTCCCCTCTTCTGAGGCTTTGGGTCCATCTGTGGCTTTGCCCACCTGATGTTCTTGTCTATCCCCAGCTGCTCTGTTTCTTACAAAGACAAACTTGTCCAGCTCTGGGTCATTCCTGGATCATGGTGCAATTTCTCAGTCTGGGAAGAAGTGTTAGAGAGCTGCAGAGGGCACTGCCCAAGGGCAGGCTGCTGCAGCCTGAGATGTGACAGCTCTGCTCCCATTAGAGCTGTCCTGGATTGGATCAGAGGTCTGTCTAGCCTTGTGTCCTCTTCCTGGCAGGAGATACCTGGGGAGGAAAGGCAGTCAGTTGGCAGCAGGAGATCATCTAGATGGTCTGCCAGCCTCCCATGTGCAGGCAGGAATCTCCTGAGTTTGGCATTGTGCCTCTACTCTTGATAACCTTCTGTGGATTTCATCCTTTTTCTGGTTTTGGATCATCACCACCTGAACCTGTGAAGACTCCTGGCATTTGCTACACCTGCTGGAGGTGCAGCTGGGCAGGAGACCCCTGCCTTGGCCTGGGGGTATAAAGAGCTGTCCAAGGTTGCATGAGCATCGTTCATCTGTGTGCTGGGGCTGCAGGGCAGAGCAGCCAGAAAGGATTGGTGATATGTCACTGTTGTCTCTTTTCCAGGTCCCTTGGAGACACTAGGTATGCCAGGAGTGTCCAGATTGTGGGTCTGCTGACCTTCAGGCACAGAGCAGCGGTGACACCCAGCTCAGAACCAGATGTCAAGGTGAGTGTTAAGGAGCAAACCCTGTCTGTGAGCTGTCTGTGTGAGTGGTTTGATTCCTCCAGATCCCCTGAGACCCTAACTATTTAAGGGCTGCTGGGAACTAGATTGGGACTGTTGCCTAAAAATTAGGTAGGAGAATGTGGAGGCCTCTTGCTTTGTGAAAATCATGGCAGTCCAAGCTCTTTTTCACCCAAATTCCATTGGATTTTGGCTGGGTCTTCTTCTGGTTTGGGGTGTCATGAAACCTGGATGGGTGACAGTAATCTGGATGCTGTTGATTTTGTCATTAACCAAACACAGGTACCTCCTGGCCTGTGAATGTGTGTCCCAGCACAGCTTGCATGCCTGGGCTGGAGAAAGGGATGCCAGGTTTGTGAGGAGGAGCCGGGAATCGTGCTGGGCTCTAGTGCACCCCTGCACTAGACACCATTGTGTTCAGTGTTCAGGTCTCACTGCTCTCAGTGCACTGGGAGAGGGCAGCACAGGACTGTGCTCCTGTTATCCAAGTTCCATGTGAGCAGGGAAAAGCATGCAGCCACTGCAAGTCCATCTTTGCATATTCACGTTTTACCACCAGGGAGCTCCCATTCCTCACACCAGTTCTATGGTGAGAAAACAGAGTCCAACATGGCAAAAAAAAAAAAAAAATCCCTCAGTCTCCACCCGGATCCCAGCTCTTCTGTAAGGGCTGGACTCTGTGGTGCTTGCTCTGGCTTTAAAAAAAATATTATTTTAGTGCTTGGAGGGGTTATGCTCTTTCATTGCAGGTTTTCTAGGAATGGGAGAACATTGAGGCTGGGTATATTGAGGCTGAATGACAGATAACACAGTGAGCAGGTGGATATGTGGTGACAGCAATGTATTTTTCCTCACTCTGGTTTTGGAAAGTCTTGATAGAATAGCAGAGCTGGAGAGGGTCTGCCTGCAGCCATGCCCTTGCTGCTAACTGACCTACAGAGAATAATGTGGCACTTGTGCTTCTAGAAAGAGTGTTGACACATGCAGTAGGTTTAGTTTGGTACTAATTTGAGTTTTTAATCACCAGTGATATGACTTTTTCTGTTTGATTACAGGGTTGAAGCATTTACTCCCCCAGACAATGCAACTCTCACCTTTTCCATCTATTCTCCTGCCTTCCAATGCCTGGTTTCTTTCCTGCTCTTACCTGGCACTTTCACAAACACATATTTCAACCTCCCACATTCCTGCATTGCTGAGGAGACAAGTGTTTTACACTTGGAGGAAAAGAAAATTGGTATAGTTGAAATACGATTTGTGTAATTGAATAATGATTAATTAATTAATAATTGGTGAAAAATTAGTAGTCAGAATACTACAGTGAGTTTGGAAAAATGACTGTGCTCCCTTTTTGGGGGCTGGTGTGAATGATGTCAGGTTAGCTGTGGCAGAGTAATTCACAGTATTCTCTGTGTTCCTGCTAGCTGTATTAGTATTAGATCACAGCAAGGGACATCAGACTTTGGAACCAGAAGTGTTTCCAAGGATGAGGATAGCAAAGCAGCAGACCAAATTACTTGGGCAAGAAATTAATGTCCTTTCTTGGAGGTTCTTAAAAAGCAGCATAAAACATGGTGTAATTCCTGTCCCTTTCCTCAGATAGTCTGTCACAGGAAATCCTCAGCAAAGGTTTCTGTAGCACACAGAGTGAAGGGTGGAAGGACATCTCTGGAGACCTGCCTGACAAGTCTCCTCATCTTAGGCCTACACTCTTTCCTGTCAAGGATCCACAAATTTTGTGTGCACTGTCTGTTGGGAACTGAGTCACATCATGCCAGGGAAGAGAAAAGTCCTTCAAAATCCAAGCAGTTCCCAGGAGAACAATTTTTCTCCAGGAAACCAAAGACACAGCTCTGGCATTTTTCAGTCCAGTGTGGCTTCCTTCTGACTCTGGCTGGAGTTTGCTGTCCAGGGGAGGCAAGGGGAAATGTTTCAAATTAGGGTGAGTTAAGGAATATGTTGGAAGAGTAGCATATGCTGGCATGCATCTGTGTGGGAAAATCTATGGGCAAAAAAAGTCAAAGTTCTCCTAAAGTGTGAGAACTTGCTTCATCATTTATTTACATGCTTCAACACTTGCATTTTGGTGAGGGCTTAGATATTTTGGGTATTAGCCAGAACAAACACAGCAGAGGGCTCTTCTAAACTGTTGATGAAATCATTGAGGAGCTTTGTGTCCACCTGTGATTTTTCACTTATTTGAGTTTCCTTTGAGATGTGAACCTAAAATCTGGCACTCATGTGACTTTGTGGTGTTCTTGGGAGCACTGCTTCTCCATAAAACAATGTCTTGATCCCATCCAAGATGTTTGTTTGTTTGTTTGTCTATGACAGGTATAGTATCAATGATATTTGCTTGTTGAGCTATCCAAGTCATGCTTCAATGGAAATTCTTTAAAGAAGTTAAAAATATTCATTGTAGTACACTGGCTCAGCAAATACTGCAGTAAAACCTTTGGAATAGAGACTAAATGACAGAAATAAGTGAGTTATGTGTGGAGGGGAAATCAAAAGCATTTTTTATGGCATATTGCAGTGGTTACTAAGCTTTATGACATTCTCAGCAGTCTCAGGATGTTGTATTTTTTTTTCCTTAAAAGCTGCTGGAAGACATTGCATTATAAACTCCATTTTCTAGTTTAAAAACAAAATTCTAACTCTCATGGTTGCTTAGAAAAACATGAAAACATGAACTGAATGTTCCAGATAGAATGTTGAAATCAAAACCAAACAGGATGGAAATCTTGGTTCATAGCTTTATACTCCAGACAGCAAACAAACAGCCTTAGATTGGCTTAGAAATTCTGCAGTTTGGAAATGTATCAATGTCTGACTTTTGGGACCTGACTGCAGCATGAGGGACACATGTGATTTTGGAATCAGAGTTTAGTCTCTTTTTTGTTAGACAATATTGACTTTCATAAAAAGTAAATACTTCTGTAAAATAAAAGATTTAAAAAAAATATTCCTCTGTTGGGAGCACTTTTTTTCCAAAGTTTCCTTAGCATTACTTGAGTCCCTTTTTGTCTGTTCTTTTGTTCTCCAACTAATTTTATTCTGTTGGGTCGTGGGTGATGTTCCACCTGGATGTTGCCTTTTACCAGCTGAGCATGGGATGTTTCCAAGTGGCTCAGTGCAGCACCCAAAGTAACACTTGACCTCATCTTCTCATGACTGGGAAAGCTGTTGCCTTGTTTTGTTTTCCCAGAGGAGATGACTGAATTTTTGGTGAAAGACATGCACAGTGCAGGAATTCACAGAGAGGGAATTACAGTTCTCCAAGCAGAACTGACCCTGAGGCTGTGTAGTGGCAAACTTTGTGGTTGCGCTCCTGGTGATGCAGTGGAGTGGTGTGAAAGTAGCTGGAGGATGAAAAACATTCTCTCTATCCCCCACTGTGTTTAGAACTGCATCATCCATTGCTTAGGATATACAAAGTGCTATCCCTAGTGTAATTTTTCTTTCCCAGCTGTTTTTTGTTACTTTTTTAAGGTAAGATCTACAGCTTTGGGCATCATATACATGAGATAGAAATGTCTTAACCATAGAAAGGCTGGCTAGATCTTATTTATCAGAGTCCTTGTCTTCAGAGCCTAAGTGTCTGTATCTGTCATCTTATAGTTTATCCTATAGTAGACCCCTGGCTGTCCAAGGCTTTGAGGTCATATGGCTAATTAGCAGTCAAACACTTACATGCCATCTAATTCAGGCTTTTCCCAGTATTATTGACCTCATATGGCCCCATTTGGGCTGGATGCAAGACAAGGGCCAAACCATGCATTAAACCAGGTATGTCAGGCCGCCAGAAGGTAGAGGCAGGGGTAGATTCACTCCCCTTTTGAACCAACATTCCTTTGAGCCATACATCAGGTCATGCCTCAAAGCACTCATCTGTGTTTGCCAGCCTTTAATAGGTGGTGAGCACACACATTTCAGAGGAAGTTGTTGGGTGGAGATTAGAAGTACTTGAGCACACAAAGAGAGAGAGAGGGACTTAGAGGTGGCATGGCCAGCTCTGTAGTGATCTGTAGTGCTTGCTGGTCTCCCAAGCAACTCATTAGGCCTTTTCACAACACTAATTGCTGAGTTGCTACTTCAGATTCCTAAGTGAGGGCTTCGTAGAAAGCATGACCGTAGAATGGGGCTGGTGGGACTCAGAATTCTTGCTGGAGCAAGTAGAAGGTGGAGGTTTGGAAGAAAAGAGACTACCTTTGCATGCACCCTGAGATGTGTGTGAATTCAATGACTCAAATGGAAGGAACCCAGTGAGAACACAAAAACAAGAGTTCACAAGCACTGAACTCTTGTCCAGGTGGGAAGGAAGCTTGGAAAAGAGCAGATGGCTCACTGGCTTTTATGTCTCTTGGTAGCCCCCAGTGCACATGCATTTCTGGAGGTATATCCCTGAAGCATCCACAAAAGTCAAGAAGATACTTCCTAGATAAAGGAGAAATGTGGTTCCTGTCTTCCCTAGTTCTCCAACAGATATCAAGGAGAGGTTTGGAAAACACTGGCCTTGCACAGTGGCAGACAGGACCGTGGCTGTGGGCAATTGCAAGCAATGTGACTTCACTTGTGACCCCAGATGCCTTTACAGAATTTGGCATCTTCCTGCACTACTTCCCCTTCCATGTCTGGTTTGTCCTGACTCCTCTGCACCTGGCATTGGGGGTGTTGTGTTGCAAAGACACCTCACTGGAGAACACTTCTGCACTTCCTCACAGCCATGCCCTAGGTCAGCATGTTGCTGGTTGCCACGTTCCCTGATTTGTGTTTATTGCTGCAGAGCCACTGCTTCCTTCTGGCCTTGGCTGACACCACAATCTTCACTCCACATAAATAAAAGGCCTCTCTGGGACTGCCTGTGGGTTGGGCTTGCTCAGCCTGACCCTGCCAAGGGAGGACAATGAGTCTGTCTGAGCCACAGGGCTTTCTTATCCCACTGTCAGTGGCCACTTGCAACATCCAGGAGGGTTGCCTGACTGCTAGGGAGGCCAAGAAGGGAAAGAAGGCAATTTCCTGCCCATGCTGTGAATTGTAGCAGAAATACCTAGGATTTTGGGAAAGGAGAATGGCAGACTTGCATTCACTGGGACACTTGGGCAGTGGAGTTCCAAGGAGTGCTCCCTTGTCATGCAGTCAGGGGACTGAACTGGGAGGTTGGCCAGAGTTTTCATGGCTTGGGACAGAGAGGGAAAGGAGGCACTTGCCAGCTTATGTGGAGTATGTCTACCTGCAAGAAAATGTGAAGTGTCTTCAGTATTTTATAGGACTGGTCTGGCCCTAGAGGCCTCGCAGAGAAGCCAGAGTAAAAGGGACAAAATATCAGTGTCTTGAAGCGCCTTGTCATCCTTTGCAGGGTAATTCTTCAGAACAATTTATGCCCCTTTGGAAGTCAGCACTGCTGGTGCTTTTTGATCTCACTTTTCTGGATAATCACTGGCATTGTCTGCTCAATGTATTATACAGCTACAATTTAATTTTTCTCTCTGAAAGTTCCTGCTGAGAGAATTGGTGTGCTTAGGCAGGCATTCAGCTGTGTCAGTCTTCAGAGGATGCCTTCTCTATAAAAAAGGCAAAACCACAATTACAACTAAAGCTTCTTATTTCTTGTGTTTAATGGTATATGGCTGGCAGCAAGGATGGCAATGGAAAAGCAGCAAGGTTCTTTTAAAATTGCTATTAATGGGAACAGACACATTGGGAGAGACAGATGAGAGCTGCTTCCAGCCCAAAAGCAGCAGCTGCAGAAACAAGGGTTACTTGTTTACCAAGACTGGGGTATGCCCAAGAGTTAAAAAATGCATGAAGCTGGGAATGAACCTTTGGGTCCCAGGTCTCAGTCAGCCCTGCTAATGATTGCTTGAGAACCCTCCATAAATAATTTCATTTCTTTCTTTCTGGCCTGGAACTTCTGTGGATTCCCAGCAAACCTCAACTTCTGCTTCATGCAAAGGGCTGTGCTTCCCCTGGTATTGCTTCTCTCACAGTGAGAATCTTGTGCTCTTTCTTCCCCAAATCTTGTGCTTGGGAATGTCCAGTTACACAGGCATCGTGTCTTAAGGAGGCTGATTCACTGACCACCCACATGATTCCACCTGCCCTTGGCTGATGCTCACTTGGCTATAGAAACCCCCTTAGAAGGCTCCCAGTGTTGCTCACAATGAAGCAGATGGAGTTTCTAAGTTGTCTCTTTAAGGACTTGTAGAAGCAGGTGTTGGAGTCCCTGAGTTTCAGGCAGGTGAGGGTACCATATAGATGTTTTCTGCATTTTTCCTGCAATGATCTCTATGATTGTAAGAGGTATGCAACCTTCTTTTACTCTTCTAAAGCAGCCTGCAGGCCAGCATTCATAATAGGAAAGGTAAGACTCTTTTAGTTTCTCTTGTGATTCTGGAAACTGCAGCCTAGCAGCTGCCTTCATCTGGCTGAGGAGAGGGTAGCCTGCTTTTCACCTGGATTAAAACACCCCTTAACCTTGTGCAAGGCTGTGTCAACAAAGGAGTGAATTACCTCCAAACTTTAGACTGTTGAGGTGACCTTGAAATTTTGGACCCTTTTACAGCCAAAATCCTTCAAAGTGGTGGGGAAAAGAGCCTGCATTCCTGACCATTATTAAAGTGGACATTGTTAATCACATGTGAGGTTGGATTATTGCATGCACGGAACAAGTCCTTGATGTTGATCACTCAGAAGTACATGAAATTCAGTTTTCAGTTTATTAACAATGACCTCCTGGAGGGACTCTCCTCCTGTGGCTGAAAGAAAATATGCTGAGGGAAGAAATAAAGAAATACTAATGCGATTAAATGAGAGGTATTATGGCATATTTTCAATCTCTTTCTCTGGATTCTGGGCCTTGAGTCAAATCTGGTTCGATGTTTTCAGCTATTTTGTGTGTTCTTGGACAAGAACCTTGCTTGTACTGGCTTTATAAGCCATCAGTTGTACTAGAAGTTCAATTAATGGCCATATTGACAGCTCCTCAAATTCACAGTTTACTTCTGCAGGAAGGATCAGATCTTGAAGAACAATGTAGAAAGATCCTACAGGACAGTCCTCACCCAGCATGAGCTGACTTCAGTCCTGAGAACTCCAAATGATTTCTGGGGTTGTGGCATGTAAACACTGAACTCCTTGTCAGTGTCTGCAAATGCACCAGCCCAGGAAGAGGAAGCAGCTCTTTTAACCACTCTGAGTTTCAACTCGTATAGCAGGAATAGCAAGATCCAGGCAGAGGGACAAGCAGCAGAAAGATAGTGATTTAGTGCACTGCCTTCCTGTCCACTGCTTTAGTTTTTCATCCAAGCAAAATTTTATGCTGGAATTTGAAGGAAAAAGACAAGGTGTCTTTGTGAGTAGTTTAGATGAACATTTTGGGGGAGAATTAAATTTTTTCCTGGGAAGCCAACAAAGGCTTCAGGAGATATGTTCTCATTGTTGAAAGATAAGGACAGCTAAAATGTTACTCCTGCCTCTGCTTTTTGCATCAAGAAAGCATTACTCAACCTGAGAAACTGGCATTATGTGGCTGCCTGTGTGTTTTGGAGCCCAGAAGTGAAGTGCTGGGCTTTAAACCCTCCAGGCTTCTTTCTTTGTACCAACTGGGCACAGTGAGGCTTTTGCTTTGCTCAGCACAGCAGGACTTGTAGGTGGATAATGCTGCCTGATGCTGAAGTGGCTGTGATGTCCTTGTAATGACTGCCTCAAGGCATGCTCAGCTGCTCTCTATTTTCCCAGTGAAGTGCAGCCATGGTAATCAGGCCTTTTTGTTGTTGAGTGATTTTCTACGACTTAAAAAACTGATCAGCTGGAGTCCTGAAGCTTAACAGCCAGCATCCAAGTGCCCTATGGAATACTTCAGCCTGACACCAAAGGATTCAGAAGTAACTGGAAAGAAAATACCAAGTGCCAATGTGGTTATTTAATTCCACAACCCAGCTGCCTAACTTCATTCTGTCCTCTCTGATTTTGGCGGTCCCTGGCACTGGGACAAAAGAAGGGCTGAATGCATAATGTCAGTGCATTATCCAGACTGCCTACAGAATCAGAAAGTAATGCTCAAACAGCTGAGTGGCATTTGGGCTTTTCAAAATCTCTCAAGGATACAGAAGCAATCATCATTTTCATTCCCCTTCTTGCTCTCACCCAGGAAGCATTTTGTTTATTTGGTAGGTGTCTGTGTGTGTTTGTATGTGGATGGCTTTATTAGTTTACTCTTAGTCCAATAAGAAATCTATTTTGCATAATAAGTATCTCTGCATATGACGTGTCGCTGCTGGGCCGGTGCAGTGATGTATTATCACAGCCTCATGGATTTTGTTTCCCCTCAGACATCTCACAGTAAATTGCAGGGGTTTCTTCAGGTTCCAGCCCCTGGGACTCAGGTGAACATATGCAAACTTTGATATTCATTATACTACCTTATGATCTGACTGCCAGTTTGACAGAGGAAAACTTGGAAATCCAACCTTAATTTATGATTGATGTATTTTAGAAAGGAGTCAAAAAGCAGATTAAAAAGGCATTTAGAGCGTATTGGGTTTGAGATATTTCAAAGGTAATCTCCTACCTGTAGGGAGCGTGATTATTTTTTGCCATCTGAGGTTTGCTATCTCATTACTGAGCGATGACGACAAAAGCCCTTGTTCCTCCATGTGAGAGCCATGCAGAGATTAGAGCCCTGCAGGCTGTGCTTTCCAGCCCTGCAGGAACCAGGCAAAGGAAGGCTGTTATCTTTAGACAAATGCAGATAGCAGGCCTGGAGGGGAGGTGCTCAGATAAAGTGTGAGGGGCTGCCACAATGGAGATTTTTCTGGGAAGTTCAACCAAACTCTGGAAGTGTGTTCAGAGAATTGATTGCCCTGTGCACAGGTTAGGAATTGCCAAAGGGAGAGCAGGTGCCAAAGGCTGTGGAGTTTCCCTCACTGGAGATACTCAAGAACAGTCTGGACACAGTCCTGTGCCATGTGCTCTGGATGACCCTGCTTGAGCAGAGACCACATGGACCCACTGGTTCCTTCCAAGCTGACCCGTGCTGGGATTCTGAACTGTGGTCCACCAACACCACAGCACTGTGGCTGAGCTCTTAGCAATGAGACACCTGATCCATGCAGCTATTCCTACAGGAGCTGGACACAACTCCCCAGTAAACTGCAGTGAAATGAAAGCTTCCTTCTCCTTGCCCTGTTGTCATGTTCATCAAATAATTATTAGCCAGCTGGGAATCTGAGAAGGAATTTAATTTTTTCAATATTCACAATTTTATTTTTCTCCTTAAGTTTACGCATTTTAATTATTCCTGTTCAGATTAATCTAGTGCATTAGGTCTGTTTTTTACAGACTTGTCTTACATAAGATTGCTGGGAGAATATTGTGCAAGTCTTTGTGAACAGCTCCACTGGTAAGTGCTGCCCTCCTTGGTGGTGTGACCCATTCTTTGCTATTCCCTCCACCTTCTTAAGATTTCTTCTTAAGGCTTGTGCTGGTCACAATTTACAGCTCTGTGTCATCCTCTGTGTTAGGTGCAGTGATCTGCTGTGGCTTTCTGTCTCCTTGCTTGGATGACTGAAACTTTTGAACTGGAGCGAACTGACAGCAGCTACTGGATACAAAGCAGTTGCCTCACTCACAAATAACCACTTCTTTGAGTAAAAATACTGCCCTGAAAGTGAGTCTTTACTTGTGCATTTGAGCTTGCTGAAACCTGCAGGATTGATAACTATAAATGTAGGCTGCAGCATGGCCTGTAGATTAACTGTATGTTAATTAAATAATGATCCTTGGTGCAGTAATCTTATTTATGTGTGACAATCATACTCTTCTTCAAGGCCCTTTCATGTTTTGGAGTGGGCTGGTCTTTTTGCTGGATATGCATGCATAGAGCAGCAAGTGAGCTACTGGTGGGGTGAATTTTGAGGTTATTCACAATTTCACTTTGTTCTTGAGGGAAAAGTCTTAGTGGCCAAGTATCCCAGTTTGTCTGGTACGGGTGACTGGTTTTGTTTGCAAGCTACCTTGATGATTCCTCTCTTGAAATTGTTAAACACAGTAGGTATCCCTACCCCTTCCCATGCTTCAAATCCAACAAGCACAATGTAGAAAAGAGTTTAAATCCTTCCTAATGAGAAGCAGTGAGGAATCCTGCTGGCAAGTCAGCCCCTTGAGAACTGGCTGTTCTCAGCACTCAAATGTTTCATAGATTCAAGTCTTGCTTCCCCATTCCGTGCAATAAAGCCTTAACCAGGCAGAGTTTTCTGCTCTGAAATGCTGGGCAGGCAGGAACTGCAAACACTTCAAAGCCTAAAACAGAGGTTGTACCTCTGGTTGTATATGGGGATTGTGAAAATGTCCAGGCTATGCACCATTGATTTGTCTTTCAATAAGAAATCTTTCATTTGAGAGCACAACAGTTGTCTCTTAAAAACAAAACAACAAAACCAAACAAAAAAAATCAAGCACACTTCCCCAACTCCACAATGAAAAAAACAAAGCAACTGCGTGTCTGTAAAGCAGTCTGGCATCTGGCTTGGCTCTGCTGGCATCACAGCAGAGGAGCTGACTTGAACCAACAAAAACTTGAGCTCCTGGATGGCCTTTTAATTTTGTGTTCTTGCAAGGATTAGGGATTTGTAGTCTTGCTCTTGAAAAAGGGCCTTCACATAAATATGTGTAGTTAAAGCATGATACCATGCTGAGTGAACACTCAAATTCGTGCTATTCCCTGAAGCGCTTGGACTTGGAAGTAGTGAAGTTACACTACAAGCTGTTGCTGAGGGAGGAGAGAAATGGTTTGATCTAAGGGGAGAACACAAGTGGTGTGACTGTGAACCAGCTCCTGGGGAGCTTGGGGGAATTCGGCATGGAAATCAGTGCTACTGATTTCCCCTCAGGGCTTCCAGGGATCTGCAAAGCCTCAGAGTATACTGGGATACTCTTTGTATCCCAGTCTAGTATCCTAGCAGGCTGCTGGAGGACCAGTTTCTGCACAGCACACAAACATAAACTTCATTTAAGGCTTCTTCTTAGTCATGTGAAGTCACTGGTATTCCTCAGAAGCTAAGCTTAAACACACACTCCATGATTTGGGTTGGATTGGCGACCAAGGACTTGGTCAACTCATTTTCTTGAGCTCTGGGAAACAATTCCTGGGGAAGAAAAAAGCATGTAATAAGAACTAATGAACACAAATCTCACACAGCAAAGCTATTTCTCCTGCAGACTGAGGCAAATACATAAGATGAAGAATACAGGGAAAAGAGGATGGCCAAATTATTGTTAGTAAATACAAGCTAATGTAGCCATCAAAGGCACCAGATTGCAGAAAATCTCTGGTGATAATTTTGAATATATGGTATTGCTGTGCTGGTATTTATATTTCTTAGAGTAAAAAAAGAATTCTGCTGCAGAGGGATTTTTTGCTAAAATCCCAAGTGCACCAGTACTTCACTAAAACCAGCACTGACTTTCAGTACTGTGGGTTCACTGTTTCAATTGCACAATCTGACCATAAGTGATTGCATGCAGTTATTTCAAATGCAGCTTTTCCTGGTGCCAATTACTTTGTTTACTGCTTGTGTGTAAACAACAAGCCTCCCCTCATGGGCATAAGGGCAGATTAACTGCAGTAATTACTAAGCAGATGTCTGCAAGTGAATACCCATTTCTTAGAGGCAGATTATCTTCTGCACTAGCATAAGGGAAAGGGATTCAAAGCAGGTGCTGCTGTCACCCCAGAAGTGAGGTGAGCAGCCTGGGGCTCAGCAGAGGGCTGTGTAAGTCCTGACCTGTCTGCAGGGTGATAATCATTGACCTACTTGAGATCAGTGCTGGGAGATGCTTGGCACTTAATTCCTAAAAGTGACCACCAGTGAGTGAACAGCCTGCAGTGCTACCTGCACTTCTTTTCTGTTACTTGTTTTTTCTGTTCCCAAGAAAACTAAGGCCTTCAAGAGGGCTCAACACCTAGACTGAGAGCCTGTGTTTCCCAATAGCTCTATTCCCACTGAATTGTCCAAAAGGTGCACTCAGCACTAAGTGCTAAGCTTATTTAGGAGTCTTTGAACTTGAGAGGGAGTCTTTACTAATCCAGTTGTACTGCCAGCACAGAAATATGTTCAGAGCAGCCCTTTGGTGCCCTTGAAGCCTCTCCTGGCATTTACTGTTTTTCAGCTGAGCAAACACCTAGCAGACTATCTAGAAAAGCCACCTCTGGCTTTTGGCTTGTGGCAAGAGCTTGCCAGTATGTGAAGGCATGTGTGCACATCCAGAAGAGATGTGGCTGTGTCCTATTTCATTGGGCACTTTCAAATTCATTTTCTTTTGAAGCTGAGAGACAAGACAGAGACTTGGTTTTCTTTGCATGGACAAGTCATGGCATTGGCTCCATTCCTCTCCTGAAAAAGAGTGCCTCTGCATGCCACAGCAGGGAGTGGTGACCATGAGTCTCAGGGGCAGGCAGAGACTCTCTCTCCCACCACCAGTGAATAAGCTGATGTAGCATGGGTTTGTTTCCATAAGCAGAGGACACTCTTCTACTGCAGTGAAATAGTTTTGCCTTTGGTATTGAATCACTCTCAGACCCATCTCATAAACTGCTGACTGTCTTGCTCAAGAGGCCTTTTTTTTGTGAGCCCCGGGACTCTCATGTGAACATATGCAAATCCTGCATTTGGTTCTGGCAGCCAGTTTGACAGAGGAAAACTTGGAAATCCAACCTTAATTTATGATTGATGTATTTTAAAAAGGAGTCAAAAAGCAGATTAAAAAGGCATTTAGAGCGTATTGGGTTTGAGATATTTCAAAGGCAATCTCCTACCTGTAGGGAGCGTGATTATTTTTCGCCATCTGAGGTTTGCTATCTCATTACTGAGCGATGACGACAAAAGCCCTTGTTCCTCCATGTGAGAGCCATGCAGAGATTAGAGCCCTGCAGGAACCAGGCAAAGGAAGGCTGTTATCTTTAGACAAATGCAGATAGCAGGCCTGGAGGGGAGGTGCTCAGATAAAGTGTGAGGGGCTGCCACAATGGAGATTTTTCTGGGAAGTTCAACCAAACTCTGGAAGTGTGTTCAGAGAATTGCCCTGTGCACAGGTTAGGAATTGCAAAGTGGAGAAATTAACACAGTTAAAGATACTCTTTCCCTTAAGAACACAAGCCCCCAGGTTTATTTTTGTGCCATGAAAAGTTCCCAGGGGACATGGCCTACAGCAACACTACCCATTGATGTTGCCATCCAACTTCCATCTGCCATTTCTGTTGTCCCTGTTTTTATGGGCTTGATCTTACAAATCTTTTCAATGAATTCAATGGGGCATTTTATCTTTCAGTCCCACAGAGATAGAGCTATCCATATAACTCTCCAACTGGACAGTGGCCTGGCTGACTGTACTTTACAGGATCTCTGTGTCCATACAGAAGCTTTGGCTGGAGGCTGCAGAACATTTATTTGAAGGATTTTCTGCACATATGTATATATTGAAATGGTTACAGTTGTAAAAGTGAAATTTTCATGTTTGACAACTATATTTTTGAATGGTGAAAGACAGATGAGGGACATCAAGAGAAAGGGCAAGGGATGTACCAGTTATCTGCAGAAATTAGTAAGCCTGGTATCATAAGAAGCTCACCAGTCCTGAGTGAAATTGAAGCATAGACAAAAAGGCAGATGAAAATATGTTGGATATTGCTAAAATATCAACAACAAAAGAAGATGTTAAACTACTATTTTTCTAGTTATACTGATGGCACACAGTATTACAAACTTTTGCAATGTTATCATGAGTCTTCTGCTGCTTGGTAATTTCTTTAATTACCAGCTTCTTTGTTTATCTGGTTATTCATGAATTTCTGTTTTATATTTTTTAAAAAAGCACCTCTGATAGAGCAAGATTGTTGAACCCTGCAGAAACAAACGGACAAAATGCAGCTTTATTTCATGATCCAGGTGCCCTTTATTCATCAGAACATAATTTTTTTGCCAAGCCTTTTTTTTTCTCCTCATAATTGCTTTGTTTCAAGTCCCAATTTCATGGGGTTTGGACTGTCAATAGCCAGCAAACGCAGCTTGTTTCTGTTTGGGTGTCTGCAGGTGATTTTGGTGGCGTTCATTCTGGGGCTTCCCGCAGCCTGCTCTAGTGGAAGGTATCCCTGACCATGGCAGGGGGTTGGAGTGAAATGATCTTCGAGGTCCTCCCGTCTAGCCCAAGCCATTCTGTGATTATTTCTCTCACTACAAGAATGACCCCAGTGTCCTGTCAGTGTTGATAGCTCAGCTTGTTGCAAACTGCAGGGATTTTTCCATGCTGGATATAGATGGCATGCAGGCAGCTTTTCCAGTCAGCAGACAAGCCCTTTCCATTATAAGGCAAGCTGTGGATATTCAGGTGCAAAACTTCCTCCTCCTCTCTCAGCCTAACAATTCCATGAGGCATTAAATCTCACTGGAGCTGGCTCCCTCATGCTATATTAAGTCCTGTCTTTCCAAACTTAGGGTTCCTGATGGGACGAGGGAGATAATGTTGGTATTTAGGGAGCAGACGGGAAGCAGAGCCGTCTGTCTGGGAAGCCGCCTCGGCCTCTCGAAGCGTAGGTGAGGCAACACCAGCGCTGCGGAGGCAGAGGTAGGAAATTACTCAAGGTGTTGTGTGCTGGCAACAAAACACCGGTAGCTTAAAATGCTCTGTGGCTTTTATTTTCCCTTCGCAGCAGAGGGAAATAAGCACAAGAATAACCCACGAGGAGGCAGAGTCTGGAAAAAGCCTCCAGCTTCCCGTGCGGGAAAGCATCATCATCATCATCATCCTCCTCCTCCACTTTGCCCCCGCGCTCCCCGACCCTGTGGAAGTCCTCGACCAAGGCCGGCGGGACCGGGGGGCTCCCGGCCGGGGCGGGGCGGGGCCCGGGCTCAGCCCAAAACACCGCCGGGCCCGCCCCGCCCCGCGGCTTTAAAATGGCGGCGGCCGTGAGGGGGAGCTGGCAGAACGCAGCCATGGCGGCCGATAGAGTGTCTGTGGCAGTGCTGCTGGCAGCGGCCCTGCTCTTCTTCGCCGGCGTCGTGCGGGGCGCAGGGCTCCGCCCGCTGATGGTGGGCGCCCCGCAGCCTATCGAGGACCCCGAGAACGATGAGGGGCTGGAGCGGGCTCTGCAGTTCGCCATGACGGCGTACAACAGGGCCAGCAACGACATGTACAGCAGCCGGGTGGTGCGCATCATCAGCGCCCAGAGACAGGTGAGACACCGGGGGCGGCACTCTCTGGGAGGGGGCTGGCGGTGAGGCCGGCCGGATTCCTGTGCAGAAAGGGCAGAGCGCTAGCCCGGGGGTCTCTGCAAGCTGTCGGCTTTTTTCCCCACAAAAGGTGGATAGAAGTTCTATTTTTATATCTTGGCTTCTCATAGTCTGAGTGACCTTGAGTGCTGCGTGCTATGGAAGGAGCCAGTGGCTTCGCTGCGCTGCTCATGAGTTAACACGTCTCTGTTTATTGCTGCTTTGTGGGACATGTTTACTTGGATTTGCTTTCCTGTTTCTAAGGAGGTGCCAAGTGCCTCTTTGGTGGAGGTTGCCACATCCAATTCCCTGTGTACTTTCACAGTCTGTTTTCCATCATGTAACAGGATCACTGCCTGCCTTCCTGCCAGGCTTCTCTCGACAGAGAGCCCTTCCCCGTGTGCTGTGAGTAAAGCCGCCTCCGCCTGCTTGTCTTGTTGCAGATTGTGGCTGGAGTCAAGTACATAATGAAAGTGGAAATTGCCCGGACAACCTGCACAAAGCCAGCAACTGATATCCAGCACTGTGCTTTCCACGAGGAGCCCCAGATGGCCAAGGTAGGCTCCAGGGCACAGCCTGCTGACCCCCACCCTTCCCCATTTCTAGCCCTGTCCCACTGGCTTCGTACAGATGGCTGTGGTCAGTGTCCCCTGTCTGCCTCAGCCAGCATCAGAGACCTTATGCCTTTGTACTTAACAAGGCAAAGCAGGCTTTGCCCTTGCAGAACTTGTCTTGCCAGTTGATGTCACAGAAGGCAGGGCCTTTTGGCTGTTTTTTAAGTGGGGCTCAGGCTGGAGCAGTACATGTGTCTCAGTTCTCTTAAGAAGCAGTCGTGGTCTGGATCAGAAGGGTATGTAGAAGAAACTCTGTCAGGCGTGCAGGCCTCCTGACTCTCAGTCCAGAGTCCTCAGAATTCTCATCTCTTCTTTCCCATGGTGATGTAAACATGCTTGGCATGCTTTCCTGTGGGACTTGTATTGCTGTGAATAGAGCTTTGGGCAAAGCACTGCCCAAAAGAAGCAGATCACCCCATCTCCCTGTGCCAGTTACACAGGCATTTTGTAATGAGTGCTTGAGCTTTCTGGGTGGGAGCACCAAACAGGTCTGCCTTCATCTGGCCTGAGTTTTTCCATGGTGCTTCATTCCTTCTGTTGATGGCAGCAACAGGGATGTATGTGCCCTTTGTTCCTGCATGTGTGAGAGGTGTACCTGCACATAAGAGAAGCACAAAACTGGTGTGTACCATTATGGCAACTGCAATGATTTGTCACAAGTGGCTTAGCTGTGCCTGTGGGCTTATGCTTGACTATTATCCATGCTGAAAGCTTTCCTCTGTGAGTGGATAAAGGAGATAACCTGATTGTCAGCAGTGCTGACTGCTCAGCTTTGTTTCCTCAGGGTTTATTTAAGAGATGTGACTCACTCTGAGCACAGGAGTGCTGCTCCAGAATACTTGTCTGGAGAGGGCAAATGTAGAGAGCCACAGGAGTGAAGAACAGTGGTAAATGACACTGTTTCATGCTCTCATTTTCCTAACTACTTTTTTCTTTCTTTCCTTAGCACACCATCTGCAACTTTGTAGTGTTGAATGTTCCTTGGAGAAACCAAGTGGAGCTGCTGGAGAGCAAGTGCCAGTAAGCCTACCTAGATTCCAGCAGAGACCAGCAGCCAGTTGTTCAGATTGAAAAGAAAAGGGCAATAACACAAATGGAGATGGGCTTTATCAAAGCCTGTAACTGGGCTACTGATGTATGCTTGTGCTATGCAAATTAAACCATGTAACTTTACTTTTAAAGCACAGTATGATCTCAACTTTTTCTTCTTTGGAATGACTATTTTAGAGCAGCTGTTTTGGTCTTCTACAGCTTTCCCAATGAATTCACTCCAGTATCAGAATTCTTATTAAAACCTCTTGGTATCCATGTTAAGTGACTACTGTAAACATAAAAACTTAATTAATAATTGCCATGATGTGTGGTTTTCTTTGATCTTCTGCTGTCTGGGAGGGAGGGTTTGCTTTTAGTTGTCACCTAAGAATGGGATGAGAAGGAATATTGGGTCCTGATCACAGAGGAGACAAACCATGCCTGCTTGTTCCTTAGGCTGGCCTCCAGTTTTGAGTAAAACATGGAAGCCTTAGCTGTTTTCACTGAAGGAACTCTGCTTTGGAGACCTCTTGATCTTGGGAAGATTGGCTGGAGCTGTAATGGTTTTGGGTGCTGGCTGCTGTACTGTTCTAAGGCTGTAAGGAAGGAGGAGGCTCCCCTTGATAAAATTACATTTTCAGGTACTAGGGGAAGGTGGCAGGTCAAAAGAGAGTCCTGGGACTGGGTGAAGTGCTGAGGTGAACAATGGAGGTGCTTCTTTTTTTTCACAGTCCTGATAGAGCATTTCTTTATCTTGTGTTTTTGCATTTTGAAGTAAACCTTTTCCTTTTGGTGTGGATCTCACCCATGGATACAGTGAGTCCAGCTCCTTGGGAGTGCATCTTCTGTGGGTTGTTCTTCCTCCCAAGGGAAATGCCACTTCCCATCATTTGTTAGGGTTTGCCAAGCTTGCAGTGAACATTAGGCAACACCTTGGTTCATGGTGTTGTGAGGATGAGCTGGTTGCCTGACACCAAAGATCTGCATCCCTCTTTCCCTTCCTCGTCACCCCATTCTCAGTGCACCGCATGAAGGTGGCCTGGTTTTGCCAGCCAGGTCAGTGACTCTGCACATTTCCCTCTGCTGACCCTGGGAATCCTGGGTCAGGCTGCTCAGGTGCCCTCAGCTGTCCTTCTCAATCTCCTCAGTTCATACATGGTTATTCCCTGGCTTCCATCTACACAAGCACAAGGCAGTGAGGAAGGGATTCCCTCATGCTTTGGGTGAGTTTGCCTCTGTTAATCTGTCCTCTTGGCTTGAGGGTGGGTAATTGCACAGGTCTCACTCAAAGAGAGTCTAGGCTAGAAAGGAAGGTGCAGATAGACAATATGAGGCATTTCCAGCACTTTGTTGTATTTATTATCCAGCAGCTCAGAACAGCTCATGGAGAAAAGAGAAGATGAGCTTGAGTGTTAGGAGCTCCTGAATCTGGAGGTGCTGCGTTTTCCTGTTGAAATGCCAGTGACTAAGGGCATGAATGAATGGCACAGATTACCCCAGCTCACAAACTGCTGAGTGTCAGCCTTGGTGATTATCCCACCTGGAGAAGTGCCAAAAAAAGCCTGACCTAATTTAAACACCTTCCGCTGTGGGCTGTGTTGCTTTGCATTTGCAGCAGGCTAAGAGTGTTAGTGGAAGTTCCCCTGCCAAGAGCATTTTGCTTCTCAGGTCTTTTTGCTTGGCTGGCTGGCAGTGACTGGGCCAGCTGAACACTGAGCCCTCATTTTTTAGCTGCATTCTCTGCCTGACTTTTTCAAATGTTGGTATCAGATGTGAACAGGTGACCAGGGAAATGTTTGTTTTGTGTAGTTGCTTTGCTTGCATCTCATACATCAATTCTGGGGACATTCTTCCTGAAGCTTAGTAGGGTCAGAGCTTTGCCTGCTGCTACAGCTCATGAACCCAAGGCTTTTTCCTGGCTCTGGTTCTCAGTGGCAGATTTAGGGCCAACCATGTGAGAAGTGTAGTTCTCCTTAGCAGTGCCTGCCCTTGCAGACCTGTGCTCACATGGACTTGTGGCTCCTGGCTCATTGTTCCTGCTCATGCTGCTCCCTGGGTTGTTGCCCTACAGGGTTTTTCTGAATCTTGAAGTTGTATCAGCACTCCTTCCAGGTATGGACACTTCCTGTGCACGCAGCTGAAATGGCAATTTCCTGCAATTATGGAAGGAAACGACCATGTGAGGATTTGGATCACCCTGCAGCCTCAGTCTGGGCCACCCAGTGATGTTGCTGATGTGAATGCACTCACAGTGTTTCCTTAGCCTAAGGCATGGAGACCTCTCAAGGAGTGTTTAAAGATGCTTGGTTGTGTTCATTGTTAACATGCAATGCCTTAGAATCTCTAGTGTGGGTCCCTCAGAAGGTCAAATCTACCAATCAAATACGCATTCAGTTTTGAATCTTGGAATTTATCTCTTTACATGGGAGAGGGAAGACTCATGTCCCTTTCCTTGTGAGATGCAATGGTCACCTGAGATAATTTCTGCAGGGTTGAGTAGGAAAGTGTCCTAAATTGGATCCCTGCTGGCAGTGCTGAGCCTCTCCATGACTCTTGTCACTCAGCTTTAGTGGTGGCCTGCAGGTGAGAAAGGTGGGAGGACAGGTGCCTGTTTCTCCTCTCTGGGCAGCATCATCCCAGCTGAGCAAGGAAGGGTGAGGAGGAGGACTCTTCTTGAAGAATGAGAAGAGCAGCAAACCTGCAGGCTCCATGGTGCAAATCCCTTCTGAGTGTCTCCCTGCTGACCCTCTGGCATGAGTCACGGCTCACTGGGACAGCAGACCCTGGGGCAGGGCCCAGGGCTTGAGGTGACACATGCTGAATGAAACCTCTCCTCTGTATCACCACTCACTCACAGGGCATTGCCCAACCTCCCTGAGCTGGTGGGATTTTGCAGCAGGGAAGAAAAGGAGAAGCTCAGCTGCTCATCCCTGTGATAAGCTGGGGCGTGTGCTGGACCCTATTTTTTAAGCTTTCTGGAGGGAGATGTGGGTGTGTGTGAGCACAGGGCTGATGATGGGGAAAACCTTTCCCTGTTTCCAGCTGGAGAAGATCCCCCAGTGGCTCATGATGCCCTCACTGTACCATGCCTTGCAAGGAGGCACTGTCCTCCCTTCCCCATGAGCTGAGAAGCTTCATACCTTGTGCCCTGCCAACTCCACCACTTTTCAGCATCCAGCTGCAGAAGAAATTTGGACTCAGGTCAGGGAATGGATTTTATATCTTGAGTATAAAAGCTGGAAAAAGAGGAGTTGTTTCAGTGAAATAGTGATGCTTACACTAAGCATGCCTCTCTCCCTTGTCCTAGGTGGTGTCTCCATCTGTAGAGGTGAGTAGTGGGTTTTTTTTCCCCTTCTTGTGGGGCCAAGGAGGGAAGCCCTGGCATCCATGGAGGAAAATTACCATCTCCAAGTGCCAGGACTGGCTAAAAGCAGGAGGAGGCTGGAGAAAAGCTTGGCTGGGCTTTAAGGGTGACTTTGGTTCACAAATGCAGCTGTGCAGTTCCAGAGCCAGTGGGACAGATGCTCTTCAGACACCACGTTGCAGCTCCCTTGGGTGACACTGGATGTACCAAGCTCCATCTGTGCAGAATCACAGCTTGGTGAGCTTGGGGATCCCAGAGCTGGTTCCAGAAAGGGTATGTGGGAACTTTTGAGGAACAGGCTTCTCTCAAGACAAGCCATGACCTATAAAATGAAATTAGTTTTGGGCCTCTGAGCATGGCTGGGCTGGGCAGGTTGGCTAATTACACTGACCTTCCCTTGGTGAAACCCATGGGACTGGTTAAGATGACTACAGATTTTTAATTACCTCCTTTTCCTTGCTGAACAGCAGGTCTTTTCACTGCTTTCTGTGTTAGCCAGATAACATAGATGGAAATGTTTTTCCTATTTAATCTGACATTTTCAGTGTCTGCTGTACACCCCAGATGGTTCAGTGGAAATGATTTCTTCTGTGAGATGTTGAAAGAGTAATGAAACATGATGTTTCTACAGCTCTGACATGCTTTTTGCCCAGCTGCTTGCATGAACAAAACTGTCTGGGATCTCAGTTTGATAGGAAATTGGAGAACTGACAAGAAACTTATTTGCTCTGTGATCTTGTAAACTACTTTCCAAATGTAGGAAATACTTCTTGCAGATGCTTGTGCTGGGAAAGCAAGGAATTCAGATATTAGAGGATAAGGGGTCTGGAAGATCAGATTCACCAGGGAGGAGACCTGCTGTAAACCAAGTTTTTCACCTGGTCACAGAGAGTGTCAGCTCAGTGCTAACTGCAGAGCTTCTCAGCTGATAATGAGAGGAGAGGTGGGGGGAAAAATGCCTGACAGGTTTTCAGGTGCTCCACTGAGCATCCTCCATCTATCAACAGAGGCAGTTCGATTGGGAAGTAGTGAGAGTGAGCAGTGAGTGTGAAATTGGCCCCAGACTGACATGTTTTGGTCACATTCCACTGGACTTGGTCTGAAATACTGTCACAGGCAAGCAAGGTTTATGTATTTAGTGTTACTTTTACAAAATTTTTATTTTTATAGAGAATGTTGAGGGGAACCCCTACCATTGGGGAAGATGCTGTCTGATGGCATCTGAAACCAGCACTTAAGCTGCAGGTATGACCAGATGTCCCTCTGGGCTGCTCTTCCCTGGGCTTAAGCATTAGTATCTGCATTTTACTGAGGCATTTGTATTCTCTTGTGCAGTTTCACAAGCCTTCCTGAAACCTAGATGTCTGACAATCACACTTGTGTCTCCCAGGGCTGGAAGAGAGAAAAAGGCACTGCTGCTGCACATGGTATTGCTAGCAGGGAAGAGCAGGGCAAGCAACAGTACTGGATGGATTTCCAGCATGGAAAAGTGCTCCCTGGATCCCCCAGACACCAGGGACCAAGTCAAGCCTTCCTTTCTCAACTCTTGTAGTCTCATACGTGTAACACAAAATCTTTCCACAGGGGGTCAGCATCTTACAGAAGATGCACAGGAATGGAAGACAAGCCGGTTTCTTACCCTCAGCAAAAGGAAGGCAGCACCGAGCATCTGCCACAGCCCTCTTCCTTATCCCAGCAGGTCCATCTGCTTCCAAGTGTCTGCTGGAGGAAGGTCTGATCCAGCCTGCTCTGATCACCCAGGCAGAAGGACACTAGAGGGGACAGATCAGTGTCCCCTGGTCAGGCAGGGGGACTTAGGGAGGGACTACATCAATCATCCCCTCAGAATCCTGGATGTCCACAACAGATACCCCTTGCAGGATCAGCACCTGTTTTTGCAGCTCTTTGCCTGGGTATTTCCACTGCCAACAGACACCTCTCAGTCGTGTCCAGGTGTTATGCAAGCTGAAGGAAGTTACTTTAATTTAACCCCATCCTCTTGTCCTGCTTCTGAAGAGAATTGTTTGTTGTAAGTGCGATGAGCAAACCCAAATGTGTCTGCCCCTAGTGTTTACAATGTTCTCTGAGATCATGATAAAGATTGGTTTTGTTGCTATGGGATTTCTATTCTGTAATAGAAAATGTGTTTTTCTCAATAGCTCAGATGGAAACATTTGGAGAGCTTCTGTCAGTCATGTCCCTGCAAACAGAAGCCTTGAGGCCATGTAAGCAAGTGTGGGAATTGGGATATTGAAATATGAGCATCCTTGACCACTAATCCTTTGTACCTGGCAGGTGCCTGGAGAAGCAGTCTAACCCAGAGACTGACAAATTCTGTTTGTGGCTGCTACAAATTTTATACAGGTACCAACATAAATGTATGAGGGGAAGGGCTGTGAACTTAGCTGAGTTCTGCTGAAAATGTTACACTGAAGATATCTCCTTACATTTAGCTTTTTGGGAAAACCAGGATCAGATAGAAAAATATTGACTTATTTTGGTGAAATACTCAGCTATTTTTCAGTATGCTGCCATGAGAAAAGAAGCAGAATCTGGATGTTATAATAGATTAAAGATAGACTAATTTAGTGACTCTTCACATCTCTGGTCTAATTGAAATGCAGCCTATTGTGCTTTTGTAGAACTTTGCATGGCCTCCCCATAAACAGCTGCTGACATATGCCCTGCCTGAAAATATTGGAGCTCCTGAACACAGGTACACCCTGCAATAGGCAGGTAAATCAGTGACTCTGCAGACACTGAAACTGCCCTTTTTTGATCCCAGTGGCATTTAATACTGGCAAACAAGCACCAAGTGGGAAACTGTCTTTATGCTGCCCCAAGTATGTTTCAGGGCCAACTGCAAAAACAGGAAAAGTTGTTATGTGCACTTCTGAAATCAGTGGTTAATGTCCTCCAAACCCTAGGAAATTACTGCCCAAAATTAGATGAGATCTGGAGAATTTAGTTTATGTAAATTTCTGTGACTGTCCCAGGGATTATTAAACCAGAACAAGAGCCTTATTCTAGTTGGCTCCTGGACCCCTCAGTCTATTGACTTGCATAAATCTTGTTTGCTTTGGAATTGAAATTAGCTCCCTTAACTGCATCAGCATAAAGCAAGCATCTCATTTTCTACAAGTCTTTTTTTAAAGGTGGACTGAGATTAAATAGCTGGCAACTCAAGCAGATATAAAAGGCTGTGTTGTGGCAATGCAAATGATGTGATATATGGCATAATTGGGATCCTTGTGCAGAAGAAATGAAAATCAGGATGGTTTTTTTTTTTTTTTTTTTTTTTTTGTTGCTTGCTGCTTGCTTGCTCACTCCTGGGATGTTGTGCCATCAATTAAGAGCTCAGTCGCTGTGAAGGTGAAAGTCCCCACTTTGATGCAAGACTGGGAAAACTGCAAATTGTCTCGTATCAAATGGTAAAGGTTGGGAAGGTGCAAATATTAATTGGGAGTGCTTGGCTGGGGATGGTCCTGCCTGTGCCCAGGTCAGGCATGGCTAAATTTCTTGTTTTCTGCTAACAGCCAGAATTTAATGAGGTGGATGTGAATTTAGACAAAGTGTTGAGTAAAGGATGGGGGATCTTGATAGCATGACCAAGTGCCAGCTGTGGTGTCTGGGGGAGCCAGGATGTCCCCTCCAAACCCTCCTGTGGGCTGTTCAGAAAATCTTTTTCCTTTTTGGAGTCCCCAGAGAGCTCTGCACAAGATCCCCTCTTTTCAATGCTTGCTTGGGGTGGTGGAAGGCAAAATCTCTTACCTCTCTGGAGGCACAACAGCCACTAAAGAGCTGCTGAGCAGCTGCTGAACAGCAGAAAGTTTGTAGTGATGCATGTCTTGTTACCAGCTGCATCTCAGTCCTCAGTTACTGGGTTTGGAAAGAAATCTTCAGTAAGAGCACAGCTGAACTCATGGTTATTATTTCCTACTCTTCAATTTAAGGAGAAAATAACAGTGAGATTGAAGGAAGCCTTTGGGTTTCTGTGCTTAACATAGAATGGTTCAATCCTTGGTCAGAACTAACTCTGTGCTCTGAGGCCACTGCCAGAGCAGAGGAAAAGTCATTTTTTCACACTCAGGTGTGAGGTTTTTATTTGGATTTGTTTACCAGCTACCATTTTTTAATGAGAGAACAGTTACTTCACTAAATTTATTTAATCTCAGGAGTAACTTGACTTTTATCATTATGTCTTACTTGTAATGAGTTTAGGGTTATTTTTATGGGTCAGTTTTGCTGGTATGCTCAATTTTCTTTATTATGGAGTACCATAAAAGGTGGATAAGACCTTCAGACTGCACCAAAACCTAATAGTTTTGAGAATGACAGATGTCTCAGGATGGTTTCTGGTTACTTGGTTCTCCTAAGCTCCTCTTTCTCTTGCAAGGCAGAGCTCAGCACAGGTCCCTGCAGCTCCCAAGGCAGATGCCATTTGTTTATCAAAATAACACCTTGTTTGAAGGGACATCTCAGGCTGTGAGGGATGGAAAAGGAGCTTCTGGGGATGTTTACACAAAATTGGTGGTGTTTAGAGCAAGGGTGGCAGTGCCACTTTTTCTCCCTGATGGACTGCCACCATTCCTGCAAGGATGCACAAACTGCTGCCTGAACTGTGTTTATTTATAGCCCTTCATAAAACCAATTACCCAAATGTCACAAAATGGTGTTATTATTAGTGCATTTCCTCCTGTATTAGCGTGCCCTGAGCTCTTGCACTGTCAGGGCAGTGGAAAGGACCACGAGGCAGCTCATGGCCTTTTACCATCAATGGCACAAATCACATTTACTGGGCTGTGCTAGAGCTGAAGTAACATTTCTTCAAACTCCCAGCCCTGCAGGCCTGAACAAAGTGTTTTTGCAGGAGCTGAGAGGCTGCCAAGGAAAGATGAATTGCTGATCCTGGAGGGAAACGTGCTCCACACTAATCTGGCTGCTGCATAGTAACTGGGATGGGGGGGTGGTGGATGGATCAGGAGAAAATGGATTGCATGCACAGAGGTGTTCATGGGCCAGGACAAATTGTGGCCCACCCCTTTTGTGCTGGGGAAGAATTGTGTGCTCTCCATGTTTCTGAAGTGCCACAGAGGTGATTGGGCTGGGGCATTCCCCTGAGAGGCTCAGCCTGGAGAATGGATGGCACAGGAGGACCCAAGAGCAGGTTCCCAGTAGTTCAGGGAGCTCTGCATCAATCTGTGACTCCTCCAAGGATGTGATAGTGGATGCTGTGGTTCTCCTGTTGCAGGCTTCAGGCTGTTGTGTCACTGTCACTGCTCCCCTGAGTCCTCATGGGTGTTCAGAGTTTGTGACCTTCAGGATGAAATTCTGGACACCCGTGTCCAGCTTCTCCACATTCACCCGGAAGGCAAGAATGCAGGTCCACACATCCCTGTCTGTTGCAGGTGGTCCACTGCAGGTTTTGGGAGGCCCTTTGTTGGTGCTGAGGTTTACACCTTGGCAAGGTTGGCCTTTGGGTGTTCCCAGCTTGGCAGAGCCTTGGTGGAGGCAACAGGGAGCCCAACTGCTTCCCAGAGGGACAGAGTGTCCCAAACCCCAGGATTCTGAGTTGTTTTCTGACTCTGCTACTGGCCTTGGATGATTTTGGGCAAGTTCCTTCATCTTTCTGTGCCTCAGTTTCCTGAGCTTGTACAATGGTGATAATAATTCAAAGTCAAGCTGGAAGGGGCTCTGAGCAACCTGACCTAGTGGGAAATGTCCCTGCTGATTGCATGGGGTTAGACTAGATGGCCTTCAAAGTCCCTTCCAACCCAAAAACCCATTCTGTGATAATGTGGTGCTCCTCTCTTACCCAAAATAATAATCCCACACTCATTTGGGACCTGCTAGTGGATGTAAATATTCACTTCTGTGGTTACAGAGGAGCTGAGCTCTCATTTGTCAGGGCAATTTTGTCAATTTGTAACTTTTAATTTGTTCTGGCAACTGCAGAATAAACGGCCTGATCATAATAGAATTTTCAGGGAGGAACATTTCCTAACTCTCTCAATCTGACCCTTATGAAACATGGGTGATTTTACTACTTGGAGAAATTAATTGTGCTGTACAGTATCTGCATCTTTCCACCTACACACTTTCATGAAATGTTAGGATTGTTTTTGTTAGGTAGTGCTGCTTATGCCTCAGCAATTTCCAATGAATATCTGACTATAAATTGCGGAGCTGCTTTCCCAGTGAGCTGAAAAATTATTTAGGATAGGCTTTATTCATTTGCCTTACAGAAAAATAATAATTTCAGGCAGAGTAGGACCCTTATTTTCCATAAACAGATGCAAGTTTTAAGGTTTTGGTTTTGGTTTTTTTTTTTTTTTTTTTGGTGTTGCAGTTTTGTTTTCTTTAAAAGTTTTACACTGAACAAATTACTAGCATCTGCTGTGCACATGAGAATGTGCAATTAATTCTCTCTCCTGTACTTTTGCAAACTTGCTCTAAGGAGGTTTGAGTAGTGAGGAAGCAATAAGAGCCAGTGAGGATTCACTTTCCTCTCGATCTGGTTTGGATGTTAGTACTGTTTTGAGAAGGTTCCTCCAGTCAGGAGATGCTGTTGGAGGGGACAAGAAAGCAACACCCAGATGTGCCTTAGAGGGGCAGACAAATGGAATCTCACAGAATGGGACAGGCTGGGAGGCACCACAGTGGTCACTGCTCCAACCTCCCTGCTCAGGGAGCAGGTTCATCCTCTGACACACTGCACAGGATTGCCTCCAGACACTTCCTGAGTATACTCTGAATATTTCAGTGAGGGAAACTCCACGACCTCTCTGGGCAACCTGTTCTTCCTCATGTTCAGGTGGAACTTCCTGCATTCCAGTTTCTGCCTTTTGCCTCTCATCCTGTTGCTCAGAATCACAGAGCAGAGCCTGGCTTCATGCTCCTGGCACCCACAGAAGATCTTTGCAAAATGGATCCATGCAAACCTTCCAGGGAAGAGCCACGTGAGGGTAACACCAGGATGGATGTGTCTCAGGTGGTGCAGGACCTCAGCCAGGGATACAGATGTGTTTTCTGCAGCACAGCTGAGTCTCAGCCAGGGGCTGGCAGCTGGGGGCTCAGGGTTTCAGGCTGCAGCCCAGTAAAGGGCCTGGCTACACTGGGGATGAAAGCAGGAGAGAAAATGGGGCAAGCCAAGAGCTGTCATCTCCTGCCACACCCACTGCTGCTCATGGGGCTGGCAATCCCCTTCCAGCAGAGCCAGTGTCACTCCATCCTTTTTTTTTTTGTGCAGATAGGTAGAGAGGGCAGGTTGCTGCTGTTTCCTGCCTTCTTCCTCCCCACCTATCACTTTCTGCCTTGCTTTTCAAAGAGAGCATTTTTCATTCCTTTTGTTGGCTACAAATGCTGGTAACTGAGGCCAGCTGGGAGTGACACCACCCTGACAGGCTGCAGAAGCATCAGATGTTTAATTGGTTGCTCCACCCTAGGATAAATAAACCCTCAGAGCCTCAGCCTTGAGTATTTAATCAGAGGAGTTAAGCATTCAGGGAATTGGATCACTTGGTCTCTTTGCTTAGAAGTTTTTCTGCTTCTCCTTGATGAGCCAGACATGCTGACAGTTGGCAGAAATCTTAGAGACATTTGTGCAGAGAAAAGCTGGAGCTGAAATGTTTTGGTTTTTTTTTTTTTTCTGATTGATTCTGGAGGCTATCAGATGAAGAAGTTATTGAAAAATGGGAGTGTGGTTCAAGCTCTCTGACATTTGCTTTTCTTTCTGAGCACATCCTCCTCAGCACAACTGTGCTTCCAATTTATGGAGAGAAATTACTTTTCAATCAGGACTGCTGGAAAACACAGCCCAACAGGAATTCACAACATTTCTACCTCTTGCTTTTGCCTCTCTGCTCCTTTTTGGTTGCATCTCATTCCTGAGCAGCTGCAGCAGGAGAATTGGGATCATGAATCACTGCCTTGGGGAAAATGCAGATGTTCCTCTCACGTTGCTCAGGAAGGAAGCTGAGTAATGCCATATGCAGGTGTTAAGTGCAGGTGTGTTTGAGGAGTGAACTCCTGGCCACCTGTAGGTTGGACCTGGCAGAAATCTTCTTGGAGGCAGAAGTTTTACAGTGTGCTAATGATTTCACATTATTTCATTCTCATCCTGATGAAAACATTTGGCCTTTGGACGATGGTGTTCTTAATTCTGCCCAATGCAGAATGCAGGGCGTCAGCTGAGATGGATTTGAAAGCATTGCTCCTCTCAGGCCTAGGGGAGCTTTTTCCAAGAGCTTCAAGTGGAAGGCAGATGGTTTGCAATTGCTGTTTGTTCTGAAGTGAGACACTGAAATGAAAATAATCCTCAACGTATTAATTGCAAATACATGATTAGCAATGATAAAAGTTTGCTGCCTAATTAGATTTCAAAATGAAAACTGTGTAGGGATGATCACAAACCTAAGGTGCCACTTTTGTTACAAACAAACATTCCATAATTCATAAATTTACTTTGTGAAGGGGAAGAAGAGGAAGCTTTTCTGTCCCTCCTACCTTCTTTAATTATTACCTGAACCTTCATTAGCACATAGAAAATAGAGAAAACACACCCATAGTGATGACTAGGGAATGAGATTTTGTTCTGCCTCTGGCTGTCATGCAACATTCATCCTTTTGAGGGTTTTTTGCTCCATCTCTGCAAGCTTCATGCACTAATGCTCTCATTTTATTGGCACAAACCAGAATGTTTTCTGCAGGAGAGAGTCCTTCAGGGCTGTGGCCCATGTTGCTCAGGGGAAGCTGGTGTGTTGGGGTCACTGCTGAGATAAAATAAGTGCTTTATGCTGTTATTCAAGTGTTCATTATACCTTGGACCCTTTGGATTTCTCTTGATAAAATAGTTCATATAACTTTCAGGTTATTTAGCTCTTTCTATTATTTCTTTAAAATATGAAATAAAAGTCTCCTTTCAAAGAGAAGAATGGATGCACTTGCATAAAGAAAAGCTGAAATGAAACATCTGAATCACTCTGACCTACCCAATTCTACTGAACAAATTTCATGCAATTTGTGATTCATGTCAGCACCCTCAAAACCATGTTATTTCCATCAAATTGATGATGTGTCCTTTTTCCTTCCTGCTTCTAATGAATTTCATTCTCACTGCAAATTGGATGATCCAGCCTTCCACTGGAAGGTCAGGGATGTTTGTGTGAGTGGGGAAAGCATGAGTTGTTCTGTTCCTGCAGCTCTCCATGTAGCCCTGAGTTCCCTCTGGCTTTCCTCCCACAGCTGAGTGTCTGCTCCACACTCCTGCACCTTCCCTTGCCCCTCTTGCTGACGTCTTATCCCATCATTCCAAGGATCTGGAACCCCTCCAGCCCTGTGGTTTCTCTCCCTGTGCAGGATTTCCAGCTGGGTGCTGCTTCAGCTTCTTGCCACACTCACTTTCAAAGCTGCCCCTGTGGTGCATCCTACCCGACAAAGCAGAGAACAAGGTGACTTCTCTTGAGCTTGCCACAAGGACAAGTCCAAAAGCCAAGCCATGGATGTGCATTTTGATCTCCTCTACAGGGCAGTAACAATGATGCTCAAAAGTGAGCTTTTCCTCCTGCAGAGCTAATCAGGAAAGACCCAAGGCAGGAGAAGAAAGGGAAAGGTGGGGGCAGATAGAAAAGCTGCTCATCTCTCTGGTTTTCAGCACCAAACTCATTCTTGCAGGAGCCCCTTTGCTGTGGAGCCATCTCCTACAAAGGTAAAAAAGGCTTTTCTCTATTTTATATTAGGTATGGACCTTCAGTTTAGAAAACCCCAAATCCTGGGTATTTTATAGCCTAAGCTATCCAGGATTTTGAGTCATAAACTCACCTCCCACAGCTGGCTGTGCAACGTGCTCCTGACTTGTTCCTGCCTTCATGCACATGGCACTACCCATCCTCACACTGCCTAACGTGTGTGTGGCACCAAAACAGCAGCTGCAACACAATGTGCTGCTTCCCATCTGTGGAGGTTGGAATCTTAGCAGCTCCACATGCCAGGGGATGGGGTGTGGTTGATATTCCCCATGGATGGGGGTCAGAGTTGCTGATCTGTGCCGTTGTGGTTATTGCCAAAGCTGAAGTTATGCAGATCTACTCTGCCCCATCTCTTATGCCCTCCAGGGAGATGTTGGTGGCTCCAGCTCTGGACTGCAGGGGCTGGATTCAAGCATACCAGGGTCCTCCTGAGCAGCTCAGCCATCCCTGATTTCTTCCTGCAAATGTTCAAAAGCTGGATTTCATTTCAACATACCAGGAGCTGGTTTCGGCTCATTTCCTGCAAAAGCCAGCAGCACACGGGGCTGAACACTCAGGGAAAGCCAATTGAAGCAGGGCTGTTGCACAGAAAGCCAGTTGTGAGTGATCTGTTTAATTTCAGCACTCACAGTGCCTGCTGGCCTGGGAAGTGGCACGGATCAGGGAGCAGGAGCCAGGCTCTGAGCTGCACGTGAGGAGGGTGTTTACAGCAGACTGTGCTGAAGGAGCTGGCTACAGGAGTGTGGAAACCCAGAGCACTGGGAATATTTCTCTGTCTGCTCTGGGGTGCCCTGACCCCCAGGGGAGCACTGACTTTGACCCTCACTCATGGAGAAAGTTTCCTAAACTCCAGAATAGACCAGAATCCACAAAAGTGTGAAATAGATTATAGAGAGCAGTGTAGGTGACTCACTTGGTGAGAAATTTAGATTTTGAGATTTTTAGTATGTTGTGGATGGAAGCAAGATGGAGGGCATAAGTGTCATCCTGAGTTTCTTCTTCATGCTTCTTCTTCCTCCTTCTCCATGGGTTTGGGTGGCTTTTTGTAATTGGGCTGAAAAGTCCACATTGCAGCTCTTTGGGATCAGTTATTGGGTTAAAAGGGAAAATAATCTAGGTGTCCTTTCTTAATTGCATAGTTTAGTCTTAAAAGACCTTGTAACAAGAGATTGTTGGCCATTTTGTGCCTTCTAATGAAAAGCTGCTGAACTCACAGTAATGAAACTGTTTTATTTCTGCTAAGAAATAATAAACACCTGAGTCAGAACATGAAATACTGTCTCCAGTGCCTTCAATCCAGACCCAGAGAAACCAACAACTGGTACTGCCGCACAGGAGGATGCATCACTGAAGGTGGTTGAAGATAATTTGAGATGGTGATGCCTTCCCAGTGCTATTTCCCTCTTGCAAGGGATAAATCCTCCTGAGAGAGAGAAGATTTTTATCAAGGGAAGAGTTTCTGGCAAGTGACTTCATTATAGAATTATGGAACAGTCTGGTTGGAAGGGGCCTTTAAGGACCACCTAAATAAACACCCCTGCAATAAGCAGGGACATCTTCACTGAGACCAACTTGCTCAGAGCCCAGTCCAGCTTGACCAAGAATGTTTCCAGAGACAGGGCAGCTACAACCTCTACCTGTCCCAGCGTTTCATCATAAAAAACATAACTCTTTCTAATCTAAATTGACCCTGCTCCAGCTTGAAAGCCATTAGGTGCCCTGTGGCCTTTCCAGCCTCAGGAGGCTTCCTCTGTGCCCTCCCTGCCTGGGAGGGGTGATGAGCACCAGGAGCAGAGCTCTGAGGCTGTGTTTTGCCACTGTGCTGTGGTGCAGAGGTGCACAGTGTAGGCAACTTCTCCAGCTCCTCTTCTCTGGTTTTGTTCTGGTAGAATGAGCATTATTTTCCTTCTTTTCTGGTTTCCTGGCTTCATGCAAGTCAAGCCCTTTTCCTGAGCAGCGGTGTTACAGCTTGCCTTTGCTGCTGGTTGTAGCACTCTGTGCAGTGCAGAAAATGATGCCATGATGCCACTCTGTGATGTGCTTGACAGAAGCTGTCTTAGTTTTACCAGCAGAATTCATTCAACTCATCAATCACAACCACAGCTACCAGTCATACAAATCCATTTGACAGCAGCTTGTTCACCAGCTCACGAGTTTTGTGTTCCTGCTGCAGCCTCTTCTTAGTTACCACTGAAAGGGGAACTGTGTTATGATGTGGTTTCAGCTGCAGCAGAAATAAGCAAATATTTCTTCTTTCTGCACAGAGCTGTCGGCCCAGCTCTTGACCTGTATTGATCACTGTCTAGGAAACCAAGCACAGGCAGAGAGAAGAGCACAGACACACACACAAAAAAAAAAAAAACAACCCAAAAACTGAGGGAAAAACCAGAAGAACAGTGAGGTTAACATGCTGCACAAGATCAGAGACTCATTCAGTTTGATGGAAAGCCCTTGAACAGAATGGGTCAAATGTGAATTCAAACCAGGCTGCTTTGGTCTTGTCCTGTGGGACTCGAAGTTTGCCATGAACAGAAATTTTACCAGCTCCCAGGACAACCCATTCCAGTGCTTGAATATCCTTATTATGAAGTTAATTTTCTTAAATACAGCTAGAATCTGTCATTTCAGCTAATTTCTGTTGTTTCTGGGGACCAGGATGAAGTGGGGCTCAGCAGCCTTCTGGTGGGTACTGGGGGTGTGCTGTTTGTCTTTGGGCCAGGGTCACTATTGTGCCATTCAATTTTGGTGCACCCCTGGTCACATCACTTCCCTCTGTTGACATCTCTCATCTCTATTGATATCACAGTGATGACACTACATACAATATTCAGGGATCCATGCACAGTTTGCCTGAAAAGTTTCAGAGGAGGAAATGTCTCTTGTAGCTTCACAGCAACCACCAGCCACCCCAGACTCTGGACCAGCATCCACAGCAGCCCACTGTGCCTCTAAATTTGTAGCTTTCCTTCATTTGAAGTAAATCCCCACCAAGAGAGATAATTTCAAGACTGTTATTTGTATATCCACACATTGTTCTTTTACAACACACGCTGTAAAATATAAGTATTGTAATATTTTACAATAATAAATCGTTGTAAGTTGAAAATTTTATGTGGCTACAGGAGCCACTTTCTCCCAGAGGTATAATATCTCCTTTTGACTTAAACAGCAGGAAGGTGGTGATCACCTAACTGGAACAGGGAGCTGACAATAATTCCTGCCTGTCACAAGAAAGTTTCATATTAATTTCTTGCACATCAGCTGTGTTGCCCCAAAGCTGCTCAAAAATGTCTTGCTTGCCTTACCCACAGAAAGTGTTGTTTGTTTGTTTCCTATTGGAAACTGTTGCAATGAAAATTGCCCAAAAATGGAGAATGTTGGTGAAATTACAATCTTTATTTGATTTTTTGTGGGAGTATATGGAAATACAATTATTTGGTGAAACTGCCAGAGAGTCACGTGGGAGCTATCCTTCAGAGAATACATCTAATTTCCCTCATGAGTCAGACTCCCTTGTTATATCATTTCTATTAGGGAACCATTGGCAAAAAATATTTATTTCGAAGTCCTAATTAGTGCAGTTCTCCCTTCATAAACTAACAACAAACCCCTTCAGCAAAACAGAGTAAACAAATAACATTTCTTCAGAAAAGTGGACCTTGATAAAAGCCCTAAATCATTTAATGAGAATTTCAGGTCTTGAAAGACAGTCTAGATGAAAAAAATAGATGAAAAAACCCATTCTGCTAAGTTATGTTCTGAAAGTTTTGTGTCAATTTGCTGAAACTTTAGGAGTGAAGGCTCTCAAGAGGGGCAGTTCGGAAGAAAAAAAATCAGATTCTCTGTGAGTATTGAGAAATACTCTGCAATCTGCTCAAATCACTGAGCTTCAGAACTATCAAATATTTGTATCAAATCAATTATGAACAATGTAGAGATCCCAGCTTATTTCCCCTGTCATTTCACTTCATTTGAACCAAGAAATAAGTTTATGAAAAGGATGATCAGAGCACCACCAGGGAAGAGGACAAGAAACAAAGCCTCACTCACTGCATTAAGCCTTTGGAACAAATTGCTTCAACAATCTAAAAGGTTTATAAAAAGAGGAGCATTTTTCACCCTGGGGGTAACTGAAGCACCTAATACACTTGTATGAGGAAGAAGTGCACAGAAACTTGGAAGTGCTAAAGAAAGAAAAGGTTGGAGGGAGAGGAGGGTTTGCTCCTCTTGTATTCCATTGAAATCTTTCAGGTAAGGTAAAAAAACTTTCCTAGGCAGCAACATAATTTAACATTCACTAGAAAACCAGCAGGTCCAGGTGCTGAAAGGAAAATTATCCCTTCCCATGCTCACACTCCCACCTGCTAAGAACATACCTGACAGGACTCCTCCTGGCAAACTCTTCAGTGCCCACACTTGCAGAGGAGGACAAAGAAAGACCCTCTGGCAATTCAAGCACAGCTTTTCATTCCTCTCCTTTTCCTCCTGCCCGTGCCTTTTGTGACCAGGTAGGCCAGTGCCATGCTGGCTGGTGGCCCTGGGTACCAGCAGCAGGTAAATCACAGAGAGCAGGGCTGGCAGGAATTCACAACATCTCTTGCACAGGTAATTTCTTCATCCCAACAGAGTTCTCCCCTAGCAGTTCTCCAGCATGGGAATATTTTTGTCTCTTTGTTTGGGTTGGACTGAACCAAATCTCCAGAGCATGAATCTCTCCCCAGACTCATGGCCATGGAGAGGGAGAGATCACCTCTGACAATGAAGAGTCCCTTTGGCAAGGGACCTCTCCAGGCTCTCAGGGACAGGCTGAGGAGAGAAACTGTTGCTGCTAGAGACACTGGACATCCTCAGGGAGTGTATCCCATCTTCCCTTAGGGGAGTGGTTTCCATTGGAGATGCTATGCAGGATTTGTTGAGGAAGGTGGAAGTGCTGGACAACAAGAGAGAGAAAGGGAGAAAGGTGAGGGACGGGGAGGGTGTGATTGCAGTTTTCCCTCTTCTCACAGTGCTTCGTGGAAATACCAGCCTGGATTCCATTTGGTGCTGTGCCCTGATGGATAAGGAGCCCTTCCTTTAGTCCAGGGAGGTGCTACAGAGAGCAGGCATCTCCTTTGGCAGCCCAGGGCTCTGGAGGTGGGAGCTGCCAACAGGGACAGCTCACCTTGACCTGGGACTGCCACTGCAGCTCCTGGCTGTTCTGCTTCCTGGACACATGGAAATGGAGAGTAAATGAATGTTGCTGTTGAATTGAAAGGCTCCCTGATTCAATGAGGAGACATACCTCAGGTAATAGGGAAGAGATTTATGCCTCGCCAAAGCAGGCAGGAAGGAAATAATTCTGCTGGGCACAGTTCGCTCCTTCCATCTACTGCCACTGCTGCAAGGCACTCTGGAAGAAATTCAGGTGTCCCTGAATGAAGCCAGGCTCCTTTCTACTGCCAGGGTTACTTTAACAGCAGGTAGAATTGCTTCCTTTGCAACATTTATTTTCTGGGGTAATTTCCCTGCACATCCCCGAGGCCACACTAATGTGACTAATTCCCTTTTATGCTCAACTAAGCAGCTGATTGATCCTTGCTGGAGCTCTCCCTGTATGGACAGGGGTCAGAGCAGCACCCAATAACACAGAAAAATCAGCTGTATGAGACACTCAGCTCCCTACAGCCAGGAAAATTCTTTTCCCAGCTACTCTGCCTGAAACCCCATCACTCTGACAGCAAAAGGATGGTGCCTCATTCCCTCTAAATTAGGAGCCCTAAAAGAGGAGATTTGGCATCTCTCCTTAAGTGCCCTTGTTGTTCCCTCTGTGCTCTGGATGGTCAGAACAATGTGTTTCCATCATCCCCTGACTCCCAGTGGCTGATTATGGGATGGCTCTCACTTCAACCCTGCTGCATGTTCTGAAGTCAGCAAACATCTCCTGACCAATTGCAGCATTTGTGGCCATTCCTGGCATTTATGTGCACATCACCGTGTTTATGGAGCAATGCACAGTTGGGAAAGCAGATGGTTTGTTAGAAAAAACAGGAATGCTTCATTCAGGGAGAAGTGACTCAACAGCATGACTGAGTAGCCTTTGGGAATGCACAGTTTTAAAAGAGATTTTCTTCATGGGACTCAGCAGAACTGCCCTGTCTGGGGCAGTGGACTTAATAATCTTCAGTGGGATTTTTCAGAAGTGCCTCAGGTTTGCCAGAAGGAAATTTCTTATCCTTAATGACCTGTACTGCTAAATTATTTAGGTGTCATTGTCCCCACTAGTCCTAATGAAGGCCAAGTCAGGCTCTTTAATAAGCACAATGATGCAGTCTGCACCATTTGGGTCCTTGGTAGAAGCTGTGCTGCTCAGATGATGGGAGCTGATTAAATCTGTATAGCTCCACTATGCAGAGATAACTGTCCTGAATGTTCCCATTTTTCCTTCTGTCAAAAAATAAAGGAGCTATTTGGTGAACATCCATCAAGGAAGGACAAATTTTGGATGCCTGACCACAAAAAGGCAATTTTTACAGCAAATCCCACTGGTTTAGTGATATTTTGTACCAATAAGAGTTAGGGGCAATGTTTATCAGCAGAGACTGCAAGTGTGGCATTTCAGATTGCATCCCTTCATCCTCCCTAATTATTGTCCCTTAAGGTCCAGCACACACCTGTATTATTCACCCACAGTGTTTGCACCTGGAGGAAAATTAAACTGGGAGGCAGGGAGTACAAATTTTGGGTTCAAGCACAAGGGGAAATGACATGTTCTCTGAAGAGCGGAACAATTCTGCTCCTCACTTCTGAGCAGAGAACATTCTAGGAAAAAGAAAGCAGGACATAGACCATCAGCCTCTCCTGCAAAACACTGACTCTGCAACCTAGATGTTGTTGTGCCTGCTAAAACTGCTCAGTGGTGTTGACTGTGTTATCACCTACCCCTTCTACTGCTCCTGAAGGAAAAAGCTGAGCTCCTTAGCTGGCAAAATCAATAAAAAGAATCATCATGGGAATCTGTGCAATTCTCTCCTCAAGGATCCCACAGTTCCTGAAAGAGGTCAAGCACAGCTCAGCAGGTTGGATGTACGGGAGGGAGGGAGCAGAAACCAGGTTATTTTCTGTCAGCACTTCCAGATTGCAGCATCTCACAGTGTATTCCATCTGCAGCTAAATAGGAAACTTTCCAGACAGCAGATTTTGCCATGCTTTTTTGAAAGCAAATTCTTTTATGAGAATATGGCGGCTTTGATTTGTATTTTTAATGGGGGGAAAAATTGCAGCGAATTATTTTGGATTTGCCGTTTTTTAAAACCAATGCAGTGTGTGCATGCCACATTTTCTGGCCTTAAATGTCTTTTGTTTTGGTCTGAGAAGGAGAAACTTCATTTTCATGGTGGTGTATTTTAATCCTGCTCAATCTTCCACATGTTATGGAGCTGTTTTATTTTGACATCTATGGAGAATTCAAGAATTAGCTTAGATGAGAAATTTATTCAGAGCTCTCTGTGTCATGAAATTGATATTCAGGATTTCACTCAAAAAAAATTGAATGAAAAAAAGGATTTTTACAGATTTGGGTTTTCTTCCCAGCAGTGTGATCCTAACTTCTAATTGGCAGTTTCTTTGGGGCAGGTTGAGGATGGTTGTGCTCTGCAAGCATTGTGGTCTACTCATTCTTATGGAGAATGGAAGGGCTGCTGGTGTTCTAGACAGTCACTCCCAGGCACCACAGGGTGGTCACAATTTTCTGAAAAATCACTTTTTTTTTTTTTTTTTTCTTGCTGTTTGTTGTGGTGGCCAACATGTGTGTGCTTGTGTTCAAAAATGCTCAGGCGATTTGGGAGAGGAAAAGTCCATTGTAGGCTATTACACATAGAGGGGCTCTTCTCCAGGAGCCAGACTCCCTGGAGCTGTCAGGAGAGTGGCTTGGGAACAGGGAGTCTGGTTTGAAAGGGGGTTCCTGTACAGAGAGGGGTGACTGGGGGACCTTTCAGGGTCTCTCAAGGCCCTGGAGGGTTCCTTTCCCTCTTAGGAAAGGAACTTCTAAAACTGGGGTAGAAGGAGGCATAATGGTGGGAGAAAAGTGGGATCTGAGAAGGAGACAGCTGGCTAAATTTCCGTGTTGCCACTTGAAATTCCAGTCACTTTGCTGCTGATTCTTCCATCCATCACCAAAGTGGAATGAGAGCAGAGAACCATGAAGAGTAAATTTATTATATTGATCTTTCTCTTTTTTTTTTTTCCTTTTTTTCTTTTTTCCAATCCCATATATAGGCATGACCTGTAACAGAGAAGCTGTCAGGAGCCTGCTTTGCCTCCCCGTGGTAGATGAGATCAGCTTTCTTCCAATTATATGGATGCTGTTTGGATTGCTCCCTGCTAAGATGGCCCTGCATAAGTTAGGACAGCAGGAGAAGGCCTGTTCCTTGCCAGGGTATCCATTTGGAGACCTGAACCTCAGCTAGATGTGTGTGATCTTAATGAAACTCTTACCAGGCTGGCATGGCTCTGTTTGCCAAGGCCAGAACTCAGCTCTAGGGTTTTAGTGAGAAGATTGGGTTGGTTTCCTCTGCAATGAGAGCTAGCTCGTGGTGATGTGTTTGTGCCCTCAGACCTGCAACTCTGAGCCTCATTTCAGCAGAGTTTGGCAGAACAGTGGGGAGTTCCAAGGTGTCAGGATAAAGAAGAGCAAAAAAAAAATAAAAATTCTTTACTGTGAGAGTGGTGAGCCACTGCAACAGGTGGCCCAGAGAACTTATGGATGCCCCATCCCTGGAAGTGTTCAAGGTGGATGGAGCTCTGAGCAACCTGATCTAGTGCAAGGTGACCCTGTCCATGGTGGTGGCCTTTGAGGTCCCTTCCAGTCCAGGCCATTCTGTGATTCTGTGACCCACCAGTGATCAGAATATTACTCATCTCTCAGATGCAGAAAGAGATTTTCTAGGTGTTCACAGTCAGGGGAGATTTTCAGGCAGAGATGGATTGCCTTTCTAGTGTTTGGTGCTCAGCTGTAGCTTGCTGCAGGTATGGTGTCCTGCCATCCCTTGGAGCAGAATGTTGGAGAGGATGAGCAGGGAAGAGCCAGGCAGTGGCATTACTGAGTGGTAGCACATAAATGGTGCACAAGGAGGTTATTTGGTGGCTTGATTACATTGTGTAATTACCTCCAGCAGGGACAAGGTCAGCTGCTAAGAGACTATTAAATTCAACTGAGAAAGACATGCTAGTGGATTTTTTTGGGGTCTTTTTCCATCTGTTAAAGTTTACTTCCTACCTTCATTGGTTTTAAAACACCTATCAGTAATCTGTTCAAATGCTGGGCTTGGCCCTGTAGCGCAGGACTCAGCAGGTACCAGCTGGAAAGTAAAATGTTATTGATGGGCAGGGAAGGGAATTGAAGCAGGAAGTCTGTTTCCATTGCCCCCTGGGTACAGGAGCACATCTTTGTGCAGGGAGGGAATCAGTCCTGGGGTGAACCTTGTGGATGTGTTCATGGGCTGATGTCTGCTCTGTTCCCAACAGCCTAAGGTGGACTCATGACTCAGGAGCAACAGAAGTGAACTAAAAGACTAAATAGACCTAAAACTCTTGTGGAAAAGATATCATATTATGTGTTATGTGTTCTCTGGGTGATTATTTTCTCTGGGTGATTATTACTCAAACTGGAAGTAGAGCAATGTTTGGAATACAAATCTGTTGGTCTATTGATGGCACTACACTCTTGATCAAATTAAAACTCAGTGACAAGTCCTTCATTATTTTCCCCCAAAAAGGTTCTGTCATGCCCTCATTCCTCCCAGTGTCTGTTTCCCAAATTTAGCAACATCACTTGAATTATTGAAAACCGAATTATTTCATGTCTCCCACTTCTCTGACAGGAGCATGATGGCTATTGACAATGAGCCATCAATCATGTTTAAAAAGAGCTGTCAGTATCAGTCAGGAGAAAGAATGATTCAAGGACTTCCAGCAAAAGATAAAAAAACGCTAAAGAAGGGCCAAGTGAAATCTTTCCCTATTGAAAGCCTCAAGTTATAACCAGAAGCTGTGTGCTCTCAGAATTCCTCACCCAGGCATTGTTCTGGTTGTCTCCAGATAAAGGAAGCTGCTACATCTTGGATTTGTGCTGTAATTTAATTGGTGCCCAGATGGATTTGTGAACAGTGTTTCAGAGCCTGCATTTAAATAAGCATTTTCATCTCACCTGCAAGTGCTTCAGACAAAGTGCAAATGCAATGAATAATAATTACATTGGCTTCTGATCACCCCATGCCATGGAAACTCATGAATTAAGTGTTCAGTGGAGGTCAGAACAGATGTAGGGAGCTAAAGTCTGCCAGAGGTTCCTCTGGGGTGTAGTGATTTTTAGGTGTTTAAAAGCCATTAAAATAATTCTCCTATTTTATTTTCAGCACTGATTTCAATGAAGAAAAGTAGCCAGCATGGGGAGAGGAGACAGAATGTGATTGTCAGAAAAACAGAAAAAAAAAAAAAAAAAAAAAGCTTGGGAGACCCAGGGCTGCAAATTGGCATTCTGGGGGAAGAAGTGCTGCCCACCAGAGCTCCTGCCAGGGCTTCAGCAGCCCCTCAGGGGTTTTGCTGCATCCTTTGACCCACAGGGTTTACCAGGCTCATTTCTTCCCTTCCCGAATCTGGCTGCACACATGGCTTGAAGGGGTTTATCCTGGTACCTGCTGTGCAGAGGCAAACACCTGCCTCTGCCTGCAAGTGAGACATCTATCGAGAAAAAGAAATAACTAAATATGGTGTCCTAGATTGCCGGGCAACGTGTATTCTATTTACCATCTCTTAGAGGTATGGCAGCTGTCTTCTGTGAAGTGGGCAGTTTTCCTTATCTATTCCACAACCAATCCTCCCTCCAGGGAGACACCTGCTGATAACAGGCTGTTGAATGTCACTGCATGACTGATAAGAACTACAGCATCCCATTGGGAGATGTGAGCCCAGAGGGAGGAGCCAAGCATTCCTACCTGGATATAATCTGGAGGTTCTGGAACACCAGCACGGCTTCTCCACTGGATTTCCCAGAGGAACAGCAGCTGCCTCTTCCACTGGACCTTCAGAGGAAGACTACACCCTTTTCTACAGGATCCCTGCTCCAGCAGAACCACACCTGCCACTCCAGGAGGGCCGCAGCCACAATTCCAATGGCACTGCCACCAACACCCTGACCCACAGGGTGTCAGGTTGTGTTCTGACTCTGTCAGTGCTGTTTACAGTTTGCAGTTCAGGGCAGGATCCTGCCTTCCTTAGCAGACACCTACCTTTCCAAACCAAGACATATGGGAAGATCTGATTTCAAAAGCAGACCAGATTTGAGGTTTGAAAGTTTCGAGCAGGGTGGAGGTCAGGAAGCAGCTCTGGTTCCTATCCTGTCCCACAGAGCATGGGAACAATGGTCAGAGAGCAAAAGCAGGAGATGCCAGATAGCAAATGAAGGAATCCTGGTTTGGTTTTTTTTCTCCTTAAAAATCACAGCCAATTCATTGCTATAGGATCTGAATGAAAACACGTATTATTTTCTAGCTCCTACCATCTTTTTGACATATTTAAAGCTGGACAGATGAGGAGTCAGGGTATTGGGAAGCCCAGGGGCACATTCAGGTTTGGAAGAAACTTTGTCTGAAGGCTGATTGTCAAACAGCTGCTTCCTAGATTTACTGCTGTTGCCTTTCTTCCTCTGCAAAGCCCTGATGGCACTGTTTGAAGTTTGCTTGTGAAAACACTCACACACAAATATGCATATGTGAAAGCACCACGTCTCCTTGCCCTTGGCTCATTTTTTGTACCTTCATGGCAGGACTGCTCCCAAAAGCATCAGTTAATTACCCTTCCTCCTTCCCAGGGGCCTGCCTTTTTACAAGGCTCATTGAAACAGAGCTGGGGTGAATTGAAGTCAATCTGCACACAGGGGAAAAGTTCCACTTCACTAATCCATGTGGCACAACTCCAGCAGAGACATTCATCTCAGTTTCTTGTTTCTCTGGGGAAAGAGTGAGTGACAGATTCTGGAAAGAGCCTGGACCACTGAATTTTTAAAATCTACTTGCTTTTACTGTACCACTGTCAAGCTTGTGAGTTCAAGAGCAGGAGACAATTCCCCAAACTTGTAAGATGGGCACAAAGCTCATTGCCTTGTAGAAGGTGATAAATGGGCGTTCCTCTTATTTGCCCTCTGGGCTCTGAGGCTGAAAATGCAGGAATACCAGCTCTGTCCCCAGCACAGATCAGCTGGCATGAACAGAAAAGGGATCATTGCTGCAGAATGAATTGGTGCTTAGGAAGGATTTTGGGCATATGCAGATGTGATTTATGCTTACTGTGGTCTTTGAGTACCATGAGTTAGAGAGCAGACACCCTCTAACAATGAAATCCTTCCACAGGAACCCTGGTAGAACTCTCAACACACCCCATTGCAATGTCCAGTGCAGTGTGGGAGGAGGGAAGCAAGGCTTTTCCAAATGCCAGTCCCTGTAACGTGCTCCTCCTCTCACCTGTCTGTGGCTGAAGGTCTGTCATGGAAGGACAGGAGTGCAGAAAGGTCTGAGCCACTGAATCAAAGAGGGACAGCAGAGACTGGAACAGGCAGTAGAGAAATAGGTGTTGACAGAATCTTTCTCTGACTCAGGAAGCTCTGGCTGTGGCTGGGTTTGCACACCAGCTGCACTGGGCTGGTGTTGTAGGTGTAACCTACAGGTGTAACCAGGTGTAACCAGGATGTGTTTGTGCTTCTGTGTAAAAACCCCATAAGAACCTCCAAGGAAGGTGCATGGAGAGATGTGACTCTTAACATTTTTTTACAGTAATCCTAAATCCCTGTTGATTCTTGGTGTTGAACTGTGTTGGGAACTTGAATTGTGCCCACAAGGTAGTGATGGTCAGTGGTCAGTCTTGGTCTGACCAGTCAGATTATTAGAGATCCAGAGCACCACAGTAGCCCCTGTATTACCTGGAAGTGTCTCAGTCCTGCCCATAGCATGTTCATTTGCCATCTGTGGGATTTGTGCCAGCCAGACTCTGGCCAATGAGTGGCAGAGTGACACAAAATATTGGTGCATTTAGCAAGTGCCGGGTGTGGAGCCTCTCAGGAGAGAACTTTTCCAGGCTGCAGCTTATGTTTGTTAATCAAACACTGTTTTCTGCGAGATAGCCTGTGTTTTGAGTACAGAGAGCAGGGCTGAAATTAAATACTGCTCATCTGTTTTTCACTGCTGAGACCTTCCTCTTTCCTCCCTGCCTTTTCTTGCCCACTTACCTGTGGTTTTACACCTTACATTCCCAGCTGTCACCCAGCCCCTCTTGGCCCCTGGCTGGATTGATGCAATTGCAGAGAGGTTTCACTTCTCCCCTGAACTGACCTGAGTCCAAACTCTGTTTTCATTGGGGTGTTGGATGCTGGGGGTCAGGCCCTCTTTGATCTGAATGGTACAGAGGGACAGGGCTGTAAATCTGTCACTGCCTGGAGGTGCGTGCACTGTGCTGGCAGCAGCCCTGATCTGACACACCAGGAGCAGGGAAAATGAGTGATGCCCAACTTAACTGCTCATCCTTTGTGTCCCCAGGCCTTGAGCTGATGGGCTCCAGAGCTCAAGGGAGATGGTGACATTGTAGACAGCCACACTAACAGGTTGAGTGACCATGTGAAGACAGACTTCTCCACTCTTCCCTTGCTTTTAGGAAATCACCAGAGTGTGCAGCTGTTGAGCAGAAGAATTTTGATTTTTTGCTTTATTCCTCTGTGGTATTTCAAGCGTGGTGACCCACATGGACAGATGGATAGATACTAGCATGGTCCCAGCAATTCTGGCATGCTGACACCTGCCAGATGGGAATGTGGTGCAGCACAACAAAAATCACATCTCATCACATCCAATCTGAATGCAGCTCTCTCTCTGTTTCAAAAGCACCGTCCTCATCTGGGACATCTGAGGAGAGTCAGTTGCAATCAATTTGGCAATGGAAAAGCAGAGTTTCCAGGGACTGTGGGATGTTTCCCCACCTGTTCCTGCTGGATTTTAACTGCAAGGCCATGCCCAGTCCCCTGGCAGTGCCAAGGCAGTGCAGACGGGTTCTGCACGGAGCCATCAGAGCGAGCAGCAAGAGGAGGAGGCACGTGTGTGCCACAGGAGGAGACAGAAAGGGACACTGCAAAGCTTGCCAAAGCCCCCCCTTACCAATTTTTGGCAGGATTGGTTGAGGCAGGGTGAGTGCACAGAATTTGTCCTCTGGCTGCAGTGGGTTTTCTCAGATTTGTTGTTGCTGGAATGGCTCCCAAGGTATTAAAGAGTCTTGTTTCCCAGCCCTGCAAATGAAGAAGAAGTTGGGATTCCTCAGCTCTGGTTTTCAAGGTTGTTTATTTTCTCTTATCTATTACATTCTTTCTTGGACCTGTGGAGATCTGTCCAGCAGGTTGGGTTGTTGCACACTGACTGCTCTTGGGGCGGTGTTATCTTTTTATACTAAAAACTACAGGTACTTTATTTACAATAATTTTCCAATACCTATCACCTATATTAGACAGTCTATCTCTACCCTAAACCAATCCAAAAGTGCCACCATCACAGCAGAAAATGGAGGACAAGAAGAAGAAGAAGGACAGGACACGCTCAGATTCCTCCATCTTGCCTCTTGAACCCCTATTCTAAAAACCCCAAAATTCTACTTTTTCACCCTGTGACAAATTAACTATCATTCTATTCAAACCCTTGTGGCTTGTAACTCCTCACCCAAAGTTGGTAATTTTTTCCAAGGGCTAAAATCAAAGGCACAGGTGTCTTTGACTCTGTGCCAAGGTCTCTGAGCCCCTTGCCAGGGTCTCAAATCATCCAGGGCAGCCAGAGGAATGTCCTGGATTCTGACAGGTTTGAAATTAGGAACTGACTTAATGGTTCAGTGTAACTTTTTTTGCCTCGTGCTTTCTGAAGGCTAAAGCCTCTTGTGGGTTGTGGCAAGGGCTTGGAGAGTGACAAGGTGCAGACTGCTTGGGATAGAACAGTCTGACTGGACTGAATAATCCTTTGTATCAGCTAAGATTTCTGAGTTTCAGCACTTGTACTTGCCAGCCCTGTGACTGTCCCACCATTCTCCCTGACTGCACCAACCCTGCCCGAATGTTGTTTTCTCTTGGTATCCAGGGGATAAGTGATCTCAGAGAGGTCTCCCTGAGAAAAGTGGTGCAAGGAACAAGTAAAGTCAAGATGGGCACAAGGAACAGCTGTGGGATGTAATCACCTTGCAGGTTTTGTGGGAAGAGACTGTCTGCACATACAGGAATATGAGCAGGTGTCCAGGCTGTTTCTTGTTGGGGAGGATGAAAATTTGACAAGAAAGTCTCACAGATGTGTCTGCTTGGCAGAAAGATTTTTGAATGTAGAATCTGAAGAAGGAATAGAAATGAAGCAAGTTTTGATATAGAAGAATAATAGATGTATAAATTGACAATTGCTGAGCCAGTCTTGCTGGATAACCAAGGAGGCAAAGGGTATGTTAGTTAGAAGGGAGTTTTATGGCTTAGAGCAAAGGATAAACCCACCTCAAACAAGAAAATGTTTTTACCAAGCAGAAAGAGAGCACAGGCAAACAAGTCAGCAAATGCTGCAAGTAGAAAAAAGGTCTCAGAATTTTCCACTGCAAGAAAACTGAAAAACAACTTCCAGCTTAAACTGTAATGTGCTAACTTTTAGTGATTGGAGAGCAGTAACATGAATATGGTAATTACAGTAGTTATGATAGGCTATAGATAAAAGTTAAGGTATAGATTGGTTCTACTGTATTAAGATGCTCAGCAAAGAAAAGTCTATAATGCATTGTAACCTAAACTCAGGGTCTCCAGGCCTGCCTGCAGCTGGAGCTGACAGCTGTAGGCACAGGCTCTGTCACCCACCACCCTGGGCTGCTGGAACCTCTTGGATGGAATAAACTGCATTTTGGAGAGCCCCTGGAGTCCCACATCCCTCATTCAGGCTCTTGCTGTTTCTCTGGGCTCAGAAGCTGCCAGTGCTGGTGGACCAACATCAACCCTCTAAGAACAGGATGTAAGAGTGAGCAAATGGTTCCTTGGTGGCTGCTCTTGTAGGAAAATGAGCAGGTTAAGACTGCAGCACACTTTGCAAAAGCTAAATGCTGCTGTGGCTGTGATTGCCTAGATTGAAACTATTTCTCTGCCTTCTGTTTGTTTTGCCTGGCAACTGCTAGGCAATTACTGGAAATAAGGAAGAAAACCTTTTCTCTCTTTAAAACACATCAAATTTCATTCTTATAGATATGGAAGAAAGTAATTTTTCTTAGAAGCTTTCTTATCTTGGCCTGAATGGAAAGTTAAACTCCTGTGCAACCTGGGAAACACACTGTTCTCCAAACTCAGCCTCTCCAGAGGGTGAAAAGATGCTGCTGCAAACTTCCCCTGCTTTTGTACACTGTGCATAACTAAATTCCAGCTTGTGTCAAAGGCCATCACCATACAGAGATGAAAAACCTCTTCTAGAGCCTTGTCACCTCCTAGTTACTGCTCAGCACCTCTACAGCCTACACCAGATGCAGCTGCTACACCCAGATGTTTGGCTTTGTGGGGCATGTTGATTAATTCAATTTCCTTTTTACTCCTCTTTTAGGACTGTCTGCACTGCCACCACAGCTGAGTGGGAAGGGATGTGCACACTCAGCAGAAATGCCTCCCTGGTCTCTGAAATCAGTGCTGTGGGCAAGGGGATGCCACTCTGCTGGTTGCCATAGTAATGAGCCACCCTGCAAAAAACCCCACGTCCTTTTGTCTGCCTTGTGAGAAACATTTCACCCAGCAGAAATCTCTGAGGGAGGGGGAATTACACTGCAGCATTTAAAACTCCTGTTGCTGAGCCCTCCCTGGGCTCATCAGCTGAAGGCATGGGAACACTCCAGGCTCAGCTCAGGGAAGGGAATGCTTGAAGGAGCACGGGTGCCTAAAAGCCGCGCAAACCGGGGCCTTTGGAACAATTCCTTCTCACTTGGGTCCCTACAAGAGTTGAGGAGCAGTAAATTCCGGGCTTCTCATCTGTATTCATACTTCAGATGGGCTTTTTTTTTTTTTCCTTGAGAGGCAAAGGGAAGGAAGGAACCACAGAAACAGAGCAAGGCAGTTTCTCTGCTGGTGTCTCTTTGAGCTGCTCCAGAAGGAGCAGTTCTCTGACACCAATTAACACCAGCAGGGGATCGGCTGATTTTAAGTGGAACATCAAATCTCATTGAGATAGAAATAACTCTTTTATGCCTACCTCAGTTCTCAACACTATCAGATTCTGGGCCTGGACTCCTGCCAGGTCTTTTCAGAAATAATGAAATTATTGTTCTTACCTCCAAGCTAGAAAGACTTTCGACTGGGGAAAAAAAAAAAAAAAAGCATCCCTTGAATTTGTTACAATTTTATCATCCTTCATTTTCATTAACAACTCATTCCTGGTCTAGCCTGGCAAATATGCTTATGATTGTACAGTCCATTGAATTCTTTTCACTTAGCTTTTTTTTTTTCTCCTTGTCTCCTACAGAACTGAAAATTGGACCATGATGAAGGGAAATTTACTTGAAGGCAAGCCAAGGAGGAGCAGAGAAATATGGCAAGCATGGTGATGGAGAGACCCACTGGAGCAGGGAATGCCAAGGAGAAGATAAAGAAGTAGCTGATTTATGATCACCTGGCGGGAAGACAGATGGAAGATGGTCTGGGAAGTTTTTGGAGGAGTGTCCTGTGGATTATAAATGAAGTAGAGGGATGCAGGGGAAGTAGGAACAAAGCAAAGGCAACAGAAGCCACTGGGGGTTTTTTGGAGTAAAGCTCTGCCACAGCTTTGCAGCTGAAACTTTTTCCCTCCAGGCTGAAAAGTAAATTCCTCAATGCTGCCATACTTGAGGAACTCCTTATGCTTCTGCCAAGTTAACCATATCAGAAGCAAAACAAACAAGATAAGAAGAGAATTTCCCTGTTGGTATTTGGAAATGAAAGATTCATTGCAAACATCGTTCCTTTGTAATAAAAAATGTGAAAAAAATGATTGGGCAAAAGAAATAATCTTTTGCCCATTTCTTCAGTGTTTCCACTGAACTTGGGGAAACATTTTGGTATTTGTTGGAAATATGAGGACTATTTTGACTAAGGAGTGATCTGAATACACTTCTGAATTTCAAGTGCCAGCAATGCCAGAGTAAACATTATGTCATTATTAGTTATTTGTTCCTGCTCTGGAAATCCCTCTCAAACCTGAGACTGGGCCTGAAAGCAAAACTTGAGGGATGGCCAATTTATGGAGTGAGACTGGAGAGAAAGTGAGAATGGTTCAATTAGAATTAAACGTTCTGAAGTGATTTTCAACACCCACATAAGCACACCAACGGTGAGATGGAGAGGAAGAAATCCTGCAGGTCTGTCTTGTGTGTGATAGGAAGTTTTGAGAGACATCACTAAGACACTGACTGTGGGCCTTTTCAGACAGAATGTATTTAATGTGTGACACAAGCAAGGGAAGAACTGAATAATTCAGACTGGAGAGGACCTCTGGAGGACTCTGGTCTGTTCCCTCTGCTCAGAGCAAGGCCAGGAGGAGCAGGTTGCTCATGGCTGAATCTGTTCAGGTTTTTAATATTTCCAAGGATGAAATTATCTCATGTCTCTAAACTTCTCTTTTCGAGTTTAACCACTGACTGAATGAAAAAACTCAGCCTAACAGAAGAAAATGAGATACAAATTAGATTTTGGTCCTGTGGTGTGAAGCAGCTGGCACTGAGGACTTCAAGTCCTTGACAGAATGATGTCCCCTCAGTCACCATGAGTTCCTGAGTTCCTGGAGGACATCTTCTGTCCAGGTTTGTATGAAAAGCATCTCTCTTGCAGGCTCCAAATGTGACCCAAAGCTCAGTGAGAGGGACAGCAGGGGGATTTTATCAGATGTGGAGTCCTGCCTTGGATTATAATCCCTGTGTGCACGTTCCAAATCAGCTCAGGAAGAGTTCAAGGCAGGAGGGATGGGGCCCTCAGCAACCTGACCTAGTGAGTGCCATCCCTTGTCGCAGACATCTTTTATGAAAAATCCTCTCCTTAGGATTTTTCCTCCTGAGAAGCTGAGAGGCCTCAGGAACAAAATGTAAACATTGATTATCTGCTGCTGTGGAATGCAACAGGTGCATCTGTGATTGGTCTCATGTGGTTGTTTCTAATTAATGGCCAATCACAGCCCAGCTGACTCGGACTCTTGGTCTGAGCCACAAGCCTTTGTTATCATTCTTTCTTTTTCTATTCTTAGCCAGCCTTCTGATGAAATCCTTTCTTCTATTCTTTTTAGGATAGTTTTAATATCATATATATCATAAAATAATAAATCAAGCCTTCTGAAACATGGAGTTAGATCCTGGTCTCTTCCCTCATCCTTGGACCCCCCTGAACACGGTCACAATCCCTGCCCATGGATCTTTAAAGTCCTTTCCAACCCAAACAATTCCAGGATTCTATGATTCTTTGATCACATGTTTTATAATTGAGCACATTCCTTTGTGCATTTTAGGGGTGGGCTCATAAAATCTGATCTGGGGCTGTCCCAAGCCCCTTCCTCTCTGTTCTTGCTTTGCTCCCACGCAGGGGCTGTGACAAGAAGACAAGGACATTTCACTAATGCTTCAAAACAAACACATCAAGGACTGAGAAGACAGAAGTGAGACTCCCAAGACAGCCCACTGTTTTGTCCTTTTGCATCTAATTAGGCTGAATTTTTACCATCCTCAGCACTGAGTTTTCAGAGGAAAAAAGCTCTGTGGCAGCAGAGACTGGAGGGGGTCTGACTTAACCCCAACTCCAGCTCCTCAGCTGATGAAAGGCATGAAAGCTATTTATTCACATGGTTTCCTACAGAAACAAGAGGACTGTGAATTTTTCTTTTAATTGGTATCTGTCTCCCTTACTCTTCCCTCCATGCCTTTTTGCTGTTTTTGATAGTTTCCACCAGATTTACCAGTAAAGCTCTGCCACTGAGAGATTGCAAAGATTATAAATTCATACAGAGTCTCCCCCCTCCTCAAAGAGGTGGCCACATAAGGGAGGCATTGCCAGAATGTTCATGTTTCATGTGGGTGAAACAACAGAAATGTGAACTTAAGACTTATTAGACAACAGAAAATCCTCAGATGAGGGATTAAACCTGTTAGCAAGGTGATCAGACTCCCACATAAGTGTCATTAAGTTTTTTTTATCTCTCTTTACACTGCCTCATTTAGCTGAGAAGAGGAAAGTCAGGGATCTCAGTGCTTTGGGATCAGCCTCAGTAACTGGATTTTCCTGGGCATTGCTCACTAGGTGGAATGGCAGAGCACCAGAAAACAGCACACATAAATAACATTTGGAAATTAATCATTCCATTTCCTGCAAGTGATAAGAAAATTTACCCTGTGTGCAAGTAATTAGCAGTCATTTATGGCAATTTGTAATATTTAAATACTAAGTAAATTAATTATTTGGCATTATTTTTAGTGAGCTGATTTACTGTAATTACAATGACTAAAGGAGTCAATTACTTATAAAAAAAATGGCCCCCAGACTAATATGGCAAATCAATTACTTAATATTTAATGGGAATTACTCACTGTTACAGAAAACAACAGAGGAACAAATCCTTTAATGACATAAGAAAAATTCAATCACTGTCTGGGGAAAGGGGTTTCTGTACAACATTACCTTTACATAACTCACAAGATAATGCAAGGAAATAGTGGGAATGCATGGGAATAGTGAGCCCAGACAAACCACCAGGCACCACCAGGAAGAAAACAGCTGGGACCTGCTTTTCTGCACCATCCCAGCAGGAGGAAACAGCTTACCCAGTGAACAGCACCTGTGCCAGAAAAGTTGTGAAAACAGATGGTGGGTGCCTGGATAAATCCCACCTGTGCTGGAAAAACAAATCTGGTGTTTGGAGTCATTAGAGAAGGGCTGGAGAAGATCATTGTGGTGGCTGTGGCAGGAGGTCACTGTCAGCCCACACCTTGGACAGGGTCTGTCTCCTGTCTGCTCACCTAGGGAGGGTGTTCAGGAGATGCTTCAACAATTTCCAGCGGGGACAGTGGGAGTCTGTCACAGCTTTTGGACGAGGAAAGCATGGATGAGCAGATTAGGACTGATCAGCCTGGAAATACAGTGATGGAGAAAATTTAGGAGTTAAGGGAGGGCTGGAGAAGTGAGGCTCACATGGATGCACGGGGTGAACTGTGGCAAGGATACACCAGGAGAAAGCAGCTGGAGATGGGGCAGTACCCAGGGAATTTAATTCTCTTCCAGAGCTCAAGTGGAGTCTGAGGAGGTTTAAATTGGACAGCAGCTTCAGTGTTAGGCATCAAAAGGTGGAGAGGAAGATGAATGGTGCTGTGCAGTGTTAGGAATAACCCTCAATAGGAAACTTGGGTTAGAGCCCACCAGAACTTGGTCAAATTATTATTCCTCATCTCCTGTCCATTCTTTTAATCCAATATTATGGTAAGGGTGTATATAAATTAGTATATCTTAAAATATGGCTGGTTATGCCACGAGCAGATTTGGCAGCAGCTTGTCCCATCACTGGTGGTGGCAAGTCTTAACTTTAAGCTCAGGCATTGCTCCCTTGGAGCTTTTCCTGTTCCTGGAAACCACAGCTGATGAGGAGATGGTTCCCTTGGAGCTTTTCCTGTTCCTGGAAACCACAGCTGATGAGGAGATGGTTCCCTTGGAGCTTTTCCTGTTCCTGGAAACCACAGCTGATGGAAGGAGTTCATCTCCCTCTCACCTGCTGAATGCCTTTGGAAAGCCTCATTACCATGCAAATGGAGATTGCACACAGGCTAAGAAAAATGCATCTGTCAGGCTGCACATATTGGTAACAGCAAATGTGAGCATAACTGGGATTTATAGAGCAAAGGGATTTCACCTGGGGCTGCTTAGACTTGTCCTGCCACTGGAAACAGTAAGGGTTAATTGTGCTGCAGTAATTCTGACATCTTTCTGATGAACAATCCATCTCTAATTGGACCCAAAAAAAAACCCTGCCACAGTACTGGGAAACTTTTGACCTCGAAATGGGCAGAGGAGAATTTTGACAGAGAAATTGCAAAACTGACAAATGGGAAGGAGCAATGAATGCAGCTGTGAAAGGGGGAAATGATGATCTAACTCAGCCATCATTTTGCAATGGATCAAGTTGTCCTCTGACTTCCATTGCAGTGAGCCTGTGATGATGCAGGCGCTGAGATTAAAGGTTTGAAGGATGTTGCTGCTCTAACCTGCTGTGGGAAAGCAACTGGATGGAGATCCCAGGACATTGCTGACAGGGTGTGGAGTGTGATGATATGGGCAGCCAGCTGGAAGTCCAGAAAGGAGTGGCTTGGGCTGTGCAGTGGAATTTCTGCCTGGGAGAGTCAGGGCATCTCAAGATCCAGAGGAAACAACTGCACTAAGCTTATGATGTTGTGATTTTCTTCCTACATTTGGATAGCCCACCTCTAGGCACAATTAACCATGCCTGGGACAGAGTTCCTGAGGAAAGAAGCCATCCAGCTTTGCCAGAGATACCCAGTACAGAAGTCTATCCAGCTAAAAATATTTTTATATCTTTCTGAATATTTTAATATATTTATAGATATGGTGCTACACCAGCACTTCCACAGAGTGATATGCTCTCTGCAAACTCTGTAGAACACATCTTAGATTGGAGATTACAGGAAAATAATTTATTGATCTATTGCAATTGACATGTGCACAGTGCAAGGCATTTGGCAATGCACATATATTGTATTTACTGAGGTAATACTGGCAAGGAGTCAGGGACAATTAACTTTACAAAGGCCCTCAAGGGAAAAAGACAAAAGCAAGTTTATAATTTATACTAGAAATAACAGGCAAAGTCTGTGTGTGTTTAACCTGAGCTCCAGGATATACATTTCTTGGAAATGCATAAATATGCTCCCAGGTTTTGTATCTAAACATGTTTTCTTCAAACACACAACTTGATTTTCATGCTTTTCAGACTGTTTGTAAGTGGTTAGTGAAGAACATCTCTGCCTTGGATTGCAAGAGGTGTCTCTACTGCTGTGCTATGAATTTTCAGGGCTTTTACCTTCCCTGCAAAAGAATACCTAAGAGCAGGTGGTAGTGCAGTGACCAAAAATGTGTGTCTGCATTGGATAACATTGACATGGACCCTGCAGAGCTCACAGGAAAACCCTTCACTTAAGGCATGGGTACTTCCTTCAAGAATTACTTAGCATTTTTTAGTGGAAAATGGTTTTTGATTTCATCAGGCTTTCTTACTTGTGGTTTTTTAAAAAAATTTTTTAATGTCAATGAATGAATGTGTACTGAACACCAAACAGTTTTCATGTAGGTTTTTTTCCAATACTCCTTCTCTTCCCTTCTTCCTGCTGTGCTCAACATGCAGTAGAAAAAAGTTTTCTACCTAAAAATTTATTCAAAAAATATAATTCTCTGATCAATTCTATTTTTTTGTCTTCTATCTCTGTAAAGATCAGTGATGTATTTCTGTGTGAGCTATGTCACATACATATAAAGTGAAGAAAATGATGTGTCTGTGATTATTGTCCCCTGTTCCTGACCCTGGGCTCACTTGGTGCTGTTGAAACAAGGCAAGCAGGTCCTAATATTACTGATAACCAAATCTAGGAAATTGGGTTTGGTTTTTTTTTTCAGACATCCTAAACTCTTGTAGCATGTCTTAATAAGGGTTTATACAGTTGGTAGCAGCTTGGTGTTCTTGACATGAAAAGTCTTTGGCATATGCTTTGGCACATGCTACTCCATCCAAGCAATTTCTTATTGTCTGCTCTGTTTATTTTCTCAACATCCTTCATTCCAGCAGGACAGTTCAGCTGCATCCTCCAAAAATGAGAAGGGTAAAGGTAATATCCACTGCACCATAAAGCCAAAGCATTTAACTCCACAGCAATGCTCTTTCCTCTACTTTTCAATCAGAACTGAAGAAAGGCATGGTTAATTAATTAATTACTCCAAAAGATTCATCCCAAGGGAACATCTTTTCCTCTGCCACAGGAAATGTGGGTTTTATTAGTGATGTTCTTTTCCATGAAGTCTGTCTAGCTGAAAAATAGCAGCCCTAGATGTTTGAATATACCATCTAAACTAAGAATGGGTCAGTGGTCACTTTGGGGCTGCAATAACTGAAGAGCAAACCTGCACAGAGAATTTCAGCTTTTTTTGAGAAATGATGTCTGATAGCTTTGTGCTTTTCCAGTGACCCTTCATGGAAAGAAAGTACACTACTCATTTTGATGAAGGGCAGACATTTTTCTAAAGAACTCCTATGGCAAAAAAACTCTCAGGTTGCAGTTGCAGATACCCCAGAAGAAATCACTCACAGCTGCCTGAATTCCTTTGTTCTTATTGTTACTGAAGTCATCTACACTGATTTCTGCTAATTTTCCAACTAATCCAGCCTTTGCTAATCCTGCCCTCCAAAGCTCTTGGTGCTGTTCTCAGCCCAGAGCCATCCACATGTTTTATGAGTGCACCCACTGGGCCATATTTCTCTCTTTGCTTAAGAGAATGTCATGCAAGACAATGTCATACTCTTAATAAATTCAAGACATATCTCATCTGCTGCCTCCTCTTTATCCACTTGGCTGGTTGCTCTGACAAGGAATGAAATTAGAAATGGTTTGAGAAAGTAGGTTCTTGAATAATCTATGCAGGCTTTTTTTATCAGTTTATTCCCTAGATGACTACTAAAATATTGTTTAATAATTTTATCTTCTGCCTTTCTGGGTATTAGATTACTGCAATTTCCTTGGTTCTTCATTCTGTCATGAAAGATGAACTCCTCTGCTTGCTTTCCTCGATTCCTCAGGCACAGAGAATTTACAGAGATAACCTCTAAAGGTGTAGGGATCTTCTCACCTGACCTCAAAGTGCAGGAGGAAAAACTTCAGCTGTTCCTCAGGATGTCACAACTTCTCCAAATATTCTTTAACCAGGTCTCTTCCAATTTTGATTTGCAGTGCTATTTCTTTGGAAAATGTGCACTAAACACCTACATTGCCCTAAACAGGAATAATTCTCCTCCAACCTTTCAACTAGTACATTCAAAAAGGAGTTACCGGAAAACACTGGTCCCTCACTGCCAAAGGGGATGCAAATGATTTGAACACAAAAATGCCCAAAATCTGAGATGAGACGAAGTCACATTCCCTTTTTAAGCATTCCTTGGCTCCCTTAAAGACTTGATCAAGGAGATATATTGGAGACAGGAAAGAGATGCCAGAACTGCTCACAGATGTAGCTACAGAAACTGGGTTTGTGTGAGCCCAGCAGCCCGGCAGATAATGGCTCAGGAATTGCTTTTCTGCTTCCTTGCCAAACATGAGCCATGTCCAATATCTTAGAAGTGCTCGAGCTGGATTAGCAACACACACACACACATTTTCCTTACAAAGGTCTGGAGCATCACCTCTGCTTGATTTCTGCTCTGTGATTTCAGCCACGTCACACTAAATGCAGAGGGATGCACGCTGCTTGCAGGAGCAATTTAGTGAACTCCCACAGCTGTAATGGGAGCCCAGGCTTCTGCCACAGAATGGATTGTGAGATTTTTTTTAAAAAACAGCATGTGGGATAATTAGGTTTTTTTGCCTGCCAAATGCCTCTTAAGGCTTTTGTCTGTTTTCTCTCTCTTGCCAATTTTGGGCTGTGACAGCAAAGCTAAAAATCCAGAACATAAAACTTGCCATCGATTTCCTATACAACGGTTCCAAAGGAAAGGTCAGCAAGGAAAAAACAAACACATTGGACAAAAAAGCAGCTTCACTGATGTATTGCTGGTGGCACCCATGGAGCTGCCCCAACAGAAACAGACCTTTTATATCAACTGATAGGAGACAAAGGTCCTGGATGGGATGGTCCCTGCAGCCCATCACCTCTTCCTCAGGGATGAGGATGAGGTGTGCTGGTCCTAAATTGCAGCTGCACAACCAGCCCAGCCATGCCCCTCCACTGGATAAGGGAGAACATGACTGTGGGAAAATAATCTTTATAGAAAAAGGGAAATAATAGATAGCATTACAGTAAGGAGACAAAATAATAATGGGTAATGCATAAAAGGCAAACAAAGTTCTTGTGATCTGAACATCAGGAAAGGAGCAATTTCAGCACCAATAAAGTTGTCATCATGAAAACATTTTATAGGAAGGGCAAAAAAAGGCTTGGATAGAAAGGTATTTATGAAATTGGATGCAGCGCGTTCTGCATCCATCCATTAAATTCAGATGGGTTTGTCACGGTTTTTGTGCTTTAAATCTTTGTGGTAAATAATTTAGGCATTGTTTCATATTGTCTGCAAGTTAGAATAGGTTTCAAATTGGAGCCCAGTACAAAGCTGTTTAATAGAAATTTTTGTGATGAAAAATTCTTCTGGTACTGACAACATCATTTACATGAGAAATAAAGAAGGCATTTATGAGAAGCTGCTGTGTGGTTTTGATAATAATGGTAACAATTATCTTGCAGCCTTTCCCCACCCTCACATTGCTACACGTTAACTAATTAACTAAATAATTAATCCCTCTTCCTGCCAAGGAGAGAAGCTCTGCATGCGCAGCTGAAGGAACCATGGCACTGCAGGGGGGGTGAGAATGTTCTTACTCTCATGGACCACTCATCACTAACCTAGAGTTTCCTCTCCTCTCATATATTATCTTAAGGTAGCTGTTTGATTGTTTGTGATGTTTTCATTTGCTTTGTTTTGCAGGCTAAACGTGAAAGCTGGGAGTACTGGGGAAGTCAGGCTGAAAAGTGACATTCCTGGTTCAGAGTTACTTGCCACCCAAACCATGTCACCCTCTCCTCCCAATTCTGATGAAATGGTTCTTAGAGAAGACAGGAAATTGTCTTGGATACTTCTCCACAAGGCTGGAGGTGGATTCAAATACTGCATCAGGACACCACGTTTTGATTCTAGACCTGTCATTTTGCATGAAGCCCAGCCCATGGTGATATTCTAGAACTAAAAGTTTGTTCTTCTCACCATCTCCATGCAAAGGCAGGATAAATATTCCTTGGGGGATTTTTGATAGCAGAAGAAATCAAACAAATCCAGCATTTTATAAGGTACATACATTTACAAGCCAGATAACTCCACACATGTGGGAATTACAGGTTATTTGCTCATAGACCTTTAAAATCTGCAGAGCAGGACCCCAATATGTTTCCTCTTAGAACCCAAATCTTGACTCCTTCTTTACAACCACAAAGGCCTCACTTGAGTGCTGGGATAACTGTTTTTGCTGATTGGAAAAATTTTGTGTTCATATTTGAGACAAAGCAACTGAATGCCCTTTTTTGCATTTTGGAGTTGACTGGGCTTTCCTGGAAACTCTTAGGTTTTATCACCCACTTCAGATTTGAACTGCTTTCTGTGCTTTCACACAAAATAACTGTGCAGCCATAATTCCATTACTCTGCACCCCCTCTGCCAAGGGTTTGGGATGTACCCAGATGCCCTAACACAGCACAGCACTGCTCTTTGATCTGCCAAAGATCTGAGTCTGCAACAGCAGAGAATTACACTCAGCTCTCTCAAATCCCAGCACTTCACCTATTATTTCAAGAAAGTTGTCCCTGGAGGTATCAAATAACCACAAAGTGCTGCTGCAGCAGAGCTAAATATTTACTAATAATGTTAAACTAACACACTGGGTTTTCTTTTTTGCAAGGCAACATTGGCACAGAGCTCTGCTGTGAGCTATAAGTACGTCTCAAGATCTCATAAAAGTAAAGCTGGAGAATTTCTGGTGCCAGAGCTGCCATCAGCTGCTGTGGATGGCCAGAGCCTGTTGATGCCAATGGGGACATAATGCTTAACCCACTGAGAATTTGCCTCCTCTTCCCTGGTGTTTCTAAAAACCTTTTTGGAGCTCCCCAGATGCTCCAGTTGGATCTCTCAGGTTGAGGAGGAAAAAGGGTTTTTAGTAGCTCCTAAAGGTAGATCCAGTTTGTAGAAAATGCCAAACTAGAAATTTGTGTGCGTGGCTCAGTTGATGTTGGCACCTGGACGGGTACAAATTGATGAGGATTTCCCCTGCTGACCATCCAGCTGCTCTCCACAGGAAACAAATCCATTTCTTGGGAGAGGACAGAGATTTTCACTTGTTATTTGTGAAGGAAGGCAAAATTTTTGGGGTCTTTTTTCACACCTTTCTTCACAAGTTTGCCCTGCTCTGAGCAGCACTGCCAGTCATTTGAGGAGAGGAATAAAACAGAGTGGGTGAAGGTTTGTGGGATCTCCAATGGAGAGGGATCAGCACTTGCTGAGAGAAGCCAGAGGGAGAACACACATTTTGTTTGCTGCAAAGGCTGCAAGGTGGGAAGGAATATCTCCTTTCTTGCAGAAAAGAAAAGGGCTCCTTTGTGAACCTCTTCTGAGTCTTTCCTAATGCTGTCTGCTCTTGCTAGGTTGAGGAGTCCCAGGATGGAAAAGCTGGCAGGAAAGGAGCTTCACTCATCTCAGGATACCCAGAAAAATTCCCAGTGATGCTGTTGGTGTTCCAAGTAATATTGAACCCCTCAGCATAAAGCAATGCAGAAGAAAGAGAATGCAGCATTGAGGGGATAAATAACAAGAGAATGCAAATAAGGTTTAACGACAGCCACCATGGTTTTATGGAAAATAGTTCTTGTCATAGAAATGCTGTTTTCTCCTTCATATGGGCTTCTGAGCAAAGCAGAACCAAGGAGCCACATGGACAAAAAAGTAGACTCTAAGCTGAATTGGAACATCTTAGAGGAATGTGGTGTTGGATGCCATAAAATAGGAGCTTAGAGGATCAGTCTGATGCTCAAAACACTTTTATATTCTCACTAAAGGGTTTAAAGCAAATATGAAATCATGCTAAATAATGTTTGCCATATTGTTGTATTTTCTCCTCTCTATCCACCCACCTATATTCATGGTGTTTGACAGAAGTCAGCATTTTTGTATCTTTCATATTAAAGCAGCTTGGGACACAACACTGGGAAAATGTTAAAGGAGGGGAAATGATTTGCACAACAGCAGCTGCTGACAGACACAGAAGTGTTTCCTTGGGAAAACTGGGCAAAAGTCTGCCCTCATGCATTCTGTGCTATGTTCTTGAGATACACAGTAAAATAAAGGGAGCTTTTTGGTCTGATTGGTTTTTTTAGCCATGTTAATGAGATCCTGCCAGTAGTAAGTAAAGAAATTAAGAATAATTAAACTGGTGATAAACCCTGTGTAGTTTGACATGATTGCAGCAGCAGCTTTGAAAGGTTTGCCTGCTTGCATTAGGATTTTAAAGTGGAGCCAAGTTACAGACAGGAAGGCAATGGGGGACCATGATCAACACGCCCCAGCAGGGATCAGGAGGGAGCTGGTCATGGATACAGACTCCCACAATAAGGTGACAGATCTGTGGAGCATTTCAGGGGGTGCTCCAAGGCTACCTTCTCTTCTTGAACACCTCCTGGCTACTCCTCCTGCCCCAGGTTTGTGCTCCAGGTGCTGCCAAAGCCCTTCCAGCCCTTCCCAGCCTCACCTCCTGCTGCAGCGTGTCTGGGAGCTGTGCCTGCCAGGAGCTGTGTGTCAGAGCTCCTCAGACAGAGATGCCTTTGCAGACCCATCTCTCTCTCATTACAGCTGCCAGCTGAGTAAATGAAAATTGCAAAGGCATTCAGATGCAGACTGCTGCAGCCAAGTGTTTCATGGATTTACTTAGACCTTCCAGTAAGTTACTGCCTGCAACGCTGCCAGAGAGGCAGGGAAGTGATGGTAAAAAAATAAAATAAATTCAATTTTCATCCAAGATGATTTTTCTTAGTGCCTACAGTTGCCTATACACTTTCCAAAGGCAGGGCACACTGCAGGTGTTGTCATTTCCTTTGAGAACTGTTGGAAGTTTCCACACAGTTCACTTGCTACTTTGCTTCTTGAAGATAAGGAAATGCTTCAAATCAAAAGTGGGAGTTTTAAAGACAAGCTGTATAAAAATTAAATCCCCGTTTCTCTTCTTGCCCAGCTTTGGTACATTGACCATGGCATTTAGCCTGGTGTGCTGCTAAAGAGACATTTCTCACAGTACATTTCTCAGTCATCTTGAGGGCAGAAAGCAAATACTTGTGCTGTCTGAGGCATTCTACATCCTTAAATTCCATCACTCATCAAACATTTTTCCAAACAGCAGAAAGGCTATTTGCAAAAACAGCTTTTTTGCAAAGTAGCCAGCAAAAACACCAGTGGCAAGTCTTGTTTTTCAACAAGGCTGTAGGAGGCCTTGCAAATTCTGCCCTGACTGACACTCACTGTGAAGGGTGGGACTGTGACAGGGAGGGTCACCTTCCAGGAGATGGACATGACTTATATTAAACAGGAGATTCTGGTGTGCCCTGTGCAAGGCAAGATGGATGGCCTGGGGAGGGGCTTGGAGAATTTCCACAGTGGACCCTTCTTTGCTGCTCCTGCAGCCCCAGCTGCAGATCCCACCCCTTCCTCCAACTCCTCTTCAAGCAGAGAAAGCAAAACTTCTCCAGCTGCTCTTTCTCTCAGTGTGGAGGCTGAGCCTGTTTTCACAGCAGCTGTTCCAGATGTTTGCACCTACTCCAGTAGATGTGTCAGTCCTGGAGCAGGGAAAGGCAAGAACAGGACTCCTATGGGATACTTGTCCCATGAGTCAGGGTTCTGGGGAGCAAGGAGGAAAGGTGTTAGCTTCTTCTGGGAGTGCATGTGAGGGTGGACATGCCAGTGGCCACCTGGGATTGCTGCCCTGAGGTGCTTGGTGCTGGAAAGGTAGAATGACACCTCAGGAAAAGGCAGGGGAACGGAGTGAAGTGTAGCAGTTGAAATGAGGGATGTGGGACTCCAGGGGCTCTCCAAAATGCAGTTTATTCCATCCAAGAGGTTACAGCAGCCCAGGGTGGTGGGTGACAGAGCCTGTGCCTACAGCTGTCAGCTCCAGCTGCAGGCAGGCCTGCAGACCCTGAGTTTAGGTTACAATGCATTATAGACTTTCCTTTGCTGAGCATCTTAATACAGTAGAACCTGTCGCGGACATCTTTCATGAAAAATCCTTTCTTAGGATTTTTCCTTGTGACAAGCTGCAGTTCAGTAACCAAAGTAAACAATGGTTATCTGCTGCTGTGGAATGCAACAGGTAGAGCCGTGATTGGTCTCCTGTGGGTGTTTGGATTTCTTGACCACTCATGCAGAGCTGGCTCTTGCTCTGTCTGAGACACAGATCTTTGTTATTCATTCTTGTCTATTCTTAGCTTAGCTAGCTTCTCAAGAAACCTTTTCCTTTCTATTGCTTTTTAGTATAGTCCTAATGTAACATATATCATAAAATAATAAATCAAGCCTTCTGATCATGGAGTCAACATCCTCGTCTCTTCTTCATCCCGAAAACCCTTGTGACCGCAGTCACAAGAACCAATCTATACCTTAACTTTTATCTATAGCCTATCATAACTACTAAAATTACCATATTCATGTTACTGTTTTCCAATCACTAAAAGTTAGCACATTACAGTTTAAGCTGGAAGTTATTTTTCAGTTTTCTTGCAGTGGAAAATTCTGAGAACTTTTTTCTACTTGCAACATTTGCTGACTTGTTTGCCTGTGCTCTCTTTCTGCTTGGTGAAAACATTTTCTTGTTTGAGGTGGGTTTATCCTTTGCTCTAAGCCATAAAACCCCCTTCTAACTAACATACCTTTTGCTTCTTTGGTTATCCAGTAAGACTGGCTCTGCAATTCTTTTTTTCTATATCAAAACTTGCTTCTATCTCTATTCTTTCATCAGACTCTACATTTAAAAATATTTCTGCCAAGCAGACACATCTGTGAGACTTTCTTGTCAAACTTTCATCCTTCCCAACAGTAAAGGAGATCAAAGTTACAAGCCCTTGACGAAGCCATCTTTGTCCAGAATTTGTTCCAGCAGCTGTTCCCAGCAGTGGTTGGGCTGCAAAGGGCCTTATGTCAGCTGTCAACATTGCTGCACTGCTCTCTTTGCCTTTTGTGAGATCTGAGTGCAGCAGGAAGGAGAGAAGAGCCTGTGGTTTATTTGTCCCACACTTGCCAGCCCCATGGCTGCAGCCCTCCCTGAGCAACAAGATGAGCAGTTTCAGGTCACTGAAATCACAAGCATCTGCTCTGACTAATGGCATAATGCTTTGGCCCTTCTGGCTGTGCCTTTGCTCGAGCTTGCAACACTTTTTGTATTCAGTCTGTCACCATTCCTATCATTTGCAGCATCTCTCAGAGGAAATGATGCTGAGACATTCCCCTCCCCAGCCTGTGGGCTGGAGCATGCTCAGCCTGCAGAGCCAGAGCCCTTGGGCACCCCGGGGCACCCCTGGGGACCCAGGACTGGACTGACAAGCACAGCAGGGATGCAGAGAGAACTCTGAGTCCTGCTGCTCCCCCTCCCTCACTGTGCTTTGCTTGCAGCTCAGCTCAGCTCTGCAGATTCCCACGTGCTGGGCTGGCATTTCACACTCAGATTCCCTCAGCAGCAGAGGTGCACCAGCAGCATGCCCAGGATGGAGAGCTGGGTGTGTCTCCAGTTCTGCCATCCCATCCCACACCAGTTCTGCTATCCCATCCAACACCAGTTCTGCCATCCCATCCCATACCCGTTCTGCCATCCCATCCCACACCAGTTCTGCTATCCCATCCCATCCCATCCCATCCCATCCCATCCCATCCCATCCCATCCCAGTTCTGCTATCCCATACCATTTCTGCCATCCCATACCATTTCTGCCATCCACCCCACAACAGTTCTCCTATCCCATCCCACACCACTTCTGCCATCCCATCCCATCCCATCCCATCCCATCCCATCCCATCCCATCCCATCCCATCCCATCCCATCCCATCCCATCCCATCCCTTCCCATCCCATCCCATCCCTTCCCATCCCACACCATTTCTACCATCCATCTCACACCATTTCTGTTATCCCATCTCACACCATTTCTGTTATCCCATCCCACACCAGTTCTGCCATCCCATCCCACACCATTTCTGTTATCCCATCCCACACCAGTTCTGCCATCCCATCTCACATAATTTCTGTTATCCCATCCCACACCAGTTCTGTTATCCCATCCCACACCAGTTCTGCCATCCCATCCCACACCATTTGCTGTGGCAGTATGAGGAGCAGGCCAGGCATGGCACAGACTTTGAGTCCTGCCCTGGTGAGTGTACATGACAAAACCCAATGTTGACTCAGCTCCCTTTAAATGCCTTTTATGTGAGGCACAATCTCCACCCAGTGTGGAGGCTTGGCTGCTGAGGAACCTTTCTGAAACCTTGCTGGGGAGCTGGATTCCTCAGCTGGACCACTTGGCAAAGACCAGATTAGTATTTCCCCATCTCCCCAAGAGGCAAAAAAAATAGAAACTGTGGGGCATTCACATCTCTGTCTCCCTGTTGTGCCTCTTGAAAGGACTTAAAGAGAGCTGCCTCTCTGAAAACACTGCCAAAGCCACAGAAGGAACTTGCCATAAGATAAGCCACCTCAGAGGCACCTTGAGCTAAGTACAGATGGCAGAAATTCACAGCAGGAAGGTGCTAATTCCAGGCCTAGCTGAGCTGGGCTCTGGTGAGCACATCCTGGCTCATGCATCCAGACAAAAGCTACCATTGTGTCAAACTGTGGGAAAGGAGGCACACTGCTGATGCACATGCCACCTCAAGGTTTTGGGAACATTTGTGACCACCTTGTGGATATCCTGAACTAAGGCTGTAAAAAGGGGGCACTTCCAGAAAGGCTCCAGGATCCCCATATCCCCATCCATCTTATCCATATTTTCTTTTTCTTTCTTTCTTTCTTTTCTTTCTTTTCTTTCTTTTCTTTCTTGTCTTTCTTTTCTTTCTTTTCTTTCCTTTTCTCTCCCTCTCATTTTCCCTCTCTTTTCTACCTCTCTAACTCACATTTAGTGCCAAATAAAATCCATGCAACTGAGTTTGGCCCATGGTCTGATTTACACCTGAATTTGGGCAGAGGCATCTTCCATGGATCCCAACAGCCTCACAGCTGGGCTGCTCTGCACCTGGGCACTGTTGTTCACCCAGTGCAGCATTACTTTGGAAAAAGAGGCCTCTTTCTCAGGTTGTTTTTGCAGATTAATCTTGCAGTAGCAAACACCAGGCCAAGCCAAGCCTACTTCCCCCTAGATTTACGTCTCAAATCAGATTTGTGTACTAGAAAACTTCAAGTGTTTTTTGCTGTAGCTGCACTATAAAGTGTCCCTCCTACTTGCCTCATTTCCCAAATGAATTTTTTATTTATTTACTTAGGATTTCAAGACTTGTACAGCCATCTCAGGCACTTTGCTCTGCATGGTTTCCCATTTGCACAAAGCTCAGGAGGAGCACAGTGACCTCAGAGATATCTGCTGCTCTGTTGCTTGGGCTGCAAAGTGGTGGGGAGTAGAGACTCACTTAAATCGTGGCAATCCAATAAAATATTCTTCTTTTATCAGGAAAGCAGGCTGAAAGGAGGTGTTATAAATTGGGTCTTTTAGCCACCCAACTGAGATATCCTGAGGAAACCTGATTTATAAGAAAAGCTGAAAATTTGATGCCTGAAAATCAGAACCTTTAAAGCACATGAAAATTCAAAACCCCAAGACTGTTATGTGGATCATGAAACATTCTGGAAATTCTCAGCTGAGGACCTTCTTCATAGGACCTCCTGCAGGAGCTGGGGCAGCCCTTGGCATTCTGCAGAAGGCTGAGGAGCAAAGGATAGTTTCAAACACAAGAGCCTGATGGATTTCTCTACTGGCAGCAGTGAGAAATACTGTTTAAACTAATAGCCCACCTAGTTTCTTGTCATGCAAGTTCCGTCTAACTTATTAATTGTGATTTTATTCGTTTGCTGCATGACTCTGGCTGGTCACTAGATGTCACTAATAAAGAATAAGAAAGAAGAACCTCGGGGGAACTTTTTGGGGAGGCAAAATTTAATGGACCTGAGAGTGCCTCAGCCCAAACTTCTGTTAACAAAAGGGTGACACTCAAGCATCAGGATGGTTTGAGCAATTGCCACTGAAGGATTTGCAAAATGCCACACTTCTCACTTATCCATTTTTTTTTTTCAGCACATGGAAACCTTCCTACCATGTTTCCCACTACTGGAAGTAAAAGAGTGGACTTGAGCAGGCCAGTGTAAAATGCTGCCACATCAGCAGTCCTACAGCTTATGGGGTCTCCTGAGGAGCAAGGAGCCATCACATCTGAGACTTTGGCATGGATTTACTCAGGCATGGCCAGCATTAGTAAACTTTTGATCTGGCTTGTTTAAGATATGTTAAAAAGTCTTTATTACATTCTATGGTGCATCTTCTGACACAGTTTTGCTTTTGGAAAGCAAAACTGCTCCTCCCATTGCTTTTGGAGGAGCAACCAGCACACATCACACACTTCAAGGACTTTGAGGAGCTTGCTGTTTGTTAGCATAAGCCCGTGGCTCAGTGGGGATTTAATCCAATAAGCACAACTACCATCACACCATTAGTCTGATGAATAGACACAGCCAGAGCCTTAGATGTGTTCAGCTCAGGAGTGAATCCATCAGGGAGTGAAGGTCATCCAGCTCCCCTCATCCACAAGTTAATTGCATCCAGCTCTCCTGGATGTTCAAGGCACTTTTAAGTTGCATTTCTTCTGGGTTGTGTCTTCACTGGGCATTTCTAAGAGAGTGGTGCCAGAAAGACAGACAACACAGGAATTAACTTTCTCTGGGAGGTAACTTGTCAAGAGCAGCCTTAGGTCAGACAGCCTTGGGTTATTTCCAGGACTCCCTGAAGCAGCTCAGGCCTGCTCAGTTCCAGCCTGGAGTCTCAGTCCTGCATGCCCAGTGAGTTTGGCTGTTTATGGGGACACGAGGATGGGCTGGACAAGCCTGTCCTTCACCTCGACCTGCTCAGCAGTGTGCAAGATGTTGGAGAGCCCTGTAGCAAGCGTGAAGGAGAGGACATTCTCCCAGTCTCTCTCTCTTGGGACAGCAAGAAGAACTCAAGTGATGCCATCAGCACAGGGAGGGACAAAAGAAATGGCAATAAGATGCTGAGAGAGAAGCTGGGACATTTAATTTGGAGCTGAGTACCTTTGTTTTCTGACATTCTACAGCAGCTCTGCTTCATCTGTTGACCTGCAAGGAAACCTCAGCAGCCCCCAGACAGGGCCATCAGCAACCACCATTTCCTTGCTCATTTTGTGCCTAATTTTGTCAGCTTCTTTGTTTCTTGGCAGAAATGCCTGCCAGATACCAGCAGTTTTAGTCAGTGATAAAATCCCAACATTTCAAAAGTAATTTTTGTTTTAAATCAAATTTCAAAATAAAATGCTTTTCCCTATCCCTCCTCCAGAAATGACTAATGAGAATAATCAAATTAAATGGTCTTGAAAACATAGACTATTTTGTTTCAACAATATCTAAATGTTCCATTTCCATAAGGTACACACATTGTTACTCTATAATAGCAAAACATTATACCAGCAAATATTAATAAAACAACTGAAATATAATATTAAAAATAGTGTTTGATATTATCCTAAAAGTTCAAGTGAAATCAATGGAAATGAGTGAATTGAAATAGGAATTTATTTACTTCACCAGGATGAGACCATTGGGTATCAACAGAAACTTACCAAGAGCTTCTTCCAGGGCTTTCCTTGTTCCATAACCTCCATTGAGGAGAATAATATTGAATTTCAGTAATTATGAAGTTATTGAAGAGAAAAAAACCCCATGAATCCAAAACATAAAAAGATACTCACTAGTCTTCTCAATAATCTGTGGGCCAGTGAGGGGCTGGCAAGCAATGCATCACTCTTCCTACCCAGAATGAATTGTTTCTGTCACCAGCAAAATAAATGCAATCAAGCTCTTGACTTGAATCATAAATCCTGTGTAAGTCACAGTTAGCAGTAAAGTGAACTGAAGCAGATGAAAGAGTCTGACAACAGGCTGGTGCAGCAAACAGTCTCCAATAAGGAAGGGGAATGTAAATATTTTATTTTGATATCTGGAATATTTTATTTTGATATCTTCTAGTTTTCAGAAGTTCACGTAGTAGGAATGTAGAGAGTTGTTGCACGTCAATATGATAGATCCTATCACCCTGGGCTTTTCCCATAAAAGCAGAGTGCCTGACCAGGTGATTATCAGGGTGTTTAGGTCCTAGGGGCCTGTTAGGCTCAATCTGCTGAGAAATTGGTTTCAGGGTTTTTTTTAGTGCTGAGTAGACAGAGGAAGCCAATGGATATGATTTTTTTGGATTTCAGTAATGCTTTCCATACTGTCTCTCACAGGATCCTTCTGGACAAAATGTCCATCCCCCAGATGAATAAACACATCCTGTGATGGGTGTCAGAGGAGGTTTAGGTTGGATATCAGGAAAAGGATTTTCACCCAGAGGGTGCCTGGGCACTGAACAGGCTCCCCAGGGCAGTGCTCACAGCACCAAGCCATGAAGTTATTCATATTTGGACAGCACTCTCAGGTACATGGGGTGACCCTTGGGCATGGTCCTGTGCAGGGCCAGGATTTGGGGTCTCTGTTCCTTGGGGGTCCCTTCCGTGGCTCTGTGACAAGGCCTTGCAAAAAGCCCTCCACATGGGGAAACTCTGCAGAGTGAGGATCCTTCTGTACAGGAAGCAGCTCACCCAACTTCATATAGCAGCTCACCTAACACTGATCTATTTGTCCCTTTTCCTGAGGACTGGGTCTGAGGAGATGTGACCAGGGACCTTGTCCTACAAGGCTGTGCAGAGGAGCTTCAGTGTGCTAAAGGATCCCCTCCACAGCAGCAGCAGCAGCCAGCCTGCAATGCCATCCTCCAGCTGGAAGCTCTGTGTCTCTGTCAAATTGCATTGCTGAAAATGGTGTTTGCAATGGGCCAAAAGGATGGGAAACCCTGGGTCACAGCACGAGGAGTTGGGAAAGAGAGACAGACAGAGAGACAGACACACATCCACTGAAAAACTTGGGCAAGGCTTCCTCTGCTGGGGAGGGAGGCAGAAGGGTGGACCTTCCCCACCTGTGCCTGCTATGGGTGTGTGTGCACTGACACTGAGCCTGCTCCTCAGGGCTTGGCAGGGGCAGCCCCCGCGCTTTGGTGCTGCAAAAACGGGCAGGGTACCAAACAATTGTTACAAGAAATGACACAGCCATGGAGTATGGGCAGGCAAGGCCTTCCCTGAAGGTTAATCACCCAGAGATCACCAGCACAAGAGCTGAGATGGCAAACACCAGGCAGATATGTTGGTTAACACAACCTAAGCATTGACCCAAAGGCTGCCATTTCACAAGGAATTTTTGCATTAAACATCTTAGGCCCAGCCCTTGGAAGGAGGTGGCACAGCTGAGGCTTTCTGTGCTGATCATGTATTCAGATTTTATCACCATGTACTGGAAGGCTCTTGATTCACTTGATTTGTGACAAGTTCAAACATTTTCTAGTCTAACTGCTCTCAGCAGAGACAATGATGAAATCATCCCTGTGTTTAGCTCTGCCCAAGATCAGTTAAGGTTCCCATGTTTAGTATTTTAAGATGTATTGAGACCAAACTCCTTCACAGACAGAGAGCAGAACTTCATCAGCAAACCAGACAGCATAATTAGAGGAAATACAAGCAATCTTCTTCACCTCAGCTTTACCAAACAACTCAAAATGAAAAACATTGCATTATTCCTCAAATGAGCTGGGGAGAGAGCTGATTAAAAAGTGTGGGACAGAACATATTTCTCCTTGAAGAGAGTATTTCATCTTAATAGGCTAATTCTGAATGCAGTAATATAAAAGAAAGTTTCTTTTTTGAAATGAGGCTGAAAGAAAAAAAAAAAAGTTCAAATGTTCCTTTCTAAACTTGTTATCTCTGAGATCTCCTGGGGCATGGCTGCAAGCCCACAGCATAGGAGATGGTGCTTTTTTATTTGAAAGGAAGGAGGTGGACATTCATAAACTCATCAGTCTAGTTGTGATGCCCAGAATGACACTGACATCCACTCATTTCTTTCCCAAGTCCTTAAGGAAGACTAATTAGAGGGTTAAAAGCAGTCGACTCACATTTATCACAGAACAATGGCAGTGCCAGTGATGGCATTTGTTTTCCTGGGTACCTGCCTGAAGGGGAAGGGGAAAGTGGTGGATATCAGTCAGTGTATCAGCTAACATGAGTGAGGTCTTCTCATTCTGCCTCCAGCAAAGCAAGTTAATACACAGCGTGGGTGAAGTCCCCAGGAGGTGCAAACAACACCTGATTCGAATAAATAGATTTATTAAATACAGAAATGTTTAACTGGCATGTCCCAGATAAAGTCTGAGAGGTTTGGGTGACTCTGAGGGACAGGATTTGGTCGGACTAGCCTGGGTGAAGTAGGAAAATGGTCTGCAGCCTCTCAGGTGGCATTGGCTAAAGACACACAGGGCAGGAGAATCCAGCAGTCTGAGATGAGGGCATGGATTATGACACTGAGAAGAAGCAAGATGCAAAGGACAGACACTCTTGGGGATGCAGGATGCTCCAGCAAAAAGGCAGAGCTGCTTTGGAGCAGTGAAAATGGGAGTGCAGCTTGACAGACAGTGCTTTTGCTCTGGTCACCTCAGGGATGGGAGGGTCTTGCATCAAGTGTCCTGCCTGATGGTGAAGGTGTGGTCCAAGAACGATGCAGGGGCACTGCCAAAATGCCAGTGCAGAGAAAGGAGCAAGAGCAAGACAGAGGGGCCATCTGTAACACAGAGTCTGAGAGGAAAGAACTGGTTATCTGAGAAAATAAGAGACTGAGCAGAGACTTCCAATTATTTTTTAGTAGGTAAAAGGTGATAGGGAAGAGATAAGAGGCTAATTGCTCTCTTTGTTGGGCCTAGGAGAGGCAGAATGGAAAAACCAGCAGGAGCTTCTAATTTTCACAAGAACTTCTTGTACTTTCTCTCATCTTAACCAGCTGACCTCAAAGAGGGGTGCTGATCCCAGCAGAGTGGGTTACCCTTATTAATCTGCAGCAATGGAGTTCTGGTTCCTGCCCAGCTCACATTCCTGTCGGGATGCTGTCAGAGCTGAGTGTGTTTCAGGGTGCCAGATTACCTGGAGGTGACAAGTGTGGCCTGTAAAGGTGGGCACCAGCCCTCTCCTGAGCCAGGGAGCTGCTGCCATGTCTGAGGGTGCCAAGGACACCTCAGAGGTTCTCAGTCTTTGTGGAACTCTGTGTTTGCTGTTGCAAGAAGTGGTGGAACAGCCTTGAAGAGGAGCTGCCTGCGCAGCTCCCAGAGTGGGCACTCTTCTCTCAATGCCAGAGGCAGATACATCTCCCTGTGCAACGCTGTGGGGAGCCTTAATTTGAACTGTGTAACTCTGGGGAACCCTAATTTGTCCTTGGTGCTTGAGAAAGGGAATGATCTGAACAGGCACCGTCTTTGGTTGGCATTTCTCGGTATAACACCAATTGGTTTTCAATTAGAGGATTTATTCCAACCTCCATGGCATGCTTTGGTGGGAACAGGGCTTTGATTGTCATTTCCTAATGCATCCATGCTAACTCATCTGTGTGGAGCTCAGATCCACCATGATTCAGACAAGCTGACAATTCCCCACAGTCAAAGGCAAATTTTCCAAGATCCATAACTGTGAGAGGTATTTTTAACACAGAACATTGCATCAATTCCAGGTATTCAGAAGCATATCAGATTCTCTTGTCTGACACATTTCCCTTTGAGATGAGCATCTAATGAATTGTCCACAGCTTCAATCCTCCCTCAAATTGCCTGCTTTTTTTGAGAGGCATAATGAATACAAATTGCATTATAGCTCTGAGGCCTCTAACCAGTCACTTAACTAACACATGGTGGCAGTCCAGGTAGAGCCTGCCAGTCCTGTTCTGCAGGATGAAATAAAGAAATGATAAAGTGAGGAAAAAAACCCCAAAAGTGGGAAGAAGAAGACAATTCACTGTTGTTGGAAGGTTACTTTGAATTGCAGCAGGACCACTGGTGCACCAGGACAGTGGAAGAAAGGGAGAGTTTCTGGCTTCCAGCTGGAGTTCAACACCTGAGAGCTTTTTCCATTTCAAAAGATGCTTTTTGGGTGGGGAGACAAAAAGGGGACACCAAGAAATCCTGCTTCTGCTGCCTTCTCACAGAGCATGTGGCTGCACTGTGGAGCTCTGTGCCACTGTCAGTTGTGGGACTGAAAACATCAGGGCATTACAGAGAGAAAGTTCTCCTTTAGAAAGCTGTTAATTAGAAAGTTGACAATTTGAGCATTTGCCTTAAGATTGTAATCCATATTACAAGAAGAAAGGTTGGTGTGCTCACATTAGACACTGCTTCTTTTCAGCTAAAATTACTATTTCCCTTCAAGTTAAAACACTTTATTTTCTGCCAGACATAATGTGTGATGTACAGCCCTGTGAATTAATAAAGAACTGCCTCCCTTCAGCTTAGCTTTTCCTGCTGAGTCTGATAATGAAATTTAGTCTTCTTTTATATACTCAATTAAAGTAAGTTAAGAACTGAGAGTGTGACTTCATTTATTCTTTGGACAGCATGGATTTTCTTTGGGCTACATCAGTGGTGAAGTGCACAACCCTTTTTCACCCTGATCTTTTGAACCTCTCTTGTTTTCTGAGAATAGGGAAGAGAAATGGATCGACACAAGCCAAAGCTTGCTGGAAACTGCAAGGACCTTCCCACAGGAGTCAGCATGTTTAATTCCACTCTTTTCATAGCAGATTTTCTGCAAGAGCTGAGTTGCCCTGCAGGGCCCTGAGTTACAAAAGAGCTGAGCAGGTGGGACACCACCTGGGAAAGTCTGCTGGTAAACGTGGAGCAGAGGCAGCAGGAAGCAGAGGCCTCTGGAGGGGCTGAGAGGAGATTTTCCTGAGATTCCCTTTCAGGGATCCCAGCTGTTTTCCTGCTGCCAGGTTGCAGTGGCCCCAAGAGATGCCCTGCAGACTTATTTTGGAGGAGGAGTCCAGCACAGATTTGTCTACCCTCAGCTCTGCCGAAAGAGTGCAGCTGCAATCGTACTTTATTAATTACCTCGTCTCACACCAAGGTCTACCTTTATCTTCTGGCTTTACTTATTGCTCATGCCTAGTCCAAAGTTCAGGGTAAAAGTCCAAAACTGTTGGATGTTGAGGGTGACTGACACAAAACTCCTTTTCTGTTCTTCACCACTGCAGTGATGATGTGGTCCTGACCTTCTCCAGGCTGATTTATTCCCCAGCTCCAAGTAGGTGCAAGGCCCTGAGACACAGGAGTTATGGTGCACCTTCCTCCAGGGCAGGGTCAGTCCATCACCTGCGCATCCCAGAGCAATGACAACACCCTGGTTCACTCCTCACCACGGCTGTACTGAGCAAGGCTGAAAAACTCATCAGCCTGAAGATTTGTTGCTAATTGCCTGCTTGGAGGATATGTATTTCATTGCTTGTCCAGGCTCCCCTCCAGTTTTTTTTCCTCTGCCCTTCTCTAGGATCCTTTACTCCTATCCATTTCCACACCTCTCCCTGCTCTCTGGTTGCCCTTTTTCCCCCTTTCCCAGCCCCCTCTGAGGGCAGTGACCTGGTGGCACCTGACCTATGCCTGTGGTTTAGGATGTGACCTGTCTCATGCAGGTCACCACTCCTCTCCCAGCAGAAGGAAAAGCACATTTATCAGCACTGCCCTGCTTGCAGACACCAAGTTTGGACCCACCTGTTCCCGCTCCGGGTGCAGCAGCTCTTGGGACCAATTTGTGCAGAACTGCACATGGAAGGGGCTGCTTTCCCTGACTTTTGGGGGCTACTAACCACCCATCTCTGCAGGAGTCCAGCCCAACACTGTAATTATCAAAGTTATCAATAATTAGAGAGTATTCCAGAAGATAGAAAACCACACATACTGTTGCTGTGAAATTCACCTTCTGTGGAAAAAGCTGGACTGTTTTGAGGAAGGAGGCAGTTATCTGTTTTTAATCATGGATTTCTTTGTCTGCAGCAGCATCTTGGATCTCTCCTGGCCCGTGAAAATTCCCAAACCAGTTAATTTAAGGAAAAAAAACCAAAAAAAACCAACCCAAGCTGAAAACCAACAAGGCTTATAATTGAATGGAAAGAATTAGCAATAGTACCAGTGCTGCTGCCAGTGACAGCAGAGTAGGGAAGGTTCAGCAGCTCAGGGCTTGCTCTAGTGCCCTTCACTGGTCTTTCCTGCTGGCTCATTAGGTAGAACTCTCACAAAACAGTCAAAAATGGTTTCCCCTTAGAAAATCCATTCAGCAGAATTATCCATCCACGAATAAATGTCAAGACAAATCTTTTCACCTTGCCCGGGTCGTTCTGATAATGTCAAGCCAGCGCGTTTCAGTCCTCCTGATGATTTGTTCCAGTGACAAAATATCCTGCTTCACAGCTTTCTCTGTTAAATTCCATTCTGGCTTTACACAAACACATTAACATTCATTCCATTTAAATGGACCTTGCAATTTGCAGCATTAATGTTTTGGCTTCAACATTTTTAGAGCCAAATGTGTGCTGTCTACTTTGCTGCGGGTTACTTTGGCATTGTTGGTTGCAAACAACCATCAGTATTATCAGCAAGTTTGTGAAACGTGTTTGTCCAGCACTGGGCTGTACTGAGAGTTTGTAAAAGAGGGATTTTGCAATAAAATCTCAGCCTTTTAGACTGCTTGTTCCATTTATGAATTAAAGAGAGCTTGGAAACAACAGAACCTGCAGTGTGATGGAAGATCCTTCTTTCATGCATGACAAATGGTTTGGCACTCAAAAGTCTCCAACAAATTAGCATACTGGTGGTAATTTAGCAAAGATTTTTAGCATGTCCCACTTCTGCTGTCCAAGTCTTCCTTCGCCTCCTTCAGCCTGATCCCCTCCTGAGCTCACTGCTAACGTGAGTACTGCTCCCATTAGAGCCATGTTTCTTTCCTCAGCTCCTTCAGTCTGGTGAGGTCACCTCCTTTCTTCACAGCTCCCTGGACCCTGCCTTTCTTTATATCTGTCTCCTGCCCAGCTGGAAAGTGGCACGTGGGAGATACATGGCCCATCTCGCTCCATGATCAGGGTACCCAGCTCAGTGAGTAATTTAGTGAAGAGCATTTTCCCTTTCTTCCTTTTCTGCCCTTTGCCAAGCCCTGAGCTGAGTCTCCAGCCCAACACTGTAAGAAAGGCCCTCACAACCACAGCATCAGATGCAAAACTCTTCTGAAACACCACCCAGGGAGGTGTCACACAGTGGCTACAGAAGGAAATCTGCAATCCCACCCTCGGCCTCTTTAAGTAAGTCTCTGCACAGGAAAGCATCTCTGCTCCTTGTGGGCTAGCTGGATGAGAGGATTTCATCCCATGTAGGCATTAGTTAAATGGAAAAATGGTCTTGGAAAAAGACCCCTATCTTCCCTTTCCAGCACTCCCATAAAATCCCCACTCTCAGATGGGGAGGGGGGGCACAAGTCTGAATGCCTACAAATAACACCACTGGAGGGGTATTCCTCCAAAAATGAGATCTGCAGAGGCACAGCCCTTCACACTAATAAAAGGCCCTTTCCTCCAAACCAATGCTCTGGGGAAGCAGAAGAAGTTAATGCCTGTGCTTCAGACAGGCTGAGACATCCATTTCTGGTAAATACATGAGGGAAATATTAGATATCAATGCAAATTCTGTCTAGCAAGCAGCCATGTGGTCTTAATTAGCAAGATTTAACTCTGTAAAAATGAAGAAATTTATCTTCCCTGCTCAGTGCTTACTGCACAGCTGGCTGTGATAAGTTGCCTGCATTTTAAGACCAGCAAATTAACTTTTTTATGCAAGCCCCTCTTGTAAAATGCCTGTGCTGATGGCAGTGAGACACTTATTTCTCATAAAAGCACCTGCTCTGCTCCTTCGAAGGGATGGGTGCAGAGATCCAAATAATTAAGTTATTTCTCCACTTTTCTGTGAAAAAAAATGGTATTTTTGAACTTGAAGAGGTTCCCAGAAGGCAAAACCATCTTTTGCCAACCCAAACCCCAGAGGCAAGTGCTAAAAATGTAACCTGAACTATCTGTTCTCTTGGTCAGCCCATTGGACTGGATTTGCCTCCCTTCTGGCCAGAGCAGGGACCATTTCTTCTGCTTCTTGGCCAGCTGGCACAGTAATAGATAGAGCTGGAAATATTTTGGCCATCACCCAGGTGCAAGGTGTGGGGTGAGGAGGGGAGCCATGTGAATCACATCCTTCCAGGAGCAGCAAATTTCCTCCTGGCCCCTTAAAAAACAAGGGAAAGTAGGGATTTCATTTCTATCAAAACTTAACCCTGTGACTCGCAGCTCTGTGGGGAGAGCCTTGGAGGTGAGTCAATCCCTGATTTGCTCCAGGCTATGATGAAAATTGCTTTGCAAGCCCCAGGGCTTCCAGCTATTGCATGGTCCTCCCTGGAGAGGGCTGCTGGGTTTCTCTCTGGAGCACTCAGGGTTTGTCTTACACAAACCTTTCCTGCAGAGGTTAATGCAGAGTGGGGCTGACTTGGTAATGCTGCTTCTGATCTGATGCTTTGGTGAGGCTTTCCTGAAGGTAAAAGGTTAGGTTAGGGGATGTTTGAATATGTAAGCTGGGAGGTTTTAATTGAGAAACAATTTTCTACTGCTTTCACATAAATAAATATGTTTTCCCACATGGGTTCCTATTCATGTACCAAGACAATTCCCCATGGGAAAAGCCAGTTCTGGCTTTATGAGACATGTCCTTTTGCTGAGCAAGCTAATTTTCCTCAATATTTAACTGGGTGGGCTTTTTAATGCAGATACCCACTTAGAGTTTTCAGCCTGTTCTGTATGTTTGTTTTAAGAAATCTCAAATGAACAAATTTGTTGTGACATTCCCTACGCTCACAACAAGCAGCACACCCACTGAACCAGAACTAAGTGAGCTGGCAGAGGAGCTTTTGTTTTGTTTTCCAAAAAAAAAAGAGAAAAGTTTGAACAAAAAAATGGAGCTTTGAGGGGATGAAAAATATCTGCTTATGAATTTACTTCAGCAGAAAATGTGGGAAAATATTTTAAGACATGAAATCACTTTCATTTCACAGTATCATTTCAGCTCTATCAAATGCTGATCATTTCTGAATTGCATTTGTAGCTTAGAATTGTCTTTGAGGATGGAAGAAAAAAGAACAGAGGAGAAATGAGCTGGGCTGAAAAGCTGTTAAGTAAGCCCCTCCATCTGAGATCAAGCAAAATAAATTCAAGATAAGCTTAATTATTTTGTGCATCTTTTGTTTCAGCCACTAAGCTGAATGTATCTTATTCATACAGGACAGCTTCTTTCTTCAATTATCCATAAGAAATAGGTCTGTACACAAGTTAGGGAATTTTTGCTTGCCTTTCATCTGATACTCCCTGCAGGTGTGTGTTGGAGTTGGACAGCAAGAGCGAGACTCAGAGGTACAGGAATCCTAAAAATCAGCTCTGGGCAAGGGGACAAGTGTCTCCTGTGGCCCTCAGGCAGGATGAGCTCTGTGCTGTGTCCAGCTGAGTACAGAGGGGCTTCAGGCCATCTGCTGATGCTGCCCTGCTCTATCTGTGCAGGCCTGGTGCAGCTGCTGGTGGAAGCACTGAGCCCTACATCCCAAATCCTCCCCAAACAATCCACATGTGCCATCCCACACGGGGCTGGCAGTGCCAGAAGCAGGAGGGCTGCAACAGTGTTGTATTGCACTAAATAGTTTATTTAGTTGTTGCTTTGCACTGGGTTTGGTATTTTGCACTGGGTTTGGTATTTTGCACTGAGTAGTACCTTTGTATCCTCATGGGATTCCCCTCCCTTATCACACAGTCTTCCCCTCTCCCCCAAAGCCCCGTGGTGGTGGTCTCTCCCCATTTTACTCCTCCCCTCACCCCTCCCCTCACTTGTATCCCATTGGCTATGAGGGGAAGGAATAACATGGGGAGAGCCCCCCTTCCCCTGGGCTTAAAATCTCCCGGGAGGAGACCCCCCCAACCTCTTCTCTGGGAGGAGATCCCCAGCTTCTACTTCTCCTTTCCTCCTGCTCTCTTGGACCCCCTGGAGTGGTTTCACAGTCCCCGACATCTTCTTCTCCATTCCTCCTGCTCTCTCAGACCGTCTGGAGTGGTTCCACAATAAAGTGGGACAATCATCCCGAGGAGAAGGGCCTCTCCAGTCTTTTACTTTTGTCCTTGTAAGATTGAGAATGAGTCCAGAGGTCCAGAGCTAGCTGGATCAGACCTCAAAGGCCCCAGAGATCAGTCTTACTACTGGCGCCCAACGTGGCGCTCAAACCCATTACCCAGGGATGAAGAGTCTCATGCTGAGCTAGGATGTGTTGGATGCACCTTTAGGGATGAGACACAAAGGGCTCTGACTCCCTTGGGCCATCCCTGGAGCCATATCCCAGAAATGCTAAGAGGCTCAGGCAGGGGGAAAAAGCAGCGGGAAGAGGCCACACAGTGTGCCAAGCCTGCCCTGTGCATTATGGTTCTGGGGGCTTCTGCTGCTCCAGCTCTGGCAGCTCTTGGTGAGCTCAATGACAGGGTAGATCCATGGGATGCAGAATGGCACCCCTCAGAAGGTTCTGGAGATGCAGAGAGAGCTTAGGGCTGGACCCAGGAGGTGAAGGAAGGGTTGCCACAGAGCCAGGGCTGTCTTACTGCATGGGCATGGAGGTGAGGGAAGATTCACAGTGAAAATTACACAGAGGGATGCAGGGTACAGAGCTCTGTCAAGACCTGTCCATCTCCTTGTCTCCATATGTCGCCCTGATTTTTAAAGTTGTTCTAAGCCTTCTGATGTTTACGTTCTTGTAACGAACTTTCTCACACACTTTATGTAAATAACTTATTGTTTTGCATTCTTTTATAGAGGAAGAGAAATTTAATAGACTGTTGGTTTGTCCAGTGTCATTGGAGAGGTGGCACTGTCACCCTCCAATCCACTCTCACTTTTAGAAATCCACAAATGTTAGAGTCAGAAATTCAAAATTCTCTTTCCACCTTAGAAGAGCTGCGTGTCCACGTTGTGTTATTTCATGTCCTATAGTGACATCCATATTCACACCTTCCAGAAGAAAGCTTTTCCTGATGGATGCAACCCCATTTGGGAATAAATCCTTGGGTTTTCCAGTAAGGTTTCCCCAAGTGAGGCCCCCCTCAGAGCAGGGATTTCCCTGAGCAGGTGTATCCCTCAGGTACAATGCCTTTGATCCCACACCTTGTGGCCTCTGCTTTGTCTCTCTCTGATTATTGCTTCCCTCGTGTACCTATTCCATGTAAGACACGTTGGGGGGGCAGTGGCAGCAGGATACACAGGGATTTGAAGAATCCATTAACACTGATAACATTAATTACACTGCAAAACAAAGCATCCATGAAAACATATCCCACGGGATCTAAAGCAAAGATTCATTAGTTCAAGCCAAATAACTCTTCTCCAAGCTGCCTGCCAGGGAGAGCACTCTGTGAATGGCAGCTGAAGAAAAATGAATTTATTCTGGCCATGAGGAGCCACTGCTCCTCTCAGAGTTTCTCACCGAAGAGGGACAGAGGGACTGGAACTGCTCAAGTCACCAGCAGCACTGAAAGAATTAAGAAAGGTCCTGGAAACAGAAATGATTTTTGGTATTGTATAAGGCACCTGCTTGATCAAATAGGGCCTTTAGCATAATGCCAAGTGATTAAGCAGCATGAGTCCCCAGGACACAGGTGATTGCAGCTGGAAATCAGTGCAGAGCATGAAATGCTAATGAAAGCAGAATTGCTAGACAGGATTGAATAACTGCTCATAACTGTTTTGCTACTGGGAAGGCATAAACCCCCCCAGGAAACAGCAATCTGTCCAAAACAAAATTATGTCCCAACTTTCACCAACAAGTAGATGCTGCAAGGCTGGGAGCTGTGGATTTCTAACCCTTACAAAGAGTTGTTATCTAAATTTTCTTTGCTGAAAGTCAGCACTTTCTCCTTAGCAATAAAAACAGCTAATGTGGGCTTCTCTCCTAATTACATTCTTGGCATTATTGGTATCTGCAAATGGCCAGTTTCAAAGGCTTTTGTGATGTGGAAGGTAGAGGGGTAAGGATAAAATTTCTAGTTTTTGTAAATTTGGGGCTGTTCTGCTTTGTCTCAGATTGTCTACTGAGCAAAAAGCTGAAAGTCTGGCTTGAGCTTTTATAAAAAGGTCTCCTAGAGCTCCAGAAAAGAACTGGCTCTGGACTCTCCTGGCATTGAGGAGGTGTCTGCAGAAATCTGTCCCCAGACAGGAGAAGCATCTCTGGGCCATACCCCAGTAACACCTGGGTCACAATTCAGCTGCAGGGGGAGCACGCAGGTTCTCTCAGGGAAAACACCAGGCTGCAGCTGTTTTCCCTGAGAGAAAAGCAAAAATCTCTGTTGCAAAGTCCAGAGACATCAAAGACAGGGATCAGCCTGGGGTTCAAGTGAACAATTCTGGACATCTTTCTCTACAGTGCTCAGGATTAGGTGTTTGGTTGCAGAAATTAGCTTCCTTTCCATGGCTCTGTGGGTGACAGAACCAATGCAGGAACTTTATTTTTCCAAGGAAAGGAAGAACTTTTTTCTCCCCAAAGAAGCTTGGCATTAGATAACGCAGGTTTTCTTTGACCCAGATACAGAAGGGAGCAAAGCTGAAGGTGAAAAATGAAGTAAAGCTCGGGTGGTGTGGAGTGGGCAGGAAGAGCTCTTCCAAGGCTATTTTTACCCTTTTGGCACCCACCTTTTTCTTGCTGTGAGTGTGGTTCTCTGTTCTTCTTCCTTAGAGAAGGAAGCAGCATGAGGATGCTGGACATCATTCACAAAGGGCTTGGAACAGCATCTCATACCTAAAATATCCAAGAAGGGCCAGTTGGACAGCAGCCAGAGTGACAAATTCCTTGGAAAGTGAGGTAATGGGGAGGAAAATTGTTTGGTAATGCTATTTCTTTTTAAACAATTCTGTCTATTTTCCAGTCACCTGCTGGGATGGCTGGGGCTGAAGATCCTCAGATATGTGAAAACTAGAACAGAAAGAGGGGATAAGTGAGCAGGTGGATGGATAGGGGATCGGCAAAGCCATGCTAGTCTCAAACCAGTGCAGGTGTTTTATCCATGGAAACTTGTCCTCAGAGTGCCCAAAAGCACAGGGTGGGAGTGTTAATGCAAAGTGCATAAATAGACATGAGCCATGGAAAAAGGCATGGGCAGATTGGAAACATTTCTTCATCACAACTGAGTGGGTTTACTGGAAAAGAAATAACTTTAATCTACAACCCCAAACAGCAGCAGCAAACCCAGGGTGTGCTGTACCTCTGGCTGGGTGAAGCAGGAGGTCAGAATTTCCTGTTCTAGCAGGGAGAGGGGTGCCAGGCTGAGGATGCAGAGGATCTGCCAACCCCTGGATTTCATCTTGCTGTTGAAATGGATGGCATCTTCCATCTGGATATCAGTCCAATTCCTTGCTCTGCCACTTGTGCAAAGCAGGCTCAGAGGTCACCAGGCAGCCTGGACGTGAAGGGTACAAACCCTGGGCATGAGATGGGCCATGATTAAGGGCTGAAGGGACCAGAAAACCTAAAATCCACCCAAGCCCTTGTGCTTCTCATTACCTTGTGGTGTCCTGGAAACAGCCAGGAGGAAACAAAACACCTGGCATACTGATGGAAATTTGATAGCCTGAGTTTGGGCCATCCATAAGTGAAAGCTGCTTGTGCTACTCCTTGAAAGGATTTGTGAGAGGAGATTTGTAGGAAGTTGGGAGCTCCTCTGGCACTTGGGGAAGATGTATAAATGCATGAGATTGCCAAAAATAGCCCAGAGGCTTTCCAAAACATAAACAAGCAGACTTCACTCAAGCTCACCAGGAAAGCAGAATGGATTTTTCTGCAGATGGTTTTGCAGTTTATGAACTCCTTGGGAGGACAATGACTGCTGGCCCATCCATCCAGGTCAGAGCCCCTCAATACAGCTGAAAACACAGGGAAACTGGCTTATTTCCAGAGGCATTCACAGGGAAAAGAGGGCCTGCCTTCTCTCAGACAAGAGTCAATTGCCTTCAGTTTGGGTCTTAAAGACTTGTGGAAATTTGCCAAGATGCTGGGAACCATCCCATAGGAGAAGTGCTGATGGGATTGGCAGCACTGATGATGATCTGGGGAAACACTCAGCAAACTGAGCCTCAGTTTCCCTACTCTGAAGAGTTTCAAGCCTCACTGGAGGCAAAGTTGCATCCGTCCTTTGTGTCAGCAATTTACCACGTCTGAATAAAGGTGCAGGGAAACTTGTCTGTGCAGGAAGCCCGAGCTGCTGTGACAACAACTCACACAAATCAAGTTCTCTGACACAATTCTGAACAAGCACTTGGGGTAGATTATTCCAGCTTCCCTTACTCTGCAACAATGACTAATGCAAGGTTTAGGTCATCTTTAAAACAAGGCTTTCATACTGCTGTCCGTGGCACTGAAACCACTGAGATTGATTGCAGATGCAGCAAGCAGCCTTGACAAATGAATGTTCCAAGTATAAACATTTGGAAAGTCAACAAAGGTAATAAATCTGTGCAGTGTATGGGGAAAAAATAGCTGAATAAAGGTTTTTGGGGATGTTTGGCCTGGAGACTGCAGAGCTCTGACAGTTCTGGAAACAGCTATCATTATTATACATTGCTTTTGATTGCTTTATTTCATCACACAGACCCACAGGCAAAGCACGATGTGCTGCAGTGGGCATTTAACCAGGAGATGGAAAAAAAATGTGTGGGACGTTTTTGCTCTTTTCCTGCCTGGTTTGCCTAGGAGAGCAAGGTTTTTGAAAGGGGATATTCATGTCCAAGTCCCATTTTTGAACTGATCTATGAACAAAGCTGAAAAGATTTTGTGAATACCTAAAGGTGCATCCTTAGGCTTTTGGGGAGCCCAGAAGGATCAGGTGAACCAATTGGTATCTAATCTATGGGTGCCTTTTGGATATCTCAAAAGCTTTCCCGCATCTTCCAGCATTCTTAATGATTCAAACTCCAGCTGACCAGAGCCTTAGCTAATTCCTGAAATAGAAGTTTGGCTATCTTCAGATCTGATGATAAAGCTGCTCTGCAAACCAGGATTTCTACACAAGATGCAGAGGTTCAAAAATGCATATTTACAATTCCAGAGCCTTGCATCATTTCTCAGAAGGGCTCAGCCACAAAGATCTCCCCAGCAGAGCCAAGGAAAAGTGAAGTTGCACTTGGTAGCAGACTCCATCCCAGAAATTTAATAACATTTATTCTTATGGGCATGTCAGAAATTATAGGCTCCAATCTGGTGCTCCTGAAGTCACTGGAGAGAGGACAATTAGCACGGAGCTGTCTCTGCGAGTCCAGTATTGCATTATTAAAATATTCTCTGCCTCTGGACTTAGGGACACTGCCTTGCAGCCATCCCAGTGATACAAAAATCTTCAATGACAAATGTCAACAAAGGGCACAGAATTAAGAATTACTTTGTTAGCGACTTGTTCTAGTTTTTATTTTGCTTCTCCCTGTTCCTCCCCTGCCGTCCCGCAGCCCCCATCCCCAGCAGGAGTTTCCATAGAAACAGGAGGAACGGGTTCCTCTGCATCCTCCACTGGGATTCAGGCAGCAGCACAGATCCTCAGAGCCATTGTTGTAAACAAAAAAGAACACCTTTGTCAAAATCAGCGTTTCACCTGAAGAAAAACACGAGCAAGCTGCCGCCCTGCCCGTGAAGGAGTTGGTGTTTTCTGCCCCGGCTCAAGAGGTGCTTTCTGCTGCAGAAACAGGGAATTACAGAAACACAGCTACGGACCCACAGCCCCACGTGCCAGGATGCACAGAGCAGCGTGAAACTGCTGTGCCTGGCACTGAGCACAGCCATTCCCTGCAGAAGCCGGGAGCCAGGCTGGACAAGACACACTCTGGCAGGGCTGTTCTGTGACAACTCAGCAGAGCAGGAGATGGAGCGGCCCCGTTTCCCTACAAATCCAGGCAGGGACACAACTGGCATTTCAGTGCCTCCAAGATTTCACCTCCCATCTCTTCATGCAGCTCTTAACTGGCACATTTCTGGGTATTTTGAGACAAAGCCTCCACTTGTATTTTTATTAAATCACAATAATTGCATTTGAGCCAGTGTCTTAACCGAGGAACTTGTATTAAGTTTTTGTGTAGCATTTAAAGAAATAATTTAGTTGTAAGACTTTTTTTATATATGGATGACTCTTGTCAAGAAACAAGCTTTACTTTTAATGTCCACATGGTCAAAGATTTGAGGTCAATGGCTACTCTTACAAAATCTTTGCTGCCACTTTTCAAAGCCAACAGGACCTACACAGTGATTTTTAAAAGGAGTCTTGACCAAGTTCAGTTAATTCTGCTGCTTTATGATAAGTATTCTAAGTAGCACACACTTCCACTTTTTCCACCTCCACTTCCACTTTATTTAAATGGAAGTTCCTTCCTTTTAAAAACATAAGTTAATTGCAGTGCACTATGACATCAGCCTCTGCAGACTGGAAGGCACCAGTTCATACACTGCAATACCTACAAAGCACAAAGGATTCCACTAAACAAAATTAATCATGACATTCTGCCAATTATAGTCCCTTCAAAGCTAAAAACTCCAGTTTTCTGAGCAATGCCAGGAATGCTTACAGGGATTGGACTCTTCACAACTTATTAGCTGCTACAATTTTCATATTTTTCAATGGGTGTAGAAATAAACCTTGTCTCTTAACAGAAGATTTACATACATGATAAATGGAAAGGAGGAAACGAATTAATTCTGATTTGTGACTGTACCTGGAGGTCATGAGCTTGCCAAAGACATCTAACAGCATCACAAAAAATAACCAACTCTTAAAATGCAGTCTGCCCAGAGTCCTGACCCCACCTTTTGATTTTATTTTCTGAAATCCAATATATCCATTTGCTACTGTCAGTCATTCCCTCAGAGAATGACCCTGTTATTTCAGGGAAGCCCCAGACATTGGAAATTCAAGCAGACAGAGCCAGGTTACCCACTAGAACTCTATGGTTTCCTTGCAGAAGGATGAATAGTTTTCTCCCAGAGCTGCATTTCCTACTCTCTCTCTCTCTCTCTCTCTCTCTGCTGGCATCTCCAGCTGCCTCCAGGTTTCTCCACAGCACCCTCCCAGACTTAACAAAGCAACCCAGCTGTAAAAATCTCATGCCACACTGATGGAATGCTGCACCTGCCTTCAGCCATGGCTCCATGACAGCAGCAGCTCCCTCTCCTCTAAGGGTGGAAACCCAAACCCTCTGGATTACTCAGAATCCAGGCACGGCTGCTGCTCAGAGGTTTTATTTTCCATTTCCCCCCAGTTTTGTGTCTGGATGCAGACTGCTGCTCCTTCCCTAGACAATCTGCTATGTGGAGATCTCAGTTCTGTCAACCACTTGTGCCGTGTTTGTAAACTGCAGGTAATTTCTGCTCCTCTCTCCAGGAAGGTTTTAATATTAAGATGCCAAGATTTTGCTCTGGATTGACTGCTAAAAACCACTTTGGTCTGTTTTGCTAAAAAAACATCTGCAGATGAGAGATCTGTTCTACATTTCCATCTTCTGTGTGCCTGCCAGGTGACCTCCTTTGTTTGACAAATGGTTCATCATGGCTCCAAGACAAGCAGAAAATCCCTTTTGCTCACAGATCCCGTTCTGTCTGTGAACCTTCAGCCACCGTGCCTTGCTTTTCACAATTCTGTCACTTGTTAAGGTTTTATCTCTTGATTATCCAGCCTAATTTCAAATTTAACCTGCTGCAAATTTTCCAGGACAGCTCATCCCCTCATAATGATCTGGTAAAGTTGTGACAGGCATATTTATCCAGAAGGAGCATCTGATTCCCAGGAAAGTTAATGAGCACTTCCACTTTGCCACAACAGTGTAATGAAAAGTACACATCCCACTGTTAAATGAACTGAAATCTCACCTTTCTGATAAGAGAACACTACAGTGGTGTTCAGCTTTCCTCAGTAATATCACAGCTAATGATCCAGTTCTTGATAAGGCTGCATTGATATGGGAACATCCAAGACATCACCATTTTTATTTACTGGAACCCGGACTCTCCTCCATCCTCTGCCACGGGGTTTGCATTTCAGTGACAGCTCCAAGATCAAGCACATCCTTTATTCCCTAAAACTGCCCCTGGTGGCCAGTGAGTACCGTGATTAAAGACCACCAATCCCTTGCTACAGTGCTTCATAGATGGAAAGCCATAAGCTTTTCTTTCACTGAGAAAACAGAATGCCAAACTTCTTTTCCCAACTCAGTTACCTACTCTCATTTCCTGTTCAAATGACGAAAACCAGCACAGCATTTGCAGAGCTCCCAGCTTTCCCTTTTCCTTCTCCATGCTGGAGGGACTGCTGTGATCTTCCCTGCTCATATCCAAGGCCATTTTCCCAAATGCCACCATCACCAGACTTCAGGCACATTTCCCACTCTGCTCTCTGTGGTTGCCCCATTCCAGGTGCCTCACATCATTATCACTGCCTCGGATACCTGTGTGGTCCCAGCATGCTTTTAACGTGCCAGGTCATGATTTTGCACCTGTAATTGTACTTTTTGTTCCCATGCCGTCTCTTCCACTGGATTTCCTTTAAGGCTGGTTGCTTTGCAAGAAAGTTCAGCATCATCATCCAGCCAGCATTTCCTCCCCATACAGAGATTGTTCCTCCAACTCATCAATAACAAATAAATTGTTTTTTCCTTTTATTTTTTTAGTAAAATCTGTTTATATTGTGGGCAGCTTCAGTTGGTTTTGGTTGGGAATTTTTTTTTTTTTTTTTTTTTTAGTAAGTACTACTTTCTGCCCCAAATCAAGAACTTTGGGCAGGAAGCTGCTCCTTGCAGTCCTCTGGAGAATGGATGCCAGAATTTGGCTGTGTGTCTTGTGAAACAAAGACCTCCAGATGTATCTTGGCACCAACAAATCCATATCAGTTTTCCCTCTTTAAGTAATGCCCAAGATTCAGTCTAAAATACATGGCTGGGTTACAGCTTGCAGAAGGCCTTTGGTTTGAAGCACCCTGTCACACTCACTCATCACTTTTAAAACACTCACCAAACTATTCTGCTTCCTGGGCTAGCACAACAGCTTGCTCACAGAACTTTGGGGTTTAATTTCAATCAAGATCCCTTGAAATTAATTCAGGAAAATTTCATTATTGATGCTGCTCTTCGGGTTGTCACTACTGATAGTTTATACTCTGTTCATGAGCAATAAAATATAACTTTCTAGCTCCAGCAGTTTAGGCAGTCCCCACTCCTATCTATTTACTCTATGTCATTATTACCATTTCTTGTAATTTCATTAAAGTACAGGAGGTTTGTGGGGGTGCTTTATTTTCTGTTATGATGCTGTTAAAATCTATTCCAGAAACACAGTGTCAGAAAAGTGTTTGGGTTTTTTTCCCTGGTTATTTAGTGGATGGATTTTTTTTTTTTTTTGCTTGCTTGCTTGTTTTCTTTTTTTTTATCCCTTTATCTATAGTAGAAGATATGTATTGTATTTAAATATCTGTATAGAGGCTTTGCCCCAGAGGTCCTGGTTGCCCTCGATGGGCTGCAGCTGCGATGTCCTTAATTGGGCTGCAGCTGTAACCAATGAAGATGACCAGGATAAAAGGGGGCGGGATAGCCAGTCAGGGAGAGCCTTGGAGGAGCCCTGACTTGAGAGAACAGCATGCAAAAGAAGGAGTCCATGAGAATACACCAGAGAGGTATGGACTTTAGAAATCTAATAACAATATGGGACTCTAGAGAAATAATAGAAGAACAACAAGTGGTGACCCCGACGTGATAGTTAACAGAACATAAGACAGCCGAGAGCTGTGGCGGCCAAGAGCTGCGACGGAGGAACAGCCAAGAGCTGCGGTGGTTGCTAGCAGAAGATAAGACAGCTGAGAGCTGTGACAGAACATAGCCTTTGGGTCAGGGAGCTGTGAAAGAGTTTGGCCTTTGAGCAAGGAGCTATGTGGGTTATACATGGCCTGTGAGTCATGGGAGAATGTGGGTGTTGTGCATGACCTGTGAGTCATGAGAAAATGTATTGTATTTAAACATCTGTACAACTGTTAACTTAAGTAAAAACAAAGGGGGAAATATAGTAGAGGATATGTATTGTATTTAAATATCTGTATAGAGGCTTTGCCCCAGAGGTCCTGGTTGCCCTCGATGGGCTGCAGCTGCGATGTCCTTAATTGGGCTGCAGCTGTAACCAATGAAGATGACCAGGATAAAAGGGGGCGGGATAGCCAGTCAGGGAGAGCCTTGGAGGAGCCCTGACTTGAGAGAACAGCATGCAAAAGAAGGAGTCCATGAGAATACACCAGAGAGGTATGGACTTTAGAAATCTAATAACAATATGGGACTCTAGAGAAATAATAGAAGAACAACATTTATCTTTAATCTGTTATAGAAGTTCTCCCAGGTCCAGCTGAAATTTCTAAACTCTCTACCAGCAGTGCTGCTGGCACACAATTAAATCTTCCTTAACCAATGTACTCCAGGGCTTTTAGAGGTCAGATGTAAAAAAGATCTTCTATCATTCTCTTCTGAACTGATTCCATTTCCTCTCTCAGATAACAGAAAACTTTTTTTTTTTTTTAATAAAATCCCTATTTGCTTTCATTGCTTGCTGACAGCTTTCCTGGAACTGTAGTGTCTACTCTCAGTTAATTTCTTGGAGAGCTGAAATCACAGAAGTTCACTCCTCTCCCTCACTACTCTATTGCACTGTTGGATTTTTGCTATGGCCTAACAGCCACAAAAGGCTTGTCTGGAGCCAGTGCTGAAATATCTTCCAGGAACCCCCATTTTCCTGCAAACTTTTTCCCTCTCCTGGGAGGGGAGCCCTGTACAAGCAGACAACACCCAAAGATCTCATTACATTCCAAGCTGCTGTAGTTTTACTGGGGCTCTGTCTCAGGCCCCCTTAAGCCTGGCTCCGAGCCCATCAATAGTTTCTGCATATTTACCTACCCTGAAAGGATTTCTCCTCCATCCATTCCCTTCTTGCCTTGAAAACCATACAAGCACATGGCTTTCACAATATTCTGCACTGGAGCCTCACCACCCATGCTGGATGACGTTTATGTCCTGACAGTTTTTGCATCCACCTCCTTTTGGCTTCATGTGTTGCTTCTTTTGCAATTTGAAAATTAAGGGAAATTCAGGCAATCCCCACCCACATTTCCATGACCTGCCCGTCATCTCTCACTCTCTCTGCCCTCTTCCCCAACCACCAAATCCCACACTCTGCTCCCAAACCTCCAGAGCCTGCAGTGTTATTGCTATTTCAGGTGAAAAAGTGGAGGAGCAAGCCCCTGGTGCACAGACAAACCCCCCTTCAATGGATGAGCCAGTGGAAAATGTTTAGTGTGTGTCCTGTTTAACACAGGTGGGAGATGCCAAGGGTTGTGGGCAGTCCAAAAAGTAAGGTCAGATGTGAATCACAGTGGGTATGCCCAGTTATGGGGAGAAAGTTGTGCCTAGGGGCCAGGGAGAAGGATGAGGGAACACTGATGAGCAGAAAAAGGTCTGTGATGTGTGGGGCAGAGAAAGAGAAGGAACAAACAGCAGACAAAACAGCAAATGGGATGGAAAGCTGGAGAACTGGAGGAAATTCCTGGTGCCAGCACCACTGTCTCTCTTACAAAAGAACCTGAACAAAAGAGAAAAGGAACTTTTACCTTGGACTGATTCCAGCATTTGTGGTACTTAATGGACTGCAGATGGACGTGGTGTTTCAATTGTACCAAATACCTTCAAGTCACAGCCTGCCAACTCTCACAGCTATCAAGCTGTCCTCTTTAGGATGAATATAAGGACAGAGATTTCCACTCCTCTGGGAAAGAGCTATTAGATGCTCTTTATTGAGGAGAATTTGACAGCTGGAGTAAAACCATTTCAGTGATGACCTTTCCCACTTGACTCCTCCTGGGATTTTCTTTTTGAATTCCCACTCACATCAGTAACACACCAGGGTCTCATCCTGCTAAACTTGCCAGAACCTTCAGCAGCTCTCTGGCTTTCCATTCGTGGTCCCTCCTGCAGGTTTCCTCAGGACACAGAGGTAACCTCTCCATCCAAGCTGTGCACACCCAACTCTGCCAGGGAAGGTGGAGTGTCCTCCCTGTGCCTGTGGGAGTGCCCTGTCACCCGCTGCAGCACCACAGAGCCCAGGGGTGGGCAAGGAAGGATGGTGTGACCTGGAAACCTCCTCAGACTGCATTTATCTGCTGACAGGGAACCAGAGTGGTGGCATCATTCACATCTCTGCCATGGCTATTTCTCATTCTGGGAAGCAGAGCAAACAAATTAATTGAATTTCACTGCATCACTGGCATGTAATAAACTCATCTGAATGTTAGTCTCTCTCATAAAGACCCCGTCCCTAGAGACAAGATAGGACAGAGTTAAGCCTTGGGAATCAGGCAGGAAAAGGAGGTTCCTTGGATGCCACAAATCCAGAAAATACAGAAAAGACCTCACCTTTTCTAGATATTAATTTTTCAATTCATAACTGGTTGAACCAATATCTTAATCAATAACTTGTTAATAAATAGCCAGTATATAATAAATAAACTAATAATTTATAATAAATAAATTCATAATTTATAATAATAAATTAACCGCTTGAATCAAGACCACCTGAGTCAGGATGTCAGGAAACATCCCAGAAAGTACTGTGTGCTTCAACTCTGTCTTACTCATTATTCTCTCTCCCAAAAGACAGACTGATAAATGCATGCAGGGAATTCCTCCCAGAAAAAAAAAAAAGGAAGGGACATAAGGTCAAATTGCAGTGTGTAGTGGTCATCACAGATCCCACAGTCCTAGAGCAAAATAATGTGGATTTTTTTCACTTAATGAAATGTTTTTCACTAGCTATTTTAAAAGAGAACAGATATTCTTTAAGGAAACATAAAAGAATTAAAAAAGGGGCAGTAGGAGCAGATTACAGCTCCTGGGAGGCTGTTGGGACCCCTCAGCCACAAACTGTCCTGAGCCAAGCTCTGAGGGACAGGGAGGCAGATTCAGATCTGGGACTTCACATCTAGGGCTGTAAAGATGGGCTGAGCCTGGAGCAGGAGTCAGGGATTTCCTCCCCAGCATCAAAGGGAGGAGGGAAGGAAAAAAAAAACCAAATCAGAAAGAAACCCCAAAATAGGAAACTGAATCTGATGTCTCATATTATTAGCATCACTATATTTGGGTGTTAAAGAGGGAATTGATGCAAGTACACAATTTTATTGTTTCTAAGCATTCTTAAAGGAGAGCCAGAAGTAATAGAGGAGATGTGGTTCCATTTTCTACCAGCCCTTTCAAAAAACTAGCAGTTCTTAAAATAAAGATAATCATTCTCAGCATGGTTGATCTACACTGGTACAAGATGGGACAAAGTTTAGTTTTTAAAATCAAACTTGACAGCTGAAGTTGTAACCCCACTTCCACAAAGGGAAGAGCAAGATCTGCTCACATCCAAAATCTAAATTTGGAAGCACGTGAGAGTTCACAGCAGGACCTGAATTGTCCCTGTGTTTGCTTATCCCCTGGCCTGCTGCAGGGACTGGGCCAGAAAGTGAATCTATCTGTTTACTCAGGGGTATCAGCAGAGAAACTGGAATTATTTACCTAGCTTATGGAGGTCTGCAGAGATCAGTGCTGAACCTGAAATCGTCTGTCAGCCCATCTGTGCCTCACCAGCACAAAGACCCAGAGGGATCAGTACCAAATTCAGAATTATTTGTCTATTCACTCTTCAGCCTGTTTACTTTCCCAGCTCTGAGATGGGAAGCAGACCAGGAGAACCATGAAGTACATCTCAGGCTGGCTCAGCCTGCTCCTGAGTGGTGCAAAATGCTGCCAAAAGTCACAGTTGTTGGAGCCTTCAAAATTTACAGTGAAATTGCTAAAATAGACTCATTTAATGATGTGCAGGACCACTACACATTTATTAAAAGGTACCCCATGGGCCCTTTTCCTCAACTGTTTAAAGGATTTGTGCATTTATACCCAGCCACTCACTCCACCTGATCCCATCAACATTTCCTCAAGTGCCTCCCTGCCCTGAGGGAGTGGGGAGGAAAGGCTGTGGTGTCTGGTGGTGAGGATTTTTATTGTGAATAAGAGATCCTCTTTGCCTATGGGATATTTATTAGTGGCCTGTTTCTTGGGCTTCTCAAATAAAACCACAGCACCTCATGTTTGATTTTTTCTGGAAAGGGAGGCAGGAGTGTGGGGCCAAATCCCTGCAAGGGATGCAATGAACCACTGCAAGTCTGTGGTTTTCTTGTCACCTCTTGTGTGAGAGGGTGGCTACAGGTGCTCAGTGTCACAAAATGTCATTTTTGCCTGGTGCCTGACAATTGCAATTTGTCTGGCAGGTGAAAAGGATGGATCAGGAGGGTTTGTGAGCTGCTCACACAGGACATCCACCTCTGTCTGTCATTGTGTTCCCTCTGTTTCACTGCATTTCTCTCGTGGAGGGACATCTCTCTCTGAGGAGAGCCAAGGCTTATTGCAGTCACCCTCTATCAATCATGTCCAGAAAATAAAGTGACCTTTTTCTTGCCAAGTACTTATCAATGCCCATTTTCAACTACCTCAAGGAAAAGATGCAATTCCTGCTCCTGTAAGTGTTAAAACAGCAGAACTGCCTGGCAGTAAGTAGGGAATTTGCTCTCCTGGCAAGGTTCCACAGGCACTGAGGGCTGTAAGCAGCTGGTGATGCTCTTTCATGCCACCCTAAGAGTTTTGGCTAGTCAATGCTGAAAACAAAAGCCATAATAATGTGTTTCTTTCCATGACAGCTCTATGTTATCTCTCAGATCTCTGTGACAACGGCCCGCTCCTCTGGATCCAGTCACTAAAAATGTAGAATTGTGCACATGCAGGAATATCACTGAGATTGGGGCCAGAAGGGAGTGCAGGGCTTTAAGACATGTTCCTGTGTGAAAAAACTCCAATTGTGAGAAATGGTCAAGCATTGAGCAGCAGCTTCAGGGGAAATTCAAATGCTAGATAAGGAGAACAGAAATGGTTCAGAATGGTTCAGCTTTTGTTAGAGTCACACTGAATCACACCTTTGACAGCAGACAGCTGCAACATCTATTGATCAAAAAAAATTAAAATAGAAAGATAGAAAGCCATAGCTGTATCGATTGGCCATTTGTCATTTGAGATGTGTTTTAAAGCCAGTGGAGGAGGCAAGAAGAGCTTTAGCATTCCTGCATGAGAGATGGACTCTTGTTTCCCTGGAGAGCCCCAGTGCCTGCAGGCCAACAACAGGAGCACAGCCAGATGTGCCAACAGCTGGGCAGAGCCCTTCCATCTGCATTTCTTGAATTTTGATTCCTCCTGCCGTCCCCAAAAAGCTTCCAAAGAACTTCCCCGATCCAGGCACCCCTGCTCCCATCCCAGGTGTGTTGTATTTTCTGGGACCCCTGTCGAAGGGAGGAATGGTGAATCTGACTCCATGTTCTTAGTTTATGATTTTTATTATTATTTATTATTTTATGATACTATATTATATTATAGAATCCTATACTAAAACTGTACTAAACTATACTAAAGAATACAGAAAGGATACAGACAGAAGGCTAAAAGATACCAAAGAGAAAACTCGTGACTCCTTCCAGAGTCCCAACACAGCCTGACCCTGATTGGTCAATAAATCAAAAACAATTCACATGAAACCAATGGAACAATCACCTGTGGGTAAACAATCTCCAAACACATTCCAAAGCAGCAAAACACAGGAGAAGCAAATCAGAAAATTATTGTTTTCATTTTTCTCTGAGGCTTCTCAGCTTCCCAGGAGAAAAATCCTGGGCAAAGGGATTTGTTCAGAAAATAGGAAGGTGTGCTGTGTGAAAAAACAGTGTGCTGCTCATCTCTGTGTGCTGCTCATCTCTGAGAGGAGATTCCCTCCTGTCCTTTTGGCACAGGGGAAAAGAGGCTGCAGCAGAGGGCCTGCAACCACAGCAGGGGAAAGAGCAGCACAGGGCACCTTTCCAAGGAGAATCACTTCTGTTATTAACAAAAACATTGCAATTTTCAGCTGAACTCTTATCAGTATTCAGATCTGCACCCTTCATTTCCCTCTCTCTTGTTCCAGACTCCCAGGCAGGCCAACAGCAATGAAACATTTACATTGAATGAGGGCAAGAGGTGTGGAAAACCACAGGGGTGAGGGTGGAAAAGCAGTGCAATTATTTTTGTTTAATATTAATATACTACTGAAACCTGGCTAGTAGGCATGGGACAGACAAAATGTAAATGACTTTAATGTCATGAAGCAGCTCCCAGCAGGATGCAGAAGCCTTACCCTGGTGGAAGGGAATACATGCATATTCAAAGCCTTTTACCAAAGTGGTGAAGAAAAGAGAAGCAATATTTTCTTTTGACTTGGAATTCCCACTTCTGTTCAGCTGGGAATAGAGGCATAATTAATCAAAGTATTTAAGTAAGTATCTTTCTGCCTTACTCAGAGCTGTGCAAAAAAATAATTTTTCCAGTTCAGTAGCTAAACCAAAATAATAATCGTATAAATATTTTTAAGATTTCTGAAATGAAACTTCAGGCTCCCTCAAGTATTTTCAGTGAGCAGAGATACCTGGTTTAACTGAAACAAGGTGGTGACTCCTCACGTTAAGTGATCTTTATTTATTTTAAACACACAGAGCTAAATTTGTCCCTAACAGGTTGCTCTGAATGAAAAAAAAAAGTGCAGGACTAACTCACAGTCCCCCCCAGGGGCTGATCACCCTCACCAAAACCCCACAGACCCAAAAATCATGGAGCAGCTCTGCATGCCAGAAAAAGTGCCAAGTGTGGCTGCCAGTTCTCCATCACCATGGGAATCCTGCCTGCTTTGTTTGGGTGGCACAAAGTCAATTTAAGCACAGTACATTTTATTAAAGGAATTGATGTATTCAGTGTGAAACAAGCTGATTTTCAGGCACACACACCTCCCTGTCTTTGGGTCTAGGTTATAAATGCAAGCTGCAGCACTAAGTACAAACTGAGAATAACTGCTCAATTTAATTTTAGGCTTTAATTTGATTCATTAACTTGGTGACACCTTGGGTGAGGAAAGGTATTTGGTACCCAGGAAGTGGAGGAGGAACATTTTTAGCATGAGGAGAAGTAAAAAAGTCATTTGGTCCTCTGGGAAAGAGAGGGAGAGAGAAAATGAGAGCAGCAGGTAATTTATTGCTGGTTTAACAAGAAGCTGTAAGCTGAGAGGAGGGGATAAGAATTATAAAGTGCTGTAAAAACAACATCTCTATTGAGGCCCTGATGCTCAGTGTCCAGAGTTATGAGTTGCACTTCCCTGGCTTGTTTCTTGCTGCTCCTATTTCAGACATGAAGAAGGACCTGGGAGCTCTAAAAGCTTGTCCCTTTTATTCACCTCTGTGAATTGCTCCCATAAAAAATATTACCTTTCCTGACAAGTCTTGCCTCCAGAACATCCTCAGAGCCTGGCTACTCCCAGCACAGCAGAGCAGAGCTCAGGGCTTGGTCCTGCAGGCACTGGAGCCTGCCACAGGTAGGATCAGGGAGGTGGTGGCCTGTGGGCTTTGCACAGCTTTATTTATTTATTTATTTATTTAATGCACACATATTTAGAAAGGAAGTGGCAAATCTCATGGAGATGTTGCTTTACACTGCACAAAAGTTCATTTTCCCCTGGAAGCTGCAACTTCCCATAGACCTTGTCTCATGGATCCACTAAAGGCAGCTGGGCATGGGGCAGGGATCCTGGAGATCCTGCCTCCTAAAAGTCACTGCCTCCTATTCCCTGAAGGAGCCTTAGGACTCCAGACACCCCCACTCCTCTTCCCAGTCACCCATTTGAAGTGTTCTGGGGCTCTGTTGTCCAACTTCAGATCTGACAAGAACAGCCCCACACATCCTGAAGAAAATGAAGGTGTTAGTGAATTAAATTCTTAGCTCTCACAAATGTCCTCTGATACCTTTGGGGACACAATGGTCCTGATTCTCATTCACATGAGGGGCTGTTTATGCTGCTGCACTAAAAGGAATTGCTATCTAGGCTTTGCTGTAAATCCAAATTAGGCCCCTAATGCTGCTGCTGGGGAGAGGATTAAATTTATCACAAGCAATTGGTATGTAATATTTTGTATTCCCCAAGCAAATCCTTTCAGAGCAGAATGAAAGCCCATACATTGTGTATGTAATCCAAATGGAAGGACTCTTTTTCTTCAAGTTAGACAAAATATTAAAAAAAAATTGACTCCTTTACAACTTTCCTGTATTGATAGATATATTACAATTTATTTTCATGCCAAAAAGATGCCAAAAGAAAACAAATGAAAATGAGTAAAAATAATTTCCAAGGCTTCCCATGGATCCAGAGCCTGATTTATTCATTAGAGTGACAAATGACCCTGAAATTGCCTCAGCTGGTCAGAGCAGGGTGCTAATAATGCCAAGACTGTGGGTTCAATCCCATATGGGCCATTCACTTTAGAGATGGACTCGAAGATCCTTCTGTGTCCCTTCCAACGTGCTCTTCACCAAGCTCTCAGCCCCTCTGTCCCTGTGCAGAGCTCACAGCCCAGCCTGGCTCCCTCCCTTTCCCCCTCCCTCCTTCCTTCCTTTCTTCTCTCCCTCCTCTTGCATGTAAGCAAGTCAAAATAACTTGTCAGCAGTACAATTGCATTGCACTGCTTCATATTTATTCATGCTGACTTCTGAACCAGACACAATAAATACTCCCACCTCAAGCTCTGAATCCCCCCTCCTAGGATGCACAGCACATGGTAATCAATACATATGAAGAACCTGCTGCTTCCAGTGCCAGAGGCTTGGAAAATCCACATTCACTTCCTCCCATTCCTACTTCAGTCCTACTTTGGTTCACTTCTGTCTTATAACACCCAGGCTATTGGGAAGGAGGAATCCTAGAAGGATCTATTTCCAAAAAGATAGTCTAAATCTTCTTTATCTTGCTTCTGGGTTTGATCCTGAACATACAAAGTCAAAGCAAACACTGCCAGAGCTGGTTGAGAGCAGCTCTGAGGGTCAAGGGTGAAAACCACACTCCAGCACCAAGTCCATGCTGCAGTTTTGGAAAGCCATTTTGAGGGCAGTAGTTCAAAGAGTTCCTTAGCTATCTTAATAGAAAAAAAAAATCAGAAAACAAAACAAAAGCCAAACAAACAGCAAACAAAACACATAGGCAGAAAAGGAAAAACCCACCAGAAGAATTTCTACTTTTCTTAAACTGACACTGCAATCGCAGAGGTGTTCCCAACCATGCTGCTGGATTTATGCTCTGGAAGTACTGAGCAGTTTGTGGTTTCACCCCCAAGCTGAGGGAAAAATCAGACTCACCCTAATACTGGGAGTCCCACAGCTAAAGGCACTGAGAGCAGCACTGCTATTTGTGCCTGAAGAATTAGGAGCTGAGAAATTCTCCATCTGTTTCAGGTAGGCTGCACCCAGCCTCTGTCAGAGCTTCAGCAGGTATCAGAGCCACACGTGTGCTAGAAATTAATTTATGTCATCAAATTAATTTATGTCATCAAGCTAATTTATATCATCAAACTAATTTATATCATCACTGTAAGAGGCACCAGTGCTTGGACAAACACTTCATCTTCTGTTCTTGCAGAAGCCAATTTTGGGATAAGGCAAAAGCATTTATGTCTAGTCCAAAGGGGTTTTAGGTTTAAAGCTCTGGTCGCTGGAGGGAGCTAAAGATCTGTGGGGTTTCATTCATTTCTAGTTGCTGTGGTTGCCTCTAAAAGCCGAGGAACAGAGCAAGCTCTGAGTGTGGGAGCTTTCAGAAATGTCAAAGGAGGTTCCATTTTCAGAAAGAATTATCTTTACAAATGCCTGGCAGAGAACAAAGCGAGCAAAATGAGAACCCTGCTTCAAACATGTGAATTACAGATCCCTTGATCATTTTTATCTGCCCATTCATCCATTCCCTCCCCAGGGAGTTTTGTACTGCAATATGAGCCCTCAGATGTGTCAGGAATACCAGGTGGCAGCATTGATATGCTCCCCTATCACCAAACCAGTTGCAGGAGCTTGGAGGGAGCAAAGTTTTCAGCCTTTCTGTGTGCAGAACAGTGCTCAGCCACAGAGATTCAAACCTGAGGAATCCACAGGCAGACAATCCTGCTCCACACAGCTTCTTCAGCACAGAGCAGTCAGCCTATGCATAATTGTTCATGGTGCTGTTAAAATTGTTAACAATTGTTAATGGTGGTGTTTGCCAGATGGAGACAGCTCCTTCATCCCACTGCTCACAGCTTCCATTGCCAACACTGCCATGGGGCAATGCTGACAAGAAAATGAAGGGAAGGCACATCCCACCCCCAAAACCTCCCTGATCTCAGGTCTTTGCCAAAGCTGTTTGGTGCTTCCAAGTCAAGAGGTGATTGCTGCAACAAACGTGGAGAGATTGTCTCAAATGCTGAAATAAAGGCTGTCTGCTGAGTCTCACCCTCTTTATGCTCCTGGCAGCCCCCAGCACTGTGTAAATAAGCAGAGGCAATGCCCAAAGGGTAAATGGCACTGCCCTGGCCCCACTCAGTTCTCTTTTCATCCCTCATGGTGCTGCTTGGGAATATGGGCCATGACAGGGGAAAGGGTTAACGCTGATACCCAGGGTACAGAGCTTGGGCTTCCTTCCCAGCGTTACTTTTTCAGATTTAACAGGTAACTCCACCCATCAGGCTGGACTTCCCCTCCCAGCCAGAGGAGGGGACCAAGCCTCATGTCCATCCTCAAATTTCAGTCCTGTTACCTTGCTTCTGACTCTGCTCCTGATAGAGGCAGTGTTAGCAAGGTACCAGGTGTGCCCCACACTTGCAGCCCATCTGGTGAGAAGGAACGTGGAAACCAGGCTGGCAGGAGGAAGGGGTAGACCTTCTGCTCTTCCTGCTCCTGTTTCTGTTCCTCCTCTTCCTCTTCCAGTCCTGTTCCCCAAATACCTCCTCTGCCACCGAAACCTTCACAGATATTCGGAAACTTTGTGCGCAAAATTCACATAACATTATAAAAATGTGATAAAATTATCTGTATAATTTTTGTATTAACTATACAAAATTTATTTAGAGATGATTTTATATAATATTTATATACTTAAAAAAAAAAAAAGTGGGATGCAGGATGAAGAACTTGATGTTTTCTGTTTGCCCTCTACAGCTGGTCACTCTCATGCTCTCTCAAAATCTCTGCTGGTCAGAGTGACTCTGATGTACCAGTCTCTTTCCCCAGCCCAGCAGCCAAAGGAGGAGTCAGGATTCTTCTGTTCTGGTTCTCAAGGTTGTTTATTTGTTGTTGTCTATAACATTCTTTCTCCAACTTGACGAGGTCTGTCTGGCAGGTTGGGTTGAGGCACACTGACTGCCTCAGAGGCAGTGTTGTCTTTTTATACTAAAAACTACATGTACATTATTTACAATAATTTCCCAATACCTATCACCTATGTTAGACAGTGAGTTTCTACCTCAAATCAATCCAAAAGTGCCACCTAGACAGCAGAAGATGGAGGCCAAGAAGAAGGAGAAAGACTGGACACGCCCAGATTCTTCCATCTTGCCTCCTGAACCCCCATTCTAAAAACTCCAAAAATCTATTTTTCACCGCGTGACAAACTAACTATTATTCTACTTAAACTCTCTTGACTTTTGTAATTCTTCATATAAGGTTGGTAATTGTTTTTTCCATGGGTCAAAATCAAAGGCACAGGGGTCTTGGGCTCTGTGCCAAGGTCTCCGAGCCCCTTGGCAGGGTCTCGAGTCCTCCAGGATAAGGCAAGAGGAATGTCCTGGGTTCCAACAATGCTCCCCTGAGGAGCACCTGGAGGTTGAATTTCCTTACTCAGCTTCTTCCCTGCCTCCATGCAGCCTCTCTGGCCTCTCTGCTAGGCACACTAATGGGAACCTGTGGAAATGGGCATCCAGCAGCTTGGGGACACAGACCTAAGGACACTTCTTCAACCCCAGGATGGCTTCAATAGAAAACCAAAGCAGTTTAGGAGCTTGGGTCCAAATTGACAGCATTAAAAAGTGAGGAAAGCTATCTCAGCAAGCCTTTGCCTTTCTTTATGGTTGGGATCCTAGAGCTCTGCTTTGCCATGGAGAGTTTTCTAATTCCCTGCCTCCATCCAGAGCAGGGTCTGTTCCATCCATACCTGCAGTGCTCCTTGCACCAAGAAGCCTTCATCTCATGTGGGGACTGAGCAATTAGTGGCTGCCTACAGAGCACCAAAACCTGGCCCCAGGAATGAAATGAAAGTGAAAATGGTAATTAAGCTTTCCTGACGAGAAAAAAGACAGACTCGAAGGAACTGAGCATAAAAAGAAAATAACAAAAGCTCTGTCAAAATGTACTGCGCTATTTTTAGCTTTGCTTTATTTTCTGGGGACAATAACTTTGCATTAATGTAGTGTCTTCCATATATTGATCAATTAAGGGTTCCTCTACCAGCCAGAAATATTATTGTCATCCAAATATGTGAAGAGTGCTGTCTTGGTCAGAGAATACTTCCTCAACCAAGGACAGAGCCCAGTTTTTGAAAATTCCACATCCTGAAGTTCCCTGACCATGGCGTCCTTCCCTTTCTTCCATCCCTATTCAAAGAAATATTAAATTGCAACACAATAAACTCAAACAGCTTTAATGCAATAACCTCCCAGAATTATTACCAGTGGAAAGGAGAGACTAAGGACCTTCCTGGATGTCCATTATCATACAATAAACAGAATCATAGACTTGTTTAGGGTGGAAAAGACTCCTAGGACTATTTTGGCCTGCTCTGTGGGTGGCTGATGTGTTGCAGAAGGAGGATGAAGCAGGGATGTGGGGGGCATGGAGGGAGCAAATCCCTGCTGTCCAAGACCTGGAGATCCTGCTCTGGTGTCTGCAGCTCTGAGGGCCAGGGAGGTCTCACCTCCACTTCTGTCCTCCAGCCCCACACTGAGAAATCATAGAACCACTGTAAAAAAATGGTCTGGGCTGGAAGGGACCATAAAGAGCATCTAGTGTCACCCCCCTGCCATGCTCCCACCACCTATTTAATGATTTATTACTGATCCTGTAGGTCGGTCCTGGGTGCCAGCCCCATGTTACACTACCATCCAAGGCCCCAAATCTTGCTCCTCTAGGCCACGGGGGTCAATCCAAACTTCTCCAGGATGGCTCAATATGGACAATCCCCCAAATGGATTAAGGAGAGAGGGGAACAGTGCAAGGGAAGAGTTGTGGGGATTCACCTGCTGTGGCTCCAATGGCATTACTAAAAGTAGCTGGAATTGAGGTGATGAGGAAGGAGTACAACAGTCAGCTCTGTGGGCTGGTTTAAAACCCAACTGAGAAATTAAACCCACTCAAGGCTGCTCCCCTTTCCCCCCAACCTCTTCTGATAATGGAGGAACACTGGGAGAAATTGTAGGTCAGAACCCAAATTTGCTGAAAAATCCCAGTAACCACAAGAATATTCATAAAAGAGTGTGGAAAAGAGAGATTTAGATTTTTACCCACAAAAGGTGGGTATTCACCACCAAACAAATAAAAACACTTCCTGGAGAGTGTGTGGTATAGAATAGACAGGGCTAAAAGCTCCACCCCCTTGTCTCTGTACCCAGGACACAGTCAAAAAACCAGAAGGATAACACATTGCATTTAATAGTAGCTTTCCAATGGCTAGAAATGAATATTTTAAAGGAAGAGTGGGGATACTCACAGGGATGATTTCACTATTATTTTGAACAACGCTAGAGCTTTCTGGTTTTGTCAGGGATTGTCTGTTATTTGCACAGTGCCTAAAGCTGCTTCTCTCCCCTGGCCTGAGCCATTATGGAAATAATGAGAAGAACAACAGCAGCCACCGTGCTCTGTATGCTAATGGCCCTGAGCCGAGGTGAGGGCGGGTTACAGAGAGCTGGCAAAGATGAAGAGAGAAAAACAAGGTTTGGATATGACAGGAACGTTTAATGATAGCTGCATAAACAGTGGGGAGCTGACAGGCCAAAACTTTGGTGGAGAAGCAAAATCCTGCTACAGGGATACATTAGAAGGACAACAAATGCAGCACACAGTGGTGGAACTGCTGGAAAAAGAGAATGTCATAGGGAGAATTTGTATTTTTCCCCCTTTGTCTCTTTCTTTTTTTTTTTCTTTAATTCTTAAGAATAAGGTGGAAAACAAATCATCCTTTTTCTGAGAAAGGAAGATGAGGGGTTTTTATTGGTGCCACAAGAAACAGGCTGTGAATGTGGAATTCTTCAGGGCAAAGATGATCAGCAGACTGTGGGGTTGTGTGAGCAGGCCATACTGATAAAACTGATGCATTCAGGACACACTGCATTGGAAATAAAAGATAAGCTGTAGGATCACAAGTAAATTAAGTTAAAATTAAAGCCAACCTGTAAGATGGGATGTTTAATTCTGCGCTGTTCAGGAGGTACTGTTACAGACATCTTTTTATGAAAATCCTTTCCTTAGGATTTTTTCCTCCTGAGAAGCTGAGAGGCCTCAGGAACAAAATGTAAACATTGATTATCTGCTGCTGTGGAATGCAACAGGTGCATCTGTGATTGGTCTCATGTGGTTGTTTCTCATTAATGGCCAATCACAGCCCAGCTGGCTCGGACAGAGAGTCTGGGACAGCTGCCTTTGTTATTCATTCTTTCCTATTCTTAGCTAGGCTTCTGATGAGAACTTTTTGTTCTATTCTTTTAGTATAGTTTTAATGTAATATAGATAATAAAATAATAAATCAAGCCTTCTGAAACATGGAGTCAATATTCTCATCTCTTCCCTCATTCGAAAACCCCTGTGAACGCTGTCACAAGGTACATACCAGAATCCCACATAAAAAGAAAGGTTTTGGTAAAAGGCAGGATGCTGCTTACCCTTGGTCTTTCCTTTGCCTTTTGAAGAACTTGTCCCATGGGGCACACAGGATTGTAAGAAAAAATGGGCAATTCTGAGCAATTTTAGCAAATGCAAAGATGTTCATAAAGGCAAGAGGGCAATAACTAAGCCATGGCCATGCCCAGAGGGTAAATGGTACTGCCCTGGCCCCACTGAATTCTCTTTCCATCCCTCATGCTGTTGCTTGGGAATATTCAAAGCCATGAAAAGGGGAAGTGTCTGGAATTTTGTGCTAAGGAGTCAAAACATTTTTGATATTATGAGGGATATTTGTAGAGGGACCTTGTTTACTATATTTCCAAATAAACATAGACAAAATAAAACTCCCTATTATCCAGAATCCTCCCAAGAGTGTTACTTTATGATGTTCTGCTGATTTTTCTCTGACATATCCCACTTGCCCCTGTGTTTACTGCTTCCACCCCACAACACAGCAAACCTCTTTTGCCCCTTCCATTCCTCTGGGATAAGTCCAGTTTATGTCATCAGTCTTTTTCTGGCATATCTATTGCCTAAAGTATATTAAAAATAAAAAAAGTAAGTTGCCTCTTCATACTCAATTGAAACAGCTAATCTATTTGATTGCTAATCAAATAGAATATTAATAAAATTTGAATATTTATCTGTTTGACCCCTCTGTGAGGTGACTCTCATCATCCCCACCCACAGCTCTGCAGTCACAGCACCCTCTCCATGTCTCCTGTCAGTCAGCAGCTCTTGCTCCAGGCATCTACCTGGGGCAGATGCTGCTGGAGGCAATGCCAGACAGGTCCTGCAGCTAAGTACAAACCCTGCTGTCTTAGTGGAAAGCATGCAAAATGCATTCTTTGGAGATGGTTTTATTCCAGATTTTTTTGTTGTTGTTGTGTGTGTGTGTGTGAATAGTTTTTCAAACCCCCTTAATACAAAAATCCAACAGTGTATGTCAAAAAAAAAAAAAACAAACCAAAAATTGAGTGTGAAGGGAACAGCTTTATGAAGCTGATAGCTTTCCCTCATTTCTCCCCCAAGTCACTCCAGAGGGTCGGAGGACCAGGAGTTGGAAAAGAGCTGGAAGAACATTCCTAGGCTGGTACTGAGGCACCCAAGCCAAAACCACCTTGGTGTACCTGGAAGATAATTCAGAGCAGGTTTTGGGCTGACAGCAGGGCCCAAAGAGACACCTTGGGCTCTGTTCACTGGACCACCACGCAGAGATGGACATGGCCAGGTCTCTAATCTGCTCCCTGGGGAGCAGAAGGCAGCACCCAATCTTCCAGTCAGTACAACTCAGAGGTTTAAATGTTAATTCTTTTTATTCTGGGGTCCCTCTTACTTTAAAATTTCTTTTTTTTTTTTTTTTGCATTGGGTTAATGACCTCCCAGAAAAGTGCTGAAGACTCTGCTGTCCCTTGACCCTCAGCCACAAGATGGGGACCAAGAGAGCTGAAAGACTGAGCCCCCCCCAAAGAGCAAAAGTTAGAAAGAACTGATTTGGAAATAAATTGACTGAAAAACCTTTATTGCTAAACATAGCATATGAAGTAAAAATAAAAGAGGAACACAAATGGGGTGGGAAAATTTTCGAGTTCTCAGAAAACGACTTTTCTGCCTACTGAAATGTTTCAGCAGATACATTTAACCCAGCCTTTCTTTGCATACTGAGACAACTCAGAAAATGCTTCCTGACATGGATAAGACTTCCCCTAATGCTCCTTATTTAGTATCTTCTTTATAACCAGATTTATAACAGCAGTCCCATGAAGATAACCCTTAATATGATGATTAGGGCAGATTTATTATTCAAGCCTAGCCCATCTTCTCCCCTTTTGCCAGTAATTTGGTGGCATACAGAGCTGAGATTGATGGTCTGCTTAAGCATGCAGCTAGTACGAGTCTCAATTACTGAAATGAGCTATTGAGAAAAGTCTAAGAAGCCTCCCCATGCTCCTCATCACCTTCTAAACACTCAAAGCTCTCTCACCAAAAGAAAGAGTTGGCCCTTGCTCGTCTCCCCTTAGGCAGTGCCATCAGATTGCAGCTGCCCAGTCAGGGTCCCCTTAGAGATAACAGCCCATTCCAAATTTACCGTGTGCCAGGGAGCTTCCAGCTCCAGCATGGCCCAAATTAATAGCATCTCACATCAGCAGCAGGAAACAGAGCTGTTCTTTGGAGTTCTTCGTGCCAGTAATGACAAAAGGCAGATGGGCAGGGCAGGAGCAAAACTTCCACTGCCCACAGCAGCTCCAGGTTGCTCCATAGCTCTGATGGGACTGTGAAACCTCTAAGAAATGCACAGAGGGTTCTGTAGGCTGCTGCAGGGGCTGGGAAAGCTCTGCTGTTTCCTCCTTGCAGCTGAGCAAAGGGCTGAGGGCTGCCAACATCTCTGTCTGGCCAGGGCACTTCTCCTGGCAGAATTCTGGGAAGAGCAAGCAGCTGTACCCCGAGGAGTGATTGACAAACTCTGTCATCCACTGCAGCTGAGATGCTGGCCCATGCTGCTGGCTGTAGTGGCTGGTCCTTCACCTTTTGAATGGACTGTGAAATAGGGCAATAAAAAATACAACAACAACAACAACAACAACAACAACAAATTTAAAAAGTGCAACAAAAATAAGAAAAAGTGCAATAAAAAGTACAACAAAAAATTGTTTCCCCCCCCAAAAAAGAAGCTTTTCCCCGTCTCACACATCAAAGCTGCTGTTTTGCAGCTCTGCCATGTTTGCTGTGCCATCCTTTCTCTTTTCTGAGACTCCTCAGAGGCTTGTTCTGAAAATCTGGCAAGACAACAACTGATCTCACCAGGGCTGCACAGTTTGTCTCTCTCCTTCTGTGTTATTGTAGATAATTAGGAAAAACTTAAAACAATGAAGTTGTGTGGTATTGACAAGGGATCTTTGAAGGTTTTTTCTCCACCTGGCCTTCCTTTTCCCCAACTGAACATCATTTTGAGTACAAACAGGCTTGAAACACTCCTCATCACATGTGAAGGATTCTTTTAAAGATTCCTGCAACAGCAGGTCTCTGCAATCCCAAGAGGAGTCCTGAAATGCTTTATCTCACCCAGTCCTGGTGGAGTGGAGTTCCTGCCCCTTGCAAAGCAAGCGAGCAGCAGCTCCCTGGGGTGGGGAAACACCCAAGGAGACATTGAGAGGCCACGAGCACAAGTATGGACACACACATCTGTATGGACACACAGATGTCCCTTGCTCCAGCCAGCCTTGGGGGGAAAGAGGGCATCTGAGCAGTTGAGACTTGGTCACTGCTCACCACGGTGTCTCTGCTGGGGACAGGGACACTGCTGTCCCCCCGTGGGCCCTGGGGGTGCAGGGCAGAGCTGGCAGTGTCAGCCAAGCAGGGCTGCAGCTCCAGTTCTGAATGCAGGCTCTTGAGGTGTTACCAGCACACGAGGGGTTTGCAGGCAGCAAACAAACACGTCCAGTCTTACATAACTGGTCCTGGGGGTGCTGCCAGGCAAGCACAGCTTAAAATCAATCAGGCAGCAGCATAAAATAGTGCTTGGCTGAGTGCTTCCACTTGCCCCTGCTCAGCATCCATGCTGGGACAGACATGGACCTGTGGGAAGGGTGAGGGAGACACAGGAACTGCTCTGGCACAGCCTCCCATGCTTGGCCAGGGCTGAACCAACTCCAGGGACCCTCAGGCTCAGCTTTCTGCTCACCTTCACCCAGCACTGAGGACAAGTCTGCAGCTCTGACAAACTGCTGTGACTGTGGTTACAGTGCTCTAGCTGCTGCTTCTCCGAGGCCCTGCACTTCTTGCTGGGGGCTACAGCTCTCAGTGTCCCAGTGGAAACCATCTCCCAGCCTGGAGCGGGTTGGTGCCAGCATACTACAGTCTGCTCAGGGGTCAGATTCATTCCTGGAGTAATGCCTTTACCTCTGGTGTCCATGGGCAGCATCTCAGCTGGACCTGAGGCTCCTCTGAAGCCTCTCCATATCAAGCCTGTGCTGTCACTGAGGTGATTTTTATTCTCCCTTAGGAGATACAAAGCTCTGAAGAAATCTGCCCTAAAAGAAGAGAGATTCTGATTAGGCATAAGGAAGAAGTTTTTGATGGTGAAAGTGTTGAACAACTGGAACATGTTGCTCAGAGAGGTGATAAATGCCCTATCCCTGAAAACTTTTGAGGTCAGGTTGGATGGGGCTCTGAGCAACCTGGTCTGGTGGAAGATGCCTCTGCTTACTGCAGGGGGTTGGACTAGATGGCCTTTATGGGTCCCTTCAGAGACCAGCTATTCTGTGATTCTATGGTTCTTTGAAATTCTGGCTTCAGCCAAGAGCTGGAAATGCTGAAACATGCAGTTAAAAATTAACTTACTTCCCTTGGTGAAGTTTGCTTTGAGACTGAAATGCCAGAGGACTGGGTTAGGCTGGAGAGGAACCCAACAGTCTTCCCCAACGACTGCATTTAGAGCAAAACTATGCTCAAGGGTCCTTGTGGAGCCAAGTACAGACCCCCAAATCCAAGGGAATTAGAGAATTTCGTGATCCTTCAATGGGAGAATTATTGTGTCCTACCAAGACAGGAGTGTTAGGAGTGATTTTAGGAGAATAGTCCAGGTGATGCTTGAGACACTTGGAAAATCTGTGTTTGAAAAAGCCAAGGCACAACATTGTCTAGCAGCAAAGCAGTGGTGGGAGGAGAAAGGCCAAGGCACACACTCCATCAAAGCACCTCAGCAGGCTTTAAATTTGCTCTGCAGTGAACATTTTCCTTGAAGGTTCAGATTTCAGGGATGAAAGACAACAATCTCCTCAGGATTTTCCCAAGGTGCTTGAATACTTTCTCATCCCTGTTAAACACCTCTTTAACTGGCCCTAAAAATGAGACATTAGAGTTTCAGTGCATCCCAGAGAATTATTCCAGTGAAACTCCTTAGCTTCATCCACAAAAATACGAAGCAGTGATAGTGATGAGAGAAGATGTGTTCAAACAGAGAAGAACAAATGGACCAAACATAAACCCTTACTAAACCACCTGAAATCACAGCCCCTGCAGCCTGCACCCAAGTCTTCTGGCATATGAAAAACTGAGATTATAGGCACACTTCTGTTTCTGTTAAGTGTAGATCCAACTGTTCATGTGTTTTACACTTTTGAAAAAGCAGAGTTAGGACAAGGTCATGGGCCAGAGGATCCTTAGGGTTTTACCTAATGAATTTCAGTCTAATCACATCAGCCATGCCAGTTCACCCCAGCTGAAGCTGATTTACACAAAAGGCAAACATCTCCTTCCTTGCCTTCTCTGTAGCCATGTTGTAGCTGGAAATTCCACTGGTTGGAGGTGACAAAGCTTTGACTGACCATCTCTGAGGTCAGAACTGTGCTGGACATGGCAATCCAGGTCCAGTAGCTCTGCCTTGTCAACTATCTTGAGCAGCCTGGACTGATTTCTGCATTTTATATGCTCAGCATCATTTGCTGTAGGTTTTCCTCTTGGTAATCAGTAGACAATTTCCCAGTGGGACCCTGCTCTCCATCTCCCTGGAGAAAATGAAATTTTTGGACTGAAAAAAGGAGGGAAAAGCCACTTTTTCAATATTATGATCATTCATTAATTATGAAGCGCAGTGGCTGTTGTAAATCCCAAGTCTTAGATTCTCTCTGCCTCCCTTGTGAGTGTTACACAGAAATGTAAGAAAGAGGAGGGTTTCTGCCCCAGTGATTCCAGTAATTTATAGAACAGGTAGATTGCAAGAGGTGGGTAAAGCTGGCAGACTAATTGCTTGCAGGTAAGAGGCATTTAAAAAGGAGACAAGTTATTGTGAAAGAGAAAATCTGTACTAATCAAGCAAAGAAAAATTTCCAAGACACCCATAAAAACTGGTGTAACATAAGGATATTTTGTCAGTAGAAGAAGAAAAATATTGGCAATGGTCTAGCACCAAAAATACAGATATTTGGACTTCAAAAGTATGGGGTTATTCATCCAAAGTAGCTTTAATTGGATAGCCCACTGTGGAATGTGGAAAGAGCTGTGAAATATGGAGAGGTTCTTAATCAGAAGTTGTGATATTTCTTCCAAAAATATGCCCCAAAACAAAACATGCCCTTAAACACTGCAGTTTTCTATAAATGAAAAAATGAGGACTTACAACACCTAAACACTGTGGAGAAAAGTTAAATTTTCATTTTGGAAGCCGCCAAAGCTCCCAGTGAGAACAAAGACCTGCTGAAAAGAAAGAAAGAGAGAACAAAACCACAAAACTCCCCAAAACCTCAAAGAATTTCTGCTGAAAAGCAATTTTAATGGAAGAATTCAGGGCCAGATGGTGCCTGTAAAACTCTGCCTTGACTAATGAAGAGTGTAAAACTCTATCCTAGAAATGAAAAAAAAAAAAAAAAGAAAAAAAGAAAAACCCCCCAAAAAACAACAAAGAAGTTAACCTGGATGAGGTGGTGTTGACCATGATGTACATATTTTGGGTAACCATACAATAAGATGATGTATGTCTGGTACCTCTGGCATTTTGGGATGCCACAGGAGATTAAGAATTTGGGTGACACTAAAGGAATGTCTCCAAGTGTGGCCAGGAAGGCAGGCAGAAAGCTAGAGGGATTGAAAGGGGAGATAGGGTGATGAACTCTAAACCAGCTTTTTTCCTGCCCACATAATACAGCATTTCTGCCATAACAGATCTGTGAGTATTTCTGGTAGGTTTGGGTATAAAATGAATAGGATACAGGGTGTGCCAATTTGGAAGAAACCACTAGCATATTATTAAATATTTAACCTTCCAAATTTAATTCATGAAATCCACTGGGAGCCGTTTCCAGATCGTTTGCAGTGTGCTCTGGGAGAGGTTCCAGGTGAGCAGTGACTTCAGCCCTGCTTGCTTACCCTCCCTCTGGGGCAGAAGGGACAACATGGAGTGATGAAGGGTTTGTGCTCTTTTCCAGCTCTCCCTTTGTAGGATAAATGGCTCTGTTTCCCAACTGGTTGTAAAACCAAGTCTCTGCAGTGTGGCTGCTCTGATTTACACCAGCTGAAGGCCTGGCCTCCAGTTTGGAGGAAATGGGCTGCCAGTTTAATTATTTCATCCCTGCTATGGTATTCATAATCTGGGAATAAATTTTATGATGCTAAGTAACAGCAACACTGAAGATTTTGTCACATGCATGACAATTAATGTATGGTGCATGGTATTCCTGCTCCCCCTGCATTCCCTTTTAAATGATGCCCCTTGTGATTTGAATTTCAAAGAGTGTTTCTCCCAGTATTACTCGTTATTGATGGTGACTGCTCTCAGGAGCAGCTCAGTGCTGCTTTGTTGGCTCATCAGTTTTGATTCCATGCCCAGATGCTAAGGACAGAAGCATGCAATTAATTTGGAAGCACAACCCTTGACTGATTTCAATTGGGAGATTTTTCTTGAACACCAGAGCCCTGACATGTCCCTGAGCACCTTTAGTATTGTCTCTACATGGAAAATGTCTTCCTTTTCCACTGCAGATCTCTTTCCTGAGTAGACATCTCAAAATTCTGCTATATATGCAAATATATATTGTGATATACAAAGAGACCAGCAGAGAATCACAGGCTGTAGGTGATCCCTTCATTGTAAGGAAAAAAAAATCTAGATTTTTGGGACTGAGGAGTAAGGTGAAAAGGAAAAGGAGTTTGGGATCCAGACCTCTTCCCATGAAGGACAAGAGACAAAAAGCTGCCTTTTTTTTCAAGATCATCTTAAAAAAAAAAAAAAAAATATTTCCCTGGAATGATAAGGGTCTTTGAGGCTCCAGACTTGCTGAGGAGCTTTCCTGTACTCATCCCAACCCATGCCCTGGTGCTCTGAGCCTGGAAGTTCTGCTAAGGTTAGGACAAGAGGAGCATGCCTGCCTCAAAACTCTCCATAGTCAGAGCAGGATGTCATCTTGGGAGCTAAGGCACTAGGAACACGAGCTCCTAAGCTTTCTGCATCACACAGGACATGCAGAGAATCTGCAGAGTACCTCTGGGGTATTTGTTAGGACATCTGCTTTGGGAAAAACCTGTCCTCTCTCTTAAGAAGTTACTCCATGTGAAAAAAAACCCCACTCATCAAATATAAAAGACAGGTAAGCACAGGGAAATTAATAAGAGAAATAAATTTATGTTCCCCTCTGCAATTCAATCAGTTAATTCAATGAGCATTCCTGGCAGCTAGGTATTTTTCAGCCAGATGGATTAATTCTTTTAGCGGATCTGGTGAAATGTTGTGGGGCCACTGAAGAGAATTTAAGCCATTTCTCCTTGGCTACACTCCTTACAAGCCATGATGTCCTATTCTTCTGGCCTGTCTCCTCACTCCATATTTCTGCCCTTCCACATATTTTCATATCAGGATCTTTCCCCTCCCACCTGGGAAATCTGACTGGTTCTCATGGAGCTGTCTGGAACTTTCCTCAGCTTCTCGCTCTTGTTCTCTCTCAGGTTCAGGACCCTCTCTTGCTGTGCCCAGTGGTTTTCCATGGTCTGTCCAGGTAGACAACGCTGAGGCCAGGCCCTAAAACTGCCTCCATGCCTTAACAGGTCTGCAGGCTCTTGTCAGGCATCCTGAGGAGCAGGGGAATGCGTCCTTATCCGGGGAGATGCAGCAGGAGGCTGGAAGTGAAAATCTGATTTCCCCAAAATTTCTGTTCTCCCAACCCTTCCCTCCTGGGATCCCTGATCCCATTCCCAAACACAAATCCCAAATCCCAAATCCCAATCCTGATCCTGGATCCCAATTCCTGATCCCAATTTCAGTACCAGACTCCATCTTGTTGAGGATGGTGTGGGGGCAGTTCAGGAATGCCAAAATTCCCCAAGTTCCTGATTCCCAGGGATCCAACCCCTCCCTCCCCAGATCCCTGATCCCAGATCCCAATTCCCAAATCCCAAATCTCAGACCCCAAATCCCGAATCTCTAATCCCAAATCCCAAATCCCAAATCCCAAATCCCAAATCCCAACCCCACTGGTACCAAACTTGATCTTGTTGAGGATGGTTTGGGGGACACTTCAGGAACAGCCAAAATTTCCTAAATTCCTCACTCCCAGGGATCAAACCCCTGCCTCCCTGGATCCCTGATCCCATTCCCAATCCCTGATCCCGAATCCCAAATCCCTTTTCCCAACCCCGTGGGTACCAGATTGGATCCCATTGAGGATGGTGCAGGGGCACTTCAGGAACACCAAAATTCCTGATTTCCCCAAAATTCCCATTTTCCCAACCCCTGCCTCCCTGGATCCCTGATCCCAATCCCGATCCCAAATCCCAAATCCCTTGGGTACCAGACTCCTCTTTATTTTCACAGCCTGTTAGTGCAGAAAGAAAAAGAAATTTTCTTTTGGCTTTTGCCAACACCAAAGCATTTTTCTAATGTTACAGGACAGGCACTGTCTAGTTTGAATCTGAAGGATGATGGAGAATTTGGAGCCCATCATGTCCTTTGTGCACAGCTGCTGCTCAGGCTTCTAAGCTGTGGGGCTTCACCCACACCGTGTAGGCTGCAGGCAGCCAGAAAAGAGCCTGGCATTCTCCTGAAATCATAATTACCAAGGTGGGAATCACACGGGAAGACTCAGCTCAGCATCCTCCTGCTTCCAGCTGCTGTCCCAGGGTGTTGCATCTCCCACCGATGACTTGTGCTGAGTCCCTTGGCACTGCCTGGATGATCCAGGGCTTCTCCACATGCCCAATAATCTTTCTTTAAGGGAATGAACCAACTCAATGTGATGATCTGAAATCTATTTAATTTAACTTTACCCATCAGCAATTAATTTAACCCATCAGCATGCCCAGATATAAACCCAGGTCTGAGATCTCCTACAGGACTGGATGCCTCCAACTCCTGCTTTTACTGTCCTGGCTACAAAATGTATCAGATTTTTGGGGAAAGTTCTGTCTCTTAATGTGTTTGTACACAGGTTCTTACACACTGGGTGCCTGAGCAATCCATAATGGGTCAAATTTCATGGCAATCAGCTCCAAAAAAGTGTCTGATTTCAACAAAGCAGTTTCACCGTGGATAAAAAGGCATTAAAGGTGAGATGCTAGATAACTCAGGAGATCCTTAATTGTGGCATTCACATTCTTTGAACATGATTCCTTCACCCAGGGTTCTTCTCCTGGGAAGCTGAAAGGCAGCAAGAGGCCTCAGAAAAAATAAAAACAATTCTTATCTCATTTGCTTCTCCTGTGTTGTGCTCATGTGGAATGTGTTTGGAGATTGTTTACCCACAGCTGATTCTTGATTAAACTCTAGTGTGAGTTGTTTTGATTCATTGGCCAACTGGGGCCAAGCTGTGTCTGGGACTCTGGAAGGAGTCACAAGCTTTCATTATTATCTTTTTAGTATTCAGTAAGTATCTTGTCTGTATTCTTTAGTATAGTATGGTATAATATAATAAATATGATATGATATAATATAATATTTAATTAGCCTTCTGATAAGATGGAGTCCTCCTCATCATTCTCTCTCCTCGTTGGGGTTGCCTGAATTTACAATACTTAATCACATCCAAGAGGAACTTTATCATCTCAGATATTTGGTTATTTGACTTGGTTCGATGTCTGCAGCACCTAAATATTTCACCAGTGGCTGGTTACTTCTTTTATAAAAAAGTCACAAGGTGTGTAGCACATAAATATTTCACCAGTGGCTGGTTCCTTCCTTCATAAAAAAGTCACAAGGTGGCCTTGGCATGTTTTCTGTCTGACAGATGGCCACATCTCAATTAGCACTAAGCTGTGCCTTTCCTCTCTACCTCCAAAGGCCAGTGCAAGGCAGCACAAAAATGACACAGTTCCCTCTCCCTTGGAGGTGCCCATACTGGTCAAAGAGCCACCTTTTGGACAGGAAAGCATTGCTGCCAGAACTTGCTGTAAGGCTTCCTGGAAGAATCCCAAAAAGTTCAAAAACGAGGGCTGTATGCAGTGAGGCAAGGCACAGATGGCAAAAGAAAGGCAGTGCGGGTTTTTTTTTCTGAGCCTCTGAGTCTCCCAGCTCCTGGACAAATGAGAAACTGGACTGCTTTGGCTGAATTCAAGCAACTTGTCTAAGGCAAAGGAGATACAGACAACCCTTCCTAGAGACTGGAATACATAAAAGGTTAGTGCTGTCCCACTTTTCCTAACAGGTCCCTCCAAATTAATTTAGCTCCAGATGCAAAGACCTCCTTCATCCTCCTGGCAGATGATATCTAGCAGCCACTTCTGGTTTAATTAGGCAGACAGTGATTGTGTTTAGATTTTTCCTCTGTTGCAAGTAAGTATGCATATCCAGTTTATAAAGAAGAGTTCAAAGCAATGAAATATTTGATCTTGAGCTAAGCTACATCATTCACTCAGCCAAAAAATTGTATCTTTTGCTTGTCGATTTGCTGTGAATACAGAATAAGAAAAAAACGTGCTCAGCTTGGCTTAATCCAAACTCTCATTTTTATTCTGGTTTCAGAACTACCAGCAAACAAATCAACATGAACCTCAGCACCCACACAGCTCAGCCATTTCAGCTAACCAATTTTTCTTTCTCAGAAAGTTAAAAGCACTCCTGGCTACGCCTTTGGGGTTGGATCCAATTACATGGATTGGATTCTTTTTGCCTTTGGCAAGAAGAAATTACAGATTTTGGGCTACTTCCTGATTGCTCTGTTCCATCACTCTGAATTATAATCAAGCTACATATGGTTGAGACCATACCAATAATTCTGGTGCCAGGATTTTTGACTGACAGCATGAGACAAAAGCCCTGCACAACTTGGAGCACAGGGTCCTGGGGCCTAGTTGTGCCCTCTGAGTGATGAGCAATTCTTTGGGTATTGTAGACCTGAAGGTCATTATTTTTATTCTGTAAATTCCAGCTCTCAGCCCTTCTCCAAAACCTTCACCTTTCCATCCCCTCCCTCTCCTTCTGCTAGCTGTGCACCACAGGAAGATTTAGCAGAAGGAGTGCAGTGAAAGATTTAAGCCGGGTTCTTCTGCTATGAAGAGGAAGTTCTTCTGTGGTGATCTCCAAAATCTGGGCTCCAGTCTCGTACTGAGAACAGGCAGGGGGAGCAGCACCTGGTGTGTCCTCTCTCCTTGTCTCTCCGGTGATAGGTGGTGCTGCTGCTCTTCCTACAGACCACCAGCACACTTGCAAGGCTCTGCCTTTCCTCTGTCTCACTCGTGGTGTCCCAAGCATGCATCATATCATCCCAGACTCTGGCTTTGGGCAGCTGAGGAGCACAGTGAAACCTGACTCTCCCAAGAGCATTTCAGCACCTCAGTGGGTGCAGCAGTTAATGGTTCTCTGGAATCCAGGAATGCTGCCTACCACAAAGCTCTGTTCCCACAGCACTGTGTGTGTGGCTCCCAGACCAGGACTCTCTCCTGCTTTCACTCTGTGCTGGTTCCCAACTGGTTTGGCCCTGGAGCTTTCAGAGCAGCTCTGTCTCCAAGGGCTCTCCCAGGCTGTGGTGCAGAGCTCCCAGGGCACCCAAGATCAGGACTGAGTGCTGTTCCTCAGGGTGCCTCCACTGAAGGCAGTGGCCAATTGTTGGGTCAGCACTCCCCCTGTAACAGCCCTGCTCACAGTGACTCGTGGTGAAATGATTTCCCTGAAGCTGTAGTGACCTATGCCTGCAAAGTCTCATCCCTTCTTTGCCTCCTACAAACCTGCATTTTGTAAGAAAAGCTGTTTGTACATCTCTGGTCATTTCTGCTTCCAGGTGGCATTTCCTTTTTGACATCCTGCCTTGATGGCTCCCAAATCCCTAGTTCCTCACAGACAGACACTGAAGGACCACAGATGCTCACAAGCCATCATGGGCTGCCCTGCTCCAACAGCCATCAGACCCAGGGATGTGCACTTTCTTCCTCCCCACCTTTGCCCCTTTCAAATATCTCTTTGTGCTCCTCTTTGTGCTTCTGCCTGCACAGCAACTTTCCTGCATCTCCATCAGCTGTGGAGGAAAGCACCTTTAGAAACAAAAAGAAAGGGTTAGTTACCACTGCTAGACACATGAACCCCCCAATTACTTGCCATGAGAATCTGTGAACTGTGCTGGCACAATGCATTGAGGATGCACTGCACAACCTGGTATTGAGGAGGACTCTCAGTGATGCTGCTGCACCTGAAGAGAAACCACCAAAATCACAAACAAGCCTGCTGCAGTTCACCTGCCCCACCACAGGCCCCTCTCTGTTGCTATTTGAAGAACTTTCTTCAAAAGTCAGCAGGGTACCACTGAGCTGCAAATATAAAAATCAAATCAGGCACAGTCATCACCTTTCCAGCAAAAGGAACAGGACAATTTATGGCAAATGTAGTGCCATAGGAAAGTGGCATAATTAAAACTAGTTTATTATGAGTGAATTAGTGTATTGGTAAATTCTTTGATGGTTTTGGGCAAGAGAAGAGGCCAACTAAAAGAAAGGGAGAAGTATGTCCTGGTCTGTAGCAGTGGTTGCAACCCCTGTCATTGTTGGATCGTGATTTTGCTCCTCTACTTAGATTTTCTTTGTTCTGCTGAAAAATTCAAGTAAACCAAATGAGTCCAGGTTTCCTCATGGACACAAAGTGCCATGGTGTTCCCAGACTGAAGGAAGAATGTGCTCAGTTTGGTTCAGGGAGAAAGGCAAATGCAGAGGAAATTATTACTTCCCTGATGTCACTGAATCTCACTTTGATAACATTATGGAAAAAAAAAAACCCACCCTATTTTGGAAGTGTCAGAAGGAAACAAACTGCCTGGAAGCAAGAAGATTTGATTTGATGATCCAGAAATCCCTTCCCCCATCCATTCTGCATAAATGAAGTTTTTTTCTTAAAAAAAATCCCAATAAATCTGTTTGGATTTCCCCCTATTTCACAAATAAATTTGGTCCCTAAAAAATGAATTTCAGCAGGAATTCACCATCCATCCAAACCAGCTGGTATCTCCAATCAGTAGCAGTGATGGCTGATGAATTTGCACTGTAGGAGCAGAAATACCTTTGGCTGCAAGCCAACCCCTCCTTAAAGTTATGTCCCTGTACAAGCAGGATGGAAAGGCCTAAAAGTGTTACTTGGTAAAGGCATAATGATGGTGATTAAGAGACTTCTATTCACAAGAAAGTAAAGGTGGAAAACACTCTGGAGAATCAGCGTGATCATAATTTGGGGCTATTTCTTTCCGCTGATTATGTATGAATCGTCTCCCAGTGCCTATTACATTATGGAAGAAACTGTTTTCTCTTAGACACAAAGCCTCCCTGAACTCCAGATAACTCAGGAATGAACAGGGGACCAGATATTTAGATGGAGAGAAAAATCTTCTGTGAGTACCACTAGGATATACTAAACACCAAGTGAGTCTGGAACACCAATAAAATTTTGTTGAAGAGCAGAAAACAGGGCTGGGGAAAACCCCTAAGATGGGATCAAGTGAGTTAACGTATGCTTTGAATCTTGAACATTCTCCTTCAGCAAAGATTTGGCATGCCTGCTTTGGGGACTATGAATAACAAATGATAAGCAAGCAGTGAGAAGCAGAACCCATAACCCAGAGAGGTGGAGGCAACAAAAATGCACCAGGGCTTTCCATCCTCGTGTCTCTGTCCCTGTAGAGGCAAAGGGAAGCAGTGATCTAAACGGAGCATGTGATTTCCCAGCAGCGTTTTGAGCCGTGGATGTTGAAGCATCTAGAAAGAAGTGGTGACAGAGAAGCTTTTAGGCAAATGACTTGGCTAGCAGGGCTGTTGGGGATGGAAAGAGGAGTGGATGAGCACGGCTTACCCCTGTCACGCAGGATTGTTAGGAGAGCGGGGAACACCCCTCGATGCCGTGGGACGCAGCGCAGCGCGCTCGGCATTACGCTATAAAAATAAAACACAAACATTTAAAGTTCTCCAGAGCTGCTGGAGCTTCTCCATGGTCCTGGGGAGCTGTGCCGGGGTGCTGGCAGTGCCCTGGTGGCCTGGGGGAGCAGTGCCGGAGTCCCTCGGCAGCCGGGCTGGGGCGAGAGGAGCGGTGCCCGCCAGGGTTCGCTGAGCCCGGGTGTGCGGGGAACAGAGGAGAATGGAAGGGAAAAAGGCCTGGAGAGGAGGAGGAGAGGGAGCAGAGGGGGGTCGGAGAGGGGAGGGCTTTGCCATACTCACCCGGGGCGGGGGTTACACACCGAGGGATGGGAGGCTGCTCCTGCTGCGCTGCAGAAGGAAAGTTGGCCGCGCTGCCGCGCAGGGCTCCTTCTCCTCCTGCCTCTCTCCCTCCGCCTGCCTCTCTCTCTCTCTCTCTCCCTCCCTCCTCCTTTTCCTCCTCCTCCTCCCGAGCCCACAGTGCCGCCGAGGCGGTGCAGGCGGCGCAGCCCCTTCTCCGCCGGCGCTGAGCATCCCCCGGGCCCGGTCCCCGCCGCCGCCCCCGCCGCGGGGATGCTGCCGGGCGGAGCGCCCGGGCGCTGAGCCGCCCCTCCGGGAGCACCGCGCCGCGGGTCACCTTGCAGGGAGGTGAGTGACCCCCCAGCCCAGCCTGTCCCATCCCCTCCGGGCAGCCATGCGCCAAACGCCCGCTCCGCCGCATCCCCGGAGCATCCATCCCCCGGAGCATCCTCCGGAGCGCGGAGCGGAGGCGGGGGCACCGCGGCTCCCGCAGCCGCCGCGGCCGAGGGACTCCGGGGGAGCGCAGGGAAGCGCGGGGGCTGAGCGGGGCCGCCCGCAGAGGTGCTTCCCCGATGCCCTGCGGAAAGCCCAAATTACCATGGCCGGTCTTGCCCGGCGGGGTCTGGAATGAGAAGAGGCTTTTCCAGTGCGCGGCGAGATTGGGAACATTGGAAGGGAAAGTGCGCGCGGGGTTCTCCTTTTCCCTTCCCTCCTCTTCCCCGAGAGGAATCCCACCTAGCGCACTGTGGCAGCTTTTCCTCCCGGCTCCCGTCCGCCCTGCCAGCCCAGGGAAGGGGGAGAGGGGTTGTGCAGGGGTCTGCGGGGGCAGAGCCCCAGCCGGGGGCAGGCAGAGCTCCGGAGGTGCTGAGCTCCTGGCGGCCGCAGCTGCCCGCTCCCCTCGCTATCCTGCTCCGGAGAGGCGCCGGACTGAATTTCTTTGCCTTCCCATGGTCTAGTTTGAGAGCAGTGAGAGCTAAGTTGGGGAAAGGGATGGTTGAAGCAAGGAGGCAGCAGTGGTCCCCGCTATCGGTGGCAGTGGGGTGACATTGGGGGAGTCCCCCGTGCCTGCCACGTCCTTCTGGGTGGGGTACCCGGGTACCACTAAAGCATCCCGCAGGGGGTCAGTTCTTCCGTGGGAAGAGGCTGGCAGCGCACTGAGACCTTTCTGGAACTGACACTCCAGGAGTAGGAGCCTTCCTGGAGCAGGATGGGTAGCACTCCCCAGCCAGGAGCGTGCTGCAGGGGGAGAGGTGCAAGGGTCTGTGTGGGACTGGCTGTGGTGGTGGGGCATAAACGCCCCCCAGCCTGGGCAGAACAGGGAGCAGGAGTGGCAGGAGTTGCTCCAGAGAGCAATCTGTTGAACTGTGCCTTTAAAATCACCGGAGGGAAGCTGTAGCCTCTGATAGAATTAAAAAAAAAAAAAAATCATCTAAACTTTGCAGATAGATTAAATATTCAAATTACAGTTAATTAGATATTAATCTGGTGTAAACAGAGCATTAGCAACAATTAAAAGATGCTTTGATGGTCTTAAAGTCAAGATGATGCATTAACTGGCAGATTGAGGGGGATATTTGTGTATCCTAAAAAGCAGTCAGAACCGAGAATACACTTTCCTACATTCATGTATTTAAACGACTTAGTTTTAATTATAGTTAATTAACTGTCATCTTTAAAGTAGCTGCAAGTTGATGGTCTGTATTAATTTCAAATTACCTTGCTCCTAAGACAAAGACTGATTTTACTGGACAAGGTGACATTTTATTGGCAGTTTTGGTAACTAGAGATCGTGCCAGGGTAGGATAAACTCATTTGTAGGAATTAAATGAAGTCTCCTCTCATTAGCTGGGCAGGCAGATGTCTCACACCACTGGTGCCACACACTCTGGAATAAATCTCACACACAGAGGAGGGCTCTTCCTTATACAAATGCAGATGTAATGCAGTACTGGTGTACACAGGCACCACCACAACACATTTAAGTTGAGGAAGGATGCTCTCAGGGTTTAAAATGCTTTTTCTTCTGAGGACAGTATTAGAGAAAATGTGCAATGTGTTTGGATAAGGTTTTTTATCTTTTTTTCTCTCTACAGCAAATTCATATCTGCAGACAGCTTTAAAATGCTTCTAGTAGAGTTATTTAATACTGTCCATGTGGCTGTTAAGATTGCAGATTACATATGTGGTTATTAAGAGCCCAAATTTTGTCATCTTCACTTTGGAGACTCAAATTTTTACAGGTTATGGTTTGTACAGTTCAATTGGGGAAAAAAAAAAGGAAAAATAACTGCAGAGGTGCGCACAGGAGAAAAATACTCAGCGTGTTCATTGGCTTTGCTTTGACAAACATGAAGAGTGGCTGTGTGTAAGTGTCTGAATACACATCCTCCAGATATCATGTCAGTTGTTTCTGAGTGCCCTTTCTCTGGCAAAAAAAAAAAGCTGGAAACTACTTTGAATAATAGGGTCACAGCAAAATGTTCATCTTCAGATGTAGATGCCTGTGACCCTGAGGATTCACGTGGGGCTGCTCTAACCTGTAGCACCTGAGAATCAAAAGATTTTGTAATTTCAATTTTGGTGCTGTAAAATCACAAGAGTGACAAACTGGTTGTTTTCACTGCACAAGCAAAGACTGCATTTTGAAGCAGTGGTGCAGTGCATGAGTGGTGTGAGTCCATGCATGCCTTTAGCAGTGCCAGTTTTATACCTGGCATCCCTATGGATGTGTATGTGCATGTGTGTCCCTATAAAACCTGAATTTGCAAAGTCCCCTCATTTATCAATAACTGTCCAAATCTGTGCTGCATTTCTGTCCTTATGCTTTGAGGCTTGACAGAGGCACGAGAAGAATGAACTGACTGTTCACACCAAGTTGGCATAATTCTGGCTGAATTTTGATGGGGTTTGTGTGCTTTGATTGACTGCTCAGACACCTTAAAAATCCCCAGGCAGAACAAAGAACTCTAAAATGGTATTTGCTAAAGGACAGAATCATAAAATGGTTTGGGTTGCAAGGGATACTAAGGTTAAGTAGTTCCAAACCCCCTGCCATGGACAGGGATGCATTCCACTAGCTCAGGCTGCTCAGGACCCATCCAACCAGAAAACTTCCAGGGATGGGACATAATCAAACAGTTCAGCTTCTAGAGAAAGGACCTAGGAAAGGCATCCAGCCTGGTGGCAGGTGCTGCAGGGCAGCTGTGCTCAGTGTGCTGCTTCAGGACATCTCCCACAGCAGCTGCCCCCCACATGCAATGACTTATCCAGTCCTCTCCCAGTGGGTGATGTCCCCATGTCACCCACCCAGCTTCCAGCTCCTATCCCTGTGCTCTTTGCAGGAAAACAATCTCCTCTCTTCCTCAACATGTGAGCTGCATGTGGTTCACAAAATCATGGAGGCAAGGTTGTGATGTGGATATGCTGCCAGCCGAAAGTCTGTGCCTCCCATACACAAGTCCCTGAGGTCCTATATCCCTTCTCCTCCCAGAGAACAAAGAGGACAGGGCTTTTCTTCATGTTCAGACAATGCCCTGACTCCAATAGGCATCAGCATGACTCATTTCCATTTTTGTTTCTGCAGGGAGGGGTGAGTGTAGGGTTAATAAAGGTCTGTAAAGGTCAAACTATGCCCCACTGATGCTGCTGCTTCATTTTCCCCTGCCTGCCCTGTGTGCCTGCAGCTACCACTCTTGCCATGGCTAAATCACTTACTCTGTAAGGCTTTTGTCCCATGGTATAGTCCTGGCTCTGCAATTTTTCTGTCTTATGGAGCACAGCTGATTTTATGGCCCCAGAAGCATCTGTTTACTCTAATCATCCTTGCCCAGATGAACTGACTCCAGTAATTTTGCAGTGTTTTTCTAGCAAAGTGACTTACAGCCCTGGAGTGCTTTGCTTGGGGCAGGAGGGACAGAAACTTCCATTTTGCACCGAGTCTGCACCAGCACACTGTCTTCCTGTTGTGTCAGCTCTTTATTTCCCATCTGTGCTTCAGGAATACCTCAAGCCCAGCCTGGAGCACAGCACTGGGGGTTTTACATGCAGAGAGAGTGTGAGGCAGTGTCCTGCCCTGCTTTGCTCCCTGCCTGCAGGGTGGGAAAGCAAGCAGAGGCAGAGAGCAGGGTGTGTGCAAGAACTGGGCTCTGGGGGCTTGGCTGCCCATCAGGAATGAGGCTGGAGAGAGTTGGCAGGGCCAGTCCTGCATCCACATTTGGGTGCTCCTGTCTGTGTCACAAGTTAAACAGGGACTTTAGGTCCAAGGAGAGGCACAGGATTCAGCCAGCAGGCAAAGAAAGAGGGCCAGGGGATGCTGTGATGTTGGTATTCATGGGAGAGACTTCCATCTTCTCTTTTGGAAGCTCTTAGAGTAAGAATTGCTCCTCATGGCTCAATCTCCCCAGTTTGAAATGGGGGGTTGGAATAGGATGCTCCTGCTCTGCAGTATTGGGGATCCTCTTGAAAACACAGCAGGAAAAACACAGCCAGACTTTCTGACTACTTTCACTCTGCAGAGTAATTGCCAGAAGTGGTGCAGGTGTCAAGGTGCTTTTACACCAGTGCCTGCCACCCAGGGTTATTAACACCAGAGCAAGATGCTCTTAGTCAGGCCAGGTATTTATTATCTGGAAAGTGCTGTGAATGAAAAAAGTTATGAGTTCAGACTGAACCCCACTAAGAATTAAGGCTGAAAAATTTGAGTCGTGAAGGAGAATTGCTGCAGAAGTCTGAATGTGTCTTTTTTTTTTTTTTTAATTGGAGGCAACTTGAGGCATAGTGAATTAAGGGCCAGCTTGTTCAATTAAAAATAAATAAATGAAACATTGCATTTCATTTTAGCTCAGGCAAAATAATTCCATCTGCTCAAAAGGAAATACTTTGTTGCAGGAATAACATTATTATATATTAGGTCAACACAAGGTAATTCCTCCTTTCTTCCCCACTCCATTCTTTAGTTCAGATACTGAATTAAGCAATCAATTATTCAGGCAGATATGCAGATGGTAATTGTTTTAACATATATCTCTGCACAGGCAATCAAGAGACCTGGATTTTATTTCCAGCTCTGTCTTGACATGACCTTGGGCAGTTCACCATTCTCCAAGTTCCTGGTTTTTAGGAGGACAGATCACATCTCACAGCAGATTTGCTGCATATTGGTAATACTAAAATAGCATGGAGGTCTTTTTAATTCCACTGTTAGCAATGAAACATTTAGCTATCACTAATGCATGCATTCCTAATTTTCCCAGTGTGAGTAAGTTGCACTGCCTTACGAAACTCCCTGTAGTTTACTTAATAGAGTAAAAGGAATTCCAGCTGCTGAAATACAGCATTCCCTTGAAACAAAACCTACTTTAATAAGCCCGGCTAAATCAAAGAAGGAAAATACAAGTGGGAAAGGGGTTTTTTCCTTCATTTTGTTAAATATTTCACTTTGTAATCAGCACTCCAGATCCATACATTGCCTGTGATTTCTGTCATGCATAAGGTCTGTATTTGTTGTTGCAGTTTCTAAATGTCTGGAATGCCTCAAACCAGTTCTGAAGCTTATTGCACTGTGCTTTAGAAACTCCCTCTTACCTGAGAGCTCATTGCCAGGGAATCTGCAACTTATGAGGGGCTTGACTGCTCTTCAAGAGAGCTTTTCTCCCCTCTGCTTTCTCTGCACTGGCAGAGGGGAAACCAGCTTCAAACCCAGGGGCATTTTGTTGAATCTGATAATCCTGGGGCTGAATCACCTTCTGCTGGTGGCACAAAGGGTCACTATTACCACTTCTTGCCATGCTGGTGATTGAGCATCACTGAGGGATTTGGGAGCAGTACTTTTGGGGAGCGTGGGAGACAGGTGGGAACCTGTAAGGATCAGAGGGATTCAAATCATGGGATGATCAAGTTGAAGGAATCTCAGGAGGTCTGCAGCTCTATTTCCTGCTCAGAGAGGTCAACTGGGATCACACCACAATCCTCACAGCTTCATTCAGTTGGGTCTTCAAAACCTGCAAGGATGGAGACTGCAAATCCTCATTGGGCAGCTTTTTCCCAATGTGCTTGACTGTCTTCATGGGGAAAAGGTTTCTGCTGACATCCAGCAGCCCCATGCAGAAGCACACGAGTTTTTGATGCTTTCTTCCTGGCTGATGACCTGCCAGATCTGCAGGGAATGGCAGAGGGTACAGCCTCAGGCTTTGACAGCAGATGGGGACTCTGCCTTCAGCCTCACTTGCCTTCACCTTCCAGTTTTCTTGCCAACAAACCAGTCTGCTGGGCTGGTGGTGCTTGGTCTGTGTGGATGAATGTCCTTCTGGCCTGCTCTGAGGAGGTGGCTGGGGCTGCTCAGCCACAGCCCAATGTTTCAACTCTATGGCTTGCCCAGAATTCAGGGGTTTGCATTCAGAGTTTCCCAACTGCTTATTCACACAGGACACTGGGTGCCTGGCGAGGGTCTCCAGAAGGCTGAAGAGCCCTTAAGCTGTGCAAAGTCCCATGGAGAGAGGAGGAAAGGAGCATCCTGCCAGGTCCCAGGAGAGCAAAGGAGTTTTGGGATGGTGGGCAGTAACAGAGCTGGCTTCTGCTCAAACCTGGGGCACAGCATTTCGCTGTTCTCTCGCTGCCCTCCTTACAGCTGGCATTTCTCTGTCTCACACCCTGTGCTTAATTAGTTTGTCAGGCACTGTCATCATAGCAGGAGGCTGCAGAACACCCAGCAGAGCGTGGCTCTCAGTGCAGCTCCTCACTGTAGCTGGGCTCTGCTGTAACACCAGTGATAGCTTAATAAACCACAGCATTGCAGGCTAGAGATCTTGGCACTGCTTGCAGCTTCTTATTAAAATAAGAAAGGAGGAGGGGGGAATCCAAGAAATTGGAAAGAGCGAAGGGTAAAGTAATTAATGGACTCACTTTTTATAGTAGACTGGGGTAAAAATGTCTAACCCCAAGGTAAACATTAGATTGAAGGTTGATATATTGATTATATATATCTATCTGTTAATAACTTGAACTTGGCTTTTCCTTCTGGTTCCAGTCTCAAGTATAAAAATGCAGAATTATTTCTGGTTGGCCTCAGTGCCAGTGAGTGATTTGTGGGACAATTAAAACCATGCAAAAACTGAAGAAACCTGAATCCACCCAATTAAAATTAACTCTGCATCTTGGAGCAGACTGAAAAGCTTTCTTATTTCAAGAGCTCTGATGAATTTCATTTTCCTGTCAACATCATTCTGAAACCTCACTGTGGCCATAGGTGATGAGAGCTTTTTTATGCTTTGAATGTTGGCTTCCTGCATAGAAGGCACCCTCCCAGTTTCCTCAGGTGGTCTGTCAGAGGTCACCTGCTCTGGCACTGACATCCAGGGATTCTGGGCTGCAGGGAACCTGGAAACTAGGGCAATCTTAATTTTAGGACAGGCTTGCAAGCCTGGCCCAGGCCATGTCCATGAGAGCCCCTGGTGAAAGTGGAGTGGCTGGATCCATGTGCAAGGGGTTCCTGCAGGCAGGACAAAGGCTCTGAGCCACTGGCACAGGTGCCTTTTGCCCCTAAGTGACCATGTGCCACTCTCTGTCACACTTCCATCTCAAGTTGGGGAATGCCATTCAGGAGAAATACTAATATAATTCTTTATTTCTCTTTTTCCCCGCTCTTAGTGTATTATCCTGCAAAGGCACGAGTCTCATCAGCCTCTTCCCATTAGGCAATACTCTTGCAGGGCCAAGAACAGTAGGGTCAGGCTCTGGTAGGGCAGGCAGCCAGCTGCAGATTAAAAAGCACCTGGGGTTAAAGCATTTACCCTGATTGCATGCTGCCATCCACATCTCCCTGCTGACCTTCCCTGAGGCACACTGCCTGCCCTGCTATGTGGGACTCCAGGGAGGATGTCCTGAGCAATGGACTATCCCTGTTATCAGGGGAGCTCTGTGAGGGAAGGATGCTCCCTGTCTTGTCCTCGCCTCATTTTGGATGTTTTTTCCCACTTTTTGTCCGTTACCAAGGGGAAAGTGTCACTCAGAATCTCCAATATTGGTTTACAACACTGGTTGAAATGCACAGAAGGTAAAGACCTGCCATATAGATGTTTAGATCCATGGTAGGGCTGAGAAACAAAGCAGCTCCAAGGCATGCAGTAAAACTGCCCTAAAATGGCATTTTCCTGAGTGCTGCTTAAGCCAGACTTTGCTGAAATGATGTGACCACAGGTAGGTGCAAGGCATGACCCAAGTTTTCCAGCCATTGATGCAGTGACAAAGTGTTGACCTCTTCATACATCTCTCTAGGAGGGCATTTATTTGTTTGGTTGGTGAGTCTTCTCCAATTTCTGCTACATCTGTGGCATATTCCTCCTGACCACTTCACTTTGCTTGTCAGGTGGCAGGAATAAGAGTGTTTGCAAGAGGGTTTGCAGTTTTTTGGGTGAAGGATTGATGGTTGATGTTACACATCAGGGAGTGTAGCATCAACCATCATGTTGGGAGAAACTGAGCGAAGTCTGAGAATTTACTCTTTAGTGGATGAGTGTTTCTCACCTTCTGCCCATGGGGATGTACTTTCATGCAGTTTCTTTGGGAGGAGGAAGTGGAAGGTTTGTGCTCAAGCAGCTGGAGGCCCAGCAGGATGCTCCTGCTACCTGGATTGCACATGGAACTTCCATGGGATCCCACCATGGTGGATTTTCTCTTCTGTAGCTTTCCTGCTGGTTCGCTTAAGAGAAGCACTGAACTACTTGACAACACAATAAAAATGGGGCCTCTGCATGTTAAACCAAGTGCTGTGAATGTAAACATGGCAGGACTCTGGGTCAAGCTCTCGTGTGTGTTAAACAAGTTTCTTGCTTAATTGGTAGCATTAAAACAGCTCTTAGCAGTGGTTTAAATACCTCTTGCATCCAAAAGAGAGACTGAAGGTGTTTGGAGTCTGGAGTTAAGAGGAAATAATACTGGGCTTTTGCTGGACATTGCTCTGTTAGAGGTTGTCTGACATAAAAGGGAAATAGAAAGCATTGAGTAAAAAAATTACATATGTTTATGTGTTTGTGTATTTCATTCTTGGTTTCCTCCAGACAGCACAATGGGGACAGGTAATCCTGCATTAATAACTTGGTCTTAGAGGATCTAATATGAAGAACTTCGAAGGCAGTAGCACATCTGTAATTTTTATGCTCATGCCCGGAAACAAACCCATGAATTTACAGTTCCTGTGGCCAATACATAAGTATTTAAAAAGGCATTTGCCTTTGGCTACACCTGAGAAAAACAAACAGCCTGGTGAGAAATTGTTTGGGCTGAAAATAATTGGTTTTCAAAGGATAGTAAAGCACTTGCCAAGGGCAAAGGGTGGCTGCAGACACTGACAGGTGAACACAGCACCTGCCCATCTTTGGCAGTTGCAGATTTCTGAGAACTGAAAATGGTTCTTTTAGGAGATTTTTGTTGTTGTTGTTTTGATCTTTTTTGGGTTTTTTCCCCATCTCTTATACAAAGTGTTTAGAGGAAAGGGATGTTGTTTCCAGGATGACAGCTGTGTCCCTGTGGGAGGCTAGAACAGGTGCCAAAGCCATTCTTTGAAGGGGTCCATCACTTTCAAGACATTTCACCTTGTCTGCTTTCCTTCATCCTATGGATGTGGGGAATTTGCCTCCCTGAGCGGGGCAAAATGTTTATACAAAGTGTTTAGAGGAAAGGGATGTTGTTTCCAGGATGACAGCTGTGTCCCTGTGGGAGGCTGGAACAGGCACCAAAGCCATTCTTTGATGGGGTCCATCACTACCAAGACATTTCACCTCGTCTGCTTTCCTGCATCCTATGGATGTGGGGAATTTGCCTCCCTGAGTGGGGCAATATTTGGGGAACTGAATGGCTATATTTGGAGAACTAAATCAGGCTGTGCACGTATATGGGGCTCTATTTTCTCTTGAGACTGTATAGAAGACAAGCTGACTTGAGTCCTTCAATTCATTGCCTTTGACCTCACTGTTGCCATCTTATTTCAGGGGTTCCATACTGCTGTCTCTTTATCACAAAAGTTTCGTATCTTCTTGGTGTATTTCTTGTGGGCACCTCCTCAGAGCTCTGACTCTTTCTTCTTCACAAAGCAGCCAAATGACTCCAGTGCCCTTCTCACCCAGCCACCCCACTCTTTTATAGCACTTTTCTTCTCCTTTCTTGCAGCTCTGGCTTGGTAAAGTCAGGCCTGTTCCTAATCTTTGATAATTGGCCCAGCTGCAGCTCCTTAGGGGCAAGATTACTTTCTACACTATCTTTATTTTCTTATATTCTGTCCCCCTAAACCTCACCTTTGTTTCTGTTCCCTTTCTTCATCAGGAAAATGGGAGCCACTCACCCGGCGTGAGCTCTAAGGCACGGCAAAAGAAAGGCCTCGGACACCTCCCAGTATGGATGGCTTGGTTGAGCAGAACAGCGTGCTGATGCACAGTAAGATCACTGAGGCTGGGAAAAGGAATGGTTTAATCAACACAAGGAACTTAGTGGCCGAGAGCCGGGATGGCCTGGTCTCTGTGTACCCCACCCCTCAGTACCAGAGCCACCGAGCGGGCGGCCTGTCCTCCCCGAGGCGCCCGGAGAACGGCAGGAGCGACCCCGTGCAGCAGCTGCTGGACCCCAGCATGCTGCAGCAGACAGTGGAGTCCCACTACAGGCCCAACATCATCCTCTACTCCGAGAACGTGCTGCGCTCGTGGGGCGAGAGCCTGGGCCCGGAGTGCTGCGAGACCACCTTCATCGAGGAGCGCTCGCCCGCCAAGGACAGCCTGGAGTACCCCGACAGCAAATTCATCGACCTCTCTGCGGATGACATCAAGATCCACACCCTCTCCTATGAGGTGGAGGAAGAGGAAGATTTCCAGGAACTAGAGGTCAGATGTCACTTGGGATATGTGGGGAAGGTTGGGAGGAGGAGGGTGTGCTTGAAATTAGGTGTACAATCCCCTAGAGCTGGACAGCAGGGGATCAGCTGCTTTTTGGGTCAGCTGTATCACTTTCTCCTCCAACTAGGACAATGAATTTGCTCATCTTTATTTGTTGGGTAAGGTCCCAGATCTGTGGATACTGATGGCAAAATTCCCACTGGCCCTAAAGGAGATCAGCATTTCCCTTCTGCCTCTGAAGGGGCTGGTCAGAAACAGAGGAAGACCCATGTGCTTAAGTGCTGTGTAATGTTGGGGCAGGGTGCATCTGTCTATCTGCATGGAGCCCATCTTACTCAGCAGGCCAACATCATCTCTTGCCTTCACCTGACTTGAGCAGAATGTTTTAAATTATTGGCTCAGACACAACATATTTCTGTCTTGGAATGAATGCAGAAACAGAAGTCTTTGGGTTTCAAGCTGCAGTGGATTCATATCTCTGAAATAAATGATATTTTTCTGATGGAGCTGAACACTTTTAGACTCAAATGCAATGTTTTCTTCAGGAGTCCCATGCCTCATTGACTGCTCACTGTAAAGTAACAGGGAAGACTATGGAAACAACTTTGTTCTTTCTAAAATGATGCAATTTTTTTTTATTTTAATTTTAACCAGAGGCCTAAGTGTGACAGGAATTTGTGCTTGCGCGTTTTTGTGGGAATGGAGGGTGAGCAATGCTGGTGATCTGAAAACTTCCTCCACCACTGGTGAGAGACTCCTAACCTAGCAAAGACCCTCTGTCTGTCATAGAGCAAAGCTATGCCTTCAAACATGAATGTCACAGCTGAGATAGGGACACTGGTCATGTTTCTCTGTTGCTGTGATTTTTGGTCAGGACCGAGATCCAACAAGCCCTAAAATTTCTATTTTCACCTCCTGTAATACCAGTGTCTCACCCTGTGATCAGCACAGGGGAAATCCAGCAAGAGATTGACTTCCCTTTTATTCTCTTTTCTCTCTGTATTGATAAGGTGGGAAGAGGGAAGTGTTTTTCACAGTGCGTGCCATTAATGCAGTATTCAATGCTTCCACAGGGAGACAGAAAGCTTCTCTCTGAAGCATGTGAGACTATTAGCTCAAATCACACCCTTCCACAGAATTTCAGAATTGGCTGTGGGAAGTATAATTTCCTTAATCAAAACAAAATTCCTGGTTGCTTTCTTTTTGCCCCAGTTTCTCTCATGCAGTAGTGACACAAGTGACTGCAGCACACATGGTGTTATTGACACATCTGGCCTGATATTCAGGGAGCAAAAAAAAAAAAAATCTCACTCTCATCAATTCAAGTCAAGAAGACATTCTTGAGTCAACTTCTGGAGAATGAGATAAAAAAAGGCTGGGAAAATGAGCAGCATAAGGAAAAAACCTCTTCAAAGTGGTACTAGAGGAACTTGATCAGCTTTTCACAGAGAGCATTTGTGTCTTAGAAACCAGCTGCAGAACTTCATCCTCCCCTGATCTTAAGAGGAGAAATGAGACAGTAAATTTTGGTAACATGCTCTGACACTCTGTGCATCCTTTTCCCTGGCTCCTTCTTCCTTCTGACCTGTTTCTCTGGAAACAGACCTCCTGAGATGAAACGTGGCAGCTCTTGAATGGATGTAGAGTATGTGGAACCACAGACTCCCTGTCTCATTTGGCCCTTTGGGGTGACACTGTGCTAACAAATACAGATGTATGCACAACCATCATGACCTGTGTGTACAAAGTGCTCAGAGTAAGACATTCACAAAGTACACACCACCCCATGGGCTGTCCTCTCCATCAAAATTTCTCCTCCGCTAGGAACAGGGGATGAGAAATCCAGGCATGGTTTGGATAAGGACCTGGTTAGTTGGAAACACTTGTTTTGCTAGAAACCTCTGCTTTGAGACCAGGGTCTGTCTCCATTGCTGCACTGAGATTTTCACACTCCTACATGAACTTTCCCCTGATCCCAAAGGACCAACCTGCTGAGCATCTGTTTGCAGCAGAAGTAGCTCAGCATGGCAAGTAGCTTCCATTCCAGGAAGGTCCAAATTCTGCAGATGCAGCTGGTCATGCAGGAGAGGAGAGAGGAATTTGACAGCACCAGACCAGAAAAAAAGGTGTCTGCTGTGTTGTGCTCCTCTGGCTCACAGAAGCTGGTGGACAGAGGCTGTGTCTGTGTGGCCAGATGCATGAGGGCCTCCTGGGCTTGGCCGGAGCACAGCCTCATAAGAGACCTAAATTCATGTATGGAGACTCTGGGAATGGAAGAGAACTCCTTAAGGACAAACAGTCACTGTGTAAGGTGATGAACCATGCCAGATGGTTAACTACACAAAACCAGCACCTGAAGCACACAGCAAAAGTGTCACACTAGGAAGAAGTTTTTTCCCTGCCAGTCACTGACAAGAAGCAAATGCTTTTTTAGGTTGCTAATAGATGGGATGGGAGAGAGCGAGTACCAGGACTGGGAGCAGAAGTTAGGAGGAAGAGGGTGGCACAACAGAGATGCAAATTTTGCTTCTCCTCTGTGAGAGTCTAAAGGGTTTGAGTCTGCACTGAGAGTGGCACAGGACATTGCTGTGTATCTTGTCATGTTGATTGTCAAGCCACAGATGATCAAGGCATGGAAGCTGCAGAGTGTCAGAGCAGACCAAGGCTCATGCCTGCTTTGGCACTTCTTTCTGGGAGAAAACTCTATAAACTAGCCCCTTTTTGGAAACGTTGGCAAAGAGGACAGCTTTGTGCAGAAGAGCTCTTTCCTCTTGAAAACTGAGGGCTACCTCCTGTTCTCCACCTGTCAGGGGAGTCCCAGCTTGAGCATCTCTGTAAAATGCCTTCTGGAAGGCACACCAGACATGGGGCTGTGAGTCACTGCTCTTTCTCCATGTCTCCCTGGCACTGCCTGCCTTATACCAGTATGCCTACCTAGGGTTTTTGAGGATGGATATTTAATTTCATAGAAATGCCAAAAAATCAATCTCCTCCCTTTCTAGTGTCCCCCCCCCCCCACCTCAGTGCAAGACTCTCAGGAGGGACACATGCAGAAAATAATTTTATTGCAGGTCAGACTGCTCTAACATGATTGCCTTTTTGAAAAGAGTTCTTGATAAGCAGAAAGGTTGCTGTTCTCTGGCAGAAAACTTTGCAGTAGAGAAATGTTCTGGAAAAAAAGCACAGCCATTTTGATAAATTCGGTTTTGGTTTGAAGAATTGACCAAGCCAAGCTGCAGGGTTTGCTTCTCTGTTAGCCACCAGCCTCCTCAGGATGGGTCTATCCAGCTCAACATGTCTTGGACAAGTTGCTGGGAAGGAGACATCTTCTTGTCTTCCCAAGCCTGGGGACTCTGAAGAACATGGGAGGTGCTACGGAGGAGCAGGAGACATCCTGATCATGGGTTGTACCCTGCAGCAACATTTCACAACTTATTTGTAGGGATTTTTTACTAGCAGTGCTTCTCAGGTCCTGGTGGAGTGTTGTTCAGTCTGCCTAAGAAAATCATAATTGTCTGGAGGGAAAAACATCTCAGAAACAGCTCTCATTAGCATATAGAGCCCTGCTTTGCTCCAGCAATTTCCAGGCATGAAAACAGAAGGCTGCACGTTCTGTCAGGGATTTAAACTTCTCTCTTCCATGCCCATCCCTGAAATCAAATGATTCCCTATTTAGGTATCTCTGTAAAATTTATAAATATCTTATGAGTTCTTTATGCCACAACTAATAGACAGACAACTTGTCAAATGCGGCGGCAGTGAAATATGAAATGAGTTACAAGATGAAATACCCTCCTGTTAGAGTTCATGTGCCATCTTTTATCCAAAAATAGCATTTGTCATATTATACTGCTGCTAGTTTCCCTCCTAGCCACTAGGTAGATTGCTTATTTAGAGAAACCCAAGCTATTCATGGCAGCAAATTAAATTATTCATTTACGTCGCATAAAAGAATACCTTGGAGCTGTCTCTTAAAACCCTCTTACTTTTTCCCAGCACCCAGCATTGTCTGAAACAATCTCTAAAAGCAAAATAAATAGAATGTTCTGGGAGTGAAAGAAGAAAAGAAATGTAGTGCTTTCAAGGTATACATTTCTTCTTTTTTTTCCCACCAGAAGTTGCTGGATTCTGTGGTGAAAACTTATCCTTTGGACCTGAGCATGAAATTGTAGAGATAGAATTTGGATCCTGTTCCATCCAACCACTCTTCTCACCATTCCCAAGCACCTCCTGACATGTTTTTTTCTGCAACATGAAGAGAAGACCCTGAGGAAATTGATGCCCACCAAGCCCCATGAAATCACACATGCTTTCTGTCAATGCTTCCAGCCTGTGGTCCTGCACTGGGCTGTGTCCTCAGCCTCCCCTGGCTGTAGGCATCCAGAAGGCATATTTGAACACTCCTTGGGGGTGTGCATGGCAGAGTTCCCTTTCCAGAGAGCTCTGCAACCCAAAGACCATGCAGCCTGGTTTTACTGATGAGTTCACTGGCTGTCACAGCTCTCCTCTGAATTGGGTGTACAGCATTTTTCCCATTCTGCACCTGGGCAATGGAGTAAAACAGCACCATAAATACCTTGCCCAAGCTCATCTAGGGCTGTGTTGAGAATATGGGAATGTAATTTTCAGTGGTTTTGTCCCATGGCATATGCTCAGAAGAGCACAGGTGTGCTGTCAGAGGTGTGGTGCCCAGGCATGAGCTCCTAAGAGGAGTGGCACTCAGGTATGCACTCACAGCACTGACTCATCCTACCCACAGGACACACTTTATATCTCTGAGCTCCTTCAAAGGCACATTGTTAACAGGTTACAAGAGTGATTACTCTTTGCATTTGACTTATTTTTCTCCTTTGAAGGAGAAGCCACTCAAGTCTGGAGATACTGAGCCCTGCCAAGGGATATTAACCTCCATTAACCAGCTCCAGAAGAAGGGAGCACGGCTGGGAAGTCACCTTCAGCAGTGTCCAAGTGCCCTCCTATGAATCTTGTTAATGGTAGCAATTCCCTCTCTCATCATCACTTCCAGGGATGTCTCTGGGATGCAGCCTGGGATGTGAGTGGCAGGAGCCCTGCATGAGCTGCCTCCTGTCATTTGTAGAGGGTGGGTATTTGGCACACGTCTTTGAGGACTGCTGTGTCAGCTGAGAAGCAAAAAGGGGACAATCATGAAGGGTCACAGCACTTGCCCCAGCTTGTTTTAGTGCAGATTGTTCATTTCTGTCTGCAGTGATCCCCTTCCAGTGGCAATGTGCTGGATGCCAGTTCCTGAGGAGCAGCCTGGCTGTGGGGGTCCAGAAAACACCACAAGGGAGGTGATCAAAGTCCAGGGATCAAGGAGGAAGAATAGGCCTGGGCAGCTGCATCCAGGGGATTTTGCCCATGGCATTTTGGTGTTGCCAAGTTACATGTGAAAAGTTTTCCAAGCAAGGAGAGACCTCTGTGAGCCCATTCTGCAAGGCTGGCTGCCTGACTGACAGGGCAATTTTTACACTGGGAGCTGGGGAAACAAGAAGAGCTGCAGCAGGTCAGGGTTAGGGGATTATGGCTCCTTTAAATGCCTTTAAAACTGAAAGGCAATCAAGTGCAAAACTCAAAGTTGTATAGAGAAAGAAATAAATAGACAGGCAAAATTAAATAAATAGCAGGCTTTAGAGACATCACCTCTTAAGAAGTTATCAGCAAGATAATTGCTCTGGTAAATAATAAATAAAGATAATAAATAATCATCCCCCTGCTGCTCAGGGATGAGTGAGTGTGTGGAGGCAGAGCAGTGATTAGATACAGCCTTTGGCAGAAGAGCCTCCATCCAGCTGCTGCCTTCAGCATCTGCTGCATGGAGGTGAGCTCAGAACACTTGCAGGAGAGCAGAAGGATGCAGAGTGCTGGCAGAACAGGTCATCCTGTTTAACCACATTACTGAAGCAGGCATTGTGTGGAGGGAAACAGACCACATATTAACTTGGAGCAGCGTTGTGTTGGTCTTTGTCAAACCAGAGCACTGGACCATCTGGATTTGAAGGCAGATCCCACAGGGCCCCATAAGGAATTAGTTTTGTATGCAGTGTGTGCATGTTGCTGAATTCGTTGCTTTGAAGGAAAAAAGTAAAAGGGCTGCTTCCTGAATATCCATCAGAGGTTGCTGGCAGCTGTAGTGCAGAGCAGACCCTGTTGTCTGACATCTCCAGTGTGCTTGGCAGGCTGTCTGCAGAGCAATTGTAATGTCTCAGTTGAGGTAAAGCTCATAGCTTTTAGGAGTAGCCAGCCTTGATTTAAGAAAAGGTTTTGGTTTTTTTTTTTAAATAGAAAATCCATTACAACTGCAGAATAGGGTTCATCACCATCTCTGTTAAAAAAATCTGCACCTTGTGTCTGCTTTCCTCTATTCTTCTTTCAGTCACTTCAGCTTTTCTACAGAATGAAAGAGCTGCCTCTGATCAGAAATTATCTGCTCAGGCACTTACAGGCTGTGATGAAACTGCATCTTAAATGCACCTTACAAATGGAGTTGGATTCCCTTCTTTCTTCCTTCCTGTGTAGATGCTTTTTGTGGCATTCTGCCTTCCAATGCCTGATTCCTCCAACAAACTTGGGAAATGGTGCCAGGGAAGGGAAGGGAAGGGAAGGGAAGGGAAGGGAAGGGAAGGGAAGGGAAGGGAAGGGAAGGGAAGGGAAGGGAAGGGAAGGGAAGGGAAGGGAAGGGAAGGGAAGGGAAGGGAAGGGAAGGGAAAGGCACCCTAACTGACAAATATAATTCTGACTTCTCAACAAGACTAATATCCAGCTTCTTCAGTGTCAGGGTGAAGCTCTTGCAGATCCAGGAATAAGAGAAGACAGAGAGCTAGGTAGCCAAATTATCAATTATCCCAATGTCAGGGGGGGTTCTGAATGGAGAAGATTTCTTGGTAAGCTCAGGATGAGGTGTCCTGTTGTAAGAGAGTGTGTTGGGAAGGAAGGTTTGCTTGGGGAAAGGAGTGTTTAACTGGAAGAGTTGAGGTACCTTTTGCTGTTGGATTTCTTTCTGGGATTTCTTGAATTTTTTTTCACCCTTCTGGTTCACAGTTGGTCTGCATGGTCAGGACTGTATGATTAGAATTATTCTCTCACCCTTGGTAACTCACTGGTGGGTCAATTTGGCCTTTGGGAAGCAGCATAACTGATAATTTTGTGATTCAGCACAGGGCCAAAGTTACCTGAGAAATCTTTTCCCCATTTCATCTTTATGTGAAAGAAAAGGCAATTGAAATTTCAGAAAGGTAGTCTCCATAGATACTATGCCAGTACACAAAAACCTGAAAATCAAAAACCTGAAAAATCAAAAGCAGTTTTTGATTTTGTATCTCACCTGTTCAGGTGAGTGCACAATTTCAAGGGGTGGCTTCAGCAGTACTGTGGATTTTCTCCCTCTCCCTCTCCTCCTTTATTTTTGAAAGGAAATATTCACCCTGGTTCATGTGACTAGAGAGCCCCTTCCTTTAATGGGCTTCCTTCTCAGCTGCCTGCAGTGATATCTTTACATTTGTCTTTTCTTGCTTTCAAGCTCATGCAACAGTGATGGAGTCTGTGACACAGTGGGTGAGGAAGAGGAGGAGAAATGGTCAAATGATCAGGGAATTGGCTGATGGCAGAGGAAGAGCAATAATGTCATTAACCAGCACATCTATGTTTCTCTCTTTTGCCGCTCCAGAGCGATTACTCGAGTGACACCGAGAGTGAAGACAACTTCCTGATGATGCCACCAAGGGATCATCTTGGCCTCACTGTGTTCTCCATGCTCTGCTGCTTCTGGCCACTGGGAATTGCTGCCTTTTACCTGTCCCATGAGGTAAAGTTAAAACATCTCCTGCCAGACATTCTCCAGGGCAGTGGAAGGCAGTTCAAGGGGTGGCATCTTCCCCACCTGGATGTGTCTCCGTGGTATTGGTGGCTGCCTTTTGAGATACTTTGCTGAGGGAGGTGTCTGCAAATTATTTTAGCTTTTAGTTGGCAATGGTCAGGTTCCATGCTAGGTTATATATCCAGCTAAGAATCCTCTGTGGACATGGCTTTTGAATAGAAAACACCCTTGATAGCTCAAACACTTGGCTTTCCCATTGGGTAAACAGATCTACTTGTCCCAAGCTGATAAGCTAGAATATCCTTCCAGGAGAATAAAAATAATTTCTGTTCTGCAGATGTGAATTTGCTTTCCAGAAACCATTTCCTTTCCCACAGAAAAAATTTGCTCAGTCAGTTCTTCTTTTCAAATTTTAATATGCAAATATCTTTTTTTTTTACCAAAGAAGTGACTGTGTTTTGGTTTGTTTTCTTCACGAGGCAGTCTTAACATTTCTTAACTCGCAATCACCTCGTGCCCATCATTTGTCTCGGCAAGTATGTCTCCACAAGTGTCTGCAGTGTAATTACTGAGTTTCCCAGCAGGGCAGATAATGTGAGGTGACAGAGAAGGAGTCACACTGGCAGCCTCATCAGTGACTACGAGGAAACATTTGATTATATTTCTCTCTAGTGCCTATTGCAAACTACAGTCTCTGCTCCACAGCACCCTTCACATTCACCCTCTCAGCTGTCTTTCTAATCTGCCTGCACTAAACATCTACCAGCCCTGCTGATTTGTCAAACCAGAGAAGGCTCTTCAGATCTGAAGAATCCTACTCTTCAAAATCAAAAAAAAAAAAAAAACCTCAAAAAGAGGTAGAGAACTACTTTTTTTTTTTTTTTTTTTTTTTTTTTTACTTCAAATGAACAGTCTGTCTTTGCTCTGGGAAGCCTCTGAGACAATTAGTGTTTGTCCTGTGGAAAATAACAAGTTCTGACTGTTTGAGTTTTGATTGTTTGTGAGATAGTTTTATCTGAGCAAAGAAAGCACAGCATGATCCAATAAATACAAAACCCCCCAATCAATGTAATTAATACTAAAAAACAATATGGCTGAGAAGCTGAATGTGCTGAGAACCAGTGTGCAAAGGCCAGGGCATGCAGCTGTGAATGGATCCCAGGAGCCAGCATGAGTCTGTAGGAACCTCTGTCTTCCATGGGAGAATACAAAAGGTGGGAAAAGCATGAATACAGGGAAAAATGTTGGTACTATGCTAAAGGATTTTGGCATTTGAAAACCAAAACTTGTGTGGTTTTTGGTTCAGTATAATGATGAAGAACAGCTGAATGTGACTGCCTAAACTCAGTTTTCAAATCTCTTGTAGAAAGATGGTCCAGCTTGTTCCAGTCCAGCAAAATCACATCTCTCTGTCCTCTCCCCAAGCTCCCAGGGAGCAACTTTCTCTCTCTGCCTTCCCATTCAGCAGGTCCATCACAGCCCTGAGAAAACACGTGGAAAAAGTGATTCTTCTGTAAAATCCCACATCCAAGAAACAGGCATTTTCCAGGGGAAAAATGAAACCAACATTAAGCCCAAACCTCCTGTGGCTGAGAACTTGCTGAGATAGTTGGTACAAACCACCAAAACACTGCACCTTGCTAAGCTGATATTGACAGTGATGTCAACTCATACTTGGACACATAAACCATATATGTGATTTCTGTTTATATAGATCATTCAACTTAAACTCCTTCATAAGATTTGAGATCACTTGTTAATTCAAAAGAATAGTCCAGCTTTCCCCCTTCTTTATCAAAAGCCAGAGGTATAGCTAAAGATCAACTCTTGCTACTCATGATCAAACCTCTTTTTTTACAGTTGCTTGAGCTCTTGAAAATTTTGTGTTTTCCAAAGTTTCCTGAGCAGTTGTAGCAAAAAGGCCACCTGGGAATAAATCATAACGCGTAGGAAACTCAGAGATGGGGGACGGGTTCTTTGATGCAGTATACAGCACTGGCAGTGAGTTTTGTTTTAAAAATCTGGTCATTTGAAGATGCAGCCTCTGTTTGCAGCAGGTGTACCTGCAGTACAGCTCATTCCACAGGCATGGGTGCTCTGTTCATTCCTGCATCACCTGCCGGCGCATTTATGACGCGTACGCCCGTGTCATGCTGCAAAACAATGACACAAGGTTGGATGCTGTAAGACAGCAGAGGTGCTTCTTACCAGCAGAATGATTGAATTTTGGGGGGTTTGTGCTCCATGAAAGCCGAGTTTCTCCTGCAGGGGATGTTTCTGCTCTGTGTGGGACTTGCTGTCTCCACCAAGGCTCTTGCTAACATGCTGCTGACCTGGGGCTTCTTGCAGAGCCTCTGTATTGAGGGGTGCAGCTGTGCAGGGTCTGCCTCTGTGGTGGCAATGAAGATGTGCATCCACAGTTGAGCCAGCAGGGAGGAGCAGTGGATCCAGAAGTGCTCTTTAAGAAAGATCAATGTGGTTTTTTTCCCGTTGGGATATCCACTTTTCCAAGCAGGATGTCACCTGGTGATCCTATCCCAAGCAAAGCTGAGACTTGCTGGTTTTCATCTTCCCTCAGAAAAACACAGAGCTTTGAGGCCATCACTGGGCTGCCCACTTGTTCAGTCATTTCCTTCTGGTTTTGTTTGTGTTTTCCTTCCCACAAGAGTCTTGTCCCCACCTCCTGTAGCTGCCCAGTCCTGTGCTCCTCTCAGCTCCACTCTCAGGATGGGGCCCTGTGTCCTGTCTTCTCTCACATTTGCTTCTCCAGAATGAGGCATGTGAGTTTTTAGGCTTGCCATTGTTTGGATTGTCTCATTAGTCAACTGTTGAAGAGCTCAATCAAAGGAGTTTTTGTGCATTTTGCACAAACTTTTGGAAAGAGGAAAGTAAATTATGTCTTTCACCAAAACCTCTTCCCCACAAGCAGTGTATGATCAAAAACCCACCTCATTATGTTTATTTTTTTATAAATCTCCACCCTCTGGAGTCTTGAGGGTTCCTCAGTTTTTATTTCCAAAGATATTTTTAGCATTGTAGATGGTAGGCAAGTGTGAAGCTTCATAAATCAAAGAAAGAACTTTAAAAATATATCTTTTTTGTCTTGTCAAGTTTACCATTGAACTTGTCAGATGATTTCTCAGGGGCTGTCAGGCTTTCTGCTTGGGCTGGGGGGTGGTGGTAACAATCTTGAAAGGTCTTTTTGCATGAATCCTCTTTTTCTCCCTGCTTTTATTTTTAGGAATGAGAGCAATACCATGTCACACATTTCCCTCCCTACTGTAAACAGAGATTCATTATGGGAGAGCTGAGCCTTTGATGCTATGAATGAGCTTCACTTTGTGCCTGCTCCCTTTCAGGCAGGAACAGGAGCGTGCACAATGCCTGCACCCACCTCTGACCTGGACACACACCTGGAAAAACCCCTCTGCACACTTCTCCACGTGCTTAAGGTTCTCAAATGGCCTCCCCAGCCTCCCTCCCTCCTCCCTGGCAGCAGCTGGGACCTGCCAGGCAGCAGAGTGCCCTGGGAGCACAGGGGAGCAATCCCTGCCTGTCTGCTGCTCTGGCTCCCTGCTGTAATTGCCTCCCTGGCAGGGGCATGCAAGGATGCAAAGCTTTGTAATTATTTGCTCACATTGTCTCACTGGGTAAAGGATTTTCTACAGTTTTCCCACAGAAACAAGGCCTATGTGAGCAGAAAAAAAAGAGTAGCTTGTCTTTCTTTGTGATAACTTCTGAAATATTTGGTTACTTTTCATCCAGTTTTCAGAGACAGGGCCTTTAGGAAAATATCTGTATTCTGACATATTTCAGTAGTCACTGGGGAGAAGGAAAGAATGTTCATGTTTCCACTGGAAGGTAGAAAATAACATGAATTCTAGCTTTTTTCAGGGTTTCAGTGCTCAGCATACATGTATGGATTTCAATGTCCTTGCTTTTCTGGCATAAGGTTTTGACATCCAACCTCAAAAGAAGAGGACAGAGAAATAATAGCCAGGTGCTATCTGCTGTTTGTTCCTTAGAAAGGTGGCTCATAGTCCCTGTATCAACAGGGAAAACAATGAGACAGAACAGCAGAATGATGTGCCACACTCCACCAGCCTGGCTGGTGATGCCCTGCTCTTATCCATCCACCCTGCTTTGTTTCTTATCTGTCCCACTTTACTCCATAGAAAGAATGAATATGGTCTATTATAAAGAGCTTGACACACAGCCAAGAGCGTGTGTTTGCACAGGGGATGCAGCAACCTCCTATATCCAAGAAGAAAAGGCAAAAGAAGAACAAAAAGTGTGGTATTTTTCTTTCCTTGGCAGTGACAGGCCAAGATCTATACTTACAGGATATGCTGGTCAGCATTGCTGAAGCAATGCTAGCAAAGCAGACAGGAGGCTTTTGCATTTTCAAGAGATTTTTCCACACTGCATTATTTCTTGGTCCAAGTAATGCTTGGACAAAAGAGCTGTCTAAAGATGATGAGATTTAATGGAAACAAAAGGCCTTTGTTTTGCTGTCTTGGACCAGATACCAAGTCTCACAATTCTTTTGCTTAAGCAAGGCTGTTTCTTTGAGCACAGAGATTGGGTAAAGGGCCCTGTGTGTACTCTGGGGCTGCCCAGCCCAGTCTCTGCTGGCTGGCACACAAAGGTTTGAGCTCTCTGTGCTGCTCAATCAGAAAACAAATCCTCTCTCCAGCTCTCTGCATGTAAGTACAGGCACACCCAGGTGCCCTCTTACCCTTCTGAACTGTTGCAGTTTTTCTGCTGCAAAAGGTGATGTGTAAAACAATTAAACCCAATTGTGCTAGGAATGAGTGAAAATAGTTTAAAATCAGTTCCTCCTCACAAGGAACTGCAAAAACCTTTTGTGGCAGGAGTTTTCCTAGAGGAGCCCAGTGCTGCTGCCTTGCTGCGATGGCACAGTGCTGACGGTGTGGCCACTGCACTCACATGAGAGCCCCGGTCCTGGGAGGCCACCAGGCCATGGGCTCCTTGCAGAAGGTCACAGCTGGCTGCTGGCCCACACTCCTCCCCTTACTGCCATCAGGCAGGGGACAGATCTGCCAGGCAGAGGGGAATCAAGGAGCAAGGCTTCTCTTCCCAGCCACGACACTCCTGAAGGAGCCGGGTACACATGTCACCATCAGAGAGCACTGGCTTCCCTGTGCTTGGAAAAGCAGCTCAGAAATAGATGACCCTGGCCCCTGGTGACATGGGGCATTTGGGTGACATCCTTTGCCTCTGCCAAAAGCTTGTGGTGTGGTTTAATGCATTCAAGAAGTTTGCAACTTCTGGTCCTTTGGGAGGAGAGAGGAAAGCTTCACCCTGGATTGGGTAGAAGAGGATCTCTTCCCCTCTTCCTTCCCCCAGGCAGCTCTGCAGACAAAGATAGCTGCTCTGAAGTGGGGCTGATGAGTTCCCAGCATCTCCAGTTCTCATCTGCCCAAGTGGGAGCTGGCTGCCAGCCAGTGCTTTGCGTGTGCACGGACGTTGCTCCTGCCAACTTTTCCCTTTGGGAAGATGTCTCCAGAGAAGTGTTTGTCTGCACAAGAAAATGGCCATTTAGAGTGTGTTGTGTACCAGCAGAGACTGTGCATCCTGGCTGAGGTCATGGGCCAGGGAACTTTGTAAGTGTCTTGTATAATTTCCTCTTCATTCCTCTTTGTCCTTTTGATCTTGTAGCTTCATTTCCAAGTCACGAAGTATGGCTACAAAAAGGAATTAAATTAATGAATGACCTGATTGCTTTAGCCCTTAAGCTAATTTTAAATAATTGAAAAAGTAGCTGGCAAATAACATTCCCTGGAGAGTTTAATTCATTATGCAGGTGTTTAATTACAAGGAAGTTTTGAGATAGGAGAGAGACCAACTTGAAGCATTTGAGGAGATGAGGGATCTTTTTTTTTATTTTCAAGAGCATCCTGCATGATAGCAAGTATTGTACATGAATTTTTCTCTGCCAGTTGTTTATGCCTCACACATTTTGCTAAGCCAGATATAGCCCCAGAGACCTGTCAATATAGTCATACTTCAAGGGTATAAAATATCCTGATGCCAGGAGGGCACCCTCTTTATCCTGCTCTTACTTTTTGTTGCTTTGCAATTGACTTGTTATGTCACAGTTTTATGAGAATGTGAGGATTGTTTCAGTCCACAGCTGCCACTAAGCTGGAAGTGCCTGTAGTATTCACAAATTCACTCTGAGGCCTCTCTGGTGGAGTCATCAGAAGAGTAGGGCAATAAATATTCCACAGGCGTTGATCAGGGGTTCAGTCTCCCTGACTTCTAGGCAATTCTGACTAAGTTTAAGGAACTTTTTAGTCTTAGGCAGTGGAGTTTTAGTGTTTTGCAATTTTTTTTTAAATGTAGAGAGCAGAGATGCTGTTAGCAGGATTATGGAAATGGTTTTGAGGCTTTTGTTAGTAATCCTCAGTTATCTCAGCTAAATACTTCCATTTTTTTTTCCATCTGCAAAGGTAGGTTTTCCAGGAAGAATTATATTTCAGGAGAGGAAGCAGAAGGAGCATGTTCACAGTCTGAGGGCAGAGACAGGATGCATTCTTTTGCACCTCCCAATGTCTGCCCTGCTGAAAGAGGCTTGAGGAAAAAAAAAAAAAAAAAAAAAAAAGAGACCTTTTTGCATTCCTGGGAATGGAACACGGTCCCTTCCCTCTGGCCATCCCAATGTCTGTTTCCATTGTCAAGGAAGACCAAAATGCTTTGTGATGTGCTGAAGGTCTTCACATGCAAGGGGGTGAATGATCTGCTTTGAAGTCTGCTGTGGCAAGGAGAGCAGCACCTTCATCTAGAGCAGCTCTTTGGGTGCTGTTTATAGCATAGACCTTTCTTTCATCTCATGATGTGGCAGCACCCTTTAAAAAACAAGACCAGGGAAAGGAAGCCCCTCTCACTTGAGGTTCAGTGTAGGCAGCAGTAAATGGATGAGGGTGTCTTGGAGGCTTGAGGTTAATATTTTATCAGTCTGCAACATACACAGAGTTTTTTAATATTCTTATCAAAGATTAACATCATGTACCAGAGACTCAGGGCTATATTCTAATCTTGAATATACAGCTTGCTATCTCTCAGCATCTCTTTTGGTGAGGGCTTCTGAATTACTACTTTGTTTGAATGCACAGCAGAGGAAATTGATCACTTCTGATTTCAATCTACGCATATCTTTCAAACAGGCTGCAGAGTATCTCTCTGAAGATTTGAATCTAGTGAGCTAGGCACCCAAAGATGCCTCCCAGACAATGGTAATTCTTCATTGAATTGACTGACTTCCCAGCAGTAGGAAAGAGATCAAGTTTTTTATATATTTATTTTGGGACAAGCTACAAGAACCAGCTAAAAAGAAATGGACCAGGATCTACCTGCATCTGTGCAATTTGCATCTAAGAGATTCAAATATACCTATCAAGACATTTTTGTCATGTTGGCAATAAAACTGTTACTCTTGGTATTAAAACCAATCTGCAATTTTTTTCTGCTTGGGGTGAAAAAAACTCAGCTTTTTCATGTTGGGAAAACCTTCCCCCATGCCAGTTTGGTATTAAATAGACTCATTATGGGTTGTGATGAACAAGAAGTTATCAATGACATTTCCACATGTTGCATTATTGCCATTTCTTGCATTATTTCTGAGTAGTGTGGAAGAGTCAGGGGTGCTCCTGCCAGCCCACGTGTGTTTGCAGGAGGACTCAGCTTCCTCCAAGAGGATGGGCAAGACCAGGGGCAAAAGAAGAGGTCTTACAGCATCCTCTGGGAAAGATGGGCTTGGCAGTCTCTGCTTGACCCCATTCTTCATCCTGCTACCATCATGAAATCCAGGAGAAAGGGTGCAATTCCAACCAGACATTACCTGGAATTCCCATTCCCAATGGATGTTTCTGTCTGTCCCAGAATTATGAGGTGTATCACCATGAGGGACCTTTACTTACAAGTCCTGTCTCTACCAGGAGGGGTAGAAATGTGGTGGTGGGAGCAAGAAAGGCAATTTTTCTTCCCAGTTCTGTTCAGAGAGCTTTTGTCTGGCTTGCATTTGGACTTTTTGTGGCTCATTCATTTGATGAGGAGTCTGTAGAAGGAGTTGTGGAGAATTCCTTTCCCACAGATCCAAACCAAGTAGCTTCTCCCAGCATTTCCCTTTGCTCTGACAAGGACGTGCTGCAGAAGCTGGCGGTGGTCCTTGGGCTGATAATGGCAGAGAGCACACTCCAAATCCTCCCAGGTGTGAGAACCCTGGAAGTGGGATTTGCTCCAGAGACACGTGGGACTTTGTACTAATTTAAATAGTAACTGTCCCAGCCTGACATTTCTGAATTTAATTCAAGACACCACACTCAGTCATTGTTCCAAAAGTGTCCTCATTCCTTGACCTTGTTGCACAGATGGCATTGTTCTGAGCAGGTTTCTACAGGCTGTAACTAATTAAGCAATTAATTAGGAGCCCAGGTTTACACAGAAGCCATTGTAAAGCAGGAACCTCTGTGACCTCATGGGATCTTGTCAAAGTGCTGGTCCCAAGACTGTCCAAATTATCTGTGCTAAAGATTCAGGTGTTCACCCAGTCTCAGTTTGACTGACCTGAGCATCACCTGGGCCTTTCCTGATGTGTCCTCAGGATGTCACACATAATTGAAAGATTCACTTTGTCAAATGTGGTGCAGACCACATTGTCCTGTGACATTCAGTGGCTGTCTCTAGTGTGCTCTCTAGCTGAGAGCACAAATTTCTTGTTTCCCAGCACATTCAGTACCCCTCAGAGTCAAAATCCATATTTAAATCTCAAGGGCTTTTTTCTCTTATTTTTACCATGTCTGACTTTGTTCTGTTGAAACTTGAGCAAATTTTCCTCAAACAACCTTGTTCCAAAGCTTCAGATATTGTGACTCTAATTGTGTCAAGTAAGAACATTCTTCCTAGCAAGTTACAACCTGAGTATCAATGGTAAAATGTAGAAATACCACCATTTGTAAACTCTGGCAAGGTGACTTTCTATTTATTCTTTTCACCACAAGCATAGCAGAATCATGGAGTCTGTTTTGGGAGAAAAGAGAGGAGAAAAATCAAAAGTGGAAGAAGGAGAGACCTGCAGGGAGAGGGCTTGAACCTTGTCCATGTAACCCTCCAAAAACATAGGGAGTCCTTTAAGCAGCTCAAGGTCCCTTTGGTGAATCCTGTAAAACTGTGTCACTGTGAGTTTGGATGTCTCAAGGAAAATCCTGACTTTAAAACCAGCCAGACACAGCAGTGCTCTGAAAGGCATAAGCAGCTGTGCCCAGGGAATCTCACCAGGGCATTTCAGCCAGCCCAGATGGAAAGGATGCTCAGTTAAGCAGCCAGAACAAGAACTGCTGCTAAAGGCTGCAGTTAAGTATTTTAGTTGGTGTTTGGATGTAGCTGTGGTGGAGCTGTGGGTGATTTGTTTTTGATGATGGAAGTTCTATAGGTGGTTCAAGGACCACATTGTTCTGCTTTGCATATGCAGGACAAAGCCTCTCACTTTTCTCTGGTGAATTGATTTAAGAGAGAGGGGGCACGTATTTATTGGAAAGCAAATTAAAGGGGTTTTTGTTAATGATAAATGGCTGAGGTTAATTTAATTTACTACTAATTCCAAAGAGAGCAAAGAGAGCCATGATGTCATGTCTTTTTAGCTCCATTCAAATGTTTCATTACCTCTCTTTCTGACTGAAATGACTCATGAAATCATAGACACTGCACATGGCAAGGACTTTTAAGTTCATCTTGTCCATCTGTCTGTCACCACCGTGTTCTTATTCAGAATGTTAAACCAAGAAACTACGTTAGAGACAGACACAGTGTCCTCTTAAAGAATGGGGAATACTAAAAGATTCTTTACTCCTTTTTGTACATCACCTGGGTGCAAAAGCAGAGCCCATGAAGTGGATGTGAATTAATTCAAAGCCACATAGCACCAAGTAAGGCTTACATCACTTCTCACAACTGCTTTGTCATGTGTTGTTTTGCTGATTTCCTTCTACATTTAGTGGGCTACTTTTCAGAGCTAATGGCTTTTATGAGTCACTGTGAACAATAAAGCCCTAGATCATCCCTGATGGGTGACATCTGTGACTGGGGACATCGGGTTGGAGGGTAAAAAAATACAGCTGCTGGAAATAGAGGTGATCTGCTGGAAATTCAGGGCATGAAAGGCAGGCCTTAGAACAAAAGCTGGTGGAAGAGAAAGGGTCTGTTATCACATGCTTTTACAGAACCTGGCATCCTCTGACCCTGAAACCACTAAGAAAAGGCTGAGGGGCACACACCAGTGACGTCTCAGGAGCTGCAGTCACACACAAGCCAGCCACCCTCTCTGCCTCCCATGCACATTCATTACTGCTGTTGTGAGGTCTCTGCTGACTGGAAACCTTGTGTGCTCTGTCAGAGCTGGCAGTGCAGCTCTGCATGAGCAAACACCATCACCTATGCTGCTGGACAGCTCCTTTTTCAACTTGTTTTATGGCACCTGTGTTCTCTAACATGCTGAGAACCCACAGGAAATCGTTGTCCCCAGGGCAGCACATGAAAATCCAATCCATCTCCCATGGCATCTGCCTGCTCAGCTCCCAGGAATGCTCTCACCGTGGCCTCAGCAGCTTGTGGGCATGGGCTAATCCTTCCCTCTGGAGCAGAAGGGGCTGGGACAGCTGCTCCCCCTCCACATGGATGCCCTGCTCTCGGGTTGCTGTTGGTAATTGCTGCCCTGAGATGCGCAGGATATCTCTGCTTCGGCCCACACAACTGAAGAGCGACTCTGGACTCTTCGCTTTTCGGTCTTGAGGATGTTTATTAATTCTTATCTATAAAATTTTCTTTCTGCCCAGCTGAGATCCGCTCAGCAGGGCAGCCAAAGGCACTCTGACCACCCCTGAGGCAGTGTTGTCATTTTATACTACAAACTATGTATAACATATTTACACTTAATTCCCAATACCTATCACCTGTGTTAGACAGTGCACTTCTACTCTAAACCAATCCCAAAGTGCCAGCATCGCAGCAGAAAATGAAGACCAAGAAGAAGAAGAAGAAGAAAGGCTGGGTACACCCCAAATTCCTCCATCTTGTCCCCATAACCCCCATATCAAAAATCCTAAAATCGACATTTTCACCCTGTGATCATTTTATTATTACATTATTCAAACCTGTGTCTTTCATGTCCTCATACAAAGTTGGCAACTTGCTCCAGGGGTCACAGTCACACCCACAGGTGTTCTGGGCTGCGTGCCAGGGTCTCTGAGCCCCCCAGCAGGGTCCTCGGCAGCTCTGGACACCCAGAGGGATGTGCTGAGTTCCGACACCCTGACTTCCCTGATGAGCTCTCTGTGGCAGGGATCTCTGGGAGAGCCGGCTGCCTCTGAGCCCCAGCAAGGAAGGATCAGCAGCCTGCAGCCTGTCTGCCTGTGGAAAATATCTCCATACCTACCAGGAAAGGATAACCACATCAACACCCAGTTGGACCCCCTTAATATGGCTGTCAGGAGGCAAATGTCTCCTGACATGAAATTATGTGCCACTGATCATTTCAGCTGGCAGGGCTGCTCATTAGCTCACAAAACAGGGGTTGTTTTTCTTTTTTTTTCCCCCCTAGAGAAACATCTTCCAACATCATCTTTCAGAGCCATTGCATCTGCTTCCTTGAGTGTCAGGATGTATGTGGAAGGGGCATTTTGGTACAGTTAGGAGCAGGGATCTCATTTCTGGGGCAAAATCCCAGCTAGGGATAAAGGTCTTGAGGTCTGAAACCCATTTTGTCATGGCCTCATAAAATTTCTTGAGTAAGTCTCCTTATATTTGGTATATAATTGGGTCTTGTATTGGGAATCCCCAGTACCCTTGGCCCCTTCCACTAGCTGTGCCCCCTCTTTATTCTTCTCTTATCTCTGCAAACAGAGACATGCCACCAACAGCAATAATGGGCCCTCTTGGCTTTGATAGGGCTGAGGGTGCTGGATAACCACGAGGGAATATTAGATGGCTTTATAGTTGTGATTTATACAGACTGCACTGTATGGGTTTACAGCCTATCTGTGCACTTGCTGCTCTGCTGGGAGCTGTAAAGAAGAAAATCATATAATAAAAACCCTTCTGGTCCTGATGTAAAATTCAGCACAATGCATCTCTGCCTGTGCCAACTCTTCCTTCTTTCTTTTGCCTGCGCTTCTATTGTGTGGCACAGTTACCAGGATCATTAAATTCAATGTCTGAAGGGCAGCTAAGGCTCTTCAATGCTGCAGAGCAGAGCAGGGAACAAGGCTGGAGAAGAGATGAACAGGGAGAAAAATCAGGAATGCTCTCCAAGCATGGGAAAGGCAGGAAGTATTTATATTCTTCTCCACACACTCTTCAGGATGACTAAAACAGTCCAGTGAGATGGGTTTGATCTCAGAAAAAGCTTTCTGGAGGTAAAGAGGGTGAAATGGACTATCATTTCACCTAGGCAGAGATGGGCAAAAGGTTTAGATGAGCAGCCAGGAATGGCTTTGCAGCTTTTATAGACACAGATGAAGATCTCTACAAGCTTTTAATTACTTTTCCTTATGCCTGTTTGCTACGCACCAGAACTGATTTATTAACATGCCTCTCCTCTGTGACTAATTTCAGTGGGAAAAAAAAAGCATAGTAATTTTTAATTTCACACAGCAGCAATCAATCTCCTTCTTAAATTAGTTTACTGGCTACTTTGATATCTGGTGCATTTGCAGTCTTTTCCCAATGATCTTATTTACAGACCTTGGGGTTGGTGAGTACTGTCTTGTCTGTGTCTCCAAGCCAACTTCATTAGGAAAGGAAAATTCTTTCAAGGCATAGAGGCAGGTGAGCAGGCCTGACTAAGAGCTGCTTTGAAAGGTAGCTCATTTCTTCAAAGAGCAGAAAAGTGTTGGCAGCAAAGAGCAGAAAAGTGTTGGCAGCAAATACCTGGAGCCTCTTTTTTACCACCATTCATTTCTTCTTTAACAGGAGGAAAAAAAACCCAAAAACCACAAAAAGCCCACTAATTTTTCAACCTAAGAAGTCTTTCCAGACTTCAAAAATCTTCCTTAGGATCAAATTCCAGTTCTGACATTTCTAAGCTTTTTATGAAGAAATGGGAGTGAGGTGGGACTGATGATTAGAAATCACTTTGCAGCTCTGGAAAACCTGCATTATGAGATAAGAGGTCTCCATTTCCCATAAATGGGTGCATTTAAGGCTCTAGGATTTAATTTTCTACTTAAGGTCTATACTTTGTTTCTGAGTAATGGGACAGATCGGGACTCCAGGCTGTTTCCTTCTGAATTATTCTTTATATCCATGAAACATTGTATGCTTCCTTTGTTTTCAGGTATAATGTCCATTTTGTACGATTTCTCACTTTTTCATGCAACTTTTGTGTCCTTCAGCTGGTGAAGTCACATGAGATCCCTGTCACAGCAATTTGTGTTCTGTTTGTGTTCACTTGGTCTGAGGTCATGTTTATAATATTTTGGTGAGTTTCCTAGATGGTGACCCCTCTGCTTTTTAGGATTGCAGAGATCAAGTCTGCATATTTTTAGACTAAAATTGAGTTATTTTCTGCTTTATTTTGTTAACTCCCCTACACTCTGAAAATAGTCAGTAGCCTCCTCCTGCAGGAAGACTTTCAGGAGTTTTTTAATACTCAGTAAACCTAAAGTGAATATCTAAGAATAGTCACTTTTTTTTTTATAGTTACATTTATCTAAGAATAGTTACAAATTCAGTCTAAGAGGCTGTGCTGATACATTTCTGGCCATCAAAAAAGGGGTTGACAGCTGCTCCAAAAGCAGAATGTTTCCTTTTATTTCCCCTCCCTGCTGAAAAAAAAAAAAAAAAAGAACTTAAACCCAACACACAGAATTGCTACCCTGCTTTTCATTTGTGTTCTTTAGTGGTTGTAGGAGTCCCTGCAGGAACGTCCCGGAGCTTCCTGGGCATGGAGCATCCTGGTGGAGCTGGAATTGGAACCAAAATATTTCCCTTTTCTCAGAACAGTTTTACATTTCCCCAAGAAAATTTTCACAGGGAGCTGCCCCATTCTGTCTAATGTCATAATACAGGCAAACAAACATAAAGCACATGGAGAAAAAAATTCCCAGCCAGGCCCTGCTGGTTGTTTCTGTAAACCTCAGGTTCTGCCTTGCAGGTTTACTGGTGAGGAAAGTAAAAATTCCCCCTGGGTTCAGTATTCCTGGGATGCTGGGGCTCAATGGCTGAGTCAGCTGACAGCTATTTCCTCCATTGAAACTTACCCACTTAGAACAGGAGCACTTTTAGTCCGTGCTCTGCCAGCACTCACAGCTATTTTAATCAGCCTCTTTTGCCAATTCTGGATCCTGCACATGGTTCTGACATCCTCTTCAACCAGACCATGCAAGCAAGCAGCTGCTTTCAGAGCACCCCTCTCTGGAAGGCTGCTCCAAGCTGCAGAAGGCAGATCTGTTTGTTAATATTTAAGATCTGTCACTGGCTGTGTCAGCCAGCCTGCTGGTTCTGCTGGGATCTTCACTGCACAAAGGAATGAACAAAGTAACAAAACAAACAAAAGGGATCTGAGATCTCCAACTTGTTCTTTTTCCATGGCAACCTCCCTTGAAGACTAGAAGGCTGTTTAGGGGAAGTAGCTGAGTGTACTTTCCCAGCCTTTTTACACTTCCCAGGGTAAGTTTCCCACTGATGAAAGCTTACTGTCCCTTCAAGTGTCCATTCTTTGATGTTCTGCAAGCTCAGCTGCATTTGTGCAGCCTCAGACTTGCTGAGGAACTGCTAATGGAGCAAGAAGTGATCTCCAGCCTTTTTGGATCCCAAAGAGTGGTCTCTCCTCCAAGCCTGGCAGCATTAGAGATGAGATTTCCAAGGATTCATAGCAACACATCTGTCATGAGAATACTCTAGGCAGTCCTTCAGTACCAACAAAGTAGCATGAGCACTGGATTTTGTTTCATGAAACAGAACCACAGAAACAAACTTGTCTGGAGCCATCGGACACCCCAGGTCTGTCCCACTGGGGTCTGGGACATCTGCTACCAATGCAAAGTCTGCCTCTCCAACCTCTTCCTCAAACTTCTTGCTATTTTTTTTTTTGTTATCCCACAAGGATATCTCACTTCTGCTGTCTCTCAGAAGGGTCTGCAATGGGGAATTCCATGGGGTTTTTGAGACACAATTATCAAGACCTCTTCAAGGAGTTGGTGCACATTGGTCCTGTCTGTCCCTTTGTCTGCTGTGGGAGGATGTCCTCACCTCTGTGTTGATGGGAGGAATTTTAGAAACTCTCTCCATGCCACTGCACACCAAGGACATGCACAAATCCCAGTGCACGTTAGGCTGGTGCTTTCCCACATCTGTATCCCCTCCCAGCTGCAGTTGTGCCTCATCACCAAGTGTCCTTGCTCTGAAGAACTTCATTTGCACCCATTTATGGTGGAATACCAACCACAGGAGGAGCAGGTCACCCAGGCTCAACTCCGGGGCTGGGGGCACCCAAAGCTGTCCTTGGCCCTGCTGTGTGACCTGAGATGTTGCTTTGCCCCTGAGATGATGAATGCCGAGGGCTGATCATGTTCTTTGAAGCAAGACCCCTGACAAGGCATGGAAGTGTTCTTGCGTGGAAGGTGGGCAGGAGAGGTGGTGCAGGCACTGAGAGGTGCCTCAGATCTGGCTGCTGTTGCTACCTGTGTGTCTTTCTAGCAGGAAAATGTTGCTAAGTTCCCCGTGCAGCCCTGGGAGCGTGTCATTCCCTGCGTGGGTGGGTGTAAAAAAGCTGTTGCAGAAAGTTTCAAAAGCAGCTTAGCAGTGAGAAGAGCTGCAGCTCAGGCCCATTTGCAAAACACGAATGCCACCTCCGCTCCGCACGGGGATCAGCTGACACTGGCAGGAACAGTGCCACTTCTTCTACTGCTCTGGCAATTTTTTCAGTTCTGCACAGAAATTATTTGGTTCCAAATATAGGTCAGTTAACCAGTATCAAGGCAAGGGCAGGACAACACATCTACCACTGGCCCCTCGTGCTGCAGAGAAAGGCTCAGGCCTGGCATTCTCATGGGTTTGGGAAGGTTGCTGTAGAACGGGGTACAAGTCAGGTCTGACCAAGTTTTCAATGTTTTTCTGAATCAAAGCACCCTTGCCAGCCCACTCTGTGCTGTGAAGACCTTCATGTTCTGTTGAATTTGCCAAGAGGAGATTTTTGAGTAAAACATACAAATGACAATAAATTTCAAATTCCACAGAAATTAAAGGCCACTAAAGATTGCCGCTTGAGTTCTCCAGCACTTTATTCTTCACTCTTCATTGCAGCAGGGTCTCTTACCTTTCTCCTTATCATCCCCTTTCCCCATGCTCTTTGGCATGTTGCCTAACACTGAGCTGGAGAAGGAAGTTTCAACCTGCATTCCTGCCCAGGAGGGGAGATGGCACAGGGGAGAGATGAAGCACCACCTCCAGCCCACTCTGGAGTCCCACACAGAAATTCAGCGCACACCATTCCAATCTGCCCTGCTGCCCAGGGCTGCCAAAATCACCAGCAGCTGTGGCTGTTCCACACCACCTCCCTGGGGTGTCAGGAAGCCTTCTGGCTTCAAAACTTCCCCTTTCCTGGAACTCCCCTGCCTCCCCATCATCCCAGATGGGGAAGGACATTTGAAGGCCCTCTTTCTGGCTGCTGCTCTCCTGTGGGATGTATTTGCTGACGTGCCCTGAAAGGGTATCCTCAAGTGGATACTTCTATTCAGCCCCCAGCAGGCAGACACCACAGAGCACATCTTAAATCTGTCTCAGCAGCAGGTTGGAAATGTCACTGAGACATTTGCTGAGGGGGTCAAGGACAGAGTCCTGCAGTTCCACTGCCATCAGGAGTGGAGGAGCTGTGCCCTGGGACAGTGATTTCCTGTCTCTGCATGTTGTACTTACGATGCTGCTGTTGGCACAATAAACCAAGGAATCACTCTGTATGAGCAGGAATAACTACTTTTGTGACAAGGAAATATCTCCTCCAGCAGCAGACAGCTTTTCTGTAGAGGGAGATAGAAATGTAATTACAAGTGCAATATATCTTTTGAGTGTTTTTGGGGTTGGCATCCTTGCCACTGTGAGAACCTCCTCTCTGAACTGAAGGGCAACAAAGGGCCACACTGTAATAACATTTGTGTCCTGTTCCAAGAAGTGTTGGGGCCTTCTGCTGTTTTCCAGTGGAAGAGAGAAGTGTGGACAGTTGTCTTCGTGTCACTAAGATGCTCTTGATTACATCTGTGTCTCTTTTACTGCCACCAGCGCTTGTCCAGGAAAAGGCTCCCTATTTTCCTAGGAGTTCTACAAATCAAAGACCTTGGAAATATTAAGAAAAATGCTTCAGCCCATCCCTGAGGACTTACAGTTTAAAAAAAGTAAGACACAGAGAGGGAGAAGAGGATGACAATGGGAAAGTGCTGGTCACCAAAGCAGACAGTTGTTTTAGGCCTCTGGCAGAGTGGCTGCCATGAAGTCATTAAGCACTGAGCAAATAATTAAAACTGTTGTTCATGAATATTTCAGTGGAATATTTTCAGAGAGGATGTATTTCAGTCATGAAACATGTATTAGCCCAGTGAGGTGGAGACATGACAGAGGAAGACAGAGGGAAAGGGAAGGAGAAGCGAACAAGCAAACTCTGAAATAATTAATCATCAAATCCTTTTCCACTTGCATGACTTCCTGCTAAAATCCTCTGATGGACAAATGCAACAGTTACATCAGACCAGGACAGGTTTTGGGCCTCACTGAGTAGCTCTCCTTTGTATCTCCACATCTGCACTGTGGAAGGTCAAGCACCCACACTGTTGGTATCTTTGCATCCAGACTCTCACCTTGCTTGACTTGCTGCCACCTGTGGACGGGGCCCACCATATTCCATAGCCTTTTGTGTAAAACTGCAGCTGAGTGAATCAGACAGGTCTGTTTATCTCCACAAGAGGTAAGAATTACTCTGAACAACTGCTGTTCACAGAGGCAGAGCAGGTCTTCCTTCAGTACTCTGCTCTTACTTAGGAACCCACACAGGAGGTGGATTTTAAAAGCAGCTTGGCACTGACTGCCCCTTCCATCTGTTCCCAGCTGGCTGAGGTCTTGGGAAAACCCTGGCACAAGCAAATCCAAGATATGGATCCTGTGAGCTGTCAGATCCTGAGGCACAGTGGTCCCTAGCCTTCCCCAGGCTGAGGTGAAGCCCCTGACTCGTGCACTTTCAGTGTCTCAGCTGACAGATGGACGTTTTTGCTGTGGCACTGTGGCATGTGATCCCTGCCAGGAAAAGTGACATCCAGTATTTAACAAGGAAGGAGAGTCTTCAGCTGGGTTTTGCAGGAAAAGCAAACTTGAAGGACTCCTCTTCCTGCCTGTATGTGATGGAGTGATCTTGGACATGAGACAGCCCAAGCAAAGGGACTTCCATGTGGAAGGATATTTCCTTCCCAGATGCTGCCATCCTGCCAGATGCCCAGGGTAGTACACCCTGCTCCCCACACCTTAAAAGAAAGGGATGGAATAACAAGAAGCAAAATCCTTTCACCATGGGGACGGGGCCTGCACTGTTTGCTGAGCTTTGCATCTGCCAGGCTGAGTCCTCTGCTCAGCCAGGGTGCCCTGCCGAGGCTTTTATCCCTCCTCACACAGCGCACCATATGGATGGGCTGCTCCTGCAGGGAATGTGTTTGTGCATTCCCGCCTCTCCCCAGCCATCCCCTCCATGCAGGGACTCAGACAAACAGCCCTGCACACAGGGAGCTGCAGCAGCTGCTGCTCAGGCTTGACCCACCTGCTGCTAGACAAGCCAACAGGCTGGAGAGCAGAGCTCTCGAGTCCTGTGACTCATTTCTTTTGGCATAAACAGCCAGGCCAATTAAATCACAGATGAGGAGACACTTCCTATATGTATGCAAAAGAATGAGAGGGAAAGAGAAAATAAGCAGACTTCATGGTTTTGTTTGTATACACTGGAATATTTTTATATTAAAAAACTTGAACAGGTTGTTGATGACTACTGAGAGGCACGAAGAAAGATCCTTTTTAGCAATCTCTGCCCTCCCTGTTGGGCAATGAGGACTTATGTTTGTGTGCTAACGGGTTTCCACTGAGGAAAAACCCTGCCGCTGTGGAGCAGTTTGTTAAAGGGAGAAGAGACCCCGGGGTTGACTTTTTCTTCCACCAGCAATGATCAAAGCAGCAAATATTCTGACTTGGGGCCCTGGAAAACAAAAAATGAAGTGGTCCCAGAGTGCCAGCATAGGAAGTGCTGCAGCACTACTTCATCCTACTGCTTTCTCTAAGTACAGCAACAGGAGACTCAGGGAGCAAGGCTGCATGGAGAAAACAATACCATGAGGTGGTGACAGCAGGCATTGCTGAGGTGCTGGACAAAAAGAGCACCAGAGTCAGAGAATCCTTGGAGATCCATGCCTCAAGGCAGTTTGCTTTCTTCCTGAGGTCAGGAATAGAAGCTGACTCAGGCACGATGGAGGCAGAGGAAGAGTAAGCCTAGGTTAAGGTCATTAGAAAGATGTTCATGAAATCATGGAACTTAAACCAACAGCTCTGTGCTACAAGACCTGCAGGGTTTCCTCATTTACTCTTTTTCTTATTGCCCTGCAGTTGAGGGGGGAGGTCTCTCTGCTCTCCCCGTGATGCAGGCAGACAAACTGTTGGGAGAAGCTCTTTGCACTCGGGCAGGTGACTCATTCTTCAGCAGCCTTGTTTCTGGAGAGCTGCCCTGATTTATCACCAGCTTCCTGCCCTGCTCGCTGTGCAGTGGAAGGATGAGCAAAACCCTCCTGGCTGGCTCTTGGTGCTGCTGGGCTCCTTGCAGCTGCTCACCTGACTGTCTTCTGCACACCTACAGCTCAGCTCTTCTGTGGGGGAAGAGAGAAATCTCCTTGAATGACACCCACACTCGTGCAAACCCTGCCCATTGAAACCCAGCAGAGCCTCTGAGTGCTGCAGTTGTAGGAGGGAGGGCTTTTGTTTACAAGAGATGAGGGGCTGGTATCTGCTGGCATGACAGCTCTGGGATGTGCTTCTGCTGGGGAACATGGAGTTCTTGTCTTGCAGTTGCTGAGTCATAGAAAAGGCAGAGCAGTAATTTCAGGGTGCTGGCAGCTTCACACAAGGTTAGACCTCCCATTCCCATGCCAACAGCGGTGGTGATGCATGGCAGTGAATTGCTCCAGGTCAGCTGGTGAAGTTTTCCCATTGTGGGAAGGGGATCTCGTTGAGTCTTCCTGTGCTGAGCACAGAGTTGAACCCAGAGATTCCAGCACATGTGCTCCAGTTTCTGCAGCCAGTGCTGCTGGCACTGGCAGGTGCTTCTCGGGGTCTCTCGCTGCTCAGAGTGACCCCAGGATACATTAGAAAGTCTCTTTTCCCAGCCCAGCGGTCGGAGAAGGAGTCAGAGTTCTTCATTTCTCAGTCTCAAGGTTGTTTATTGTTTCTTATCTATAAAATTCTTTCTCCTGTCCTGCTGAGGTCCGCTCATCAGGACAGTCTGAGGCACTCTGCCCGCTCTTGGGGCGGTGTTATCTTCTTAAACTAAAACTACATGGACAATATTTACAATTGCTTCTCAATACCTATCACCTATGTTAGACAGTGAGCTTCTCCTCTAAACCAGTCCAAAAGTGCCAACATCACAGCAGAAGATGGAGGGCAAGAAGAAGAAGAAGGAGGAAGGCTGGACACGCCCAGATTCCTCCATCTTGCCCCCTGAACCCCCTTTCTAAAAACCCCAAAAAATCTATTTTTCACCCTGTGATAAATTCACTATCACTCTACTTAGACTTTTGTGGCTTGTAATTCTTCATATAAAGGTTGGTAATTGTTTTTTCCATGGGCTAAATCAAAGGCACAGGGGTCTTGGGCTCTGTGCCAAGGTCTCTGAGCCCCCTGGGCAGGGTCTGGAGCCCTCCAGGGCAGCCAGAGGAATTTCCTGGGTTCCCACAGGTTCTGATGGGTGTCTGGTATGGTGCCTCTCTTATGGAACATTTTTTTCTCCTAATTCTTTCCTCATCCAAGGATGGTTTTGGAGACTAGGCAGGAAGGATGCCAGATATTTTCTTTGTGCTGCAGTGATCACACTAAGTAATGCAATTACCAGGTCTCCCCCACAGAATGAGCATCCTGGACAGGACTAATTTCCTTAGTGTCTCCCTTCTCAGCTCTGTGCTTTCCAAAGTACACCCTCAAGTCTGCAGTCAGCAGCAGAGACAAAATTTCCCCTAGGTCCAGAACATCTCTTCCCAGGAGTTTATTCACTTAAACCTCCCAGCCTCAACAAGAGGAGTTGATTCCTCAGTAGGATCACATTTATGCAAAAGAAAAATGTGTTGACTACTGAAAAGCAATTAAAAATGGAATGCTTAAAGAGCCAAATAGGAATTTATGCACCAAATTCTTGTTGATTTGTTAAGGCTTTGTGTGCATAAATACATATATTTATGAATATATATACAGCATTGCAGAAAAGAGTTTCTTTGAGAAATTTATTGTATCAGAAGGTGTCCTAAAATATTTCAGAAATACTTTATCATATCCTATCAATACATATTCAAGCAGAACAAAAGGAATGCTATTTTCAATTGGAAAGAAACTTTTCATCTGCAAGGTTTAGTTAATGTGTATCTATATATATAAATACACAAAAAAGCTCAGCAGCAGCAATAAATAGTTCAAAATTATGTCTAGAAACTCCTAAAATTAATTTCCATAATTAAAAAAGAATTCTGATGGCATACATTTGTGTTCAACACATTTTTTCAGTGTTTTCTACTCTTAGTCAGAAAGGAATGAAAATTTTCATCTCAGCTCCTTGCCTTTATCTCTGATTAATCTTCAATAGAGTTAGACTTTAAAAAAAATTATTAAAAGATGTCCCTCTTCTTCTCCTCTAGAACTTTTAAAACTTTCCTTCTGGGTTTTTAATCTTATGGAATGTCACAGTTGTATTTTTAATGCACTTAAATTAATTGACTAAGTCCAGACTAAGTCCATATATATTTTGCTATATATGGGAAAGAAATGTTAATAATTTTAATCAGACGAGAAAGGTAACACATTAAATTTTTGAAATAAAAAAAACCCCAACCACCTAAGTGTCTGCAAGAAAGAGACAGATTTGTCCAGGGTCATTTCTGTCGCTGCTCAGGAGGAATCCCAGAGCTTGGAGACACCTGAAACCCGGATTTCCAGACACTCAGCTGTGTTTGCTGCTGTTGTCTGGCTGGGAGCCAAAGCCAGGAGGCAGGAAAATGCTGACTCTGGGAGCAGGCAGGTGCTGCTCCTGTTAGGGGATGGCTGTGGATATGAACAGAAGGAACTGAAGCTCCTGGGATCCTGCTTTTTTGTGGACTGGGCTTTGTGGCGCCAAGCTTGGCACTTCCTACTTGCCCTGGGGACTTGAGACCACCAGGAGTTTTCTGAAGTTGAATTTAGGGCTTCCTGCTGTTTATCTGTCTCCTCTCTCTCATCATCTATCTTCAGTGTTTCCTGCTATGTCAAATGCATCCTTCCAACACCAGATCCAGATTAACTGAGTCACTTTCTTCTTGACACACATTAGTAAAGCTCCTTGCATCTTTTCAAAACCAAAGCCTTCCTCTGAAAGGAAAAAGAGCCTTGTTCATACCCTGCAAAGTGATGTATTGCAGAGCTGGCTGATACAAAGAGCTCAGTGCAAACTGATTTGCATCTTAAAGCAATACAATTAAACCAGCAAATATTCTGTGTAGACACTTTCTGTATCCTGGTGACCCTGTGATTTAGTTAGACTTCTCTCTAATTGGTGTTAAAATAGAAGTTTAGTGGAATCCACATACATTGCAGAAGCCTGAGTTTGCTGAAGCCTCCACCTTTCCTTGCAGGATTTCCCAGTGAGAAGTGTGTAAAAGACACAGATCTATCTCTAGAGGATCTTGCAAGCTCAGAAACAATGAGATTTTGAGCCCTATTTTGTAGCCACTTTGAAAAAAACATTAATTCTTCTATTTCATCCAAAGGAGAATTTGGTCTCAGACCTTTGGAGAAAGTTTCCAGCTTTTCCAAGTGTTGTGATCCAGTGGGTGAGAGATGCCCCTGTTCGAGTTAATGTGCAGATAACATCACATGCCAAAGTCAATAATACAGATTTTAATTAATAGTAAATATGAGGTAGAGAGATGGAAAGAAATAGAAAAGATGAGGGGGTGAGAGAGATCAAGCAAAAGGTAATCACCACCTGTGGATCCAGAAGCTTCCTGTTGGTCCTTCTTCACCCCTCTTGGCAATGAGGGAGGCCCCAGAGAGTTGTTTTTCTGGGGGTTCCACCTTTGTGCAGTCCAAATTCTGTGTATCCATGGAGCACACATGCCATTCCCATCCTTTGGGGTGATGTGTGCACCAGCAGTTTCTTCCTTGCTGACACCATGCCACAAGGGGAAGTTTTGTCCTAATCAGACACACCCTCAGGCCTGGAATTAGCACCTTTCTGTGACAAATTTCTGCCACCTGTGCTTATTTCAAGTTGCCACTGTGGTGACTTTATCTTAGGGCAAGTTCCTTCTGTGGCCTTGACAGTGTTGGGAGAAGGGAATCGTGTCCTGTCCTTACACCTGGCCACAGGGAGGTTGGAGGCAGCCTGCTAATGTTAATTCAGACAGGAGCCTAAGTGGGATGTATCCGGGCTGCAGTTGTTTGCCTGGCAAGAGTGCTGCAGGATCATCAGGCTCTTAATTAGCTGGTGCTCTCTCCAGTTATAAAGCAAATTGACTAAACATTCTGGCCTAGTGAAGAGATGGTTAAAACACTCACAGCCTGTGGCTCTCCTTGCCCTTAGAATTTCTTTCTGATGAACTAACGGAACCCAAGAACGACTTTTTCCTCAGTATTTTTTTGTCAGGCATTTTTTTCTCATATCCCACTCAACACAATCCATGGAGTATGGTTATTGTTCCCTGTTAATCACCCCTCTGGTCATGAAGCTCCTTGTGCCTGCCTGCTAAAGCCAGTTGCATCACTTATGCTGTGTCTCCAGGACAGAGGGAGAAAAGAGGATTAAGTTTTAAAGAAAACAAAAATGTAATGCAAGGAAAAAAAAAAAGATTCAGGTATTTTTTCCCCATTGTTGGGGTTTTTTGTGGACTTTGAGAAAGTAGAGGAATGGAAAGGGGAAAAAAGCTTTCCTGTGAAAGAGATGATCTTCATCATTCAATCTTTGGCGACTCTTTTGAAAAGCTGAGTTCACACAAGGTAAACAGAAGGGAAGATGAACAAGTTGCCTCACATTCACTGTCAGGTGCTGCAGAGTCCACAGTGCCTGCTAACTTCTTACCCTTTTAGTTAACATATTGAATTACAAAATATTTCCCAGGAAATAGCTCAGGGTGGATCTCCTTCCCAGAAGAATGAAACCACATTGGTGAGGATCACAGGAACTGCAGACTTTGCAGGCTGCTCTGGCAGAACTCCCAGGAACCGCCCTCTGTTGGGATCTCTAGCTGGTCAGAGTGACTCCAAGAAAAGTTCCAAAGTCTCTTTTCCCAGCTTGGAGCTTGAAGAAGGAGACAGGGCTCTTCATTTCTCGGTCTCAAGGTTGTTTATTGCATCTTATCTATAAAAAATCTTCTCCTGGCCTGCCAAGGTCAGCTCAGCAAGACAGTCCAGGCCCTCTGCCTGCCCCCAGGATGGTGTTATATCTTTATACTAAAAACTACATGTACAATGTTTGCAATTACTTTCCAGTACCTATCACCTATGTTAGACAGTGAGCTTCTACTCTAAACCAATCTGTAAGTGCCAACATCACAGCAGAAGGTGGAGGCCAAAAAGAAGAAGGAGAAAGGCTGGACATGCCCAGTTCCCTCCATCTTGCCCCCTGAACCCCCACACCAAAAACCCTAAAATCTACTTTTCCACCCCGTGATAACTTCGCTAATATTCCACTTAAACTGTTGGGGCTTTCTGATCTTCATACATGGTTGGTAACTTTCTCCACAGGTCATAATCAAAGCCACAGGCATCTTGGGCTCTGTGCCAGGGTCTCTGAGACCCCTGTCAGGGGTCTTGGCTGCTCAGGACAGCCAGAGGGATGCCCTGGGTGCTGACAGCCCTCCAGGGACAATCCCATATAACTGGTGTGGTACTCACCACTTGTGCTGGCAAAAAACAAACTTTCCTAAGGAAACCAGGTTCTGCCAATAACAGTTCAGAAAGTGCTGCTCTGAAAGCCCTCAACACATGAAATTGGGAGTAGATAAACAGTGTGACACAGAATACACACAGGGAAACCATGGGTGGTTGTAATCCCAAAAAAAGTAGCTGGGAAAGGTACTGTGATCAACAAATGAGTGAACCTTACCTCCAGAGTTCTTAGTCTTATATCAAAAATCATTAATATGCTAGGGGACTTTATAATTCCCAGAGATTTAGTTTCAGCTCTGGAGGGACACCTGTGGATGAGGAAATTGATGAACTAACTCTCTGATCAAATCTCTTCATGTCAGGAGGAGAAACCACCCCAGAGACAGTTTTAAAACTGTGCCTGTTGTCTTTCCCTTGTTCTCCCCCAAAACGTGGCTCAGGGTGGGTGCCCAAGGCAGAAACTCCCATCATTCTTGCCTGTTCCAAGGGTGGGAGGTGAGGATTGAGGACTGAGATCTTCTCTGGCAGCACTGAGCAGCATCCTCCACCCCTTCCCATGCTGTGTGACTCATGCTGGAGGGAAGAGACATTGTTATGAATGTAAAGCACACACTGGCATCACAAATGAGGAAGAGGACCAGAGACAGATAGAAGGAACCACAGGAAAAAAACCCAAAACCAAAACAAAACAAAACCCAAAAAACACCACAAAACAAACAAACAAACAAAACCAAAAATCCCAAACAAACAAACAAAAAAATCCAAAAAAACACCAAACCAAACAAGCAAACAAAAAAACAAAAAACAAAAAACCAGCCCCACAGGGCAGGTTCCCTCTCCTTTAGTACTGTGGACATACTGCAGGGAGGAGCAGCAGGTTTGGATCAGGACAAAGAGAATCTGCTCTCTACAGCAACCTTACATAACAAGTTAAAGGTACAAAGAGATGAATGCAGCTTTCCCCTGAACCTCCCTCTAGCAGGGCCCTCGGGAGGGCCCTAACAAAATCATCACAGGGTTCTAAAAACCCTGCTTTTCCTTGTGACATGGAGAGGAGACTTTCCCCAGGCAGATTTGTGCATAAGCACTTTGTGAATAACACCTTGCAAAACTTTGTACAACAGCAAGGACTTGTAAGTCTCTGAATTTTTATGTGTAAACTGGGCTTCCCACCTCTCATCTTTTGCAAATTTTCTTCTCTTTCATCACAAAACATCTGCTTGAGGGCTAGAAGGAAAGTGGAAGGGCAAAATCATCTTCTTTAGCATAAACATCTAAATTCCTCTATATGCCAGGAAAAAGAGAACTGCCTTTGTGTCTCAGGCTGAGGTCTCATTCTCTCCAGTGCAAGCAAATGAACAGCTGTTGCTGTGGAGCTTGTCTAAAAACATCTCTCTGCATTCTGCTCATTCAGGTCTTTTATTCCTGCTGTTCCCAACATTTGTAGTTTTATCTCTACTCAGAGACACAATCAAATGCCACAGGCAACACCAGCCAGGGGCTGAATCATGTCTTTGCCTATGCCATATTTTCAAATTCCAGCAGAATTCTCTGATACCAAAATGGTGCAATGGCTGAAACACAGATTTTATGAAAGTTGAACATGAAAAAGAGACAGACTCATGCTGGTCTTCATTTACACCCTCATCCCCTCATTCACACTCCATTCTCTTGAACCTTTCATGGATTTCCAGAGATAAATATTGCTCCCAGTGTGTCTCCTTCTACCAACTCAGCATCATTTAATTTGGTGGCAGTAGAAGGGCCATTTCTCAGGCCACTGCTTTCCACCTGCCACATCACTCTTCAGGAGCTTGGCAGGAAAATGTAAAGGCTGGAAGTTAACATGGTATTGCAGGGAAAAGAAGGAGGTGCTCACAATGCAGGAAATGCCACTTGAAAGGTTGGAGGAAGAAAGGTCAGATTAAACTACAGAGGGACTGAAGCTGTTTGGATCTGTTTGGAAGTACCTGCATTTCAGGTGACACCTGCTCTCCATTGTTTCCTTAGTAATTTCCAGAAGGAGAAGGTCTGTGACCGTGTTCACAGGGGTCTCAGGTTGAGGGAAGAGACGAGGATTTGAGTCCATGTTTCAGAAGGTTGATTTATTATGTTATGATATATATTACATTAAAACTATACTAAAAGAATAGAAGAAAGCATTTCATCAGAAGGCTAGCTAAGAATAGGAAAGAATGATAACAAAGGTTTGTGGCTCAGACTCTCTGTCCGAGCCAGCTGGGCTGTGATTGGCCATTAATTACAAACAACCAAGATGGGCCAATCACAGATCCACCTGTTGCATTCCACAGCAGCAGATAATCCATGTTTACATTTTGTTCCTGAGGCCTCTCAGCTTCTCAGGAGGAAAAATCCCAAGGAAAGGATTTTTCATAAAAGATGTCTACGACAAATGTCTGTTTGAGACTCATGTCCATTCCCTGGGCCATCCTTCCAGCTGAAATTACAGAAACTTCTGGAAGAGCTCTTTGCCCCCACAGGCTGAACTTTCCATTATACCGTGGGCATAATGGAATTTCCAAATACCTGGCAAAGCAAAGAACAATTTGTCTTTATTTACTCCATAATTTCTGCCTGTGGAGCTGTTTGGTTGGACTGCACAGACCTTTTGATGCTCTCTTCAGGACTGAAACCCAGCCTACCATGTCCCAATCCCTGTGCTGAGTGTCTGTCAGTCCCATGCTTTCCCCAGCTGACTGACACCTCCCTGCTGGCATTGTCAAGGTCCAGAGCCAGATCCTGACTTCACTCTTTACCCATCCATGGAGTCTTTTTCTCACCATCAGTGGAAGTAAGTGGTGTAAGCCTGAAGGTGGAATTACTGCCCAAAAATTGGAGATCAGCAAAAGTACAAGTTTAGGCAAGTTAAAAAGAGGATAAAGAAAGAGTGTTTAACTAGAAGAAAGATAGAAGATACAGGAGCAGAAGCATCATCTGTATGAGCTAGTCCTCATTCTGTGCCTTTTTTTTTTTTTGCATGTCACTTGAAGAAGTAAAACTCAGAATCCGGCTAGTGGCTGCATGGAGCCTGTGCATCCCTGGCCTTTCTGGCTCTTTGTTCCCACGAAGTGAAAAGAAATCCTTTCACCATCTGGCCAAAGGGGTCATGATAATCTCTTCTCCTCCTGCATGGAGCCAATCCTGCTCTCCAGCCTCAGGGAGAAGAGGCAGGATTAATGATTGTGATCAGTGTGTTTCTTGTTTGCAGATACTGCGTACCAGGAGGTATTTTGAGAGTATGATATATGAGTCACTGTGGGATGCAGCAGAATGTTTTAGCCTTGCAGCTTGGAGGTACATTATTCATCTTGTCTGGGCCTGTAAAACCTGCAGCCCAGAGACACCCTGAATCTGGTCTGCAGAAGCTCAACTTGAACCTCCAGGGAAGTTCCTTGAAAGTGTTTCTCAAAAAGACATTCATTATTTTAGTTTTAAAAAAAAGAAGATAATACTTCCAGATCTCCTTACCCCTTCTTCCCCCACCCCTCTTCACTTTTCTGGCTTACTTTCAAAGCCTCTAAAGAGAAGATTGATTGGTGGCTGGTATTTGCAAAAATCCCCTTTTTCAGCTTTGTAGCAACCAACCTTCATCACAGCCTGTGCCCCCTGCTCCCATCCAAAACCTGCTTTAAATTATTATATCCATCATCTGTCTGCCAGCCACAGCCTTGCCAGGGAAGGGAAGAAGTGAGTGGACAGAAGTACTGTAAAACTCCACAGATAACACAGTTTTGTTCAGGAAGAACACTAATTTTTTCAGCAACTTTCAAGTGCATTAGAAAAAGTTGAGACACCTGGAGTAGCTTGATGAGTCTGTAGTGAATTAAACTCTTGTTGGTAGAGCATTTGGGTCTTCATTCTTGCACCAGTCCTGGCTACACTGTTCTCTGAAGCAGATGTTGCTGAAAAAGCTATAGAAAAAGCTGGGTGTGATTTGGCTGTCTGGTCTCACAAGACATTTCTTGACCTGGTGGATTTTGCCAAAGAACAGACATCTCTCGTGGAAAACTCAGCAGGATGTAATTTCTTTGTGTCAGGTATGAAAAGGGATGGTTGGATTTGTCCTAAGGGACTTTCTCAAAGTGATCAAAACCACCAAAGAGCTGATCCCTGTTTAAAAAAAAAAAAAAAAAAAAGGAAAATCAAGAAAAACTGTTCATTATTGGCTAGACACTAAACTATTATTTTTGGCCTTAGCTGTACATTATTTGGTAAGTATTTTCAGATCCTTTTAGCTTAAACCTGCAGAAATGCTGTCATTTTCATATAATGACATTGAGTAACAATGTGAGGGTTTTGCTAATTAGGAAATGCATCAAAGAATTTTCTTACTACTAAGCAAATTCCTTCAGATTACTCTTTCACAGAAAAAAGCTGGTTTCTGTGTGGTTGGTTTCTCCATCTCAATGTAAATCTTTTTTACCCGAATAAAGGAGAACTATAAGATTTGTCCTTCCCATACGCCCTTACGAATGGAGTCTACAGTTAAAATTCCATATAGGAGGGAATTTAACTCTCCTAAATTACAAAGTATGCATTCAGTTAAGAGGAAAAAATGCACTCAGATTAGGTAATTTTTTGGAAACTAGAATTTCTGTGAAGGCGCGGGTGTGCTCCCCAAGAAAAATCACTTTTGATCATGTTGTCTGGAGCTGCATAATTCAAAAACTTCATGGCAGCACATGACTAATACAAGATATCTGGTTTTGGCTGGGTGAACATAACTGGTTTTTCACCATAGATCCAATCCTTTCACAAAGGTCAGGGCTGTCCTCAAAGAGTTCATCAAGGGAATAAACCCTGTTGCTTTTGAGCAGGGTTGTTGCTACACTGAAGATTCTATCAGAAAAAAGGCTACTAGTTTTTGAAAAATCAGCCTTCTGAATCCTTTTGGGTCTTTAACTCATTATTTTTGGTAAATCCAGCCTCTTCTATTGAAGCAATCAAGATATACTGTCAAGTTTTCAGATTATTTGACATTTTGACTAATGGCTTCTTTTCCCTTTGACTTCCAACCTATTTTTAGGTAAAGAAATGCAGGTTTAAAACTTCACAAAGTTTCATTTAAAAGAGGTCAACCCAAACGTTGCAGATTTTTCCGTTACATAAAGTGACATTTAAGAAATGCCAATTTCAAAATGTTCTATCATTTTAAAACTTTCCCTTCATTCTGGGGGGGTCGAACCTTGGTTTATCCAAAAGTTCTGTTATGTTCATTGCTGGGCATTTACCTCAACTTCAGTAAACAGGAACCTTCCAGACTGGTCTGTGGTGGGCAGCAGGTGCATGGGGGAAGTCTCTGAGGGGAGCTGAAGGCCCAGCTCTTTCTAAAGCTTTCTCTGCTTTCCTTGCTCACACTTTTAAGAGCTGATGATGACTAACATGGTCCCAAAAGGTCCTGGCATTTTTTTAAAAAGAAATCTTCTTTTGAGTCTTTGGTGGTTCCAGACAAGAAGACCATGAAATCTTTGGTTACCTACCCTGCTGAGAGGCTTTGCAGAGTGAGTAGGATGCTTTCCCCACCTAAACCAAAGGTCATGACAGCAGGTGTGTAAACCTGTGTTATTTCTATCTTGCTGCTTTGAAACAGCTCCCTCCAGCCCGCAGCCTCGCCTGTATTGTTTGATATTGTTTCTGCCTGAAATATTCATAGAGCATTATGTTTAAAAAATTAGGTTGATGAATGAGAAGAGACAGTTCTCCTAATAAAGTCATTGACAGAATGGCCCAAGAGTTTTTCTGGGGCCTTTTTAATGTGTGGAAGCTTGTCATTTGGCTGCTGCAGATTGGTCTGAGGAGCAAAAACATAAAATAAAAAACCCAAACAAACAAAAAAAAAAGCAAACAAAAAAAACCAACCAAACAAAAAAAAATGACAAAGAAAAAAATAGAGTAGTAGATGGCTCTGAAGAAGAAAGTGTCCCAGCACATCGATCATTTGTGGAGACACAATTAAAATGTTGAGGTTTCCTCACTCATTGTAATGAGGGAACAAAGAATGTTGCAGAACTTAAGGAGCTCATTTGCTTATACAAGACTTGTCTTGTAGCTGACAGATCTCTTACTGGTGTACCTCCTTGATACCACACCATGCTCTATAAAAATGATTGTTCCATCACCATCTCAATTGTGCAATTGATCTCATTTGACTAAAAAATGTCTGATTGCCCACCAGTTTAACCTGTCAGATCCCAGGATCCTGTTTCAGCTAAGAAATTAGAGTCACACCTTTATTTCACCAGGTAAAACAAATGAGTATCTGTTGTTGTTGTATCTCCTGCAGACAAACAAAGCAGTGGCCAAGGGGGATTTCCACCACGCAAGCTCCAGCTCCCGGCGAGCTCTCTTCCTGGCTGTCCTGTCCATCACAATTGGAACTGGCATCTACGTCGGGGTAGCTGTGGCTCTTATTGCCTACCTGTCAAAAAACAACCATCTATGAGCCTCAGGAAAGGGGGAAGAACCAGCCAAGCCAGCTCCTGCACTGCAGGAGTCCCCAGCACATCAGACTGAGCGGTTTTCCAAAAAACAGACAAACACTTTTGGGGGCAGGTACAGGATGAGATGGGCTTGTGCATTGTTGTAGGGAGGGGCTGGGGGGAGTTTCACCATTTGTGATGCACAAGTCTTGCTTATCTTCATCAACCCCTGTACAACAAAGAGAAAGAAAGAGCAAAAGAGAGACAAAGAATGAAAAAAATAAAAAAATAAAAGGAAGAAGGACGGGGGAAGTGTGGAGAAGGGTGTTTTGCCTTTGCCTTCTTTTCAATATGGTGTTTACAAGCATCTGGCAAACTGAGCTGTTCTCTTATTACCTTCTTGGTCACCTGAACTTTGCAGCCAGCATGAGCTTGTGCTTAATTTGCTTGTTAAGCACGGCACTGAGGTCTGGGAAAGCACGGACAGTGACTGGTTCTCTGAAAGAGCAATATAAAAACAACAGGAAGACCATGGCTTGTTTTGTCTTTTGAATGCAGGACTCATTTGCCTAAGAGGGAATCAGACACCTCAGTGTAGAGTGGTATTGCCTACTCTTCTTGTTGGGGGTAGGTTTCCACGGAAGGAGAAAAGGGAATTAAAAACATTTTTACTTCCTTTCCTTGTTTTTTGGATTAAGGTGTGCCCCACAGGCCCACTCAGTGAGAAACAGCTGAGGTTACAACTGCATGACTCGGCTCTGCAGACAGAGTACAATTTTGAAGTAACGTGAGACCCGTTGTAAAATTAATTCCTCCATCCAGTCACATTGTGATAACAGCACTTTACTGTGGCATTATTGCTCATCTGGGCTGCTCCACCTTGCTGTGGAGACCTGCACAGCAGTCAGTGCAAGAAACCTGGGGAAAAACGCAACCTGAAATACTAATAAGTTTTTAATTAAAAAAAAAAATCATGGTAAAGCATGGGAATTAACCAGAGAAAGGAATGCTTCATACATTTCTGGGGTCCTGCTCATACACAGACCAGTGAATACCACTCAGATCAGAAGCTCACAGCTCAGCTGTGCATCAGGGACACGGCATAGCCATGGAGAGACAAGTCTGTTCCCCAAAAAGCAGAGCAGTGGTGAATTGTAGGGGAATTGAACCTTGTCTTTCCTTCACTGACTGAAATGATACATTTATTTTCTTCTTTACTTGCTCCCCACACTCCAATGATTTTTTGTCTTACAGATTTCCCAGCATTCAACTATTTTTTTTTTGTCTAACCATTTTGTCCCACCCTAGGGTGTAAGAGCATAGACATATATATGTAGCTACATATATATTTACACAGAGAGGGGAAAACCAATCAAATCAGTGACCATTTTATTATTCAACTGCCTCGTGTTTTACAAACATGGTTTCTTTGAATAAGGATGTCATCAAAGATGTTTTCCTCCAGCTCTGTATCGTGTGTCATCTTTGCTCTGGGACAGTTTTTTTCCCTTGTTTTAGGTTTCCATTATTTTGGTTTGAATTTGACTTCTTTTATTTTTTGGGGGGGGGAGAACAAACACATGCAATCCTATTTTTCTGGTAGCTATACGGTTTATTAAAACACGTGGTATACAGCTACTGGTGCTTCGTGTGACACTTTTTTTTGGGGTGGATGTGAAGTTTAGACTGAGTGAAACTTGGCCCAGGATACCCAGTCCAGCTATCTTGAGAGGTGCTTGTATGCACCATCTCATGCTGTCCCTAGACCTAAAAGCCTGTTGGAGTCACTGACAAGGTTTTTGGCATTGAATTCACAGAACCATAGAATGATTTCAGTGGGATGGGAGCTTAAAAATAATTTAGATTTAACCCCCCTGCCATGGACAGGGATGTCATCCACATAAGATGGCAAATTGTTGGGCTACAAGCTAAGCCTGGAGACTGGCAATGTACTCCGTGTCCCTTCTACATATGTATTATGTGTGATTTGTGGGAAATCAGTCAGTTTTTCTCATAAAGCCTGAGCTTTGGAGTACATGGTATTGAATAAAAACCCACTGATTATTCCCTTAAAGGGAAAGGAACTAGTATTTCCTAGACTTGATTTGAAGTATACCTGGAGTTCAAAAAAATTAGAAAGCAAATACAGGTACAGGAAGGTCATTAAGCAAGCCTAACAATAATAATAATACAATTTTAAAACCACTCTTATGGTTGACGACTCTGCCTTATGATCTTTGGTGATTGTGCTGGCTGAATATTAACCTGAGAGGCAAAAGCCAGCTCTGGAGCTAGGAAAAACATTCCCACAAGGGCAGCCTTAAAAATACCACAGGGACCCTTGCACCCAGATTTAAAAATAGCATTCCAAACACAGGGAGCTCAGCTTTCCATGTGCCCAGGACCCCTCAGTGAGCAGCAAACAGGAACAGCAGCACTGTGTGAAAGACCTGCATAGCAGGAGCACTCCTGGGAACATCACCTGGATGAAAGTTGATGTTCTTGTGCTCCACACCCTGAAGCAACCCACGGTGTGACATGGAGCTGGCACTTGGAATGGCAGTCCAGGGTGATGAGTAAGGAAGCTAAAGGGGGTTTGCATGCTGGGGAGGAGGACCTGGGCCTCACTGCAGATGGGAGTGGGGATAGAGCTCCCAGTGGTTGCTTTTGCGCCTTAGTAGGGGTCCAGTTTGCTGATTGAGCTCTGGGTCATGAGGAGCTGAACAGGCACCTGTGTGTTCCTAAGAAAAGTGATGTTGTCATGGCCTGCTGCAACTTCTCTGGCTGGCAGAGCAGATACAATCATCTAAACATCTAAAATCCTCCAAGTCTATGGCATGAAGACCAGAAAGTGCCACCAACACCTGCTCTCTCTGAGACAGCACCAGTTTACCCCACATGGTTGTTCTCTCATCCTTAGGGAACAGTAGGAATGGTCCATATGCAGTGAGCTCCTATGTTTGGATACAGGGACATCTTCTTTAGTTTACAATAGATCTTTTCCACCCCAGAGAGGGAGGAGAGAAGCCTTTCTGAAGTGAGAGCTTTTTGCCATATTGGCTCAATGAGGAGGTGTTAAAGAAATGGCATGGGTGTCTTTAACCAGATGATAAAGATCAGCTGCAAGGAAAAATCCCAAACTGTTAAGTCCAGGGTCAGAAAGCTCCAACTTAATTGTATAATGTAGGATGTCATTGTGGATTAACCTCAAAAGATACATGAGGAGTGCTGGAGGTTCACTGAGAGGGAAGAAAAAAAATCTTTCTTTCTAAAAGTCTCACAGTTCAAGGGAACAGAAACACTCAGCAAATAATTTGCTGGGTCAGAGACTAATATTGCATCTGTCATCTGACAGGATTTCATAACTCCCTGCTACCTCCATTGATTTTTTTTTCCCTTCATTTGGGAATCTCCTAGCCCTGAGCATTTTTATAGCTCAGTCTGAAATTAATTCCTCCCATCATCCAGGCAATTCCCACCACAGAGCCAGCTTGCAAGAGCTCCCTGCTGAGGAAACAAGAGGGCATAGCTTGGGAACATCACTGTACACCAAGGGGAGAACAGCAGAGGAAGTGACAGCCACCTTCTCTGGGCTGGCTGCCACACATCTCTCACAATTTGGGAAATGCCACCTGCTGACTTGCAAAGGAAATTCAAAGGCAGCCAAAAATGTAATGCAGTTAAGCGCCTATGAACTTCACTGTAAGGAGGATATGAGAAAGGGCACAAAGAGAGAGTGGCCTGTGTTTTAGACATCAGAGAACACTGCTGAAAGCCCCAGCCAGTGCTGGAACCTCAGTCAGAGGGCACAATAAGCCATGTCTGTGGAGAAAGTGGCTCCAGTCTCAGAGATCATTACACTTGTCTGAGTAAGGCAAGACCACAGGATGAGAATCTGCAGAAGGGCTGCACCTGAGAGATTTCTTCAGGGCAAGATGCAATCTAAATACCTATCCTTGGCTTAGAGAGCTTCAAATCCAAGAAAGGAGGCAGGGGTGGAGATGGGTGACAAGAACAGTGTCAGTTTTTTCAATTGTCACCCTGCACCAGCCTCTCTCAGTGTCAGCCAGCACAAAGGATGCTCCCTGCTGGCTTCCTGCCCTTGCTCACATATGCTGCTGTAGTGACACCCTCAACAAAGCATGGTCAGGCAGTCAGGTCACCAGAGCACACGGTCCTGCTCCCCTTGTGCACAAAAGAGCATTGGGCTTTGCTCCAGACACCGTGGCATGACTCAGTGCTGCAGACATCAGGATCACAGCAGTGCCAAAGGAAGGAGAGCAGGAGCTGCCAGCACTGTTACAAGCTTAAGGCTGTGTGGTGAGCACAACATATGTCTGCTGTTTACTAATCATGAGGCAGCTCTGGGAACCTGCTCCAAGCAGCTGTCAGAAGGTGGGTGGTGCTCCCTTGTGCCCACATTTCCCTCCTTGGACATGTCCAAGTGTACTTATGACCAGGTGGGCTACACTGCAGGATCTGCAGGAGGAAGCAAAGGGTAGGAAAAGGCTCTGTGAGTGAGATGCTGTGAGGTGGGAGGTAGGAGAGAATCTGTAATTCGCTACATCCAATTTCTGACTGCACACAGCCAGAGTGCCATGTGGCTGGGAAGAAAGACACCTTCTCTTGGCTGATAGCTCAGTGCTGCTTTGGTCAAATCCTCCCTCTGAAGAATTTCCTTGCAAGCAACAGACTGAGCTTGAGCAGAGGAAAAGCATCTGAAGGGATGAACCAGATGGATTACAGCAGCCCTGCCTCCCCAAAACAAGGTCAGGCGTTTGCATACACATTCAGTTTGTCCTTCCAGAGCACTCAGTGGTGTTCCAGACTCCTCTTTCAGACTCCTGCTTTCTTAGTGCTCTACAGGTGCAGATACACATCCATACATTTATATACCTATATACAGGTACCTCGACACATACATATCCATACTCACATACAGGCACATGAGAAATGCTGAGAAAGGGAAATCAATTTTGTTCTCAATCAAGGAGCAGGCTGCAACTTCAGCAATAAAAATAACAGCAATTCTGCTCAATAATCACCTGCAGAGGGGACAGCAGGCTGTCAGAGCTGGACTTTCCCTGCTGTATTTTTGAGTCAGCTGTTTGCTGCTTTTTTCTCCCTTCCACCTTTGCCCAGTGCACTTTTTGCTGCCACTTAGTGGGGTCAAACTGGTGGCTGTGTATGGGAGTGGTAGCAGCACATCCTCAGCAGTATCCCCTCATTGTTTTGTGTGACGGTGGTCACAGGGGTTCTTGGAAGAGGGAAGATTCAAGGATGTGACTCCATGTTTCAGAAGGCTTGATTTATTATTTTATGATATATATTACATTAAAACTATACTAAAAGAATAGAAGAAAGCATTTCATCAGAAGGCTAGCTAAGAATAAAATAGGAAGGAATGATTCAAAGGTTTGTGGCTCAGCTCTCTGTCCGAGCCAGCTGGGCTGTGATTGGCCATTAATTACAAACATCCAACATGGGCCAATCACAGATGCACCTGTTGCATTCCACAGCAGCAGATAATCCATGTTTACATTTTGCTCCTGAGGCCTCTCAGCTTCTCAGAGGAAACAATCCTAAGGAAAGGATTTTTCACAAAAGATGTCTGCGACAGTTTTGCAATGGAAAGGACACAGCTCTAGAAGGGCAGGCCTTGATCCAGCTTGGCCATGGATTGATCTCTGCCTTTTGCTAAGCCTTCAGAGCCAATCTAAGTCATCTACCACCTCTCTGGAGTCATCCTGCCATCTAGAATCTCCAGGATTAAAGATTGTGTTCTGTGTATAGGACCTTAGAGTACCTGGGGCTACATTTCATTGTTCCATCCAAGAACAGATTATCCATCATGTTTTTAGAAGATTTGCCATTGTGCTGGTGTATTCATTATTTTCTACTCATGGAGACATACTCAAGAAGCAAGAGTGATCACAACAAATAAATAAATGCTCAAAGGAGCCAGTATAGGCTAGCTAGTATAGATTTTCTTTCAAACACAGTTTAATGAACCAACAGATTGTATTATTACTAAATTGTTGGTAACCAGTGGCAACCCACAAAACTGAATCACGAGTAAGCAACCCAAAACATCTCACTGAAGGCTGAACATGCAAGAGGAAGACTTTTAAGTTAACACCTAACAGTGGCACTTCTGAAAACAGTGTGAAATGTGAACTCCCACCAGTAACTTTCAAGCAGACAGTGGCCTGTTGAAGAATCAAATTGAAAAAAAATAAATAAAAGCCCAAGAAACCACCTGTTGAGTCAAGCACACAGAAACTTGGGATAAAATAAACCTTCTTGGTGGCGCTCAGAGCTCTGAGGGATTGGGTGCAGATGGACCTTATTTCCATTTATTACCAATTCAGCACTATGAGTTTGGCCCCGTTCAACAAGAACTTTCATGATGACAGATTCATGAATAGTGTGATTTACTGATACCATAGGTCTGGCTGAATTCAGTAAGAACATCCAGCACCCAGATTCACAAATAGTGTGGTTTATTGAAGCAAAGGGAAAGCAGTCCGAGGTTGCTGGTGATAAATACACAAACTACAGAGTGTGTCTGGACAGAAGGTATAGTAACAGAGATTTATTAGATATATACATTAAAATGTGTCTGGGTCTGTTCCAATGTAGTTGGAGGCGAAAACCTCACCCAAAAGTGAGAGAAAGAGAGAAAAAGTCCATCAATCAATCCTGAGCAAGCAGAGGTGTTTTTCTCCTGTTTTATTCTTCCTTTTGTCTCTTCCTTTTTTTTTTTTCCTGTGAATGTCCTTTTTTATACAAAAATTTTTAGTCCTTCCCAAAGAGAATGACAACTGTATGTCATAGGCTGGGTGTTGGTGACAGAGGTCATACATGTAAGGAATATCATCTTTTCTCTTCATGTGCATTCTAAGGGGTGTGAGAGCGCAAATAACACTTAATGAGGGTCTTGGTTACTTTTGGTCAGCATTTATGGTTGGTACAAAAGGTTAAACAATCACTTTGGTTCACCCCAGACATCATTTTGTTGTTAGTCCTTGCTCAATAGAGGTGCAGGGTCAGCAGGAAGCCCTGTTCAGGCTTCTCTTGATCATTAATTCATCACTGACTTCAACCAACTCTGTAGCAAGTGTGACAATTTGCCTGCTGCCCTCAAAGAGAGGAACCTGTTGGCATTAACCTGGCACACAGCAGCAATTGTTTTGTGTTTGCTAAGAACATTTTTCATCACAAAATAACATTTAAACACAGAGAAGTTTGGCTGCAGGAAAATGTTCGTTCAAGGACATTTTACTATTGAGAAAATAAAAAGCAAAATCCTTTCACAATCACAGAGTATTTCACACTGATGTTTTGGAGATGCAATGCCAGGTACTTTCTTTAGAAATTATTTGTCTGAAATATTTGGTACTGGTCCAAGTGCAGTTCAGCTGGCAAGAGCACATCTTGAATTTTCTAACTGATTTGTTTGACAGATCCAAACTGAAGTTGTTTTAAACCCTTTGTTTGTTTACTTTTTAATTTTTTTAGAGAAGAGGGAAAGCACAATATTTTTCTGGTTTGAGCCAAGAAAAACTGTTCAGATTGCAGTGTTAACCTCTCAGCTAGGAAGTCCCATTCACAGATCTTCGTAGTTCATTTTTCTGTACAGAGATTCTCCATGGCCCTGTGTTATCTCTCCTAAGCCCCCTTGCAGCTGCTTGGCGATAGTGGGAGCAGCTCAGTGGGAACCCATTCCTAAACTCCCAGGCCAGAGTGCCACAGGCATTTTGAGGAAGACTCTGATGTGCCATCATCCCTTGTCATCTCCAAGGAGCTGTCAGCTGGGGGGGCAGCTGAGGAATGTCCTGGTGGCTGAAGGTGCCCTGTGCCTGCTTCTGCACTGGCCCTTCTTTCACTCCAGCACCAAAACACCATTGAAGGCATTTGGGAGGGACTCAGGGCAGGGCTGTGAGAGGTCAGAGTGAATGTCTCCTAGCAGCTGAGCTGCAGGCTCATGGCCATGGCCCAGAGCATCTTTAAAGGCTGCGTTCCTGTTTTGTTTGGCAGGGGAGCTCTCTTGAAAATGGATTTCCTGTTATTTTCACTTCCTCCCTTATCCATCAACACAAATTACCTTTTCTTCCTTCTTTCTTGGCTCTCCTCACCACAGACACTGCTGGTCAGCTTATTCATCTGGAATCTGGCATTTGCTAACTGATCTGATTAGAGCTAATTACTAATTATTTGTATTACTACAACCCTGATGTTATACGCACCATGGGAATATAATTTAATTACGGAATAATATCAATCAGATGCATAAATTAAAATGTTCACATATTAACATGAACCAATTTTCTACTTTCAGCTGTATGATCTGCCAGTCTTGGAGGAGAAAAAAAGCTCTTTTTTTTCTCCTCTTTCTTGGAGGAGGAAAAAAGTTCTTCTCCAAATGGGGAATTCTCCAAAATCAGGGAGAGGGGCACACAGTTGAATGATTGGGATAATTCCTAGGTGTGTAAGAAGAATTCTCTCTGGAAGGATTTTTAACAAGAAAAGCTGTGACTGAACACCATTTTAAGCTCTACAGCTCTCTCCATGAGGATGATTCTGGGCAGGATTAGGTGCAGGATTTACTCCCACTTCCCAACCTTGCACAGATAGCTGGCACAAAGCTGCCTGTCCCCTCAGTGATATTTGGGGCAGACGTGGGCCTGGCTGCTGGGTCAGAGGTGAGATAATTGCAAGGAGATGTTTCTCCTGGAAAAACGCCCTTCAGAAACTCAGAGCAGATGCTCCCAGGCTCTCCTGGCCTGGCTACTCCTGCTGCTCTTGTCTTGGGAAAAGCCAAATGTGCCTCCAAGGGTTTGTCTGCCTCAGCACCATCACCAGCCCACCAGGAGTTACCCTGTGTGACCTTCTGCCATGCAGTCAAGGTGGAGCTGTGGCCACACAGCACCCTTAAAACACCTGAAAACAGCCACCCTACAAATCATGCACACAGCTTCCAACCAAAACCAGCCAGGGGCAGAGGTCTTCTCCCAGAGCTCCTCCCCTGTGACTCAGAGCTCACTGTTTTGGTGCTCACACAGAGGACATCTCTTTGCAAAAGTTTTTTATTATCAAACTCCAGGCAGGCACTGTTTTTTATAAGCTCTGTATCTTCCCTGGCAATCATTTCTCTTTGAGGTCCCACACCTGAGTTCTCCCGAGGTTTAGGTGTCCTTTCCCATGGTAATCCAGGTGCTTGCAGCCATCACCCACAGGTGGATGGGACAGTTCAGTGCCTCCCTTTTAGCCACATTTTTTTTGGGCAATGCAACAGCTACAACATATTTCCAGCTTCTCCTGGAGAGTGGAAGAGCCTTTGCCACACCCTGGCCCCATCTGCACCCAGTCTGCTGAGAAATGGTGAAACTCACCCTTTCCAAAGGACTTCCAGCAAATAATGAGGGACTTATCAACTCTGCATAGCCCTATGGATGCCAATTTACTGTTATTGTACAATGCCCATTGATGAAAGCAGCTGTGGAACAATACCAGGTAATGAATATATTGGAGGGAGCAGAAGACACATCTTGAATGTGTAACTAGATCCTGCTTTGACTCCAGTTTCTCTGCTTAATCGTGGGTGTGCTGTATGCATTCACCACACACAATAGAGCTAAACCCAGGAACTGTTTGCAACACTTGTTACCTCTGGAGAATTCAAAAATTGAGTGAAAGGAAATGTACTTCTGTTTTCTGGAATGTCAGCTGAGTGCTCATGAATTTCAAACGCTCAGCTACAGGCAGGAACTGAAATACCAGCATCTCCTGCTCCTTTCTACACTTCTTTCTGCAGAATTCATTTTTTCTTTCTTCTTCTGTTCCTTTGATTTTCTCCACTGTTGCTGATGTGGCTTGCATCAACAAAAAAAGCCTTGAATGCCACCAGCATAAGAAAGCTTTGAATACACCAGCCTGGAGCTTGGAGGGACAAACACTCAGACCAAGAAACCAGGATACAAGGACCTGGTAGGAAAAGTTTGAACCATGACACCTTTTGTATTTGGTGTCACCATGATATTTTCTGAAAAATCCCTTTGCCAGGATTTTTTCTCCTGAGAAGCTGAGAAGCCTCAGAAAAGAATGAAAACAAGAATTATCTGATTGCTTTGGAATGTGGGTTGGAGATTGTTTACCAACAGGTGAATGTTTGATTGGTTCCATGTGAATTGTGTTGACTTAATGACCAACCACAGTCCAGCTGTGTTGGACTCTGAGTCAGTCACGAGTTTTTATTATTCATTCTTGTTAAGCCTTCTGACTGTATCTTTCTCTTTCTTTAGTATAGTTTTAGTGTAGCATTAATATAATATAATATAATATAATATAATATAATATAATATAATATAATATAATATAATATAATATAATATAATATAATATAATATAATATAATATAATATAATATAATATAATATAATATATCAGCCTTCTGAGAACATGGAGTCAAACTCTCATCTCTTCCCTCGTCCTGGGGGCCCTCACAAACACCACACTTTGGTTTTCACTTTTTCTCTGTGTTTGGGTTGTTGTGGGAGCCCAGGGCACAGGGAACATTCCTCTGTCTGCTCTGAGGGGTTCTGACCCCCAGAGAAACACTGCCTTTAACCTTCGCCCATGGAGAGGACTTCCAAGACTTCGAGATTCACTGGAATCTACCAAAGTGTGAAACAGGTAATAGAGAGTAGTGTAGTATGTCACTTGGGTGAGAAATTTAGTTTTTGGGATTTTTAGTATGGTGTAGATAGGAAGCAAGATGGAGGAATTTGGGTGTAGTCCCTGTCTTCTTCTTCATCATCTTCTTCATCATCTACTCCATTTTCTGCAGTGTTGGTGGCACAGGGTGATTGGTCAAGGAAAGCACAGTGCAGAGGTTACATGGACAGTCAAGGGATGAGTTATTGGTAGATAAGTAGAAATAATGTATGTGTTAAGAGTTAATTGGATGAGACAACTTTAAAAGACCTTGAAACTCTACATCTCGTGGCCATTTTTGCAGTGATTTTCCAGCACGCTGAGCCTGGTGTGAACAGCATGCAAAACTTTAGATAATATAACAATAAACAAGAAGCTGAAGACCAAAAAAGTCCCGTGTGTCTCCTTTTTCCTGGCACAGAACTGCTACAGGAGGGTTCCCCCCTCCAGGGAGCCCCCAGAACGGCCCAATGTAAAACAAACATCAATAGATTGGGGTTTTTTAATAAGGTTTTACTCCTTTTGAAAAACAAAAAAAAAATTGGTCCCTCTGCTATGGAAACAGAATATTCCATGAGCAGTTCCCACTTAGACACTGAACAGTGTCTGTCCTGCTCATCCAGAGAGCAGATTTTAGGTTTTTCCTGCTGTCCTTGGGTTCCATGAGCCACTCAGCCACAGCAGAACAGAAAAAGACCCACTGCCACCGGCTCTCATTGACCTTTGGGCAGAGGACAAGCAGGCTCTGCTTGCTGAGCCTTCCCTCCTGTGGCAAAGACGCGGGGAGAAGCTGATTTGTGTGAGCAACACTCACCAGTCTGAGAGAAACAAGAAACATCAATTGGTCTGTGGGCTTGGATCTCCTCAGCCATCAGTTCTGTGTGGAAAGCTGCAGGGAGTTGCTGAGCATCCTTTTATGCTGTGAATTCCAAAATTAAAACGTTTCTCACTTGCAGACAACTTTGAAATATATATTTCCATCCACTTGTGCAAACTGTTCTTACTCTTTAAGACAGTGGCTAGTTATCCCAACATTATTTTGTAAAAATCTATTCACAAGAGTCAATCTTTTTATCTCCTAAGACACATAAGTTGAATTGGAATATAAGGCTACAGAGAAATTAACTTATCTTCTTCAAGTAGTCACACTTTCTATGTATCTGTGTACATATATATGCATGTATTTTTAGCAAATGAAGCAATAAGTATAATTTAAAACTTCAGCTAACAGAATTATATGGTTTTATAGAGAATCAGAGTTTTACAGCTCCTGCTAATTAGTACATGATGGAGCAGCTGAAAAGCTAGACCAAAAAAGTTGCATTTAATTTTCTGACTTAATTTCAAACTACAAATTGGGCTTCCTTGGTTAGTTTTTAATTTTATGTTTAAATGCTAAAGGGATATTAAGGACTTATGATTTCCAAAATTTGTGGCTGCAAAAGTTACTGAGACAAGGAGGTTTGGTTTCATCTTGACTCTGTCATGCTTTGCCTCTCAAAGGTAAAAAAAAAAAGAAGAAAAGACACAGGGAAATGAAGCTTTTGAGGATAAAGCTTGAAGTGAAGATGAATGGACAGCAGATGCCAAATAAAATAAGCAGAAAATGACAAAGGAGTGGTGAAGTTACCTTCTACAGACCATTTAAATTTGAAAAAAAAGAGAAGTTGTTTCGTCCTTATCTAATTCTTCTCACACCACACACAATTACACCTCTGTCACAATTCCTGTGATGAAGAACAACCAGCTCTGATTGCTGTGGGGATTTACTGCTGCAGTTCCTTTCCCAGCAGGTTTTTTTTAGCAGTGAGTGTCATAAGAAGTCTTTCAAGAGCCTACTTGGATGAGGTGCTTAGTTGGGCTGCAAACCTTCTTGCAGGCACTTCCAGAAGTTTGTAATGACACCCTCTGACACTTAGACGTGCTGAGGTTGCACTCTTCAGTCTGAGAAACCTGGAAAATGCAGACTCCAGAGCCACTCAGGCTGTGCTGTGAAACCTTTCAATGTTTTCCTCCTCTGCTTTACTACTCCTATGCAACACATAAGCAAACATGCCGTGATAATTTCCAGTCAAACACATTCCACTGTAAAAAAACCTACAAGAAAATATATTTAGCAGCAGAGCCTCTCCATCCACCACCTTCCCTCCTCTGTAGCTTGGCTGGATCTCAGCACCCAGGTCTGACCCAGCCCACTCAATGAAGCCACACGTGAACTTGAACAGCAAAAGCATTTCAGCCCTGCCTGGACAGCAGCCCCAGCCTCCAGCACAGCACTGCTGCAAGGCATTCCCTTTAATGTCCCTTCTACTCTGAGCCTTTCTCCCTCCCTAGGCTGTGGAAATTCTGGTAGCCCTCCTGTGGGAGCTCAGGGCACAGGGAATATTTCTCTGTCTGCTCTGAGGGGAGTACTGACTTTGACCCTCATTCATGCAGAAAGCTTCTAAAACTTTAAGACAGACTGGAATCCACAAAATTGTGAAACAGATTTTAAAGAGCAGTGTAGGTGTATCACTTGGGTGAGGAATTTAGATTTTGGGATTTTTAGTATGTTGTGGATGGAAGCAAGACGGAGGGCATAGAGTGTCATCCTGGGCTTCCTCTTCATGCTTCTTCTTTCTTCATGCGTTTGGGTGATGTTTTGTAATTGGACAGAAAAGTGCACATTGCGGGCTTCCAGGGATCAGTTATTGGGTTAAAAGGGAAAATAATCTAAGTGTCATTTCATAATTGGATAGTTTAGTCTTAAAAGACCTTGTAACAAGAGATTTTTAGCCATTTTTGCAGTGCTTTTCCAGCACGCTGAGCCTGGTGTGGACAACGTGCAAAACTTTTGATAAGATAATAATAAACAGCTGAAGATCTAAAAAGTCCTGTGTGTCTCCTTTTCCTGACACAGAACCACCCTAAGAGGGTTTCCCCCCAACAGGGGAACCCCCAGGGAGGGGCCCAACTTGAGGCCCAGAAATCAAGAAATCGATAACTGGTGCCCCGTGTCAAAAAGAGTGGGTTTAGCTCAAAGAGAAGGGGGAGATCCACCAGCAAAGAGAAAGGGTTATAACACATAAGATCATTCTGTTAATTAAGTTGGGTAAAAACTGACTTCTTTTTAGGGAGAAAAAAAAAGCAAACTGAGTGAAATGGGGTATGAAGTTCTATTTAAAGCCTTGGTTCCCATCAATGTGAGCACCTTCATCTGGATTTTTCCGGCTTGCCCAGTCTAGGAGACTGAGGACAGCTATAAACTCTCCCTCATTAAGGGATGAAGAAAAAGAGCATTCCCTGCTCTGCTTCCTGATTCCTAGAGTCTTGGCTGGAGGTGTTCCGTGGATCATCAACATCAGGATGGCTCGTTCTTGCACATGGGGGACACTGTCCTTCAAGACCCATCAGCTTTACCTAAGCCACTTTGCCCTTCAAACTGCTTTCCATGGGATCCCCTGCTCTGAGGCACAGCTGGGACTCTGGTTTCCAAGAAATTCCTGCTTCTGTCTTCCCAGAGCTGTAGAGCCCAGCCCAGCACAGTGTGGCACAGGCCAGCAACAATTTGACAAAACTGTAAAACCGTAGGCAGAGTGAAAGGGATAAATGACATCAATCCAGGACAACGCTGTAGAAATCTCCCTATAGGATCTATTCTCTGAGGAATTAAAGGGAATACAAGGCAAATCAATTGGTTTTCATGGAAAATAGGCCTTGTCAAGCAAACCTGATTTCACTCTCTGATGAGATTACAAATTTTGTTGATAAAGGGAACTGTCCAGATGTAATAGGCTTAGATCGTCAGAGCGCTTTTGACTCAGTATGAAATGATATTTGGGTTTAAAATGTTGTGCTATGTAGCATCAATAAAGCATGAAATAAACAGGTTAAGAACTGCCTACCTGACAAATATCAAGAGTAAACCAGTCAGGGGAAGCCAGAGCAGCCCTGGTGAGGTGACATAAAGAGCAGGACTATGCCCAGAACTCTTTGCTGCCGTGCTCTGGGAGATGATGCAGATAAAATTGGAAAATTAAGCAAAATCCAGCAAGTCTGCAGAGACTGATGAGGCTGTGATACCAAAATATCTGGGTCACTGAGGATGGGGGGGTCAGAACTGGCTTGAGTATACACAATTATGTGTCTAGAAAGAGAAACTTCTAGAAGAGGGGCTGCAACCCAAAACAGGAGTTGCAATGGCTGTAGGGCTGAATGTGGCCTCACAGAACAAGGATTGGCAGAAAGACAAAAAATCTTTGTCTACCAATCAATGGCATGTGGCTGACTTTTCACGCTGTGATGAGGATGTCAGTTCTGGGATAAAATGAAATCTGCTGCAACCTGGAGATCAAGAAATCATGGAAATGTCAAAGACAGAGAGGAAAAACACTACACAAACTATTCAGACCAGATCCAGCCTGTCACACCCAGCTCCTTGCTGCAGGTAGGGGAGATGGGAAAGGATAATCAAGCCTTAGCAGTGCACTCTGACACACAAATAGGCATGGGAATAATGGGCTGTGCTACTTCTAATTTACAGCTTCCTAGCCACTGTAATTTGCAATTTTTCCCAAATGAGACATTTGAATGTTAATTGTCTGCTACCAATTGCAAGATGGGCAGTACATGTCCTGAAAAATAGCACCAGCTCCTTTTGGGAACATTGAAAAACAGCATTGCAATCTCACCTGAGCATTTTAGGGGCTTAATCAACCAAAAATTGCAGTTCTTCTTTTTTCTTTTCTTTTCTTTTTTTTTCTTTTTTAAGAACAGCAGCAAGAAGCTGCCAAAAGTGTCTTTTAACCATGTGGAGCTTGCCAAGGTGAGTTCAGCAGTGCTATCTTGAGACAGCTAGACAGCATTATTTTGGAGATTTTGTTGTTTCCTTGCTTTTGGTATTGTTTTGTTTTTTTAAGGAAAAAAAAAAGAAATACAGTAAGGAAAGAGAAGGATAATGGCAACCTGTAACCTTTCACTAGGAGAGCTGGATCTCCAAGATAAAAAATGCAGGCAGGATCTTTCTGGAGGATACAACACAGCTCATTGCAGACAAGCCCTAGAATCCATGCCATTCCTCCAGGCCAGCTGGCTCCCCAAGGATGTGCAGACCACCATGGCAATAACACTGCAGTTCTTCTTTCAGCAATAAATGCAACACAGGTGCAGCAAACAGAGCTGAGTGAGCTCTCCAGCAGCACGAGCAACTACTGCTGCCCACTGCCCCCAGCTCTCCAGATGACTTGGAGCAGCCCAAAGGAGGCTGGGATAAAACCAGTGCAGATGGAAAGAAAAATAGGCACTATAGAGACAAGCAGCTTCTTCTTCAAGTATTTGAGAATTAACCTTCTTGGCATAGAGCTGGACAAGAGAAATGGTGAAAGAGCAGAAGGAATTTAGTACTGAGAGGACCATGCCTGGTTTGTGTCAGCTCATTTGGCACCACAATCAGGGCCAAGGGAGATTTCTTGTTTGGCCTTTTCTCATGGACTGCCTATTTCAAGCATCAGGCTGTCTCCTGTCAAGCTTTGTCTCATTTCCCTCTCCAGTGCTACTTTATGCAGGCCATGTTTTCCAGCAGACACCAACAGGAATTTCTGCCTCAGGGAAGTCTAAATTGCAGCGGGATGTGCAGAAACAAACAGGTTTCCTGCCCCACAGTCAGTATCAGGCATCACCTCTTCATTACAATCATTTCTGGTGAACAACAACACCTCACCACCACTGAGGGCACGTGGAGGAAAGCTCTCTCTGTTATGTGGGAGATGATCTAAGAGGCTTTATTAAAAAATGTTGAAAGGGCCCTAAAGGTCTTATATCAGTAATGTGTCTCACAGACTGGCATGCAACTCTTTTGTCTTCTCAAAGACAGCAAAACCTGTCCCTCAACCCAAGGGCTGGAAGATTCAGGAGAGAATTTCATCAGGGCTGGGAAGGTAACAGGGCTGCTCATCAGGTGGGTGGGATATACCAGAAAATGAATCCTAAATCACATGGTGGGGAAAAGCTGTCCAGGATGTTTTTCCTGTATAGGGGCTAGCAGGGTTGAAATGGCAGCTGAAACTTCTAGAAGAGGGGCTGCAACCCAAAACAGGAGTTGCAATGGCTGTAGGGCTGAATGTGGCCTCACAGAACAAGGATTGGCAGAAAGACAAAAAATCTTTGTCTACCAATCAATGGCATGTGGCTGACTTTTCACGCTGTGATGAGGACGTCAGTTCTGGGATAAAATGAAATCTGCTGCAACCTGGAGATCAAGAAAGTGGGATTTCACTCAAGATCAAGATATTGGGATTTCACAAGCTAGATCTGCATGCTTTTAACCTGAAGCATCCCTGGGCTGAAAGCTTATTTTTCTGTCCACACACTTGCCATGAGAACAAAGAGCTGCCCTACAGCCAACCCCTTGCAGCTCTAAAACACGTGGCACACACCTTCCCTCTGAAACCTAAAATGTACTGCTCACAACACTAAAGCTAGATGTTGTCCTCTGCTCTCAAAATGCTGATTAAAAATTCATCACAATGTTTACAGTAGAAATTTTGAGCATAATTATCTCTGTAACCCAGGTCTCTTCTTATTTTAATCATTTCTTGCTCAGTTTAAATACCTAAATGGTTTGCTATACTTAAAAGGTAGCAACAATAGACTCTCATGCAGGCTGGGATCATTTTTCAGCTTTCAGAAAAAGAAAAGCCAAGCCTAAAAACATGATAAATACCTCTGAATTCCAACAGCTTTTAAATGTAAACTTCTCTTGCAAGCAGACTGCATTTATGAAACATGAAAAAATGCACACATCAAAAAAAAATGCACCCTTCAGTTATAGAGACTGAGCTTGATGACTTGTGAAATACCTCTCAAATCTTCCCTGGGTGTTTGTCACTCTGCTGGCCTGTGAGCCAGCCCATGGTTGCAGTTTGAAATTGGTTTATAGGATTCTCATAGAAACTTGAAGAAAGTAGAGTGCTAATTATGTGTTTTCATCCCTCTGAACATCAGGTAGGACTGAAAGCAGCTGCACTGCAGCGTTTTCCCTGCAATGGCCCACTTACACCTCCTGAAGGCTCCAGACTGAGCCAGGATGGAAAATATATTTCTGCCTTTTGTGTTCTTAGCTGGCTGAGGGGGCAGAGGCTGTGCAGAACTGTGGAGTGCATAAAACTGACTGATGCTCAGACCTGCAAGCACAAAGAGCTGCAATTGCTGCTAGGCCACCGCAGACAGATTTCCCCTGCCAGAAAAAAGCAGGATCCCCATAGGTCAGAGCTGTTATTCATAATGTGGAGAAGTCTCATTGCACACCATAAGTGCTCATTTGACCATGATAAAGACAGTGATGAGAGGAAGCACAGAGGCTTCTCAGCTCAGTGTGAGTGCTGCACCTTAAATCACAGAACAAATTAAATTCTAAGAGAAAAATGCTATGAGGCACTTGGCCAGGGTGCCAGAGCTGGAGAGTTATTTACAGTTTCTTTCTTTCAACAGCAAGTTTTCTGAGTGAAGCTAAAGCAAATATTCACTGGGGAATCTAATTTGTAATAGACATTGAATGCTAAAAAAATTTGAAGGCAGAGGAGAGGAGATCAGACATGCTAGAAAGAGATAGCTTCACTCACATTTAAATTATTGACCCACAGACTTTTAAATAAACTCTCAAGAAAAATATATAACAGTTCAAAGTAAGAAATTTGGACGTGCAGGATGCATTCCCCCTTGTAATATTCTATCCCCAGCCAACATATTGCATTAGTGCACAAGAACTGAAGATTAAATCCTTCAAAACTGTTATCTCCCTGTTAAAACTTAGGATAAACCCAGAAGAATTTGAATTTTACCATCAAAGCAAAATTGAGTCAAAATGCCATTTAAAAATGGCATAAATTACTCTCCACAAACAGGACTGCAATCTCACAACCAAATCTGTACTTACCAGGTTTTTATTTTTTTAGTCCTTTGTTTTGAAGTGCACTAACTCCAAGATAACAATTTTCTGAACCTCTAGGTAAGCACCTCACTTCCATTGTGAACATGAAATATGAATAGTTTAACCTGGAGGATTAAAAAAAAATAAAATTAGAAATGCAGACTTTCATGTATGGAAACTGTTTAAGCTGAGGGGAAATGTGGGCCTGCTGCTGAATGGGGTGGGGGGCCTGGTGACACAGGGCACAGGAAAAAGTGAGGTGTTGAATGAATACCTTCTTAACTTCAGCTTTTATTAGAAAGATAAATTTCAAAAATGTGATAATTTTTAATTTTTTGAAAATTCAATTTGGAAACTTTTGAAAACTTGAAATTTTGAATTTTTATTTTTTTTTCTCCAGACCCCGGAGACCAACAGGAAAGTCTGGAGCAAGATGGAAGAGAATCAGGTCAGAAAATGCCAAAACAAACTGGACACACATAAGACCATGGTGAGATGCACTGAACAGTGCAAAAGAGAGGTGGCTGATACATCCCATCCCTGCATCCCAACTCTGTTCCAGTGTTGGAGACAGCTTTGGTTCAGGGCACAGAGCACTGAGCACCTTGGCAGTTTTATGAGCTGGCAGCAAGGCCCTGCTATGTATTTTACCTGTTTGTTTGTTCAATTGATCCTTATTGGTTTGCTTTGGCACTTGGACAAAAAGAAATTAAAATTCTTAAAAATGTCGACGTGGTTGCTTAAGTGAATCCAGCAAATACAAGTGCCAGTCTCAGAAGGAAAACAAACAAACATGTTAAAATAGCAACACAGCATCAGATGAGTCATATTCATTGAATTTTAGAACAATTTTTATTGGAGTGGACCTCCAGAGGTCAGTTACCCATCCATCTGCTCAAAACATGTCTAATCAGATCAAGGGATGCTTGTCAGCTCCTCATGCATTACACTCTCTATTTTTTAAAGCCTTTTTCACCCCTCTCAGTGCATTACCAAGGAGAAGACAGCTACTACTCCTATTATTTACAGGAAGGAGCTGGAAGAAACAGTTTGTCTGATCAGAGCTGTAAATGAAACACGAACTCTCCTCATGGGTTTTTGAATCATTTTAATGTCAGCCTGTTCTGGATCAGCCTTCCAGAGGGAACACAGGATGGAGCTCAGCATGGGGCAGGTACACTGGCACTGGAGATGCTCTCCAGCCCTACATCCCCTTGCTCACCATCAGGGCACAACACAGCCCCCAGCACAAGGCAGAGACTCCTGGTGGCCAGGGAAGACAATCTCTGAAAGGAAACCCAGACCTTTATCTGATCAGAGCATCTCTCTTAGGTGCTGTTCTCCGCTAAGTGGGATCCCAGGACATAAAGGAATGAAGAACTAACGCTGGGATCACACACAGCCATTCAATCTCCATCTGCTCCAGAAGAACCCAGGGCCATTATCCTGTGCTGTCAAAGCTGTAAATGAGATATTTGGCTTCACTGGTAACATGCCAGCCTGCCTCAAAGACAGACAGCAAAATGAATGGATCAGGACAGGGGAAACAATGACCCAGATGTCTAACAGTGTCTTGCAAACCATGACAAAAAAAGATAGAGAAGAGCAAAGAGCTCATAAAGAATATTTCTGATTCACAGAACTCAGCAAAAAATTTGGCTGCCCTCATTTGAATTTTTGACTGCAGAAGAGAAGAAATGTGGCATTCACATTTTCTGAAGAATCCTTTCACCCAGGAATTTTCTCCTGGGAAGCTGAGAAGCCTCAGAGAAAAGGGAAAACAATTTAATCTCATTGGCTTCTCCTGTGTTTTGCTCACGTGGAATGTGTTTGGAGATTGTTTACCCACAGGTGATTGTTTCATTGGATTCTGCTGTGAGCTGTTTTCACTCATTGGCCAATCAGGACCAAGCTGTGTCAAGGCTCTGGAAAGAGTCACAAGTTTTCATTATTATCCTTTTAGCATTCTGTAAGTATCCTCTCTATATTCTTTAGTGTAGTTTAGTATTGTATTCTTTAATATAATATAGTATCATAAAATAATAAATTAGCCTCCTGAGGACACAGAGTCAGATTCATCATTACTCCCTGCCACGAGGGTCCCTGCAAATACAATAAATAAATTCAAATTTAAAAAAAAATTTAAAAAATCCTCTTCTTGACCATGACATAGGGACCACCAGATAGGAACAAAGCAGTGCTTTTAGATTTCTATGTTTCAAGACAGAGAAGAAAGAGGGGTTCTGAAAAGAGAGAAAAATCCTTCAGAGTTCTGGAACAGATGTCTTATAGTGTAAAATGTATTCCAGAGCTCTTCCCTTTTTTAATCATATCAATGTAGGTTATCAAAGTTACTGAGAAGTGTAAATTCTTCCATCTCAAAAAAAAAAAAAAAAAAAAAAAGCAAAATACTTTCAGTTCAGCACTGAAATCTGAAGATTTCTAAAAGGAATACAAATATACAAATCAATCACTCAGGAACTTCCCTCAGGACACAGCAGGATCACTGTCACTGTCAGTCTGCAGCAAGCTGGGTAAAGGATCCATCCTAACTAAATCAGGAGCTGGGGGCCAGATAGAGAAACCACTGGGTAAAGTTTCAAGGCTTGAATTTATCACAGGAGGGGATGATCCAGAGCCATAAGGAGCTGATCCAGCTTTAAGATCTATGAAGGATGGAGTCCTGCTCTTGTTTTGGCAGCAGACAATATCTTGGATGCAAGTCCGCAGAACTCCACTGCATACACTCTATCTGAGCTGAGTAAGTGGGAACACCAGCTGAGGATGCAGCTTATGGGATGGAAATTTACAGAAATGAAACTAATTAGCAGCTTCCCAAGCTCAGCAGTATTCATCTGACTCTGCTGCACTGAGTATGCTGAGAAGGCTTTGGCTGTAATTATGCTGCCCTGCTCATTGCTCCACTGCCCAGACCAAGGTTTATAGAGTGACAGGAAATTTTGGGTTGTTAACCCTGGCTGTTAGTTACTGCTTTTACTTCATCTTTTCCCAGTCACAAGCGATGTTTATGTTTCCTACATGCTTTATGAGGGTTTCACAGTAGCTTTTTAGGCACGGTTTCCATCTGGCAGCATTGCAAGAGAGCCATTGTCCTTCTTGCTTGGTAGAATTCTTCATCTCAAAGGCAGATTCAGAACTGCAAGCTGGGGAGGTCAGCTCAGATTTCCCCTTCCTCACACCAGCCTTGCTGGGCAAGCCAAGGCACTTCAGTTTCTTCCACATATTCCAGTGTGACTGACACTTCTCTTGGATCCAGGCACCTTTTTCCTTTCACCCCGCAGTTTTACAAGGTGATCTTCAAGGCACCCAGAACTGCTTCATCATTGCTTTGTAAAAGGACACTTATTATCATGTGCTGATTGTATTGCAAACAGGCATTACCCTCACATTATCAGCTGCCTCTGATTTATCACCAGATTTATTATAGTTCCATAATGGGGTCAGATTTATGCTTTCATTTACTTTTATGTCTTAAAGAGACCAGCACATGTTACATTTATCTCCTTTTCCTGATATTTTACTGAAAGCCACTTCTTTGCTGCTTTCTAACCAGAGTTCTCTTTCAAACAATCAAAATATTCTTGCCACACAGAGAGAAACATGGCAACTGACACTTTCAAACAGAATTTTGACTTCACTCACTACAGTATATGCCACAGAAACAGTGTTTTCTACACTAAGCAAGTACATTTGCCAAGAGACAAAAAGAGAAAAAAGAGTGAAATAAGGAAATCTTCCAGTCACCACCACCCTACAGCCTTCTTAATTAACCAGACTCTTAATAACATGAATACCTCTAAATCAGCAGCTATTTTTTTTCACACAGAAATCCTTACACCTCTAAATGTGACAAGTGAAACCTGGCATTGATCCAGGTCGGGTTTTCACAGCACATCTTAATTTGTCATCTCTGGTAGCTCCTGGGCATGAAGTGCACCAGGAACCTCTGCCTACTCTGCTATCCACAGAGTATCAGCTGGAGCCTGTTACAAGCCAGGAATGGGAATGGAAGCACAAAGCAGCAGAGACACAAGCCCCTTCCTGGATGAAGCAGAGCTCTGTCAGAAAAGAATATCTGAGTGCTGTATCTAAGAACTCTGTGCAATATCAGGTCAGGTATAGGCAGCAGAGTTATCCATCTCACTCTAAGTTATCCATCTCACTGCCCTTGGTAACATAGGCTATGGCAAGTAGACTCATTTTCATTAAAATATTGGAAATTTATCCCCATTGCACTTCCAAAATGGAGACTGCCTTGATTTAAGCTTTTCTCTGGCTACAAACATTTCAGCATATATTTTCAAGTAGTTTTCTCCCCATTTCCCTAGAGACTTCTCACTTGAGAAACATTAAATGCCTCCTCATTCTGCTTCCCATATCATCCAGATCTTTTTTATATTACCATGGTTTCAAACTGAGAGGATAGAATTAGAGTAGGTATGAGAAAGTTTTATACAATGATGGTGGTGAAGTTCTGGAACATCAGTGAAGTGAACATCGTTCATTTGCAGTGAAGTGTAAATGCCCAGAGATCACTGGAAATATTCATGGTCATGTTGGACAGGGCTCTGAGAGACCTGGTCTACCTGGAGGTGTCCTTGCTCACTGCCAAGGAGTTGGATTGATGACATTTAAAAGGTTCAGTCCCCCTCAAACTGCTCTAGAATTCTGTGATCCAACATTTCTCCCATTTGCTAGATGGGTTCAGAGCCAAAAGGAGTCAAAAGGCTCAGAGCCTGCTAGAGAATGGAGCACATTTGAGTTTTTTGAGAAGCACCAGGCCAGGAGCACTGGGGCCCTGATTTATCCCAGGATCCTGCTTGTCCTGGCTGCTGTACACACTGCCCACCTGCACGTTATGGTCCAATGATAAGAGATGACTCTTATTGTATTTGTGTTCTCCTTAGATGAAGGAAGGAATTAATGATGAATCTGACTCCATGTTCTCAGAAGGTTAATTTATTATTTTATGATACTATATTGTATTAAAGAATGCTATACTGAACTATATATGCTATACTAAAGAATGCTATACTAAAGAATACAGAAAGGATACTTATAGAAAGTTAAAAAGATAATAATGAAAACTCGTGACTCTCCAGAGTCAGACACAGCTTGGCCCTGATTGGCCAAAGAGTGAAAACAACTCACACCAGAATCCAGTGAAACAATCACCTGTGGGTAAACAATCTCCAAACACATTCCACATGAGCACAACACATGAGAAGCAAATCATATAATTATTGTTTTCCTTTTTCTCCTCAGCTTCCCAGGAGAAAAATCCTAGGCAAAGGGATTGTTCAGAGAATGTGAATGCAGCACCTCTGCCCAAATTAAGGTGCAAAAGAGGCCACATGCCAAAGTCAATACTATGGATTTCATTTAACAGTAAATGTGAGGTGGAGAGGTAGAAAGATCTAGGAGGAAGGGGGTGGGGAGGGAAGAGAAAGAGAGAGACAGAGAAAGATTAAGTAGAAAGATATCACCATCACGTGGATGCCTGCAGAGTCCTGCTGGTCCTTCTTCACCCTGGTCTTTGGTAGTGGGGGCTCCTGAGTCATTCCTTTGGGGGTATCACTTTTATCCAGTCCAAGTCCTGGCTTTCCACAGAGCATAGATGCCATTCCCACAACTTGGGCTGGCATTTGTGTCTCTTCCCACAGCTTGCCACCGTGTGAATGTTAGGCCTGGAATTAATGCCTTCCTGTTTTGCCATCTGTGCTTACCTCAAGTTCCTGTGGTGGTGGCTTATCTTATGGGAACTTCCTTCTTTAGCAGTGCTCTGAGTGTGCAACTGCATCCTTCAAATCCTCACACTGCACTGACAGATGGGGACACTGGACAGCTCCCCTGAGCCCCCCAGTCCGTGCAGATTTGTGTGCACCCACGGAGAGAAGACAGCAACAGGTTTGCCTCAGTCCTGGGCACCAGAAGAATGCAGCAACAAGAGATGACTTGATTCATGCCAGGCAATGCCTGACCACAAAAATTGCTTTGAGCACAGAAAGCACCTTAGAATTCAATGCTGTTTTTGCTTGGCAGTGCTCCAGACCCCAGGATCACTGTGATGAAATCCAGCATCCTCTGGCACAACAAGGCTCACATCTGCTGCAGGCTCACTGCTGACACCCAGGCCTGAGAGGGAGTTTGGAAAACCCATTTACACAGGCTCCAGACTGACCACAAACCTCACCTCAGTGGCAGGGCAGGTTTTTAGCAGAATAGACATGTTTTGAACACACAAAAGCTCCTTGCCACTGAGGGGGCTGCTTGCTAGACCACTGTCACAGTGTGGTTCATACCACCCACCACCACACAGCTGGGACAATCCACCCCAGGTGGACACTCCAGCCAGAGCAATCAGGACAACCTTTCTGGAGCAGCTGGCAGTGGCCCAGGCCATTTGCAACACCATGGCAAAACTCTTCTACAGTTTCACATTTCAGTCAGCATAGAGACACTTCAGATATTTTTACAAAATCTTTTCTCACCTTGTTTTATTTCCTCATGCTAAACGGAGCTTGGATTACTTAAAATCAATATCACAAAAAAAGTAAATATTACACCTTTCACCAGCTGGACTGAACAATTCTTTGCTCTATTTCAAGGTGAGAGGGAATCCCAAATTTGCCTCTCTGAAGTGCTCACACAGGTACCCAACAGTGTTTACCTAACTAACTTGGTTTTTATAAATTTTTGCACAGAATACTGCAACAGACATGGAGAAGCTGTGCTTTGTCAGGAAAGGGTGAAGCAGGCAGTGTTCTTTCAGCTCTCTTTTTAAGCTCTCTGCTGCACAAAGCACAGTGTGGAGGCATAGCACTCATGCTCTTCACTCAGAGCAGCTCTGGACTTGGTCCACTGATCTCTTCTAGTGTCAATTTATGGTCTAATGACAATCTCTGTGCAATATCCTGCTCTACAGCCTAGGAAATTCAATCTGTCTCTCAACACTCTTGTATTTTCAATCTTCTCTTTCCCACAGAGATGTGCACGTCCACATCTGAGTGTACAAGCTGTCACCTCTCACTTGCCTTTCTTTTTGAGAAACCAGCAGCTCAGTTCCTCCTCATTTCTGTTTTGGGTTTGCTGGCAGGGGATTTTTGCTCCATTTTTTTCTTCCTTTCTGTGTTTCATTTGTTTTTTTTGTTGCAATGTGTTTTGCCTGAGCAAGCCCAGGTTAAGCATTGTGAGAAGTCATGGCACAGCTGGAAAAGAACTGCCCATGGGAGAGGAAAAACTCTCAGAATATGGATATTACAGTGACTGCTGGTGCTGGTGAGCACAGTTTGGGAAAGCAGAATGATTCCCTGGCTTCTTCAGAACAAATTTGGAGGTGCTGAGTTTGCTAACACAGGTTAATAGGAAGATGGGTTTTGGTGAGACAACATCCTTCCATGAAATAAAAGAAGGGGATGATACAATAGAAATTGTATCATCTGCTGACAGAAACCAGGCAAAACCCAGAGCAAGGCAGAAGCCAAGAAGCAGGGAGACCTTGCTGGCAAGAATAAAACCAGTCCTGCACTTCTCAGTGTGCAGGAGCTCAGTGCTTTTGGTAGTCCAGAAATGGGAAGGGACCAGGACATGGCAGTTTCCCAGCACCCCCACTAAATCAATCAGGCTGTTCCCCAGAACCTGCAGCTGCAGGAGTGAGCACAAATGAGCAAGGCAGACACAGGATTGTGTGGGGCTTTACAGCTCTTTTGCCTTTCACTGACAGTCCTGTCTCTCTCCCAGACCTGCAAACTCCCTCCAGAAGTCCCACAGGAGGGTTGTCCAGAGCCTCAGGGGCTCAGAGGATTTTCCATCTCAGTTTTCTATGCTGATGTTCCTAATGGCTTTGAAAATCCTAATGTTATGGGAAGTTCCAGAACTACCTCATCTGCCCTCCTTTGATTTACCCCTTAATTTGTAGCTCTTGGTTTACATCAACACAAAAGCAAGTTTTTGTGAATAATAGTCACAGTAAATATAAACTATTTGTATTAGTTTATATAAATAAACTAATAAATAGTTCATTTATTAGTTTAAATAAATACTTAATTTTTTATTATTTTAGAAATATAAAATAATATAATATTTTGTTATTTTGTTTTATAACATAAAACATAAAACATAAAACATACAAACATAATAATAATAATAATAATAATGATAATGATAATAATAATAATAATAATAATAATAATAATGCTGTCAGCATTTCCTGCAGGGTCAGCCATGCCTGCCCCAGTCTCCTGCTGCACACACTACAGCCAACAGAGTCAGCACCCAAAGGCTGAGGATGGACACCAAGACAGATTTCATCCCAGGGATGGGGAAAAAAGATGGATCAGAATCAGATTTGGGAGACTGGGGTGCATGGCTGGGCAGTTTTTGCTAAAACACTCAGTCAAGCACTTGGGCAGCAGGAAAATGTCAATGCCAGAGACTTTGACTGGCTAATTCCCTGCCACCAGCCAGAAGAAAATTAAAATTCAACAGCAGACCTCAGCTCTTCCTTTCTTTGTTGTCTGTATGAACAGACAGGGGCAGAGGCTGAGAAAGCCTCACTTGGTGGTCCAAGGGGCAGCAAGGAGAGAACAGAAGGAAATCAGAGGAAGAAAACAACAACAAAAAAAGGCAAATGGTGATCAAGGAGAGCAGGAGCTGGAGAGGAACTGTCCTGAGCATCATCTTACCTGACATCCAGAGTGTGCTGTGTCAAACACAGAGGGGTGAGACTCAGTGAGGAAAGGGAGTCTGAAGCCCAGAATGACAGAGAGGTGTGGAACACTGATCTCCAGCTCACCCCAGGCCTGACAGAGCACCCTGCTTTCCTGAAACCACTCCTATGAGGAGCCCTTGCCTCTGAATGCCTTAGAAACTCCAGGAGCTACAATAGGGAGGAGAATGGTACAAAATCCAAGGCACTGCAGGATTATAAATGCAGCACAGCTGATGGGAAAGAGCAGGAGAGCCCAGCAGGCCAAAGGGAAACACTGCTGGCCTTTGGAGAGGGCTGGAAGTGAATTAGCCCCCACCTGGAAGAGGGTGAAGGACTTCCATCTTCCCTTTCCTACCTGCAAAATCTTGCCCTGGGTAATGGCTGATTAAACACTGCACACTGCATTATTTAAGACACTGTTGCTGTGATACAAAGAGAACTTCTTTCAGAGCCAATACCTGACAAAAACAAGCACCCAGAGATACTCAGAGCTTCTGCAGAAGGAATTTAAATTGGTCAGGAAGAGCCTCTGAAAACCAATGACAATGTCCATTTCAAGAAGCAGCCCCATGGAGAATTATGGAATTATGTTTTTCCTCACATGACCAGCTCTATTGACCTAAACCACACTGAATTATGTTTTGTTTTTAGTAAGGAAAGCTAAGTCAGCAAAGGCCCTTTGCTTGTTATTTGTGCTTTCTCTAACTATCTTGAAATATTGGAGGATACCTAAAAGGGGGAGATACATACATATATATATATATAAAGAGAAATAAATAAATAAATAAATAAATAAAAATAAAATTTATTGTTTATGATGTCTGCTTCAGACAGCACTGTGCCAGTAGTTAGTGCAAAAATGACATAATAATCTTTTATGTACCAGATGCTTCAAGGTGAACCAACTAAAGAAGCTGCAAAGATTGCTGAAGGATTTATGATCCAAAATCCTTGTGGCCATTGCCAGGTCTGAGGAACAAATTTTTCCTTGATGTTAGGGCAGGTTTATTTAGTTCTTTGTGACCAGCTCTCCTTTCCTTCACCACAAGTTAAGAAAACACACAAGACTATTTAAACCACAATTTTTCTTGGGTAGTGACTGTCCCATCTTGAGTGTGCACAACACTTCTGACCCAGCTGCTGAATGCCTGCTTTGATTTGGGTCCAGTAGAGAGGGTTTGGGGGGAAAAAAGGAATATTGAGGGCACAGTCGCAACAAATTACCTAGGCCAGACTCTGAGAAGGGCTTGTAGCTCTCTCTCCATGGGTAATCTCTCTAACCAGAGCTCTCTCCCCTGTCTCTTCTCTCTTTAGCAGTTTTAGTTTTTGGAGCTACAAGGTATTTTTTTTCCTGCTGAGTGCTGGGTTAACAAAAGCAGGAAGCATATATTAGCAGAATTCTTTGGAGACCACCTACAGCAGTGAGATGAACAATGGGCCCTGAACCATGACTAATTTGTAGCCCAGAAATACGTTGTATTTTTTAAATGTAAAACTGTTACTCACACTTAATAGTTTATTTGAACCAAAACCATATTATTATCCCCTCATTATTTTACCTGGTATATTTTAGACAACTTATCTCAGGGTTGCCATAGCTACCTGCTGAGTGCCTTTGACTGGAGTGTTTGCAGTAATCAAAATTAAAGGCTTCTTACAAAAAGAAGTATGCTCTGACTAAAGAGGAACCTGGGCAAAATTGCCCATAATTGTATTCTTTTGCTCAGTGCTGCTGCTGTCGGGTGAGCTTGTGTGGTTGTTTGAAGCACAGCTGGAAAATTAAACCCACTCAAGCTGCTCCCTTTCCCCTGCCTCTTCCAATAATGGGGGAACACTAGAAGATTGAGAGTTGGAATAACAATTTACTGAAAATGGCAATAGCCACAATAATATGAATAACAGTGTACAAAAGAGAGAAAGGGTTTTACCTACAGAAGGGTGCTCACCACCGAACAAACAAAACCAAACACACTTCAGTGGTAACTACAATCCTTAGTCTCAAAAATCACATGGAAATAAAAGTTTGGAAAGGACTCTGGAAGTTTGTAGTCCAACCTGCAGCCTGTAGTGGGTGCAGCCAGGATCAGGACCTTGTCCAGACAGATGTCAGAGATATCCAAGGACAGAGGGGACAGAGGACAGTGCCTGGCACTTCTCAGTGGCATCCAGTGTAGGGACAAGAGGCAATGGTGGCAAACTGAAACACAGGAAATTGTGTTTGAGCACAGCAAGCACCTAGGAGTGACCAAGCCCTGGCAGAGGCTGTGGAGCCTCCAGCCTTGGCAGCTGTGCAATCAAGGAGTTCTCCACTCATCCCCTCCTAAGAATGAGAAGAAGGTGGCCCTGCCTGAGCAAGGGGGTGGCATGGCTCCAGAGGTCCCATCTAACCCCAGCCACTGTGAAATTCACCATCAGGGATGCAATCCCACAAATCCTTGAAAGGCAGGCAGGACAGACACAGTGAGACCTTCAGTTTAAAGGACAAATGCCACCAAAGGCAGGCAGAGTCCCCACTGACCTTCTTATCAGCATCTCCTCCAACAGCTCTCTCCAAAACTGAATGCCTCCAACATGCCTAAGCTGGCCTAAGCCACAATGCCAAACCCTCAGGAAGTGCAGGATGCATCCAGGCTCTGCCACTGCACCTCTGGGTGACATCCTTAGCTCCTGGCCCTTCCCTGTTCCTCTATTCCCCCTTTGGGTAGCAGACTGGACACGTCCCTGAGCTCTGATCAGGTGGCAAGGACTTGTGGGGACAGGGAGAACTGCCCCAAGGACTTGTGGGGACAGGGAGAACTGCCCCAAGTCCCCCAAAGCAGGGACACCTGAAATAGCTCAGCTCTCCACAGCAATGTTTCAGGATACCTCAGTATGCCTCTAAATATTTTACGTTTGCAAAGAAGCGAGAGCAAGTAACTTAATACTTTTGTAATGAAAGCATTTTCAATGAAATGGTTTTAATTTAGGGCATTTCATGCCCTGCTGGAACCATCCAAAGGAACTGCAAGCAGTTAGACAATTAAAATGAAGGTCACTGCAAGTCCATACTAAACAGCCATCCTGACAGAGTACTGAAGTACAGAAGAGCTGGACAGTGCCATTAAAACAGTTTGCACAAACACAGCTCTGCTGGGTTAGGGACAGACTTTTGGAAACAAATCAACAAGGGAACAGGTTGCATTCAAGGAACATTTTGGTTTTCCACTGTGGCTAAAAGCAGCCCTAGGATGGAGTGGAACTGAATGTTATGAGCTTGTCCCCCCCTCTGCAGCACCTGTTGGCAAGCATCCCTGTCTAGGGCTCACCTTAGAGACTTGTGGCCTCTACAGAGGAGAAAGCAGGCTCCCGAAACCTACTGTAATCCAGAGCAGGAGATGTGAAAACTTTCCTTTATTTTACCAGATGAAACATCCCTGCAAACAGCAGCAGCAGCCAGCTGGCAATGTAGGCACACAGGGAAAAGTGAGTGGGGAGCTTGAAATACTGAACAGGTCCCTTGGCAGGGAACTGGACCCAGGAGTACACAGCCTCTCCCTGCCTCTTGATGGAAGGTGTGTAGAAATGAGCCATTTGTCCTTTACCTCCATTCATTCAGCTTTCTGGAAATGAGAAACAAGCAAACAATTTAAAAAAACCACAAACCCAAACCTCTGCTGATTGTGCTGTTATGGGGCCTGGCACATTAATAAGGCAGGAAAACAATTTCTGCTCTAAAAATATGGAGTTGATTTGCCTCACACCCACATAACAACCCATGTGCCTGAAGCAAACCAGCTTCAAAAAGTCATTCCCCCTGTGCATTGTTTAGCACCCTGAGTCACCTCTCCAGAACTGCAATCCCCTGATGCCCTGGTCTCCAGACTGCCTGCATTTCCACTCTCCTCAGGCTTCTTTGATTACTTGCTCTAAAATTATTCTGAAGTAAATGACTCCTTGAAATGAACTTTTTTGGGAAAGTTAAATGTCAGCCTTTCCTAGTGCCCACTTCAGCACAGATTTCAGGAGGAATTATTGGCTCCCAGTGCTGGTGTAAAAAGCCAATAATGCTCATTAGGTTATCCACTGCCACAGCTGAGGGATTGTCCCAGTGAGGAAACCCTGGCACGTTGCCCAGGTGTTGTAGAGGTCTGTGTCCAAGGTACATTTTGATCCTACTGGCTGGACAAAAGCCACCCCCCTGGCTCCCATACAAGCACAAACCAAGTGTGAAACCCAAGGCAGTGCCCTCACACTCTCCTTGGGCTGGGGGACCAATGTACAAGACTCAACCCTTAACACTCACAGCTTTACTAAGGGGACCCATAGACCTGTTTCATTATTTTGCAGCTTTTTTTTTGCAAAAAGATGGTTTTCTGCTTGCACAGAGAATAAGAGGAATCATTGGTGGCTCTTTTTGCTCTCTATTTGCTCAAAAAGCCCATTCATACATGAATTTGTGCTCTGCCGAGGCATGTCTAGAATTACAAACCAGCTCTACTTTATCTGTGACACACCAAGTTCACTGGTGGCCAGCTCAACAGAAATCTCAACTCATGCCCTTTAAGACACAGGAACCTGCACTTTTACTCTCTGACCAAGCCCTACCATCTCCCTGACCCCACTGAATGGGGGACAGATAGAAACTCCCACTGAGCTTCCCAACACTGCTGCCATAAACCATCCCTCTCTGGATCAGTGATTCCATGCTCAGCAGAGAAACCTGGGAAGAGCACAGCCCACTTGCCTGGCATGACAGGATTGTGTCCAAAGGCTGACAAAGCTGCAGGAGATGGGCTTGCAGCACAAGCTCAGAGACACAATTTGTCCTGTCATGACAAGAAGCTGCCCTGCCACAGCTCTCACCCCCACCACTGATGCCAGGGAAAATCCCATTTTTTCCCTGGGCAGGGAGCTGACTGCAAGAGGGATTCATCCTTAGAAGGGGATGGTTGGAGAAGTCCTGAGAACTCGTCTGGCAGCTGAAAGGTGCCAACATGAGGGAGAGAGGCTGGACTGCCTTGCTTAGCCCTGTGTTCCAGGTTAATGGTTCATTCAGCTGCTGAACCAAAGTTCACTCCATGCAGGAGCTGCAGTGGCTCCCAACAGCTGTAGGGTACAGGACAGACTGGGGAGATGGGTAGAAGACAATCCCATTTCTATCCCATGCCTACACCTCCCTAGACTACTGGAGCCACTGCTGAGGGACCAGGAAAGCAACATCTCACAGGCACTGCTGTCTGTCACTGGTAGGAAGAATGCAATTCCACAGTTCCCACCAACTCCTGCACCCTGTGCTGGACTTGTCCAAATGGCCAGAAAAAATTAGGGTGTTAATCTTCCCCATCACACGAATATATGGTAAAGGAGATAACTCTCAGACCCAAAAGCAATAGAGGTAACCAGTGCAACAAGCCCTGAGGGAGAAGAGGGAGCAATGCTAGATGATTGCTGAAGGAGCAGGGTTGGCAAAGTACTGAAGGTCTTACAGCTAGAGGCTTGAAAGGGAGAACAGCTTAGCACAACCCCTGTGAGCCACCCTTGGCAGCAATAGGCTGATGGGGAGTGATTTTGGGAGGTTTTGCCCGTGGTTTTTTCTGGAACCAGTCTCCCTGATGGTGACATCTTTGCTTTAAGGGCTGCAGTTCTGCCCTTTGACCCTCGTGTATATCCCACTCCCAGCTCAGCCTCTAGGAGATGGGCTGCTCATCTTTGCTTGTGTGTCTCACATTTACAGCTGCTGCCCTCTCCAGCATCTCTTCATACACCAAAGCAAACCTCCACATTCTGCTCCAGAGCCACAAATGTGTCTGAACAGACAAATTCAGCACTGGCAGCCTGTTCTCCAGCACCTCTATGCTGCTCTGCACCTCTCCTTGAAAGGATTTTTTTACTGCACAAGTGAAGCTTGAAGAAAGGAGCTTTCCTAACAGAACCTTTTCATGCAAGTTTTCTCAGTGAAACACGAAGCATAGCTCGTGTTCCTGTGTGTGAGCATGAAAACTACTGCAGTAGGTTTTAAGTCTTTTCATCAAAGCAGTTTTTCCAGCATGGACTGTATAATGAACATTAGTATAAAAGCAGGTCTATTGAAAAGTTGTCTTCAATGTCACTGTGTAAAAAAAAATCTGCAATTTTTCTACCTTTCCCATCCCATGTTGAACTTCAGGCACCTTCTAATTTTTTTTTTTTTTTTGCATAGTCTTCTTTCAGGCCTGTGGTCACTGGGAGAAAGGACAGTGTAAGGAGGTTTTCTTACAGCTTTCAAACAGCTCAAATACTGAGCTGCAGAAGAGAGTAACAGACTAAAAATCAATGCATTAATTGAGCCTCAGGTAAAATTCAGCCATACAGTGTTCTGTACAGGAGCACTTCATAAAAGTAAATGAACAGGACTCATTGGGAAAAACCAGGTTGGTTCATCTCACAAAAATACACACCTTAGGTTCACAAAGAGAAGTTCTCTTCACAGTTCAGAAATCTCCCCGGTTAGCCCTCAGCATTGAGAGCACAAATCAAGTTCTCTCTGCTCCCAGGGCACACACTTTTGAAACAATTCTATCTAGAGGTTAACACACAAAGCAATCTTGCACATTTTTCTTAGGGCACCATCACAAGTATGGAAAAAAATGCTTTGGAGTGAAACAGACTGCAACTAAAATAAGGAAAAGACCAACTTTGGTAAGCTGCCAAGTGACATCCCTGTCACAGTGATCTAGAGTACATTTGTTTTCCAGCAATACCACAACTGTAACCCCATCATCTGTCATTCCAACCCTTGGCTTTCAAGGACAGCCACACATCAAAGCAACCAACAGACACCGTGGTGGAGGAAGAAATATTGAGCTACAAAGAGATGGTAGACAAGCACATATTCCTGGGATATTTTTCTGGGAGCTGAGGCTGCTCAGCTCAATGCAATTTGACCCAGTAAGACCATGATCTGCAGTTCATAAAGCACGTAAATGCGTTTCACAACCTTGCTCATCATCCATTCCAAATCTGCCCCTTGTGCCACAGGGGCTCCTGGTCCGTCCTTGTCCCTCTGACCTCTCACAAACACAGCTGTGTGTCAGGCACCAGGGAAATGGGCCCCTTCTTACCCCCAGCTCAGCAAAGCAGCCCCTCCCTGGGCTCCATGGGCAGCCAAAGCTTCAGGCTCTTTATTGTAAATAAACTATTCTGTACCTGTCACAGGTGAAAAGGAGAACAGAGGTTCAGGGGGAAAAAAAGTTAGTCTTTAGTGAGCAACAATTTGAATTAGCTAAATATTGTGACAGACAATCTGCATATACACAAAGTGGGTTTTGTGTATTCAAACATCAGCTGCTGGAAAACAACAAAGTTTTATTTTCTACACAGGAGAAAGAATAGATAAACTTCTGCATTCTGTTAAGTACCTCCATTATAGCATGAAAACAGCACAGCAAGAGCGAGTGTTTGTTTAAAACAGCTTAACTGCAACAGAACACCCAAATCTTCTTAGTTGATAATGGAAATGGTTTGGGTATGACTATCCATTTCAAACATATTTATGTCATATTTCAAAGAAAGGCAAAACTAATGTTAGAGCAAAAGAATACTTTAATGTACAATTATCTTGACTCTTGGAGCAAAGAATATTCCTATTAAGTCTACCACCTGTGGTTTAAATTTCACATTTGCTTTACAATTTTATGTTTTAAACAGGCTACCTCACAGGTATTGGGGGGCTGCATCAAAGAGATTTTATAGCTCCTATGTGTAATGCTCAGTAGCTGTTTTTCTTCCACTAATTCACCAAGCTTGATTCTCTGGGGGTTCACAAGTGATGTCTTCAAGGACCATATGGAAGTTTGGGTGTGGTATTTTCGGGGTCCCCTATTGTTGGGAGGAAATGATGAATCTGGCTCCATGTTCTTAGAAGGCTAATTTATTATTTTTTGATATGTATTATATTAAAGAATGCTATACTAAACTTTACTAAAGAATAGAGAAAGGATACAGACAGAAGACTAAAAGATAATAATTAAAAACTCATTACTCCTTCCAGAGTCCCGACACAGCCTGACCATGCTTGGTCATTAAGTCAAAACAATTCCCATTAAACCAATGAAACGATCACCTGTTGGTACACAATCTCCAAACCACATTCCAAAGCAGCAAAACACAGGAGAAGCACATCAGATAATATTGTTTTCATTTTTCTCTGAGGCTTCTCAGCTTCCCAGGAGAAGAATCCTGGGCAAAGAGAAATTTCAGAAAATATGATGGTGACAGTTTGGGAGGGTTTTGTCCTGCTACTCCCATTGCCATATTTCTCTCAGGTTTAACTTACATCTCTCCTCTTGCTAACATTTCTCAGTGGCCAGTGGGAAGGAAGCAGAATTTAAAAAACCAAGTGACAAATCTCATGACAGCAGCAGCCACACAGAAAAATTGTAATTTTCCTACACTCTGGAGCCTGCTGTTTCCCCTCCTCATTTTCACAAACTTCCCAAGCCTTTTTCATGACATCTTTACAGAGATCCCATGCTCTCTGTGAGCAGATGGCATCAAGCTTGGGAATCTTACACTGCACTGTTACATCAAGCCCTGTCTGACCCAAAGCTGTTCCCAGCAGTATCATTTGCTTTTTTGGAATAAGCAGCAAACCCATCTTCGGAGATTTTAGGCTCTTGTATAGCCTCTAGCGTTGTTTAGGCAAGAAGAAGAAAATGCATAAGCCAGATTTTCTTGGACTTTGTTGACAGGGTGTATCTCAACATCTTACTTTATTCAAACTTTTACAGAGAAAGCAATTTATCTGAGAATTCCAAGCCTGCTGTTCCATTCAGTCCCCTGTCCTGAGAGTACAAGTTGGCTTTCTCCTCTCATTATTGCCAGAGGGATACATTTTTACTGTCCTCTACTTCCTTCCCAAGTTCTGTGCTCTCTCCCTGCTCTCTCCAAAACACAGAGAACATCATGGTCTGCTTCATCCTTAGGTCCCACACTTTCCTCTAGCTCGGCCCTTGGATAGCAGCTTTCACACAATCAGCCATCAGGGTGCAGGAAAAAAATTTCATGGCTCCTTCAGCTGCTGTGAGTGAAAGGTACCCACAGGACACATCAACAGCAGCAAGGTCTGTCACTGTCACATTTTCTGAAAAATCCCTCTGTCGGAATTTCTTCTCCTGGGAACACGAGAAGCCTCAGAGAAAAAACAATGTTATGTCATTTGCTTCTCCCTGTTTCCTCCTCTGGAATGTGGTCTGGAGATTGTTTCTCCAACATGTGAATTGTTTTTAATTAATGGCCAATCACAGTCCAGCTGTGTTGGACTGAGGACTCAGTCACGAGTTTTTATTATTCATTCTTGTTAAGCCTTCTGTCTGTATCCTTTCTCTTTCTTTAGTATAGTTTTAGTATAGCATTCTATAATATAATATAATATAATATAATATAATATAATATAATATAATATCATAAAATAATAAGTCAGCCTTCTGAGAACATGGAGTCAGATTCTCATCTCTCATCTCATCCTGGGGACCCTCACAAACTCAACAAAGCTCCATGTTTGTATGTGGAAGAAAACTGTTCTGTTCATGACCCAACACAGCAGAGATGTCTGTAAAACAGGCTCAGCTGGAAGCTGAATTAGTTCAGCACACCCCAGCCAGGAATGAACCTGTAGATATCAGGGACTTCATTACCACAGCTTTGGATGGGACTGCAACTTTCCCCATCAGACACCAGCTCAGGCTGTGCATTTGCGCTTATCTTTGCACAGAAGTCGTCAAATGCAATGACTTTTAGTCCAGGTAGAAGAAAACTGCCTCAGTCCATGGCCTCACTGCAATTCATGCCTTACCAGTGAAGCAGCCAAAGACACACTTGGTTTGACATGATGAGCTCTGGCTAAAGTTTTGCATGCCAGATAAATGTCTTGGCCTGGGTTTTGTTGGCTGCACTGAAATGGAAGGGATGAGACAGTGGTGAAGCTCCAACGGAGGGGGTTAGAGGAGGAAGAACCTCTGCTTTGCAGGGGTGCCATTTGAGTCTTCCTTCTTCTCCATGATTCCTGTGCCCCTGAACTCCTGAGTGAGGGAAGTTTTCTGTCTCTGCCACTCAAGTTCGTGCTTTGTGACACAGAATCAAAAATTGGGCTGCACCGTTGTAGCAGAAGGTGCAAACTGATGGAGCATTTTGCAAAGAAGAGCAGATAGAAGGAATCCAGAAATTCTGCTGGGGACAGTGTGTGTGTGCTTAGCACTGGTGGTGATGCAGCAGGGTCCATCAGCAGCTGCCCCAACCCAGGCTTAACTCCTGTGGGAGGCTGGAGATGGGGAAGGAGTCTTCCTGCCTGAAGGAAGCTGTTGGAGAAGTGCAGGTGGAGATGGGAAGTCTGCATAGCATCAGATGCTATAGGAAAGAGAACAGAATCTTCTCCAATTCTTCAAACACCCAACAACACAGCAGGAAGAAAATTCAGAGGCTGTACTCAGTGGGTTGGGTAAAAAAAAGACTCCTGTGATGGAAAAGACTGTAAGTTGGTGACTTCAGACATCAGGGAGAAGGTTGCTGCTCCCGTTTCAGGTCAGCAATTACAGAATAGATTTAGTGCCATGATGCTGACATCATGAGAGGCTGGGATTTGCTTTCTGAGCAGTGTTGGAGGCAACTGAGCCTAAATCATATAGTGGCACCACAAGAGAGAGTGAAGTGAGTGGTGAGTAACAAGCAATGGGTGTCTCCCTGCTGGGGAAAAAGCACACACATGTTCTTCTTTTAAATGGATGTGTCTCTGAAGTGCTTGGGCACTAATCCATGCAGCATGGACAACAAACAGGAGGAATTGGGAGCCTGAGTGCACTCCAGGGTTAGGAACTCATTTGGATCACTGTCACACGGTGCCTGCAGGCTCATATTCCTGGAGGGCTTTGATGGATGGATACAGGTTCTTCAGGCAGAGCTGGCCACAAGAGCAAGGGTGGTTAACAGCTGGGTACAGTGATCCTAAAGGTCTTTTCCAAACTAAAAAATTCTATAATTCCACAATAAGGAAGTTCCTTTAAAGTGAGAAAGAAGAGGAATGTATGAAGCTTTATTTTCAGGTGGAGAGCTAGGGAGTCATGCCCTGAGCACCCTGTTCTGGTTTACACTGCGTTGGGACTTGGCAAGGTCTTCAGAGATGCACATTTGTCCAGGACAAGGCCCCTAGGTAGAAATCAAAGCTTCACCCCAAATACAGCAAATGTGAATTTTAGCCTCCTTTTTTCCCCTTGTCCATAGGATTTTTCACTTATTTGACTCCTCTCTGCTCAGAAGGGGAGAAAATTAAAGCTGAAAGCGAGGACTCCAGGGGACTCATTAACTATCCAAGCCTAGGCACAGAGTTCTGCAAATGATGGACAATGGATGTCAAATTAATCTCAGCATGTTCCTACACAATACGAAGGTGAGGCTGAGCATGTATCCTTAACAGCCATGCCATGTTCAAACAATACTGTACATTAATTATTGTCCATTAATTACACAAATCACACACAGGCCCACAATTCTACAAAGGCTTTCAGAAGTAATTTTTCGTGGAATTTCCTGAGTGTCTCCTTTACCTACCAGGTGTCATCATGTGGCTAATGGGCCATAAGAGTTATTGAAAGGCTGTTCTTTGCTGCTTCAGCCTTGTCCTTTACGTGTGTAGTGTGCACATTTTGCAGGCAGCACATTACAGTAAAGCTAACTCTCCTCACCTAGAATGAAGCAGAGGACAAATCCAGATGATTTGTTCAAATACAAACAAACAAATCCAGGGATGTTCAAATAAATATCTTCAGCTAATGTCCTTTGGACAACAGACCAACAGACCAATACAGACAAATTATATAAATTTCACATACTTTGGCAGGGAATCTGCCCTTGAAAAAATTAATCAAGATAGACAGATGGCCTTTGAATCCATGAGAGGCAGGGAAAGGGAGCTAATCAGAGTTATTTGGCACACAAATCTCTACAACGTTCACTACCCTGAGAAAAAACAGGCTTGCACATCTGTACCTTCAGGTTCAACAGGTCCTACCTAAAGTGCCAGAGGCTGGGAAGGACTTCAAAGAGAAATAACTTTTTGTGCGCCTCCTTTCTTCTGAGCCCTGTCAGAAAGACAAGAGCTGGTTCATGAGAGCCCCCTTTTTCCTTTTTTAACAAAGACAGTCCAACAGAACCTGAATGAGAAGGGCAGAGCACATCCAGTGAGAGCAGCCACAGACAGCAGTCATCACTGAACACTTCTGTGCTGATGAGAAAGGTTCAAGGTCAAGCAGGGAAATGAGGTCAGTATCAGCAGGTACAGGACCAGGCACAGGCCTACCTAAAAGCACAGCTCCAGAAAAGACCAAGAGGAAGAGTCTGAACTTAGGACACCTTAAGGACAAAGATTTTCCCAATACCGTGATCCCAGGTTACATCTGCACTGTATTGGAGCCACTCCTGAGAACAGCCATGGTCCCAGGAAGGGGCCAGAGTGTGCAGAACCCATTTTGTTTGCTCAGGTCCTGGCAGCACCAGAGGAAAAAGAAAGTAATGACATGGATGATTTTAACTGTTGAGCAGATAGGAGTCAGAATGACTTAGCAGAGATTAAAAGTGAACCCAGATCTCCTGAATCATAATTCTGTGTCTGGCTCAAGAACTCTGTCACAACACTTCCTTATACACCTTAGGAAAAAAAAATTGTGGTTCTTAAGAGAAGTTCAGGGAAAAGATTTGTCTTGTCCCACCTCTTCCCAGATGGATGAAGTTATCCTTCTTCAAATAGGGAAAACAAGACTTTGAGAGTGCTTTGGTGTTCCTTTTATTAATAACGGAGCAGAAAAAAAAGATGTATGAGAACTGCAGAGGGAGAAGTCTGCAGGGCTGAAAGGACTAATTGGAGACAGATGTTCAGATATAGGCTCTTAGAAGCATGAAGATCAGCTAAGAACATCTGAAAATCTCTTGAAATTCTGAAGAGGAAAATCAGATTTTAGTTCCGTGAACCCAGCTGCAGTCTTCAGTAATAAAACGCAACGCAGATCAGTAAACACGAATGTGGTCACAACTGACAGAAGACTTTATGCTGACACACCTGTGGATGCTCTCAGCAAGAAACCTGTGAGAGATTCAGCTCCTCTTATTATTCACTGCTTCACCCCACCACTGCCATCCTTGACTGTATGTTTATAACATCTGCCTAATCTTCCTTCACTTTCTCCTCCCAAGAACTCTGTTATCCCTTCTGTGACCACCACCCCCCCTGCCCGATTCAAAGGGTCTGCCTGACACAGAATGTTAAACTCCTTCATTGCAGAAGGAGTGACAACAGACCAGAGTTGATTCCCCTTCCAACAAGCATGTGAAGAATTCCCCAAGTGGATGAAGACTTGACTTCATAAGCAGTGTGTGTGTAGGCTTTGATACACCCAGTGACCCCATATCTTCCCTGTCACCCTTTTGGTCTCAAGAACAAGCAGAAGTGCTGGATTGAGGCAACAACCCCGTGGTCTGGGAAGGAAGACATGGATGGGACAGATGACTTATGGCTCCAGAGGAAGATCTGACCTGCTTTCTCATCACTCAGCCACGCTGCTGGTCCACACAGACAACACCCCTGTGGGAATGGCATGGAACAGCTTCCTACCAGGGACCCCAAAATGAGCAATCCTCACTTGCCCTCTGAGCCAGTGCAGGGGAGGGCTGCAAGTGTTCCAGCAGGCAATGTGGGAGGTGTGGGGATGCCCATGTCCCCAGGGTGATGCCCAGATAGAGGGGAGCAGCCTCTCCACCAGCTCTGCCTCCCTGGCAATTGCCTGACACCCCCCTGTCAGCAGGAACCCCGGCGAGCTCAGACCTTCGCTGCTGCAAGCAGCACTGATCTTTCATGCTGCAAATGGGGCCATCAATCTCTGGCTAATGCAGCTTGTTAAAACAGCAGCCATCACTTTGATGAAGCAGCACAGTGAGAATGTCGTTTCCTAGCTGCCACTTTTAGAGAGATAAGCCCAGAGATCTCAGATAACCAAGATGTTACAGGAAACTTAAAAACGCAGTGGACAAACCTCACCTCACTATCTCTGTCCACTCTTAGGGGCTTTTTTTCCTCTTCTTTATATTCCTTTGGATGTTCTCTACATATGCTATAGTCACTCCTTCTTTCTCCCGTGTTTAGTGGAGGGGACTTTTACTCCATCTACTCAGAAACAGCATCTGTTATGTTCCTAAGTCAAATACATCCCAGTGGAATTGTAACTCTTTGTGGCACATAAAACACACTGTATGAAGTCCCAAATATGAGAAAGATTGTTTCAAGGAAATAGTACCACAGCACAGATGGGAGTAAGTCAGAGCAGAAGATATCTAGACACAGAGATAGAGTTGATCTTTCTTTATAGGGACATTGTGCCTGCCTGTTCAATGCTAATGCCTCTCCCATCCAACATCTCTCTCCTCTATCTCTCCATCTTCAGTGTTTCCCTTTTGTTTGAGGCTCTCTGCCATCAGGCTTCCAATACTGTGAATTTCTTCCCAAACACTGGTTATTTTTGAAGCTGCTGATGTGACACAGCTCTAAACTTTTTACTTTTGGGGTGGGGGTTAATCATTGAAATTCAGATCTTTGCTATTAAAATCCATCAGACAACAAATGAATCAAGGTAATGAGACAAGACTGTCACTTTGTGGGAAATCAATGTCATGGTGCTTTAGAAGCAAATTCCACTTTACAGTCACATTAAAAGAACAAATCTATCTAGGCCTCTCATTTCAGTGTTGATTTTGAGACATGCACCATCAAACACCACTATGCAGCTGTGCAGAATATGAATACAAGCACACATCTTATGTTTGGAAGAGATGGTGCCAGACTGCACTTCCCAAGGCTTTTGGATGAAGGCTTCCTATTTTTTGGAGCTTACCAGTCACATTCAAAGTTTTCAGTAGAAAGAAATGGTCAGTGTTCAATGTGGTTACACAGGTGAGTAGCTGTTATCTTGTCCCACAACTACAGCAAGATGCTGAATCCTTGTTGGAAACAAGGATTCACCTGTCCTGCAGAAACCTGCAGTTCTTGTAAGAAATCCCCCAGGAAAGCCATTATGATACCCTAAAACAGAGTCCTGGTGAGGAACAACATTTCCTAAAGCTCATTCCAGGAAGTATCCTGTGAGCAGAAGTGTGATCCCACAGGCTTGAAGACCCAAGGGGTTTTTGCTCACCAGCCTCTTTGCCAGGTTTCCATCTCCTGGGTGTCTCCACACAGAATCTTAAAGATACAGATGCTCACAGAACACAGAACAACACAAAGAACAGTGCCTTTACTGGCCCCCACACCACCAGCAGCACTCACATGAGCAAAATCTGCAGCCCCACCTAAATGCAGTCTACCTTGGCAGCACAGAGTTCCTCTCTTCTCTGCTACAGAATCAAGTACAAATATCCTTTAGAAGTCCAGCACAGAGGGGCAGGTCTTCTTTTGGGTTTGTTGTTGTTGCTGTGGTTGCTTTGCTTGTTTTGTTTTTCCAAGCCAAACATTCAATAGATCTTCTCCTTTGTCACAGGGTGTGGTTTTTGCAAGTCACCTTTGAATTGAAGACTTTAGAGGTGGGTGTCTGCTCTCTATCCACCTGGAAACCTGCAGCCAGGCCCATCAGATGGGCTGAAAAAACCCACAAAAGCTGTGGTGATTATTAGCCATGGGGACTCCTGTTTGGGGGTTAAACACCTTGGGTCAGGAATGACAGCAGCACCAAGCATGAGGCTGCCCATTCCCTTCAGGGAATGTACAGCAAGGGAATCTGGGTCTCCAGGCTCTCACACAGACAAAATACCTGGAGCTTCCTGTTAAAGAAGCTTTGCTTTAGCAGCTTTTGGAAAAGACCCTGCTGGTTTTTTGTCTGTGAGCTACAGTCATCAGCCCAAAGATGATAAAACATTCAGAAGGACTGGAGGGCAGCTCTTTCTTGTGCAACACCAACTGATTGATTCAGTGTAAACACTGAGAAATACAGCCACCCCTCTGCAGTGAGATTTTGGACCCGTGCTTTGAATTAATCTCTTTGGAGAATGCATGAATCGTTTTAAAAACAAACCCAAACACCAAGGCAAGAGTTCAGTATCATTGCAGGAAAACCTCAAGGAATCTTTTTCCCTGGCAAGACCTCCTGTGTGCTCTCTGCTTAGGCACAGAAAGCAGGTAAACACATGTCCTCAAAGTGGGTGTGTGCCATAGGATGGGACCCCAGGTGGAGTCCAGATCCTGTAAATTGCATCATATAAGAAGGCTGGAGTCCCTCCCTGCTCAGAGGCCATTGCAGCATCAGGACCTCTTTGTACAGCAAGATGAATTATTTCAGGGAGCAGACCCAGAGCAGTGGTGACTGTCTGTGTCACAGTTTGAGGACACAGAGACAGAACTTCCTCTCTGTTCCAGCAAATTGCTCTCAATGCCAACTGTCCAAGGTCCAGCCCAACCCCACACACCTTAACTCTAAATGATGCTGGTTATTTTCCTAGCAAAAAATTCACAGGCTTCACACTTCCTTAATGTGAAAAATGCCTATTTTATGGTTGGCTTTTCTCAAATATTGAAATGAATAATATATGTGTTATGTTAGAAAGTTATGCTGTATTAATTTTCTTAAGTAGTGTGTTAAATAGTTTTAGGTTATAACATGATGTTAAAATAGGAACTATGCTATGTAAGATACTTTTTTAAAAGAGAGGACTTGCAGTGAGATAGCAGCCCCAGGACACCTAAATCTTTCAGAGAAAGAGAATTTATTGCCCTCTTATTGAGTTCTTCCTGCCTCGCTCAGTCCTGAAGATGCTGTCAGGATTCAGAGGAAGAAGCTGACACTGACCAGACAGAATCCTGTGTTTGAATGGAATTTATGCATCATGGATGAGGTGTATGAATATGCAACAGGCTGTTGCTTTTAAGGGTTAATCCTCTGTTAATGTGGGTCCTTTTTCAGGCTTATTTTGCCCAGAAAGAGGCACCTGGACTGTCTGTAACTCTTTGTGTCTGTTGTCTCATATTGTCCTAATCCAAGTTGTCCAAATTATTATTACTCTAATTATATTACTATTTTTATAGCCATTTTATTACTATTAAACTTTTAAAATTTTAAAAACAAGTGATTGGCGTTTTTCACACTTCCTGAGGGGCTTTGCCCTGCAGATGAGTTTAAATCATTCTGCCATGGCCAATGGGTCACACGAAACACTGCTGTCCCCCCTGGCTTTCCCTGCTGCCAGCCCACTGGCTAAAGTGGGAGCCTCTTTGGGCCAGATGCTGATGTTTTTATTCACAGCCATTTCCTCCTTTCTTGCAGACTCAGAATTGAAACCTTGGTGCAGGGAAGTCGCCAGAAATCCGGGTAAAACTTTAGATGCCATGGGACGGAGAGAGGGAAATGGGAAGCAGCCCAACACGCGGGATCCTGTGTGTCCCTCCACAGGAACCCCTGCACGGGGAACATGTAAATCACGTAAACATGATTTACAAATAAACACCTCTCTGAATTTCAGTGACCCCAATTTGTACCTAACCACTGGCATTTTAATAGGCACTGTATAATTAGTGAGTAAAAATTACTTTAGGTCTATTACCATGAAAATGGGAAGGGACTTTACTGTCTGGTAATTAAAATCTTATCCCTTTTGGTAGCATACAGAATCAAGGAACAGGCATTTTTGCTTAGGGTATAGAACCAAATTGCACAAGCAGTAACTGTGCTTTATCTCTTGGTAATGCAAAATAAAAGATTCAGATCTAACTTTACAAAAGGCAGCAGTAATCAAAAGCCAGCACAGACTCTTATCAAACATTTCAAATATGCTAATATTTATTGACCTTTTTTTTGTGTCTCTCATTTTTTTTCTGAGATGTTTTACTTATTTTAATGGTCTGATGGTAAAATGGAGATGAAAATGTAGACAAAAATTACCCAGAGTTTCTCTTGAAGTTTGCTCAATGTGACTACCAAAAAGATCTGTGTGTACCATGTGCACATGGGTCAGAGTTTTGGGGTTTCATTATTCCCAGAGCAGATAGACCAAAATATGAAAAAGAAAACTGCAAAAGAGAAGGTAAAATTACAACAAGACAGTTCCCAGAGTTGTGCTCATTTTGAATCAGGAAACCACACCAGTAATATCCCATTCCAAAGGCTCCAGCACCGTGCAATAGCTCCTGCAGTGTTGGATGAGAAGGGGAAGGTCTGGCTGGGTTGGACCCACTGCTCATCAACAAGGCTGAAACAGCCCCTGCACTTGGCCTTCCAGGATCCAAGTGTCATTCCATCTGTGCTTCTCAAGGCATGGAGTGCTGCCAGATTGAGACACCAGCATAACAAGGACATGAAACTGCTGGAGGAGGTCTGGAGGAGACCAAGATGCCCAGAGGACTGCAACACCTCTCCTGTGAAGACAGACTGAGAGGTCTGGCGTTGCTCAGCCTGGAGAAGAGAAGGCTCCAGGAAGATCTTCTAGCAGCCTTCCAGTACTGAAAGGGGGGCTGCAAGAGATCTGAAGGACTTCTGACAAGGGGCATGTAGTGACAGGACCAGGAGGAATAGCTTTAAATGGGAAGAAAGTAGGTTTAGATAAAATGTTGGGAAGAAATAGTTTCCAGGGAGGATGGTGAGACACTGGCACAGGTTGCCCAGAGCAGCTGGGATGTCCCATCCCTGGAAGTGTTAAGGCCAGGCTGGATAAGGCTTTAAGCAGCCTGGACTAGTGGAATGTGTCCCTGCCCATGCCAGAGGGGTTAGAACTAGTTGATCTTTATGTCCCTTCAGACCCAAACCATCCTATGATTCCATGATAAAAACATTTCTTTGAAACCACCTAATTTAAACCTTCTCAAATGCAATTTTGCTTTTATTAAGCAAAGCTTTGCACACTGATGGAAAGAGTCCAGAGCTTGCATTCATAAAGTTAAGTTATTGCTACCAATAAAAATAAATAGATGGCAATTACTGAGGAATTACATTTAGAGCAAAAACGACTGAATTTATTACCCCTCTGAATATGTGCAGCATAATATGCAGCAAAACAGAAGTTTGAAGAGAAGAAGTGGGCAAAGAAACTTCTCTTTCTCTTTAATGATGAAGCCAAGCTCCCACAACATCTGAAATCTGAAGCTGTGTGTGAAGAGGGCCTCTAGGTACAGCACTCATGTGCAGATAACAGCAAGTGGTTCAGTGAGGGGTGTAATGCAAAAAGAGCAGAGACAGCTCTGCATTAAATGAGAACACCAGGCTGAGAAAAATCCTATTAGAGAGATGCCTTCTGTTAAACTTTATCCTCTACAACCAACAGGCTTTAGTCAAAGCCCACTGATGTTCTTCCCACTGGTGCACCCAAGCTCTGGCCACCAAGCCTCGTTGCAGGTCAGAGCCCTTTTCTTTGCCTGTGGAGTGTAATTCATGTGGAACTCACTTGAAAAGTGGACAAGGTTATCAAGCCCAAAAGTACTTCCAAGGGTGTGTATGTGTGCCTGCACTTCAGGAGGAAAAAATCAAGTTTCTGGTGTAAAAGCATGACTGCAGCTTTTATCAGCTTTTCTGCCTGTGGGCACTGTGCTGTAATGGGATGAGAAGCAAGCAGAGGATGCTCCCACACAGTACAGCCCAGACCATTCTCAGATTAATAATGACAGATTCCAACACACATTCTTCTAATACAATATTGCTAAAATAGAAACTTTTTTTTTTTTTTAAAGAGCATTTAAAAGCTGGGAAATTTTAAATGATAGTTCCCCCAAGTTACCTCTGACTGTACTCTCAGGAAATCACATCTAACTGCTGTGGAAATATGAGGTACATTTTTCTCTAAAGTGATAATAGTTTCCTGGTTAGGAAGTGGCAGTGCAATAGCTTACAAAAGGTGTTCTGAAACAGCTTCCAGATAATGTCCTTGAAAAATGAGGGACTCTCCAAAACCAAAATTGGCACAGATTATCTTACACATGCTGTCTCAAGAGTAGAGACCCTTGCTCCCACCCAACTCACCCAGGGATGCAGCTCTGGTATGCAGGGCTTTGGTTTATCTGTGAAATGCCTGGTTTCAGCTCAGCTTCCTCACTTCCTTAGTCCTGTTCATCCTTTCTCTTACAGATATATTCAGGCAGAGGTGGGCTCTGTCCTAGGAGCCTCACTGAGGAGGTGAAGCACTTGCCACACACAGACTGATTGCTTGGTCCCCTTGTACCTAATACCCCTGCATGAAGTCCCAGAATTCTCTTGCCTTTGTGCTGGCAGGCTGTTAAAGACATGCCCCTTTAATATAAAGGCTCACATTGATGGAGAAGTCAGTCCCTTGGCAATCAGGCTGATTGCTCCCTCTCTCTCTCAAATCTACATTATATTTCTGCATTGATTCTCGCTGACTTCAATTTCCAGTCACTGGGTATTACATCCTTTCCTATTAAGAAGCCCTCTAACACCTCTTCTCCCTGGGTAGTCATTTCATCAGGTTCTTTGTGGCACACTAAATAGGCTGGCAGCCTTATTTAGGCACCACAATACAGCTGGTCCCAGCCCTGACCCTGCTCTGTAGTTCCTTAATTTCAGGATAATATCTGGCTCCTATTTGTCCAAGACTAGAGCAAAAAGGGACATGCAAGAACCTTGCATGCAGAACTCTGTTGCTTATCCCTCTACAGATGACAGAAAATGAAAAAGAATCAAATGGGAGCTGACTTAGGAGTCACAGACCCTGTAGATGAAGAGACAGCCCTGCCCTGTTTTTACTCACTGGCATTCTTGCAGGTCTGCAGAGTTCAGCAGTGTGCTCCTAGAGCTGAGGCTGGGCAGACACATCAAGGTACTGGAGGTGATTTACCATTTGGCACCAATTCTATCTAAGGGAAGTGCAAAACTGCATTTATGTCAACAGGAGCTCAGGTTCAGCTCAGCTCCAAGTGCTTTTCTGAAAGATACAACTCCCATTCCATGCCTCGGAGGCCAGGGGAGGAAAATGAACTCCTTTGCTTCTGAATGAATCCCCAAAATGTCTCACCTTCTGTGCCAATCTCTGCCTGCTCCAAGGTGCTGTCCAAGGTCTCCTGGCCACATTTACCAGCCTTAAGAGGAATTCACAGGACACACAAGGCTGCAGTTCCCCTCTCCTCTGGCTCATTATTGTGCTCCTGTGATGATGCTGGGCTGCCCAGCAAGAAGGAGGAGAAGAGCAACCTCCTTGAGTGTCCAGGGAATTTTTCTCACACCTCAGCGTCCATTTTAACTTTTCCTGGCTCTTTCCATCTCACACAGAAAATCTGCAGGGCCTCACTTCACCCCATTGCATTACTCACCCTGGTGATGGGTCTCCCCTGGCAGCTTGTGACAAAGCCATTCTGTTCTGTGGGGGAAAGCTCTTCCTGACTGAGAGAGCTGCTCACTGGCCTCTGCTCAGACTCTCAGGCTGGCATCCCATTGTCTCAGAGAGGTCAGCAGTCTGAAGAAAGAGAAATAAATGGGAAAACCTGATCACTGCAGCTGCTTGGGAGGTGGGAGAGGGTCAGCTTCAAGGAAGTCTGTTCTCCTCCTGCATCTCTGCTCCCTCTGCCAGAGATAACAGACATCTTTTATGAAAAATCCTTTCCTTAGGATTTTTCCTGCTGAGAAGCTGAGAGGCCTCAGGAACAAAATGTAAACATTGATTATCTGCTGCTGTGGAATGCAACAGGTGCATCTGTGATTGGTCTCATGTGGTTGTTTCTCATTAATGGCCAATCACAGCCCAGCTGGCTTAGACACAGAGCCCAAGCCACAAACCTTTGTTATCATTCCTTTCTACTCTTAGCTAGCCTTCTGATGAAACCTTTTCTTCTATTATTTTAGTATAGTTTTAATGTAATATATATCATAAAATAATAAATCAGCCTCCTGAAACATGGAGTCAGATCCTGGTCTCTTCCCTCATCCAAGAACCCTGTAAACACTGTCACAATAACTCCTTACTTTTCAGTTTTCACCCTCAAGCACATCCCAGAAAAGCCAATTTGAAGGACTGCAGGGCAGCACCACTGACACACAGCTTCCCACCCCACCAGTCTTACACAGAAAATACATCTTTGAGCCAGAGCAAGAACTCTGGTCATGGGCCCAGGGGGAAGTGATAGGGCTTGGCTGCACCTAGGGCACACACTGCAAAATCAGGCACTACTAAATGTGCTGGAAAACCAAGAGAGTCCCAGAGGGAGATCAAAGTTAACACACAGCTTGACCCTTTTCCATACCCTGCACACAGCATGTGTTAGAACAACTCCCCTGATGCACTGCAGCAGCCCTGCTTAATGGCAGCACAATCCAAAGCACTCTCACTTGCTCTGGCTGTGTATTGCTTATGGAAAACAGAAAAAAAAAATAATCTAAGGCACCTGAAAGAGCTCATTTCACAGCAATATATTTTGACATTGCAACAAAACATCGACAGAAAATTCCCAAGAAGCCTCTCTAGCATGGCTAAATTCATTCTGCCAGTACACAACAGCCAGCTGCACTTGGTTCTTTCCAAAAGAAATGCAGAAATCTCACAGGACCTCAGGACAAGGTAAAAAGACATCCCATTGTTCTCTGACCACCACTGCATGGCTCACACAGTGCTCTGAAGCAGGGAGGCTTAGTGGCATTTCTGGATCCTTTTATAAAACTTAAGCACAGCTGTTCCTTCTTTGCTAACTGCCTGGATTTCTTCATAGGCACTGCAAAAGCAGGGGCTGCTCATAACTGCCCTCTCAGGTGGAGCTGCTTTTGAGAAGTCCCTTTTGTCTGCAGACAAGGGCTTTGAAGCTTTCACTTCATGCCTGTGATTAAAACCTCCTCAGCCTTTCAGCAGGAGAGGAAGGACAGGGATTCCAATTGCTGAGAAACAGCAATTTTGCAGTCAGGGGAAAATCATTAAGCCCTGATTGATTCTTCACTTTTTTCCCCATAGAACCACATTTTTTTTCAGCAATGGATTTCAGCAGGTAGCAATTGTGTGGCTGTTCAGCCTCTGCCCAAACTACAGGGAGAAGCAGAGTGGCTGGGATTGGAGGGGGGATTTCATTTGCTGCCCTCAGCCTGGGCACCACATGTGCCTAAAGCAGCGAGGGCAAGCACACAGCTCTGCTTGGCTTAAATTTTATTTAGGAGCTGGTTTTCTGCTCTCTACAGGAAACCATTCTCCAACACCATCCTCATAGCCCAGAGAGCATTTTTCATGTGCTGGTGTTGCCACCTGTGTATGAGAGGACATCTCAGCCCTCCTTTGGATCTGCTGGTGGTTGCTCCTATAGATTGAAGAAGCAGGGAAGAGCTGGCAGTGCTGGTGAGAGGGAGCACAGCTCAGCAGAGGCAGACTGGGGCTGTCAGATCCAACTCTCACCAGCACTGAGGAGCTGGGTACCTGCCAGGCAGAGCAGCTCCACCAGGTTGTGGAAGGGATTTTCAAACACAGCTGGAGAGCACAGATTTTTCTCCCCTCACACTGGGAGACCTGCAGCACACACTGCATTGCAGACACAGGCCTGCAGTGCTGTGCCTCTCTGTGTCTTGCACTTGCTTTCTCATGGCTTGTGCTAGGAGTGATCCTGAATACCCCACACCCAGCATCCATCTGATCCTGAGAGCTGCCATCCTGAGGCAGCCTCTCACTGCCACCCCTGCTTTGGCCACCTGGATGGCTTTTCAGCAGCTCTAACCCTCTGCAGCTTCCCCAAGGGTCACTTTCCAAGGTGATAACACCCATTTCACCAGGTTGGTCTCCAAAGAGGACCCCAGCCAGCTGACTGAGCCAATGCTTCCAGGCATCTGGGCTCTTCAGTTGCAGGGGGAAGGGATGGGAGGTTTGTTCGTGTCAAAATCAATAAAACAGCCACAAGGTAAAACATGGAGGGGTCTTCACCTATATCACAGCCCCCTGCAGTGCAATCCATAGGCCATCTCTCACATCAGATGGCAGTGCTGCTGGCAGATAAACTAAATAATGGCACTGTTGTGTCCCCTACCCCTGCCTCAGCCAAGTTATTTCCTCTTCACATCTCTCCTCTAAAAATGTATGGTAACCAGATTATCCTGAAGCCTCCCAGACTGCTTTAATATTGGATAGAAATTCAGAAGTTATTGCAGGTAGGAAAACAAAACAAAAAAAAAAAAACAGATGCAACTGCATGAGCCTCAATTCCCTTGAAAAGTCACAGTTCTTTATGCAGTGGAGGCACAGGAGAGAGTGGCTGAGCTACAGAGCACCTGGCAGGAAAGGCAAGCAGACAAACTCTCTGCTGGGAGGCCAACCCACCAGTTTCTCCTGTGCATCCTCTTGTTGCTGTGTCCATGGACACAAATTCCCAAATGGGGCCACCAGCACCGACCCAGTGCTCCTTCCCCTTGCACCTCACCAAACTTGTTCAGCCACACCCTGCTCAGAAGGGTGTCAAGTACCCTGTGGCTTGTCAGGGTGGTTTCCCACTTTCAAAAGCTGGGCTGGGAGGTGTTCCTGATGTAGGAAGGTAGAGGAGCAGCTGAATTCTTGGTCCTGGTGCTTCTTCCTTGAACTATTCTTTCTCTGAACCTCAGCATATTTTTTATATTCTTTATATGCTGGTGGTGGAGAGAGACAGGGTGACTGACTTGGTGATTAGAATCTGATTTTGTTGTGGGATACAAGCACTTATATACTATTTTAGGGAGACTAGTGATGTGTACTACAATGATTAGGTTGAAATCACATACACAAACTTATGCATATAACAACATCTCTTGCTTGCAGAGTTTAATGGGATTTTCTTTTTCTGGTAAACCTGTCTGATTAAATCTTCTTGCAATCTAGGTCTAATTTTCAAAGTTCCATTTGCTTTTGCCAAGGCTTCTGTTATCAAATCTCTTATGTTAACTAGGTCTAAAGTCCATCATCTGTCTTGTGTCTCCTAACATTCCAACATCTCCCCCTTTCCTTTTGACTAAAAGTATTCTTTTATTCTTTATCCCCAACTGTATTCTTTATCCTGGTGCTTCTTCCTAGAACTATCCTTCTCTGGACCTCAACATATTTTTTATATTATTTATATTCTTTATCCTCAGCTGAATTCTTTATTCCTTCTTCCTTGAACTACCCTTTCTCTGGACCTCAACATATTTTGCCCTTGCAAAGTGCAGATCTCCAGTATGGAGTATCTTGCTCAAACCCTTCATTAAAGCAACACCAAAAAATTAGCTGTCCTAGAGATCTGATGAAAGCCCAGAAAATGTTAAAAAGATTTAAAGGAAAAAACCCCACAACTATTGACAGGGGTAAATGCATCTTAATTAAAGCCTTGGAATGCACAATTCAAAGACACTCCAGTCATCCTCCAACTCCCTGCAAATGGTAATGAGATTAGTTTTTCCTACAGTCCCCACTGATCCACGAAGTACAAAAAGGAAGTGGGAACTGAAAATGAAATATTGTGGGTGCAGGGCTAGGTGCTGATTGCATTTACAGGAGTGTAATTGCAACAGGATCCCTTGCAGATCCTGCTGGCATTGTTCCAGGAAGCTTGGTAGCAACTGCTGGGTTGTGCTGCAGGGACAAATGTGTGGCCCTAAATAACTGAAGCAGAAAGTGATGATGAGGAAGTCCACGTCATGTTCCAAATGAAAATCAAGTATCAGGTACAGTGGCTTTTCTGCTTCTTCAGTGCAAAGGAGGGTAAAATTACATCCTTGATTTATGAATAATAGAAGTTTGGTTGGGTTTTTCTATTTTAATCTAAAGAGTCCCCAGAGTTGCACTGTTGCCAAAGCCTCTTGTAACTCAGGCCAACAGTGAGAGAGAGAGAATGTAACAACCCTGCAAATTCCCTTGCAGCAAGAGCAGCCTTGGTATCCCAAGGCTTGCAATAAACAAACCCTACACACACCAAAAAAAACCAAACACGAGGCTTCTTCATGTGTGCAAGTCTTTCAAGATCTATATAATCCATCTTAATGCAGAAAGATCACAAGTTTGACTTAGACTGGGTCAGGGGGTAGCTATTTGTTTGAAGCAAACACTCTGTTTACCCTGGGATAATCTGTGAAGGTTTCTTATGCTCATCCTCTCCCTGCTCGGGATGCCTGCTCACACACTGGGAAATTCAGTGAGTGAAATCTACTCCCCAAAGTGCCCCATATGCCCTGGGCTGGTGTAGAGGAGATCTACACATGCTTTCCAGGGAAAGGGGATGCAATTCCTGTCAGTGACCTTCAATGGTAAGTGACACCTGCTTGGAACGAGACTTTGCAAAGGGACAACCATCACAGTCTCCAGCTGCTGGTTTACCCCACAGCACAAAATTTTCCAAAGGAAAAATAACAGGTACATGTGTACATTGTGGCCTTAGAGGGGTTTGATGCTATTTGGCTCTTATTGGGGAGGGTGGGAGCGTTGGTGGGATTTTTGGGGTCATGTTCTTTGTGGTTTTTTACATAATACCACTTAGCACTATTAATACTGCTGCTCATTAGTGAGCACTCTGTTACTTCCTAGGAGTAAAGAGCTGGAAAAACCTCCTCAACAAAATCATAAAAGGGGCACTAGAAAAAGTTGAAATGGAAGAGCTGTAATTGATCAATTTTTATTTGGAAAGAAGGGGCAAGGGAAGAAGACAGGAAAAAATGTGTCACCTGAAGACACATGCTGCTTTTTTGAAATGGCTGTCAGGCTTTATTATAGAATCATAGAATGGTTTGGGATGAAAGGGACTTTAAAGGTCACCCAGTTCCAATCCCCTGCCACAGGCAGGGACACATTCTACCAGGACAGGTTGCTTAAAGCCCCATCCAGCCTGGCCTTGAACACTTGCAGGGATGGTGCATTCACAGTGCCCCTGGGCAAGCTGTGCCAGTGCCTCACAGCAAAGAATTTCTTCCCAATATCTAATCTAAAACTGCCTTCAGTCAGTTTAGAGCCATGTCTTGTGGATCTGTCACTGCATCAAAAATCCCTCTCCCAGCTCTCTTTTAGGCCCCCTTTAGGTACTTGAAGGCTGCTGTAGGGTACTCTAAACATTTTGCCAATACTTGTTGATTTTCAAAAGATGCCAGTAAAGAGTTTTTTTTTAGTTGTTTTGACCCCTTGAGAACATCCTGTTAGCATTTCTCCCATGCCTCTATCTTAGAGTAAATGAAAACCCATAAGCCCTTTTAAGTGTCCCATCAAGCAAGTTTTGGGGCCTCACAGGGTCCCAACCACCTCCTTCTTGCACATTAGAGCACCTGACCATGGGCTTAGAAAGATACTCACCAGAACCTGTCAGCAAGGCATCAAATGTAGAGAACAGCTCTTCAGGAGAAAGGGGGCAGCTGAAGACACCTGATGGAGTCCCTGCCTGTGTCACAGTCATGGGTCAGGCTGCCATGAGAGGTCAAAAAAAATAAAAGGAGGGAGAGTTATTAAAATCTCCTCAATAAAATCCCTTCTCATTCTGTGTCAATGTTTTCCACAGGCTTAGGAGTCTGATTCAGCAGCCTATGCAAGAAGGACTGATGATCAGAGTGACACACCATGCTTGACCCATTCTTTTTCTGTGGGACATTTGAAAAGAGGATTTATCTAATCCCTTCCTACAACCAAATATTAAGAATATTTTCCTGCAGCCCACAGTGCCCTGCATTAGGACTTTACCTGAGGCCATAAGATGGCTCTGCTCAAAAAAGGGGCATTGCTGGGGCAAGTGAAAGGCAGCCATCACCTTCCTGCTCACCTGAAACATATGCACACACACAAACAGAGTGAGGTCCATCCCTCTCAGCCCTCCAGTGAGACAACACTTCATCTCCCAGTCTCCTGAATCTGTCTGCTGGTTATTTCAGCTGCCCCACAAAGTCTGGCAACCAAGCCCTTTCCCTGGTCCTTCAAGCTCCTGAGCATGGGCCAGCGCTGCCTAGAGAGGATCTTCTAGAAACCAAGAACTTACACTGGATAATTCAACCACAGAGCTGAAAAGCTCTGCAAGTCACAGAGAGACAAAGTATCCCTCTCCCCCTGTTTGTCTTCTTTCTAGATATCACCTAGAAAAAACCGATCCCCTCCAATGCCACCCTTTCCTGTTGTCATAACACCTTTTATAAATGGAGGGTGTGATGCTCTACCACCAAACCCAAAATGTTTTCCCCACTGGCTTTGTTCCACACAGCCCCCTTGGATAGGTACTCCTAAAACTTCCCTGTCTCCCTAACCCAAACCCCACATCTCCACATCAGGGGAGGCAAGAGCCTGGACCCATCATCTCTGTCAGGTGTCCACACACAGATGCACAAATGCAAGCCAAGAGACACATCCCCAGGGCTCATTAACTGTTTCTTAAATATGAATTTTCCCCATGATCCTAAAGCACATGACTGTAACTCTGCTCACCTCCACACCCCTTTCCAGTATCACATGTGTTTGTCCACACTTTTGCTCTTGAGGATCACAAAGCAAAAGTCCCTGTCTCATGCAAGGCTGGTGCTGCTGTCACCAAGCCACAGCTTTGTGGCTGGGCTTCGAGGTATGTGGTCATCAGCAGGAAACAAAGTCTGCATCAGAGCTGTGATGATTCAGGGGGTTTTAGGGTGGGTTTTTTCGTCACCACCAGCCAATAAGAGCACTCACAGAAGCATTTCTCTGGCAGGAAGCAGGGCAGTGACTCCTCTGGCAGTCAGGCTCCTCTTCTGGAGTGGTGGAGATGGCAGTGAACTTCCCCTGCAGCCTCACTGCACTTTGCTGTTTGGCACTCTGGAGCTTCACCGGGACTTCAGGTGGTAAGAATGGAAATAATTACTGTTTTCCTTGTGGTTTACGTTCTGTGAGTGCTGCTACGTAGTGCTGTGGTAAATAACAGCCTTTCTCCAAGCGCTGCCCACGCTGGCTCAGCACTGCAGGGCTCAGGCTGCAGCTGAAAACCCAACTGCTCCGAAGACCTTCTCCTTGTGTAGTGAACCATGCTGTCCAGGGATATCATTTAGGGGTTTTAAAGTCAATTTATGGTTTTAACTCATTTGTCAGTGTTTAAACTCGGCATGACCTTGATTATTAAATCTAAAGGCTGCGGGTAACAATCTGACTGCTAAGTACAGATGGACACTTGAGTGCAGATTAGCTGACTTTTAATGAAGCATTAACCTGTTTCATTTCTTTCTTTGCTGAGCAAGGGAACTCTCTTGATTGCAGCTGGCCTTAAATCTTTAGAATGGGAGCTGCAGACATGAGTGTTTTTCTCTGAAGGCTTTGGTCCAGTACTACTGAATATATTTCAGCATTACTTTGGTTCACATATACAGAAAGAACTCAGGGATGGTGTTTGGTTAGCCAGTAGCTTTTTTGTTCTGCTGTGGTTTCCTTTGGGGGCTGCAGAGGCATGCAGGAACTCTGCCACATCTTAAATGTAAAGATAAAGCCCTAGCCTTGCTAGGGGGAGGAAGTTTTTAAAGGAGGGAGAAATGGGGAGGAGGTTTTCGAAGCATCTGGGGGGGGGGGGGCGGAAATCAACACGTTGCAATCTGCTTTTTGTTTCACTGCAGCCTGGGAGGGAGCAGCCACAGTAACGATTGCTCTCTCATACTGCAGGAACAAGGTCCCTAAAGCAATCCTCAAGGAGGAAAGCACAAGAGAGGGCCTCTTAATACGACATTCAACTCATATCTGCAAAACCAGCCCTTGTTTGCTTAATAACAGATGGTTGCCAGTTAATTTTGAGCAAGAAAAGTGTCTAACCCTACTATTGCCCAACAGATGGAGCAAGAGGAGGGCTGGCTTTTCCAACTCTCTTTTGACATTTCCAAATCCAGGAGCAAGGAAGGGCTCTGAACATGAATGCTCTGCTCCTAAGCATCTCTCCCTAGAGCAGCAAGAGTTGTCTGCTCAGATTGTGAGATCACACACCCGTGGCCTCTGAGTATGGTAGGTGCCTGGCCAAGTTATGCTGTGCCTCTGCTCCCACACAGCCTGGATGTTTCAGGAATGCTGGCATGCCTAGAGCCCTGCAGTGCTATGTGACCCCCTGAGCCAAGTCTGCCTTGTGCCTGGAACGGTGCCATCACCTTATACAAATTCTAATTTTTAGGAAATGGCACTCAAGACAAGCCAGAGATGAAATGGTCAGAAAAGACTGCAGAGAGAAAATCAGAATTACAGGTACCTCACACCAGAGAGTCTCTGGGGTTTGGAAATAGAGTACTGCAAAATATTCCAAGCAATGAAAATGATTTCAGACCCGTGTGTTTGCCATGCAGTGACCACCTTGAATGGGAATGAAAGCACACAAAGAAAACCAAATCCTAGCCTTAAGGAATCTGAGTCCCCAGAGGAAAATGGTGGGATAAAGATCTCCCACAAGGGCTCAGTACATTTTATACCCACTTTGCTCTGGTATGAGTCATTTTCAACACCAAGTTGTATCAGGTGAATGAGGTAAAATGCCCAATACCCCTTAGTGAAAGCCAGGGGAAAAATATAACCTATAACCTATCCCCTGCTTACAACACATGGTATATTGAGTCTACCTGTCTACAACACCTGTCCAGCTTGCTCACCTCTCCAGGTGTTGCATTTCAGAGGCCTGGCCATGCGTGACACTGCTGGATCTCCCAGCACTGGAGTCAGGGCTCTTGGACTCTGACTCTTGGTTTGAATAATACCCATAATAGTTTTCTTTCCATCCACACAGTGTGGTTTCAGCCAGTCTCATTCACCTCATGCCCATAAAAGACGTCACCATGACTCAAGAGGTTCTCAAAAGCCACAAAAGGACATTGTCTACAGACTGAAAGGGGCTGTGGTTATCACCCCCTCCTGCAAAGAACAGTATCTGATGTCAACACCCCCACCACTGAAACACCTGACTTTCCAACAGGTGTGAGAGCAGATATTCAAGCAAGGTGCTGGGGAGCAGCAAGAAGAGCCCAAGGCAGCGAGCTGCTCTCAGCCTGGCAGAACGTCCCAGCTGCTGGGTGAGCTCAGGAAAAAGCTGGTCCCTACAGCTGCTGGGTTGCTATTGATGGCACAGGAAAAAGCATGGCATTTCTGAGCAAGAGGACAGCTGGCCTTTTGGGCAAACCAAGGCCCTGCTCTGCCTGGAGCTTCATTTCTGCCTGCAGACAGGTCCTGCACGGCCCTCCTCAATTATCTGAAGATGCCAGTGCCTTAAACCCCTGTGAAAAGTTTTACCTATGAGCTGAGCACTGGGTGAGATGTGCTTGCCTGAGAAATACCTGTGGTCCAAGGCTGGATGGTCACATGCTTCTGTGACTCTCAAATTCCACCCTTGCTGCAGCAAGAAGACACTGTCCCACAGAGAATAGGTGTCGCCACATTTCTCCTCACAGAGAAAAGCAAGGCACAATTCTTCCCAAGAATATTTCTGGGATTCACATTCTCTGAACCTCAGAGGAAGGGAAAACCAATTCTTATCATTTGCTGTGCCTGTGTTTGTGCAAAAGGAGAATGCAATATGGAGATTGTTTACCCAAAGTGATGGTGTTTTGTTTCCTTGGCCTATCAGGGCCATGTGTGTGTGTGCGTGGGGACTGTTGGGTGACAGTCACGAGATTCAGTGTAGTGTGAGCAGAGTTGAGTGCTTGGCAGGTTCAGTTTAGATGTAATGTAATATAGATGTAATATAATGTAGAATAATATAGTATAATAAAGTAATTAATTAGCCTTGTGATAAGATGGAGTCAGATGCATCATTTCTCTCCCTTTGTCGGGGGTGAAAATATCATCAATAAATAGTCTTGGGACATACAAGTGGATTCTGTTGGGTGAAAAAACACCACAACACTTGCCCAGTGCTGGCTGCACACACCCATAGTGCCAACACAGATCAGAGGCATCAGAGGAGAGCTCATCACCTCCACAGCAGACACAAAGCCACCTGCAGAACACCCACTCCTCTGCAACACACGGCCTGCGTCTCTCAGCTCCCACCTGCAAGAAAATACAGGGGTCATTAAGGAAGTTGGGGTGTCAGCCAGGAAGTGAGATGGATTTGGACATCCTTGGGTTGAGGAGGGATGTGGAATTGAGTCTCTCCTTTGCAGGTCAAGGCGTAAATTGAGCACTGTTACAAGTGGGTGCAGCAATTAACACCTGTGAGAAGGATGTGACAGTATAAGTAGGATGTGCATAAGCAACATGTGTGATAAATTTTTGTCACCTTCCATGCTGATGATCTTACATAATTCTGGTTGGTTTTTTTTAATAGACTTCAGATTATCAAGCTGCCCCTGCAAACAGGCTTAAGCACACAGCCTATGCTCTGTGCAGCTGCCTGTGGGTGAAAGATTTATCTGTGAAAAAAAGCTAGAGGTGATAAAAAGCTTGACTTTCACAGCAGGTTGAGTACAACCTCTGTGCACAAGCACACCCAGGCTCGCTGCCTGCACGCACACAGGGTCACCTCCTGCACCTGCAGCCCTTGGCATTAGCAGTGGCTGGATGGCACCTTCTGCAGGATTGGGGATTTTTTCCTCTTCTTTGATTTCAGAAGTGGGAAAATGGAGAGGAAGGGAAATGTAAAAGGGGGTGAAATAATGACATCAAATGTAAGCTTCGAGCTGCTTTTAAATGATTGAAAAATAAGCGGTGCGTGGGGAAAGAGCTACACAGGCAAGTAAAAATATACAGTAAATGGTTTTATGAACTGCTCTAATGTGAAAGATCATGGGTTAACTCCCACATTCCCCAATTTCCATTTCCTGCACACCTTGCTTCTCCACTCCATGACCTTGGTAATCATAGAATTGTTTGGGTTGGAAGGGACCTTAAAGACCATCTACTTCCAATTGCCCTGCCACAGACAGGGACACCTTCCACCAGACCAGCTTGCTCCAAGCCCCACCTAGCCTAGACTTGAAAACTTCCAGGGATTAAACATGTGCCGGTGTCTTACCACTCTTTCAGTGAAGAATTTCTTCCTAACATCTGAATCCTTCTAACATAAAAACCTCAAGATGCCATCCAAGGTTTAAGGGTAGGGTGTGGGATAAAAACTTGTATCTGTAAGATAAGATATGCAAATTAAGAGCAGCAGGACTCTTGAGCCAGTGTTTGATATGTTATCAAAACTATACTGCACTCTGAGCAACATTTAACCTATCTTTATAAGCAGTTTCAAAGCTGGTCTTTCTATAAACTGGGAGTTATAACAGAGATAATGAAATAATATTTATGATACTCTGGCTTCTTCTATAGTATTTGTGATACTCTGGCTTCTTCTAAGCAGAGCTTTTGAGCTCTGCTTTCACTTCTGGCAGCATCTCTTTATGTCACTTCATTTCCTAGGACTGTTTCACCATTTCAGACATGTAAACAAAACCTACTTTGTGATGGACGCGAGCAGAGACCTTCTGAAGTACAAATGCATTGGACAAGTAAAAGAGTTTAGCATTGGTTCAGAGGGCTGAAGCTCCCACCCTTTCATGTCCCTGCTGTGTTTTACCCTGGTGTTTTGTGTTGTTTCAGGTACAAATGTTACACCACCCCACTCAACCATAAGACCTGGCTTCCCTGTCCCAGTGAGCACCGACAGCCCCGAGGTCCGCAGGGCCGCTCGCTTTGGGGTCTACAGATACAACAACAGCTCCAATGACCTCTTCCTCTTTAAGGAATCTCAGATAAAGAAAGCCATGGTACAGGTAAGAGCAACAAGCTCCTGATGGTTCTCCAAACCATCTTCTAACTGACCCTCCTGTGGCATATCCAAGACACAACATCCCTGATCCTCCTCAGGGCTGCTGAAGCTGTCCCCTACAGCACTGCCACACAGGAGGGCTCTGTGTGGGTGACACACAGTTCCCAGCTGCAGCACTTGATTCCTAGCCAAAGTTTTGGCATCTCTTTCCCCTGCCTTCACTTTAAAGGAGGAAACTGCTTTCTCTAGATAGTCAGAGGGCTGAAGTACATGCTTCACGTGGAAATCAAACGCACCATGTGTGAGAAGAGGGATCACCCCAGCCTGGACAGCTGTCACTTCCAGAGGGAAAAAAACCTGCAACAGGTATGTGTTCCATTTATTTGGGGTGCCCAGGAACTGCAGGGGATTCTTGGTCACCTCTAGCTGTGCAATCCCTTTTAGACCAGCTCTGCCACATATGTGTACAAGCCTCTCCTCTGCAGAGCCAGCTGGGGTGAGGCCAGGTTCTCACCTTTCATGCATCCAGGGCCAGCTCCTGCCTGCAAGGAGTTTAACCTGGCCCAAATTCCTGGGTGACTGAGGAGAGTGTGCAGAAATAGACTAGGTGCTAACAGGTTTCCTGGGTGGGAAACACTTTACAGAGGCTTTCCCACTAGACAGGATTACTCAGCAAACAGCACTTTTCCTAGGATAAAGTGGGCAGACAAAAGGATGCTCTTTTCTCCTTCCCCATCACAGCCTGCAATGCTGAAATCAACCAGCAGACACCTGAACTTTCTCACCTATTCCCCTTTTATTCACAGATGCTGAGATGCTATTTTGAGGTCTGGATAACACCTTGGACACACAAAGTGCATATCCCTGTTGCCCACTGTCACCAAGACCTTTCCCCATGAGAGCCTGATTTCCAGAGAATCTCCTACCCTGAGTTTTTCTTTGCCTGGACTGCTGAGGTCAATACTGAAGTGGAGAACAGCTGTACAGAACTGCACTGAGCTTTTCTCTCAAAAGCACATGGTTGTTTTTCCTTGAGAAAGACACTCAAAAGACAAGGCCTGCCTTGACTGAATGTCTTGCTATCCAGTTGTGTATCTGTTTTTCCAAAACTAAACTGCACATGACCACGTGTTGTCATTCATTTGCCATCCATCCTCTGGCTGAATTCCCAAGCGCTCCCAGGAAGCTCTGCTGCACTTGTTTTGTGATGAACTTTCACAAAGCCATGATGGAAACAAGTCTAAACCACAGCATGTGTGAATACAACACTAGGAAAGCTTGACAACAGGGGGGTGGTTTGCCTGGGTAGACACACACACAAGTTTTAACATTTTCCAGTGCCAGGGAAATGGTCAGACACATCTGTCAGGAAGGCAAAAGGGAGAGCTGTTCTTTTTCTTTTTAAGACAGAGGTATGGATAAGGATGTCTTGAAACACGAACATCCCAGAAATTACTCAGTCCAATGAGTGCTTCCACTTTAATTAAAGCTAAGCTACCCTGTGAAAGGGCATCACTGCAAATGCCAAGGCTAATAAATCTAATCATATTGCCAAATAATAATTCTGAGGTTAAACAGCATAGTTCCATCCAGGTTAATATACAACATTTAATCTCTGGCAGACCACAGTTTATATTCAGGTTCAGTACAATGATGGTCTTCTCTAGGTGGGCATCTACCATTCCTTCAAGTCTCCACTCTTCATCCATGGGCTAATTATTGCTTACAGTGGACTAAGGTCCCTATTAGGAAGGATTTGGGCAGCTGCTGCCTTAAAACAACCATAAAAGTCTGAGCCCATGATCAGTGACACACAGACCAGCACTTCTAAATGGGCAGGGCCCTGATCTAAGCCACAGAGAACACTTTTTTTTCCCACAAATACTCCTTTTTTTCTGAAAGTTGTTGCCTTTCGGCAGCAATATTATAACTCCTATTAGCAGTAACACCCCCACTTTGAGCTCTTTTAACAACCATTCAATCAAGAAAGGCCAGTGAATGGCCTGGCTCCAAGCCAAGGTCTGGGGATCTCAAAACAGATTATATTAATAGTACAGCTGAGTCTCTGCTCCAAGTAATCCCAAAACTGGGCAAGTCCCAAGTCCTGCTTCAGAAACACCACTCATGATGAACAGGTGGCTCAGCAGCAGCTCAAATTCAGCATCCAGTGCTGGAGAGGCAGCTGTGCTGCATCTTATCTTTGGGAACAGCAGTGTCTTGGCTAGGAAAAGAAAAAAAAAAAAACAACAAAAAAAACAGTGCTCTAAAGAAAGCTCCAGAAGGGCCACAAGAGGATGAAGAGGATGTAATGTGATGCTACATTCAGCCATCACCAACAGCCTGGTGCCAAAGACAAGGAGAAAGAAAGTCACCAATGGTGGCTTGGGCTGTCCACAAGGCAGGAAAGCCAAGCCACAGAAAAGTTTGTAAGAGAGCAGGAGAAGCCAGGAAGAGCTGCTCTTTCCATCTCAGAGGGGTTGGGAATGGTCTCAAGCCCTCTTCTCCTTCAGCTGCACACTTCACACAATGCCAAGGGCTTCCAACCAGGCTGTCAGCTCCAGACAGTCTGGGCAGATCCATGTTCCTTCCTTCAGCCAGCAGGACAGCCTGGTGTTCAGGAACAGATGTCATCTGCCTCTCACATGCCACCAAGGGGGCGAGCAGGCAGCACGCTGTCACTTCAGGTCTGTGCAGAGATGCATGCAGGCAGTGAGCATGTCACACAACAGTGGCCCCTGTGCGACTCTCCAAGCCCCTGACACACAGTGCTTCATCTCAGTCACCTCACCAAGCCAATTCTCCATCTGTCAGAGCAACAAAAAGTTAAAGCCAGGTGAACTTGGCACCATGCAGGCTGACAAACCAACAGGCCTTTGCTGTTCTCCCAAGGAAAATGCAGCATGACTGTTCAGACCTCTCCATCCAAACAGAAAAGCTCCTGCTGAGAAAGACAGATCAGCCTTATGTTCAAAGCTGCATCCAAGTGTTCCCTGTGACACAGAATTCCAGTGTGCTTTACAAGGAGAAAGGCACACTGGAATTGTAGTACCCATCATCCCCTCAGCTATGGTAACAGAGCTTTCATCAGCACCAAAGAAAGGAGCAGAGCTAAAGTCCACGGAGCTCTTTGTATCACCCCAGAGCACTTCACTCAGGAAGGATTTGGGTAATTAAAGAGGAGGAAACTGCTAGCACTGACCTAAAGAGCTGCAGCTAAATGCCACTTCATCACAAAGACACGCAGCAGTCAAAAAGCCAATGTCTCTGCCCTCTGCATCTTGTTTACACCAAGGTTAACAGTTCCCCAATTCACTCCAAGGAGTTCACAGCCCTGCAGACCTTGCTGGGTCTCTGACATCTATTTCAGGTTACAATGGCAAGTCAATGATATTTTTATTGATTTAGGGCATGAGGTGAGAAGGAAAACTTGTTTCTGCCAGCTCTGTATGTTGAAGAACAAAAAGGAACAATCCCAGCAGTGACATTAAGAGCTGGTGGGACAACCACAACTTGAGTTTTAGCAGAGCTTCAAAGTGGCCAGTGATCCTCAAACAGAGATCTGCATTTGCTCAAAAGCTCTGCTCTGCAAATATTTCCTCTCATACTCCCACTTTTTAAACTGCACAGGAAACAAACTGCCTGCCACCAAAATATAAAGCATTGCTGGCTGACAGACTTCCCACTCTGCATCCTCTTGACCTCAGCAGCTCCACATGAAGGACCTGGGAGCTCTGCCTGTACCAGATGCACCCAGTTTCACAACCTGACTGACTTTCAGAGCCCACTGACAGCTGAGGGAGTCACAGCTCCATGGAACCAACACAAGGTTTAGCTGGCAGCAGGCAGATAAGGAGACACAACAGCTGCTGACTGTAAGGAAAAAGCCTTCCACACACAGCTAACTACAACAACTTAATGCTACAGTTTTCAGTCCCTGCCTCAAAAAAAATCAGCATATGAGCAAAAATCAGCTGCCCCCTGTGCTCATTCTTTTGCAGCACTGTTTTTAAACAGGTTAGATGAGAAGGCCCAAGTGTCAGCATCATCAGATCCCTGTTGTGATCACTGAGCAGACAGAGCCAGAAGCTTAAGAGGTCATTATCTCATTTGCAAAGTTTTTACTGGCACAAAGCAGACACAAATTCAAAGGAATTTAAAGATTTATGCAAAGACTTTGCAATCACTTTCATCAGCTATTCACGCTGAGAAACCAACCTTTGCATAAAAGTGTCAGGGGCACACAGGTTATGCTCCAGCAGCTCTAGTACAGAAGTTTGCTTCAGACAAGAAACAGGGCACTTAACTGTGGAGTAACATTTTAAATACTTTCAGCAAAATCTTCTTGATACTTGTGCCCTGCAGAAACATCTATTCAACCAACAAAGTAAAACAAAACACATTTTTTAAATGCACAGTTGTGGAGCACTCTAGCTCAGTTCCTTTCCTTGGATAGTTTTACTGCAGGGCTTTACATGAAATCAAAAATTTCTCCAGGCCTTTCAGGAGACAGGGCAACACTCTCTCTTATGCCATAGTCTGTCCCAAAAGAAACTTGGGTAAGACACAGGAAGCAGCCTCAGGCTTCTCTGAGAGTTATGGAAAGAGGACTTCCTCCTTTTTTAGGGAACCACAGCCCCTTTCTTCTGCCACCAGAAGACAATCACCTCTGTAAATGCTCTTGCATCCAGTAAGACTTCTCACACAAGAGAAGAGCCAGCCTCAGAGCTGCAGAGGTGTCATGTTCCTGCACTCACATCATCAAAAAAGACTGGCTGGCTTTTTCCAAGCCTGACTTGTTCCAGGTTTCTCCTTGCTTAAGGCAGGTGTGTCACCATCCATCTGCAATCAACACATCACTGACTCAGCCTCTGCGGAAGTGGAATGAGCCTGCAAAACCAGTCCCCACAGGAGCCTCAAGAGGACTTCATGCCAGTTTGTTTATTCCACAGGCATTTTAGTGCTGCTGCTTTACTCTTTCATTTGAAAGCCAATCGAAGATTAGAGATTGTTTTCTTAGGAAAAAATAGTTTCTAGAAAAATACTGTTCTTAAGCATCCCTATGCTGAATAATGAGACCTGTGTGTGTGTCAGTCAACCTGGGTTTTACTACAGATCCCCCCACTTCTGCATACCATGGATGGATGATCAGGATCCAGCACAAGACCAGGAATGGGAGCCAGCTGAAATGAAGTGTTAAGGTTCTTATGAGAAATGGAAGACCAATGGCCTGGTTAAGCAGCCTGTCACCATGAAAAGTTTGTTGCTTAGCATTGTGCCACCCACTACAGCTGGGACTTTACAGATTCAGAGAGATTTAATCTCTCACACTGAATAAAGCCTGTCTGTCCAGCCTGTACTAACAGAGGGAGCTTATGGGGTACAAGTCCAGTCAGTCTGCAGTACCCTTAAAAAAAAAATTAACAGAGAACTGCACTCTGCCCAAAGGTTACTTGGTGAAATACTTTGGCAAATAAATCACTAGTGAGAACTGTGTACCAAGAGGCAAAGCTGTGCTTGCCCCAAGGGTGCCAAAGCATCAGCAAAAAAAACCAAAAAAAACCCAACAAACAGCACAGCAGATTTGCTTTTCCAACCCCAACTTGAGATGCCATCAAGTTTAACTTTCATCTCCCACCAGAAGAGGACCAACAGCTGCAAGGGCTGGGCAGAGCAGTGCTAACCAGCTGGTGCTGAAGCAGCCCACCCTGCACTGGGTTTTCCCAAAAAGAGCAGCCCCTGGGCTGCACAGGAACAAGTCACCCTGATCCAGTCCTGCCACAGGACTGCTGCTGCCTGGCAGTAACACAGAACAGGGTGACAGAGGCACTGACAGGGAAGAGTCATTTTCATTTGCATAGCCCTCCATTAATAGAAGAGCAGAAGGCCATTGAAATCAGGCAATATTTTTAGCATCACCTTCCCCTTTTCTGGTGCTTTTCACTATATATTTATAGCAAGTCTCTTTCCTTTCCAAAGGTGAAGAAATGCAGCAATAGTGTAAATTTAGGTTGGATTGTCACCCAGTGGCAGAAAAGGAGAGAGCAGCAAAAACCTCAATTCCAAAGTATCAATGCACTGAATCACACAGCTGCTGAAGCACCCCTTGAGTTCTTCAAGATGCAAAAGCTCTTATTTAGAATTATAGTATGCTTTGGGTTGGAGGGGACCTCAGAGACCATCAGGGACACCTCCTGTGAAACTGGGTTGCTCAGAGCCCCCTCCAGCCTGGCCTTGAACACTTCCAAGTGTGGGGCATCCACAACTTCTCTGAATAACATGTTCCAATCTCTCTGCTCCGTGATCCTGCTGGGCACAGAGGTGAGACTGGCAGGCTGCAGTTCCCCAACACTTCCTTTCTTCTTTTTTTTTTTTTTAATGGGGGTTATTTTCCCCTTTTCTAGTTGGTGGGAGCTTAGCTGGACTACCACAACTCCTCAAATACAATGGACAGTGACTTCATCCATCAGTTCCCTCAGGATCTGCAGATGAATTTTAACAGGTCCTGTGCACCTTCATGTTCCTCAGATGATCTAAAATGTGACTTACAGTGGGTGACTCTTCAGCCTCCCAGTCCCTGTCTTTCCTTTCTGCAACTTGGGCAATGTGGCTGGAGCACATCCTGGTGGAGAAGAGGCAAAACACTCACTGAGCACCTCAGCCATTGCCATGTCTCAGGTAATCAGGTCTCCCCTTTCCTTCCAGAGAGGGTCCTCATTTCTCCAAGTGTTCCTTTTTATCACCCACACACCTGCAGAAGCTTTTCTTGTCGTCCTTAATGTCCCTGGCCACATTTAATTCTCTCAGAGCTTTATCTCCTCTAACCTCCTTTATCTTTACCTTAACCTTTATCTCCTCTAACCTGATCCCTGGCTGCCTGGACAACCTCTCTGTATTCCTGCCAGGCTACAGCCCCTGCTTCCACCCTCCACAGGCCTCCTTTTAGTGTCTGAGCTTTTCCAGGAGCCCCTTGTTCATCCACACAAGGTCTCCTGGCATTTTTGCCCAGCTTCCTCTCTATGGGGATGCATCACTCCTGAGCCTGGAAGAGGTGACCCCTGAACATCCCTGAGTGTAACAGCTCTCTTGGCTCCTTCTTCCCTCCAGGGCTTTACCCCATGATATTCTACCAAGTAGATCCCTGAAGGTGCCAGTCTACCCTCCTGAATCCAGGGCAACAAGGTTTGCTCTACACCCTCCTCCCTGCCCTGAGGAAGTTGGACTCCACCACCTCATGATCCCTGCAGCCAAGGCTGCCCTTGAGGTGCACATTCCCCCTCCTTGCTGGTGAGCACAAAGTCCACCACAGCGCCCTCATCCCTGGCTGCTCTACAAAACTCGAGTTCTTGCCTGAATTCCTTTGTGCTGCCAGCCATTCCAGCCACAAAATGTAACAGCACAGGCTTTCCTTTGCAATAGCTGCCAGCAAAGCATTCTCCACATTCTCCAGGTAGAGTATCTGTTAAGAGAGGAAGTCCCTGGACATGCATTCCAAAAACTGCCACCAAAGCCCTTCCTCATCCACCAACATTAGATTTTACAGGTGTCAGTTGAGTCCACATCCATCTTCAGACACCAATCTTCCCCAAAATCTTTACCAGTTCTTCATAAAAAGCATGTTGAAGAGGATTCCTGCAGCTAGCCCTCTTCTCCCTGGAATGGTCACATAAATAATGAACAGGAGACTTTCAGGACCTGGTAAAATGTGGAAGAAATACTACAAACAACCCTTTTCAGACCCATTGGAACTAGTTCTTAATAACAAAGAAAATGCAATTTTCATTCATCATCCGACCCCAATGCTATAAAGAAACACAGGAGTCCACAGGTAAGGATCCAGTTTGATTCTGCATGTTGATTAACAGTTAATTGCAATGTCTGATGTTACTTACAGAGGTTGGGACTGAAGAAGCCCAGTGGCATAACTGGATTCCTAGGCATGTCCTGGATGTTGCTGCCTCTACCACAGCACCATGGTAGAACATTAGAACATGCACTGTAATCACTCCTGGACAGGAGGCACTAGAACAGAAATTAACACATGCAAGCCACCCTCTTCCACCCAAATCACACACAATTAAACTCCATCCATCACAATTCCTTCCAGAGTAAGAGGACACACAGTTGCATTAAAGGCGACATGATGGTGTCTGTTCAAGATGATTCCAAACAAGGCTGGGCACAGGAAAATCAATGGATTTCCTTGGAGCAATAAAGAACTGAATGAAGATGCCTCCCCATAGTCCTCAGATGTGAACAGTAATAAAGGCCAACTCCAGAGCATGAGCAGTCAGCCAAGACAGAGGCCAGGTACAGCAAACTGTATCTCTTCCTATGGCCACAGTGCTCCTGCACCGTAACAGACCTGACTGTCACTTTTTGTCACACTTTTTGTCACTTGGTCACACACTGCCTCAAGCACATGCTTCCTCTGCACCTCTGGAGCAGCACAGGGCAGTGGGACTCATCATGGGCAGGCAGTTAAACGTGCTGGAGATCAAGTCTGCCAATATAGGGAGAGCGGAAGGATCCCAGGTAGAGGTGCCCGTTGTGCTCGTGTGCCTCGCTGACATAAGCCACTGTCACTCCAGTGGGATCATGGAAGCTTCTTTTGTAGGATCCTGTCTCACTGAGTTCAACAACGAGGCTATATTTGGGTACAAACTTTGTCACAGTTTCCTGACTCAGCAACTGGAAGAAAAGAAAGAGAAAGAAAATCAACAGAAGTTTTTTTCCTCCACAATCTGATCTCAGACATTCATACAGGCAAAGACCACTCCACGCTCCTCAGAAGCAGCAGCTACGAACACAAGGACACATTTTGAGTGAACACTCTTACACAGGGTTAACACATCAATATCTGTAAAGCCAACTGGAGAAGAAACAAAAGGATCAGCAGAAGCTCATCTACTCCAGGGGCAGGCTGAAAGGCTGCCCACACAAGAGACAGCAGCTTGCTCTGGTGCAGCTGATGCCAAGCTCCCCACAGCATCACACAGAGCTCCTGCACTGCACCAGGAGAGACAGGGACAGCACAGACCTTGTTCAGCTGGAATGAAATCCTAAGCACTGTGTGCTCTGGTTGTTTTTTTTTGGTTTGTTTTTTTTTTTTTTGAGGACAGAAGTATTTCCAAGTCTTTGCATTGTTTAAAAAGCATCATGCTGTTTCTTTAGCCCTTAAAAAAAACCACATTATCCTTGCTCATCCGAAAGCGGGGTGACACAAAAACAGGCATAAGTGAACCAGAACAAAATGTCACCTAACACCATCCACAACGTGCACACTGTCTCCTAGGGTGCCTAGGGCAGTCATGGGAACAGCTCACACTTCCCAAATGCTCTTCAGACACCTGGCAATAAGCAGTTTAGGCACTTCAGGTGAAGTCTTCACATATCCAAATGAAGATCCTGTCTTGCTGCATGGTTAGAGATAGTCTCTTTTTCTTTCCTAAGATCAAGATGGAAGGCAACTTAAGAGACGTGTACCTGCTACTCAAAGAAGCAAATGTTAAATTTTACTACCTATTAATATATAAGGGCTCTTCTACCAGGGAAAAGCAACAACAGTTTTAACCACAGCACCTAATGTTTTTTTAAATCTTCCTGTAAAGAGGAAGAAACAGGACAAACAAATATTTACCACTTCCATTCCTCTACTAAAGGTGATATTTTCAAAAAAAGTTCTTTTTTAGTATTTTTTTTTACCTTAAATATCATCCTTTTAATCCATGTTTTTTCAGATAAGAAGTCCAACCAAGAAAAGCCAGGATTGGGTCTCACAGCTGCCATAGCTACCCAATATCCTCCAGAGCTGCTTAACCTGATATTGTCTGGAAGACCAGGCATATTCTCAACAAACATATCTGCTCCACCTTTCATCAGCCCAGACACATAATACCTGAAAAGTATAGATAATAGATTAGAACATCTAACTCAATCAGTTTAAATAATAAATGAGAGTCCCAATAGTTAATTTTTTTTTTCCCATTATTTTGGTAGAGGGAAATACAGCACTGCCACACACTTCTCCCCAGGAAAAAAGTCAGCTTACTCCACTGTGCTTAAGGAGCCCATGATGGAAAGATTATGCAACCTAGACATTTAAAGTGAAATAAAAACATTAAGTATTGAGGAAGGTCACCTTCTTTGTCATTTTTGACTAGGCATAACTGAAGTGTAGGGTTTGTCATTCAATTCATTTATTTAAGCAATCCCTACACAGATTAGTAATAATTCCAAAGTCATACTCACCTTCTGATTCTAGCCATGGTTGTCTCCTGCACCAGGACAAAGTCTTCTGCAGGAGAGAGCTGCACACCATTGGGAAACCTCAGCCCCACCATTAAGACTTTCACTTCTTTTGTCACTGTGTCATATTCAAGGAGGCTGAAAAGAAACCATTTTTGAGTGAAGATGAATATTTATGCATCTGTGTTTCATTCTTCAGGCATTCCATCTTTTCTCACATGCACCACATTTAAGTTAAGAAGGCAGAATAGCCAGGAAGCATTTGTTTTGAACACAAGAGAAATAACAAGGCACTTGAGAGTGGCAGCATTCATGCACGATTTGTGCTGAATGCAATGCTAACACCTTCACTTTTAAAACAAAACTCCATGCCAGTCCTCTTGAAGGAAAAAGGGGAATCTCATTTATTTTGCTGCAGGTCTCATTAGCAACACCCACACAATTCCCTCACCCTCCCCTGCACAATGCAGTGTTTACAAAGGTGAGTTTATAAAGAGAAAAAAATATGAAGATCAAGGAAGTGGTGAATTGTACTCCTACAGCTGAGCTGACAGCAAGTGAAATGTCTTGGTGTCCTAGGGTGACGTTGTGATGCTTGATTCCCCATTTGTGTGTTCTGTTGCTGCTGGATATTATTTTCTGTGCCTTCAAGACTGGCTCTGAAGAGTGAAAGTTTGGTTTTGTTATCAGCCTACTCCCCCACAGCTGGCAGGACTCATAGACAGGGCAGTACATAGTGCTGCTCCTGCTTTTTGCTTCTGCTCATTAGTTAATTTAGCCAAGCAGTTCGAATTTATCCCTGGACTGTTTTTCCTTTCCCTTTTTTGGAACCACTTGAGCCTGCTCCAGACTGGGACCTGGGAAACACCAAGAGTTTGCACTTTGTGGCTGCAGCAGCTGCCCCAGTGCCAGAGGGACTGATAACAGAGCGACCACCCCCCAAGAGAGACTTTCTGAATTTGCCATCTTTTTCAGAGCGGTGAAGGAGCGCTGTCATCTGGTATTGTTCATTCTGTGTGCTGGGGGTGCTGTGCCTGTTAAATAAACAGGTTCTTTCCACTTCTCTCCAAGGAATCCTTCCTGAACCAACTGGGGGGAGTGGGCCATGTGGGTCTGCTTTCTGGAGGGGCCCCCCTTTGGAGGTTTTCTCCCAAATTTGCCCTAAACCAGGACAGGGAAGGAGATACTTGCCGGCCATCATCTGTGCCTTCCATAAGCAGGAACAAGTAGTCTTGTCTTTGCCATTTACTGCTGGAGTCAGTGAAGTAGATCTTCCTCCCATCCCTGGTCACTGTAAGATCGTTTACAAATGACAACTTCTGGCCTTCTATGGGTGTTTTGGTTGACACAAGCATCTTTGTTTCACCTAGATACAAAAAGAAGAAAAAAAAAAGCCACACAATGTAGCCACACCAAAATGCATCTCTCTTTACTTTGTGTAGATTTGGGTTACAGGGAATTGAAGAGCTTTTCACTACCACAGTGAGATCAAGGCAGAAACACAAGTATAGCAAACATGACAAAAGGTTTTATGTATCAATCTTTTTCTTTTCCTTTTATGAAAGCCAAAACAGCTACAACAGAGGTCTATTCATGGATCCTAGGATATCAATTTTAACAACAAAAACTATGTAACACCAAAAGATAAGTCACTGGTAGCTCTGATGCAGACAGCCAGACAGAGAGAGGAAGTGATTGCTACAGGGAAATAAATATCAAGTTCTTGCATGACTCATTTCATGCAGACAGCTTCAAATCACTTCACAAAAAAAGACAGGCATTGTTTTGCCTGCAGCATCTGGCAAAACTGCAAATGAAGCCCGGATTTGTCAGTGGAAGAAAACTTTGGATCAGAAAAATCATACCTGTATCAGGATCAACTTCATAGAGTCCATAATAAGCATCTGCCACAAACAGGGTGTTATTTGGCCCCACTCTCATGCCAAGTGGTCTTCCACACGTTGGCTCATCTCCACGGCCTCCTTGGGAAACAATTTTAAAGTGGTTTTCCAAACAGAAATAAATACAAGGCATTCAGGGTACCTACACAGGTATGTTGGGTCTGGCTGAGATGAAAAGCCCTCCCAGTGCTGGGCTTTGCACAGGCAGCTAAAAAGGTGTTCTGGCTACTGCTGAGCAGGGCTGGCACAGCATCAATGCTCTCTCCAGCAGGCTGAGGGTGGGCAAGATCCTGGGAGGGGACACAGCCAGGACAGGTGGCCCAAACTGACCAAAGGGACATTCAATGCCACATAGGAAAGCTATGAAAAAGGAGGAGGAAGGAGAAGCAATTATCATTTACATTTGCCTTCCAAAACAAACTCCACACATGCTGCAGCCCTGCTTCTTGAGAAGCAGTCAGACATCACTGGCTGATGGAAAACAGAGAATAAAATATTTGAGGTTTGGTTTGTTCTTTTTTCCCTTTGCTTGCACATGTGACCTTTGAGTCAAACTGTGGCTTATAAAAACTCTATGGCATACATATGGTATATACATTCATTTAAAAATGATTCCTACTTTACTAGGTGGGAGTGAAGCAGATAAACCCACGCCATGTTTTCACCAGTCCAGAGATAATCATAGAATCTGTCAGGCTAGTAACTAACAGCTGCCCAAGCTGGGGTAAAATCAGAAAATTGGATTTAACAAAATGATTTTTCTCCAAAAGAAGTGGTTTTATGCAGGTTTGGGGGTGTGTGTGCTCTGTTTTTAGAATTAAATAATTTTTAAATTAAAAAACCCTTTCTTTTTCTGAAAAGGTCCAACATTGTCATGAATAGCTAGTTTCTCAAAACAAAGACACTGAAGACTTCTATATGAGGAGGAAGGGGAATTCTGCAAACCTGAAGAATTTAGATAAATTCAAGGAGACATTTGAGTCCTGAAGAGCTAAGAACTTCACAACATCAGCAGTCTGAAAACCTTAGCAAGAGAAATTTTGCAGATGGCTACGGCCTTTCCACTTCCCAATTCAAGGAGCACAAAAGTCCAGGCTCCCCATTACCACTTTGGCCCCAAAGAACCAGGGCAGCACATCCTTCCCACCTCTCCCAAGCTGCTCAAGTTCAATGGAAATGAGCAGGAGAAAGGTGATTTTTCACATCCACCCCCACCCATATTCATGCCTAAATCCAGTTTCCCATCAGCAGTCCTACCAAGGCTGTTCTACTTACCAGGCAGCCAAGAGAGTGCTGCCAAGTCAGCCCAGGGTCTGATCATGTGAGAATCTAATCATGTCTAACCATCCACATAAAATTACATAGAATAAATGATGGACAAGTCAATGAGAGCTAACAGGGACAGCAACGGTTCCTGACCTGAATTTCTAACTGGCAATCAGCACAGGGCTGCAGGACCTCAGGGGAATTTCTGTATCATTGCCACAAACAAAACTCCCATCAGTCCCAACAAACACCTCAGGTGAGTTTCTGTATCACTGCCACAAACAAAACTCCCATCAGTCCCAACAAACACCTCAGGTGAGTTTCTGTATCACTGCCACAAACAAAACTCCCATCAGTCCCAACAAACACCTCAGGCGAGTTTCTGTATCACTGCCACAAACAAAACTCCCATCAGTCCCAACAAACACCAGCCAGGCTCCTCAGACTGCCCAGGCACTGCTGAGATGGACATTAAGCTCCCCACAGAGATGGTTCTGTAGTAAATAAGCTGCTCCCAGTTTTGCTCACTCAGTTCCAGAAATCCCATTAAATCAAGCAAATAATTCATTCAGAAAGAGGTGTAGAATTCCACAAGAAATAACTGCAATTTAGCAGTGAGAAAACAAAAATACCATGACCAATGCAGGATCTCTAAGTGCAGCAACAACTCCCACTGTGCTTACAAACACAGGAAGGGAAATAGGTACAACAAAATGCAAGGGAAAATTCCGTAGATGGGGAAGGTGATATTTCTATTCAAAAATCTCTAAGTAAGTTGCTGTCCTTCTGTCCTGGGTAACCCAAAAAAGGTGTATTGTATTCCTTATCTTCCCTACACCAACCTGCCCAAGATGGCCACTGTCCCTTTAGAAGCCAGGAGCTGGAACAAGAACTGGGGTGTTTTAGGCCAGGTTCACGGAGGCAGGTGACCTGAGGTCCCTCTAAAAGAGAAGGAACAGGCACACAGAGCTCCTCTGTCCTCCCTAGGGTTTGGGAGCAGAGGCTGCAGCTTTTTTTGGCCAGGCTGCCAAAAAACTTGTCTGGGGCAGGTTCTCTGAGGCAAGGCAGTGCAAAGCAGCCTGGCAGGTTTGTTTATCTCCAGGCTTTGGAAGATTTCTGCCTTCTGGCTGCTGCTGCCAGGGGCAACTCAGTTTCTGGGCCACAGAGAAGGTTTCCTTCCGATCTTTGTTTGCTGCTGCCACCCAGGACAGCTCCACCAGCACCATCCCCTCTCTCCAGGAGTCCCAGCCATTGACCCAATTCCAGCTGCCACTGTCAGGAGAGCTCCTCTCGGGTGGTGTGGAGCAGATGGATCAGCAGCATTTGACTGGTTTGGAGAGGATTCTTCTGTTTTGTCCTTGTTCCCTGGTGGCTATTTGGTGGGTGAGGGAGCTCTGTGATCATGGAGCCTTGGTTGCTGTGTTGTTTTTCTTTGTCAACAGGATTCAGCACGTTTGTATCTAGTGGTTATTACTGTTATCTTGGTTGTTGCTGTTTTATTTTCAGTGAACTGCTATGTTTTTCATTTATCACACTCATCTCTCCTTATTGGTGAAAAAGGAAGGGTTAAAAATACGAGGAGAGATAACTCATTTTGGAGTGTCCTGTCTGTATAATTGTTTTAAACCAAGACACTTCACCAGTCTCAAATTAGCTTGAGTTCATTCACTCACACATGTTTAGAAGTCCTCAGTTTTTATGAGGTGACCCTTCAGCTCAGGATCTTGGTGACTTCAGCTTTCACAAATATTAGACCAGGTTGCTGCCCATTTTTTTCTTAAGACACATGCTTTTTCTGAATGGACTAACAGGAAAAGGAATGTTATTTGTGTTGCGCTTTACTCTTGTCCTCCTCCCAACGTTAAGATGCAGGATCTTCCACCAGCACATCATCCATTGTGAAGGCCTGGTAGTCATGACACAAAACCTCCTTGCATTCTTAAATTTTACAACTGGAAACTGTGTGCTTTTCTATCAAGACCACCCATTTCCATTCCTTTGGCCCTCTGTTCTACTCTTCCTTCCAATGTTCCAATATTTTCACTCATACTTCCCTGATACAAACACATTAATATCTCTGCTACAAATTTCTGCAGAACAAGATGTGCACCTGCAATCCAGGCTGAACACAGCTTAACCAACACATGCCCTGGACCCAGACATTTTCAAACACACTCAGGAGCTCGGGAGCTGTCACTCACCACAAGGACCGTGGCCAATTCTGGCTATTGTTTGTATTTCCCCATCTTCAATTTTGATAATCTTCCCATCAGCTGTCCCAGTAAACAGAACATCTGCAAAAACAACTTGTGTGATTAAGCTGATCACAAAACAATACTGGTAAGCATCCTTCTATAGCAGGTAATAAGGAGAACTCAGCTCATTTATTCACAGAAAGCTTATTCCCAGTCAGGTTGATTATTTCACTCATAGGTCAGCTGTCCCTTTCAGGAAGGTTTCCATAAAGAGTTTCCAACAAGACTGATGAAACCAGGCAATATAAAAAATCAATCAGCTCCAGGTAATCCCTTTAGCACATTGTTAACAGATACAGGTAAAAAAGTGTAATCTGAGGAAAGAATTTACAGTAGTTTCTTACTGGGTAATGTAATTTCTTACAAATATTTTACTAATAAATTAGAAGATAAAGTAGAAGGAAAATAAATTATATGGCACCTACTGAGCACCTCTTGCACTGAAGGATCTTTCAGTAGGGGTTAAGAGTATTTCCAAGTCTTACCCCTCCTTCAGGAGTCACAAGAAACAACTCCTGCACAATGCTGGGTTCCCACTAAGAGGATCTCATGGCATTAGAAGCACAGGGAACTGATTAAGAAATTGCTCAGAGGTGGCATGGGTTAGTGACTTGGGAAGAACCCACCTGCCACGAGAGAAAAGTGGCACCTATGTTGGTTAGACTTCTTGCAAGAAGAATCCAAGCTTTTAGAGTTATTAATATGGAATATGAGGGAGTTATTAATATGGGATATGATATTGTGCAACAGCATTAAAATGTAAACAAGATATTTATCAATCTGAGATTTGTTTTCTGTCATAAAAACAAAGATCAACATCACAAAATTCAGCTCACTCAGCAGCAATGAGCTTTAAAAGAACAGGTAGTAGTTTCTAAATATTAATTCCCAGTTAAGAGGAGTTTCTAAATATTAATTCCCAGTTAATTTTTCATTTCCCAAATGAAAAATGGGACCACTTCCTCCAAATGTAAGTAACCCCTGACTACACTGCTGATGCTCTCAGTCCTGGAAGACCGGGATTTTTAGTGTGACAACAAGATTTATTTCTTGTTGTCACATTAAAACATCTACATAGGAGAGATTACATACAGAGAAAAGCAGAGAGCCAAGCCCAACAAATCCTAGAGAAAGAGGAGAAAAACTAAACATAGCATAGACAACCTAGGTTTTTCTGCATAACACAATTACTTTTAGGAAATCTGCACATTGAAAATAATTCCCAGAGCTTGTTATCTAAGAGGTCTACTGCTGAACAAACTCTTCCCAATGGAACAACGTTTAAAGAGCCTTCTTCAGAAGCTGCTTTTGTCAGTGCTTACCCCCAATATTGACAATGGACTCTGGTCCAACCAGCTGGTTCTCCCACAGCCGTTCAGCTTTCCGTAACTTGGTGTTGGGCTCTAAAACTCCCGTCAGGAGGGGAGGCTCCTTCAAGCTACAAAACAGGAGGACCATGTGATCCTTTGCACAAAATGCAAACATTCTTGAGCAACACATTTGATCATTTTTTCCCCCAGTTTGCCAACTCCTGCACACCTGATTTATGCTTTACATAAAGCACAGTTCAAAAAGCGTTGCAGCAGCTTGAGCCCTTGGCCCTCAGTGAAAATGCAGTTCTTGTCTCACAGAAGGCAAGAGTGCACCTGTGTAATTACAAGCTGCACTGACAGCTTGGGTAGCAGACAATCATTTTCTAGATTAATGATTAAAGAAAGTAATTCAGCTCCTTCCATGATCAGCAGGGACACATAACTGCACAAGATGGCTCAGAAACAGCCTGGGTGTGGATAATGTTGCAATCACTCCCCAATTTCTCAATCCAGACAGAACCACTTTGCACTGTTAACTCTTGTTTGCTGAAACACAGCAGCAGAGCTCACAGGAGAAGTCAGGCTTCCAGAACATTTGCTTCAAAACAAAACAACCTTTCACCTTATGGGCTGAGGGTCTATAGGGCAATCCAGGAGAACAGTCACTCCAAGCAGTGGCACGGCCACAGACACAGCCAAAGTCAGGAAGGTAACACGGAACACCTTGCTGCTGTAAGTACTGCCAAAACCAAACAAGAAATAGGATTAACATCGTTTTCAGATACAACAGTCCTTAAAATATCTGTGGCAACCTCTTTTCTTCAGAAAAGGAAACAGTAACACCTTTGCACAACCACCATCCTCACCTTCAAGGTCCATTTTGAACATATTAGGATAAAAGAAAGGTCTCAAGATACTGGCATAAAAGGCTGAACATTTTTATGTGAAGGTTTCATTCATGCTACAAGTTACAGCTGACTAAAATAAAAACAAACAAACCAAAAAATAAGCCAAAACAAAACAAACCACCTGAGAAACAGGATATTTTGGTTGTGGTTTGGCTGAGGTTTTTTTAACTTGATCTTTAGTTTTGGTAATGGTTTCTATGCAGCACAAGTTTTGAATAAAAACTTCCACTAAAACAACAAACACAGAAGAATCTAAATGAATGGCTGCTTAACTTAGTGACCACTGGTTTGAAACTCAAACTCCAGAACACAAAAGCAATTAATTGTTTTCTCTTTACCCATTAAAACACACAATAAAATAAGTAAAAGTTTCTTCCACGGGAGAAAACCACATTTTGCTCTCTACAAGTTTTAGAGGAATCAATCAGGCATTTACAGAGAAAAGCAGAGAGCCAAGCCCAACAAATCCTAGCCTTGAACTGGGAAAGCAGCACATCTAATTTTAGCTGTTCTGAACCATTCACTGGCCCAGCCAGCCAGGCTCCTGACAGGATCAGTTAAATAAAGACAAACAGTGCCTGGTGGTGCTGCACTAATCCCTGGACCACTTCCACTGTTTTGTCCTTCATTAGTCAATCACCCAGACAGTAGGGAATATGAACCACTGCCCAGCACAAATATCCCAACTGGGCAGCTACACACGCGCACCTGTGGTACTGATATCAGCATCAAGGTAACCTTTGGGATTATCAGTGAGAACAGCAAGGACAGAACTAGGCACCAGGATTTAGGCAGGATTTAAGCACTTTACACCTACTGCTTTAACAGGAGATGTCTTGAGGAAGCAAAAACCTCCCAGTCTGGGTCCCCTTGGATCTGGAATCAAGAGCAGGGTGTATGGATAAAAGGCAATCCCCAAGTTTACAAAAAGACTTCAGCCTTTGGCCTGGTGTGTCCACTGTCCTCCAAGAGATGAAAGCTCAACAATGTAAGATGAAAAGTACTGTCAGCAGACACCTGAGCACCTCTGTGACAGCTGAGAACAGCTCACACAAAAGGAGCTGGGAATGAACAGGAACAGAATGGGAACTCATCTGCCAAAGCCAACCTAATTAAAGCTCCTAAAAGCTTAAGTAAGGACCATGTTTCTGATCCTTAAGCAAACTTGCAAGGGACTGACAATAAAGGAAAAAGGCATGAAGAATAAGGTGACAAGCAAACTCACACTTCAAGCCTGCAAGCTGCAAGACCTAGTTTAGATGCTGCTGAAACCACAAGAATTTAAATATAACCCAAAAGCTTTACAAAAAAATAAACTAAAAAGTCATGTACCCAGAATCCTTCTTAATCTACACAATATTGAACAGTGACAACTGTCAGTCACTGGAGAGAACCACTGAGGTAAAGGTCCACTAACAGTGAAAGAGAAAATCTTAGTCAATTGTGTCTCTGTGATTAATCCTACATGGCCTGCAGCCGCAAATCTCAATAAAGCAACTTACCAGGACTCCAGCTATAATTACAGCAATTCAGTTGTTACTACAACTAAAAAGCCAAGACATTAAACCAGCTCTTGAAGACAACAGTAAGCTGGCAAGGTGGGTCACCACAGCCAGGAGGCCAGGCTGCATCATCCCCTTGGCAGAAGAGCTGCTGGGCTGGAGAGAGAAGCATCAGTCCTCAAGAGTTTCTGCCATGGCTACCAGCCAGAAAAAGGCCAGGCCCAGGAACTTCCTCCACTGTTTTCATACAGAGCAGCCCCAGTGAATACTCTGAGTCAGTGATAGAGCTCTAGAAATTCAACTGATTTGAACACCAAGAGAGGCTGAAGGCAGGAGGAGCAGCCTCTCAAGCTCAGAGATGCTGATGCTCTCCTCCAAAAACAGGGACAGAGTTCAAGCCATCAGCCTTTCATTCTCATGACCCTGAAGGGCAGAGATAAGAATCTGCAAAGTACTCAAGTCAGAAATGCTATAATAGATGGGGAACAAAATTATTACAAGTCATCAGCTACCTTATGCAATGAAAGGCAAAACAAACACTACCACTCCCTTTATTACTGCAACTCCCTTTAGTCACAATGAAGAGATTTCGTTGCGAAATTCCTAAACAGAAAATTGTAAATAGAATCCTTTTTTAACTTAGCCACAAACCGACTGTTTATTAGGTCAGACACGTGTAGATCAGTCAAAAACCCGCAGATCACTCTTTAAACTATTACCAAGTCATAAACACCCTAAACCACAATTACACGGGACTTAATCAAACCCACAGTAAACCTGCACAAGCCACACTGGGATAACTGTTATTTCTTGCCTGGCAAAAGATAAACAGGAGAGGGGAAGAGAGGGGAAGAGAGGGGAAGAGAGGGGAAGAGAGGGGAAGAGAGGGGAAGAGAGGGGAAGAGAGGGGAAGAGAGGGGAAGAGAGGGGAAGAGAGGGGAAGAGAGGGGAAGAGAGGGGAAGAGAGGGGAAGAGAGGGGAAGAGAGGGGAAGAGAGGGGAAGACCAAACCGATTTTTTTGTTGTTAAAAGCCGTTCCTGCAGGTCGGCAGAACAGGTGAGGCGCTGTCCCAGCCTCTCCTCACCGTCAGCCCCTCCAGGAGGAGCAGGAGCACCGGGCTGGCACCCGCGGGTGCCCAGCACCGGCCAAGCCGGGAAACCGCGGCCCCGCTCCGCAGCGGCCCCGTGCCCCCAGTGCCCCCAGTACCCAGCCCCGGGGCACCCCCCAGCCCTTCCAGCCCCGCCCCGGGCAATCCGAGCCCGGCCCGCCGCTCCCCGGGCCCGGCCGCGCCCTGCGGGCGGTGTCTGCGCCCTCCCGGGGCCCTCCCGGGGCCGGGCCCAGCATCGGCCCTGCAGCCGCAGCGTCACGGCGGGCGCCCCGCCCGGGCCCCACCTGCCCTCCTTGGCCTCCTGCGCCGGGCTGTCCTCGGTGATGACCTGCGGGCGGAGCGGCCGCCGCTGCCGCAGCCCCTCCGCCTCATTCATCCCGACCCCGGTCCCGATCCCGCGGCCGCCGCGCACCGGAACCGCGGCCCCACACCTCAGTCCAGGCCCCGCCCCTCACTCCAGGCCACGCCTCCCGAACCTGGCACCGCCCCTCCACCCTCAGGCCACGTCCATCACTCCGACCACGCCTTTCAGCGCGGCCGCGCCTCAGTCACGGCCCGCGGTCATTCTCCAGCCCTTGGGATGGAGGAAAAGCTTCACACAAACCCCTTGGCCGTGACAGATGCTCCGCATGTGCCAGAAATTATTTCCTTCCATAGGAAAGTTTTGGGATTTTTGTCATTTGGGTACACTGCCATACAAAGTGTGGCTCTCCCTCATTCACTGGGCCTCAATTACAGGCATTTTTTTGGGGATTTTGATGTGTGTCTGAGCTTTTTAAACAGATTTCACTGGCAGAACAGTGTTTCCTGTCACCTTTTTCTTTGTAACCACAAGAAAGGCACGACCAAATTTCCCCTCTTAATATGAAAACGTCTTCAACAAAAATAATATGATTTTCTGATTAACTAAACTTTTACTGACTCTCACCATAGTCAAGTTACTTGGGGCTTTCCTTTTCCTGCTTGAAGCCAAGATTCAGCCTCAGACTAAAGCACCTCTGAGTGCCATGAGTGGCAGCATTTAGGGCAATCTCCTTCTGCCAGAAGCCACCAATGTCCAACTCCCTGCCAGTCCAACAGCAGGGAGATGGGAACGTCGACATGGGAACGTGCTCAATCAGTTTTTGAAAGCAACTCTTTGTGAAAAACGCCAATCGCTTGCTTTTAAAATTTTAAAAGTTTAATAGTAATGAAATGGTTATTAAAACAGCAATGTAATTAGAGTAATAAAAATTTTGGACAAATTGAATTAGGACAATATGAGACAACAGGAACAAAGAGTTACGATGTCTGGGTACCTTTTTCTGAGCAACATAAGCCTGAAAAAGGACACCTGTAAACAGAGGATTAACCCTTAAAAACATTAACCTGTTGCATATTCATACACCTCATCCATGATGCATAAATTCCATTCAAACACAGGATTCTGTCTGGTCAGTGTCAGCTTCTTCGTCATAATCCTAATGGCGTCATCCTGCCTGAGTGAGGCAGGAAAAAGTTTGTTTCTTCTGATAATGGAGCAATAAATTCTTTTTCTCTGAAAGGTTTAGGTGTCCTGTGGCTGCTATCTCAGTGCAAGTCCTTTCTTTTAAAAAAAAGTATCCCACATAGCATAGTTTCTATTTTAACATTTTGTTATAACCTAAAACTATATTTAACACGCTACTTGAGAAAATTAATACAGCATAACTTTCTAATACAACACATATAATATTCATTTCAAAATTTGCAAAAAGCCAATCATAAAATAAGCGTTTTTCACATGTTGAACTGCCTGCACATCTTCAGGTGGAAAAAGCCCAACTCCAGTGTGGGAAGAGATGCTCTTCCAGCTGCCCTGGCCCTGGTCAGTGTTGGAGTCACTGTCTGCAGCAGTTTGCAGGTGGTGTTTGACAATGCACTGAGGTGGGGGCACAATTTCACTCCTCATCCTGTGCACTGAGAGGTGCTGTTGCTGCTCTGGTTTTGTGTGTCCTTGTTTTTTCGGTTGCTGCACAAGGTTGTTGAAATGTCATTCAGAGCCCTTGCCTTTCAGCAACAGATCTTGACCAATGATAACTTCAGCTTATTTACATGCTGAACTTTATGTGAATTTGATTTTGGAATAGCTCTTTTTCATGCAAACAAGCTGATGAAATAAAATTAAAATTTTGCTTAAAATAAGGTAGCGCATTTTTTTTCCAATTCATGGTGGTCTCTGATAAAAAAAACAACATTGATTTATCCTATTAAGTACATGTGCAAATTTGCTGAAGTTCCTTTTGAATAAATTTTACTTACAGAAAATTCCTTACCACTGCTAATAAAAGTTTGCTTAAATTATATTTACCATAGCTCAAGAAAACCTTTTCAGAGACACAGTTCCTCTCTCCTGTGGCATGAAAGCTGTTTTGGGGAGTGGGTGTAAAACCTCCCCAGTGTGAGGATGGAGAACATATTGCACTGTCTGTACAGAACTCTTCTCTGCTGGGGAAGATCCTCAATATTAGAAGAAGATACTTTGATAGTGCTTTTACATCTTTAATATTTCATAAAATCTTAATCAGTGACAGCTTTTGAGAGGTTTTGTTTTTCAAACATCTGTTCTACCTTTTAGTCTATAACAATGAAAGCCATAACAATGTTATGGTATGTTATGAAAAAAAAAAATTGTGCCCCATCGTGGGAGTGAGGAAAGATTTAGGAACAAAACTGAAATTGCCAAGCTGGATTGGTGCTCCAGTTGTGTTTTTTGAGGGGTGTGTATAGGTGTCATATTCCAATTTTGACAATATATCATCCATCTTTCTCCTCAGAACACCATCCAGCACTGTAGCCAAATATTTCGAGTAATTTGCCTTTGGTACCTTGATGCAGTTTGTTCCCCTGCCTTCATTGGGCCTTCATTAGTCAATCATCCAGACAGTAAGAAAATAAAATAAGCCAGATCCGTTTGCAGTCACAGGCAGATGGGTTTCCAGCAAAACCTCTCCACGTCTTTCCCAGTGCTGCAGATCCAACTGCAGACACTTGGTGGAGCAGGATATTTACAAGTTGCTTGTCACTGCTGGCTCTGCCTGTTCATAGGGAACACCTGGTGGAAAAGCACATTTTTTTTCACTCGTTTTTCTGCTTGCCCTCTCTACAGAAGATTGTAGGAGGTTCAGGCAGTCCATGCACCCTTCAGTTCCCTCCTCGCCCAGGGCCACAGAAAGGAAAGCTGCACATGCAGCAGTTGTGCCTTAAGGAACAGCTGCTGGATCATAAGCCCATCCTGGGCACCTGTGTGAATTGCAAATGGAGATGACTTGCAATTGAAAATTGAGGCAGTAATATTTCCCCTGCGAAATACTTCTTCTATGGGAGACACAGTGTGGAGAAAATGTCGTACAACAGCTGTACTAAATGCCTTTGCAGATGTTCAGAAAATATATTGAACATTAATATGAAATATTTAATATTGATCCAAAAGGTGAGAAACATGGCTGATGATATATTAACCAGTGGGAACTGGGTCCAATATATAAACAGGGAAAGATACATACAGCACCTCTACATAACCAGATGTTCCCATAATCCATGTGTCTGGAGATCCCTGAGGCTTGGACTGTGCACATATGAGCTTTTCTGCTCTTCCTAGGACAACATTCCCAGAAATCTTCCTTATGGTGCTTGTGTTCTCTGCTGGAGCTGTGTATTGCTAGGTTTAGTCAGCCTCACTAAGGACTTCTTTGTCCTGTATTTCAAAAGAATTTCTGTATTTCTCCTGTATTTCAAAGGAATTCACATATTTCTGTATTACAGAAAGAGAACTACCTAAACCTTAGAATCAGGTGAAGTGAATTCTGTCAGAAGTACTGTAATGCACGGCAGATACTCAGGAATAGAGGTGGAAATTAATGAGCAGAGAAAGGGAAAAAAGTTGGAAGTGGTAAAGAAATTTCTGTAACCAAAATTATACAAAAGGAACTTCAGCAAATTTGCACATGTACCTAATAGGATAACATTTATAAAATTTCAAACCATTTGCTGTTGGCAACAGTGCTTTTAAAAAACCACTAACCCATGCTGTAACTATAATAAAAAAGCTTTTATACTGGCAAGAGAGATGATGCTCCTGCAAAGTTCTTCAAATATAATGATGATGCAAGGACCCAAAGCAGAACTATTTTATGCTCTTTCCAAGTTCTGATTTTATAATCTTATCAAGACTGTGAAAGCAAAGTGATGCTGTAGACAGAAGATGGACATTAGAGTCATACACCAAATTTAGCACATGTTTATATCTGCTTAACAGGGCCTTCAGGGAATGGAACTTTGCTAGGCCAGAAATTCTGAATTCCCACCAAAACAAATGGGAATTGCAAGTCTTAGCAAATAAGCAAATAAGCAAATAGCAAATAAGAATCTGAAAATGATCAAGAAGGATGTTATACCTTCAGCAGTCCTTGATGGTACATCTGTATGGTTAGTCTAAAACTCAGCTGCAGAAGAGCATGAAAATCTACAGCTGAATGAAAAGATGGTTTCAAAGGAACATTTGATCCTTCTTGGCCCAGTCACAGGAATACAGCTAAGAGAGGATTCCATGGAAATCACTGTGGCTGTAGCAATGCAATCTCAGTAAAATCACAGAAATATATGAGCCCACAGGATACAAGAATCATGTCATAAAAAATACAGTCTATTCCACCTGTTTCAAGGTTCACTAAAAACCACTGGAATTTTGAGATAAACTTTGTGTATTCTCACCTTGCATTGCAAATAAGGCCTTCCTGGGGGAGCTGGATGCTCTGCTGTCACAGGCACACGCCTGAGAGTGTGCTGGGTGCTTGGGCACAAAACTGCAAAAAGATTCCCCAGGAGATGTCTGATATTTGCAAACCATATCCTGGGCTGCATCAGAAGCAGCACGGCCAGAAGGTGGAGGACAGTGATTCTGCCCCTCCACATCCAACCTGCAGTAGTTCATCCAGCCCTGCTGGGCTCCCCAGCACACATGGCAAGGACATGGATGGGCTGGAGCAGGTGCTGAGGAGGGACACCGAGATGCTGGGAGGGCTGGAGCACCTCTCCTGCAAGGAAAGGCTGAGACAGCTCGGATTCTTCAGCCTGGAAAAGAGACTTAGGCTTAGGCTTGCCCAAACTGTGGCCTTCCACTGACAGCAACCTACAAGAAAGCTGGGCAGGGACTTGGTACGAGGGCAGGAAGGGCAGGGCACAGGAGAATGGATCCAAATGGAAAGAGAGTAGGTTTAGAAGAGGGATTCAGAAAAAAGACTCTCCTGGAACAGGTTGCCCAGAGAAGGTGTGGATGTGCCATCCCTGACAGTGTTCAAGGCCAGGCTGGATGGAGCTCTAGACAAGCTGGTCTAGTGCAAGGGGTCCCCAGACACAGCAGGGGGGGTGCAACAATGTGATCTTTCAGGTCCCTTCCAAGCCAAACCATGCCATGACTCCATAATTCTGGGATACTTCCCCTCCTCATCCTCTGGCAGAAAAAGAAACTTGGGACCGAGTTCAACATTGCAACATCTTCTTTCAACAAAAGACCATGTCTTTTAGCAGCCTGCAACTGTCTCGACAGAGGATGAAAAGAGATGACATTACTGAAACTATTTTCCTTTTCTACCTGAAAATTAAAGGCTCCACTCCTGTGTGCTCTGGCACAACCATCAGGACAGGGAATTCTTCCCAGGGAAATGCCTCATCTCACCCAAGGAAGGAGAAAGCTGCAAGCCAACGCTTTTATTCATTTCTGTAGTGATTTATTCAGTTATTTCTTTCATAGGTACTTATTTCTTTGTTAATTTCTTTCGTTCCGCGGGACGCGCGGCGGCTCCTTCGCTGGGTTCGCGGAGTCAGCAGCAACAGCAGCAGCGCCTCTCTCGATCGATTTTCCGCTCGACTCTGCTCCATCTCCGTCCCCTTCTCCCTCTCACACCCTCTCCACTCCCGTGCCGTGCTGTGCCGTCCCGTCCGTGTTCTGCCTCTGCCATGCCGCGTCCCGCAATGCGCTCCTCGGCGGGGCCGCCTCCGCCGGGCCCTCTCCGTGCTGGCTGTGGCACCGCTGGAAGCGCCGCTGACTCTGGTGCTGGAGGAGCAGCGCCGGCTTTTGGCTCCGCCTGGTGCGGGCTCTGGCCTGGCCCCGGCCCCGAACGAAGCCCCTCCCGTGGTTCCGCCCGGCTCCCGCCCCGTCCCCGGCAGCGTCGCCGGTGCTGTCCCCGGTCTGAGCTTCGCCACTCGTCAGCTCGGCCGCCGGCCCCGGGGACGGCTCGGCAAGGAGCAGCGGCCGGAGCAGTCGGGTGCCCCGGGCAGAATGGCGAGAGCGCGGTGCCGCCCTCACGGGCGGAGAAGGCTCCCCTGGAGCAGCTCTGCCGGGAGGGCGGCGGCGGCTGCGGCAGCGTTTACTCCGGGACCCGGCTCGCCGACTGCGCCCCGGTAAGAGACGGGGCCCGGTCGGAGCGGGGCGAGCTCAGGCCGCCGCTGGCCTTGGCTCGCAGGTGGCCATCAAGCGAGTGTCCCGGAATCGCATCTCGGGGTGGGCGCGGCGCAGCACCGGCCCCGCTGAGGGCATCGCGGTCCCCCCGCAGCACAAGGGCACCCTTGTGCCCCTGGAACTGGCGCTGCAGTGGATGGTGTCGTGCCCTGGCTTCCGCGGCGTCGTGAAGCTCCTGGACTGGTTGTACAGCCATGCCCTTGGCACAGTTGTCTCTGATGCTATTTCCAGACTCCATCAGGTCCTGGGCAGCTGTGTGCTCTGGCATGGCTTTGTCCAGAGGGAAGGGATGGGGAGGTGGCCATGGGGAGAGCAGCCCAGAGCCCAGGCACACGATTGCCTTTGCAGCAGGGCCAGGACCTGCAGTTGTTTTGGGTTTGCCATGGGGTGCAGGAGGAGGCAGATGAGCAACAGCTTTGGTAGAGAGCATGTGCAATCCAAGGCTGGGGTACTTGATTTCAGCCTTGCAGAGAAAGGGCCCAAGGTGTCCCTGACAGGAACTGACCCTTTCAGTGAACTTTGAACAGGTCCTGATTTGACTCTTTAGCCGGGCCAGCAATGATGGGATACTAGGGGTGGGTGTGCATCTACTCCAGTGCCTCCAGCCCCATTCCTGGCCATGGCATGGGGGCCCTGGAGCAGCTTGGGCAGGCAGAGAGCTTGCAGAGAGCAGCAGGGCAGGGAGCTCTGCTGACTTCCCAAATGCCAGTGAGCCTGAGCTGATGGATGTGTGTGAGCTGGAGAGCAGCGAGCATGCCGAGAGCTGAGCAGCATCTGGGCTCAGAGGATGCTGGGGAACTGTAGGAGGGAAGGGCAGCAGCAGAAGAAATGAGGGCCTTGAGAAAAGCAGGTTTTGCCATCCTGCAGAATGGCTTTGTGGGGCCATGGCTGGAGATCAGCACTGGATGTGAGACACCTTAGGGGCAGGGAGAGGCCAGTGATCTACAGCCACTGCCATGCCATCCCAAAGGCCAGTGGGGGCAATGGCAACCCCAGAATATCTTGATGTTAATCATGTGGATGCCAGCTGGGAATGCAGCCACACTGGCAGAGGAGTGAGCATGAGGTGAGCACAGAATGCATCTAGGTAGAAAACTTTTGACTAGACAGGATCTTTTGGATCCATTTTCCCCCAAACATATCAATGGTAGCCCCGTTGTAATGCCAAGTAACAAAAAGCAGCATAAATGACGCAAAGAAAACATGGCAAAAGAGGAAGAGGTGGCCCAGTGAGGAGAGGACGTGGTGAGACACTGGCACATCGAGTGAGCTGCACTCCCATTACCTCGAGGCTAGCAGGTCCTGGTGTCACAATTTCCTTTGGTTTACTTAAATTTTATTTATTTATTTGTAACTAATTTTTTTAAAATAAAAAATAAATTTCTTAAAAATAAAATTTTTAAAAATCTTCAAAATAAAATAGATACAATTAAAATAATGTCATCAAAATCTAAATATACAATCAAAATACATTTATTCAAAACTATATATAATGACTAAAAATAATAAAAATAATGACTAAAAATAATAAAAATAATGACTAAAAATAATGACTGCAAATAATCGCAAATAATTGCAAATAATTTATTTATAAATGTTCATAAATAAATAACTACATCTAAATAACATATGTACAGATGTAACTGTGAAGCCTAAAACATAAATCCTGTTCTTGAAACACTCTTCGGTCAGTCGGCGGCCTCTTCCTGATCTTCGAGGAAAGACAGCTCTTCTGGGCTGGAGGCGAGGACTTGGTCGATAAGGGAACATGGAAACTACCAGACAAAACCTCTTAGCAAGAGGGTATCAAGTCAGGCCTGCAAAGTGGAGACACAAAATGGATCAGAGCCTGCAATGCAAACCTAAAGCATCTGAAGCTCTGTATTTCATGGGGCACATTTACTGGAAGCTTCTAAACACCTGCACAGGGAAACATGCTCCTGCAGGCAGCTACTTGAGGCAGGCCAGGGGAAAACCCTGAGCCACTTCCCCAGAGCTACCACAGGCACAGCCTGGCCTCTGGGCTGCCCTGGGACAGCAGGGAGCCCAGAGCCCTGTGCTCTCCAGGAATGCCTCAGCTACACAGGCACCCTCCTGCTCCTCTCCCTGCCCCACAGCTCAGCAGCCCTGCAGCTCCAGGGGCACTGGCAGCAGCACAGCTCCTTGCAAGGGGCACATGCAGGCCACAGCTGTTCCCTGCCAATGTGCACAGCCTCTCTGGGCTGACACAAGACCCTTCCTCCCAAAAAAAGGGGCCCAGCTCCCACCTCACCTTTTTGTGTGGCTGATCCAGGCTCCTGGGGCTCCTGGGCCAAGATCTCCATTCCCAAGGCCGGGGTGTGGTGGTTTGACAGGAAATGTGGTTTTTGGGATGCTGTGGTTGGGCCAATGGATGTTCACATTTTAAAATTGGCATCTAACCTGGCCATTAGGACATTGACACACCTCTGAGAACACAGGGTCAAAAGCAGAGCTCTCCCCTGGGAGGGTCTCTTGGGTGTCCGGCGGGAAAGAGTTCGGGTCTCTCCCCCGGCCCAGCTGCTGGCTGGGCAGGTGGAGGGGAAAAGCCATGTGGCCAGGAGAGGTAGGCCTGAGCCCGGGGGTGGAAGGGTGGAAGAGAGAGAGAGAGAGAGAGACACCAGGGAGCCATCAGGCAGCCCCCCCAGAGCCGGGGGAGAGACCCGAACTCTTTCCCGCCGGACACCCAAGAGACCCTCCCAGGGGAGAGCTCTGCTTTTGACCCCGTGTTCTCAGAGGCGTGTCCAATGTCCTAATGGCCAGGTTAGATACCAATATTAAAGCCTGAATATCCATTGGTGCAAACACAGCATCGCCAAAAACACATTTCCAGTAAAACCACCACACAGGGTCAGGCACATGAATATCCAAACTGAAGGGGTCCATGAGTTCCTTTGGCAACAGAGACATCCCAGGTCCTGTCTTGCACTGAGGGCTCTTTTTCTTCTTCACCTGGGTTCTTGCTGTAGGTTCAGAAGAAGCTGTCGACCAGGTAGAAGAGAAGAAGTGAGTTAATTAAACGCATGCCTTTTTAATCCGGCCCTTCTAATGGGTGAGGAATTCAAAGTGTATTTTAGTTACTGAAAAGATTGCTTGCTTTTTTATTTTTCATGAAACTAGCATCAGTTAAATTTCTCTCAACAATATGCAGCTGCCAAGCCAAGAGAGAAGGGCTCTACTACTTCATGTGCTGCCCGCTGCCTCCCCACTACTACACGATCACTTTCCTTCCAAACACTTGGGAATTCACAGTGCTCTCCAGAATCTGACACTGGCAAGGAAGTCATTGTTTTCAAAAGGAGTTTTCAAGGCCTTTGTTTCTGTAGTTCTCACTCAATTCTAGGTCGGGTGTTGCAGTTTTGGGGATTTTTTATATTACTCTTTACAACAAAGGAAGTTCTGGGACACAAACAATGGCACCACGTCTTAGATGCAAAAGCAGCTTTGCTTTCTCCACTAGATGTGCCCAGTATTCTGCGAGCCTGTATTTGTAGGGAGCAAAGTGCTCATGCCAGAGTTCCACTTGTGCTCTACTTACTTCTTCCAGGGGTTCATTCTCTGCTTTCTTTTCAGCAGAGACACCCAAACCCAAATAAACACGACCTATCTCAAAACAATTCTGATCTTGGCTAATACTGACAATTCAAAATGTCCTTAAAGGAAACAGCTGATCGCCAGTCATTCTCAAATACTCCCCAAAAGAGCTCGTTAGAACAAGGAGAACTAATTCTTTACATGGCCTCACAGAGGATAAAATCATGTGGCGGCCAAGCACTATGAGAGGAAAACCTGTCTCAAAAGTGGATTCTTTCACCCTGCAGAATGCTTGGGTCAGTAACAAAAGGAAAACAGGAAAAGAATAATGACATAAGTAATTTCTAGTCAAGAAATAATCCAGGAAAAATGTCACCTTACTGAGTAATACTTCTCTCTAGCTGCATTCAGCATTCCAGCTGCATACCAGCAATGAAGGAGTCAATGCAAAGGGGCCATACCCAGGATTTGGCAGAACTAATCCTAAGCCATGGAACCAGGGGATCTGATCCCTTTCTCTGCATCAGCAGAATTAGTTCTCCAAGTCTCATCTCTCCTATCATTACATACCCAGAGATGCCAAAGGAACAACAACAGCATCAATGAGGCTTCCAACTTGAAAGCATTGCCTGACCCAGATGCACCAGACCCAGCATTTTGTCTGGCATAATTCCACTTGTCAGGGATCAGGCAAGGTAGGGACAGGCACAAGGCATCTCCTGTCCCAGCCTCAGCCTGCAACACTGACACAGGCAGAGACAGCCAGGGAAGAGATTTGTCATTGTAACCCTGCCATAGGTGGCTTTGGGACTGTGCTGTCAGAGGATGACAAACTCACACCCTGCCTCGGCTGCATCCCTTCGCAAGTCTCCCTCTCCTTCATTGGAAAAGTCAAAAGGACTTTCTGTCATAGGAGGTTTCCCTGTTTCCGACAGTGTCTAACCAGGCAATGTCCATACATCTCCTTCATATGTCAAAGCATTCAGCTCAGAAACTACACCAAGGAAAGCTATTGTCCTTCAACAGCAGGAGGAAGGAGTGGGAACATTTCTCATTTCCTGCTAAATGCCTTCCTTTTCTAGTCTCATTTTGACACTAGAAAGGATGCAGGGAGATATAAGGCATGTGCAGGATGGAGAGGAATGTTTCCTTTCCCTGCACAGCATTACCAGGATCCCAAGGCAGCACTCCAGCTCCTGCCACTCACCACTTCACACTGGAGGAATTTTCACTGCAACACCAGAGAACACTGCCAGGGACTGGGCTCTGGGAGAGTCCACTGAGCCCAGCAAGGAATTGAAATTAATTTAAAAAAAAAATAAACAATGAGTTTTAACCAAACTTTTCAAATATCACCTCAGAGTCAAGATTCCAATGGTCATTTTAGGACAGACGCCCTCTGGACCTACCTGCGTGTTCCGAGGGCTTCTCTTGTCTTCGGCTGCAGGGCCTTAGCCTGGAGAAAATGGAGGACAAAAGAACATATGAGGAGGTAGAAAGAGAAGGGAGGGAAGGGGCGTACAATGAAAGGAGGAAACCCCACTTAGCATGGTCACTCTGATGAAGGAGGAAATGTAACACAAAGTCAAAAGGATGCAAAGCTGAATAATTGTCCTTAAGCTTTCAGTGGCTGCAATCACACAGAGCTGGCCAAGCTCTGGCTGACAGAAAAGCCAAGTCCAGCAGGGGACCCATCCTGAGGTGCTTTGAAGCCCTGCCTCCTCTTCCCCACCACCACCTCTGCTCTTGGGGCATTGCTGTTGGCTTTGACATTGGGCTGGATCATCAGAGATGGGCAAAATGCTGAACACACAGAGGTTTGCCTGAATACATGGGACAGCTGACTGTGCAAAATGACCACAGGAGATGGGAAGAGTGAGGTGAACAGCACTGGAGCAGCAGACACCTTGGCTTACCTCATCTCCCCGGACTCCTGGAAATCTCGTTGAGGAGAGCTTGGCAAAGACCCCGCAGCACTTCCAACAAGGAGACTGCCTGCCTTGCATATTGGGGGGATCAAAGGCAGACCAAATGATGCCTTCTTCATTTCCCCATCACTCGTATATGGCAAGGAGGTCTGGAAAGAGTAGAAAAAAGTAAAATACGGCTCAGATCAAGCATTCAGCCATGCTCACATTCATGCCTCAGGACCTTTACATAGGCCCCCAACACGGACCTGGCAGGAAAGGACAAGCCAAAGCGATGGAGCTGATTGGCACACGATGGGCAATGGAAAGGGAACCGGTGAGGGACAGACCATTTCCCACATTTGACACCTCTCCCCTCCTGCTCTCTTCCTGTGCAAGTGTGGCTGCATTCCCAGCTGCCATTGACATCAAGATGTTCTGGGGTGCCAGTGCCCCCACTGGCCTTTGGGATGGCATGGCAGTGGCTGTAGATCACTGGCCTCTCCCTGCCCCTAAGGTGTCTCACAGCCACTGCTGATCTCCAGCCATGGCCCCACAAAGCCATTCTGCAGGATGGCAAAACCTGCTTTTCTCAAGGCCCTCATTTCTTCTGCTGCTGCCCTTCCCTCCTACAGTTCCCCAGCAGCCTTTGAGCCCAGATGCTGCTGAGCTCCCGGCATGCTCACTGCTCTCCAGCTCCCACACATCCATCAGCTCAGGCTCACTGGCATTTGGGAAGCTCAGTAGAGCTCCCTGCCCTGCTGCTCTCTGCAAGCTCTCTGCCTGCCCAAGCTACTCCAGGGCCCCCATGCCTTGGCCAGGAATGGGGCTGGAGCCACTGGGCATAGATGCACACCCACCCCTAGTATCCCATCATTTCTGGCCTGGCTAAAGAGCCAAATCAGGACCTATTCAAAGTTCACTGAAAGGGTTCAGTTCCTGTCAGGGACACCTTGGGCCCTTTCTCTGCAAGGCTGAAATCACGTAGCCACGCCTTGGATTGCACATTCTCTCTACCAAAGCTGTCGCTCATCTGCCTCCTCCTGCACCCCATGGCAAACCCAAAACAACAGCAGGTCCTGGCCCTGCTGCAAAGGCAATCGTGTGCCTGGGCTCTGGGCTGCTCTCCCCATGGCTACCTCCCATCCCTTCCCTCTAGACAAAGCCATGCCAGAGCACACAGCTGCCCAGGAGCCGATGGACCTGGAAATAGCATCCGAGACAGCTGTGCCAAGGGCATGGCTGTACAACTCACAAGCTGAGACAACCTGACTTGGCAGGTTCCTGCAAACACCTTTTTCCATTCAAAGAAGACACAGCTGACACAGAAAACACCACCAAGACACACAGGTGCTTCATAGATATATGTAGGTTACTAAATGGAGAAGGACTACTTTTCAAGATTGGACAACTTGTGCTGCTCTGACTGCTTGTTGGTGTTTTCTCAGCCATAACACAGAGGAGAAACCACAACAGAGCCCAGAAACCATTCTGAGACCTCTCCTGGTATTGATGCTGAGAACATGAAATCTGCCCTGCACACCCATTGCAAAGACAGCCTGAAGCACAGTGTCCAGCTGAGCTGTTCCTTGGCTCAGCTCCTTCCCTGCGCTCACAGCACAGGAAAAGGTCTCCAAGTTCCCCTACCGCAAATAAACTGAAAATCTACCACACAGGACTTAGCTTGGTCTCCTTACCTTACATCCGTTTCCCTCGGAACACTGCTCCTGGCTGCTTCTTCTGATATCTTTGTACCCAGGACTAGTTTTCCTTTTCTCATCATCTCCATCATACATTGAGGTTGGCTTGATTGGAGACCTCTCTCGGATTGGGGCTTGGAGGGAAGGTGTGAAGAGGACGTGCCTGGGGAAAATTCTTGGCAATAGTGGAGCCTGTCAGACCTGCAAAGTTCAGACACAAAATGTAACAGAGTCCACAAAGTAAATCTAAAGTACATTAATCTCCATATTTCATGGGACAGATTCTTTGGAAGCTTCTAAACAGCCGCACAGGGAAACATGCTCCTGGAGGCAGCTACTTGAATCAGGCCAGGGGAAAACCCTGAGCCACTTCCCCAGAGCTACCACAGGCACAGCCTGGCCTCTGGGCTGCCCTGAGACAGCAGGGAGAGCCAAATCTGGACCTGTTCAAACTTCAGTGAAAGGGTCAGTTCCTTCCAGGGAAAAGGCCTCAGAGCTCTGCTGGCAGCACATAAACTGAAAATTTACCACACAGGACTGAGATTGGCCTCCATACCTTACTTCCTTTTTCCTCTGAATTGAGCTCCTGTTTCTTTCTGCTCTCCTCCTCACAGCCACAGCAATGTCAGGTTTCCCACTCTCCTGCTCTCCATGGCACGTCTTCCCTGGGATGGTTGAAGGAGAGCTCATCTGCATGGGAAGCAATGGCTTGGAGGCAAGGAGCATGGAGGGACTTGCCAGGGAAAAACTCTTAGCAAGAGGGTAGCCAGCCAGGCCTGCAAAGTGGAGACACAAAACAGATCAGAGCCTGCAATGCAAACCTAAAGCTCCATATTTCATGGGACATATTCCTTGGAAATTTCTAAACAGCTGCAAAGGGAAACATGCTCCTGCTGGCAGCACCTTGAAGCAGGCCAGGGGAAAACCCTGAGCCACTTCCCCAGAGCTACCACAGGCACAGCCTGGCCTCTGGGCTGCCCTGGGACAGCAGGGAGCCCAGAGCCCTGTGCTCTCCAGGAATGCCTCAGCTGCACAGGCACCCTCCTGCTCCTCTCCCTGCCCCACAGCTCAGCAGCCCTGCAGCTCCAGGGGCACTGGCAGCAGCACAGCTCCTTGCAGGGGGCACATGCAGGCCACAGCTGTTCCCTGCCAATGTGCACAGCCTCTCTGGGCTGACACAAGACCCTTCCTCCCAACAGAGAGCAACCCAGCTCCCACCTCACCTTTTTGTGAGGCTGATCCAGGCTCCTGGGGCTCCTGGGCCAAGGCCGCCTGAGCTGGCTGGGAGCCCAGACCTCCATTCCCAAGGCCAGGTTCAGGCACATGAAAATCCAAACTGAAGGGATCCATGAGTTCCTTTGGGAACAGAGGCATCCCAGGTCCTGTCTTGCACTGAGGGCTCTTTTTCTTCTTCGCCTGGGTTCTTGCTGTAGGTTCAGAAGAAGCTGTCGACCAGGTACAAGAGAAGAAGTGAGTTAATTAAACTCATGCCTTTTTAATCCGGCCCTTCTAATGGGTGAGGAATTCAAAGTGTATTTTAGTTACTGAAAAGATTGCTTGCTTTTTTATTTTTCATGAAACTAGCATCAGTTAAATTTCTCTCAACAATATGCAGCTGCCAAGCCAAGAGAGAAGGGCTCTACTACTTCATGTGCTGCCCGCTGCCTCCCCACTACTACACGATCACTTTCCTTCCAAACACTTGGGAATTCACAGTGCTCTCCAGAATCTGACACTGGCAAGGAAGTCATTGTTTTCAAAAGGAGTTTTCAAGGCCTTTGTTTCTGTAGTTCTCACTCAATTCTAGGTCGGGTGTTGCAGTTTTGGGGATTTTTTTATATTACTCTTTACAACAAAGGAAGTTCTGGGACACAAACAATGGCACCACGTCTTAGATGCAAAAGCAGCTTTGCTTTCTCCACTAGATGTGCCCAGTATTCTGCGAGCCTGTATTTGTAGGGAGCAAAGTGCTCATGCCAATGTTCCACTTGTGCTCTACTTACTTCTTCCAGGGGTTCATTCTCTGCTTTCTTTTCAGCAGAGACACCCAAACACAAGTAAACACGACCTATCTCAAAACAATTCTAATCTTGGCTAATACTGACAATTCAAAATGTCCTTAAAGGAAACAGCTGATCGCCAGTCATTCTCAAATACTCCCCAAAAGAGCTCCGTAGAACAAGGAGAACTAATTCTTCACATGGCCTCACAGGGGATAAAATCATGTGGCAGCCAAGCACTATGAGAGGAAAACCTGTCTCAAAAGTGGATTCTTTCACCCTGCAGAATGCTTGGGTCAGTAACAAAAGGAAAACAGGAAAAGAATAATGACATAAGTAATTTCTAGTCAAGAAATAATCCAGGAAAAATGTCACCTTACTGAGTAATACTTCTCTCTAGCTGCATTCAGCATTCCAGCTGCATACCAGCAATGAAGGAGTCAATCCAAAGGGGCCATACCCAGGATTTGGCAGAACTAATCCTAAGCCATGGAACCAGGGGATCTGATCCCTTTCTCTGCATCAGCAGAATTAGTTCTCCAAGTCTCATCTCTCCTATCATTACATACCCAGAGATGCCAAAGCAACAACAACAGCATCAATGAGGCTTCCAACTTGAAAGCATTGCCTGACCCAGATGCACCAGACCCAGCATTTTGTCTGGCATAATTCCACTTGTCAGGGATCAGGCAAGGTAGGGACAGGCACAAGGCATCTCCTGTCCCAGCCTCAGCCTGCAACACTGACACAGGCAGAGACAGCCAGGGAAGAGATTTGTCATTGTAACCCTGCCATAGGTGGCTTTGGGACTGTGCTGTCAGAGGATGACAAACTCACACCCTGCCTCGGCTGCATCCCTTCGCAAGTCTCCCTCTCCTTCATTGGAAAAGTCAAAAGGACTTTCTGTCATAGGAGGTTTCCCTGTTTCCGACAGTGTCTAACCAGGCAATGTCCATACATCTCCTTCATATGTCAAAGCATTCAGCTCAGAAACTACACCAAGGAAAGCTATTGTCCTTCAACAGCAGGAGGAAGGAGTGGGAACATTTCTCATTTCCTGCTAAATGCCTTCCTTTTCTAGTCTCATTTTGACACTAGAAAGGATGCAGGGAGATATAAGGCATGTGCAGGATGGAGAGGAATGTTTCCTTTCCCTGCACAGCATTACCAGGATCCCAAGGCAGCACTCCAGCTCCTGCCACTCACCACTTCACACTGGAGGAATTTTCACTGCAACACCAGAGAACACTGCCAGGGACTGGGCTCTGGGAGAGTCCACTGAGCCCAGCAAGGAATTGAAATTAATTTAAAAAAAAAATAAACAATGAGTTTTAACCAAACTTTTCAAATGTCACCTCAGAGTCAAGATTCCAATGGTCATTTTAGGACAGACGCCCTCTGGACCTACCTGCGTGTTCCGAGGGCTTCTCTTGTCTTCGGCTGCAGGGCCTTAGCCTGGAGAAAATGGAGGACAAAAGAACATATGAGGAGGTAGAAAGAGAAGGGAGGGAAGGGGCGTACAATGAAAGGAGGAAACCCCACTTAGCATGGTCACTCTGATGAAGGAGGAAATGTAACACAAAGTCAAAAGGATGCAAAGCTGAATAATTGTCCTTAAGCTTTCAGTGGCTGCAATCACACAGAGCTGGCCAAGCTCTGGCTGACAGAAAAGCCAAGTCCAGCAGGGGACCCATCCTGAGGTGCTTTGAAGCCCTGCCTCCTCTTCCCCACCACCACCTCTGCTCTTGGGGCATTGCTGTTGGCTTTGACATTGGGCTGGATCATCAGAGATGGGCAAAATGCTGAACACACAGAGGTTTGCCTGAATACATGGGACAGCTGACTGTGCAAAATGACCACAGGAGATGGGAAGAGTGAGGTGAACAGCACTGGAGCAGCAGACACCTTGGCTTACCTCATCTCCCCGGACTCCTGGAAATCTCGTTGAGGAGAGCTTGGCAAAGACCCCGCAGCACTTCCAACAGGGAGACTGCCTGCCTTGCATATTGGGGGGATCAAAGGCAGTCCAAATGATGCCTTCTTCATTTCCCCATCACTGGTATATGGCAAGGAGGTCTGGAAAGAGTAGAAAAAAGTAAAATACGGCTCAGATCAAGCATTCAGCCATGCTCACATTCATGCCTCAGGACCTTTACATACGCCCCCAACACGGACCTGGCAGGAAAGGACAAGCCAAAGCGATGGAGCTGATTGGCACACGATGGGCAATGGAAAGGGAACCGGTGAGGGACAGACCATTTCCCACATTTGACACCTCTCCCCTCCTGCTCTCTTCCTGTGCAAGTGTGGCTGCATTCCCAGCTGGCATTGACATCAAGATGTTCTGGGGTGCCAGTGCCCCCACTGGCCATTGGGATGGCATGGCAGTGGCTGTAGATCACTGGCCTCTCCCTGCCCCTAAGGTGTCTCACAGCCACTGCTGATCTCCAGCCATGGCCCCACAAAGCCATTCTGCAGGATGGCAAAACCTGCTTTTCTCAAGGCCCTCATTTCTTCTGCTGCTGCCCTTCCCTCCTACAGTTCCCCAGCAGCCTTTGAGCCCAGATGCTGCTGAGCTCCCGGCATGCTCACTGCTCTCCAGCTCCCACACATCCATCAGCTCAGGCTCACTGGCATTTGGGAAGCTCAGTAGAGCTCCCTGCCCTGCTGCTCTCTGCAAGCTTTCTGCCTGCCCAAGCTACTCCAGGGCCCCCATGCCTTGGCCAGGAATGGGGCTGGAGCCACTGGCATAGATGCACACCCACCCCTAGTATCCCATCATTTCTGGCCTGGCTAAAGAGCCAAATCAGGACCTATTCAAAGTTCACTGAAAGGGTTCAGTTCCTGTCAGGGACACCTTGGGCCCTTTCTCTGCAAGGCTGAAATCACGTAGCCAAGCCTTGGATTGCACATTCTCTCTACCAAAGCTGTCGCTCATCTGCCTCCTCCTGCACCCCATGGCAAACCCAAAACAACAGCAGGTCCTGGCCCTGCTGCAAAGGCAATCGTGTGCCTGGGCTCTGGGCTGCTCTCCCCATGGCTACCTCCCATCCCTTCCCTCTAGACAAAGCCATGCCAGAGCACACAGCTGCCCAGGAGCCGATGGACCTGGAAATAGCATCCGAGACAGCTGTGCCAAGGGCATGGCTGTACAACTCACAAGCTGAGACAACCTGACTTGGCAGGTTCCTGCAAACACCTTTTTCCATTCAAAGAAGACACAGCTGACACAGAAAACACCACCAAGACACACAGGTGCTTCATAGATATATGTAGGTTACTAAATGGAGAAGGACTACTTTTCAAGATTGGACAACTTGTGCTGCTCTGACTGCTTGTTGGTGTTTTCTCAGCCATAACACAGAGGAGAAACCACAACAGAGCCCAGAAACCATTCTGAGACCTCTCCTGGTATTGATGCTGAGAACATGAAATCTGCCCTGCACACCCATTGCAAAGACAGCCTGAAGCACAGTGTCCAGCTGAGCTGTTCCTTGGCTCAGCTCCTTCCCTGCGCTCACAGCACAGGAAAAGGTCTCCAAGTTCCCCTACCGCAAATAAACTGAAAATCTACCACACAGGACTTAGCTTGGTCTCCTTACCTTACATCCGTTTCCCTCGGAACACTGCTCCTGGCTGCTTCTTCTGATATCTTTGTACCCAGGACTAGTTTTCCTTTTCTCATCATCTCCATCATACATTGAGGTTGGCTTGATTGGAGACCTCTCTCGGATTGGGGCTTGGAGGGAAGGTGTGAAGAGGACGTGCCTGGGGAAAATTCTTGGCAATAGTGGAGCCTGTCAGACCTGCAAAGTTCAGACACAAAATGTAACAGAGTCCACAAAGTAAATCTAAAGTACATTAATCTCCATATTTCATGGGACAGATTCTTTGGAAGCTTCTAAACAGCCGCACAGGGAAACATGCTCCTGGAGGCAGCTACTTGAATCAGGCCAGGGGAAAACCCTGAGCCACTTCCCCAGAGCTACCACAGGCACAGCCTGGCCTCTGGGCTGCCCTGAGACAGCAGGGAGAGCCAAATCTGGACCTGTTCAAACTTCAGTGAAAGGGTCAGTTCCTTCCAGGGAAAAGGCCTCAGAGCTCTGCTGGCAGCACATAAACTGAAAATTTACCACACAGGACTGAGATTGGCCTCCATACCTTACTTCCTTTTTCCTCTGAATTGAGCTCCTGTTTCTTTCTGCTCTCCTCCTCACAGCCACAGCAATGTCAGGTTTCCCACTCTCCTGCTCTCCATGGCACGTCTTCCCTGGGATGGTTGAAGGAGAGCTCATCTGCATGGGAAGCAATGGCTTGGAGGCAAGGAGCATGGAGGGACTTGCCAGGGAAAAACTCTTAGCAAGAGGGTAGCCAGCCAGGCCTGCAAAGTGGAGACACAAAACAGATCAGGGCCTGCAATGCAAACCTAAAGCTCCATATTTCATGGGACATATTCCTTGGAAATTTCTAAACAGCTGCAAAGGGAAACATGCTCCTGCTGGCAGCACCTTGAAGCAGGCCAGGGGAAAACCCTGAGCCACTTCCCCAGAGCTACCACAGGCACAGCCTGGCCTCTGGGCTGCCCTGGGACAGCAGGGAGCCCAGAGCCCTGTGCTCTCCAGGAATGCCTCAGCTGCACAGGCACGCTCCTGCTCCTCTCCCTGCCCCACAGCTCAGCAGCCCTGCAGCTCCAGGGGCACTGGCAGCAGCACAGCTCCTTGCAGGGGGCACATGCAGGCCACAGCTGTTCCCTGCCAATGTGCACAGCCTCTCTGGGCTGACACAAGACCCTTCCTCCCAACAGAGAGCAACCCAGCTCCCACCTCACCTTTTTGTGAGGCTGATCCGGGCTCCTGGGGCTCCTGGGCCAAGGCCGCCTGAGCTGGCTGGGAGCCCAGACCTCCATTCCCAAGGCCAGGGTCAGGCACATGAAAATCCAAACTGAAGGGATCCATGAGTTCCTTTGGGAACAGAGGCATCCCAGGTCCTGTCTTGCACTGAGGGCTCTTTTTCTTCTTCGCCTGGGTTCTTGCTGTAGGTTCAGAAGAAGCTGTCGACCAGGTACAAGAGAAGAAGTGAGTTAATTAAACACATGCCTTTTTAATCCGGCCCTTCTAATGGGTGAGGAATTCAAAGTGTATTTTAGTTACTGAAAAGATTGCTTGCTTTTTTATTTTTCATGAAACTAGCATCAGTTAAATTTCTCTCAACAATATGCAGCTGCCAAGCCAAGAGAGAAGGGCTCTACTACTTCATGTGCTGCCCGCTGCCTCCCCACTACTACACGATCACTTTCCTTCCAAACACTTGGGAATTCACAGTGCTCTCCAGAATCTGACACTGGCAAGGAAGTCATTGTTTTCAAAAGGAGTTTTCAAGGCCTTTGTTTCTGTAGTTCTCACTCAATTCTAGGTCGGGTGTTGCAGTTTTGGGGATTTTTTATATTACTCTTTACAACAAAGGAAGTTCTGGGACACAAACAATGGCACCACGTCTTAGATGCAAAAGCAGCTTTGCTTTCTCCACTAGATGTGCCCAGTATTCTGTGAGCCTGTATTTGTAGGGAGCAAAGTGCTCATGCCAAAGTTCCACTTGTGCTCTACTTACTTCTTCCAGGGGTTCATTCTCTGCTTTCTTTTCAGCAGAGACACCCAAACACAAATAAACACGACCTATCTCAAAACAATTCTAATCTTGGCTAATACTGACAATTCAAAATGTCCTTAAAGGAAACAGCTGATCGCCAGTCATTCTCAAATACTCCCCAAAAGAGCTCCGTAGAACAAGGAGAACTAATTCTTCACATGGCCTCACAGGGGATAAAATCATGTGGCAGCCAAGCACTATGAGAGGAAAACCTGTCTCAAAAGTGGATTCTTTCACCCTGCAGAATGCTTGGGTCAGTAACAAAAGGAAAACAGGAAAAGAATAATGACATAAGTAATTTCTAGTCAAGAAATAATCCAGGAAAAATGTCACCTTACTGAGTAATACTTCTCTCTAGCTGCATTCAGCATTCCAGCTGCATAGCAGCAATGAAGGAGTCAATGCAAAGGGGCCATACCCAGGATTTGGCAGAACTAATCCTAAGCCATGGAACCAGGGGATCTGATCCCTTTCTCTGCATCAGCAGAATTAGTTCTCCAAGTCTCATCTCTCCTATCATTACACACCCAGAGGGGCCAAAGGAACAACAACAGTGTCAATGAAGTTTTCAACTTGAAAGCATTGCCTGACCCAGATGCACCAGACCCAGCATTTTGTCTGGCACAATTCCACTTGTCAGGGATCAGGCAAGGCAGGGACAGGCACAAGGCATCTCCTGCCCCAGCCTCAGCCTGCAACACTGACACAGGCAGAGACAGCCAGGGAAGAGATTTGTCACTGTGACCCTGCCAGAGGTGGCTTTGGGACTGTGCTGTCAGAGGATGACAAAATCACACCCTGCCTTGGCTACATCCCTTTGCAAGTCTCCCTCTCCTTCATTGGAAAAGTCAAAAGGACTTTCTATCATAGGAGGTTTCCCTATTCCTCCCAGTGCATAACCAGGCAATGTCCATCAATCTCCTTCATATGTCAAAGCATTCACCTCAGAAACTACACCAAGGAAAGCTATTGTCCTACAAAAGCAGAAGGAAGGAGTGGGAACATTTCTCATTTCCTGCTAAATGCCTTCCTTTTCTAGTCTCATTTTGACACTAGAAAGGATGCAGGGAGATATAAGGCATGTGCAGGATGGAGAGGAATGTTTCCTTTCCCTGCACAGCATTACCAGGATCCCAAGGGAGCACTCCAGCTCCTGCCACTCAACACTTCACACTGGAGGAACTTTCACTGCACCACCAGAGAACACTGCCAGGGACTGGGCTCTGGGAGAGTCCACTGAGCCCAGCAAGGAATTGAAATTAATTAAAAAAAATAAATTTCAAACAATGAGTTTTAACCAAACTTTTCAAATGTCACCTCAGAGTCAAGATTCCAATGGTCATTTTAGGACAGACGCCCTCTGGACCTACCTGCGTGTTCCGAGGGCTTCTCTTGTCTTCGGCTGCAGGGCCTTAGCCTGGAGAAAATGGAGGACAAAAGAACATATGAGGAGGTAGAAAGAGAAGGGAGGGAATGGGCGTACAATGAAAGGAGGAAACCCCACTTAGCATGGTCACTCTGATGAAGGAGGAAATGTAACACAAAGTCAAAAGGATGCAAAGCTGAATAATTGTCCTTAAGCTTTCAGTGGCTGCAATCACACAGAGCTGGCCAAGCTCTGGCTGACAGAAAAGCCAAGTCCAGCAGGGGACCCATCCTGAGGTGCTTTGAAGCCCTGCCTCCTCTTCCCCACCACCACCTCTGCTCTTGGGGCATTGCTGTTGGCTTTGACATTGGGCTGGATCATCAGAGATGGGCAAAATGCTGAACACACAGAGGTTTGCCTGAATACATGGGACAGCTGACTGTGCAAAATGACCACAGGAGATGGGAAGAGTGAGGTGAACAGCACTGGAGCAGCAGACACCTTGGCTTACCTCATCTCCCCGGACTCCTGGAAATCTCGTTGAGGAGAGCTTGGCAAAGACCCCGCAGCACTTCCAACAAGGAGACTGCCTGCCTTGCATATTGGGGGGATCAAAGGCAGACCAAATGATGCCTTCTTCATTTCCCCATCACTGCGCTATGGCAAGGAGGTCTGGAAAGAGTAGAAAAAATTAAAATACGGCTCAGATCAAGCATCCAGCCATGCTCACATTCATGCCTCAGGACCTTTACATAGGCCCCCAACACGGACCTGGCAGGAAAGGACAAGCCAAAGCGATGGAGCTGATTGGCACACGATGGGCAATGGAAAGGGAACTGGTGAGGGACAGACCATTTCCCACATTTGACACCTCTCCCCTCCTGCTCTCTTCCTGTGCAAGTGTGGCTGCATTCCCAGCTGCCATTGACATCAAGATGTTCTGGGGTGCCACTGCCCCCACTGGCCTTTGGGATGGCATGGCAGTGGCTTTAGATCACTGGCCTCTCCCTGCCCCTAAGCTGTCTCACAGCCACTGCTGATCTCCAGCCATGGCCCCACAAAGCCATTCTGCAGGATGGCAAAACCTGCTTTTCTCAAGGCCCTCGTTTCTTCTGCTGCTGCCCTTCCCTCCTACAGTTCCCCAGCAGCCTTTGAGCCCAGATGCTGCTGAGCTCCCGGCATGCTCACTGCTCTCCAGCTCCCACACATCCATCAGCTCAGGCTCACTGGCATTTGGGAAGTTCAGCAGAGCTCCCTGCCCTGCTGCTCTCTGCAAGCTCTCTGCCTGCCCAAGCTGCTCCAGGGCCCCCATGCCATGGCCAGGAATGGGGCTGGAGCCACTGGGCATAGATGCACACCCACCCCTAGTATCCCATCATTTCTGGCCTGGCTAAAGAGCCAAATCAGGACCTATTCAAAGTTCACTGAAAGGGTTCAGTTCCTGTCAGGGATACCTTGGGCCCTTTCTCTGCAAGGCTGAAATCACGTAGCCAAACCTTGGATTGCACATTCTCTCTACCAAAGCTGTCGCTCATCTGCCTCCTCCTGCACCCCACGGCAAACCCAAAACAACAGCAGGTCCTGGCCCTGCTGCAAAGGCAATCGTGTGCCTGGGCTCTGGGCTGCTCTCCCCATGGCCACCTCCCAGCCCTTCCCTCTGGACAAAGCCATGCCAGAGCACACAGCTGCCCAGGAGCCGATGGACCTGGAAATAGCATCCGAGACAGCTGTGCCAAGGGCATGGCTGTACAACTCACAAGCTGAGACAACCTGACTTGGCAGGTTCCTGCAAACACCTTTTTCCATTCAAAGAAGACACAGCTGACACAGAAAACACCACCAAGACACACAGGTGCTTCATAGATATATGTAGGTTACTAAATGGAGAAGGACTACTTTTCAAGATTGGACAACTTGTGCTGCTCTGACTGCTTGTTGGTGTTTTCTCAGCCATAACACAGAGGAGAAACCACAACAGAGCCCAGAAACCATTCTGAGACCTCTCCTGGTATTGATGCTGAGAACATGAAATCTGCCCTGCACACCCACTGCAAAGACAGCCTGAAGCACAGTGTCCAGCTGAGCTGTTCCTTGGCTCAGCTCCTTCCCTGCGCTCACAGCACAGGAAAAAGTCTCCAAGTTCTGCCTACAGCAAATAAACTGAAAATTTACCACACAGGACTTAGCTTGGTCTCCTTACCTTACATCCGTTTCCCTCGGAACACTGCTCCTGGCTGCTTCTTCTGATATCTTTGAACCCAGGTCTAGTTTTCCTTTTCTCATCATCGCCGTCATACATTGAGGTTGGCTTGATTGGAGACCTCTCTCGGATTGGACATAAGGGCTGGGAGGGAAGGTGTGAAGAGGATGTGCCTGGGGAAGATTCTTGGCAATAGTGGAGCCTGTCAGACCTGCAAAGTGCAGACACAAAATGTAACAGAGTCCACAAAGTAAATCTAAAGTACATTAATCTCCATATTTCATGGGACAGATTCTTTGGAAGCTTCTAAACAGCTGCAGAGGGAAACATGCTCCTGCTGGCAGCTACTTGAATCAGGCCAGGGGAAAACCCTGAGCCACTTCCCCAGAGCTACCACAGGCATAGCCTGGCCTCTGGGCTGCCCTGGGACAGCAGGGAGCCCAGAGCCCTGTGCTCTCCAGGAACACCTCAGCTGCACAGGCACCCTCCTGCTCCTCTCCCTGCCCCACAGCTCAGCAGCCCTACAGCTCCAGGGGCACTGCCAGCAGCACAGCTCCTTGCAGGGGGCACATGCAGGCCACAGCTGTTCCCTGCCAATGTGCACAGCCTCTCTGGGCTGCCACAAGACCCTTCCTCCCAACAGAGAGCAGCCCAGATCCCACCTCACCTTTTTGTGAGGCTGATCCGGGCTCCTGGGCCAAGGCCCCCTGAGCTGGCCGGGAGCCCAGACCTCCATTCCCAAGGCCGGTGTCAGGCACATGAATATCCAAACTGAAGGGGTCCATGAGTTCCCTTGGGAACAGAGACATCCCAGGTCCTGTCTTGCACTGAGGGCTCTTTTTCTTCTTCGCCTGGGTTCTTGCTGTAGGTTCAGAAGAAGCTGTCGACCAGGTACAAGAGAAGAAGTGAGTTAATTAAACGCATGCCTTTTTAATCTGGCCCTTCTAATGAGTGAGGAATTCAAAGTGTATTTTAGCAATTGAAAAGATTGCTTGCTTTTTTATTTTTCATGAAACGAGCATGAGTTAAATTTCTCTCAACAATATGGAGCTGCCAAGCCAAGAGAGAAGGGCTCTACTACTTCATGTGCCGCCCGTTGCCTCCCCACTACTACAGGATCATGTTCCTTCCAAACACTTTGGAATTCACAGCACTGTCCAGAATCTGACACTGGCAAGGAAGTCATTGTTTTCAAAAGGAGTTTTCAAGGCCTTTGTTCAGGAAAATGCTGAACACCAGAGGCTTTCCTAAATATATGGGATACTGTGCAAAATGACCACAGGAGATGGGAAGAGTGAGGTGAACAGCACACTGGAGCAGCAGACACCTTGGCTTACCTCATCTCCTCAGACTCCTGCAAATCCAGCTGGGGAGAGCTTGGCAGAGACCCCGCAGCACTTCCAACAGGGAGACTGCCTGCCTTGCATATTGGGGGGATCAAAGGCAGTCGAAATGATGCCTTCTTCATTTCCCCACCACTGGGATATGGCAAGGAGGTCTGGAAATAGTAGAACACAGTAAGTAAAATACGGCTCAGATCAAGCATCCAGCCTTGCTCACATTCATGCCTCAAGACCTTTACATACGCCCCCAACTGGGACCTGGCAGGAAAGGACAAGCCAAAGCGATGGAGCTGATTGGCACAGGATGGGCAATGGAAAGGGAACTGGTGAGGGACAGACCATTTCCCACATTTGACACCTCTCCCCTCCTGCTCTCTCCTGTGCAAGTGTGGCTGCATTCCCAGCTGGCATTGACATCAAGATGTTCTGGGTTGCCACTGCCTCCACTGGCCTTTGGGATGGTATGGCAGTGGCTTTAGATCACTGGCCTCTCCCTGCCTTTAAGGTGTCTCACAACCACTGCTGATCTCCAGCCATGGCCCCACAAAGCCATTCTGCAGGATGCCAAAATCTGCTTTTCTCAAGGCCCTCATTTCTTCTGCTGCTGCCCTTCCCTCCTACAGTTCCCCAGCATCCTTTGAGCCCAGATGCTGCTGATGTCTCGGCATGCCGGCTGCTCTCCTGTCAGACATCGGCCCTGCTCACTGCTTACCTCTGTGTGAGTCTGATCCATGCTTGGTCTTCACCTTGCCCTCAGTCTGGAGTTCCTTCAGGCCCCCCATGCCATGACTAGGACGGGCGATGGAGAGAGTGGGGGCAGATGCACACCCTTCCTTAGTGTTTTGTCATTTTTGTCCCAGTAAGATGTCCCATCCGGAGGTCTCCAACCCAGCACTTTGTCAGCTTTCTGGAGAACTTCAAACCCTCACCAGCCCAAAAGGCTGGAGAGGTTTTCCTGCACATGTGGAGGCTTGCTCTCAGCACACTTAATCAGCTGGGTGCCCATCACCTCGCAGAGGGCACAGGCAAGCTTGGTGACCACAGCGCAGACGTTGGCGCTTCGCACAGGCAGCGCCTTCTTCTCCAGGCAGCACCAGAGCACGGGCAGGGCGTAGCGCTGCACCACTTCAGGGCTCCTGGCATGGACCCATTCCACCAGCACTGCCGGGACAGAGACACAGCTCCTTACCCACCAGCCTCAACGCAAACAAGGATCCACCTCTGCTTTTGCTTCTGGCAAGCCTCTCTGGCCAACATCAGTGAAATAGCACACTGATCATCCTTGAAACAGAACCACCAACCCCTCAGGACTAATTTCTCCAACCAGAGCCTTGTACCTGTGGCAGACTTTGTACCTTTACTAAATCATTTCACTATTTATTTCTGCATGAACAATTAATAAAACGTCAAATTGCCTTTTATTTCCATTAACAAGTAGTCTAAATCCACACGGAAGATTTAGAAATGTACCCTAGGAGAGGCAATTGAGAGATTTCTAATAAAAGGAATGATTCCATTTTTGTAACTTTGATGTCAAGGGCCAGAGGTCTCATCTGGCTCTTCCCTTTGCTCCTTGGCACACAGCAAAGGGCAGTATTAGAACACACTCCAAAACTCCAGCCCACCAGAGACGGGTGCATCTTGACAGCTGGATGAGAAACATCAGTGCCTAGCTGGTGTCTTTGGCAGAATGCTTTTGTGGCTGCCAACAAAGAGCTCTTTCACACCTCAGGGTGTCTTAGAGAATCACCCAGACCCCATTGCCCTGGCATTTGGCCATCTCCACATTTTAATGGCATTTCCCCTCTCAATGTTAATGGCATTTTTCTTACAATGTGCACTGAAATAGGGGCATAGAGAGAAAGGCTACACAGGGGACTGAAATTTAGCCAGAACATGAGTGTTTTCTCACATTGTCTCTGGAATTTTCTCTCTGCTCATTTTATGAACTCAACTTATCAAACACAAACAAAAATTTACTACCAACAGGCTCCTTGCATGGCTGATTTGGCTGAGAGATCAAAACCTGAAATGCTCTGGAGACCAGTCTTATTTTCTGATCAGGCAAAATGTTATGTAGTAGCTATTTATTATTCTGTGGTGGAAGAGACGTCATTTTCTCTATGCTATTAATCCACCAGCAGTCATCAACATTCAAACAGCTCCTGAAAGTACCCAAAACCAATTCTGCTAAGCAGGAAAAGGGTTATGGCACCCATTTGAAAATGGCACTTCATTTGAGTTTAAATGCAATCAAAGACATTGGTCACTATGGAACTTGAGAAGAGCCCCAGTGAGAGCTCAGCCCCGAGGCCGAGCGCTGCCCCCATCTCAGATGCTGCACAGCTCTGCAGCAGCCAGGGAAAGCCTGCCAAATACACCTGCCTTGGCTATTGGGCACGAGGGACAAGCTCAGCACCTCCTGATGTGGAGGAGCTACTCTGCTGCCTGTTCACAGGCATTCCCTGTCAATTCTCCCTCAGAGACCTCTTGGCTTAGAAGGGGAGGCCATACCTGTGATACGCTCCGTGACATCCAGCAGAGCTTCGCCACTCAGTTGGCTCCATTGGTGGCAGAGCTCTTTCATCAGTGACACTTCATCTACAAGTGAAACACACGTTTCTGCTCACTCTTCTGAGGGCATAGGAGAAAGCACAGTGCGGAGGGAAAGGGCAGGGGCAACCCCATTTTGTACAATAAAGTCAATTTCTGATGATTTTTGAATTATTTTCTTCTTTCCTTCCAGCCTTCTTGGCAGGGTTTAAAATTCCAAAAGAAAAGCTCTCCTTTCACATTTGTAAATCCAAAGTTGTCTGCTGGACCAGGAGCTATGTTAACACATTTCACATAAGGGACCTCAAGAGTCCAGTCACATGGAAGCAGTGCAATGGTTTTGCACGCCAGAGCAAAAAGGAAGAAGCCCATACTTGGGACACAGAAAGGCACTGAGTCAGGCAGTCCTTGACTTCAAAGAGCAGCTGAGGTGGAGAAAGTGGAAACTGCCCCTGAAGACCTTCTTCTTCAACACTCCATTTTTCAGGCTTATTCCCCCAGTGTGTCATTTTCAGAGCTGACATAAATCTGTGTGGCAAAGGAATTTTCAGCAGCCCTTGCCTAGGCAGGTATTTGCTGTTGCCATCTTGCCCCATCCAAAACAACAAGTGGAACAAATCATCATTGACAGCTGGACTTGGATCAGTTTGTTCTAAAGAAATGAACTCGGTCAATCATAAGTTTCCCGTTGGAAAAAGAAGACAAAGGAGAAAGGTGGGAATAGGCAGCTGATGCCAATAATGTAGAGCCTTCCAGGTGGCTGCTCTGCAGAAGCTCTGATGGGCTGGTGTCCCTTCATGCCAACAGCAAAGCTGTTCATTTGGGAAGTCAGATGGGGCCCAAGCAAATTCCAAAACCCCTTTGCCTCTGAACTGTAGCAAAGCTGGAGTCCAGGACTTGCTCTTCAGACCAGCGGCACAGAGCCAAGGGAGCCTGAGACTGTTGGGAAATGCTGCTGCACATTCCAGCCTGTTGGGGATGGTGCATAAGGACTGCACCTGCACAGCTCCTGGTGGGTGGCAGCTGCAGCCTTCCACAGACAACAACAGCTCCCAAGGCACTCAGCGCTCTCTTGTGTGGGACAGACAGAGACACAGCTGAGGAGAGTCCATGCCAGGGCCCAGCCTTACCTAAATGAGCAACAGATTTGTCCAGTGCCCTCACAGCTGCAGGATGAACCCCGGGATCCTTTGAGTTGAGGTTCTTTGTTATCCCTTCAACCAAACGGATCAGCACCGGGTTCAGGGCATCTTCCAGGAGTCCAAGCATTTCTGCCAGCACCTCCAGCGCCTGCTGCTTCACTTTCTTATGTGTGTCATTTATTCTCAGGACAAAACGATCAAAAATCTGTGAAGAGAACAAACAACACGAAAGCTGGATTAAAATGAGCTTGTTTAAAGAATATGCAGAAATGAGCACTCAGCAATATAACAGATGAAAGTGATCCTTTCTGTCAGGTCAGCACTTGCTTGCACAATTTCACTGTTTTCCTGTTGGCCACTCACAGGAATGGCTGTGCAACCTGATGCTGCTTGAAAGATTTTCATCTGTTTTTAAGAGTTTTGGCTGGGGACAGAAAAGTTCCTATGGTATCTCTCTCCACCTATAAATCATTAAATCAATTCCATTTATTAATTCAAAAGGCTACCTTTGCTTTTCAAGTATGGAAGCAGATATTTACCATGCTCATTTTCTTATACAGTTGCCTCAAGTACTGAGGTCAATTATGATTTTGCCAAAACTGTGGCGGGAGGAGATCAAAGTTTTATTTTGTCTGTCTCGGAACCTGTGTCTGCAGAGGGGCAGGCCTCTGGTCAACTCTTCCAGGATCCAGAGCATTTCTCTAAGTAACAGATGGGCTTCTGAAATGAAACATGCTCTAAGCTCTCATTAGAGCACGTTCAGTCCCTTGACAGCCACAGTATCAGGCACCATTTTCTGGAAAAAGGGAAAAAGCAGCTACTGGGAAGAGAAAGGATAGATCTGTCCTTAGCTGTTTTCCTCCTTTTCCAAAAAGAAAAAAAGGCCCCCCAAGAAGGGTGAGCACCATCTTTACCAAGAGGAATAGGGATGAGGATGGACATGAGTAGCCAGAGTTGTGCCTGTGCAAGACAAGATGGAGTTTACGGAAGTATCCTTTTAAAAATATTTTGTTTAAACCAACCCAGCCTGATACTTCTCTTCCCCATGCCAACCTATTTTTTGTCTAGAGAATGATTGCCATGCTTTCAATGGCTGGATTCCCTTCACTTAACCCAACTGGGAGCAGGAGACAGCAGCAGTTACACCAGCAGAAAATTCTGCCATCATCTGATGAACAGCAGCAATAGGCACCTGCCAGACAAATACAGCTGGACTGAAAGAACTTGTCCTGAAGCCTGGACCTCAATTACATTTGTCTGGGTAAGAGGGACCAGCCTGTCCCGAACAGCCAGGATGTAGTGCCAAGACACACTGAATTAACTTCACTTCTACAGGCTTGGGAAAGCAGCTAAAGGAAAGGAACCATGAAGATACCCTACATACTTGGACAATGTTACTGGAGATCAGCTGGGGGCTGCTTTTGCACAGATCTAGGAGGAGTGCCACTCCTTCCATCCGTGTCTGAAACCCCTTGGCTTCCAGGAGATGGTAGAGCTTCTGGAGTGACTCCCTTCCTTCCACAGTTGCAGGTAACGTGGCCTGGGCTTTTGGACGGTGGAGGAGGCGTCCACCAGGGGCAGACTTCACCCTGCAAAACAAAACCAAATTAGGACCTGTTGCTGGTAAGACCTTCAGTTAATTGTGAGCAAAACATCCTGAGGAGCTTTCCTAATGATGTGACTTCAAGCTAGAAAATCATGAGGCTCTGAAGGACAACGTGGACCTTGTGACAATCATTATGGGAAACAATCTGCAAGTGACATTCTCACCACTGCTCACTCAGGAAAACCAAGGAAGAGATGCATCTGATCTATCTTCAGATGCCTTCCAAGGCACACATTGCTTTGTGGGGAAAGAGAGACACTACTTCCAAGTTTAAATGCCTCCTCATATGGCACGTGTGTGTCTTTTAATGAGGAAAATCATCACTCTGAAGAAGTGTCTCTACACCAGGCATGACAATCTGGAAAAGCAGCTCAGATGCATTTGAACAGATGAACAGAGGCATATCTGAAGGATCCAGAAAATCAGGAACAGAGATGGAAACAGAAGCCAGACAGGCCTGAACTACACTCACATTTCATTTGCTTCCCTAGAGACTAGATGCACAGCTTAACAAATCCTCTGGGAATAATCATCTTGGATCAACCTGTCTCTTCCATGAGCACAGGAAGATGCTAGCCATGCTACTGAGGCATGTGGTCACTTTCCTGCCACCACTGAGCAGGACAGAGCTCAATAAACCCCCTCTGGTAACAGAGGAGAACAGGTACCAGTAGCTCTGCCACTGGCATGGAAAGACAGCAAGGACCAAATCCCTGTCTTAAATGCTGATTGCAGCATAGGGGGAAATAAACCAAACACACTGTCCATCAAGCAAACTATATGAAGGACAGGAATAGCAAGACAAAAAGTCCACACTGAGACACCTGCTGACGAAAATGGCTCAGGAATTGACTTGCTCCTTACTACGCAAACTTGGCGCTGTTTGAGGGTAAGAAAACCATGAATCAGCCAGGCCAAACCACATGGATGGGAACTGCTTGTCTGGGGAATGGCATCCTGCTTCTAGACTGGGACTTCTCATTAAAACACCCACCTAAAAAAGACTCCACTTGGATGAAAAAAAAACCCTGGTTGAATTTACTTGTCTCAAGTCAGGCAGCAGAGACTTGGCCCTCTCCTAGCCTCCACAACACTGCCCTTGCCACTGCACTGGATCGTCAAGAAGTAGAATGCAGAAGTAAACATTTTTTATCCTAGAGCACTTGTAGGGAAAGGAAAAAATCTCTGGCACTGGTCATCTCCAGCAGAAAGATTTGCCTGTGGAAGAGGCATGTAAAGCTTGTCATGTGCTTTGTCACATCTGACAAAAGTGCTCAGTACCGTTTGCTAGAGGGCAGTGTGTCCTGGGGCTTCTTCGGGGTGTCCTTCCTCTTCTCCACTGGCTCCTTGACAGAGGGGCATTCAGCTTTCTGGTTTTCCATCCCCTACAAAGACATAAAGAAACCCCATGAATCTTTAGAATATAAAATAGGAAATTCCCTCTTTAAAACACAAGTTAGAACCAGGATCACTGCTACCAAGGCTTAGGGAAACATTTCCTAACGTACAGAAAGAGACAGACCAGAGATTCAGTGATGCCAACTCCTTGGTTTCAATAGCCCAAGGCAGGTTATGGGTGCTACCACACTGAGCAGCAGTCAAAAATCCCAAATTCATTAGTCTTGAGCATAAATGGGAATAATGCAAACTGACAGGCAATGAGTGGTCTTAAAAGAAGCTGCAGAAAAAATTGGACTCAACTTCCATTGTGTTGGAAGTTGATTTGGTTCAAGGCTTACTCTCCCTGCTCCTGCATCAAGGCACACTCCCTTCTGCAATGTAGATGAAAATAATAAAATCCCCCCCAAAACAAACAAACAAATAGTTTTCCACTGGATGCAGCTGAATTGACCAAGCTTCTTCCAGCTCCACAGGGCTTGACAGCACAGCAGTATTCCCAAAAGACAGACAGCAATTTTAGTAACGAGGATTGACTTGGACATCTTTTGTATATTTGGAAATTTCCTTGGCACTACTACTTTCAGTCTCTTTTGCAAAGACTCTGTTATGTTCAGAAGCACTATTCTCACTTAGCTGCATTACTGGGGCAGAGTAGGGAGAGTGTGGTGGGGGCGTACATGTGAGCGTAAACCCATTTTCTCCTCTTTCCCTTTCCTCTTTGTGACTGATATTCAAAGTATTCAAAACCCCGCTTTTCCTCTAATAATAGCAGTTCCTCTGTGGTCTGCAGATGAACAGGCTGAGGATTAACAGCTCGTTCCCAGGAGCAAAATGAATCAGCAGAAGTGGAATAGGATAAAGACACATCAGGTATGTTTGATCTCGTATTAGCAGTGGCAATACTTGCACAAAGGAGACATTTCTCCTGCCAAGCACTTACCTTCTTCTTAATTTTTCTCAAAATATCTTCCAGGTCATACGGGGAAAGAGATTGCTCCAAAAGCTTTTTAAATTTTTGATTATTTAGCAACATCTTCACCATCTCCTGTCCATAATGCCTAAGGAAGGAAGGAAGGAAAGGAAAGAAAAGTGAACAAAGGAAGAGTGCTAACAGAAGAGCTGATGCCTTAAACTCATCAGGTGCAGTGCTTGCATGAGAAGCCATTACCTACTCAGCAAAGAGGGAGATTTACCTCACTTGACACTGCACAGTGCTGTAGCTGAACACAAGGGGCAAGAGGAGAATGTGGGGCAAGAGAAAAATACCATTTCTCTCTGAAACTGGGGGTGTGCTTCTGTGGGATCAAAGGATCCCAGGGAACAAGCAAAACACATCTGCTTTGTTGTCAGAGCCTGTTAGCAGTGTCCTGCTGCCATTGCACAGTAATTTACCTTTCTCACCTCATGCTTCCTTTTGATTATTTTATACTATATGTATTCACAGGGTCAGCTAGTTGCTCTGGTGTTCTTGGCAGCTATTAATGGGAATTTCATCATCAAAGTAAGGGGATTTTGGTGGTTTGGGGTGATTTTGCTGCTAGGAAACCACAGTTTTCTTCAAGAAGAAATTTGGACATCACTGAGCCACACATAACAGCATTCTAGAAATCTGAAGAGGTTTAGAAAGACTGAACAGATTGGCTAAAGACCTCTGAAATATTTCTAGGGAAGTCTTAAGTTAATGTGAAACAAATGTTTGGGATCCTTCAGTGATGAACATTAGCCAACACTTTGGCTCTCTCATGTGCACCTAAGGCAAATCAAAACTGTTGGATTGGCTAATCTGAGCTCTTTTGATTTCAGTAAAGAATCCTTCATGTCACTGGAAGTTGGCAATGCTCCCTCTTGCTGGCCAGACTTTGGTTACCCAGTACAGTCATTTCCCCAGGCAACCCAGAGCAGCGGTCACAGCACCAAGCCTGGCAGAGCTCAAGAAGCATTTGGACAATGCTCTCAGGCACATGGAGTGACTCTTGGGCTGTGCTGCACATGGCCAGGAGCTGGACTGGGTGACCTGCATGGGTCCCTTCCAACTCAGCATATTCCATGATTCTATGCCCCATAGCCACATAGTGACGTCACTCATTATTTCCTTTCGTTTCCACTCTTTTGTGGATTTATCTTTAAAGCCAAACACAAAACGGTTTTCCTGGTTTTGGAGGTGAAATGAAGATCATTACCTTGTGTCCTTGTGACAGTCCTGAGCCAGTGTCCCTGCCACGTGTGCCAGCCTCTCAGCCTTAGGGGTGCCTGCGAGCTTGGTGACTCCCATTTTCTCCATCAAGGACAGGAGCAGCTCGGCCGCACACTTCCGCACCTGGACGTAGCGGCTCCTGGGAAGGAGAGAGCAAACCCTGGGGCACAGGGACAAGGAGCAGCAGCAGCACAGGCCTTGGCCAGAGTGTGCTCCCTGGCCTTGCTGGGGGAAGGAGCCTGGGCTCTCCCTGCACCTTCCAACACCTGCAGAAGGTTCTGTCCTCGGAGAAACACTAAGCTAGCACTGTACAAAAGGACTGCCTGCACGCAAGAGGGAAGAATTCCGTCTCCCTGCACTAGCTGATACTCCATTTCTTTCCCAAAATATACTCAGAAAAAGATTAAAGTAATAGATCACATATTAATTATTTAGAAATTAAGGACAATTCATGCTGACCCATCAGAGGGCACCCACTACACAGAGCTGCAGCAGGATGAGGCTCTTTCCACCCATTCATCCCCAAATCTGCAGACCTCTGGAAAGGAACAAATGCAGGGAAAACATGCTGTGGGGTGTGAAGTTACAGAATATTCAGCAATGCAGCCTGTTTCTTTTGTAAAGCTTGGCAAGGGATACATCTGAGTGTTTTACCCTATTGCAAAGCTGAGGAAAGGGTGGCAGTCAGTTTAGCCAGGTTGTCCTGTTCTATAGAGTGTCTCTTGGGAACTATCAGGCCCAGCACCAACACTTAGGGCAGCATTTGCTTCAGCTGTCCCAAGGCCCTCGGCCTGTGAAGGTGCCTGGAAAGTGAATCATCATCTCAGGGCTAACATGAAACATCATTTTGAATAGAAAGCAGAGCTCGAAGGCCAGGACACTCATAGAAGACTCCTTTTGGCAGGAGCTGCACCTGCTGTGCAGGCTGTGCCACACCCACCCCATGTGCTCCACACCCCAGCAAGGACCCTCCTTATTTCTCAGGGTAATGGCATCATGAGGATACCTGGTTTTCCCCAGGGCCTTTGTGGTTAGCACTGCAAAATACCAACAGTGCTCACAGCTGCAATTGCAATTGTCCCTCTTCCCACAAGAGCACAAGGCTCTACCCTGAGCCTTTGCAGGCACTTGCACTTCCCCAGTGTTCACCACATCAAGGAAACCTCTGACAGACTGGTAGAACTCCAGGAAGCAGCAGGAAGCTTATTTAGAGGAGCTTTAGTTTGGGTATCAGGAAAGTTTTTCACCCGGAGGGTGCTTGGGCCCTGCAACAGGCTCCCCAGGGCAGTGCTCACAGCACCAAGCCTAACAGAGCTGAAGAAGCATTTGGACAACAGTCTCAGGCACACGCTGTGACCCGTGCAAGGCCAGGAGCTGGACTGGATAGTCCTGACAGGCCCCATCCAACTTCCCCTATTCTACAGTTCTGTGATTCTGTGACCTAATGGGCTGCAGGAGGGCAGAAATGGGTGACAAGAGGAAAGAAACGAGGTTGATCAGAGAATCGAGTCCCTGAGTCCTGTATCCAGAAGATGCCGGATACAGGACCCTTCCCTCCCACCATTCCCATTCTCTCTCTTGGATCCCTTCCCCCACCCACACACTGGAAGGTGAAGAACATCACTAAAAGAAGAACTTACTTGACTCCCCTGTCTATGAGAGCAGTCATTGCTCGGACAGGAGTCACATTCTCGACCATCATCCCCAGGCTCTGACAGGCTTCCTTATAAATAAACTCTGGGGAGTTCCACACCACATGGAGAAGGACCTCAGCAACCCCATCCACCTCAGAGTCCATGTCCTTCTTCAAGACGGCGAAGAGCTCTCCCAGAGTGACAATTGCTGAGCAGGACACCATGGACCGGAGGTTGGACACCTGGGGAAGTCATGAGGGGAAACATAAGAATCACCTTGAAAAGTAAACCAGTTTCCTTAGACAAAACTCCCAGGAAATCACAGCATGTCCCACTGTGTATAGAGCAACATAAAAGCACAGGAAGAGCAGAAGAGCCCAAGCACAGAAAGGCACTTACACTGGCACTAATTTCTGGCCTCACACCTGCTTACTGCAGGCATAAAAACATATGTTTCACTAAAGTGTTCTACTTAACCTTTCTATAATGTCAACTGCTTCGATTTTAGGACCTTTGATTTGAAAAACAAAGAAGCAAAATAAAGTAAAGTATGTTTTCAAACCATAAAGGCACAAGAAATAAAAATGAACCAGTCAGGTGCTCCTGTTCAAAAAAGCAACACCTGTAGTTGAAGCACTCAGACAGCAAACAGAAAACACAGGCTCAGATCTACAGACTCATTGCAGTGTTCAATGACAGCTTGGGCAGAGATTGGGACTCTGGCATATAATGGCATTAGTGTCCCTGTTTCTGCCTTGCATTATAAAGGCACCACACTCAAAGACAAGTGCCAGATACCCGACCTGCCAGTAAATACAGCTGCACATACACACAGATCCTACAGATAGCTGACAGACATTAGAAATAGAAGAAATAAAAACCAGAAATGAAGGCAGTCCCTGAGCACACATGGAGATGAGCAAGCACATATCTACTCTGCAAGCCATGTATGAAGGATGAGGGACAATTCAGAACAATGTTCTCACCTCGCTGGTAACTGCCAAGCAAATCTCACGAAGTCGGCCGAGCACGACTTCTGGATGGGACTCAGCCAGGCATGGGATGTTGAAGAGTCCCTTCTTCTTCAGTTCCCTGAAAGACAAGTACCAAAAAGACTGATTTTTCTCTCCACCCAAGAACTAGGCAGCACCCTCTGAAATGACCAGGCTGGCAGCTCAGTCAAAGCATGGGAGGTGCTTTTCAAGGAGCACTTAATGAAATCATGGAACACATTGCCACAGGATGCTGTGGCTGTCAAAAGCATACACAAATCCAAGAGGCAAAGAGAGGGCTTTCAGAGTCTTCATGTGTGGCCTTTCTGAAAATCTCTGCTATTAAGTCCCTCTGCCACTGCTTCCTAGAGCTGTGAGGCCGGGCCATGCTGCTGGTTCTTGTCACCTCCCTGTAGCTGTCCCTGAGACACAGTCCCATTGGGCTGTTACTGGGACAGGATTTTCCTTCTTTGTCAGCCCCAGCAAGCAGTGCAGCCCTGAGAGTCTGCACTGCCACTCTGGAGCTGAGTTTCCACTCGACAGTCTAGGCCTGTGTGTCACCCACTCCACTCCACCTCACACATTCCCCGAAAATGCAGCAGGATGTCATCCCAGAAGATTAAGATTCCACCCCTGGGCAAGAACTGTTGAAACTCTGGCTTTTCCCACAACACTCCTACCTAAAACAAGCCCCACAACAGCAACATGTTATTTAAAAGGTGCAAACAACTCCAGCTCTCAGCACTTGCTTTGTGCAGGCCCTCAGCCTCAGGAAGGTATGTGAGGCATCAGGGCTGCAGCACAGGGCTGCTGACTGATCCCACGGGCACCCTGAGTGTCACCAGGACCCCCCACACCTGCAGAAGCTCTCTGCACCTCACAGGGCACCAAAGAGAAATGGGGAAGAGAAAGCACAAGAGAAAGGGCAAAGCAAAGGAGATGTATCGTGGCCAATTTTTCATGCTTATCCCTGTGAAAATGAAGCATCCACCAATGAGTGGATGCTAACCCAGACATCAAAAAGATAACCAATATCACTTAGCATTTGTAAGGGTATCATCTCCTGGCCTCCTTCTGTCTGTGTAGAATTTTAGGACACATTTTAAGTATTGACAAAACATCTCAGGCCCATATGAAGCAGTGAGAAGGAAAAGTTGAATTCCCAAAGTGCAAGATTCTTAGAGGATTTTATTTCTTTTTCCTTCTCTTCTGCCATGAGCCCTTCAGGAATAATGGCGGGCTGAGGGACTTGTGACCACAACAACGCAGTCCATTTCTCAAAAAGGGGAGCTCCCTGGAGCTGCTTCTGGGACTCACATGCACGAGTCCCTGCCATTGCTGTCAGCAGTGGGAGCAGAGAGGAATCTTACTCAGTCCCACTGGGCCAGCGGCCCAAGGCACCCAAATCTCTACACTCAAAACTGCTGCCATCCTGCTTCTGCCTTCAGCCAGCAAATCATCTCATCCCACAGCTTTCTCTCTTCCCTCCACATTTCCCTTGCAGCTCCATGGAGCAGCAGGCAAAGCGAGGAAACAGCACGGACCTGCTGCAGCTGCAGCACTGCTGCAGAGCAAGGCCAAGAAAAGGCTGCTCTCCAATCTTTATGCTCTCCCTGCTCTGCAGGGGTTTCACCAGTGCCCTTTGGCCCTCTGGGCTCTCGGGGCTCCGAGGAACGAGCAAGACACGCTTCTGACCGACCTTAACGCCGAGAGGGACACAGAGGGAATGGCGGGGCCTTTCTTACCAGTCATCGCTGCCCAGCATGGAGAGTGCCTCCTGCAAGGATTTCTGTGGGTCTGAAAAGGTTTTGTCCTTCTGCCCACGCCCACGGAGCGGCTCCTCTCGCCGCTTGGCACCAGTGGCCGTCTGCGGGGTCACTGTAAGGAGAGGGTCGGCCATGGGCGCTGCAGCCCCGGGCGAGGCACCCGCCATGGCGCGGCCTGCAGCCCCATCTCCCAGCCAGGGCTCCATGTGGCACACACTGCCCCTGGCTCAGAGACTTCCCTGCTGCCTGGATCCTGGGGCTCCTTGCTTGCTCCCAGCCTCCCCCAGCTGGCCACAGCTCCAGGCTGAACCTGACAATTGCCCCCCCAGCGCCAGCTCCCAAGTGCCACAGGTGCCACAGCCAGCGGCAGCTTCCTGAGGCCGCAGAGCTCCCACTCCCTGTGAGACAGTGCCCACAGCAGCACTGGCCAGCCCAGGAGGGAACCCCTCAGGGGCCTCTCTTGTCTCAGCACCCTGATTTCCCCAGCCATGAGGACAGGGGCACTCTGCACCTCCCTGAGGAAAGACCTGCAGCTGCCTTGTGACAGCACCAAGCCAAGCCTGAACAACCCAGCCCTGCTGGCCCTGGCTCAATCCCCATGGAGCAACGACCAGGGAACAGCCATACCTGACCCTTCCCACCTCACAGCACCTCTGTTTCCATTGACTTCAAATATTCTAGACTATCAACTTTTGGAGTAACTCAAAACTAGATTTGCTGTTCATTCTCAGGACAGACTATGGACCCAAGATCCCGGCTGTGCTGGCTGAGGCAGGAGGCAGTTTGTGCTCCTTGTGCAAGGACAAACCCCTGCAGGAAAAAGCTGCCAGGGAGCAGGCTTACCTGAGGAGCTGCGTGGGAAGCTGTCATCCCCGTGGAGGGTGGGTGTACTGGGCAATAAGGGAATGTTGTCCTGCTTTTTCACAACCTTCTTCTTTATGGCACTACCAGGGGGTTTTCTCTGCAGCCTAGAAGCTGTGCCATTGACAGGTGGTAGGCTAAAGCCTGCAGGGACCAAAGAGGAGCTTGTAAATGGAGGGTGCTGAACAAGGTGACAATGGAAAGGGCCAGAAAACTTGCTGGAGCTGGGCAACATCTCTTTGCTATCCCAAAGAACTTCAAGTATAACAATGGCACACTAACATGGGACTGTGATCACTGAATCACAGAATCCCAGATAGTTTGGGTTGGAAGGCACCTCTAACCACCATCTAGTCCAACCCCTGTGAGCAGGGACATCTTCCTCTAGATCAGCTTCCTTAGAGTCCCATGTAAACTGGCCTTGAACACCTTCAAGGATGGACCAACAACAGCATCTCTGGACAAATCCTGCCAGCTTTTCATCATCTTCATTTAAAAAAAAAAAATCTCCCTAGTATCTAACCAAAATCTACCCTCTTCTAGCTTAAAAGAAAACTGCAGTGATGCTTCCCCTGAGAAACCAGAAAAAACCCAGTATTGCTTTGCTTTTGCTCTGTTCCAGAGGCAGGCAGGGGCAGTTCCCACAGAAAGTGCAGATAGCCCTGCGTGATGCCCTCGGGCTGAGTGCTGCCTCCTGAGGGCCCTGCTGCCGCCCTCGGGCAGCGCTCACAGCCCTGCAGGCAGAGCCCCTCAGCCGGGATTCAGCCGGGAACGCTGCTTGCTCCTGGGGCTACAACAGAAGCCCTGCCTGGGGCTTCAGCACAGCTCTACAGCGCCAGCTCCTCAGCAGGGAGCGGCAGGAGAAGGATCTCTGGAGGTGAATTTTGTTTCTTCCAGGTTGCAGCCTGGTTGAAAAGCATTCTTTTGGCCTCACCTTCCCTGGAGACTGCTCTCCAGGAGACAGTCTGAAGCCCCAGTGTACTTTGCAAGATAGAGTTTTCTACTTTGAAAGAATTTAGAGGTGAAGGTGGGAAGCTGATATTCTCTTAACTGACTCAGTGAGGCCATGGGCAAGACACTTCATACCTCTGTATTTTTCTTTGGAAAACAGAATTAAATCCTAATGCAAGCTTCCACTCAGATGCAAGCAGAACAGCCCCCCAGTGTGACTGCAACAACATGCAAAGGGCAAGCAAGGGGTCAAAAAGGACCACCACATGTGTAGCCACCACTTACTTGCTTCAGCTGCATCCCTGGGCTCAACTGCCTTAGGAGGAAGCTGTGAGGATGTTTCCTTTTGTCTCCTCTTCACCAGTTTTTCCAAAAGCTCCATTTTCTTCCACTCCAAGTTCTTTTGAGCCAGCTTGCTCAATGTAGCACGGACCTAGGTACAATGGAAATACATCACAGACTGTAAGCAGAGACACACAAACCAGACACAGTCCACAGAGTGCCATAGGCTTCAATGCAGCTCCATATACATTCCAATAGTTTCAGAGAAATGTCTCCAGTCCTCACCTTGGCAATTACACACAGTGAGGTGGAACACTGTAGTGCCACAACCTTCCAATGCTGTAACTGCAACCTATGTCAGGAAGCCCTGCTTGAAGCATGAAACTCATAGGAGTGCTCCAAGACAGATGAAGAGCTCACATGACAGTGAGCAGGCAGTTCAGTTCCTACAGGCCACGGCAGGAGAATAAAAACCATGTGCAATACCCAGCAAGGAGGCCTAATGAGCTGTTGCTTAACACTCATGGCCAGCAATTGCAGCTGTTTCTCACTTCCCGGCTTCTGAAGGCCTCAGCTCTCAAGGACTTGGTCTCTGAGACCAGCAGACCAAAAGGAGGACTCTTGTGAAAACAAGTTGCAGAAGCACTGATGCTCATGAGCAGAAAACTTGAGAGTGAGAGGGCTGTGAGATACAGCCACAAAGGTAACCAGGAAAAATCAAACTCTCCCATTTGATTTTGCAGCCTTGCTTACACTCAACATCAGAATCTTTGCTTCTCTGCTTCCAAGGATGCACTTTGCCCACCTTCACTGATGTGTAGCTTGCTCTGCCATTCAGAACTTCTCTAAAACAGCCTTTGCACATAAAGAATGCTTCTGGCATGACCTTAGCACCATCTCCAAACCAGTGACCGTGGCACCACTGGAAATGGCCAAACAATTGCCCTGGATGGAGTTGTCAAATACATTCCCAAGAGAATCCCCATCCCCCAAGGAGTGGAAGATTATGATTTTCAGTGACATTTTGGGCATAAACAGCCACTGGAAAGGAAGTCTGCTCATCCCTGTCCTTATTCCTTACCTTTCCAGAGTTGTCCCTCATACGACCAGGACTGCTGGGATGATCCATCTCCTTGGCCTGGCTCAGTGGGAAGCCTGGGAATGGAAGCAAAGATTCCTGTAAATGTCTGGCAGACTTCAAGGCCCCAAAAATGCCACGCTGACCAACAGGAAAAACAGGTTCCAGATTGCAGAGCTCTCATAAAACACAGAGATTGGGATTGAGAGCAGCAAGGTACACCCCAAGACCCTCTCCCAAGGGATGGGCTACTGGCAGCAGACATGACATTACTCTGTTGGCCAGCAGACTGAAACCTGCTGCATGACAAAGGCCTCAGCCCCTGCATGCTGGACAGCCTCTGTGTCTGAGAGAGAAGGGCAGAGATGGAGATTGCTCTTGGCAGAGATTCTTATCTGCCCTTATTCAGGTGATTTTACTAATCATCTTCCATCCAGTTCCTGAAAGAACTCCCAGGTTCTAATACCTGGAAGCATTAGATCAACATTTTCTTCTCTTTGTTGGAATATTTTAGAGGACATTCAAAGACAAGCCTAGGGTCGCAGGAGTGATACCCAAATGTAAATTGTGTTCTTGACATTAGATAATAAATTTTCCCCAAGGATTTTCCTTCTCAGCTGTATGAGATTGGGCCACTTTGGGGCTAGCCGGACAAGAGGTTGATTTTCTTAATGCAAGTAGAACAACAGAGCTCATTCTGGAAAACACTACATCAGACCTGTTAAAATTCTGAGAACAAATCATTCTATACAAAGCTTCACAGAGGATAAAATAAGGCAGTGAAGTAGAAAAATAACAATGCTGTAAATCCCGATTTTTGTGCCCCTGCAGAATGGCTAGCTTAATAATAAAGGAGAGTAAGATCTGGGTTTTGAGGAAGAAGGGCAATTCTGGACGGAAGGCAAGATCTTGGAAGGTAGGGCACCTGGGAAGGTGGCAGGGAAACTACAGATCCCAGGGTAACCTCCTTGGGACCATAGCAGTCAGTCAGGTCTGCAAAATGGACAGACAATATAACAGAAACTGTGATGCAAAACTAAAGCATCTGAAGCTCCATAATTCATGGGACAGACTTCCTGGAAACTTCTAAACAGCTACAGAGGGAAACATGCTCCTGCAGGCAGACACTTGAATCAGACCAGGGGAAAAACCTGAGCCACTTTCCCCAGAGCTACCACAGGCACAGCCTGGCCTCTGGGCTGCCCTGGGACAGCAGGGAGCCA